>NC_092326.1:41963374-43295071 GCF_036785885.1 Coffea arabica | reverse complement strand
CATTGAATCAAACAAAATATATAGGCAACATCATGCATGATATCACATTGACCCACAGAAAAGAGTGAAGAACATCTTAACCTTGCAGCAGCAAGAGCATGCCCAACTTCATGAATGAATACAGACAGAATGGAGGACAGAAAGATGTATCCAATATCAGGAAGTGACATGATTAGACCGGAAATCTGCAGAAAAAACACAATATTAAAATGCTTTCAAAATCTGAAACTGACAGGCAAAATAAATTAGTCTCAAAATGCTTGTTGAAAATGTGGTAGTTGGTCTACAAATCAGGTGTATATGTCCAAAAGTGATTTGGAATTATTTAAATAAATTAAGAGCTGAATACATACAAACAGTGTTCATACAGTTGTATTTAAGCAGAAGCCCAGCTTTAATCATTTAGATCTCATCTATTTTAGCTAAAGCTTTTGTTCAACTCAACCATTATTATACAAAAAGATAAGCTTAGCTTACTCAACAAATAGAGATAATGAAATGAAATAGCTTGAGGACAATACAAATTTTAGTTAGTGAAATAAAATCTGTTTCACTTATATGTTTACTTTTTCTTTGCTATAAGCACAGATTAATGGATCTATTCATCTATCAAAACGAACTCCCCACACGAACTATTCTACTATTGGACTATTTAATTAACCACAACATTTCCAGCTCAAACTGGAAAAAACAAGTTGAACATTTGACCTTTTGGTTGTCTGCATTCTGTTCATTTAGCAAAAAGTTTTCAGAATTAGCTTGAATACAGATCATTTATCTAAAACGCTACGAAAAGAACAAGGAAGCACGTTGAACATAAGTTGTTTGATAACAGGTTTTAATCAATTTTAGCTGCACATTATAAATAACATGGAGTCTATGGTTCTTATAGAATTAGAAATGAACTGTTGCATTTCTAATACACAGACACAGAAGACATAAAGAAAATTGAGGATATCAATCATGTTGGTTTGGATACTCAATGTTGAAAGATGATTTCAGGTGTCCAACTCTATGAAGAAGATCTCAGTAAGTCTAGAAACCAGTGTATTTACAAAAAGCCCAAATCTTTAGTAAAAGCAGGAGACTATTATCACCTTGCCCTAATAGTGAAGAATAACAAGATGCATCTAACTAAATTAATGTACAATAAAGGATAGAAATAGCTAGACAAACAAGAAAACAATAGGGTTCTCAGTAATAGTTTTGGGCACCAATGCTACTATAGATCCAAAAACAACTTAACCAACAGCAATGTATCAGACAGCAATAGGCTGCTAGAATATTCCATTACCAAAGTTGTATTTATAGTGAGTCAAAACCCCAAATGTTATTCATTAACGTACTAAATCAGGAACCAAGAACTGCAGAAATAGACAAATTCCATAAAGCTAGGTACCAGCACAGAAGATACAAGCAGCTGCACAGCTATAAGATCTAGATCATTTTATTAAAAGTGAATCTTTCCTTGGGGCTGGTCCTAACAAAAACTTATCAGTAAATTTCATGGATGCCTAGCTAACTTGAATGACATGGCACACTTGAACACTAACCGAAGAGGAAAACCCAAATAATGATCCGTTGAAAAGACTGATCATCCCATCATTCCCTTTATACAGATGGATAGCTCCTCCAAATTCCCATAGAAGAATCTGCCTCACAACACACAGAAAACAAGAAAATCAAGTCATTTGCATATCACAGAATTTGATATAGTACCAGGAAGCACCATTTCATGTCATCTTTACGATAGCAGTCCTTTTTACGTTTTTCATGACTTCCACGGACCAATTCCATAGTGACAAAATTTCTGGCGCAGTGACTAACCAAAATTACTCCAAGCAATGCAGTAAGACTAAACCCGAGGCCCACCGAAAACCAAACTCTCAAACACCTAAAACAGAAACGATTGTAAATAAATAAGCAAAGGTAAAAAAACAATCTTGTCTCCAAAAAAAAATTTCAAAGTTCGTATAAATGGAAAAAAGGAAAAAAAAAATCTTAAGTGACTAAGTCAATCTGCCACATAAGTTTCTGATGCAGGCAATAAAGCTCTCAAGCAGTTCTGCAGCATATCTTTCAACAATGTACGTTTAGTCTTTCACGATTCCCTTACAAAAAAAGCTTGGACAAATTCCTTCTTTGTGTGTGTGTGTGATAAAAAGGCAAACCTGGAATGACGACGACCATATCGATATAGAGGTTCATTCAAGACAGATGTTTTGAAGTCGCAGTACCTGTATTACACATAGTTGTCAAGTATTTGTCATCTGTACCTGTATTCCATTGAATTCAAGCACAACCCAGAATTCTTTTAAATTCAAGGAAAGGTTTTGATCGATTTTAATATGAGAGAGATGAGCATACCAACAAGAAACAGCGTTTGTAAGGCGAGTGAGTCGAAGTGGCAGAAGGGTCCGACTGCTTTGGCTGCCTCTCCCAAATCTTCTTATGCGTCTGCCTTCCATCAAACCTAACAAATCACTTGCTCGACTCTGTGATTCCAAATCTTCAAGAAATGATTCAGGAGGGTAGAAAAATGGATTTAGGGAGTCCATAGGCTCCAAGATTTTTGTAGAATTTCACAGGAGTAAGAAGGAAAGGCAGCATAAACCATTTTGTCAATTGAGCCCCCTACAAAGACCAATATCTCAATTTAGTCATCGTGGACTTGGCTGCAAACAACAAGAGGGTTTTGGGTTTACCAGTTTTATCAGTCTTTGAGCTTTTTCATTTTTTTTAGTAATTTTTTTTTTGAAAAATTGGTTTATTAATTATTTATTACTTCTCTGTTGTTTTTTTTTTTATGGGATAATTTCAGAAACCTCCCCTGAGGTTTCTGACACTTTCACTGACATCCCCTGAGGTTCTCAAAATTTCACTTACCTCCCTTGATAAAAAATTGGGCCCCTTTTCTGACGTCATCAGGGCCAAAATTACAGATATATCCCAAGTAGTTGGGGTTAATTACTACCGTTTAGTTACATAATGGCATCTGATATGATTAATTAAGCTTAACAACAATAATAGAAACTTGATTTATATAATATTTTTAAAACCCTAATACATCTAAATTTGATTTTATTTTTCAAATTTATAAGATTTTTATTTAAAAAAATGGGATACGGATAAGATATCCGGTTGGTTCGATTTGCATAGGTGCATATGAGAATATCCGAATACTCCTGAAACCCGCAAGCGGGATTCTGTGTTTTTTCTATTTCAAGGTTAGCTCGCATGCGGGTTAATGTTATATTTGAGCGCGAGAAGAAAAAATTGGTAATTAGGCTCTTTGGGCATTATAAGTAAATATTTAAATTAATGGCAGTTTTATTACACCAATATTATTGTATTATCATTATTATGATTATTGTATTATTTTTTATGCAAATATAACATTTAATTATCCAAGCAGTTTGATTTTATTTTTACAATTTATAAAATTTTTATCACTTATATAATATTTTTAAAACCCTAATACATCTAAATTTGAATCTAATTTTCTACAAGTCATACTTATAAATGCGAAATCTAACAAAAAAGTTAAATACAATTTTTGCAGGTCAAATTTAACAAATGCGAGCTATTTGCAAAATTTTAAATATTTGCAACATTTTTTAAAACAAAAATTAGAAGATTTCTGCAAATAATTCCCTACCTCTCAAAAAATACCAAAATAAAAAAGATAAGAGCTCGCATTTGCTTCCTAGAAATAATTCCCTAGCTCTTAAAAAAGGAAAAAAAAAATTGAGAAGAGCTCGCATTCGTGGAATGCGAGCTCAATAACCAGAGCTCGCATTCCACGAATGCGAGCTCTTGTAAGCTCGCATTTGTGAAATTCACAAATGCGAAGACCCCCCTGACGGAAATTAAACCCAAAATCACCCCTTTTGTAGAATTTTTTTAAAATTCATCACAAAGTTGGAAATTTCTCAATAGAAATACAACTTGTCTGGATTCCTTTCACTCTCTGATATCATTACGGTTGCTTTGCGATTACAGCGGCAAAACCTGTTTTTAATGGAGAAAGATGTAGGTGAATTCCATGATTCTCCCCTATGGCTTGAAGAGGCCATGGTTGCAGCTAAAACTTTTTACTCAGAGCTCTAATTGTAGCACAGCAAATGCACTTGTTATCACTCCAAATTAGTAGCAAAGAATGTTAATAGCTTGAAACCTCAGAGGTAGTTAAGTTGCTTTGCTTTATATGCTATTGCTACTGAAACAACAAACCTTCTGGCCGTTGCAATTTGCAGCTAGCCGTTGCAAAATCTGCCAAATAACTGTTGCATGGCACATCTGGTGCATGCAAATTTTTGTATTGCACTTACCCCCCCTCAACTTTACTAATTAGTCCAAATCATTTATTCTTCTTTGAATCTTCTACTAATACAACTTCTGCAAAGGGTAGCTATGGAATAAAAATACCTTCTCACACATGAAAATAATATTTTAATCTGATTTGGACTGGATTGTTACCACAAAATCAAAAGCAAGGGAGGTAAGTGAAATTTTGAGAACCTCAGGGGATGTCAGTGAAAGTGTCAGAAACCTCAGGGGAGGTTTCTGAAATTATCCCTTTTTTTATTTGGTGTTTATCCTTAAACTTTGTCATGTTACTTAGGGAGGAAGAAGTGGAATCTATCTTGGGTAAATTATATTACATTTTGCAGCAATTAGATTGTATATGTTGCTACATCATGTTTATCTTAGTTAATTTGCTACTATAAAATAAAACTACCAAATATATGTCAAAAAAATAACAAATATTCATTGTGTATTGCAATAAATTTTTAAAAATGTAAGACATACCAATACTTTTCACAAGACAATGATGCTATTTTGTCGAAAAAAAATTATAGTTATTGTTACAATAAAAGGATATTATCTCTAAAAGAAAGGAAGTGTTTCTTGGAAAAAAAAGAAAAAGCAAAAAATGCTTGTTTTATTAATAATAAAGGCTATATAGCATAAGAAACAAAATGGTGTTAGGTGAGGTGATGATAGTTGATACTTTAAACATAGAAATTCATATTCCAAGTATCTCAACACCCGTACAAAAAAATGATCTATATTAAACAAGTTACTCTAATAATTTTATTAGCCTAATTTCACTTTGCATCGTTGAAATTGTATCACTATTTTATTTTGTACCTTAAATTTCAATTTTAGATATTTTGCACTCTAAAGTATCAAGGTTATTCAATTTAAATTTAATCAATGACTACTTTCGCAAAATTAATGAGTATACCTGACAATTGAGCGGGTTGGGTTGTTTATATTGGATTTTCATTTAAATGGGTTATACCCAACCCGTTCAATTTTAGATTGGGTTAATTTTAGATTGTATCCTATTGGGTCATCTCAAACTCATGACCCAAATATGACCTAACATATTAATTAATACATTTTGATATATAAACTTTCTCGCATACATTTTAACAGATAAAAAGATTTTTTTCACACGCATAAATGTATTGTAAATTATAACACCTTATTTACACTTTATTTACACACGCTAACTTGCTTGCATCATTAACACATTTTCCAATCACCTTTTTATCTCATATACATCATATTAAAAAAGTGCTACAGTATTATTTTTTTTTTACAAAATTATCTCAAATAATTTACTATCCAAATACACTCATATTTTTACACACTAACACACTTTCACATGCACAAACACCTACTCACTTCTTAAGTTCCTTAGAAATACATCATAAATATAATAATATTTTATATTGCTTGTATTGTGAATTTTAGATAATAAATTGTACATTTAAATAGATTAGCTAAAAAATTTTGTTTTACTTTATACTTTTTAATACTAGTAATTGATTGAAACTTATTTTTTGTCATAACTTATTAACACTTTTACTATTCATATATGTTTTATTGTAAGTTGTAATATTCTATGTATTTAAATTATTGAATGCTAGATTATATTATGCTTGAAAATGTAAGTAATAGACATATAATTTGTTGTATTATAACATTGATGAGGAATTATTAACGATGAAATAAAACAAGTTAGAGAAAAGTAAAAGAATGTAGTTAGAACAAATTTAAAACTCTATTCTATGTACACGAAATATTAACAAACAGAAATAGGTAGCAACCTAAGAACAACCACAAAAAAAAGGGGAGGAAAACAACATACTCTTAAAAGGCATAATAAATTATTATAAAAGTTGAGCAAGTTTAACTATTGTTATAAAAGTAAAATAACTATGAGTTTTATTTCAAGTTTCTTTTTTTCTTTTAAGTAAAAATTTAAAAAACTGATTGAAAACATATATATGAGAATTTTAAATGCAAATTGGTCAATGAATTATTAACACATGTCAAAATGCAAGTGATTGGGCATATGTGTATTTACTTTCAAATAAGTTGGGCATTGGGTGCCTACATAAAAAACCCAATCAATCCAATGAATAGGTTGGATCTTTCTTACACAATCCAACAAAATCCATAACCCAATTGATCCAACCCCATCATTTTAAATTAATGAACGGGTTGGGCAGATTGTTGGATTTTGCGCTTTTTTGCCTGCTCTAGTAATGAGATAAAAGTTATGAAAATTAATGACAATGTATCTTTTTGTTTTAACTACTATCCCTTAGTTTTTTTTTATTACTGTTAGCATATTATCCCTCGATGTATAAGGTCTCAATTACTATTATTGTTAGCAAAATTAATGAGATAAAAGTTGATGTAAATTAATGATAATGTATTATTTTATTTTTAATAAATTATTTTACTATGTCTTATCTATCATCTATTATGCTATGGTCAAGATTTAGTCACATTACTTGTCAAATAGACTCAAACAAAGAAAAAAGAATGTTGTAGCTAAACCTTAATGAGACGTTTAAAAAAAAAATCCATAAATTGAGTCCAGTAACTAATTACTGCAACAAAACAATAATTACTAATAACATACAAAAACTTTTATAAAAGGGCAAGAAGCTCAAAAAGTAATTGAAATGAACTTGAGGGAGCCCGGTGTAATTTGATTAAAGACAGTAAGCGGTAAAGTTAGGATAAACAGTCTAAAACGGTAGCTCTGGAATCTGGGCGTTTTAAGTACTTCATCTTAGATCACACGGCGCTGGATCCTTCCCAGAAGAATTTCCTTTAGCCTGATAAGACCCACGATCTTGACAATCATCAGTTTCCCGGAACAAGAATAACAGCATTTGAAGGTGACAGAAAAGAAAATACTGCAAGACTACCACCCATGATACTCTTGCAGTCCCCT
The DNA here is from genome assembly GCF_036785885.1 of Coffea arabica. Classification (NCBI taxonomy): domain Eukaryota; kingdom Viridiplantae; phylum Streptophyta; class Magnoliopsida; order Gentianales; family Rubiaceae; genus Coffea; species Coffea arabica. The sequence continues at coordinate 43,287,807 of NC_092326.1, read as the reverse complement.
TCCAAGTATCTCTTACAGATCTTGACTACTCGCCTTGAAAAGTACGCTCTCTCATTTTTCTCTTCCCAATTGTGCTTCCCTTCAAAATTTTCCTTCTGGGGTCTTTGTTTTCTTGTCTATTTAGCAATTTTGAATGGTATCTGTTAAATTCAACTGTTCAATTTTATGTGACTGCGATAAAGTTTTGTTCTTTTCGTTTTGTTGGTCTTTTTTTCGTGGCTTTGGTAAAGGAAAGCGTACAAGAAATGAAGTACGTTTTTCCAAGCCATTTTGTATGGCTTTCATGGTTAGGACAAATTGTAAAGCTTCAAACTTGGGTAGTTTGAGGTTGTTTAAACCAGAAAAAGTGGGCATTTTGCTGTGATGCTTAACACTCAGGTGATTCTTCTTCTTCTTTTTTTTTTTTTTTGGGTTTTGCTAATGTCGCCTGGAAATGGGTCGAAAAACCTCAATTCATCGACATGGAAACTATCGTGTTTATGCTTTTCTTAGATATGGGATGAAGGGAATAGGTATAAAGTTTATCTTTTAGGTAAATAGTGGCTGAAATATTACTGTCGCAGACATTTAAAGTTATGAGACTTGGTATTGCTTTATGAATATTTAGGTTCTGATTGGAACTATTCAAGTTTTCTTCAAGTGGTATTGCCTATATTTTAGTTGGCATTTTCCTTTTCCTTACCAACCAAAAGATCTATTACACTCAAGAATCAAAAGGGCGGTATAAATATTAGTCATTTCCAAATTTATGAGCTGAATTTTGTGAATGATATGACAAAAATTATTAAAAGGCCAACTGCACTTGCTACCAAATGGGGACTCTGATGCTGGTAACATGTTTTCTTTAAGAACGTTGATTGCTCTTTGTTGAAGTTCATGCCTTTGGAGAAGCTGCAAGCATTTGATACCACAATCAAACTATTCCCTTCTCTTTGCTTCTGTTGGGAAGGAAACAATCAGCCTCTGTCAAGCTTTTAAAGACTGGGAATTCATTTAGGTTGTTGAACCTATTATTTGTTTGTTGTTACCAAAATGCTATGGATGATTAAATCAAGATATTGTTTCTGGCAATGAAACGTCAATGCTGTTCTGAGACCAACATGTCTACTGATTATCATATCGTCTATGTTCTGAATTATGCATTGTCATAATAATTTCGTATTGGAAACTGTGGCCAAAATTATTTATGCGATTGTGAAACTCATTGACCCTTCAAAAGCATTTTACTCTCTGATGTTGTTCTCGTTTGGTTTGAAAATGCACCAAAATGTAATCCTTTCTTTGGCATGGAGAGCACAATCTTTTCTTATGCAGTATTTTCTTTTTCTTCATATCTGGCTTTGATAGAACATGCATGCAACCAAACCATAATATGATTTTCCAGAAAACTAACTTCTGGGTGCCACTGATGACTGATGATAAATGTAAAGAGATTCAAATGCTTCATTTCTTAATAAAAGGACTAAAGGAAGATTCTTCAAATACTTGAATAATGATTTAATCTCTTTGTATGTACTGATGGATTGGTTATAAACTATTTGTAACTTTCCTGTTACGGACAATGATACTTTGGGGATTTAATTAAAAGTAGATGACCAATCTTTTAATCTTATGATGAAAATTGACAAAACATACCTGCTTGATTGCAGTCTTGACAAAGGAGTTGAGCTGGATTCCCATTGGATTGAATTCAGTGATGTCCGTTACCATGTTCAGGTATTATTGGCATCTTAGTCAAGTTCTTGGTAAATGGGCAGCCTTTAGATACAGATCAGCTGACATGCTTCCTCCCAAATAAGTGTTACTGAATGATTAATTTACATGTTTGATGACCAAAATATTTTTCAGGCCTCTATGAAAAATCCCAATCTTCTCTTTTTATCGGTGAGTTTACCTCCACCACCTCCCGAAACAGTATCCTTTGGTGGGCTACCTCCAGGTGCCATAGAAGCTATAAAAGCAGCATATGGAGTGGTTGCACAAATTCTTGATCCTCCAAGAGATGGATTCAGTCTCACATTGAAATTGAACTTGTCAAAACTTCCTCCAGATGAAGGTTCAACGCGTTTTCTTTAAGGTCATTATGATCTTGCCATGGTTGTGCTGAAAGAGATAGGATTTTTTCTCAGATGCCTTCATCTGTGGTTATTTGCTTTATTAGCTTTTGTCTTTGAAAAACAAGGGCTTTTCATGTTATTTGTACCATGTTACTGCCCAATTGTTATTTTTGGATGTATGTATTCTTTTGTCCTTTGTCCTTGAGTCAAAGATCTTTTTTAGGTACAATATGTGGTCATGGAATTAGGTGCTTTTTGGGTAGTTAATGAAATGACGTAAAGCTTTGAGAGTCCGTCATCCTTTTGGCTTGGAATTAGTTAAGGTATAATGCATTGTTGAATTATCTTCCCTAGAATTGTCAAATATGTACAAACTGAGCATGATTTTTACAGTATTAAAGTTTCTAAGAGTTCTCTAAGCATCTTTTATATGATCTAGATTTATTAGTTCTTTGAGCATCTACAAACAACTCTAAACATGCTTTGCTACTGATATTGGACATAAATTGCCATAAGCTCAAGTTGCATTTGCTTGCGTGTTTGTGGCTTCAACTGTAGTAGCTCAGTTTTCACTTCAATTGTCCTCCAAGGCTGTTGCTCTCAGTTTTATTCTCAAGTTCCTGCAGTAAAGAATCCATCCATATAATACTTCTTGTGGTCTTTCTCTGAAGTGTTTCCTGGAACTATTACAGAGCATAAACATGGGGTTTTGACGAAGATTGCATCTGTGAGGGAAGTGGTATTGGGTGCCCCGTTAAGAGTATTTCTTAAACAGCTTGCTTCTAGGACAGTTGCTTCTGACATTGACAAGGTTGTTGCTCTGGTGCATCGGCCCATGGAATCCTTTTTTCTCATCCCTCAGGTAAATGTGTCATAGAGTTCATCTTCTGTTGACTCTCTTGCAAAATTCTATTGGATTGGATAATCTATTTTATCTGAGCTTATCTAATATAAACATTGGTTGGCTTGTGACTGAATAACCCTCATTCCATCTTCTCTGTGAATGGTTTTCATATCCATGATTGTAGAAGTGCATATACTTTGGTCTTTTCCAGGTATTTGCAAGTCATTTCATCCCCTAAGCTAATTATGGATACTAATTTGTGTACTGGAGCACGAGGGAAGAAATCACACTTTGATTCATTTAGGCTGAACTGATAGCAAAACCTTGTGAAATTGCTGATTTTTGCAAGTACTTTGGTTCTTGAGAGAACTGATTGAAGAAATAATCTCAATAAAGTATGGAATGAAATCAAAATGTTAAGAATCACATATGGCGCCTTATTACTAAAGTTATTTTAGTTGATTATTCTTCTTATCTTCCATTCTAATATTCAAATACAATTGAGTTTCTTCCTTCTGATCTAATACCATTTTTCTTGCATCACTTAGCTTGGAATACTTGTAATAAGTCAAGTTCTCAAAATCACTGTGACTCTTTGGGGTCAAGTATGCATTTAGGGTTCTGAATGTTTTAGTACACTTGTCTGCAGGTGGAAAAGGTCACTGTGGTATTTCCTATGAGATTCAAAGATTCTATAGATATTCTTCTGGCAACTTCTTTCCTAAAGGTAATGTTACACTTTTGACTGGATTCTAAGTACTTATTTAGTTGGTTTCCATTTTTGTAAGCAAAAATGCTTGAAAAAGTGCCAAGAAATGCTAGAAGTCTGTTGGGCATTTTTTTTGGTGTTGGTTGTTTATGATAAAGGAAAAAGGACCTGGGAAATTAAGTTGCAGTTCTGAGTTCTATACCGTTTCACTTTAACTGTGGATATATGGATGTGAGGTCACAAAATTTGGTTTCTGATCTGTTTTTGCTCTTTGAGTTTCAGAGATGATGCAATCAATAGGGGCTTTGAAACTAATAGAGTTGGATCGAGTTGAAACACTTCATTTAATTGCCATTAAGAGAACATACTACGATTGGTTTCTATCTTGAACTGGCTAATTTATTGCACTGTCTTCATCTTTGTGTGAACTTGCTTTAGTTTGCATTGTTTGGTTTTCTTTTTCCAGTGCAGGGGTAGTTTTTTCAGCGTTCTTTTTGTCATATTTCAGGAATTTGTAGATGCTAGGCGTACTGCTGGTCTCAACAATGCCCCTCCTTGTTCGTGGTCTCCATCTCCTCCCCCCGAACTGAAGGGAGCTCCTCCAGAAGCATTATCATCAAATGCTGGATTTGTTAGTTTTGGTAGCAGCAGAATTTTACATCAGTCGTTTCCTCCATTAGAAATTTTCCAGTTTCTCCTTGACCACTTTGACTTTTAACTCACTGCAGTAATTTTCCCTCGTCATGTGGAAGGCAGAAAATTGGATAGAACCGTTTGGAGTCTATCAACATTTCATGCATATGTGAGTTATCATGTTAAGGTAAGACTCTCAGTACATAATCTGATGCCTGATTGTTTACAATCTCATTTTTTTAACCCTTTCCCTTGTCAATGTACATTTTTGCTCAATTTGAACATGGGGAATGTAACTTAGAATTTTCATGCCTGAGGTTGAATGCACTTGACTAAGGCGAAAACTTTTCATTCGCAGAAGTTGTACTTCGTGTTGTCAGTTTTCCTTTTTGTTTAGCCAAAATTTTGCGAGTTTGTTTTGCAGTGTCAAGTATTTGTACTCAGTTTTTTAATGTAAAACAAGGTGTTAACCTTGTGTCTGAACTCCTGAAAAATGGCTGCAAATGAATGAAGAAGATGTGAAACGTCTGGACTAAATGCATTGATGGAGAGTATCAAGCATCTAGCTATCTCAGTCAAAATATGAATTCTTTTAACATGAAACGTCGGTGTACTGTTTCTCTTTGTGGAGTGGGTAGAGGGTGGGGGTTAGATGAGGTGGTGACACATTGTTCTGTGGAGCAGGGGAAGAATTAGAGTTATAGCTGAAACCATTTGGATGCCATTTAACTAATTTTGATGATTTTATTGTGTAAGCTTCATCAAATGAGAACCTTTTTTCATATCCTTTGGACAACGTGGCTTGTCCTTTGGTAGTGATGAACTCTTAGTTGACTCATACAGTATTTAACATCAATAAATTCCTGTAGGTTTGATTCATAGATTGACTTCTGTGTACTGATTTTTATAGTTGTTGACCGTGAGAACTCAATTTTACATAATAATTCTCTGTTGACAGTGCTCAGAAGGTTTCATGCATACACGGATGAGACGTCGGGTAGAGTCCCTAATACAGGTAAAATAATTTCTAGTTCTTCTTTTATGTGGTGTTTGTTAAATCTACTTTCTGTTTTGTGCACTTTGCTGTTTCAGTTCTTAAATTCTTAGAAAAAGAACGAGTAAACCAAGTGGTAACAACATGAATATGTTCTGCCCCAGGCCTTGGATAGTGCCAAACCAGAGTATGAGAAGGCAGTGAAAGCTACACAAAACAGATCTTTTAAGCGATTGGTGCGCCATCAATATATATATCTTTAGAACTTTTAATATGTTTATTCACTTGTTTGGTTAACCCTGACTGGTTTCTATTCTTTCCTGCACGGGTTCTCTGTAGAGCCTCAAGGATGGAAGGAGCAGTTTGAAATCATTCAGCTGAGAATGCAGGATTTACTCCCTGATACCGTGAAAGGCTTACGCTAGTAAATGTGTTCTGCTTCACTCGGGGAGTATTTAGCTGGCGCCTGGCAACAATTAGGAGCCCTCCTATGGTGTATATTTTGAAATCTTCCTCTGCGTTTATTCGCTTATCAGCAAACCAGAGCCCTGTGATCTATTATGTTCTGCTGCATTTATGGGCAGCAGCAGCAGCAGCAGAAAGCATAGTGGTTTTGTACTTTATAGGGATCATATTTTATATCATTCATGTTAAGATAAAGATTTTGAGCCAGGTTCAGTCTGTAATTCATGATGCATAGATATTTCATTTGGTAAGTGCATAATTTTGGTTGAATGAGTAAATTGCTGCACCACCATAGAAACCCGATGCAGGGAGAGGTGCCAGTTCCAAATTTTCCAGAAAACCAAGAAAACTTGAGGCTGTTGTAGCCCAGCAGAGATTTGCAGGATGAGTTGAACCCTGTTCCAAATGACTGTACATGCGAAATGCATTCTTGTTATATGTGCAAAAAAGGGCATTAAAACATGATGATGTTTATGAAGGAGAAATAGCAATATAATAAAAAGTGAAACAGAGAGTGACACAGGGTGTGAGACAGAAGATTCGTTGCGTCTTTTTTGCATCACCAAATAAGTGATTATTAGAATAAGGAAGAGAAAGAATTAAAAAAGTTTCCGAGGCCATTTTGGATCACCTGTCTTTAGCCATTATTTTCTTGACACGAGGTAATATTTGTATTCAACAATATTTCTTGCAAAGTAAATGGTTCACCAAAGCAGTAAAGAAAACAATTGACAAATTGCAAATAGCCCTGGGAGAGCATGACAAAATAATTTAAAGTTGTTTTTTAAAACACTTTTGTCTTGTGCATAACAATAATATAATCTTTCCCCTGATGATGCTAAAAGAAGAATTTACATAAAAACAAAAGGAAAACAAATAAAAAGAAAAATAAATATTGAAAAGCAACATACCCAACCTACTAGTGTCTCTACTTACATTTTAAAATAAAATAAAATTAACGCTTCTCTCACCTCAAGCAAGCATAGAGTTGAAAAATAAATCTAATTACTTAAATAAATATTTGAATCGAGTTCATTTCAATTTGATTCGTTGGCTAATCAAGTCAAACACGATTCGAATTTGGTTCATTAATTAATCAAATTAAATTTGAATAGTATTTTATATTCGATAACTTTTAAATTTTATACAAATCTTATCCAAGTTTGATTTGATGAAAAAAATTTTTTTTATAAGATTTAAATACTAAAATGTTCACTTTGATTAGTCTCGTTTACGCTCTAAATAGGCGTTGGAGGTTCAAAAAATCCAAAAAAAACTAAAAGTTAGAAAAGGGTGCCCTTAAAACCAAAAGATTCTCGAGACAAAACAGTGAAACATGAGAGCTGTGTACTGCACAAAATACCAACTTCAGTTAAAGAAGCTAAAATCCTCGAATCTTAACCAAATCCAAGCATCTGAACCAGTTTTCCAAGAATAAATTTTGTGGGTTGCAACAACTTTTGCCTCTCATGTCTCGCTTCAAACCAAGATTACCATTTGCTCACGACCCAGGTTAGTCTTGAACCCACGTTTCATACTACGGACGTTACTTCAATTATTATAACTTGTTTACCATTGAAGGTTATGCACCTCTATTTCTTGTGTTTCTCAATGTAAAATGCATGTTAATGTTTGATGTTCTGGGTTTTTTTTCATTCCATGTTCTTTTTTACCGGTTTTCTGTTCATTGTTTTTCTATCCATAAACTCGCATACAAGAATTAACTATTACATCTTTCTTTTCTAAGCTATGGATTCGTCAAATTATGCGGGGCTTTTCGGAAAATGCACCTATTTAATCTTATTTTATCTTTGAAATCAATGCTTAATGTATTAGATATTTGGCTTATTGATGATGTCGAAAAGAGCTCAAACAGATAACTGATTGGAGGGTCCATAAAGATGTAATTATGTAACTATAAGTAAATATTTATTAGTTGGAGGTTGCAGTCGCACATGGGAGGATGAATTTCAAATTTTGGTGAAACTGCAGAAATCATTGGATTTAGAATAATGGTGGAAAGGTTGAGTAAAGAACTCCCATAGAAGAACTGTGTAACAAAAGATCTAACTTGACATAAATATAATTGAATTTTGCAGCAGCTAGTCTCACTTCCTGTATTTTGTCTAAGAATAAATTTTCTCAAAGAGGGAAGCAAAATGGAATGTGTTTTTAAAATTTTGTCCAGATGAAGTTATGGACATTTTGACTAATTTAACCGTGATTTCAACCAAGTGATAGAGAAAGTTTAACTGCCCTGATAAATATATGAGATGACTTTTCATACAATATGCTAATGGATGTTCCTTGCTTGTAATTTGAAAAATGTAACCCATCTGAATCCTAATGATTTGCTTGTAATTCAAGACAGATACACATCTAAGTCCTAATGAATATATTGAGTTTCTTCGATTCAAGTAAATGGAAGCTTGCTCTATTTTTCCCTTTTTTACTTGGGCTGATTCAAATTTATGCTGAAGCACAATCGAGATCCATAAAATTCTTCTTATGAGGAAAAAATTATGTTATTGAGAAGAGGTGAATACAATAGGCAAAACACTTAATCCGGAGATGCATACACGCAGATAGGAACGTAATATACTAACGCACAATTAGTGATACATATCTAAATATTTATTTGGATTTAGACCCCAAAAGCCCCTACTGCTTGATTTTTCTAATACCTCATTTGAGCTATTTTGTGAATTTCTTATCAGCTTTTTCATTGATGTGGCAAAATATACATGGCATGCCTATACCAAAATCAGCTTTATGGTTCATTTATGATCACCTAATAGGAATAAGTAGCACTTCCTTCTTTATGATTTCCCATCCAATAGCACTCCTAATAGAGAAAGTACCACCTTTTCCTGTCAACATTCAGCTACTTAATTGTGGAAGTATCTTGACATATTTATTCTTGGGAATAACAAGAATAAACTTGAGTGGAGCTGATTTTCTCTTATCAATAATCAGAGGTCTAGTAAACAAAAGCATCAAGTGAACGTTAGTGACTGTTCTAGTTGGTGCCTTGCCAAATTGTCAGATTATCTGTCTTTCCATAGGTAAGCTAGTTAAATATATCCCTGCCCTCCCGTCCACAGCACCTCAGTTTCCTTCAAGTTTTGTCAATGACAATTAAGATCCTGTTGATCAATAGCCCCCCAAAAAAAATTTTTTTTTGCTGCCAGAGAATAGAAAATTAGTTTGATTTTATGCTATCTAAATTAACAACTACAGACTTCTGAATTCAAATAGCTGAAAATATCAGACTTCATGGACATGGCTTCAAGGTACATCAAATAGTTTAAATTGATCAGCCACCTTAGATCTGCTCAGGCAGAATCACGTCTGTGATTCCGATTCTGCTACAGAGCTTGCAGTTGCTCCTACATTGTTTCCTTGATCAGCTCTTATCAATCCTCCAGCGCCAGATGATCCTGGACATCTTTTCCACATCACATCTGTCTTTGATGTGCCTAGACCTGCTGGTGAGAAAAACAAAGTCACTAGTAAGTCTATTCAGTCAATTTCGGCCCTGTTTCCTTTCCCATCAAAAGAATAGTTGAAAATATCTCAGTAAAAGCTTTGCATACTTTGTTGAGTGCCTTCCTTTGGTGTCAATGCTAAATTATTGGTCTATTTGAGTCTCATCAGTGAGCATAATCTGTTGGAGGCCTTACTTTGGTATCGATGCTAAACCATTGGCCTTATTTTGGTGTTGACGCTGAACCATTGTTCTATGAGAGTCTCATCAGTGAGACCTTGCGCACAATTCTGTAGACAAAGGGAAACTATGGTTTTGGGACATCTCTTAGGACAGAAGTTGGAGTGCTATCAACATATCACAGATAGGGATAACAGCAATCCCACTTTTAGGGCATTAGGTCAAACTGGAAGGATAACTTCCAATGTTACAGTCAGTTTCTTCCTCAGCAGTTTATATTTGATCTATTTGAGGAGTTCTGTGAGATTCTTTTCACTGCTGGAGGCTGCCCAACATAAGCTGTTAGCAACTAGTGCGGTTAAGCAGCAGAGGCAGCCTTAATTCCTCAAGTATGTCATCTTCCTGACGAAGATTGAAATCTTCAGTTCTCCATTGTCCTTCACCATCCAGTCACTACTCTAGCAAGCATATTCATGTTTGCATGTTCATCTCTATAATCTAAAGTCCTTTTGCAAGTCACAAGGGTTCTAATTTTCCTGCAATCCCTTAATCATATACAGTCTGTATATTTTCTCTTAATGACTATTTCACGGTATATGCCTGTTCTTTCCAATGAGAGTCCTGTTAGCTATGAATTTAAAATGATAAATATTCTTGTATAAGGGTTCTAACATATCTTTTGAGTATCAAGTCTTTATCAAGGAACATTGTACATTCTGCCCATGAAGTTTCTTTTTGTCCTTGAACAAATTTTACCAAAAATGTGATCATTCCACTCTAGCATTATCAACTTTGTCAGTAATTGCTTCAGACAGGGTATCCCCACACAACCTAAGTCTTGGCCACTGCACACTTAAAACCACTTACAGTATGACAAAAGTCAAATGCTTACCAAAAAGAAATATAAGTAGGTAAAATCAAATGAAAATTGTTCAAGGGATTATTACCTATGATGTTCACTAGCATTGCGAAGTTATTTAATTCAATCGCAAATAGGTCGGTAATTATGGATTTCTGGAGCAACATGTTCCATCCTGAACTCTCCCGAGCTCTATTTGGTACTGTACTTGGATTAGTAGTCATGACTGTGTTGTTTGACCATGTGCATCCCAGACCATTAAATTCCAGGCCCAACAGACCACACTGATTGATAGTTTCTGAGAAAGTTCTTCTTCTTGCACTACCACCAGGTCTCTGATCATCACTGGCACAATGCGTCAGCTTTCCTCCTGCAAGTGTCCAAGGGTGACCAGTTTGCTCCAAAAGAAACTTCAGTTTACCCCATAGCTGCTCCCTGTTAGTGGGACTGGGGCTTCCGTAAACTATAGTAGAGACCCAAGCTGGAAAATCAGGCTTAGAAATGATTGCTGCTACAGATTGCATATTTGACTCAACAATTGTAATCCCAACTCTATTAGGGTTCCAAAGTAGCCAAACTCCACCTGCCTGCTGCTGTGCTTCCACAAATTCAGCTCTTGTAAGGCCAAATTGGTTGAAGAAGTTCCTTAGACTAAAGCTTTGAACACGAGGCTCCAGTATTGCTACCACTTCAGCTGAATGCAATCTATGACTCTCTCTCATGCATCTTGTGAAATCATCATCTCCGGCTCCCAAGCAATTATATAACAAGATCTTCATTGATGGGTTATCGATGTGTACAGGTAGATTGCCGTGAGGCTCCCAACCCAACATTTCAATTACCTGCTGTCTTTGCTCTTCCCTAGGGGTCGTTGATTCTATACTCACTGAATGCATATCTCTTGTAATCATGTCAATTGACCTTGAAATAATGGTCAATCTGACCTCCCTAATTAACCAAAGGACTTTGAATAGCCAGATGCTTTCAACATCTGATGGTATCAGCATCTGCATTCCGTCGCCTCGAAACTCTGTTATGTGGAGCGGATCCATGATGTTAATGTTTCTTAGTAGAGTTGAATGTCAGTTTTGACCAAAAATTTAGATCTCAGGCACCTAAAAAATGTAACAATGGGGCTCAAAAAGTTTGTGATTTTAGATTTTCTCAATCTGAAAATTAGAGGTGATTATAATTAATGGCTTATCATCAGATACTGAACCACAAATGCCTTGTGTTTGAGAATATTGTACCTGTTGTGTTTCTCCACACCCACACAGCTCTGACGCCAGAAAAGAAATTGGTGATGCAGGTGTGGCAAATAGGAAAATTAATAAGAGCAGGCAATGCGTTGGCAGTATTAATGAGGATTCTTTTATCGTACCTAGAGGGTGTTGCTTCCAGGAACTCTCACAGAGAAATCTTGCTTCTGATTATGTGTTGGTGATATTGATGCGGATCTTTTTTTTTTTTTTTTGGGTACCGAGAGGGTGTAGCTTCCAGTAACTTTCATTTATGAAAATAATTTCATACACTGGTGGAACTTTTTTTTGGGCTTTTGGGGGGAGGGGCAGCAGCCCCCCAAGAATTTTATAAATTCTTTTGATGTAATAGGTATTTTGGCTTAAGAAGTTTTCTTGGTTTAAGTTTCTTCCCCCCAAAATTTCTTCTGATAAAGCTCCCCCAAATTGCAGTACTGGTACGATAATAGTTGCCCAAGTTCAAATCGCAACTATGTACTAAATTTAGACTTATGTATCAAATAATGTAGTTTGTACTCTCAGGTTTAGCTATCCGTTTGATCTACTATTTTATAGTCTGTAACTAAATTATATAGGATCCTTGTTCTTACTCTTGCCGTGTCTATTTCAGCTATGGAGCAAGCATTCTTGACAATGAAACTCCTTAGAAACTCCATGGTGAAACAAAATGGGAGATGACCTTCTTGCAGGTTCCTTGATTAATTTAGTAGAAAAGGGATTTGCTAGAAGTTTCGGTTCAGATTCTATCATGAATGCTCTTGATTCTGAGAAAGAGTGACATGCACAATTTAGAATGCCTTGCGCTTGATAGATTCTAAGAAAGTAAGTTGCTATCTATTTATAATGCCTTAAAACTTCTCAAAGTTCGAAGTTGTAAGTTCTACAAAAACTTTCAATTTAGAAGTTTTGGTACAGATTCTATCATGAATGCTTTTGATTCTAAGAAAGAATGACATGCACAATTTAGAATGCCTTGCATTTGATAGATTCTAAGAAAGTAATTTGATCCCCACTTTGCAGGATAGAACTTATGTGATTTCAAATATCATGCAATATTTGATTAACTTTTTGAGAATTTATGTGTTTATGAATTACATGCTTTGCTTTCTATTAATTCTTTAATAATTTACTGTGGCTCGCTTTAGACACTATTGTCATACGTAACACCCGGCCCCCCAAAAAAGAAAGTCCAAACCCTGGTTTTGCTAGTGATTTCATTGAAGGGTCAACAAATCATCTGTCTTGTTTATCTGAGGCAATATTTGAGAGTTCTCATACTCAATAGTGTCGTTTCAAGTGATTTCAAGTTACTGACCTTATATTTTGCATGTGGTAAGTCCGTATCAAGCATTACATTGCTCACATTTTTTGCTTCTTCTGTAGGCTCAAGGGATGACAATTGGACAATCCTAACCAATTTTTGCATAGAACAATGCTCACACTATGACCCATTCTGATGTTCCAGATATTCTAGCCACCTTAAGTATGTAAATCATTGTAAGTTATAGACACCTTATAGGCTAAAGATTTTTATGGGTGAGCAATTCATTTTGTGGAACATAGAGTGGTATGTTATAGACATACTATGCATCAAAGATGCTTCATGGATGAGCGTGCCATTTTGTGGAGAATCTGGATGATGATGATACAAGGATATATACCTTTTTCCATTAAATATTGATCAGTCCTAGTTCAAATTGGAATACTTATTTGCTTGTCAAATTTGTTAATTCCCAACTAGCAAAACACTTTGGGGAGGTCAACAATCAAAGATTTATTGAAACTGGTAGGTGAGGATCACTATAAATGTTTAGAGCTGGGTGTTTTATTTGGCAATATGTGCATTTGATTACAATTTGCACTTCATTTTTGTTTATGTTTCATTGATCTGCACCATAGTTTATAGTTCCAGTATGATATGTCAAGGGGAATAAACTACGGGGGGATTTTAAACAGGTCTATCGAAGGTGGAAAACCGTGCGTGTGCAAAAGTTTTTTTATCATACTGTCATACTTTTTACAGCCGGACTTGATGTAATTTATGATGCTTTGAACCTTGATATTCACTTAGAATCACCTCAAATAGACTATTAGTTACCATACTACCATATAGGCACGGATTTTGGGAACCAAGAAGAGAATGGCCATCCTCCTCTTTATTGCTTGTTCACGTTAATCCTCCAGTTATGAACTCTCTACCGTAAGGTGACATCGTTATGTTATCAAATTTCTTCCACCATTTGATGCTTAGAAAGTATTCTTTTGACGTGGGCTATTCTTGATCAGTGGTTATAATCCTGGAATGCTGTTTCCTCACCATTCCACCAAGGTAGAATGTCATCTTTTGAGGCAATGCAGGTACATTAGTGTGCAGTTTTTGGAGTTGTAGCTGAGACCTCAAAGCCATAAAGGTGGCCATTTTGGTTCAAGGATTGCAAGCTCTAGGTGCAGCTTTCACATGTAGATCTGGTGTCCAGCTTTCTTCTTCCTTTTTGCTTGCCTTTGACCTTTTAATCTAATATTTGATGTATGAGAGTGATGTAATCACTTTGATTTGTGTTTGGATTGCATTTTTCTGGATTTTTTGTGAGAAAAATTACTGTAGCGATTTGATGTATGTGAGATAAAAAGGTAATAGAGAAATGTGTTCACGAAAACGTAGCATTTTTTCAACATCCAATGTAGAGGTAGGCTCTTTATTGTTTCATCCAATTGCCTTGAATTGTTGCATGACAGCCCATTTTTTTGACTTTTTATGCCTTTGTCTGCTGGTTCTCTCTTTAACTCCTCTTTCACCGTTTCTAATTCTCTCATGACCAGAACCAGATGCCTATACTGAATCAGAACAAAGGTTTGCCCTCCAAAAGTTCACTAAAGATGTCATATTCATATGTTGTCTTTCGTAATCAATAATATGTTTTCCGTTACATTTGGGCTAAACTGACTATTGATGAAACTACTGCATTCTCCTTTTTTTTTTTTTTATTTCCTTCTTTTTAATGCTTCCCTAAGTTAGATTTTTGCAAATTATAGCTCTGCTGAGATATTTTTGTATTCTTAACATTCAACATAATAATGCAAGTTTAGGTTAAAATCCTAGAACGTAGAGGTTCTGGATTCTAATCCCTCTGTTCTCCTTCCCCATTTCTTAAATCCATTCCATCCCCTGTTAGAAAATTTTTTTTTTTAAAAAAATATATATAATAAGTATAATAAGTTTAACTAAGCCAATTGGTTTGTTGTGATGCTAAATATGAATCAATAATTCAATATAAATATCCCCTAAAGCTAAATTGGTAGATTATCTTGCTGCCAACCACTTCAAAATTTACATTGATACCAAATTGACTTAAAAATTGCAGTTAATTCAAGTGCTTGTAAATTATTTCCGGTTACAATATTGGAATTCATCCTACAAGTTTGTCCATCATTCACTTTTCTTCCTACTCCTACCACACGTTTTTTTGCTGTCACTGCATGGAAACTTTCCCCAGTTTTAAGGCTTTTTCTTAGCTTTTAAGTCTCAAAAATTTCTACTAGAAACTCCAATTCAGTTAAATATAAAGATACCCAAAACAAATATATCTCTATACCATTTCAAGGATAAATTATAGAAAACCTCCCTAAACTATCTCTCTCTTCTATTTTGGCCCCCACACTTAGTCCCCTGTTCTTTGCTTTGCCTATTCGTTCAAATGTACTACAAATCTTTTTTTTTTTTTTTTCCACTTCTCTTTTTTGAACCTTCCACCCTTCTCCATACTTTTAGAATTTTTTCCAATTATTAGGTCCAAGATGCGAACCTTGGACCTGACAGTAAAGAAAGAAAATTCTAAGAGCCCTCTGCTGATCACTGCGTGCAATTCTTTAGTTATTCGTTATATAATTAAAAATAATTAGTTCCTAATCGTCCCTAAGTTTGAAACCATCTAGATTAATATCTCCATTGCCCTTCCTTTGGAGAAACTCAACACACTTGCTTTTACCACCCCCAACAGAGTTTGGTCTAGGTTGAGCACAAAGATTTGCTACGCTGCAAATTTGTAATGTCTAATTCTAATAATTTTTATGTTTTAGCTTTTAGTAACTCATGCTACCTCCTTTCAACCAATAGTCAAATTTTTCCCTCTCAAAAGAAGTTTTTTCTAGTGTAAAAATATTAAATTTTTTGTAGATAAGATAATATCATTGTTGACATTTCATATTGAAAAATTGAGAGTGTGAGAAAGTATGATATCACTAGTCATTAATTACCACATAATGATGGTTTAGCCAGCCTATACTTGAGTTGATGATGGATCATTGGTAATTTGGTACTAATACAATACTTAAATTTGCCAAGTGCTGCAGATTGACCGTTTAATATTTTTCCCATAATTGATTAACACAATACTCCATTTTCCAACGTGAGTCATACGTGGACTGCTCACGTTAACTTCCCCTTGCAGTCCCAGGTTTCTACGTTTCCTTCTAATTTCCATTTTCTTTAATTCATTTTATATTTCCCCATTCCGGCGGGTTCCCTCGCCGACTTGCGGCGGCTAAGCAGCCAGCCATAACACTAGCTGGGAATAGGATTACTGTTTCCACCGTCACATTCTTGCTGCAAATCTCCCAACCAACCCATCGTTATCGGAGACCAGAATAAGATCTTGTTGGCGTGACAGCCTTCTCTAGTCTGGCAAACAAGAAGGTAATTCTGATTCATCAGTTTAGTAACTTTTCCATGTTGGGATTTTCCATTTTCTTGTCAAATTTGTTAATTCTTTATTACCATGACCAGTTTTATCTTAACTGCTTAGGACCCTCCATAGTTCACCCAAATTGTAGCTTGATGCTTATCTAGTACTCTTTAATATGTAGATTTGGTTCTGCATGGCAATGATGATTTTTTAACTTTTAAGGAAACCAACCATTGGAGGTAGAAAGCCCATGAATGGGAAATATTTTTTCTTACTGTTTTCTCTGATGGTATTATTCAAGATTGTTAGGTACCCCGATGCACTAAATAAATGATTGAGAAGAAAACAGTTCAGCATCTTCCTTTTCCACTTGCTCAGATTAGTGATGCTATTAAAAAGTTTCTAAAGTAGCAGCATTGATGATTATCTCATTTCTCTGACAGTTTTCAAGATATGATTACCTACATTGTTCTTAGTCTAATTGGTTCATTGTATATATTTGCTATAACATTTCTGCAGTGCTAGTTTGGAAAATTGTGTTGTTGAGAATGGCCGGAGAGAATGGCAATGTGATAGAGCACAAGGCGTATGCCAGGGTGGGATTACTGGGAAATCCTAGCGATGTTTATTATGGGCGAACCATTTCTTTCAGCCTTGGCAACTTCTGGGCTTCAGTGCGTTTGCAACCTTCTAAAGAGCTTGTTATTGTGCCACACCCTACTCATGATTTGGTCCAATTTGAGTCCCTCTCTCACATGGTGAATCGGTTGCAAGCTGAAGGGTATTATGGAGGGGTTCGTTTGCTTATGGCCATATGCAAAGTTTTTCACAACTACTGCAGGGATGAGAATATCAGTTTACGCGAAGGAAATTTTACCCTGTCATATGATACCAATATACCTCGCCAGACAGGGCTATCGGGGTCTAGTGCCATCGTCTGTGCTGCTCTTAGCTGCCTTTTGGATTTCTATAACGTGAGGCATTTGATTAAGGTTGAGGTTAGGCCCAACCTTATTCTTAATGCCGAGAAGGAACTTGGCATTGTTGCTGGTCTCCAGGACAGGGTGGCACAGGTGTATGGGGGGCTTGTTTACATGGATTTCAGCAAAAAGTACATGGAAGAATTGGGGCATGGAAATTATATATCATCAAATGCTGGATTTGTTAGTTTTGGTAGCAGCAGAATTTTACATCAGTCGTTTCCTCCATTAGAAATTTTCCAGTTTCTCCTTGACCACTTTGACTTTTAACTCACTGCAGTAATTTTCCCTCGTCATGTGGAAGGCAGAAAATTGGATAGAACCGTTTGGAGTCTATCAACATTTCATGCATATGTGAGTTATCATGTTAAGGTAAGACTCTCAGTACATAATCTGATGCCTGATTGTTTACAATCTCATTTTTTTAACCCTTTCCCTTGTCAATGTACATTTTTGCTCAATTTGAACATGGGGAATGTAACTTAGAATTTTCATGCCTGAGGTTGAATGCACTTGACTAAGGCGAAAACTTTTCATTCGCAGAAGTTGTACTTCGTGTTGTCAGTTTTCCTTTTTGTTTAGCCAAAATTTTGCGAGTTTGTTTTGCAGTGTCAAGTATTTGTACTCAGTTTTTTAATGTAAAACAAGGTGTTAACCTTGTGTCTGAACTCCTGAAAAATGGCTGCAAATGAATGAAGAAGATGTGAAACGTCTGGACTAAATGCATTGATGGAGAGTATCAAGCATCTAGCTATCTCAGTCAAAATATGAATTCTTTTAACATGAAACGTCGGTGTACTGTTTCTCTTTGTGGAGTGGGTAGAGGGTGGGGGTTAGATGAGGTGGTGACACATTGTTCTGTGGAGCAGGGGAAGAATTAGAGTTATAGCTGAAACCATTTGGATGCCATTTAACTAATTTTGATGATTTTATTGTGTAAGCTTCATCAAATGAGAACCTTTTTTCATATCCTTTGGACAACGTGGCTTGTCCTTTGGTAGTGATGAACTCTTAGTTGACTCATACAGTATTTAACATCAATAAATTCCTGTAGGTTTGATTCATAGATTGACTTCTGTGTACTGATTTTTATAGTTGTTGACCGTGAGAACTCAATTTTACATAATAATTCTCTGTTGACAGTGCTCAGAAGGTTTCATGCATACACGGATGAGACGTCGGGTAGAGTCCCTAATACAGGTAAAATAATTTCTAGTTCTTCTTTTATGTGGTGTTTGTTAAATCTACTTTCTGTTTTGTGCACTTTGCTGTTTCAGTTCTTAAATTCTTAGAAAAAGAACGAGTAAACCAAGTGGTAACAACATGAATATGTTCTGCCCCAGGCCTTGGATAGTGCCAAACCAGAGTATGAGAAGGCAGTGAAAGCTACACAAAACAGATCTTTTAAGCGATTGGTGCGCCATCAATATATATATCTTTAGAACTTTTAATATGTTTATTCACTTGTTTGGTTAACCCTGACTGGTTTCTATTCTTTCCTGCACGGGTTCTCTGTAGAGCCTCAAGGATGGAAGGAGCAGTTTGAAATCATTCAGCTGAGAATGCAGGATTTACTCCCTGATACCGTGAAAGGCTTACGCTAGTAAATGTGTTCTGCTTCACTCGGGGAGTATTTAGCTGGCGCCTGGCAACAATTAGGAGCCCTCCTATGGTGTATATTTTGAAATCTTCCTCTGCGTTTATTCGCTTATCAGCAAACCAGAGCCCTGTGATCTATTATGTTCTGCTGCATTTATGGGCAGCAGCAGCAGCAGCAGAAAGCATAGTGGTTTTGTACTTTATAGGGATCATATTTTATATCATTCATGTTAAGATAAAGATTTTGAGCCAGGTTCAGTCTGTAATTCATGATGCATAGATATTTCATTTGGTAAGTGCATAATTTTGGTTGAATGAGTAAATTGCTGCACCACCATAGAAACCCGATGCAGGGAGAGGTGCCAGTTCCAAATTTTCCAGAAAACCAAGAAAACTTGAGGCTGTTGTAGCCCAGCAGAGATTTGCAGGATGAGTTGAACCCTGTTCCAAATGACTGTACATGCGAAATGCATTCTTGTTATATGTGCAAAAAAGGGCATTAAAACATGATGATGTTTATGAAGGAGAAATAGCAATATAATAAAAAGTGAAACAGAGAGTGACACAGGGTGTGAGACAGAAGATTCGTTGCGTCTTTTTTGCATCACCAAATAAGTGATTATTAGAATAAGGAAGAGAAAGAATTAAAAAAGTTTCCGAGGCCATTTTGGATCACCTGTCTTTAGCCATTATTTTCTTGACACGAGGTAATATTTGTATTCAACAATATTTCTTGCAAAGTAAATGGTTCACCAAAGCAGTAAAGAAAACAATTGACAAATTGCAAATAGCCCTGGGAGAGCATGACAAAATAATTTAAAGTTGTTTTTTAAAACACTTTTGTCTTGTGCATAACAATAATATAATCTTTCCCCTGATGATGCTAAAAGAAGAATTTACATAAAAACAAAAGGAAAACAAATAAAAAGAAAAATAAATATTGAAAAGCAACATACCCAACCTACTAGTGTCTCTACTTACATTTTAAAATAAAATAAAATTAACGCTTCTCTCACCTCAAGCAAGCATAGAGTTGAAAAATAAATCTAATTACTTAAATAAATATTTGAATCGAGTTCATTTCAATTTGATTCGTTGGCTAATCAAGTCAAACACGATTCGAATTTGGTTCATTAATTAATCAAATTAAATTTGAATAGTATTTTATATTCGATAACTTTTAAATTTTATACAAATCTTATCCAAGTTTGATTTGATGAAAAAAATTTTTTTTATAAGATTTAAATACTAAAATGTTCACTTTGATTAGTCTCGTTTACGCTCTAAATAGGCGTTGGAGGTTCAAAAAATCCAAAAAAAACTAAAAGTTAGAAAAGGGTGCCCTTAAAACCAAAAGATTCTCGAGACAAAACAGTGAAACATGAGAGCTGTGTACTGCACAAAATACCAACTTCAGTTAAAGAAGCTAAAATCCTCGAATCTTAACCAAATCCAAGCATCTGAACCAGTTTTCCAAGAATAAATTTTGTGGGTTGCAACAACTTTTGCCTCTCATGTCTCGCTTCAAACCAAGATTACCATTTGCTCACGACCCAGGTTAGTCTTGAACCCACGTTTCATACTACGGACGTTACTTCAATTATTATAACTTGTTTACCATTGAAGGTTATGCACCTCTATTTCTTGTGTTTCTCAATGTAAAATGCATGTTAATGTTTGATGTTCTGGGTTTTTTTTCATTCCATGTTCTTTTTTACCGGTTTTCTGTTCATTGTTTTTCTATCCATAAACTCGCATACAAGAATTAACTATTACATCTTTCTTTTCTAAGCTATGGATTCGTCAAATTATGCGGGGCTTTTCGGAAAATGCACCTATTTAATCTTATTTTATCTTTGAAATCAATGCTTAATGTATTAGATATTTGGCTTATTGATGATGTCGAAAAGAGCTCAAACAGATAACTGATTGGAGGGTCCATAAAGATGTAATTATGTAACTATAAGTAAATATTTATTAGTTGGAGGTTGCAGTCGCACATGGGAGGATGAATTTCAAATTTTGGTGAAACTGCAGAAATCATTGGATTTAGAATAATGGTGGAAAGGTTGAGTAAAGAACTCCCATAGAAGAACTGTGTAACAAAAGATCTAACTTGACATAAATATAATTGAATTTTGCAGCAGCTAGTCTCACTTCCTGTATTTTGTCTAAGAATAAATTTTCTCAAAGAGGGAAGCAAAATGGAATGTGTTTTTAAAATTTTGTCCAGATGAAGTTATGGACATTTTGACTAATTTAACCGTGATTTCAACCAAGTGATAGAGAAAGTTTAACTGCCCTGATAAATATATGAGATGACTTTTCATACAATATGCTAATGGATGTTCCTTGCTTGTAATTTGAAAAATGTAACCCATCTGAATCCTAATGATTTGCTTGTAATTCAAGACAGATACACATCTAAGTCCTAATGAATATATTGAGTTTCTTCGATTCAAGTAAATGGAAGCTTGCTCTATTTTTCCCTTTTTTACTTGGGCTGATTCAAATTTATGCTGAAGCACAATCGAGATCCATAAAATTCTTCTTATGAGGAAAAAATTATGTTATTGAGAAGAGGTGAATACAATAGGCAAAACACTTAATCCGGAGATGCATACACGCAGATAGGAACGTAATATACTAACGCACAATTAGTGATACATATCTAAATATTTATTTGGATTTAGACCCCAAAAGCCCCTATTGCTTGATTTTTCTAATGCCTCATTGAGCTATTTTGTGAATTGCTTATCAGCTATTTCATTGATGTGGCAAAATATACATGGCATGCCTATACCAAAATCAGCTTTATGGTTCATTTATGATCACCTAATAGGAATAAGTAGCACTTCCTTCTATATGATTTCCCATCCAATAGCACTCCTAATAGAGAAAGTACCACCTTTTCCTGTCAACATTCAGCTACTTAATTGTGGAAGTATCTTGACATATTTATTCTTGGGAATAACAAGAATAAACTTGAGTGGAGCTGATTTTCTCTTATCAATAATCAGAGGTCTAGTAAACAAAAGCATCAAGTGAACGTTAGTGACTGTTCTAGTCGGTGCCTTGCCAAATTGTCAGATTATCTGTCTTTCCATAGGTAAGCTAGTTAAATATATCCCTGCCCTCCCGTCCACAGCACCTCAGTGTCCTTCAATTTTTGTCAATGACAATTAAGATCCTGTTGATCAATAGCCCCCCAACAAAAATTTTTTTTTGCTGCCAGAGAATAGAAAATTAGTTTGATTTTATGCTATCTAAATTAACAACTACAGACTTCTGAATTCAAATAGCTGAAAATATCAGACTTCATGGACATGGCTTCAAGGTACATCAAATAGTTTAAATTGATCAGCCACCTTAGATCTGCTCAGGCAGAATCACGTCTGTGATTCCGATTCTGCTACAGAGCTTGCAGTTGCTCCTACATTGTTTCCTTGATCAGCTCTTATCAATCCTCCAGCGCCAGATGATCCTGGACATCTTTTCCACATCACATCTGTCTTTGATGTGCCTAGACCTGCAGGTGAGAAAAACAAAGTCACTAGTAAGTCTATTCAGTCAATTTCGGCCCTGTTTCCTTTCCCATCAAAAGAATAGTTGAAAATATCTCAGTAAAAGCTTTGCATACTTTGTTGAGTGCCTTACTTTGGTGTCAATGCTAAATTATTGGTCTATTTGAGTCTCATCAGTGAGCATAATCTGTTGGAGGCCTTACTTTGGTATCGATGCTAAACCATTGGCCTTATTTTGGTGTTGACGCTAAACCATTGTTCTATGAGAGTCTCATCAGTGAGACCTTGCGCACAATTCTGTAGACAAAGGGAAACTATGGTTTTGGGACATCTCTTAGGACAGAAGTTGGAGTGCTATCAACATATCACAGATAGGGATAACAGCAATCCCACTTATAGGGCATTAGGCCAAACTGGAAGGGTAACTTCCGATGTTACAGTGAGTTTCTTCCTCAGCAGATTATATTTGATCTATTTGAGGAGTTCTGTGAGATTCTTTTCACTGCTGGAGGCTGCCCAACATAAGCTGTTAGCAAGTAGTGCGGTTAAGCAGCAGTGGCAGCCTTAATTCCTCAAGTATCTCATCTTCCTGACGAAGATTGAAATCTTCAGTTCTCCATTGTCCTTCACCATCCAGTCACTACTCTAGCAATCATATTCATGTTTGCATGTTCATCTCTATTATCTAAAGTCCTTTTGCAAATCACAAGGGTTCTAATTTTCCTGCAATCCCTTAATCATATACAGTCTGTATATTTTCTCTTAATGACTATTTCATGGTATATGCCTGTTCTTTCCAATGAGAGTCCTGTTAGCTATGAATTTAAAATGATAAATATTCTTGTTTAAGGGTTCTAACATATCTTTTGAGTATCAAGTCTTTATCAAGGAACATTGTACATTCTGCCCATGAAGTTTCTTTTTGTCCTTGAACAAATTTTACCAAAAATGTGATCATTCCACTCTAGCATTATCAACTTTGTCAGTAATTGCTTCAGACAGGGTATCCCCACACAACCTAAGTCTTGGCCACTGCACACTTAAAATCACTTACAGTATGACAAAATTCAATTGCTTACAAAAAAGAATATATAAGTAGATAAAATCAAATGAAAATTGTTCAAGGGATTATTACCTATGATGTTCACTAGCATTGCGAAGTTATTTAATTCAATCGCAAATAGGTCAGTAATTATGGATTTCTGGAGCAACATGTTCCATCCTGAACTCTCCTGAGCTCTATTTGGTGCTGTACTTGGATTAGTAGTCATGACTGTGTTGTTTGACCATGTGCATCCCAGACCATTAAATTCCAGGCCTAACAGACCACACTGATTGATAGTTTCTGAGAAAGTTCTTCTTCTTGCACTACCACCAGGTCTCTGATCATCACTGGCACAATGCGTCAGCTTTCCTCCTGCAAGTGTCCAAGGGTGACCAGTTTGCTCCAAAAGAAACTTCAGTTTACCCCATAGCTGCTCCCTGTTAGTGGTACTGGGGCTTCCGTAAACTATAGTAGAGACCCAAGCTGGAAAATCAGGCTTAGAAATGATTGCTGCTACAGATTGCATATTTGACTCAACAATTGTAATCCCAACTCTATTAGGGTTCCAAAGTAGCCAAACTCCACCTGCCTGCTGCTGTGCTTCCACAAATTCAGCTCTCGTAAGGCCAAATTGGTTGAAGAAGTTCCTTAGACTAAAGCTTTGAACACGAGGCTCCAGTATTGCTACCACTTCAGCCGAATGCAATCTATGACTCTCTCTAATGCATCTTGTGAAGTCATCATCTCTGGCTCCCAAGCAATTATATAACAAGATCTTCATTGATGGGTTATCGATGTGTACAGGTAGATTTCCGTGAGGCTCCCAACCCAACATTTCAATTACCTGCTGTCTTTGCTCTTCCCTAGGGGTCGTTGATTCTATACTCACTGAATGCATATCTCTTGTAATCATGTCAATTGACCTTGAAATAATGGTCAATCTGACCTCCCTAATTAACCAAAGGACTTTGAATAGCCAGATGCTTTCAACATCTGATGGTATCAGCATCTGCATTCCGTCGCCTCGAAACTCTGTTATGTGGAGTGGATCCATGATGTTAATGTTTCTTATTAGAGCTGAATGTCAGTTTTGACCAAAAATTTGGATCTCAGGCACCTAAAAAATGTAACAATGGGGCTCAAAAAGTTTGTGATTTTAGATTTTCTCAATCTGAAAATTAGAGGTGATTATAATTAATGGCTTATCATCAGATACTGAACCACAAATGCCTTGTGTTTGAGAATATTGTACCTGTTGTGTTTCTCCACACCCACAGCTCTGACGCCAGAAAAGAAATTGGTGATGCAGGTGTGGCAAATAGGAAAATTAATAAGAGCAGGCAATGCGTTGGCAGTATTAATGAGGATTCTTTTATCGTACCTAGAGGGTGTTGCTTCCAGGAGCTCTCACAGAGAAATCTTGCTTCTGATTATGTGTTGGTGATATTGATGCGGATCTTTTTTTTTTTGGGTTCCGAGAGGGTGTAGCTTCCAGTAACTTTCATTTATGAAAATAATTTCATACACTGGTGGAACTTTTTTTTGGGCTTTTGGGGGGAGGGGCAGCAGCCCCCCAAGAATTTTATAAATTCTTTTGATGTAATAGGTATTTTGGCTTAAGAAGTTTTCTTGGTTTAAGTTTCTTCCCCCCAAAATTTCTTCTGATAAAGCTCCCCCAAATTGCAGTACTGGTACGATAATAGTTGCCCAAGTTCAAATCGCAACTATGTACTAAATTTAGACTTATGTATCAAATAATGTAGTTTGTACTCTCAGGTTTAGCTATCCGTTTGATCTACTATTTTATAGTCTGTAATAAATTATATAGGATCCTTGTTCTTACTCTTACCGTGTCTATTTCAGCTATGGAGCAAGCATTCTCGACAATGAAACTCCTTAGAAACTCCATGGTGAAACAAAATGGGAGATGACTTTCTTGCAGGTTCCTTGATTAATTTAGTAGAAAAGGGATTTGCTAGAAGTTTCGGTTCAGATTCTATCATGAATGCTCTTGATTCTGAGAAAGAATGACATGCACGATTTAGAATGCCTTGCGTTTGATAGATTCTAAGAAAGTAAGTTGATATCTATTTATAATGCCTTAAAACTTCTCAAAGTTCGAAGTTGTAAGTTCTACAAAAACTTTCAATTTAGAAGTTTTGGTACAGATTCTATCATGAATGCTTTTGATTCTAAGAAAGAATGACATGCACAATTTAGAATGCCTTGCATTTGATAGATTCTAAGAAAGTAATTTGATCCCCACTTTGCAGGATAGAACTTATGTGATTTCAAATATCATGCAATATTTGATTAACTTTTTGAGAATTTATGTGTTTATGAATTACATGCTTTGCTTTCTATTAATTCTTTAATAATTTACTGTGGCTCGCTTTAGACACTATTGTCATACGTAACACCCGGCCCCCCAAAAAAGAAAGTCCAAACCCTGGTTTTGCTAGTGATTTCATTGAAGGGTCAACAAATCACCTGTCTTGTTTATCTGAGGAAATATTTGAGAGTTCTCATACTCAATAGTGTCGTTTCAAGTGATTTCAAGTTACTGACCTTATATTTTGCATGTGGTAAGTCTGTATCAAGCATTACATT
The DNA here is from genome assembly GCF_036785885.1 of Coffea arabica. Classification (NCBI taxonomy): domain Eukaryota; kingdom Viridiplantae; phylum Streptophyta; class Magnoliopsida; order Gentianales; family Rubiaceae; genus Coffea; species Coffea arabica. The sequence goes on along the minus strand of NC_092326.1, from coordinate 43,261,880 downwards.
GCTCACATTTTTTGCTTCTTCTGTTGGCTCAAGGGATGACAATTGGACAATCCTAACCAATTTTTGCATAGAACAATGCTCACACTATGACCCATTCTGATGTTCCAGATATTCTAGCCACCTTAAGTATGTAAATCATCGTAAGTTATAGACACCTTATAGGCTAAAGATTTTTATGGGTGAGCAATTCATTTTGTGGAACATAGAGTGGTATGTTATAGACATACTATGCATCAAAGATGCTTCATGGATGGGCGTGCCATTTTGTGGAGAATCTGGATGATGATGATACAAGGATATATACCTTTTTCCGTTAAATATTGATCAGTCCTAGTTCAAATTGGAATACTTATTTGCTTGTCAAATTTGTTAATTTCCAACTAGCAAAACACTTTGGGGAGGTCAACAATCAAAGATTTATTGAAACTGGTAGGTGAGGATCACTATAAATGTTTAGAGCTGGGTGTTTTATTTGGCAATATGTGCATTTGATTACAATTTGCACTTCATTTTTGTTTATGTTTCATTGATCTGGACCATAGTTTATAGTTCCAGTATGATACGTCAAGGGGAATAAACTACGGGGGGATTTTAAACAGGTCTATCGAAGGTGGAAAACCGTGCGTGTGCAAAAGTTTTTTTATCATACTGTCATACTTTTTACAGCCGGACTTGATGTAATTTATGATGCTTTGAATCTTGATATTCACTTAGAATCACCTCAAATAGACTATTAGTTACCATACTACCATATAGGCACGGATTTTGGGAACCAAGAAGAGAATGGCCATCCTCCTCTTTATCGCTTGTTCACGTTAATCCTCCAGTTATGAACTCTCTACCGTAAGGTGACATCGTTATGTTATCAAATTTCTTCCACCATTTGATGCTTAGAAAGTTTTCTTTTGACTTGGGCTATTCTTGATCAGTGGTTATAATCCTGGAATGCTGTTTCCTCACCATTCCACCAAGGTAGAATGTCATCTTTTGAGGCAATGCAGGTACATTAGTGTGCAGTTTTTGGAGTTGTAGCTGAGACCTCAAAGCCATAAAGGTGGCCATTTTGGTTCAAGGATTTCAAGCTCTAGGTGCAGCTTTAACATGTATATCTGGTGTCCAGCTTTCTTTTTCCTTTTTGCTTGCCTTTGACCTTTTAATCTAATATTTGATGTATGAGAGTGATGCAATCACTTTGATTTGTGTTTGGATTGCATTTTTCTGAATTTTTTGTGAAAAAATTACTGTAGCGATTTGATGTATGTAAGATAAAAAGGTAATAGGGAAATGTGTTCACGAAAACGTAGCATTTTTTCAACATCCAATGTAGAGGTAGGCTCTTTATTGTTTCATCCAATTGCCTTGAATTGTTGCATGACAGCCCATTTTTTTGACTTTTTATGCCTTTGTCTGCTGGTTCTCTCTTTAACTCCTCTTTCACCGTTTCTAATTCTCTCATGACCAGAACCAGATGCCTATACTGAATCAGAACAAAGGTTTGCCCTCCAAAAGTTCACTAAAGATGTCATATTCATATGTTGTCTTTCGTAATCAATAATATGTTTTCCGTTACATTTGGGCTAAACTGACTATTGATGAAACTACTGCATTCTCCTTATTTTTTTTTTCCCCTTCTTTTTAATGCTTCCCTAAGTTAGATTTTTGCAAATTATAGCTCTGCTGAGATATTTTTGTATTCTTAACATTCAACATAATAATGCAAGTTTAGGTTAAAATCCAAAAACGTAGAGGTTCTGGATTCTAATCCCTCTGTTTTTTTTCCCCATTTCTTAAATCCATTCCATCCCCTGTTAGAAAATTTTTTTTTTTAAAAAAAAAAATATAATAATGTAATAAGTTTAACTAAGCCAATCGGTTTGTTGTGATGCTAAATATGAATCAATAATTCAATATAAATATCCCCTAAAGCTAAATTGGTAGATTATCTTGCTGCCAACCACTTCAAAATTTACATTGATACCAAATTGACTTAAAAATTGCAGTTAATTCAAGTGCTTGTAAATTATTTCCGGTTACAATATTGGAATTCATCCTACAAGTTTGTCCATCATTCACTTTTCTTCCTACTCCTACCACACGTTTTTTTGCTGTCACTGCATGGAAACTTTCCCCAGTTTTAAGGCTTTTTCTTAGCTTTTAAGTCTCAAAAATTTCTACTAGAAACTCCAATTCAGTTAAATATAAAGATACCCAAAACAAATATATCTCTATACCATTTCAAGGATAAATTATAGAAAACCTCCCTAAACTATCTCTCTCTTCTATTTTGGCCCCCACACTTAGTCCCCTGTTCTTTGCTTTGCCTATTCGTTCAAATGTACTACAAATCTTTTTTTTTTTTTTTTCCACTTCTCTTTTTTGAACCTTCCACCCTTCTCCATACTTTTAGAATTTTTTCCAATTATTAGGTCCAAGATGCGAACCTTGGACCTGACAGTAAAGAAAGAAAATTCTAAGAGCCCTCTGCTGATCACTGCGTGCAATTCTTTAGTTATTCGTTATATAATTAAAAATAATTAGTTCCTAATCGTCCCTAAGTTTGAAACCATCTAGATTAATATCTCCATTGCCCTTCCTTTGGAGAAACTCAACACACTTGCTTTTACCACCCCCAACAGAGTTTGGTCTAGGTTGAGCACAAAGATTTGCTACGCTGCAAATTTGTAATGTCTAATTCTAATAATTTTTATGTTTTAGCTTTTAGTAACTCATGCTACCTCCTTTCAACCAATAGTCAAATTTTTCCCTCTCAAAAGAAGTTTTTTCTAGTGTAAAAATATTAAATTTTTTGTAGATAAGATAATATCATTGTTGACATTTCATATTGAAAAATTGAGAGTGTGAGAAAGTATGATATCACTAGTCATTAATTACCACATAATGATGGTTTAGCCAGCCTATACTTGAGTTGATGATGGATCATTGGTAATTTGGTACTAATACAATACTTAAATTTGCCAAGTGCTGCAGATTGACCGTTTAATATTTTTCCCATAATTGATTAACACAATACTCCATTTTCCAACGTGAGTCATACGTGGACTGCTCACGTTAACTTCCCCTTGCAGTCCCAGGTTTCTACGTTTCCTTCTAATTTCCATTTTCTTTAATTCATTTTATATTTCCCCATTCCGGCGGGTTCCCTCGCCGACTTGCGGCGGCTAAGCAGCCAGCCATAACACTAGCTGGGAATAGGATTACTGTTTCCACCGTCACATTCTTGCTGCAAATCTCCCAACCAACCCATCGTTATCGGAGACCAGAATAAGATCTTGTTGGCGTGACAGCCTTCTCTAGTCTGGCAAACAAGAAGGTAATTCTGATTCATCAGTTTAGTAACTTTTCCATGTTGGGATTTTCCATTTTCTTGTCAAATTTGTTAATTCTTTATTACCATGACCAGTTTTATCTTAACTGCTTAGGACCCTCCATAGTTCACCCAAATTGTAGCTTGATGCTTATCTAGTACTCTTTAATATGTAGATTTGGTTCTGCATGGCAATGATGATTTTTTAACTTTTAAGGAAACCAACCATTGGAGGTAGAAAGCCCATGAATGGGAAATATTTTTTCTTACTGTTTTCTCTGATGGTATTATTCAAGATTGTTAGGTACCCCGATGCACTAAATAAATGATTGAGAAGAAAACAGTTCAGCATCTTCCTTTTCCACTTGCTCAGATTAGTGATGCTATTAAAAAGTTTCTAAAGTAGCAGCATTGATGATTATCTCATTTCTCTGACAGTTTTCAAGATATGATTACCTACATTGTTCTTAGTCTAATTGGTTCATTGTATATATTTGCTATAACATTTCTGCAGTGCTAGTTTGGAAAATTGTGTTGTTGAGAATGGCCGGAGAGAATGGCAATGTGATAGAGCACAAGGCGTATGCCAGGGTGGGATTACTGGGAAATCCTAGCGATGTTTATTATGGGCGAACCATTTCTTTCAGCCTTGGCAACTTCTGGGCTTCAGTGCGTTTGCAACCTTCTAAAGAGCTTGTTATTGTGCCACACCCTACTCATGATTTGGTCCAATTTGAGTCCCTCTCTCACATGGTGAATCGGTTGCAAGCTGAAGGGTATTATGGAGGGGTTCGTTTGCTTATGGCCATATGCAAAGTTTTTCACAACTACTGCAGGGATGAGAATATCAGTTTACGCGAAGGAAATTTTACCCTGTCATATGATACCAATATACCTCGCCAGACAGGGCTATCGGGGTCTAGTGCCATCGTCTGTGCTGCTCTTAGCTGCCTTTTGGATTTCTATAACGTGAGGCATTTGATTAAGGTTGAGGTTAGGCCCAACCTTATTCTTAATGCCGAGAAGGAACTTGGCATTGTTGCTGGTCTCCAGGACAGGGTGGCACAGGTGTATGGGGGGCTTGTTTACATGGATTTCAGCAAAAAGTACATGGAAGAATTGGGGCATGGAAATTATACGCCTATGGATATTACTATTCTTCCACCTCTTTATCTTGTCTATGCCGAGAATCCGAGTGATTCTGGAAAGGTGCACAGTACAGTTAGGCAGAGATGGTTAGATGGTGATGAGTTCATCATATCGTCAATGGATGAGGTAGCTAATATTGCTTTGGAAGGGAGGGCTGCATTGCTTGCAAAGGACTATGGCAAGTTGGTGACTCTCATGAACCGTAATTTTGATCTGCGAAGGAGCATGTTTGGTGACAATGCACTTGGTGCTCTTAATATTAAGATGATTGAAGTGGCACGAAGGGTTGGTGCTGCATCAAAATTCACTGGGAGTGGAGGTGCTGCCGTGGTTTTCTGTCCTGACGGACCTTCACAAGTAGAGCTTCTGGAGGATGCATATCACAAGGCTGGTTTTGTCATTGAACCGGTTAAGGTTATTCCTTCTCTTTTAAATGATATCGATCTCAAGTCTATATCTTCAAAATAAACCTGCAGAAGTAGGGATGTTACTTTCCATTATGTTCCATAAAAGCTTATACAGCCCAGAGCAAGCTGGGATTTTTCCAGTTTCTAGTGAACATTTATACGTCTTTGAATCTCTGTCTGTTGCCATTGTCGAAAAAGGAAAAACATATCTTATCTTGGGGGAAATCTGGATTACTATTCTAAATTTCTAAGTGCTCTGTATTTTGGCAAATTACAAATGTTAGGATACTACATGTAGCATTTTTTGCTCCCTTTCTTTTCCCTTCTTTTAATGTGGGTGAGCCAAGGATGGAGGGTGATAGTGGTTGTTGGGCTACTCAGAAATGAGATCCCTCCCTCTTAACTAGGATGCCAAAAGATGAAGTTACTGATGGTAAGCCAGCATCAGTCACCAACTTCTGGAGCGAGTGGCATTTGGCCTTTAATAATAAATGACATAGCTTGGTTACTTTGTCGCCACCAAATGCTTCTAGCTGTTCTCCTATCTGACCGTGATCAAAAGTCTTTCTGGAGGGGATTGGCACTCTGGCTTGCTTTGACCATGGATTTTAAGTTGCTGGTATGTGATTCTGCAGATTTCAACCATGGTTTGAAGTACCAAATATCTTCTGCCACTTTGGACCATTACCCATACCTTAAAGGCTTAAACTTTGGTTATGAACATATCGAGTTATTAGTGTGCGTAAGAGGTATCCTGAACCAAGGATAATTGCAATAAAGATGAAAGTTAATCTTGTTTTAAAATGTGAAAGAACCAATAAAATGGGGCAGAGTCTTTAGATAGAAAGAACCAATTCTAAGGGTACATAGAAACCAAGATAAGAAGAAATAAGGCAAGGCAGCTGATTTGTACAGAAGCAAATTAAGAGTGTTTGATGATGGTGACAACAAAACCGAAATAGCTGGCTTATATTCCCCCCCCGGGACCTTGCTCTGGTAGTTATAGGGTAGCTGGCCAAATGAGTTAGGTAGCAAAATCGGCCGTAGAATAGAGTATATCAATACAAGTGATCATCAAGAACAAGAATTTGGCGAGGTCCAGGGTGGAAATCTCTGGTTGGAAATCATTTTCTGCATCCATCAAATCCTGGTATTGTCTGCCTGCTGATGGGAGGAATCCCAGCAGCCAAGGAATGTATGTTGAGCTATTCCAACATTGGCTCGGCAAGCAGAGGCAAAAATGTGATGAAGTTGGAGACTCTTGACTTGGCATTCATCATCTCCATTGATGTTTAAAGAAAATTTTCATTCGGAATCGCTTTCCAGGCTCTCCATTCCTTTCAGTCCCCTTCGCTTCTGCTGCAAGGTAGATGCAAGTTAGATGGACCAACAACAAATCACGAGTTCTTCTGTTAGAAGTTCAAACTTCAGAAGTTTGTGCGAGTATCTTAGACCATGCAAACTGATATAAAACAAAAAAGCCAAGATGTTATTTTTCATGTTTGAGATATTATTGCTTTTTCCATTCATTCAAAAGAAACTATAAATCTTTCTAATGGAAATGGGGAGAATTCACCTCACATACCATATTCGTACGCACATTACAATTATTATCCTCCCTTGCATTTATATACTTTCCCTTTCGGCTTCGACCACCATCGAACCAAGGCATATCTTTAAAATCAGATTTACTAACACAATCCTCACATTAATACTAGAACGATCACAGTCTATTAATGTAATCCTCACATTAACAATAAAATTTAAAAAAAAAAAAAACATGCCTTTTTTTTTTTATAGGAAATGATCCAAACCCTGTGAGCCGTCTAAAGTAGCGCTGCAAACTGAAAAATGATTGGACAACATTCGCTAGACTAGTCCAAGGGCTAGACGGGCCAAGCCTTAATTCCATTTAGGTAGGGTCACGTGTATAGCCCAATTCCTAACTATCAGAGAAAACCCAAAGCGCCCGTAGTCAGTCTCCATCAGCGTCCATATTTCCTTTGTTTACTTTTTAGGTCTAACGTAAAATCCACGAGAAAGGAAATGGGGACTCGGTCTCTCTCGTCAGAATGGGTAGCTGTCGCACATGGGCCCAATCCAACTAATGAATAAGTATTTGGAATTAATTACTAAGCATTTTTCCTATATAGCGTTCAAGACACATGGGGTCCACGACGCTTAAACATTAACAGTAGACCGTTTGAACACCTTTTTTTTTTTTTTTATCTCATACACAACAACAGATCAATATACGGAAGATAGCAATCCAAACAGAATTAAGAAATGGAACTTAAATGAGTGATTATCAACCAATCTCTTGAGGATTAGTGAGTGAACAATAAACCATTTATTTAATTGAAGGTGCTTAGATTATTCCAAAAAAAATATTTTTATTTTTTTTTGGGAGTTAGAATATGATTCCAAAATAAGTGGATAAAATTTCTCTGTTCTAATTCGTGAATCCACATGCCAGGCTTTGGGATTGGTGAATCCACATGTCATAAGATTAAAATTTTAAAACAAAACATTTTGTGTATTCAATCTAATTTTATCACACATAATAAAAGGTTTGATTGACTCCAACCTTTAAAAAAAAAATGCTACGAAATTTGCCAAGAAAACAAACGTCTGACTCTCCTAAGGCGCGTGACACGACGTACATTGATTCCTTCAAAACTTCATGGACGCCATTTTTGTTCAATTCCAACCAACCATCCATCCATTCTCCTTATTTTTTTCTAATTTTTTTCTAACCAACGGAGGAAGGATGAGATTTAAGACGTGAGATTTAAGATGTGAGAAGGAAGCAGGAATTAGAATTCAAAAACTCTTATCTACTTTCTTTTTTTTTTTTTTTTTTTTGGTCGAAACGATAGATGATTATCTACTTGCTACTTGCTAAGTGTGTGTGTGTGTATGTGTATGTATATGTATATAGTGTCAGAAAATGGAGGCAAACCATGTGGGTACTAGATACCAATACCCCACCTCTTTTTTTTTTGTCAATCTTGAGCTAGTGATGCTTCCTCATTGTTTTAATGATCATCTCATGCCTGTTTGCCAAAAAGAAAATATATACTTGAAAAGAAAGCAATTAATGATTCATCTGAGGAAGGTGGCCGGTGGGAAATAATTGAAGAAGATCATTAATTATTAATTCAAGGGAACCAATTAAGACAAGAGCATCGGCCTATATTCGTTCGTGTTGATTTGGAAATGTTTTGGAAGGTTGAGAACTTGGTTTAGCAAATTGGGAGTTCGGGAAATTTGCAAATTCATTTACGTTTGATCTAATGTTCCATTTGTGTGACATTTTCATTCCATAACCTAACTCCCTGGTTAAATCATTGTACAATTTTCTTCTCCCAAACCAACATCAAGATTTCTGCTGATGAGAAAGAATTTGTTTGACCCTATTTAGGCAAGGGAGATAATTCAAGTTTGGCTAATCAAATCGACAAATTATCTTCACACTAAACATGAAACCTAAAGATTTCTTTCTCCCACTGATATTTATTTAATCATGGCCCGCAAAGTATTTTTGAACAAAAACGATACATTTCTTTTGCTTGTTTCTTACCCAAAAAAAAAAAAAAAGAGCTGGTACAACCATATATATATATAACTCTGAAATTCTGAAAAAAAAAAAAAAAATTGGTGACCCATGTCTCTTTCCTAGAGATTTGATCATCATTTCAACCAATATATCCTAGATTGAATGATTAAGCTGAAGAACACATCCTAGTTTTGAGTCATCTGAGTCCTCCTCTGAACAAATTGGTGACTTGCCGACACCATACGTGGCCGATGATGATTTCACAACAAAAACAGCTGTTTTAGGCACAATCCAACATATTTTCCTGTGCTAATAACCTCATTAATATGCAAAGCGTACGTACGTGCGTGCGCGCGCACACATACATACACACACACAAACAAAAACAAAAAAAAAAAGACATAGTACAATGCAAACAATTTCCTATCTGCGTCAATTGTCATTTCATCCATATTCCAAAGAAGAATTACAACCGAATAGGGATACAGTGTGTATTATCCCCAGCTGGGATTAGCCAATTGTATTTCGATGGTTTGTAGTTAGCAGATAAGGATTTGCGTAGCGTCCTAATTTGACCATTATCCATTTTAAAAAAAAAATTTTTTTTTTTTGTTCACTTTGTAGCAGAGAATTTTGAACTCATGGGCTGCTGTATCCTGTGTGGAGCCAAATGGGATGTTTCTTGAATCCTCATTTCCACCGGCCTAAGATACTTTTTCTCCCTTCAGTCTCCATCTTCGTCTACCATTCATATGTAGCACTACTATTTTATATACATACAGTTTCATTAGTACCACATAAATCCAAACACATGCATACAATTTGTATCAAGATCAATATATAACAGCACAATTTGTAGTAATAAAAAAAAAGTTTTTTTTTTTTTGAGCCCCACCCATAGTATACATAAACCAAAATATATTTGAGAGTCCAATGAAAGACAGATACATAGATATTGTCACTGTCCAAGGGATAATGTGTTCATCTATGCATAAAATCATGGGAAGAACAGATGTCTAGCGTCAACAAAGATAACTGAATCAAATACTATCTCATGCGCAGGGTTTACTGCCTCTTTTCAGGCTGATGAAAAGCAACCGCCGGAATCATGCTTTACGAGCTCGTAGCTAGAATAAGTAGGTGAGATAGTGATGTGTGGCACATTAAAGAGAAATATTAATCGGATAGGTAATTATTTGCACAAAAATTACTCCATCCTCCGTCCCACTTTTGACAGTACTGTATCTCTTTTTCACACAGTTCAAGAAAAAGTAGTTAACTTTGTTGGAAAAGTAAATTTAGATTGCTATTTTTCTAAAATACCCTCACATTAAATACGGTACAACTTTATGGGAACTTGAATTGATGGTAAAAAAAAGAATCAACTCTCATTAAATGGGGTAGGTTTATAGTAACAACTACTTACATTGAATAAGGGTATTTTAGGAAAATTAAAATACAACTACATTCTTCAATTGGAAAGTGGACTACAATTTGAGACAGATAAAAAAGGAATACAGGACTGTCAAAATGGGACGGATGGAGTATTTGCTTGTATCCCCAACAATTAACGACGTGTGAGTGAGGAGGATTACGTGACAAAATGAAAATTAAAAAGAAGCACCGACTTCTTGTTCTCAGGTACTGATTGATCCACCACTCCCAGAATGCCCCGTGGCAATGATGGGCTGACACCTGGCACAGTGTAAACCAAAGACTAATACAAAAACATTTGTGCATTCCTAGTATATTTTTAGCCCTTTCGTCAATTTCAACTGTGAAAAAGCCATCAATATCAAAAGTAGTTTAGATGTTGCTTCTCTTAAGGTTAGCCATTCGAATATAAACAGGTATACGGTTTTAGAAGTTCAAGGCACAAAACTCAAAAGTCCTAAGGGCGAAATAGGTTTTATGCTCAATGCAACCGCACTGTACAATTTATGGTCGGATATAGAACTGAGCTGAGTTGGTTGAACTGATCCCAATTCCACTTCAATCTGACTAAAAATTCTTAACATAATGAATAATGTGTCTGGATAGCTAAGTTTTGCCAAATAACATTTCCCCTTGCATCGTTGATACATTTTCAACACAAAATTTTTTTTTTTATAACATTTTCAACCAATCTTTTATTTCACATACGTCAAATCACAAAAACGAAAAAGTGTTACAATAATCGTTTCAAATAATAACATCTCAAATAATCTCCTATCCAGACGACTCCTCGACTCAAATTTACGTCGGTCGATCGATCGTGAGAAGATTACTTGTTGGACTTTTAGTTTCACTTTTCCAAGTTTTTTCCATGAAGATGACGTTGCAGCTGAAGCACAGGGACATCCTACTTTGCATTGCATGCACCATGAGCGCTGTTCTTGTGCAGCCACCAAAGTCGGGACGTTAGAGTTAGACGGGAGGAATGGACTTTCCAGCAATAGCTATCCATGTCTGCTGGAGGTTTGTTCATCATTTCTTAGGGGGCAACCGAACCAGATTACAAGGTGGTTGCGCCTGTCTTTTCGTACAGTGGCCATGGCCGCGCAAACCATACCAGGATAGATTCTGGGAATATTCATTAATTGATCAGAAATAGACCTCAGAACTTGGCCAATTTTGTGACCAACACCTTGATGTCCTATTCCGACTAAGACATATTTCCACCGCCCTTAACAGTAGGGGACCCTATGTTACGTGATGAGTTTGATAGATCCCGGGCATTCCTTGGGCCCAAATGATGCAAAACATACGAACGAACCACCAAGACTGACTGAAGGTTTCTTTCTGGCTGCTGGACGGACTTTCTCAGAAATTGCTTCTTGCTGGACCAGGATGGGATGTCCTGGCTGGAAGGGAATGTTTTAAGCTAGCCCAAATGACAAATTAGTACTTCAAACTCGAAGCACTGCAGTAGACCCAAAAGTAACAGTCCGGCCACATCATTATGGGCTTGCATTTATCACTTCACTGGACTTATATAATTTTAAGTAACCTTCAAATATGTAAACACCATACGAAATGGACACTAATATATGATGCATGCAAATGAACGTATTGAAAAATTAGGAGTGTAAACAAATTTCATCAAGTCGAACATTCTAATATTCAAACTTGTTTGATTATTTTAACAAGCTTGACATTTTGTCCAAGTTTGGCTTGTTTACCTACGGAACCAAATTTGAACGAGATTTTTTTTATCAAGTTTGAATGTTATCAAATATAAAATGCTGTTCAAACTTAGTTTGACTAGTTAGCTGACTAAGTGTGATCGATCTCTTACCAAGCTGAATTCGATTCGAGGATCGAGTAGTTTGATTCATCTTTCAACCCTATGAACAACACAGGAAAGAACCGATTGATTGCCTATCGCCTCCAAATTCTCAAAATGAAAGACACTTGTATACATGAGACTTTTAGAAGAGACATCAAAATCAGTGGCAAGGAGAGTAAAAAGGTTGATCGGTCTAGAATTTAACAATGAACATCCGCAAGAAAGTATGTACAGAAAGAATTGTCCCTCCAACTAGGACCCATTGAAGAACTTTTCTCCTTGCCCTTGGCCTCAAGAAATTGAAGTATTGCAGTATCACCTCTAAAATGCATTCTCCATCAAGAAAATACACCTGACATTGTAGGAGATGAGCATATCAAATTTCTACATCAAGATAATATGCCACAAAAGGTAGAATATGATTATATCAAGTTTCTCCATATGTGATACAAATCATGTTGTACATTAGAGAGGATGCCTGAGGTGATACCATTTCATTCTTTGGAGCTAAACTTCATTATCTCAGCCCTGTTGGATTACTTACCATGATTTTGCTAATTCTATTTCAGATCAAAAAATTAATGAGGCTTTTATTACGTTACCATACATATAGAGGTCGATGTCTTGGAATTGACTTTGGAGTCCATAACTGAGAAATGAACTCCTCCTACTTCCCGGTTACCTTCCTCTTCTTCTTTTGCAATTCACACCAAATTCTCACACATCATCCAACAGCATTGGATGTAATCATCCCAAAGCATATGAAAATTCAGGCATACAACGATTCATCAATGCACCTCGAAAGCCGACGTATTTCAACCTATAAGCCTTCTTTCATTCCAATTCATGGGTTTAGACCAGCAAGGGTATGGCTATTGTGCCTACAGTACTTCACACATGAATTTGAAGTACGCTCCTGACCTCATATTCTTCACAACTTCCAAGTCCAACCAAAGGTCTGCGGTATTAGAAACTGTTTGTGTGGGAGGAAAAGATTGGTGTCAATGACTACTTAGTTATTGGGACCAGTTAAAGCGGACTTGTGATGTACCACATGGATGACGTGTGTGTCTGATCGTGTCTCTGAGAATGTTGTGTGAAGTGCAGAAGAAGACACAGAAATAAACAGGGGGAAGCAAAAAAGGAAAAGTGGATTTCTTAGAGATCGTTCTAAAAGTCAACCGTCGATTATATTAGGGAACCAAATAAAAGAATCAACATGTCTCTAATTTGGTACGAAATAGTCAATTCATCATTTTTAAACTTTATTCTCAGCCAATTGAACCTTTAAACCAATATGGTACCAGTTATGAAGCATAATAAATTCATGAAAACACAACAATTCTTTTGATAAGAAACTGGAGCAAAAAAACAAAGGGGAAAAAAACAATAGAGTAAAACAGTACAGGTTTCAACAGAATGGAAAACTGACAGAAATCTTAACCTAAAATGGTATCTACCTTTATGTTTAAAGAAAATTTAGACCCTAAATTTCAGGAAAAGATGCTGAGGTGTAGCCTATTTATAATGGTATTCCTGTCTGATATTTTTGTCATTCTAAAAGCTGAAGTGCTTAAGCAGCCTAGCTGATTCACACCGCCCCTCACACAGCACACGAACCCTCAACAAAATTAGACCTCAAAGACTTACCCTAAAACATGAATAAGGGACTTAGTCAACTTATTAAAGCATCAGGCATCCCATTTCGATGCTAAATACTGCTAGGATAAGTTTTAACACCAGAGTCATTTACAAGGTCCAAAGCAATCTTGCATTCATGAGGTTTCCTATAAGCAACTTATCAGCAGAGAAGTAAAAACAAAAAGAGGAAAGTCCAATAAGTAATAAATTGCAGAAGACATACTGGTAAACTGTTGAGAAGAGCAAGACTGAGAGATACATGGAAGGCGCATATAAAGAGCTTTTCCAGCATATTTGGAAGAGATGCACCAACATCCATCAACCAACGAGGTTCATATGAAGTCAAATGAAGTGCATGTCCCAGGGTAATTAAATCACCCACAAACGTGAAACTTGAAATGCAGCTCGTTTCTCCAGAAACAGAATTCTCATATCTTGGAAGCCAATTTCTTGCAAGTTTCCGGCATCCAGGAGAAGAAGGCCTTGAATATGTTATTTCTACCCATGCTAGACCTGGCATCTGGACTGGCGCAAAGCAAGATTCTTCCTGCATCCACTACCATCTTATCAGCCACATTGCAAGTGCCAAAAGAGAATACTTTTTATTTGGCGCATCTATGATATAGACACAAATCTTACTTTACTCATAATAATGTACCTACTCAGCATGCTAAAAATGAATTTCCTACCTCCAAACATGAGCAGCTTCTTTGGTCGCTAAGGGTTCTCACTCCATCACCACATTTTCTTAGCTTTATAACATCCATAGGATTGAGGCAGTAAATGCTTTCACTTCCCCTAGCATGATTATCTTCAATGCTTACATTATCTAGCACTGCTGCATTTAAGCAAGGGCTAGCTGCAAATGCAAAAAGTTCATCCGGACAACTTGTATAATTGCCTTCCAACTGAAGCTGCATACTGTTCCTAATCAGATAAGAGGGCACACAATACCCTATTCTGCCATTGATTTTCGTGAGGCCTTTGTATTCGCCAGAATTGTGTAAGTTTTCAAGCTGCCAATTTAAAAGAGCAACCTTCTCCTTCCACTGTTGTACATTATGAATGCGGGTGCCATCTAATGATATAATTAAGTCATGGGGAGAGAGATAACCAAACAATGGTGACATAGGAGACACATACAGGACCTGTTGCAAGATAAGAACTTGTTAGGCTATACACATCAAGAGTTTATGACAGATAACAAAACAGATATGTGCGCGAAGTTACCATGGGACTTTCACCGTGTATGTAAAATGGATCCAAGATCGATGGCAGCAGAAACAAAACCAAGGCACAAACCACACAAAACTGCAGGAAGTTCAATCAATCAGTTCAAAGTAAGTGGTGGATATTAGCACAAACATGAATGACTAAACGTCAGAGAAATTGAAAGAATTTTAATTGCATCCAGAACCTACAGTGGCATTATGCCAAATTCCAGCACAATATATACGAAGGGCAGCATTTCTTGGTAATGCCTGCAAGCACTCCTCATTTAAAGCCACCAGAGCTCCCGGAAACAACACCGCTAGAAAGACAGCAATATACTCCATCTGTATACCCTCACTGCTTCACCCATAAGTGGCACCTACAGCAACATATTGTGAGATCATATCAATTATAATAATCTGACTATATTCTAATTTGTCTTGGACAAGGTACACAAGAAAAGCAACTAGGACATGTTGCTAATCTCCTGTAAAATGAGGAGCCTAACTGCAAAAACTATGAAGTCAGCAAGAAGCTAGTCCAATCATGCAGTAAAAGCAAGTCAGGGATTAGGTACATACATAATTAAAATCCGGTCTATTTTAAACTATGGTAAAGTATAGCCAACAAGAAGCTATAATATTTTATAACACACAAAGTTCAAGTTCAAACTGTTCTTATAGATTTAAAATCCCATACTAATTAGATAAAGGCACTAGTATCCATCATGAAGCATCTAACATTAACAAGAAGCAGCCTTCCTAGTTTAACTTATCACTCAGCATCTCATGGAAGAGGAAAGGGGATGATATTTGGCATGTATACCTGATCGTTTAGTCAAAAATACCTGCTTAGGACATTGACATCATTAACATTATTTACTAAATGACAGAAAGGTCAGATCATCTGCCGCGCTTATCCCATTGAGTTGGCAAATAAAAGCATTTCTTTCAAAACAGCATAAACCAGCAGGTGCCCAGTTGATCCACGTGAGCTGGTATTCATAAATATGGTTTCACATACCACAAAGAGAGGTAACATTGGCATGACAGAGTGTACTTAAAAATCATTGAATCAAACAAAATATATAGGCAACATCATGCATGATATCACATTGACCCACAGAAAAGAGTGAAGAACATCTTAACCTTGCAGCAGCAAGAGCATGCCCAACTTCATGAATGAATACAGACAGAATGGAGGACAGAAAGATGTATCCAATATCAGGAAGTGACATGATTAGACCGGAAATCTGCAGAAAAAACACAATATTAAAATGCTTTCAAAATCTGAAACTGACAGGCAAAATAAATTAGTCTCAAAATGCTTGTTGAAAATGTGGTAGTTGGTCTACAAATCAGGTGTATATGTCCAAAAGTGATTTGGAATTATTTAAATAAATTAAGAGCTGAATACATACAAACAGTGTTCATACAGTTGTATTTAAGCAGAAGCCCAGCTTTAATCATTTAGATCTCATCTATTTTAGCTAAAGCTTTTGTTCAACTCAACCATTATTATACAAAAAGATAAGCTTAGCTTACTCAACAAATAGAGATAATGAAATGAAATAGCTTGAGGACAATACAAATTTTAGTTAGTGAAATAAAATCTGTTTCACTTATATGTTTACTTTTTCTTTGCTATAAGCACAGATTAATGGATCTATTCATCTATCAAAACGAACTCCCCACACGAACTATTCTACTATTGGACTATTTAATTAACCACAACATTTCCAGCTCAAACTGGAAAAAACAAGTTGAACATTTGACCTTTTGGTTGTCTGCATTCTGTTCATTTAGCAAAAAGTTTTCAGAATTAGCTTGAATACAGATCATTTATCTAAAACGCTACGAAAAGAACAAGGAAGCACGTTGAACATAAGTTGTTTGATAACAGGTTTTAATCAATTTTAGCTGCACATTATAAATAACATGGAGTCTATGGTTCTTATAGAATTAGAAATGAACTGTTGCATTTCTAATACACAGACACAGAAGACATAAAGAAAATTGAGGATATCAATCATGTTGGTTTGGATACTCAATGTTGAAAGATGATTTCAGGTGTCCAACTCTATGAAGAAGATCTCAGTAAGTCTAGAAACCAGTGTATTTACAAAAAGCCCAAATCTTTAGTAAAAGCAGGAGACTATTATCACCTTGCCCTAATAGTGAAGAATAACAAGATGCATCTAACTAAATTAATGTACAATAAAGGATAGAAATAGCTAGACAAACAAGAAAACAATAGGGTTCTCAGTAATAGTTTTGGGCACCAATGCTACTATAGATCCAAAAACAACTTAACCAACAGCAATGTATCAGACAGCAATAGGCTGCTAGAATATTCCATTACCAAAGTTGTATTTATAGTGAGTCAAAACCCCAAATGTTATTCATTAACGTACTAAATCAGGAACCAAGAACTGCAGAAATAGACAAATTCCATAAAGCTAGGTACCAGCACAGAAGATACAAGCAGCTGCACAGCTATAAGATCTAGATCATTTTATTAAAAGTGAATCTTTCCTTGGGGCTGGTCCTAACAAAAACTTATCAGTAAATTTCATGGATGCCTAGCTAACTTGAATGACATGGCACACTTGAACACTAACCGAAGAGGAAAACCCAAATAATGATCCGTTGAAAAGACTGATCATCCCATCATTCCCTTTATACAGATGGATAGCTCCTCCAAATTCCCATAGAAGAATCTGCCTCACAACACACAGAAAACAAGAAAATCAAGTCATTTGCATATCACAGAATTTGATATAGTACCAGGAAGCACCATTTCATGTCATCTTTACGATAGCAGTCCTTTTTACGTTTTTCATGACTTCCACGGACCAATTCCATAGTGACAAAATTTCTGGCGCAGTGACTAACCAAAATTACTCCAAGCAATGCAGTAAGACTAAACCCGAGGCCCACCGAAAACCAAACTCTCAAACACCTAAAACAGAAACGATTGTAAATAAATAAGCAAAGGTAAAAAAACAATCTTGTCTCCAAAAAAAAATTTCAAAGTTCGTATAAATGGAAAAAAGGAAAAAAAAAATCTTAAGTGACTAAGTCAATCTGCCACATAAGTTTCTGATGCAGGCAATAAAGCTCTCAAGCAGTTCTGCAGCATATCTTTCAACAATGTACGTTTAGTCTTTCACGATTCCCTTACAAAAAAAGCTTGGACAAATTCCTTCTTTGTGTGTGTGTGTGATAAAAAGGCAAACCTGGAATGACGACGACCATATCGATATAGAGGTTCATTCAAGACAGATGTTTTGAAGTCGCAGTACCTGTATTACACATAGTTGTCAAGTATTTGTCATCTGTACCTGTATTCCATTGAATTCAAGCACAACCCAGAATTCTTTTAAATTCAAGGAAAGGTTTTGATCGATTTTAATATGAGAGAGATGAGCATACCAACAAGAAACAGCGTTTGTAAGGCGAGTGAGTCGAAGTGGCAGAAGGGTCCGACTGCTTTGGCTGCCTCTCCCAAATCTTCTTATGCGTCTGCCTTCCATCAAACCTAACAAATCACTTGCTCGACTCTGTGATTCCAAATCTTCAAGAAATGATTCAGGAGGGTAGAAAAATGGATTTAGGGAGTCCATAGGCTCCAAGATTTTTGTAGAATTTCACAGGAGTAAGAAGGAAAGGCAGCATAAACCATTTTGTCAATTGAGCCCCCTACAAAGACCAATATCTCAATTTAGTCATCGTGGACTTGGCTGCAAACAACAAGAGGGTTTTGGGTTTACCAGTTTTATCAGTCTTTGAGCTTTTTCATTTTTTTTAGTAATTTTTTTTTTGAAAAATTGGTTTATTAATTATTTATTACTTCTCTGTTGTTTTTTTTTTTATGGGATAATTTCAGAAACCTCCCCTGAGGTTTCTGACACTTTCACTGACATCCCCTGAGGTTCTCAAAATTTCACTTACCTCCCTTGATAAAAAATTGGGCCCCTTTTCTGACGTCATCAGGGCCAAAATTACAGATATATCCCAAGTAGTTGGGGTTAATTACTACCGTTTAGTTACATAATGGCATCTGATATGATTAATTAAGCTTAACAACAATAATAGAAACTTGATTTATATAATATTTTTAAAACCCTAATACATCTAAATTTGATTTTATTTTTCAAATTTATAAGATTTTTATTTAAAAAAATGGGATACGGATAAGATATCCGGTTGGTTCGATTTGCATAGGTGCATATGAGAATATCCGAATACTCCTGAAACCCGCAAGCGGGATTCTGTGTTTTTTCTATTTCAAGGTTAGCTCGCATGCGGGTTAATGTTATATTTGAGCGCGAGAA
Organism: Coffea arabica; assembly: GCF_036785885.1. Taxonomy (NCBI): domain Eukaryota; kingdom Viridiplantae; phylum Streptophyta; class Magnoliopsida; order Gentianales; family Rubiaceae; genus Coffea; species Coffea arabica. The sequence continues at coordinate 43,242,983 of NC_092326.1, read as the reverse complement.
GAAAAAATTGGTAATTAGGCTCTTTGGGCATTATAAGTAAATATTTAAATTAATGGCAGTTTTATTACACCAATATTATTGTATTATCATTATTATGATTATTGTATTATTTTTTATGCAAATATAACATTTAATTATCCAAGCAGTTTGATTTTATTTTTACAATTTATAAAATTTTTATCACTTATATAATATTTTTAAAACCCTAATACATCTAAATTTGAATCTAATTTTCTACAAGTCATACTTATAAATGCGAAATCTAACAAAAAAGTTAAATACAATTTTTGCAGGTCAAATTTAACAAATGCGAGCTATTTGCAAAATTTTAAATATTTGCAACATTTTTTAAAACAAAAATTAGAAGATTTCTGCAAATAATTCCCTACCTCTCAAAAAATACCAAAATAAAAAAGATAAGAGCTCGCATTTGCTTCCTAGAAATAATTCCCTAGCTCTTAAAAAAGGAAAAAAAAAATTGAGAAGAGCTCGCATTCGTGGAATGCGAGCTCAATAACCAGAGCTCGCATTCCACGAATGCGAGCTCTTGTAAGCTCGCATTTGTGAAATTCACAAATGCGAAGACCCCCCTGACGGAAATTAAACCCAAAATCACCCCTTTTGTAGAATTTTTTTAAAATTCATCACAAAGTTGGAAATTTCTCAATAGAAATACAACTTGTCTGGATTCCTTTCACTCTCTGATATCATTACGGTTGCTTTGCGATTACAGCGGCAAAACCTGTTTTTAATGGAGAAAGATGTAGGTGAATTCCATGATTCTCCCCTATGGCTTGAAGAGGCCATGGTTGCAGCTAAAACTTTTTACTCAGAGCTCTAATTGTAGCACAGCAAATGCACTTGTTATCACTCCAAATTAGTAGCAAAGAATGTTAATAGCTTGAAACCTCAGAGGTAGTTAAGTTGCTTTGCTTTATATGCTATTGCTACTGAAACAACAAACCTTCTGGCCGTTGCAATTTGCAGCTAGCCGTTGCAAAATCTGCCAAATAACTGTTGCATGGCACATCTGGTGCATGCAAATTTTTGTATTGCACTTACCCCCCCTCAACTTTACTAATTAGTCCAAATCATTTATTCTTCTTTGAATCTTCTACTAATACAACTTCTGCAAAGGGTAGCTATGGAATAAAAATACCTTCTCACACATGAAAATAATATTTTAATCTGATTTGGACTGGATTGTTACCACAAAATCAAAAGCAAGGGAGGTAAGTGAAATTTTGAGAACCTCAGGGGATGTCAGTGAAAGTGTCAGAAACCTCAGGGGAGGTTTCTGAAATTATCCCTTTTTTTATTTGGTGTTTATCCTTAAACTTTGTCATGTTACTTAGGGAGGAAGAAGTGGAATCTATCTTGGGTAAATTATATTACATTTTGCAGCAATTAGATTGTATATGTTGCTACATCATGTTTATCTTAGTTAATTTGCTACTATAAAATAAAACTACCAAATATATGTCAAAAAAATAACAAATATTCATTGTGTATTGCAATAAATTTTTAAAAATGTAAGACATACCAATACTTTTCACAAGACAATGATGCTATTTTGTCGAAAAAAAATTATAGTTATTGTTACAATAAAAGGATATTATCTCTAAAAGAAAGGAAGTGTTTCTTGGAAAAAAAAGAAAAAGCAAAAAATGCTTGTTTTATTAATAATAAAGGCTATATAGCATAAGAAACAAAATGGTGTTAGGTGAGGTGATGATAGTTGATACTTTAAACATAGAAATTCATATTCCAAGTATCTCAACACCCGTACAAAAAAATGATCTATATTAAACAAGTTACTCTAATAATTTTATTAGCCTAATTTCACTTTGCATCGTTGAAATTGTATCACTATTTTATTTTGTACCTTAAATTTCAATTTTAGATATTTTGCACTCTAAAGTATCAAGGTTATTCAATTTAAATTTAATCAATGACTACTTTCGCAAAATTAATGAGTATACCTGACAATTGAGCGGGTTGGGTTGTTTATATTGGATTTTCATTTAAATGGGTTATACCCAACCCGTTCAATTTTAGATTGGGTTAATTTTAGATTGTATCCTATTGGGTCATCTCAAACTCATGACCCAAATATGACCTAACATATTAATTAATACATTTTGATATATAAACTTTCTCGCATACATTTTAACAGATAAAAAGATTTTTTTCACACGCATAAATGTATTGTAAATTATAACACCTTATTTACACTTTATTTACACACGCTAACTTGCTTGCATCATTAACACATTTTCCAATCACCTTTTTATCTCATATACATCATATTAAAAAAGTGCTACAGTATTATTTTTTTTTTACAAAATTATCTCAAATAATTTACTATCCAAATACACTCATATTTTTACACACTAACACACTTTCACATGCACAAACACCTACTCACTTCTTAAGTTCCTTAGAAATACATCATAAATATAATAATATTTTATATTGCTTGTATTGTGAATTTTAGATAATAAATTGTACATTTAAATAGATTAGCTAAAAAATTTTGTTTTACTTTATACTTTTTAATACTAGTAATTGATTGAAACTTATTTTTTGTCATAACTTATTAACACTTTTACTATTCATATATGTTTTATTGTAAGTTGTAATATTCTATGTATTTAAATTATTGAATGCTAGATTATATTATGCTTGAAAATGTAAGTAATAGACATATAATTTGTTGTATTATAACATTGATGAGGAATTATTAACGATGAAATAAAACAAGTTAGAGAAAAGTAAAAGAATGTAGTTAGAACAAATTTAAAACTCTATTCTATGTACACGAAATATTAACAAACAGAAATAGGTAGCAACCTAAGAACAACCACAAAAAAAAGGGGAGGAAAACAACATACTCTTAAAAGGCATAATAAATTATTATAAAAGTTGAGCAAGTTTAACTATTGTTATAAAAGTAAAATAACTATGAGTTTTATTTCAAGTTTCTTTTTTTCTTTTAAGTAAAAATTTAAAAAACTGATTGAAAACATATATATGAGAATTTTAAATGCAAATTGGTCAATGAATTATTAACACATGTCAAAATGCAAGTGATTGGGCATATGTGTATTTACTTTCAAATAAGTTGGGCATTGGGTGCCTACATAAAAAACCCAATCAATCCAATGAATAGGTTGGATCTTTCTTACACAATCCAACAAAATCCATAACCCAATTGATCCAACCCCATCATTTTAAATTAATGAACGGGTTGGGCAGATTGTTGGATTTTGCGCTTTTTTGCCTGCTCTAGTAATGAGATAAAAGTTATGAAAATTAATGACAATGTATCTTTTTGTTTTAACTACTATCCCTTAGTTTTTTTTTATTACTGTTAGCATATTATCCCTCGATGTATAAGGTCTCAATTACTATTATTGTTAGCAAAATTAATGAGATAAAAGTTGATGTAAATTAATGATAATGTATTATTTTATTTTTAATAAATTATTTTACTATGTCTTATCTATCATCTATTATGCTATGGTCAAGATTTAGTCACATTACTTGTCAAATAGACTCAAACAAAGAAAAAAGAATGTTGTAGCTAAACCTTAATGAGACGTTTAAAAAAAAAATCCATAAATTGAGTCCAGTAACTAATTACTGCAACAAAACAATAATTACTAATAACATACAAAAACTTTTATAAAAGGGCAAGAAGCTCAAAAAGTAATTGAAATGAACTTGAGGGAGCCCGGTGTAATTTGATTAAAGACAGTAAGCGGTAAAGTTAGGATAAACAGTCTAAAACGGTAGCTCTGGAATCTGGGCGTTTTAAGTACTTCATCTTAGATCACACGGCGCTGGATCCTTCCCAGAAGAATTTCCTTTAGCCTGATAAGACCCACGATCTTGACAATCATCAGTTTCCCGGAACAAGAATAACAGCATTTGAAGGTGACAGAAAAGAAAATACTGCAAGACTACCACCCATGATACTCTTGCAGTCCCCTTCCAAGTATCTCTTACAGATCTTGACTACTCGCCTTGAAAAGTACGCTCTCTCATTTTTCTCTTCCCAATTGTGCTTCCCTTCAAAATTTTCCTTCTGGGGTCTTTGTTTTCTTGTCTATTTAGCAATTTTGAATGGTATCTGTTAAATTCAACTGTTCAATTTTATGTGACTGCGATAAAGTTTTGTTCTTTTCGTTTTGTTGGTCTTTTTTTCGTGGCTTTGGTAAAGGAAAGCGTACAAGAAATGAAGTACGTTTTTCCAAGCCATTTTGTATGGCTTTCATGGTTAGGACAAATTGTAAAGCTTCAAACTTGGGTAGTTTGAGGTTGTTTAAACCAGAAAAAGTGGGCATTTTGCTGTGATGCTTAACACTCAGGTGATTCTTCTTCTTCTTTTTTTTTTTTTTTGGGTTTTGCTAATGTCGCCTGGAAATGGGTCGAAAAACCTCAATTCATCGACATGGAAACTATCGTGTTTATGCTTTTCTTAGATATGGGATGAAGGGAATAGGTATAAAGTTTATCTTTTAGGTAAATAGTGGCTGAAATATTACTGTCGCAGACATTTAAAGTTATGAGACTTGGTATTGCTTTATGAATATTTAGGTTCTGATTGGAACTATTCAAGTTTTCTTCAAGTGGTATTGCCTATATTTTAGTTGGCATTTTCCTTTTCCTTACCAACCAAAAGATCTATTACACTCAAGAATCAAAAGGGCGGTATAAATATTAGTCATTTCCAAATTTATGAGCTGAATTTTGTGAATGATATGACAAAAATTATTAAAAGGCCAACTGCACTTGCTACCAAATGGGGACTCTGATGCTGGTAACATGTTTTCTTTAAGAACGTTGATTGCTCTTTGTTGAAGTTCATGCCTTTGGAGAAGCTGCAAGCATTTGATACCACAATCAAACTATTCCCTTCTCTTTGCTTCTGTTGGGAAGGAAACAATCAGCCTCTGTCAAGCTTTTAAAGACTGGGAATTCATTTAGGTTGTTGAACCTATTATTTGTTTGTTGTTACCAAAATGCTATGGATGATTAAATCAAGATATTGTTTCTGGCAATGAAACGTCAATGCTGTTCTGAGACCAACATGTCTACTGATTATCATATCGTCTATGTTCTGAATTATGCATTGTCATAATAATTTCGTATTGGAAACTGTGGCCAAAATTATTTATGCGATTGTGAAACTCATTGACCCTTCAAAAGCATTTTACTCTCTGATGTTGTTCTCGTTTGGTTTGAAAATGCACCAAAATGTAATCCTTTCTTTGGCATGGAGAGCACAATCTTTTCTTATGCAGTATTTTCTTTTTCTTCATATCTGGCTTTGATAGAACATGCATGCAACCAAACCATAATATGATTTTCCAGAAAACTAACTTCTGGGTGCCACTGATGACTGATGATAAATGTAAAGAGATTCAAATGCTTCATTTCTTAATAAAAGGACTAAAGGAAGATTCTTCAAATACTTGAATAATGATTTAATCTCTTTGTATGTACTGATGGATTGGTTATAAACTATTTGTAACTTTCCTGTTACGGACAATGATACTTTGGGGATTTAATTAAAAGTAGATGACCAATCTTTTAATCTTATGATGAAAATTGACAAAACATACCTGCTTGATTGCAGTCTTGACAAAGGAGTTGAGCTGGATTCCCATTGGATTGAATTCAGTGATGTCCGTTACCATGTTCAGGTATTATTGGCATCTTAGTCAAGTTCTTGGTAAATGGGCAGCCTTTAGATACAGATCAGCTGACATGCTTCCTCCCAAATAAGTGTTACTGAATGATTAATTTACATGTTTGATGACCAAAATATTTTTCAGGCCTCTATGAAAAATCCCAATCTTCTCTTTTTATCGGTGAGTTTACCTCCACCACCTCCCGAAACAGTATCCTTTGGTGGGCTACCTCCAGGTGCCATAGAAGCTATAAAAGCAGCATATGGAGTGGTTGCACAAATTCTTGATCCTCCAAGAGATGGATTCAGTCTCACATTGAAATTGAACTTGTCAAAACTTCCTCCAGATGAAGGTTCAACGCGTTTTCTTTAAGGTCATTATGATCTTGCCATGGTTGTGCTGAAAGAGATAGGATTTTTTCTCAGATGCCTTCATCTGTGGTTATTTGCTTTATTAGCTTTTGTCTTTGAAAAACAAGGGCTTTTCATGTTATTTGTACCATGTTACTGCCCAATTGTTATTTTTGGATGTATGTATTCTTTTGTCCTTTGTCCTTGAGTCAAAGATCTTTTTTAGGTACAATATGTGGTCATGGAATTAGGTGCTTTTTGGGTAGTTAATGAAATGACGTAAAGCTTTGAGAGTCCGTCATCCTTTTGGCTTGGAATTAGTTAAGGTATAATGCATTGTTGAATTATCTTCCCTAGAATTGTCAAATATGTACAAACTGAGCATGATTTTTACAGTATTAAAGTTTCTAAGAGTTCTCTAAGCATCTTTTATATGATCTAGATTTATTAGTTCTTTGAGCATCTACAAACAACTCTAAACATGCTTTGCTACTGATATTGGACATAAATTGCCATAAGCTCAAGTTGCATTTGCTTGCGTGTTTGTGGCTTCAACTGTAGTAGCTCAGTTTTCACTTCAATTGTCCTCCAAGGCTGTTGCTCTCAGTTTTATTCTCAAGTTCCTGCAGTAAAGAATCCATCCATATAATACTTCTTGTGGTCTTTCTCTGAAGTGTTTCCTGGAACTATTACAGAGCATAAACATGGGGTTTTGACGAAGATTGCATCTGTGAGGGAAGTGGTATTGGGTGCCCCGTTAAGAGTATTTCTTAAACAGCTTGCTTCTAGGACAGTTGCTTCTGACATTGACAAGGTTGTTGCTCTGGTGCATCGGCCCATGGAATCCTTTTTTCTCATCCCTCAGGTAAATGTGTCATAGAGTTCATCTTCTGTTGACTCTCTTGCAAAATTCTATTGGATTGGATAATCTATTTTATCTGAGCTTATCTAATATAAACATTGGTTGGCTTGTGACTGAATAACCCTCATTCCATCTTCTCTGTGAATGGTTTTCATATCCATGATTGTAGAAGTGCATATACTTTGGTCTTTTCCAGGTATTTGCAAGTCATTTCATCCCCTAAGCTAATTATGGATACTAATTTGTGTACTGGAGCACGAGGGAAGAAATCACACTTTGATTCATTTAGGCTGAACTGATAGCAAAACCTTGTGAAATTGCTGATTTTTGCAAGTACTTTGGTTCTTGAGAGAACTGATTGAAGAAATAATCTCAATAAAGTATGGAATGAAATCAAAATGTTAAGAATCACATATGGCGCCTTATTACTAAAGTTATTTTAGTTGATTATTCTTCTTATCTTCCATTCTAATATTCAAATACAATTGAGTTTCTTCCTTCTGATCTAATACCATTTTTCTTGCATCACTTAGCTTGGAATACTTGTAATAAGTCAAGTTCTCAAAATCACTGTGACTCTTTGGGGTCAAGTATGCATTTAGGGTTCTGAATGTTTTAGTACACTTGTCTGCAGGTGGAAAAGGTCACTGTGGTATTTCCTATGAGATTCAAAGATTCTATAGATATTCTTCTGGCAACTTCTTTCCTAAAGGTAATGTTACACTTTTGACTGGATTCTAAGTACTTATTTAGTTGGTTTCCATTTTTGTAAGCAAAAATGCTTGAAAAAGTGCCAAGAAATGCTAGAAGTCTGTTGGGCATTTTTTTTGGTGTTGGTTGTTTATGATAAAGGAAAAAGGACCTGGGAAATTAAGTTGCAGTTCTGAGTTCTATACCGTTTCACTTTAACTGTGGATATATGGATGTGAGGTCACAAAATTTGGTTTCTGATCTGTTTTTGCTCTTTGAGTTTCAGAGATGATGCAATCAATAGGGGCTTTGAAACTAATAGAGTTGGATCGAGTTGAAACACTTCATTTAATTGCCATTAAGAGAACATACTACGATTGGTTTCTATCTTGAACTGGCTAATTTATTGCACTGTCTTCATCTTTGTGTGAACTTGCTTTAGTTTGCATTGTTTGGTTTTCTTTTTCCAGTGCAGGGGTAGTTTTTTCAGCGTTCTTTTTGTCATATTTCAGGAATTTGTAGATGCTAGGCGTACTGCTGGTCTCAACAATGCCCCTCCTTGTTCGTGGTCTCCATCTCCTCCCCCCGAACTGAAGGGAGCTCCTCCAGAAGCATTATCATCAAATGCTGGATTTGTTAGTTTTGGTAGCAGCAGAATTTTACATCAGTCGTTTCCTCCATTAGAAATTTTCCAGTTTCTCCTTGACCACTTTGACTTTTAACTCACTGCAGTAATTTTCCCTCGTCATGTGGAAGGCAGAAAATTGGATAGAACCGTTTGGAGTCTATCAACATTTCATGCATATGTGAGTTATCATGTTAAGGTAAGACTCTCAGTACATAATCTGATGCCTGATTGTTTACAATCTCATTTTTTTAACCCTTTCCCTTGTCAATGTACATTTTTGCTCAATTTGAACATGGGGAATGTAACTTAGAATTTTCATGCCTGAGGTTGAATGCACTTGACTAAGGCGAAAACTTTTCATTCGCAGAAGTTGTACTTCGTGTTGTCAGTTTTCCTTTTTGTTTAGCCAAAATTTTGCGAGTTTGTTTTGCAGTGTCAAGTATTTGTACTCAGTTTTTTAATGTAAAACAAGGTGTTAACCTTGTGTCTGAACTCCTGAAAAATGGCTGCAAATGAATGAAGAAGATGTGAAACGTCTGGACTAAATGCATTGATGGAGAGTATCAAGCATCTAGCTATCTCAGTCAAAATATGAATTCTTTTAACATGAAACGTCGGTGTACTGTTTCTCTTTGTGGAGTGGGTAGAGGGTGGGGGTTAGATGAGGTGGTGACACATTGTTCTGTGGAGCAGGGGAAGAATTAGAGTTATAGCTGAAACCATTTGGATGCCATTTAACTAATTTTGATGATTTTATTGTGTAAGCTTCATCAAATGAGAACCTTTTTTCATATCCTTTGGACAACGTGGCTTGTCCTTTGGTAGTGATGAACTCTTAGTTGACTCATACAGTATTTAACATCAATAAATTCCTGTAGGTTTGATTCATAGATTGACTTCTGTGTACTGATTTTTATAGTTGTTGACCGTGAGAACTCAATTTTACATAATAATTCTCTGTTGACAGTGCTCAGAAGGTTTCATGCATACACGGATGAGACGTCGGGTAGAGTCCCTAATACAGGTAAAATAATTTCTAGTTCTTCTTTTATGTGGTGTTTGTTAAATCTACTTTCTGTTTTGTGCACTTTGCTGTTTCAGTTCTTAAATTCTTAGAAAAAGAACGAGTAAACCAAGTGGTAACAACATGAATATGTTCTGCCCCAGGCCTTGGATAGTGCCAAACCAGAGTATGAGAAGGCAGTGAAAGCTACACAAAACAGATCTTTTAAGCGATTGGTGCGCCATCAATATATATATCTTTAGAACTTTTAATATGTTTATTCACTTGTTTGGTTAACCCTGACTGGTTTCTATTCTTTCCTGCACGGGTTCTCTGTAGAGCCTCAAGGATGGAAGGAGCAGTTTGAAATCATTCAGCTGAGAATGCAGGATTTACTCCCTGATACCGTGAAAGGCTTACGCTAGTAAATGTGTTCTGCTTCACTCGGGGAGTATTTAGCTGGCGCCTGGCAACAATTAGGAGCCCTCCTATGGTGTATATTTTGAAATCTTCCTCTGCGTTTATTCGCTTATCAGCAAACCAGAGCCCTGTGATCTATTATGTTCTGCTGCATTTATGGGCAGCAGCAGCAGCAGCAGAAAGCATAGTGGTTTTGTACTTTATAGGGATCATATTTTATATCATTCATGTTAAGATAAAGATTTTGAGCCAGGTTCAGTCTGTAATTCATGATGCATAGATATTTCATTTGGTAAGTGCATAATTTTGGTTGAATGAGTAAATTGCTGCACCACCATAGAAACCCGATGCAGGGAGAGGTGCCAGTTCCAAATTTTCCAGAAAACCAAGAAAACTTGAGGCTGTTGTAGCCCAGCAGAGATTTGCAGGATGAGTTGAACCCTGTTCCAAATGACTGTACATGCGAAATGCATTCTTGTTATATGTGCAAAAAAGGGCATTAAAACATGATGATGTTTATGAAGGAGAAATAGCAATATAATAAAAAGTGAAACAGAGAGTGACACAGGGTGTGAGACAGAAGATTCGTTGCGTCTTTTTTGCATCACCAAATAAGTGATTATTAGAATAAGGAAGAGAAAGAATTAAAAAAGTTTCCGAGGCCCTAAACCCTAAACCCTAAACCCTAAACCCTAAACCCTAAACCCTAAACCCTAAACCCTAAACCCTAAACCCTAAACCCTAAACCCTAAACCCTAAACCCTAAACCCTAAACCCTAAACCCTAAACCCTAAACCCTAAACCCTAAACCCTAAACCCTAAACCCTAAACCCTAAACCCTAAACCCTAAACCCTAAACCCTAAACCCTAAACCCTAAACCCTAAACCCTAAACCCTAAACCCTAAACCCTAAACCCTAAACCCTAAACCCTAAACCCTAAACCCTAAACCCTAAACCCTAAACCCTAAACCCTAAACCCTAAACCCTAAACCCTAAACCCTAAACCCTAAACCCTAAACCCTAAACCCTAAAAACCCTAAACCCTAAACCCTAAACCCTAAACCCTAAACCCTAAACCCTAAACCCTAAACCCTAAACCCTAAACCCTAAACCCTAAACCCTAAACCCTAAACCCTAAACCCTAAACCCTAAACCCTAAACCCTAAACCCTAAACCCTAAACCCTAAACCCTAAACCCTAAACCCTAAACCCTAAACCCTAAACCCTAAACCCTAAACCCTAAACCCTAAACCCTAAACCCTAAACCCTAAACCCTAAACCCTAAACCCTAAACCCTAAACCCTAAACCCTAAACCCTAAACCCTAAACCCTAAACCCTAAACCCTAAACCCTAAACCCTAAACCCTAAACCCTAAACCCTAAACCCTAAACCCTAAACCCTAAACCCTAAACCCTAAACCCTAAACCCTAAACCCTAAACCCTAAACCCTAAACCCTAAACCCTAAACCCTAAACCCTAAACCCTAAACCCTAAACCCTAAACCCTAAACCCTAAACCCTAAACCCTAAACCCTAAACCCTAAACCCTAAACCCTAAACCCTAAACCCTAAACCCTAAACCCTAAACCCTAAACCCTAAACCCTAAACCCTAAACCCTAAACCCTAAACCCTAAACCCTAAACCCTAAACCCTAAACCCTAAACCCTAAACCCTAAACCCTAAACCCTAAACCCTAAACCCTAAACCCTAAACCCTAAACCCTAAACCCTAAACCCTAAACCCTAAACCCTAAACCCTAAACCCTAAACCCTAAACCCTAAACCCTAAACCCTAAACCCTAAACCCTAAACCCTAAACCCTAAACCCTAAACCCTAAACCCTAAACCCTAAACCCTAAACCCTAAACCCTAAACCCTAAACCCTAAACCCTAAACCCTAAACCCTAAACCCTAAACCCTAAACCCTAAACCCTAAACCCTAAACCCTAAACCCTAAACCCTAAACCCTAAACCCTAAACCCTAAACCCTAAACCCTAAACCCTAAACCCTAAACCCTAAACCCTAAACCCTAAACCCTAAACCCTAAACCCTAAACCCTAAACCCTAAACCCTAAACCCTAAACCCTAAACCCTAAACCCTAAACCCTAAACCCTAAACCCTAAACCCTAAACCCTAAACCCTAAACCCTAAACCCTAAACCCTAAACCCTAAACCCTAAACCCTAAACCCTAAACCCTAAACCCTAAACCCTAAACCCTAAACCCTAAACCCTAAACCCTAAACCCTAAACCCTAAACCCTAAACCCTAAACCCTAAACCCTAAACCCTAAACCCTAAACCCTAAACCCTAAACCCTAAACCCTAAACCCTAAACCCTAAACCCTAAACCCTAAACCCTAAACCCTAAACCCTAAACCCTAAACCCTAAACCCTAAACCCTAAACCCTAAACCCTAAACCCTAAACCCTAAACCCTAAACCCTAAACCCTAAACCCTAAACCCTAAACCCTAAACCCTAAACCCTAAACCCTAAACCCTAAACCCTAAACCCTAAACCCTAAACCCTAAACCCTAAACCCTAAACCCTAAACCCTAAACCCTAAACCCTAAACCCTAAACCCTAAACCCTAAACCCTAAACCCTAAACCCTAAACCCTAAACCCTAAACCCTAAACCCTAAACCCTAAACCCTAAACCCTAAACCCTAAACCCTAAACCCTAAACCCTAAACCCTAAACCCTAAACCCTAAACCCTAAACCCTAAACCCTAAACCCTAAACCCTAAACCCTAAACCCTAAACCCTAAACCCTAAACCCTAAACCCTAAACCCTAAACCCTAAACCCTAAACCCTAAACCCTAAACCCTAAACCCTAAACCCTAAACCCTAAACCCTAAACCCTAAACCCTAAACCCTAAACCCTAAACCCTAAACCCTAAACCCTAAACCCTAAACCCTAAACCCTAAACCCTAAACCCTAAACCCTAAACCCTAAACCCTAAACCCTAAACCCTAAACCCTAAACCCTAAACCCTAAACCCTAAACCCTAAACCCTAAACCCTAAACCCTAAACCCTAAACCCTAAACCCTAAACCCTAAACCCTAAACCCTAAACCCTAAACCCTAAACCCTAAACCCTAAACCCTAAACCCTAAACCCTAAACCCTAAACCCTAAACCCTAAACCCTAAACCCTAAACCCTAAACCCTAAACCCTAAACCCTAAACCCTAAACCCTAAACCCTAAACCCTAAACCCTAAACCCTAAACCCTAAACCCTAAACCCTAAACCCTAAACCCTAAACCCTAAACCCTAAACCCTAAACCCTAAACCCTAAACCCTAAACCCTAAACCCTAAACCCTAAACCCTAAACCCTAAACCCTAAACCCTAAACCCTAAACCCTAAACCCTAAACCCTAAACCCTAAACCCTAAACCCTAAACCCTAAACCCTAAACCCTAAACCCTAAACCCTAAACCCTAAACCCTAAACCCTAAACCCTAAACCCTAAACCCTAAACCCTAAACCCTAAACCCTAAACCCTAAACCCTAAACCCTAAACCCTAAACCCTAAACCCTAAACCCTAAACCCTAAACCCTAAACCCTAAACCCTAAACCCTAAACCCTAAACCCTAAACCCTAAACCCTAAACCCTAAACCCTAAACCCTAAACCCTAAACCCTAAACCCTAAACCCTAAACCCTAAACCCTAAACCCTAAACCCTAAACCCTAAACCCTAAACCCTAAACCCTAAACCCTAAACCCTAAACCCTAAACCCTAAACCCTAAACCCTAAACCCTAAACCCTAAACCCTAAACCCTAAACCCTAAACCCTAAACCCTAAACCCTAAACCCTAAACCCTAAACCCTAAACCCTAAACCCTAAACCCTAAACCCTAAACCCTAAACCCTAAACCCTAAACCCTAAACCCTAAACCCTAAACCCTAAACCCTAAACCCTAAACCCTAAACCCTAAACCCTAAACCCTAAACCCTAAACCCTAAACCCTAAACCCTAAACCCTAAACCCTAAACCCTAAACCCTAAACCCTAAACCCTAAACCCTAAACCCTAAACCCTAAACCCTAAACCCTAAACCCTAAACCCTAAACCCTAAACCCTAAACCCTAAACCCTAAACCCTAAACCCTAAACCCTAAACCCTAAACCCTAAACCCTAAACCCTAAACCCTAAACCCTAAACCCTAAACCCTAAACCCTAAACCCTAAACCCTAAACCCTAAACCCTAAACCCTAAACCCTAAACCCTAAACCCTAAACCCTAAACCCTAAACCCTAAACCCTAAACCCTAAACCCTAAACCCTAAACCCTAAACCCTAAACCCTAAACCCTAAACCCTAAACCCTAAACCCTAAACCCTAAACCCTAAACCCTAAACCCTAAACCCTAAACCCTAAACCCTAAACCCTAAACCCTAAACCCTAAACCCTAAACCCTAAACCCTAAACCCTAAACCCTAAACCCTAAACCCTAAACCCTAAACCCTAAACCCTAAACCCTAAACCCTAAACCCTAAACCCTAAACCCTAAACCCTAAACCCTAAACCCTAAACCCTAAACCCTAAACCCTAAACCCTAAACCCTAAACCCTAAACCCTAAACCCTAAACCCTAAACCCTAAACCCTAAACCCTAAACCCTAAACCCTAAACCCTAAACCCTAAACCCTAAACCCTAAACCCTAAACCCTAAACCCTAAACCCTAAACCCTAAACCCTAAACCCTAAACCCTAAACCCTAAACCCTAAACCCTAAACCCTAAACCCTAAACCCTAAACCCTAAACCCTAAACCCTAAACCCTAAACCCTAAACCCTAAACCCTAAACCCTAAACCCTAAACCCTAAACCCTAAACCCTAAACCCTAAACCCTAAACCCTAAACCCTAAACCCTAAACCCTAAACCCTAAACCCTAAACCCTAAACCCTAAACCCTAAACCCTAAACCCTAAACCCTAAACCCTAAACCCTAAACCCTAAACCCTAAACCCTAAACCCTAAACCCTAAACCCTAAACCCTAAACCCTAAACCCTAAACCCTAAACCCTAAACCCTAAACCCTAAACCCTAAACCCTAAACCCTAAACCCTAAACCCTAAACCCTAAACCCTAAACCCTAAACCCTAAACCCTAAACCCTAAACCCTAAACCCTAAACCCTAAACCCTAAACCCTAAACCCTAAACCCTAAACCCTAAACCCTAAACCCTAAACCCTAAACCCTAAACCCTAAACCCTAAACCCTAAACCCTAAACCCTAAACCCTAAACCCTAAACCCTAAACCCTAAACCCTAAACCCTAAACCCTAAACCCTAAACCCTAAACCCTAAACCCTAAACCCTAAACCCTAAACCCTAAACCCTAAACCCTAAACCCTAAACCCTAAACCCTAAACCCTAAACCCTAAACCCTAAACCCTAAACCCTAAACCCTAAACCCTAAACCCTAAACCCTAAACCCTAAACCCTAAACCCTAAACCCTAAACCCTAAACCCTAAACCCTAAACCCTAAACCCTAAACCCTAAACCCTAAACCCTAAACCCTAAACCCTAAACCCTAAACCCTAAACCCTAAACCCTAAACCCTAAACCCTAAACCCTAAACCCTAAACCCTAAACCCTAAACCCTAAACCCTAAACCCTAAACCCTAAACCCTAAACCCTAAACCCTAAACCCTAAACCCTAAACCCTAAACCCTAAACCCTAAACCCTAAACCCTAAACCCTAAACCCTAAACCCTAAACCCTAAACCCTAAACCCTAAACCCTAAACCCTAAACCCTAAACCCTAAACCCTAAACCCTAAACCCTAAACCCTAAACCCTAAACCCTAAACCCTAAACCCTAAACCCTAAACCCTAAACCCTAAACCCTAAACCCTAAACCCTAAACCCTAAACCCTAAACCCTAAACCCTAAACCCTAAACCCTAAACCCTAAACCCTAAACCCTAAACCCTAAACCCTAAACCCTAAACCCTAAACCCTAAACCCTAAACCCTAAACCCTAAACCCTAAACCCTAAACCCTAAACCCTAAACCCTAAACCCTAAACCCTAAACCCTAAACCCTAAACCCTAAACCCTAAACCCTAAACCCTAAACCCTAAACCCTAAACCCTAAACCCTAAACCCTAAACCCTAAACCCTAAACCCTAAACCCTAAACCCTAAACCCTAAACCCTAAACCCTAAACCCTAAACCCTAAACCCTAAACCCTAAACCCTAAACCCTAAACCCTAAACCCTAAACCCTAAACCCTAAACCCTAAACCCTAAACCCTAAACCCTAAACCCTAAACCCTAAACCCTAAACCCTAAACCCTAAACCCTAAACCCTAAACCCTAAACCCTAAACCCTAAACCCTAAACCCTAAACCCTAAACCCTAAACCCTAAACCCTAAACCCTAAACCCTAAACCCTAAACCCTAAACCCTAAACCCTAAACCCTAAACCCTAAACCCTAAACCCTAAACCCTAAACCCTAAACCCTAAACCCTAAACCCTAAACCCTAAACCCTAAACCCTAAACCCTAAACCCTAAACCCTAAACCCTAAACCCTAAACCCTAAACCCTAAACCCTAAACCCTAAACCCTAAACCCTAAACCCTAAACCCTAAACCCTAAACCCTAAACCCTAAACCCTAAACCCTAAACCCTAAACCCTAAACCCTAAACCCTAAACCCTAAACCCTAAACCCTAAACCCTAAACCCTAAACCCTAAACCCTAAACCCTAAACCCTAAACCCTAAACCCTAAACCCTAAACCCTAAACCCTAAACCCTAAACCCTAAACCCTAAACCCTAAACCCTAAACCCTAAACCCTAAACCCTAAACCCTAAACCCTAAACCCTAAACCCTAAACCCTAAACCCTAAACCCTAAACCCTAAACCCTAAACCCTAAACCCTAAACCCTAAACCCTAAACCCTAAACCCTAAACCCTAAACCCTAAACCCTCAAAAATGCCTTTTATTTGAAATTATTATTTATTAAAGCCCTGCTATCCAATTGTTCAACAATAAGTGCAGATGAACCTAGAAAATAGGGTTTCACTTTTCGTTTCCAAGATTGGGACAAATTAGAGTTTTCGCGATTTTTCGCTGGATGAATTTTCGGTATGGAGCAAGGATCAAATTTGGTGATTAAAAGTGACTTTTAAGTGAGAAATAATATGTGATTAGGAGAAATGAGATAAGGTTGGTGAATAGGAAGTAAAAACCCTAATACGTGTGTTTTTAAGAAAAACGGTGCGAACCGGCCGGTCCCGCGCACTACCGATTGAACGCACCACTTGACCACCACTTTCTTACCATACAAGCTCATTAATATTTGAGCAAAATATCTTCTTAATTGTCAGCTGCCTTTGACCGAAAATTGAGGCTAAAATAACAAGGAAAAGGAAAGAGAAAAATGAAAGGTGGTGGTGGCGACAAGTGTCGCCACCCTAGAGTTTCTTGGCCAAGAGAGCAACTAACCTTCTTATTTCCAATTTTGCACTTTCCTTTTCATGTTTTCTGCTGCTGGCCGACCAAAAGAGAGAAAGCAAGGGAGAGCAAAAGAAAACTTCTTTCTTCTTGAATCTTAGCCAAACCAAGTGAGAAAATCAATTTCCAAACTGATTAAAGTGTTAATTGTGAGTTGGGAAGCTAGAGGAACTAGAAATTTTCAAAGGAGGTGGATTATCACTCATCCAAACTTGTCTTTGAGGTATTAAATCTGATCATGGTCCTTGATCTTTTAAATCTTGCGTTAAGATGTTATTTAGCTTAAGTTTTGGCTTGATTTCAAGATATGCAAGTGGTTGTGATGATTATTGGATGAAATAAACAAGTTAGGGTTTGATTAATTTCTGTCTACACTTGTTGTATAGTTGCATATGTTGAAAATAAGTTTATGTAAGGGGCTTTGGTAGTGATTGGAATAAGAAATTTGAGAAAGTTTCATTGAAGACCAAAAAATTCCAGATTCTGGAAAATTTTCCCCCCTTTTTCTGCCCGGTTTTGTAACCTCATGTTAGAGGCCGAATTGGCCTTAGGTTAAAACATGAAAGTTGTAGATAATGGTATTTTATATCTGTCTACAAAATTTCAGCTCAATCGGAGTAACGTAGCTTGTAAAAATATGAAAATACCCTTGCTAATCTAGGTCACTTTCCAGAGTTCCGCGTGGACAGTTTAGTCTTTTTGGTTGAGTTTATTCACTATAATCCATTTGGATTTAGTCATTTGTTAAAACATGAAAGTTTCAGTGCCTTGTCTTAGCTTTGTAACGCCACCAAGAACGCTTTAAATGGACCTTGGTAGACTGAGATATGGTCGTTTGAGTGCAGTGCGGTTGATTAGCCGAATAGTTGAAACCAGGTTATGTGAGTTGGGGATTTGATCAGGTTACATTGAAAATTTGACTAAGTGATCTCATGAAAGTTGTAGGCCTTTGCCTTAGCTTCGAAATGGTATAAGCTGCGTATCAATCCAATAAGCGTAGCCTCGGATATGTTATTTTCGTAAAACCCGTCAAATCTGTCTTTTGTAATTGCATTTTCGCACTTGATATTAGCTTAATCTTTGTTCGTGTGTTGTTATGAGCCTATGGAATGGCTATTGAACTGAATTTGTGTTATGAATTTGTTTTGTGTACAATGTTGGGTTGGATTGAGTAAAAATGAAGCTATAAATGGCTGAAAATTAGGTAAACACAAAGGGCATGCTGCCCGAATTTACGTTTGAGGGCTATAGAAATACCCTTGCGACTTGGGTCGAGTTGAGACGACTAGTACTTGAGCCATCTAGGACTTTGGTTCTCTTGAATCGAGGGTTATATAGTAAAACCTAGTCGAACTTGTACCCTTGAGGAAAAGACATAAGGGCCAATGTAAACTTGTTTTCCTTGTACTTTCAACTCAAGTGATATTGCCAAGTATATATGCTACAAAACCTTACGATTTGAAAAGCGAGCAAGTGTTTCACGAATGTCTTTCAAATGAATTTCAATTGGTTGATTCTTAATGAACGGAACGTTTAAGTTTCGAATCTTACTCGTGTTTCAAAGTTCTCAAATTGGATTTTATCGCAGATCTGGACTCCAAGTCTGGAGTATAATTGAACGTGAATACTTGAAACACTATATTTTGGTGAGTGCTTCCAAATATTCAATTGTACTTGATACATGTGTTCCTTACTTGACTTGTATGATTACATGAAAATGAATGATAGGGCAAGGGTATACTTTACCGCACTTGCCCTAATATGACTTGTTCTTGCTATTGATTACACTTGACTTGCTCTACATGTACTTGAGATATATCTTGCTTGGAATTCCAGAAACCCTGTGGCTAGTTAATCGAGTCGAGCCGGCCAGGGCCTGGTCGATTAGATAACAAACCCTGGGTCACTTGTAATGTCGAGTGGAGTGTTATCTCCTCGACTAAACGGTATACTCGAGTATTACCACCCATGTTTAGTGTGACGTGCGGGCCCGGGAAAGGGGGTTGATTGGTGGACGGAGATTGGCGTGTAGTGGAGTTTTATTTTGGACTTGTTATGACTTGAAAGTTGGCGGAGTGTCAACTACCACTTGACCAAGCTGGAATGGAGCCGTGATATGGATTACTGTATCCTTGCATGTGAATGTGAACCTGATATTACTTGGCTAGCTGAAGTACTATTTTCCTGATTTGACTTGTTTGCTCGCTATTTCACTATTACTTTATTATCACTTGATTTGTTGACCAATTTGATATTTGGAAACTTCACTGAACTTTGGCTCACCCCGTTAGTTTGTTTTCCTTACAGGAGTACGAGCGAAGCGTGAGACGTGTAAAGGCTAGCGTAGTCTAGTTGCTCTTGATTTTGTTTTGAATTTTGACTTGTACTCGAGCTATTCCTCGAATGGATTGTTTTGTACTTGGATTGTATACGCTTTGAACTAGTTTGAGTATATCGAGACTTTGTACCATGTTTCTTATCCATGTATATTATAAGCTTGAATCGTGGATGTTATTTATTGTTCATGGATGCGTATGTACGTGAGTCGCGTGAACTTGTGAGTGAGTCCTGGCGAGAGTTGGGCAGGCGATCCGCCGAACCCTTTGGTACGCCTTAGGGGGAGGTGGGGTCATCACAGAACTGGACTAAGTAGTCTTCATCAAAGTTATAGCTCTCTGTCTTAGCTTCGAAACGGTATAACTTGCACTTCAATCCAATAAGCGTAGTTTCGGTTATGTCCGATACGCTAAGTAGCGGTGAATCTGCCTTTTTGGTTTCTTAACTTAAAGCTCATTTTCGGTCATTTTCCTAACTAAATCTTGTACTTGAATGACTTTGAACCTATTGAACGGTTGTTGTGATGAATTTATATTGTGTATGACTTTAGGATTGATTGAGGAAAATAATGAAATCATAAATGGCTGGAAATAGGTAAATACAAAGGACGTGCTGCCCAAATTTACACCCGAGAATTAGGTAACGATTTGAGAGCGAATCTCATATGAACCATCTAGAATATTTGTGCCTTCGTTTATCGAGGTATATAAGTTTGAATCTGGCCGAAACTTGTACACTTGGAAAAATGAAATTTATGGCTAATAGAAATACGTTTTCTTCATTTTTTCGACTCAAATATATATTTCAAAGTTTTACGAGCGAGCATAAGTTTTTCAAATATTTTACTCATGTCCTTTGATTTAAATGTACTCTTTTCACTTCCAATATCATATTTATACTTTGTACGAGTAGTATTTGAATTGTCTTCGATTCACCTAATTTTTGCTGAAGGAATTGTAATATTTTTTCTTGATTAACCTTAGGGTTCATCGATGATTGAGAGTGTTACCCAAAAAGATATTCTGGACGTTATTTCGCCTTAATAGGTGAGTGTTTCTTGTTCGTTATGTTTTCTTGATTATATGGCTTGTTATGAATGATTGATAACATGTTAAATGCGTTCTATGATTGTCAAACAAGTTTTCTAGGCGAGTATGTACTTTATCGCACTCGACCTAAATGAATGTGAAATTTCTAATGATTGAATAATTACATGTGCATGAATGTAAGCCTATTGGCTGAACTGGGCCTTGCCCTTCGTTACTGATCGACTCAAGTCAGAAGCGGACTCGGTCGAGCGATTTAGTGACCTTGGGTGAACGTTTGGTATACTTGAGTATTACCTTGTAGTCTGGTGGAGCCTGGCCAATGTCCAAGAGGGGGTAAAATGAAATGAATGAACGAATGTCAATGTAAAAGAAGGGTTTTACTTATCAAATGCATTTTTCAAACGATTGGAGGAATAAGGAAATAAAAGAAGAATGACTGAATGAATGAATGGCCCCAAGTGAGCACGTATCTTTTTAATGAATGTTATTATCGCTTTATATTGTCATGTTTCTTGAATTACTTGCTATCTATGGTTAATGTATTGAACTGTTTGTTTGTTTATGTGTTTGGAACCTCACTAAGCTTCTAACTCATTCCGTTAGTTTTGTTTTCCTTAACAGGGGATGTGAGCAAGGACGAGAGCTCTGTATAGACTAGTCTAGTCTAGTTCTTTTGATCCTTTTGTAATGGTTCTCGCCCTAGCATTTGGCAAGGGTTGGATGTATGAAGAATTGAGAACTTTCGTACATTTGATTTTGTAATTCCTTTTGAGATAGAAATGTATATAAGTTTCGCTTTAAGTTTTGGATTGTTGTTATACTCTTTCCTGTGGATTTAATTTGGTTTGTTTGAGGTACGACTGAGTCCCGGCGAGAGTTGGACAGGCTGTCCGCCGAATCCTTTGGTTCGCCTTAGGGGGAGGTGGGGCCGTCACACAATCCCTAAACCCTAACTTTCAAATTTTGAGCACATTTAGTATCTTTGACGATTTTTTCCCAAATTGCTACCAAAAAAAGTCAGCCATATGTCTGGCCACTACTGTATAAAAAATTGTCAAAAAAATGTCAAATACCATTCTAATACTAAGTTTAAGGACTAATAATGTAATTAAAAAAACCTAAGGACTAAATAACATCACATGAGTCATTTAAAAAATAAAAGAACAAGAAAACAGCACATAGTATCTGTGTTTCGTCTCTCTTTCTTCGCTCTCTAACAGAAAACCTAAGAATCGAACTTCAGCAAAAATTCAAGTTGGCTCCAAAATTTTGAAAAAACTTGGTAGATTGTGGGGATTTTCAAACAACGTGAACCGATATGTCTATCAGAAGCAAAGAATTGAATAATGAGCCACCCCCAAATTACGGTAAGTAAATACGACTGTCCTCTTGTAATTTTCACATCAATATTGAGTTGAAGATGAAATTAGAAGTAACAAAATATCATTTATCATCTGAAAAATCTGGGAGTGTTAAAGCAAATGGACAATGGATTCTCCTAAAAATTACAAAAATTATTTTAATCCAGAGTATAATCTACTATGTATCCCATTTTTATGTTTCAATATTTGTTAACTGTAGCTAAAATATCAATTTTTTTTTTTGCATTGCCATCATCATTTTATAAGTGATTTTTGTTGGAGTATTAAACCCTTAGTATTAATTTGACGTTGACCAATATGTCTTCATTTTCTTACATACAGAATAGTGATGTGTGCTCTCGTTTAACTCTTTGAATTATTCCTTTTAAAATATAGGAAATGGTAGCACTAAAATCACCATGAGGTGCTATATTTGGAGAAAATGTATAAATGGGCCTGATGCACATTATGAGGGAGGGAAAATATGTGTGTTTGATTATGTAGAAGTGACTAGGATTAGTTTGTTTGAGATGGATAGAATGCTTGAAAATGAAGCGAGGGCCTACGGCGATAAAGAGTTTGGATTTCGCAGGCTTTGGCATGATAAGGACTTATACTCTTATTATGAAGATTATCTAGATTATGGTAGGCGTGTTGATTTATACATTGAGGTTTCTTTTCCTGAAATTTTAGGCTACAAATGGGTCTGATTATGAGGAGGATGATTATGATGATGACTATGTTTTAGAGGGAGGTGTAAATGATGAATCTGAAGATAACAATGGTTGCAATTCAGATGCTAGCTCGGGAATTTTCTGGTAAGGACTCGGACCATGAGATGGAGGAAGAGGATTATGAAGATAATGTAGATCAGAATGTAGGATGGTTGGGGATTGAGAATCAAGCAGAAGAGGAAAGAAAAATGACTGCTAAAGGCAAAATGATTGCTGCAGCTCAGAGGGATATATGAAAAAAAAAAACTTGTACTTTTCAAATATATTTATATTCATTATAAATTGATGTGTAATCTTGCACGCCTTATATTTCTGCAGCTAGTATTTACGATTTTTTTAAACGTACTTCGAAAAAAATTCATATTAGTATGCATACGAAATAACATCCAATATTATACTTGTTCGGTATTTTACTAACGCTCAGCGAATCTAGCGGCTCAACAAGGTGCTACAAAAGATAATTAAGAGAACGAACAAACTGGTATATGCATTCGGTATAGCAGTATCATACAGTGTTGGCGTAGGATCAGTAAATAAATTTCAAACTGAGAATTATTTTGTTTTCTTAATTGAAAGAATAAAAATGATTTCACAATAAATATTCGCACTTCGCGTTTAGGGGAATTGTGAAGAGTTTTTCTGCTGCTGCCGATTCTTACGCCCAAGAAATTGAATAAGATGGCCTCTTAGGCTCCACTCTTCGACCTGAAAATGTTGAATAGCAAGTTCAACAATCATATACACCTATTGAAACTAACTTTTTCCTTCACTTTTTTCCCTAATACCAAACTAAATTCAACTAATTATGTCTTTCTCTTGTTCGCTTATTGCTTTACATTAAACCGGGCGCTTTATTTCATTTCATGCCTCCTTAATGCTGTTATATTTTACTCTTTCCTTATCTTACTCCAAATCTAAGATAAATTGAGGATTAGTGACGCAGTTCATGAAGGATTGTTATGTCCACGGGACTCAAAAGAAGCATATTGGAAATCATCTAAAATATTGGATTTAATTGAAGAACATAAAACTTTTGAGACATGCCTGTGATGCATATGCCTTCAGTATGGAATCTCCACATTCCTGGGTGTGGGCTCTTTCTCCACCCATAATCCTAGCCAGTTCAGAAACTAAGCTTTCCATGTCTTCCGCCTACATGCGCCCAAATATACGAGTACAGGAAGAAAGTCAAGGGTCTCATGCAGAGAGAGAGAGAGAGAAATTTCGAAATACTGTCAAAAACAAAAGAGAAGGAAAATGGTTTTTCAACTCTGGAATTTGCTTGCGTTTGCACAGCCCCAAGCACGTATATTCTTGAAACAGTTTTTTTCCCCTGAACGGGAAAGTGGGCCATAGAAGTATGTCGGGGTATATGGTGCAAGTTTATTCATTTGTGGCCTTCATTTAGTGGAAACTTACTGTTTCCTGTATAACAATAAAAATTTTGCTGCTTCCACATACCTTCACCATGAAGCTTTGGATACAGAAAGTAATCAATTCTATCACCTTCACAGCTGAGTCCAAGATCTCCTTCAACTCTGTTAAGTCAACCTGCAGCTAAAGTTTTGGTCACAATTCACATTGATGCTGGGATTCGCTACACAAATTGATAAATGTGACCAATTACTACAGTCACATGTTATAATTATAAGGATATGCAACAGCACATCGCACCTTAACTCCGCCACTGATTGGAAGTCTGAGAGACAAATTAAGTAGAGCATCCGTGACACCTGATAAAGAATGCGAGTAATCCTCCGCCACAGTAGACCATTCATCAAGATATGGCATCTGAAATAGAATGTGGTGAGCAATTTTAGGCTGTATTCAGGAAACAATTATAACTCGAGTGGTTGGAAAGTGATTATTGGGCCCATAGCTATAAACCTGTTTCTGAAACATCAACTGAACATGGAGGATTACAAATATTGAAATTGAGACCGAAGGAAGAAGATTGGACACTTCAACGCGGAAGACAAGAAGGCGAGTTGAAGAGCACAATAAATTAACGAAATATAGTGCCCAAACAAAATGTTTCCTTTCTCCAGGTACTTCCAAACTAAACATGAGTTCCAATATTTTTCCTGTTTGAAGTCTTTCAATCATATTGCATGTTCATTCTGGAAGAACAGCATGGCAAGAATGCTAAATACATTTATTTCCACGAACTCATTCATTTGTATCTCTGGCAAACACTTTATGAAGATAAAGAGACAAAGTTCTTTGCTTCATGATTTCAAGTCTCTGCTCACAACTGCAAAGTAGTAGCTCATAACTTCATGTTCCAGAAGTAAAATCATCAAAGATTAGAAACTCTGAAACTTAAATCTGGCATGCTACTAGCTTTCCGTGTCTTGAAACACCAGATAATTTGCAAATCTCGAGGCACTATAACACTAAATGCACATCTGACTTGCATGTTAAGCCAACTGAAGGGACTAAATTCCTAATGCACATCAATCAGTATAATGTTCAATTGTCTGCATCACTTGAAGCAGTATGATTGGTAGTCTAAATATTATGAGGTGGTCTTAATTGCACAAAACAAAATGAATGAATCACAGTACATTGCAGAAGTTTTTGATGATAACTGCAAACATCATCAATTGGTGGTGGAAACTATAAAATTCGGCAGACAAGATAGATCTACTTGTAGATGTTTTTCCTTACTTCTGCATCAATGTTATTTTAGTCTCTCCAAACTTTATATGCATCTATCTTTTATGGTTATTTGGCTACTCTCTCTGTGAAATTTTTACCTGCGGCATTGGGCAATATTCATATTAGAAACTTATCCTAAAGCGGCTTGGGGTTGCTTACGCACAATTCCGATCTGCAGGCCAAGGTTCCCCCACACCGAAGGCCAGTGTGTGCTTTTAAAGACTCAAAGAGAAGTGATAGCCAATTCCTCCACTTAAGCTACCGTGAGCTATTTGGACTTTATAGTTTGTGATATCAAAGATTTCAAGCTCACGTACGTTGTGCTATTATAGGCTTGTATTTGGTGGAATGTCCTTCGAGTGTATTCATGTTTCTCACAAATGAATCTTCATGAGGGCCAAATGAGATGATGAAGGATTTGCAAACTGTAAGTTAACCTTAGGATTTGTCATCTCATGACAATATTCTTTTCTTGAACTAAGTAAGACATGTAGCTCCAAAGAAAATCACAAGTCAAATCTATCTAGAGCTTTACAACTTGAAGATAATTTTATAGATTGAAACAGTATTCTCAACACAACAGGGTCTAAATTTGGAGGGGAAACAAATTTTGCTCGAAAGTTTTCATAAACAAATTTCAGTTAGCAACCTTACCTGCGATTCAACTGTTGTTAATAAAGTTTTTATTCTTTGCCATCGATTAAGTTCGATGTGACTATTCTTCACCACCTCACGCATCTGCGAAATCTTGCTTCCAAGACAAAACAGTTGCCCCTGCACAAAAGAAAACCACAAGCAGGATGACTGATTGAATGACAGTTGGATGTTGGAAACAAATATCAGGCAACAGTTAACTCAAAGAGGGAAGCATGCGAAATATAGATAAGGGTTAATACTCTCACTTATAGACAAAAAAACTTATAAACAGAATCGATCAGAAATTAAAAAATGAAAAAGAAAGAGAAAGATGATTGGTCTCCATGACGCGCACTGGAGAGGTAAAAAGGGTCAACACAATTTCCAGACGTAAAATTACAAGCCAAAGACAGAACACATTCTGCTGCACCATTTTCGAGATATAGTAACAATCAGACAGTGACATCAAAGCCAGTTTCCAATTTGAACATTAGACACAAAGTTAGTTCACTTGCAGGATTGTTGGCAAAGCTTAAATAGATAAGCAAATCTAGAGTCATTTAAGCTACTACGAAAACTCTAGTCATTGTCAAATATACAAACCTCTGCTTCCTTTTTTTGAGCGAGCATAGAGACCTCTGATTTTGCATTAGCGAAACGCCACTGCAAGTAATGGTTGTACAGCAACTTTAAAGCATGCTTTACATCATCTTGGTGATGAAATAGTTTCTTTCCTTTTCTAGCATCCGCTGCTGCTCCCTGTTTTAGTGATGACAGATGTGAAGGCAGACAAAGAGTTGCCACCTGATTCGTCAAGGAGGTTTTGGAGGGAGTTTTGGAAGCTGTTGGATCACCAGCTTTACTGAGACAAGCTGAGGGGGAGGAGGAGGATGATGGATTTTCACTGTTGGATTGTGGCAAATTGACCAGAGAACGACAACAGGGAGAGGTTGTTGACCTTAATGAGTTGGAGTCATTATCACATATTTCGGCAACAGGTAGATTATTGAAGCTTCTAGCAACATGCTGCCACCTGGTTGACACGGTTGGAAGAACATCTACCTCCGGCATGGAAGAGCGCAAATCCGGAGGCATCATCCGGTTGTTCGTATTACTCTGGACGCCAAAGGCAGTGCGACTTGAGGAAGAATCAATTAGAGGGTGGTCAGTTGAAGTGGCCTCTCGTAATAGTTTAGCTGCAGCGGAGGCCGTTACTGGCGCACCACCACCACCATTCATATTCACACAGTAATTGGTGGCAGATGATGGGCGATGAAGGCTTTGGGAAGCGAGCCTATATCTGGACGGAACAATCCTATCTCTATCTCTATCCCTATCTCTGTCTGCTCCAGCAACGATTGGAGTGTCGGGTCTTCCGCTACCAAGTCTTGGTTGTTGCAACTCTGTCTTGGCATCGTTCTCCTTATAAGGAGGCTTCACTCGCTGCAGCTGCCGTTGCTGTTGCTTTCTGGGTGCAGATGAAGAGGATTTAGCACTCTGATGATGTGCGTGTGCTGCTGATCCTCCTCGTCCTCCTCCTCCTGGAGCCAGAGGAGTGCTACTGTCTAAGCTCCTAGCGGTCTCTGGAACCCAGTTCTCATCTATTGAACGGGGTTCCAGCTCGTATTGCTGTTGGGGCTGCCGACTCTTGACAGATTTAGAACGCTGGGATTCAGGCGCTGCCGGGGTAGGGGTAGGAGTGGGAGTTGGGTTGGCGTTGAAAGCCACCAGAGGAGACATGAACCTAGAGCTCACCTCTCTCACCCTCAACTTGGCACGACGATGGGCCGGTGGCGGAAGCGGGACTGGTGCTGCCGGATGCTGCCGTTGTGTCGTTGCATCTGAAGTTTCTTCCATTCTGTCCTCCTTTCAAGTCACAAAGAGAGGTTGATTGATCACTGACCAACAACCAACAAACCACTCCAGGAAGCTGTATCTAATCCGTTCCACTTCAGATCGATCGAATTGATAGTTGGATTAATGCTAAACGAGAAAACCAAAAATGGGCCTCCTCTCCTCTTCTCCAGTAGGTTCATATGCGTATCCAAATCTGAACTCCCCCTTACAATTAGAAACTGCAACGAGAGCCCCAGAGTTGAAAACTAGCCGTTGTGGCACTCCAGGATTTATTATTATTATTATTATTATTTTAACGCTATTGACTCGGCGGCTCGCAAGTCGCAACGGAAATAAATTTTGGAAAATTACTTAATTAGCTTAGCCTCGGAGAGACAAGCTTCCGAAGTTGCGAACAACGGCTCAAAATATTCGCACTCTAAGGCTTTGGCTTTCAGCTGTCAAATTTTCTCTCCCTTGCTTGTTACCTTTAACTACATCGTTGTGGTTTACATTTCCTTATCCATGAGTCCATGACAATGGTTCAAACTTAGTCTCATTTCGTCCATTTTACAACCTCTACTTGGTATAAAGGAAATGTGTGTCCAAATCACACGAAATTAAAGAGGAATTTGACTAATAGTTTAACTGCATTCAAGAACCCCACAGCCACTTAAACCGAATCTCCCTCAACCCAATTTGCAGCGTAAAATCAATGAAGACAACCCACTGTAACATCAGGGTCATTTTTGCGTTTCCACTTAGGAATAGAAAAGAAAATATTACAACAAATATGAATATAACATTGTAGTCAAAAAACATGCATGGGGCTTATCAGCATTATATCAAGAAACCGGGGAATAATAACCTTTGTTTGCTTAAATGTCCATCAATTTTGTTCATAAAATCAGGAAGAGGAAGCCAAATGTAACCTCTCCAGCCAACACCACTGAGGACTTCCAACATAACTAAACACTCATTTACAAACATCAAAATCATTAACTCCGATGTTCAATTATTTGTGCCAAAAGAGTTATACAAATTGTGGTTTGGTTGTGAGGCACTAAAATGATGTTGCGAGAGGGTTTTTAAAAGGTGTAGCTACTGTGGAGGGCATCAAAACAGAGGTGGATAAAATAGAGTAATAATGGGGATATGAGACGCATGGATCTGTGAATCCTAGCAGCTTTGCCTGAATCTTCAATTTAGAGGGGGAGATTTGACGGAAGGTGAATGGCAAAATCATATCAAGCAGGTAGGAGAGTGGAGGTACTGATGCGGTCTACATCGGCAAGAAATAAAGAGGGGAAGATGGCAAAGCTGGGAGCAAAGAGCTGGCTTGCGCATCTGTACGGATTACAACGAGGAGGTTTATCCATGGAGAGAGAAATGGAGATGGAGAAACCTCAGTAAGTTTCATTTATTCATCATAATAAATAAGGACAAATGGATTGACCTTCGTAAGGGTTAGTTTTCACATTTAGAAAATTATTGCTCTAGCAATATTGCTACCCATTTGTAATGCCCTAGCAGAAAAGAACAAATCCCAAATCAAGTAGAGTTCCAAACACGTGCACAAATTAGTTCTTGGATGAGCATGCACTTTTATGCCTCTTATCTACCCATTGGTGTACATTCTATCTCTCCTACTTACAAATCTACAACCATCTCGATACTATAACTTTGTGTATGGTCAGAATGTCTAATTGACAGGTTCTCCCCTTAATATGCTCCTCACGGCCACTGAGATGTGAAAGACCACAGCCTAGCTTCCATAATGAGGTCTGTCCGATTGCAACAGAAGAAATTCTCTGCTGCTTGATATTCAGTCATGGCCGCGATAATCTCCTCTCCTAGAACTAATCATAGGCTCATCTGGGCATCATAAAATGGTGGTGGTGAGAAAGAGCTCTCAATTTCAAAAATAGACAAATAGGAGTTGTCGCAATTTATTAAACACCAAAAGAACGCAAAACAGTGCAGCACCCGAACGTAAAACAAGACAACGGATTACTTTCAATCTACAAAGTGATGAATGATGAAACTATCCGGTTCCATGCATACTAACAGAAGCCTAAATTAACTTAATGCCAATTTAAGCTGTAAACGCAGTCAACCTTCCTACAATTTGCGAGAAATAATAATGTGAAGGACCTCAAGTGACGAATCATGGAAGTTCACACCTACACCCAGCCTCTTCCTTCTAGAAAAAGATGGAAAAAGCTACACATATAGACATGTTTCACTTATTCCAAGGTTTTTATTTTCTTTTCCTTTGTGATTATGGGTGGGTTTTAGATAAAAATCATAGAAGTGAGAAGTATTTCCCTCAGGTGACAGTTCAATCTGACACAGTAGAAGAGTACTCAACCTGCTGCTATGGTATCCATTCTTCCAGTTGCTGACACCAGCCTTGACGGCATTTACTAAGAGTATAAAAAGATTTTTGTCTTACCCTCATCATCTTCATCGCCACTTTGAGAAGTAAAAAAGGGAGTGAGGTAGTTCCTATCTAATGCTGTAAATGATGCCGTGCTGCAGAAAGAATTCAGAACTCAAAAGGATTACAAAATTACAAAAATGAGAGAACTAATCATCCACGAAAAGCTATTGACGTGCAGTACCTTTTGTGAAATTCTTTAAGCTTCATTTTGAGCCTGTTTCCTGAGGATGATTCCCCATCATAAGGAGGAGCTATATAGCCATTGTTGCCCTCAAAGCTCTGAAATAAAGCAAATAAAATCAAACTTGGAAAGAGAAACTGGAGGAGTTATAGAGATTTGTTTTTTAGAAAAGTTACAAAGAAACACGCTTGTTGAAAGGTAGTACTCCCATCAAACCTACTTAAAAAATAGTGAGCCTGACGTATTTTAGCATGGTAAAGAGTATTGCTAAGTGGCACCATAAGTGTTGTACTCCTATCTTCTTTCTACCACCTTAGACTTCGTCAAAAGCATGTTTTCAAGAACATCTAGATATATCTTTTAATAAACTTGTTACTGATTCATACAACAGCTTACAAGTGCACAAATGTGATTGATAAAAAAAATAACACAGAAATGACTAAAGCGCAAAGCACTTAATAAATCACTAGTAGGAAAATTTAGAGGTGCTTGCTTCATGCTCTGGAATTGGAATTGGAGATGGCATAATATACAAAAAATCAGTATGGGTTTGAACCCCCAGTATCATTCTACAGACTGGTGCTTGGTATAAACATAGTTGGAATGGTATCAAAATTAAGTTTTCATTTTTTTAATCATTGTTCTCTTTCCTGGATTGATAATCATGCCCACCATCTGACCACCACTGAATTACTACCAATCCAAATCCTTATTGGTTCTTTCTTCAACAATTACCAACAAAAACTCATGACTAATCAATAAAAGATCTGGATGTTTGTCATATTTTCCTTTTCTAAAAAAATTGCAACTGGAACTTTCAGACATTTGCAAAAAATTTTCCAAAAGAAAACGGCAAATTTCGTCCTCTGCTGAAACCTGTTAGAATCACCATACAATGCAATCGAGTTGGAGCCCTTCACAAAGAGAAGAGAACAGAAGAGATCGATTGTGATGAGGAGGACGATTTGATGGTGAGGGAGGGGAGGAAAGGGTCTACTGGGGCAATGGGTGAGTGATGGGCAGTGGGAGAAGAGGAGGGATTTGTCAGATGCCATGGAAAAGGAAGAAAATCGGAAACAAGGTAGGAGGGGGTGTTGTCAGATGCCGAGAAGGAGGGAAAAGTGGTCAGAGACAAATGAGGGAGGAGTTGTCAGATGCCATGGGAGAGAGAGGAGTGTTGAAGGCAAGGGACAAAGGGGAGGCTCGATGGTGGGAGTCTGGGAGAGGGAGAAAGGAAGTATTTTATGAAAATATTTTATCTTTTATTTATTCGCCGTTGGAAATGAATTGAGGATTTTGAGTGATTCCTCCCAATTTAGTCAGGAATCATGAATCCCCAAATTTTTGGGCATGATTCCAATATTTCAATTCCCATTACAGTGTACCAAGCACTAAGTATTGGAATTATCGTCATTCCCCATGCCAAAACCCTCAGACCAAGCGGCCCCTTAATAGGATAATAATGACATAGAAATGATTAAAGCGCAAAGCACTTAATAAATCACTAGCAGGAAAATTTAATATCATAAAAAAGCAACAGAAACATGCTCCAAGGATTTTATCAAGAGCAGAAAAGTTAAGACCATGAACTAAAAAATGGAAACAAGTTGAAGGAAATTGCATAGATTGACAGGTAAGCTTACTTCCCCTAAAGATCCATCATGTCCATCGCCCACAACCTCTAGAGCTTCCAGCATTGTACCTGTTGATCCTCCAATCAACAAGACCTGCAAAGTGCAACCAACAACCATTGGCAATTCCATATGCGAACATCATCAAGAAGTAAAATGTAAAACTGAACTCTATAGGGAAGACTAGGTAGGAATTATTTATTATGCAAAAGTACACAGTCACCAACTTTCAGACCACCAAGATTTTACTAGAACTAGTGAACTCTCGAACAAGTTTACACCTTAAGTTGCCCAATCCCTACATGCACCAATTTTTTAACATTTATTATAGCTGTCAAGCTTAAACTCTTCTAAATTAATGAAAACATACTGATAAACATTGGAAATCATCAACCTCGAACCCCATAATACTAGCATTAGAATTGTTAGGTTGTGAAGTATGGAAACTCCCATCCAGACAAAATCAGTTCGATGAACTCTAGGTTGTTTCTTAAGACAGAGCACTTAACAGTCTCAGCCACGCTCATATTAGTAAATTTTCCAACCAATGAATTTTGAATTGTTATTTCCAACCAATGAGCATTGAATTGTTGTAACAACAGGTTCACAAGAACACAAACAAAAACCAAAGAACAAGACTATGGAGATTGCAAATTGCTAAATGGAATTCAAAAGTACAGCCAAACTAGCAATTTAGAAGAAAGTTAATAAGCAGTGGCACACGATCCAATTTGTTGGAACGTTAGAAAATCAGTACTTAAAACTTAATTAGTTTTCTCTGTTCATAGGATGCCTTTAGGGGCAACATATTACCTTTAATATTTTAGTAAATTAAAATTCCAAGAAGCAAGAAGGGATTTTATCCTACCGTCAAAACAACAATTGCAGTTGTTGCAGTGAATATTGTCTGACCATGTCCCTCAGGAAGATCATGAACTGATTGCAATGCAAGTGCAAAAGCCATAGCCCCTCGAAGTCCTTGATCCATGTCATAACACATATAGATGAACCAATGTTGGTTAAAAAAGCACACAAGTTAAAATAGCAACTTGAAAGTCAAAAGGTCCTGAAGAGCTTACCACTGTACCAAAGTGCCTTTTGATGTTTCAAAGGTATTTTGCGGTTCGTTGGTCTAACCAAGTTTATCAAATACGCACAGCCAAAAACATTTGCAGCTCTTCATAACATGCATAAATTGGTTTAATAATTTAACCACAAGTACATTAAACATAACAAGTTCTTCTAATTAAAAAAAAGTTTAAAATTAGTACCCTAAACATAAATCTCATAACTAATTAACCAAATGCATCAGCTTTCATGTTAACAGAGGTCCAAAGTTTATAAATGGAGATTGAACCTTTTAAAACCAGAAACAAAAATTCAATTAGTTAAAACCAGTAGCAAAGTAAGCAATCAGATGGAAAATCTTGAGTTTATGAACAATCTCAAACTTTTACCATGGATTTTAGGAGTTCCATGGCTTCACAGTAATGCCACTTATTTAAATGACAAATGGGAATTGACAAACTTGGTTCAAGTTATTAGGCTAATGAGCTCGAAAAGTCATATTTTGCAAACTTGGTTCAAGTTATCAGACGAGGTGAGGAAGAAAAGTGGTAAGAATTTTGGGGAAAAAATTTGCTCAAAATATGCTCTTGCTTCTTCAATTATGATGTAATTTTGCATCAAGCAGAATATTGACGTTGCTGAAATTTATAAAACCTAAAAGAGTTGAGCTTAACATACCTTGCAATTACAATGAATAACTAGGCCAATCATGGAACAAGTTAAGAAATTATACCATTTAACTTCGGGGGGGAGGGGGGGGAAAACTAGAAAACCAACTGTTTTTAAGATTACACTAACAACATAAGGATACAATTGAGAAAAAGATGAATCCAACGTGGGACCAGCTATGTTGCTCCATGGCAATATCAAATCCCATGTATATAAATCTGCATGATCAAGAAATTCATTTCTAGATCTTAAACATAACCGAGGGGAAGAAAGGTGCTTTGTATAAACACAAACTCTCTTACACAAATGTCTCAGCCAATGATGATATCAGGTCAAAAAAAGCAGACACAAACCGCTGCGAATTGTCTGACAGATTTGAGAATGTGTAGTGCTTCATAACCTTAGAAAAAGAAAAAACATGATGCTTCCTCATTAATAATACATTATAAAGTAAAGGATCAAGGCAAAAGATAAATCATGATTGCACTTACAATTCCAGTGAACAATATCGAAACAATACCAGAGAGACCAAGTCCTTCTGCTAGCATGTACCTTTAAAAAGGATGCAGATGACAAAATCATGCACCTTGATTGAGGAGGGGAAAGATACGGACAACTTATAACTTAACTAAATGGTTTTTGAGGAAAAGCAGCTTACGAGAAATATGGAAAGAGGACAAATAGACAGCACTCCAAGTTCTGAAGACTGTATAAAAGCATCAAAGAAGAGTAAAATAGAGAGTTGTAAGACTTAAGATAACAACTGCAAGATGATTCAGAAAAATAGGCACTTACTTGTCAATGTCAAGACCAGCATATTTAAAAAGGTTCTGGGGGTTAAGGATTAAATACAAAAAAAGACACCCAAAAATGAAAAAAAAAATTTCCAGGAACATATTAGGTGCAAATATGCATCATGAAATGATAATAGAAGTGGAGGGAGAAATAAGCAAATAATACAAGCAGCTAATCTTTTACATGGGCATGTATATTTAAGTATTGCAAACTTTTTCCTTTTCTCTTATGCTGGCTTTAATATTCCATCAGCAGCAACCGAAATAGATGAAAATAATCAGAATCAGAGAGACAAGAAACTCAACGGAAGCACAGAAGAATAATAATCACTTAAAATGTCAGATAGGATATGAGAGCCGAGGTAAATCCAACGCCAACACCTGAGAAATCAGAAACAGCTCTTAGTGCCTCAAGAAAAGACAGCTTTATCCTTCAAATTGTAAATAGAAGTAACACAAATTGAGACCAAACATAAGAACAACTAAGCAATATGAAGGCACCCAAAGTATACTATTGCATGTGCCAGACACAGAAAGATGCAGCTTTTACCTATAGAAACTTATAATATTCCTCTAATCTTAGAAAATTCAGTTCCTTAATGCATCTCTTAGATGTCATCAAGAAGTCCTCGTGGTTAAAATCGTTTTCTCACAAGCACATTCTTGGTAATTGAACAAGATATCTCAGAGTAGTTGGGCATTGATCTATTCC
The DNA here is from genome assembly GCF_036785885.1 of Coffea arabica. Lineage (NCBI taxonomy): Eukaryota > Viridiplantae > Streptophyta > Magnoliopsida > Gentianales > Rubiaceae > Coffea > Coffea arabica. Next base: position 43,207,745 of record NC_092326.1, on the reverse strand, counting down.
ACTGACAGCAAGTTCACAACAAACCTGATGACATTGAGCCAACAAAGGTCTCAAGAAATCTAACAATGATCATGAAGAAGTTCTGTTCTGAAGAACTATGGCTTCTCACTAATGACATTGTCCTGACAAAACAAATAGCGATAAGACTTTCACATACCTCAGAACTCATTTTTATTTTTAAAAAAAAAAATTCAAGCAGACTTACCTGTACAAGGAGATTGCCATCTTACAATTGCATGCCACATAAAACATATGAATATATTAGTAAACATCAAACTAACCCAATAGAAAACGACAAAATTATAAGCAGTGAGTTACACATTTCTAGAAGAAGATACATTAAAAAATAGAACTTACTGCATCATTCAACACAGACTCCCCAAAGACCAACGCATACAGATTCGTGTCCGTGCCAAGCTCCTAGAAATTTATCATCTCAGATATTAGTCACTTCAAAATTAATTAGAGAACATTATATTTAAAAAATATTGAAACGCTGCCATCCCTCATGCTGACAAAAGCCAAGGAAGACTACAAAATAATAAGCACACACTTAATTTCAAGGCCCAATTCCTTTGGCATTCCAAAAACGGTGTGGACCAAATTTTGGATGTTATCTAGCAACTCACAGAATAGTATGCTTTAGCAATTTCTTAAATTAATACACAAATTATCAAGTTAGGGATGTTTTGGTACGTTGGCAAACTTTTCTATTGCACTTGTCCAAAGGCTGCTTCTACATCTTATGGAGTCAGAGGTCAACACTCTTTAAGAACTAAGTGAGCTTAAAGGTCAAGGAAATAAAGTTCTATAAAGGATCAAAGAGTAATGAATTCTAGTTGCCTCAAGACTGAGATAGATCAAATCAGCTCAAAGTTGTAAACATTCAGCAAATGAAGCAATCAATAATACAACATTGACGTTCTCAACTCAACAAAACACATCAGAATCATAACAAAAACTACAATAGACTAATCAACCCAGTTGATCATGTTGTTTCTACATATTTTTGTTTCAGGTCATGTGAAATTTCTCAATAACAAAATTATACACCACCAAAAGAATATCACAAACCAGAACATCAAAGCCTCTGAAAATTCATCACAAGCTGAACCTCGTGTATCAAAAGATCTCTACACACCTTTGCATTGTTTTGCAGATTCTCCTTAATTGATATTCAGTCCTAAGTCCTTCATTCCTAGGACTTCTTCAAACGTAAGGGAACTATTATTAGGACCAAAGGTGAGCGTCATTTGACTACTTGGCACACCCTAATTCCTCTATATTCCAAACATCTTGTAGGTACAAAAATGACTTTTTTTTAAACTAATTCCCCCTTTCCCACATTACTATTACTGATGCTTTGATACAACTGAGAACCAAGAGAGTAGATGTCTATATGAGATTTTAGAACATCAAACATCAGCATAAGTTTAAAATCCTTTGGGAACTAACAAAAAATGTGGATATAAGTGCCAGAGATACCATTCAAAACAAGGACCAGAGCAGATATTAGGACCATTCAAAAAACGTAAGGGAACTATTATTAGGACCAAAGGTGAGCGTCATTTGACTACTTGGCACACCCTAATTCCTCTATATTCCAAACAGCTTGTAGGTACAAAAATGACTTTTTTTTAAACTAATTCCCCCTTTCCCACATTACTATTACTGATGCTTTGATACAACTGAGAACCAAGAGGGTAGATGTCTATATGAGATTTTAGAACATCAAACATCAGCATAAGTTTAAAATCCTTTGGGAACTAACAAAAAATGTGGATATAAGTGCCAGAGATACCATTCAAAACAAGGACCAGAGCAGATATAACTTCACCATATAGCATTTTTAAGGTGATTAAACATCCTATTATGGAGAAACAAAATCACCTGAAATATAGATAGAACAGTCACAGGATCTGTTGCTGATATAAGAGCACCAAACATCAAGCATTCGACAAAAGGTAGTTTGTATGTAAGATACATTAAACCACCAAGGTAGCTGCAGATAAAACATAAAAAGAAGAAAACAGAAAACAATGTCGGTGACGCATGATAAATGAAGCTTTGGAATAAAGCATAATTAGAATCAAAATTACATTCTCTTATGTTGCAGTAATTCCAATTCCAAATCACTGAACAAAAGCTTGAACACATGAAAAATGGTATACATCACGAACAAATATGACAACTCACACCAGAATCCCTGTTACAACAGAAGCAATGAAGGTCCCTCCAATTGCAAAGGTGACAATGGCTCCAAAATTTGAAAAGAATGGTTTCTGTAAATTGCAAGAGAGACAAACGCCATATTATGGTTGCAAATGATGTAAAACCGAATGGAAATGCTAACATCGAAGAACTTGGATAAAGAAATAGAGAGAAAACTTACCGGCTGAAGACTGAATCCTGATTGAGTAATCATCATAGAGTCAAGAGAAACAACAACTGGGAACTAGCAGTGTATAGCTAATAAGCAATATACTAAAATAAACAATTGCACAGAATCAGAATGCTGAAAAAGTTTCCTTATTAGAAAGGACCCAAAGAAAGGATATAAGATTATTGGAGGTAATAAAAACAGGAAGAAAAACTCCTCATGGAAGTTAAACCAAGCCCTGCAAAGCAGGAGGGAGGGAGAGAGAAAGAAGAGAAAACAAATAAAAGTTACAGATGAAATGCACAAAATTCCATGGGGCAAATAAATCGAATTCTGTTCCTTTTCCTTTTGCGTTTTTTATTCTTTTCTTAATTGGAGGAGGGAAGGAGGCGGAAATGGCAGTGTTCGACTTACTGACCTGATGCTAGTTTCTGTATCGGAAACGTTAGCCAGTCCACCAACAATCAGACCTGCCAGAGTTTATGTTAAAAGAGGGCAACACTGGCAGCTTATTCTGACCTAAATTTCCTCCCATGAGACACGAGAGACTTTACTTTTCAGCAACACGTAGTCGAATGATAAAAAGTTCTTGATTGACAAACCGAAAGCAAAAGGAAATGAAGGTCGATAACTAGCATGGGAGACTAAAGGAAGGGATTACTATTAGTCTATTACCAATCAAAAGGGAGGCGCTAGCCTCGGGTAGGTAATAGAAGCGGTGACGCCGAAGGACATGGCCGAGGACGAAAGAGAGCACGAGCATCATGATCTGAAGGAGAATTCCAACTCCAGCCGCCTGCTGCTCCTTCCCTGGACTCTCCCGAGAATCTACCGGAGATATCTGCAGCTCGTCCATGCTACTGATGTCCCCGGTGGCTTGGGCTCTTTTCTTTTCTTTATTTTTTCTTTTCCTTTTTGTCTCCCTTTTCTTTACGTTTTATACTCTGCCGAGAACCGTATCTTTCCCGGTTGATTTTTCTTTGATTGCTTTCCCCGAATTTGTCCGCAATGTCTTTCTCAGCACCCCTTCGTCTCCGCCAGACTTCCTCTGTCAGTCGTAAAATCCCACGCTGGCCGCTGCCGCGCTTATATAACAAAAGAGCTTAATTGTACTTACCTCCTTGAGGTTTGGTCAAACTACAATAAACCCTTGAGGTTTGGCCAAACTAAAATCAACCCTTGAGGTTTGTCCAAATTATATTTACCTCTCGTTAGTGTATCTGGAACATAGATACGTGAAAGGGCAAACTTGCCCTTTTGCTGAAAAGGGTTAAATTTAGCTTCAAAATTTTTGACATAAAATTCATATCTATAACATTTTGAATAAGTACAAAACAAATATTCTAGAAAACATTAAAAAATAAACATTTTGAATCCCAAAAAATATCTAAAAATAATTTTTAAAAAAAAATTAGAAGGAAATTTTTAAGAGATAAAGAAAACATCATGAAGGGAAGAAAATCCATAGAAACAAAAAAAAAGAACGCCCTAATGATAGAAGAAAAAAAACAGAAAATCACGAAGAAAGGAAATAATTAAACAACTTAAAAATTAGAAACGAAATCTTGCTTTTTATCTACTTTTTCGTTATTTTTTTGTTCTTTCATTATGAACCACTCTACTCTAATGTCTCTTCTATATAGGCTGGAGCCATTTTTAAGTGTTGTAAATCCAACTTCTTCTCCTAATAATTTCTCTTTTTTCGCTTAAGTGCATAGCCAAACCCATCAAACTATATTATAACTCACAAGATTAAAAGGAGAGGATGTGCACACATATACATATGTATGTATATGCACATATATAAGTATGTACACATACACATAAAAATAGAATTTGCAATTCCAATAAATTGGATTGATTATTATAGAGAAGAAATTTATTGCTAGAAGCAACATATATTTTTGCAGTGGATTTTCAATAAAAGGAAATGATTAAAGAGGTTAGGATTGATGGTTAAGAAATCAAATTGAAAGGACTAGAGAAGATATCAAATTGGCAATATTCCTAAGTGTAGAGAATCTATGTACATACAATTCCATTATACATAACCAACTAAAACAGAAGATTCAATAGAACAGTTTTGATTTTCTAGACTTTCATTTTACGTGTGTGTATATGTATATATGTATGTATATATGAATGTATATGTGTATATATATTGTTGATACCTTAAATGTATAGGGAGAGGCTTGCAATCATTTAAGACTTTTAGCCCAATTTAGTATAGTTTTGGCAAGGAATTGACTGGCAACTCTTTAGGCTTTTAGGTTTATATATCTGGAGCACAGTACATATTTATTTATTTATTTAGGGGTCCCTTTTCTAATAAGGTACCCACTTTTTTTGTTAGAAAGTTATGAGTGTTTGGATTGATGGTTCAAATTACAGTTCATCATTGTAATGGCACCCTAGTCTAGGTTTTAATGCCTATCATCCTAAGACATGATCGTCATAAGGTAATGTCTTGAAAGAGGATCGAGGAAAGAATTCAATGAAAACCAATCAAGATACAAGCTATGCAAAAATAAATGAGATAATTGCTATATGGATTATCTATTTTTTGAGGTGTTTTTCAAATATTTTACTATAATATGGGCCTGTTTGGAAGCCAGGTTTTTGAGCAAGTTTTTTACTTACTAGTTTTTTAACAACTTTTGTTGCAGGAATCCAAAAAAACTTATTCAAAATTTTTAACTTACACACTTCAAAAATACACAAAAAAAAAATTCCTTTCAACTTTTCTTCTTTTTCCTCCCCCACCTAACCCACCATATCCTCCGTTGCCGGCCACCACCTCCACCACGGCTTACGGCGCCGGTCACTATTCCGGCTGCCAGTTCCGGCCTTTCTCTTTTTTTTTCTCTCTCCGTCACCCCTCTCCTCTTCTCCCTCCCCCTTTAATTGATCTGTTGGTGCCTTTCTGAAAATTTTTTCTTTTTTTTTCTCCATCCTCCCTCCCCTCTTCGCCTCTGCCTCCCCCGCCACCCTTCCCCTCCCCCTTTGACTGATTTGGTCGCGCGACCAGATCGCAAAGGAGGAGAGAGGAAAGGGAGGAGTGGCGGGGAAGGAATGGGAAGGGGAGGGACGCGACCAGATCGCGTCGCAAAGGGGGAGAGGAAGGGTGGCGGGGAAGGGGAGGGGCGGCGGGGGAAGGAAGGGGAAGGGGAGAGAGGGAGGGAGAAGAGGGATGGTGAGGAAGGGAGGGGTGGCGGGGGAGGGAGAGGGGAAGAGAAAAAAAGCAACAAAAAAAAAAAAGAAGGGCAACGAGGGAAGGAAGGGAATGGGGAAGGGGAAAGGGAGAGGGAGAGGGAGAAGAGAGATAGCGGGGGAGGGAGAGAAAGGGGTGGCTGCCATGGAAGAGAAAAAAAGCAAAAAAAAAAAAAGACAAAGAAAGTTGCTGCCATGGAAGTCTCCGGGCGAGAGAACAGGGGAGGGAAGGGGAAGGGAGAAGAAGCGAGAAGGGAGTAAGGAAAAGAAAAAAGAAAGAGAAAAAAAAGAAAAAAGAAAATGAAAAGGAAAAAAACTTTTTATCTTACAAAAGTTTTTCTACAACTTCTACATTGATCTACAGTAAAATTTTATACAAACACCAAAAAAACTCACATTCCAAATAGGTCCATAATATGTGAAAAACTTTTACTAAAAGGGGAAAATCATTTAAAATGTCAATCAAATTTTGTAAAATAACTTTTTTAGTCCTTTATTTTTAAAAAGTATAATTTTACGTTTTTTACAAATTCACATCGATTAAATTTGGTCCCCATCTAAGTTTTTGACTAGTTTTTTGTCGAAATCCTCTACGTGCCTTACATTTGACATTTTTTGAAGGGCAAAATTGGCAAATCAAATTTACATAATCCGATCCATAGTCCCTTACATTTTACAAAATGAATTATTTCGTCTTTCACATTTCATAAAATGAATTTTTTTATCCCTCATTTTTACAAAATAAAGTTTTACATCATTCATTGACCATATATGCGAATAGTTTTTTTTTAACTCATGTACATATCTATTTAATTCACCTAAATAGTACGAATAACATGCAATATATTTCTATTTGATTTCATCTAAATAAACAAATTGCAGCTGTATACACGCTATTCAGTAGATATATATATATGTTTAAAACCAACAATTTTGTTTTAAACCCATGTATATATCTATATAATTTTACCATGTGAAACTATTCAATATTGGGTTCTAACTCGATTTTTATAATCATACTAATAAATTGTAGTTTAAATTTGAAATTTATACTTGTCACTTTTAAAATCAACAGTTGAATTACTTGCTTTGATTTGATATAAACATTCAATAATGTTATTCGTACTATTCAGGTGTAGCCAAATAGAAATATACATATGGGTTAAAAAAAGGTTATTCGTATACATAATTAATAAGGGATAAATAAATTAATTTTGTGAAAATACGAGGGAAGAAAAAATTCATTTTGTAAAATGTGAAAATCTATAAATCGGATTATGTAAATTTTAATTTGACAATTTTGCGCTTCAAAAATAATCATTTGGTAAAAAACTAGTCGGAAATCAAAGTAGGGATCAAATTTGATTAATGTGAATTTGTAACGGACGTAAAATTATATTTTTAAAAGTGAATGACGAAAAAAAGTTATTTTGCAAAATGTGATGGACGTTTTGAATAATTTTTCCTACTGAAAATGTATTAGGGTGTTTATGCTCAGGTATTTTTGAGATATATTTTAAAATATTTTTAAAATTTTAAACCTCTTTGGATATTTTTTAAAAAAATTTATAGCACTTACCTTTGTTACCATCCACTCAATGGTATTGCCAAAAGTAAATCCCAATAGACTCTTAAATCCCTCCAAGATTTAGTTTATTGTGGTATGATTTGCCAAGATAATGTGCATTATTTATCTTATATTTTATGCAAAGGTGAGAAAACACGAAAAGTATAAAATGATTTGATGAAGCATGTTGTGAGCATCGTAATAGACAATAAGATTAAAAGGGATGACAATAGCATCCTCAATATTTGCATGAAGAATTGATAAGATAAAAGAAATTTTTTTCCTCTTTTTTCTTTCCTTCCTCCTTGATTCTTTCTTTTGGTCACTTATTTGTTATCCTTATTTCTGAAAGCAAATCTCTCATTTTTTTTAATTAATAAGACATGATAGCGTTGACTATTAATTGGCTAAACCTAAGGATTTGTTTCATAGTTTGACTAAACTATAGGGGAGGTATATGTAATTAACCCTTCTTGGTAAGAGTTTTTTTTTTTTTTTTTGGTATGAGTCTGGGGTTAGTTTTATAAATTAGGCACTCTGAAAATAATAAAAATTAATATTAATACGATGGACGTTTTTGCAACTTTAAATTTTCTGCCTCGGTAAGGTGCTATTTTATGGGATTAATTTGACTTTATCCCTCCAAATTTTGGATAATTATCTACTTCAGTATCTAAACTTTAAAATGGGACACTTAAGTCTCTGAACTTATAAATACCTTCCATTTAAGTCCATACACTTATAAAATTGGACACTTAAATTCCTAAATCCTTATAAAATGGGACATTTCGACCACCAATGGCATTCATGATTTGTTAACAATTTTCCTTATGTGGGAGGTATTTATAAGTTTAAGGACTTAAGTGTCACATTTTGAAGTTGAGGGACTGAAGTGGATAATCGTCCAAAGTTTGGGGGGACAAAGTGGTATTAACCTATTTTATAGTAAGATTTTTTATGACTTCGGGGTTCTTGAGGGAAAAACAGTTGCATAATTCCCCGGCGGCGAGCAGAGATCCATCCGCCAGTAGAGCAGCTGCACATACATATAGTTGCTAAATTGCAACATATATTGCCTCAATCTGATTGGAAAGAAAAGTTATCTGTGCAGGCGATGGCTCTCAAATTTTTAAACAAGAAAGGCTGGCACACGGGGAGTCTCCGGAATATTGAGAACGTATGGAAGGCGGAACAGAAACATGAAGCCGAGCAGAAAAAGTTGGAAGAGCTGCGCAAGCAGATCCAGGAGGAGAGGGAGCGATCTGAGTTCCGCCTCCTCCAAGAACAAGCTGGTCTCGTCACGTACGTTTCCTATTTGTAATTCCTCTGCATTTTATTACCTTTTTAGGGTTTGTGTATTATTTTTCTTTTTTTCTTTTTTTTTTTTAACTCGAGTTGATTATTTTGTCATTATTCGCCTTCCTCTACCAACCCTTGATCTGGGCTTTGGGCTTTCTTTTACGCTCTGGTGGCTGTAGATGAAATGCTAAATCTTGCTATCATTTTGGTAGATTTTGGTTATAGGGTTTGTTGATATTTCCCTGTTCCCCTAAGTCTTTACTGTCTAATTTTGCTACAGCAAGCAAGAGAGGTTGGAATTTCTGTACGACTCCGGATTAGCTGTTGGGAAGGGCAATTCTTCAGGAGGATTTAAGGCTCTTGAATCCTCCTCTCTGAAGACTGATTCTGGGACTGCTCCCTCCTCTGCTACCTCCTCTTCTACCAAGGTAATTTTTTGTTTTTCTTTTACACTGTATTCTTACTGCATATTGTCGTTGTATTGTTCAAGATAAGATATGGTGCTTTTATTCCCATTCAGTTTTTTGATGCATTGAAGACCAAGGTAGTGGGTGGATGTGGTTCTATAAGCTTGTGTGCAAAATCTATATTTTGGGTTTGTTCCTTGATTTTCTGGCTTTTAATATTTTTGTGCCTGCTGTAAAAACCTTCTGTCCCCAGAACAGCGGGAGGGGATATTCGGGTTTTCTGGCATTAATTGTCTGGATTTATTTCTACTCTAATAAGATGAGAAGAGTAGAGTCACTGGTCATAAAGTAACTCACAAAGAACTTCTTTTACTTGCCGATATTAAATCACATTAACTTGGCTTCCATTTCTGTGTAAACCTGCTGTCAATGTTTATATTGAAAATATAATAATTTTTTCTAGATTACGATTTGTATGTCCCACTGAAATTTTAACTGTAGAGACAAACTAGTTTAGAATGAAAAATTGAATTGCGGATGGCAGTGTTACGGTTGTTTCAGAAAATTAAGAATTAGTCTTGAGTTGACGAGGTTTTGTGAGTTTCCTGATTTTCTGATTCTCAACTGCAGCAATCATCTGTTCCTGGAGCCCTATTTGAGGAAAAACCACAATCAGCCAATGATGCATGGAGGAAACTCCATTCAGATCCTTTGCTTTTGATCCGTCAGCGGGAGCAAGAAGCCCTTGCTCGTGTTAAAAATAACCCTATTCAGATGGCTATGATCCGCAAATCAGTGAGTTTGCTCTAACTGACGTCTTATGTACATACAAATGAATCATTCCTATAGAACTGATAGCTTGCTGGTACCTCCTTTGTGACACTAAACATTTGAACCTTTTTTTTTTTAATACATGTGAGCAATTTATTGTCAGGGGAGGTGGTAATGATTTAAGTTTAATGATCAAGTAGGTCACATAGAATGGCAAGGACAACAAGAAATGTAAAAGAACAAAGAGCAGTGAAAAGAGAGAAACAGGTTAGGAGAAAGAATTAGGATTTGTACTCCTTGGTAGGAGGTTTTGAAAATAAATTCCAAGGTAACTTCCTCGATACACATTTTCATGTTTATACAACTCTTGCATCTCTAGGGACTAACTTTAACTATCTAACTAATTGATTACTACCAGTAATTAAGTCTGCCAGCTAGCTGTTGCAATTGATTTGAACTAACAAACTTTCTTTTCCTCTAAAGTGTTTACAAAGATTAGGTAGCCATCGGGGTCATGTCAATTGCTTTTCTTTTAAACAATCATAATTTATAAGATTAAAGTAGGAAATTAAGCTTGCATGAGTAGCCATCTTCCCAGGTTGCATTGTCTAGCTCCAAATTCTCCCAGATGATCAACACCTGGTCAAAAGACTGATTGTTCCTTTTGTATAACCTTTCTATCCATGATTGCTTGTGGATCAACCCTGATGTTCCCTTCTGTTGTTATCTTGTGCAAATCCACACAAACTGGTGCTCCTTTAGTGGACAGTTTCACTATAAATACATGGAAGACATGATGTGCTATAGATGCCCAGGTAACTTTCTTTCTGATGAACTTTTATATTGCTGCCCCCTGCTTCATTGTGACTTGCAGAATCGTAATACCCTTTGCAATAACACCCTTTCTTGTCCCCTCTCAAATGTTACCCTCAGCTCCTTGGATGCAAATGTCATTGTGCTAGAACCTCATTTAATCAACTCCTACAGTTAAGTCCAAGGTTCAAAATCCAGAACATACACATCATGAGTAAAATTACACCCCTGCATATCCCAGTAATCTATTGATTACAGATCAGTTCTTTGCCATCAACGATGTTCACCTTAAAATGCTTGTGATCTTTAACTGATTCGGGGTATAACTAAGCTGCAACTGATTTTACGAAACAATCTATACTGTGTCCATCCAATAGTACTGACATCTCATGCTCCCCATAACGTTCAGTCAACTTAATTGCACTGGAAGGCGGTTCTCCTGAGACCGAATGCAAAGACAGAACAACATTTTTAATTTTTTACTACCACAATCAATGATCATTTCTTCTGTTTCCATCCCTGAGTCCTGCCTCTCCAAGTCCTCTACTAATAACATATGAAACCTCCTTATCCTTGCAAATGTGGCCAGGATCAAACTTATCGCCACTGCTGTAATGCAATTCTACTAGGTGTAATTTTTTGGAAGACCTGTTTTGCGGACCTATTTCTCCCACCCTCTTGTGACTTGGTATAAAGGTTATTTGCTCCCTTAATCATGTTTTAGTGGAGGATTGACCAGCCTTGATCCCTCAGCTGCTATCTGAGGTTAGGGGTGCAAAGATGCTGGCCTGAATCAAGCTACTAGCAAGCTTGCTCGGTCGAAGCTCGTGCAGCTTGAATAGCTTGACAAGCTTGATTTAAAGCCTATCATGTGAGGCTTGAAAATTTGTTGAGCTTAATAGTATTTTTAATATTCCTTAGTGTGAAATGTTGAAATTATATGAAATACTAATTTATATCTCTCAAGCTCAATTGAGCTGTATTAAGCTTGATTGAGCTAGATCTGATAAAGCTCGAGCTAAAGTATTTTGATTCGAGTAGTTCACTACTCAAGCTTGACTTGACTTGTTTGCAGCCCTGTCTGTGATCAGGGCTAAGCATTCTTGAAGAACACCTTGCATTGGTTTTCAATAAATTCCAAGTTGTGTGCTTGCCACCAAGTCATCTCAAAAGTTGCTTGGACGATAGCTGGTTTATGCATCTTGACTGTGTGTTTAATTTCCTCCTCCAACCCACACAAGAAGCTTTTGATGTAATAAGATTCTGATAATGCTGGAACCTTGATATTACAGCAGCCTTCAACTCTTTGAATTTCTCCAGATAAGCCACCACCGGAGGCCTCTTGCAATTTTATTTATTTATTTTTAGGCCTCTTGCAATTTTATTTATTTATTTTTAGGCCTCTTGCAACTTGGTAAAACCCCTCCATTGTATCATCATCACCCAGCTCTTTAAATTCCTACTCCTGCCTAAATTCCATCAACAGTATCAGTCCTTTATCCCTCAAGCTGCAGTGCAGCCAAATCCTTATTCGTATCAGGGACTTGATGCAACTGAAAGACTTTATAACATTTCCTCCATTTTCCTGGGATTTGACCCATTGAAACTGGGAATATCCAATTTATAGAATACTGACAGGAAAGTGATTCCTATCTTTCTTTGATAAAATTTCCCAATTCAATGCCCTTGATCTCCTGATTAGAAGTTCTTACTGCATGAGTCCTTTTTGCAGAAACAGAGGGATTTTCCCAAATGCCTCCATACAAAAATGTGACACATGAAACTGGTTAATTTATTGGTAATTGCAGCCAAAACTGTCTGCATTTCAGAGCTGTTAATGTCCATCAGGGTCTTTAGTTCTGAGCTGCTGGAGTCCATCTTCTTTTCGAAGAAATGTCTATCAGCAGCTGGAAAAGAACATAGAGCAGAGAAGAGAGAAAAGAAGCAGATTTGGGGAAAAAATTTGGAGATGTATTGATCAGTAGAAGGTTTAAGCTAACTTTCTCTATAGATATGCTCTTATTTTTAATTGTAAACTAACTTGTAGCTAACTACCAATAAGGCAGAAATTAACTCTGCCAGCTGGCTATAGCAACTAACTCAACTAACAGCTAACTCTCCCTCTCAAGTGTTTAAAAAGATTAAGTAGTCATCCAGGTCATTATAGGGATTGGGGAAGAAAAGATTTAATCTGAAGCATGAAGACTGCACAACACTTACCTTTTCCTATGCATGGCAACTGATCTGTTTCTTGGATCCTGATCATAAGGTTCATTACAATATGGTGCAGTGGTATTGGGTAGTCTATAAATGTAAATCAGAATTAGCTGATAATCTCTTCTATGTAAATCATTTTTGCATCTTTTTCTGTCATATGAAGGCTTCAAGAGTTAGTTTTTATATATAGCTTGGTGATGTTAGTTTGTCGTTAGAATGTCACTTATGACTTTTAGGATCTTGGAGACTTAACTCCACTAGTAAGTTTCTGATTTACCGTCACATAGCTGTATTGAAATTAAGATGGTAGAATATGAGGCTCATTCTGATCAACTTACTGTTTCAAATTTCAAATTATATGTGTGGTGTAACTTCCATCTCTTTTTGTGACACCTCAATTGGTCTCCCCTTTTGAAGAAGCAATTTAAATGCCACAGAATAGTATCAGAGCTTTTGCCAACTAGTTGGGACTGGATTCTTGGACTGTGGTGTGAAGCCCACTAGGGTTAAATTGTGAGAAATAGATGCTTGACTTTTGACATGGCTTGGGTTTACTTTATAGATGTTGCAGACATGAGTTAGGATAATCATATTGTGGTGTATGAATTATTGAGGTTTACATGCATCCAGCTAATTTTGGATTTGGATGTGATCCATGCTGGATAGGGCCTAAGAATTTTGTTAGCCTTCTATATTTGTAGTGATTTATCAGTGCATCATGTAGCAGCTCATGAATTCCATGTAGTTGTAGTAGAATATTTATGAACCATATAGAATATAGAAGTTTGGGGTGCTAATCTTTTAGTTTTTGTGGATTTTGGGACATATATGAGCATATGACAGAATAATGCTTCAAACTAAAATGTTACATATCCTTATGGTTGAAACTTTTGTCTTCAACAATTCATGCATACTGATATGGGTACTTGCTCCATCACTAGATTCAATTCTCCATGAGGAAGAAGGTGATAAAAATAAGGAATGAAAGGAAAACAACCAGAAAAAAGAATTTTTTTCCTCTTTATAACTCAGTAAACTGTTTTTTTTTTTTTTTTTTTGGCTGGCCATTCTAGCTCTTTACGGCTTAAACAGAAATCAAAAAGTAAATGGCCATCAACTTGTTTGGGGTGTATGTTTTCAAACCCATGATGTTAAGTATCCAACCACGTTTGAGTTGCTTGGTATCTAGCTACAAGTTGTTGAACATATGTTTTCTGTCCCTAGATATTTATGCTTCTTTCCTAGCTGTTCTTGGTGAAATTTGTCACACGCAACCCTTTGATATATCCTAAGTTACATTATCATTAAGTTGCTATGATCCATTGGCTGATCATATGGTTAATTACATTTTCATTAATGTTTTCCGATTAATTATGATTTACGTCACTTTATAGGTTGAAGCTACAAAGAATAAGAAAAAGACTCGTGACGAGGATGATGATAAGGCACACAAAAGGAAGCATCATCACAAGAAGAAGCATGAGAAGCAATCATCATCTGGGCACCATTCTGGCTCAGAAAATGCTGGTTCAGAAAAGAAAAGAAGAAAGTCTAGTGGCCACAAAGGTTCGCGTAGTATATTACCGAGTTCAGAAGAAGAAAGTGATTGGGACATTGAGACGAAGAGAATATCTAAAAAATCTACGCACAAAGAACATGGGCCCGCTTTCTTGCTGGAGTCAACAACTAAGAAAAATGTCAGACAACAAAGAGGAAAAGGGATTCAGAATGATTTTCAGCATGAAGAAACTTGTTCCGCAGGATACATGGACCCTGTTCCCATGAACCAGGGAAAAAGAGAGCGAAAAATTCCTCAAAGCAATGTTGGTGATTCTTCTGATACTGTAAGAAGGAATGAGGCAATCAACAGGCGTCGAAATCCTGTTGAACTTTCTGAAGAAGAGAGAGCTGCAAGGTTGCAGGAGATGCACATGGACGCGGAACTCCACGAGGAGCAGAGATGGAAACGTCTAAAAAAGGCAGAGGAAAATGATGCTCGGGAAGCTGTTAGAGCAGGGATACCCAAGGGTAGTAACTTCCTGGATGCTGTTCAAAAAAGCGTCTATGGTACGGACAAGGGTGGATCAGCAACCATAGAAGAGAGCGTCCGTCGGCGAACACATTATTTGCAGGGCAGATCAGAAGCCACAGAAAGAAATGCATTTCGCCGATGAGAAGTTTTAGTGCAAGAAATATTGGCTTTATTTAAGATGCGCTTTTTATCCGGTTTTTTAAAGATAAATGGTTACTGTAACAAGTTTTTTGGATAGGTATATATTTGTGCATGATGATAAAAAGAGATGATCGGACAAGGTGTTTGGAGTTTTCCAAAAATGTGAACTTGAAAAACAGTTCAGAGACTGTAGAATGTGTCATCTTATCTCCTAAGAATAAAAATTCTGAAGAGAATTAGCGGCTCATGTGCAAATGTCTGCTGGAACGTGTTTTGATTCTTTTGTGGTCCGGGTCGGATCCTGTCCATATTCCATTCACTCTGGTCTCTGGGCGTAGTGCGTCTGTATTTGGACAAGTAGTTCTTGCGCTCAGAGATAATTGAAGAACCCCCCTCGATTGAAAACTTAGTGCGAAGCTTGCATGAATGTTAAACTTCCGAGCCGAGACGTCTGTGCTTGGGGTAACGATAAACAATATTGATACCTGGTAAGACGGGTATAGAAAGCCAACTCCGATCGGCAAAGAACCAGGCCCCTCCAAAGTCATAGAAAGAATGGTAAAGAAATTTGTGGAAAAGGACCATAAGCCTCGCGGTTTTAGACGCTGCAACACTTCACATGGGAGAGAGTTAAGCGGGTAGTGCAACTGGCTCAGCAGCGTGCACTAAGTACTAGAAACTGTACTATTACTACTCCTTTCAGTTGAAAGCAAAGGGAAAGAAACATCACGCGAACCAGATAACCACCATGAATGCCTGTCCAGCAACAACTGCCCTTCCCAGTACATTCTATGCTAGGGTAAAAAGAAAATCTGGGGGGTCGTCCTTCCCTTCCACCCGCTGCACATATACAAAGCGCCGCTACCTAATTTCCCTGGCGACCGGGTCGGTTGTCGTAGAGACTACTCCATCTCAGCAGGAAACTTATTCTAATTCAGTTGTTCGCCGCCTCATTTTGCTCCGTCATGCCGATAGTAGTTGGGAAAATCGCTCCCTCCGAGGTATTAGGTATCCCAGTGCTCATTGTTTGCCTCTTGTTTATCGTTTTTAATTCTATCCAACTATGGATATACATACCAACATTTCTTAGATATCTACTGCACTGCAACTTTACGATTCTTCCTCAACTTCCCTTCAATCGAGGATTCTTTATTTTTCGCCTGCCTTTGTCATCGTTTCCCAAGCGACTATTATATGCTTTTTCTGAACAAGCAAGTTATTTTTGGGGTTATGGTGCCGATAACATGATACATACCTAGTGGGAGAGCATGCTATGAACAAGATTTTATTGTAAAAGACAGGTTGGAACGATATACTGATTGACCTTAACTCTCGTTCATCGGTTGCAAGTATACTCTGGCCTTAACGCAAATCTTGTTTAGTTGCGTCTGGACTTTTACCTTTGCTTATGTCAAGCACCAGTTGACTAGAGAATTAAGTAATTAAATAACTATGTAAGTAGTTATTACGTTGCCTTCAATTTATTCATGTATATATGGGAGGAAAGGTTTCTCAACCTTTTGCCAACAATTTACATCAATTGAGCAGAAAAAGTGGCAAGATCATGCAGGACTGTAGATTTTGTAAAGGATCCTTTATTTATTTTGTAAAAAGAAGAACAAGAAGAAGAAATCTATGACATATTGAGTTCAAATATTCATGATCAATGGGGAATTCTTTGTGTTGCCTGAGAAAATATAACTAAAATCCATCTTTTGGTTTTGGGAGGGTTGTTTTGGTGGGGTGGGGAGGAGGAAAAGGAGAATAACAAGAAAAGTTCAAAATTCGGGATCCAACTTTCTTTGTTGAAGGGTTAGTGAAGGAATTATACCTAAGTCAAAAAGTATGACATAGCAGCCTTTCCGAGCGAGCCTCTGGGGTCTCCCGTAAACCCCCATGATGTGGTAAAGGGAGGATATTAGGGGAAGTTTAGCTTATTACTGGAAGTGGAAGATGGTCTAGCTAATTATGAGCTCAATGTCCGAAAGTGCATGCTGTTTGACTCAATATTGATGTTCTTGCAGCATTGTCTCCTTATGCGTCTAACTGTACCTGTGGAAATTGTAAGATAAACAGATTTATTCTTGTTTCTGTAGCATTTGCTCTCTCTGAGATCTGAATATGCAAATAGACTGAGACAACTGCTAAGAAAACAATTTTCCAACTTCTTAACTGGCTTTCAACTAACTTTCTTCCATAGATCATGATCGCCCATTGACTAAAAATGGACGAGAAGATGCCATTAAAGTCTCCCAGAAGCTTCAATTGTTGGGCTGGATACCTGAACTTATTTTATCTAGGTTTGTATTCTCAAGGGAGAGTTAATTTGCAATAAATAGGATGTGCGTATTCTCAGTGACCACTTATTTCTATTAAATGAATTGCTGTATTTGGACACTGTGTCCTCTAACTTTGAATTGGTACAGTGATTCCCGACGAACGAGGGAAACACTGAACATTATGCGAAAAGAGGTTCGAGGGTTTTTGGAAGCTGAGGTACATTTCCTTTCAAGCTTTTATTCAGTTGCAGCCATGGATGGTCAGACAGCAGAGCACCTTCGACAGGCTATAAGTGAATACTCAACAGATGAAATATTAACCGTCATGTGAGTTCTGCTGAATGAAACATCTTCTTTGGCTTTCCATGGCACTGGGGCTTTTTATTTGGTTGTACAGGTGCATGGGACATAATAAGGGATGGGAGGAGGCTGCATCAACATTTTCAGGTGTCTCTGTTGAACTGAAGACTTGTAATGCTGCTTTGCTTGAAGCTGCTGGAAAAACTTGGGAAGAAGTAAGATATAGTTTTGCACTATTTCAACTTTAACACTATCAATATTTTGCATATTTGAAGACTGTCTTTCTTTGCAATTTTCTTAGCCCACTATGGTTTTATACACCAACTTTTGTGGAATATAAAAATTCAACTTTTTTTTGGAGACATTGATATGTTTCAGTGAGTGCTCTGGATAGAGTTAGAAAGATATTTTGACCTAAAAAATCACTTATGGGGAGTGCTTTGGGATTTGTGTGCAAAACTGGCAAGCTACTAATATTTAATGTTGACTTTTAAGGATTGGCGCTAGATTTTGGACATTCAGAAGACAAACGAAATCATATAAAATCAAATATGGGGAATATTTTACAAGGCAAATTTCCTAGCTGCAAAGAGAAAATGGTGGTGGGATTGGTTAAGTACTTGCCACACTGGAAATCAAATTGAAATCCCGTTATCTTTCCTACATAATTTTCTGATGGTGCAGATGATTGTAATTGAACTGGCTCAGTTGCTGCGTAGCACAACTTTGGTAAGAGAACTGCATAGTTTCTCCAATACCTCTCTCTATGTTAACTAGCTACTAAGTAACTTGTTAACTCTGTCTCTAAAAAAAATACCCTGAAGTTGTTTTTAGTAGTGCAAGCTAGCCTCCCAGTAGCGGCCACACTCCTTGCAAGAAATAATTAATCCTAATTGATGGAGAGTGGAGACCTTTGGGAGATTCCTCCAGCGACTTTGCTGGCAACGTCACCCCCCCTTGCAAGAAACAAAAAACCCCAGTATATGGACTTCATGAGAGGATTTCTCTCTCAATGTTGTATGAACTTCTTGTTCTAATTGCTTTTTACTTTGCTAATGAAAATTTACTTTTATCTCCAGATGAAATTGTTCTTTTTTCCATAAGTGAAAAACAATGGTTATAGGAAGAAATATTATTTGGAATAGCTATTGAAGCACTTTTTGTGATGTGATGTATGTAAGATAAAAAGGTGGTTGGGAAGGTAAAAAGTTGATTGGGAATTGTAATTGTGATGCGAGCAAAATAATATTTGGGAAAAAATTGCTATCCAAACACATTCGTAGTCTGAAGATGGGGCTGCCATGGCAGATTTGATGGGACGAGAGTGGAAGGAGGTCACCAATCAGCAAGACACATGGGGAAAGGCATGTAGTCCATCAAGGTTGGTGGTGGTTGTAGTGGACTAGTGGGGGTGGTGGTGGGGTAGCCGGGAGGTGTGATGAGAGGGCTGTCACAGATGAGGTTGAGTCTGGTCTGGTGGAATAAACTAGCTTTTCATTTTAAGCATACAAACACCCAACAATCATTGGAAAACCAATCATTTTCTTATGATGCTTAATATTTTCTTAAGAAAATGTTCTACGTTTTACCAAACGGACATGAAGTCAAAGAAATTATGGTAGCTCTGTAGATCTCAGGGGGTCTGTGTTACTATTGCCAAATCTCAATAAACACCATCAAAGTTAAGATGTTTGAGAAGCTACTGAAAACAGTAAACAATAATGCACATGGCCATTGAGTTGGTCTTTTCTTGCAATTATGATAGTTCACTATGTTTGATCTATTTACGAATTTTTGGTTTGCATAGTTTTGCTATTGGGTTTTTAATTAGGAGCCTTGATTTGCAGTTGTGCAATGTGATGCCCATTTGAGGTAATGGGTAGTGGGGTTGGTTCAATTTTTATGCTTGGGGAGCTATGCTGTTGACAGTAGGCTGTTACACTTGGTTTCTTTCACTTGCAGGCATTTGCTTTGGCAGGAATCGGTGGCTGGAAGCTTCATGGCATTGTTAAGCCGGATGCTGGTCTTTAAGATTTCTCGGTAGCAAGGACAAATTACCAGATTCCTATATTCTACATGGTTCCTTCAATCTGAATTGACAATCCCCGATTACGAGAATGGTAAGAGCAAGTCTAGGAAGTTCCTGTTGCAAACTACTATTAACCAGTTTTTATATTATTGATGTGAAGGAAGAACATAAAGTTCCTCCGAAGTCCAAAGATTCTCCTAGTATTGGAAATTAGAGCTGTGACCATTTGGATGCATTCTTGCCTGCAAAACACTGAGCGTGTTGCAAAATGTAAAGCCATTGTGGATTTTTTTCTTCACTCCTTCCAGCGACATGTTTGTGGGCATTGAGACGCTTCTTTTGAGCTATTTATGCTTCAGGAGATTCGACTAAAGGATCAAAGTTCTGGTGAAATCTTATGCTGCTGATTTAGCATAAAATGAATGCCCAAAATGCAAAAAACACTTAGTGAAGTTTGTTGCTGTTTTGGACTTACTTTTCCTATTCTTTCTACAAGCTCTTATTGTCAAGGAAACTGGTTATTCACGTACTATTTATTTTGAATACAATGTGAACCTTAAGAAGGTTTTTTGTAGTTATAAAATTGGACAAAAAAGCGAAACATATCTTTCCATTAGATTTCCCTAAAACAAGTAAAATGTAACCAGTTAATCAAATGGTACTGAAATGAAGCAAGATAAATTTTGATTCCAAGTAGTTATTAGCATAAAGAAAATAACATAATTATAACCATGATGTACATTTTCTCGAATTAATATTATAACGAGTAAATGGCTATAATAGTCATTAAAATATTCAAAATGACACGAGTTGATCACCAAATTTTTTTTTTAGTCAAAAAGTCACTGAACTCCCTACAACGAGTCTTTAAGGTCATTTTGATCAATTTAGCTGGTAAATCAACCAGAAAAAAAAAAAAACAAGGCAAACTTGACCTACTATTGTATTGCGGCTGACGGATGATTCCGCAGCCTGATATGACAGCACCCAGAAATCACGTCTGGGAGAGCTGACCTAACATTCCCTCTCTATCTATCAATGCTTCCGGCCCCCAGGTAGCGCGGGCGGTCCGCTCCCTCTCTTTAGGGTACGACGATCTTCATGGTAATCAGAGTTCGAGTCTCGCTGTTAACGCGTTCGGGGGATGGGGCCTCTCCACTCAGGCCGGAGTGAGATTAGTCGGGTCCTGTAAGGATTGGCCCAGACACCCACTCCGTAAGAAAAAAAAAAAAAAATCAATGCTCCCTGACTTTCTGAAATTCGTACCAATGCCTCAAACTATAAATACCTTCCGTTCTCACACTCAAAGGTAAGACATCGCAGTTATTTCAGGGGACAAAGTCCCAACCCTGTGCCTTTATTCCTTATTGTGTTTGCACCAAGAAACTCGGATTGGACAGCTCGGCCTCACTGGCTTCCTGCTTGCACGGGTATTATAGGAATTTTCCAAGTATATTTGCAACAATAATTTTTTCAATTTTCATGTTTTATCACATTACCATTGCATTCTGCAATTTAGGCATAATTTGTTAATTTTTCATTTGAGCAATTGTTTCAATAAATCTGGATGCCCTACTAATGTTTAGTGTATTGCTTCAATAAACTACCCAATATACTGTTAAAAACAAAACTACCTAATATTTCATAATATGCGTATGAAATATTCGTTCATGTTAATAGATTTTCAAACATAACAAGTATCTTACGGTTTCTTTTTATATTAGTATTAGTTGTGAATTTATGCAAGTATGAATAATTCAAAAAATAAAATAAATTTCTTACATATTCATGAATAAATTTTACTGTTCAAGTATTTTATTAATCTTTGAATCAATTATTTTATATGATTAAAAACCTAAAACCATATACCAAAGATGCAAAAACATATTTTCTCCTTGAATGAATATAAGTTTCTAGCAACTTTAATAAAGTAACAATTAAAATAACACCAAATAAAGTTAATACATGTGGGTAAAATAAATTAAGTGAATTTATAAATAACAATAAAGTTTTTTAGAAGATAGAGTAAAATCATAATAAAATATAATTCAAATTTATTTAAAAAGGATTAAGTTGTTAGAAAAGAGAGAAAATATGAGAAAATTGGTATAAAAAGTATTGGGTATGAACGTGGGTAAATCCAAGTATCAATTCGCTTAACATAGGCAAACCACTTAGGGTGTGTTTTAGTAAGTATTGATAGGCTCAAGATGGGGCAGACTATTAAACTGTACGATCCTTTTAGGCTTAAAAAATCACGGACCAAGCTCGGTCATTTTACTTAATTAGGTTTTTGGCTCAAAATAGCCTTGTCCAAACTAAAAAATTTTCACTTTCTGTCATTTTACAAAACTATTAATTAAAAATGCAATCTGGGAACTAAAATGTAATAGTTTAACTTTGCTTTTTTTTTTTTTTCCGTAAGGTTGAGGGTTTGAATCCAAAACCTCTTACTTACAATTTTTTCTATCCTATCACTCAACCCAACCATTCCCTTGCAATTGTTTAACTTTGCTAAAATTTGAATGCAGAATATTTTCTAAAAAAGTGAATTGCTGCATTTTAAGTATTTAATTGAAAGTAGATACATAACTATGTTTAGTTTTAGGCTTATAATCATGCAAAAAGTTTGATTACTTTCTCGAGTAATAGTTTTTTGGGTGCATTGCAGTAGTTGATGAATATTACCTAATTATTATAATAAATTGCTGTGAAATGATTTTTTGTTGGGTAAAAACTGTTGTGGAAGACTGGTGATAGCCAGCTTTCATCTTTACATCTTCTGATATTTTTAAGAGAAAATTGTTAATGATATTCCTCACATTTCATTAAATAAAATTTTCCATCCTTTACTAATAATATGGTAATTTTATGTCCTTATAAAATTAAGTTTCAACCCAAATTTTCGACCACTTTGTACTGGTGAAAAATTTGGATCCCATTTATGGTAAAACAAATGACTCGATTCATAATCATATTTACCTTACAAAAAGTAGGATTTGACTTGAACTATATTTATTTTTCTTCTAAAAAAGTGAAATCTGACATAATCTATTTTCATTTTTTTCACTAAAAAAGTGAGATCTAACCTTTCATGTATAAAAAATGATTGCATACAGGTTGTTTTGAGAAATGACTGGTTTGTTTTGTTGTATCTTGCGTCAAAACAAAATTGATTCATGCCTTTGTTGCTGATTTGAGAGTACACTTAATATCCTGTTTGTTATGTGTTTTCATGATCCATGCGAATTTGTAAACTTATATAGTCTAAGAAATAGATAATATAATTTTCAGAAGTGGCCGGTTTGTTTTATTGAATACTATGTTGAGACAAAACTAATTCATGCGTTTGTTACTAATTTGTTGACTAAGACGCATATAGTTTTTGCACCAATATTTTACTTCACTTTACCAACTACAAAAAAAGATTAATTTTTTACCTTAGATTTAGATGATTGCAATGATGATAGATTCACAGAGTTAGTTTTGTTCTTTAAATAGTACTGTTGTAAATGATAGACAAGACGGCCATTGAAGTTTGCGCTAGCTATTGCAAAGATCACTACTGTTGCTTCGAGTTGTTCCTAGTACATCTTTTCGAATTTCACTTGTACCCTTGACTTTTACTATTTATTTTATTCTTTACTAATATAATTTGTGGATAATAAAAAAAGAACATATATGGAACAAAATTATCATTTCACTCTTCAAAATATCCTTTTAATAGTAGTATTTTTTCTGACTTAGATGGATTTTGTTATCAAAATTGTAAACTTAAAGGGAGGCTAGCATTTTTTAAATTTTTTATAGAAAAATTATTGTAACGATTTGATATATTTACGATAGCGTGCGCGACAAAATATTGCAATATTTCTTTGAAAAATTGCTGTCCAAAGGCCTTAGGACGGGGAGGTTTCTAAAATTATCCCATAATTCAGATCTATTTCTTCTCTTTTGTCTTTCAAAACCAAACGCGCTCCACACGCGTTCTGCAAACAAATTTTACACTTTTTTTTTGGTAAGCACGGAGTTCGGAGAGTGCTTCGTTCTTGGGTTTACTTAATTTCTTTTTTACATTTGGTTTGTGGCTTTCCTTTTCCTTTTTTTTTTCCCACCCCTTTAACTGTTTCATCCGAGTTCCAGATCGAACAAGCAGTCGTAGGTGAGAGCACACCTCCCATCTGTGGGAGGGGGGGAGTGAGTCGGGCTTTCTTGAATTCACCCCTGGGTTTACTTCTTTTTCCTGACATTGATGGGAAGATTGCACCTTTCCTGATCCTCTTCCTCTTTCTTTTCCTAACGAAGACGGAAGACTCTCATCTAAGTACCATTACTAGCAGCTGATGGGTTTTTGTCCAATCAATTTCCTGAATTGTCAGTACTACTATTTTGTACTATCTAAAGACTAAAGTTTCGACAACCGCAAAAATAGTGTGGTTTTAGTTGAAATTCTAGATAGAGTTTCGATTTCCTACAACACCAACCTTTTAGTTGAAATTCTGGATAGAGTTTCGATTTCCTGGCGTGAATCGTTCGAATTATCTCCCCATTCAGTTGGATTTTCCCCATTTCATTTCTGGTGTTCTGGTTTTCCCTACGCCATTTGCTACCCTTCTTGATTTCCATCGCCTACGTTGTTGGACCAAGAATGAAAGTATAGGGAGAAGCTTTTCCGTCTCCCTGGTTGCAGCTCATTGAATACTGTATCATGTTGTTCGACAATCTACTCTAGCTCAAAAAGTGTGGTTTTTTTTTTGTTTTTTGTTTTTTGGCTGCACCAGATGATCGATCAGTTTATTAATTTTGTAATTCGCCCACCCAGGTAAAGTAATGCATATAGTACGATGCAATTCCTGATTTGTTTCCGATGTGCTTACGAATTAAAATGACAATACATAGACGGGAAGTTGACAGTGTATGAGATAGCATTTACACGTCCAGAGGACAAAAGATTCCAAGTTGCCCTTCTCCACCTGCAACATTCCACCTATGCATATTTTCACTGTGGAATTTTTTGACCTTTCAATTGTTGTGCATAAGCAGTTTTGCTTCTTTAGCCCTTTAATTATGCCTTATCTGTGGATTTACACCTGCTCCTTTTTCCCCCTTCTATATTAAGTCGTAACCCTAGGCTACACTTCTGTTAGCTTTGTTTAGCATTTGAGTGTTGGTTATTTCAACTATCTTCTTAGCATTTTCTGGTTAGCAGGGCTCAATATAACCCAGATCAGTACTTGTGGGAGAAAGATTTTACTCTTGCTGGCAGAAAATACAAGAGACAAGACTTGGAGGCAAGTATGGGCATCTGTTACTCAACCTTTATTTGGACTTTTTTGCTTTGGGCAGCTTTAATCTGCTAATGTGATGGTGTTCTAAGCCTTTAGGGCATCCTGTGCTTAAATTTTCAGCTTAGGAACGAAAGTGGACATACATTACAGTGTAGCCATTATGTTCCTTCGCATTTTCCAGATGGAACTCCTTTACCTTGTGTTGTATACTGCCATGGAAACAGGTGCGTCACTTTCAATCACATTACTTCAATTTGGTGAAAAGTCATTGCTAAATTTTGAATGTAGAACTAAGCATGTAGTAGATAGTATTAACTGTTCTTATGATTGCATTATCCAGTTATTGACTTGTTCTATTTCGTGTTATAAATTCTCGCCGAAACCATTTTAATTGCTGCCATGCATGATTTTAATTTGTTTGAAACTAACTGCTGGCTTTACAAAATGCAGTATTAAACATGCAGTGGCTATAGAAATCTGCATTCCATGAATTTCTTGTACAGTCATTCATTCATCCAATCTATGGCAATTTTTTGTATTTTTGGCATTGTTGGACTAGTAAAGTGCTTGCATCTAAAGAATTTTACTTGCTGGCGGTTTATGATGTGGGTCCTGCAGTGGATGTAGGGCAGATGCAAATGAGGCTGCAGTAATTCTTCTTCCCTCAAACATTACTCTGTTCACCCTTGATTTTTCGGGTTCAGGCTTATCTGGCGGTGATTATGTTAGTCTTGGTTGGCATGAGGTATGTTTTCCTCATTATCCTCTCTCACTATTTCCTAAAATGTTTTCCCTGCAGAAATGACTCTATTTATTTTGTGCCAGAAAAATGACCTCAAGGTTGTGGTCTCGTATCTGAGAAGCAATCCAAACATTTCACGCATTGGTCTCTGGGGACGGTCAATGGGTGCAGTGACTAGGTGATTTGACATTTAATTAATGATCAGTTCAATCATACAGCCCCTAACAACTAGAGTATTGCTTTGGCTTTTGTATTTCCTATTGTTGCTATTTTTTCCTGTCAATGTACTGTTAATCCTGTCAATTTACATTGGTGTGATATTCTGAATGCTATCCCAAAGAGGAAACTTAATGTTTTCAGCATGAAATGAGAGACTCGATTCAACCACCTATGGCAAGAATTAAATTTAATAGGTAATCTGGTAAAAGCTAATTCTAGATCTTGTAGAAACTAGTAAGAATAATTTAATATCATTCTGAAACAGATATTATTGGAGCAGTAATAGAGAAATCATGAATGTTTGTCCAATGTCAAATATCTTGGATGTACTGAATAGTGTACAAGATTGTAGCTTATATAACACTAGCAGGGCTTAAAAGTTTTGGGGAGTGGTTTAGGCTACCTGTGTTGCTGGGCCAGTGCACAACTCGAATTGCTGTGGTAGTATC
The DNA here is from genome assembly GCF_036785885.1 of Coffea arabica. NCBI lineage: Eukaryota > Viridiplantae > Streptophyta > Magnoliopsida > Gentianales > Rubiaceae > Coffea > Coffea arabica. The sequence goes on along the minus strand of NC_092326.1, from coordinate 43,181,602 downwards.
AAATTAGAGTAGCTTAATGTAGCCTCTTCATGGGATAAGATTGCTTTATTGGGTCTAATGAGAAAATCAGCGCCTTAGGGGTGATTTTCAAACCCTAAAAATCTGTTGGGTTGAAGTAAAGGAAAGCAAAAGAAAGAATATCATTGCATAGAATTGAAAGGCATCAAAAAATGTAGTTACTATCTTATTGCATGGGAGTGGAAGCAAATGAAAAGGAGATACTTAATGTTTACAGTGTTTGGAATTGGTAAAAAGATAAAGAAAAAGCTTACAATTTTGATTTTAGATTTTTTGTCCAGGAAGTAAAGCTTTATTTTACCTAATTTCTTTTTTTGTTTTGGGAGAAACTCTTTGAACTATCTTGTTTATTTATTTTTATGGTAGTCTATGTCATTTTTTTCAAGAAATTAAAAATGATTATCAAAAAATGTAATAGTATCACATATTTTATTAAGTTTATTGGCTTTAGCTTGTTATGCAGAGATATCAGATACAGAATTCTGTCCTTTTGTTTTGAATATTGAACAATATCACGTTGAATGGTCAAATTATAACAGAAAGATTAGACAAAAAAAATGTGGGAGTGTAAAATCTTCAGGTTTAGTTAGTTCTTATGAAGGTGCTTCGTCATGCTGTAGAATTTGCTTGCATTCAAAGGATGTTCTAACCATGTTCACTGAAGTTCGGATAATTGGTCCAAATGTACTTCTTCAAATATCCCAAAAATTCTGTCAGGGCTCCTAAACTTGACTAACAAGCGAGACAATAGATTTGAGATAGACTGATTGGCGGGTATAAGGGGAAGCAGCAGCAGTTTTGGAACTGGAAAAGAAAAGGATTTTTTTGCACTGCTTGCTCATAGCGCACATCCTAACTGTATATTTTGTTTAGCCGAAGAAGCATCAGATAGTTTGGAGTTCTTATGTGGATGATGGATCAATTGTCACGTCAATGCGATAGTGCTTGAGTTTTTAGATCATTTAGTAAAGTACTGAAGACTGGTTGGGAAGTTGAATCATCTCATTGTGACTAAACCGAATGTTTCTGTTCTTGTTAGTGTGATTAGTCAATTGCTTAAGGATCCTCAGTTTGTCATATGAGTTGCAGTTATTGCATCTTTTTGAGATACCGTTGAAGTGCTTTGTAGATTTTGGGATACCCATTTGATGGTTCAGATATGCATATTTGGCTGGTTCTCAGATCAAAAGTCAACTATTTGGTGTTCTGTCTTTGTTTTGGTGCTTGATATCCTCAAAGAGCAAGAGATGAATAGCCCTTGCCAGGTCAAGTGCATACTCTATGCATTGTGCCATAGCTCCTACAACGTTTAATTGGTTAAAGGGATAATATACTGCTTTGCTCTGAAAACTGGTAACCAATGAATTTGGGGCAAGGTAATGGGGCAATAGCTCATGTTTCGTCCAGGCCAACATCCTGAGAGAATGAAGCTTATTGAATTGATAGTCATATGTTGGACAGGAGAGCATTGCTAGAACAATTTAATGTAACATATCATAAGAAACCTGTAGATCAATTATCTGAGCTTGAGGAAGTTCATGAGTGAAGGTTAAGATCTTGTGATATCTAGGCTTCAGTTTGACAAAAGAGCAAGAGTTCAACTACTTCATACAGGGATTAACTTTTCTAAATACTAATAAATAGATAGTGTACCTTTGGATCAATATTGAATCTTCCGAAATTTTTGACATCCTAATCACAGTGGGGATTGGTGTGAAGTTTCTTAAATTGTAGGTTGTAGGCTACTACTTGGGTATTTTGGGTGGTGATTAGGCTCCGATGCTGGATGAGTGCACACATTGATCAATACGCTATCTATGATTAGCTCATTCTCTTTACTTCTTTACTTAATCTAGTTTGTGCTCTACCTCTTCTTCTTTAGGCCTTCTGTTTTCTTTTCTCAAAAGGATTTATCTTGAGCTTTATGAGTTAACTTATTTCTGGCAGTGAAAATTTTCTATTTCTTTGGTAGCTTAAATTCCCTCATTGTCATGTTGGAGATTACTAGTTCAAAACACAAAATAGATTGTCTTCATGCAGAGGGTAGGTCAAGGACCATTTAGCAAACTGATTCACCTCAAACTCTATACGTGCAGGAACCTTCTCCACTGAGTTTTTCATATATTGGTGAAATTTCTCTTTGATTACAAAATTAAAATGCTTGCTGAAATTTCTGTATATTGGTGAAATTTTTACTCTGTCTGTCACAAAATTAAAATGCTTGCTGATGAACCTTTTTCAAGCAGACGAGCTCTGACTTTGCTACGATAGTTAGTTATGTGGTTTTGTATATCATAAATGCAGCCTTCTTTATGGAGCGGAAGACCCTTCGGTAGCAGGAATGGTGTTGGACAGTGCATTCTCAAATTTGTTTCACTTAATGATGGAACTTGTGGATGTATACAAAATCCGGCTTCCTAAATTTACTGTATGTGTCCCTTGTTTTGTTTGTTTATTCTGTTCGAAGTATATTTTGGAAATAAAATTTAACTGTCTCCTAACCAACATGTAAATACATCCGTAAACATGTCTGTATAGCTTATTTGTTTTGTAAGCATTATTCCCTAGGAAGAAATAGAAATGATAGGTTTTTATGTTTTGTTGGGAGTACATGTCTAGTGGACATAATTGTTTTTGCTCCTGAGACAGAAAAATCCTTACAGGTTATTGTTGTTCCTTTCATTTTTATTATCAATTTGTGTAAGCTGAATGATTTGTTCTAGTTAGCAATCTGTGGACAATAAGTGCAGTTTTACTTGGAAATATTTTTCTTGAATATCAAAGTATATTTTTAAGGGTAAATTTTATATGCACTGATAGTGTATATACACCATCACCGTTAGATTCATAACACGTGCAAAAGTTGGATTTCAAATTCAAAGTTTGCATAGTTGTCATTCATTCAAGACTGAGAGTGTATACACTATCAGTGTAGGAAAGATTAATCCTATTTTTAAACTTTTTAGTGTAAGAAAGATTAATCCTATTTTAAAAATTTTTTCTTCTGTAGGTTTCTTTTCTTTTCACTTTTAATATTTCTTGTAGTTGATTTTGCAGCATATATATTAAGTGGTTAGGTGTCTTGATTGATTTTTATATTATCCTACTCTCTTTACAGATTTAGTTGAACTAAATCCAGATTGAGTGTTCTCCTTCCCTTTTTAATTAAAGAGTTCCTTAATGTTAGGTGTGAGATCTACTAATTTGTAATGTGGGAAAACGCTGTATTCAATTAGGAAAGAATGAAATCTTTTTGCAATTTTAACCAAAGTCAACTTCAAACATCGTTATGCCAGATCAAACTTACATGGTTCATGATTTGATTTCCTGGCAAATTATAGGTCTATTTCCTTTTTAAAATGGTCATTAATTTACTAATATGCCCCATTTAATGTACATCTTTGTTAAGAAATATACTACTCCATTAATAAAAAATTATTCTAGTTGGAGTAATAAATACAATAATAAAAGTGTTGTGTGAAAGTAAGAGTAGGCCTATCGATATGCTATGGTGGGAGTGCATGCAAATAAGATGCTTGCCAATATACGAAAGCTGCCACTGCAACGGCGGGAGTGCATGCAAATAAGATGCTTGCCAATATACGAAAGCTGCCACTGCAACGGCGGGAGTGCATGCAAATCAATACACGAAAGCTGCCACTGTTTGAACACGTTCGAAATTTTTTCATTTAAACAAAAGAGAATGGCACTCAGTAAATGTTTATTATTGACTATTTTCATATTCTTTCTTAATTTAAGAGACATTTTTTATTATCTTTCAAATGATTCAAAGAAATGCTGAGGCATTACTGTTTGTAGTTACTGTGCTTTTTCCTCATCTTCTCTTTTCCTCCTTTCTTCTCCTTTCTTTTCTTCTCTACCATTTTTTTGGCCTGTTTATTTCCCCCTTTTATTACCAAAAGGAAATTGACTTCACTGCTGCAATCCTTCTTTTCATATACCTCAGTCATCTTGTCTGATTTTCTCTTTCTCCTAGTAATCTGCATTTCTCTTGCTGCAATAGCGCCACTTGAGGGCAGCATTATGCTGATTTTCCTGACTTCATGCTGTGCAACAATTTTACTCTAGGTCTTTGCCGCTCTTTGGACAAGTTTCTTCTGAAGAATTCCATTCAAGCCCCTCCCCATTCTACTTTTATTTTTCAGCTAGTCAGTGACATCATATTTGATTTTGATTGCCGTAAGTATGAGAAGATGAATACCCCTTAATAACACTTTTGACCACCCATTGATGTTTATGCTTTTGTGAGCGGAGGGAGAAGGGAGAGGGATGGGGAAGGGCTGAGGGAGTTTAAAGGAGCTGGGAGGGGGAAAAGGGATGCACTGGATAAAGATGTGGGGAGGGAGGTAGGAGAGGGGAGGGACCAGGGGAAGGGCAAGAGCTGGGAGTGGGAAGACTGAAGAGGGAAACAGAAGGTGCAAAGAAAGAAGGAAAAAGGGGATGGAAGACAGCTGGAAAGGGTGGAAAAGAAAGGAAATGAAATTGTCATGTAGGAATCAATAGGTGAATCTCATTAGAAGCCACTGTACCACCATTGTAGAAATCTTTCAAGATACAACATTTTTTAAATTCTAAAAAAGAAAATGGAGTCAAATAGCCTCCTAACTTGGTTCTTTTAATGCACTGAGACTTCCCTCTGTCTCCAGGTTAAGGTGGCTCTTCAATACATGCGGCGAGTGATTCAGAAGAAGGCCAAATTTGATATTATGAACCTCGACGGCGTACAGGTTTTGATAACTCATATGATTCTTTAAAATGATAAACTTGGGTGCATGCATAAAATCTCCATGGCTTCTAGACTATCGGCCTATTTCATTTGCTTCAGCAAAGTTAATTTACATTTTTTGAACTTAATAGGTATTTGAGGTGTTCTTAGTTGCTGTTGACATAATGATTTTGAATAACCATTTTAAACTGAAAAACCTGAAGTGCCTGTTGTGGAGCTTTTGACAATGACGTTGCTTTTAAATTCTTATAACTCCAATAGTACCTTGTAGATTTTCAAACAGACTTCATAATATCTTGTTTAAGCAGCTGTTACAAAAGCTAATGCATGTTTGACGGTCCCTATCTTTGAAAGCAAAGGTTAGAAGAAAATCATTGTAATCTGCACAAGTGGCCAGCATGTTTGTTTGTTTGTTTTCTTTCTCTTTTCTGGTAACTTGCCTGCATGTTAGCCTCCTTGTCTTTTTTCATCTTGAGGAGGCTTGGTGTTGATTCTGTGGTTCATCATTGTATTGCATTTCTTTTTTCACTCCACCTGCAGGTTGCGCCCAGAACATTTATTCCTGCTTTGTTTGGGCATGCTAAAAATGACAAATTTATTCAGCCTCACCACTCAGATCTAATTTTTGGGTCTTATGCGGTATAGATTCTATTGTGAGATCATTTCTTTTATGTATATGATGCACACTATATATGTATCATGGTTGTGTAGTTCTCAGTGTTGTTCTTTGACAGGGTGATAAGAATATGATCAAGTTTGATGGCGACCACAATTCCTCTCGACCTCAGTTTTATTATGACTCAGTAACAATATTCTTCTATAATGTTCTTCACCCTCCTCAACTTACACCTGCCCATACAAGTAAAAAAGAGAAATACTCTGATTTGGGGGACCTCAAGGTCAGTGATGATCCAGATGAGGTAACTTCTACTTATCATATTGTCATTTGTGATTCAATAGTGCTTGTCTATATTCTTTTGCTGTTTGGGTGGCAAGAAGACAAGAGGTGGTGGATGTTCATTGATACAAACCATATCCTAGATACTAAAAGTTAGTGAACTTTGGTTTCTCGTAAACTGTTGAAACTTCATACCGTGTGAATATGGGCAGTGAACTTTACATTATATCATTGCTGGACCTCAATTTGCTTAAATGTGTTCAATGATTAGGAGGCATTTTTAATCCCCTGTTTTTTTGCTATTTTTTTAGGCAGGGGAGAGGTAGGATTTAAGAAGCGGGAAGGGGGAAGGGGACTCAAAACCAGGACCTTTAATTCCTAGGGCCTCAAGCTTAGCCACTAGACCGAGGTCTCCTCAGCTTCAATCCCCTGTTTAATTAACTCAAATTCCAATTAATCTCTAGATTTTGTTATTTATGTGAATTGGGAAAGGTGTCATCCTGATATACCTGAATGGAATTTTGTCTGCTTGTATGTATTATTTGTTTATGCTGCTAGTGGGGGGAGGGGGTTGGAGTTGATTGATTGTGGCATAATCTATATCAAAACTAGAAAGAATGGGTTAATTCTGGGTAATGCCTTCTCATTTTACTGTACTAATTTTGCAATTCAATAGACAGCTGACTATGTATCTTTGGTTATAACATCAAGCTTGTAGCCACTAAGCACTCTGCTTGCTGCTTGTGGTTAACCTGATGTTTGTGGGTCTCTGATTATTCTTTCAATGTGAGCTGATGGTAAGATTTGTTTTTCCCTTTAGAATCTGTTATATGAGATCATAGCTGGTCTTCAAAGTGTTGGCGCGGATGCTTCTAGTTCATCGTCTGCTCCCCCTGGCATTTCAACAGCAAAGTCAGTGGGCGAACTTCTTTCTGAGATTGCTCCAGTTGTGAGTGTACTTGTATGAATATTTCCTCTGTTGTTTTAGTTCTTGTTTTCTTGAATGAGAAAGTTATTCATATTTATTGGAGCATAGATTGATGAACGTGAAAATTGTTTTTAAGTTCATTGATTGCAGATGTTAGTTCTTTAACTGATTGCAGGATTCACTGGTCATTGAGGACAACCTAGTGAATTGTGCTGATTCATCACATGCACAGGTATTGTTGGCTGTTCGAAATCTTTTGGTGTGTTTTTATTTCTATTATTGCATACCTGTGTGATATCAATTTTCTGAGTTGTCTAATGCTACATGATGTGGTAAAAAAATAACTGAGCTTTAAATTTCTCTTTGACGCACATATACCCACATCAAATTCTAAGCTACTTTATACTGAAGCTCTGTTGGTTTCCCTGGTTTCGTACTTGCATTATTCATCCATTTTTCTTGTTTTTTGGGTAATATGATCTCGAGGAAAGTCAAAGCTGAGAGTGGGTGTGGATGTTGTTGAGAGTTAAAGTAAAGGTATCATCGTAATTACAACCAAATGCTACTGCCATAGATGCTACTAAGTTAGCCACATTATGTAGACTCTTCGTTCTCCAAAACTACCTTGACATGGTATTAGAGCTGTGATTTGCATTTTTTGTTCTTCAATCCTCCTGGAGTTCGGAGGGAGTCTTAATTCCACATCAGTTTCCTAGGGATTTCCAAGCAAGTTGAGAGAGATTTCAGGTAACTCCAGTCACTGTCATTTGGTTTTGAGTTGACTAATTTGTTTCTTCCTCATGATGTCATTGACCAGGCATGGTATCATTAGACAACATGCAGTTAGAATAGCATTCCCCCCAAAACTGTTTTTGCACATATATATGCAACAAGAAGGCATTTTTGTTTTAGCAACTCCATTTTTTTAGGTGGAGTTTGAAGACAAACTTTTCTGTATGCAACACTTTTCTGTAAAAGTGTTGAATGGGTTGGAAATTTATTTTTTACTTTATCAATACAAATACGAGCTGGTATATGAAACTGATTTTTTACCTTGAACATGAGCACATAGTATACACTGTTCTTTCATCATGAGGCAAAGCAAGTAAATCTTGAGAAGTCATAAACAGAAACTAGTAGATACTTAAAGTCCCAACCCTTCATCCTCCTGCATGCGTCAATTGATATCACTTGAAAATTTATAGAGGTGGTTCAATCTTTAAGCCTGTTTTCCATATATGTCTACAAACTGGAAACTTGCGGTCTATATACCTAGTACAAACCCTAAGTCAAGCTCTAGTCCTCTCTCTCTCTACACCCTTTGGATTTTCTCTACTTTTTGAAGCTAATTGCATTTTCCCCTTCCGTGCTTAGTTTTCTTTCATTCTGTATTGAGTTCCTCGTAGCATGTCATTGCCATTGCATCCTTCTTCATCAAAGGACATGAAGAGACTTTGTAAATTCCTTGTACCTTTACCAATTCAACCATATTTTTGGACTGAACTGAAATCTACTCTCCAGGAAAAACACTTGTTGCATTTTTAGACCTCGTTTACAAGCATCAGTCCACCATTGACTCTGCCCATCTTCTATCATCTTTTTGTGTTCTAAATCCAAGCATAAATAATTTTGGTTGGTATCTATTTACAGTATTATGATCCCCTTTACAACAAAACTTGCTGCCTGTGTTCTGACATGTTTCCTATGATTGATCCAAACAACATTTAATGATCTTGCGCTGAAAAAGGGGTGTCCTTGTTCATGTTTGAGGCCTTTGTATAATTTTTTATTGCCTTGAGGAGTCAGAACTACTTTGGTAGGTTAAGAAAGCTCGAGTCAAGAAAGTGTAAGCTTCTCCTGTCAAAGCCGCTTAGTTAACACATTAATGAAAAATGCATGGAGGTGTTGTAAAGATGTTTGGACAATTCAGACAATGCTGGAATATTTTGACAAAGTTGGTCTTATGTAGGTTATTTTGTTGTATGAGTAATAGCTTTTTGTTCCAATAGAAATATAATTTTAAGGGCATTGAAATGCTCTTTCAGTATATGCTGAATAAGTGAGAACTGACAAATATGGGATCAAAAAGTCTAGGTAGCTAAGGCAATATCAGGGATTGTAGTTTTTTTGCTGGAGTTACTTTTCTTTGAAGGTCAAACCCTTTTGGCTGCCCGCATCAAATTTAAGTCACCAAATTCATCTTCACTTTTTCCATTATCTAAGCCTTTAGCTTTCTTAGTTGTTTGGGTTCATTAAAATATGAGTTTGCTGGTGAAGCTTCACAAATCCCATTCTATCCTTTCATATGAAAATTGATAGGAACCAGCACTTGAAAATGTCTCATTGACCCTCGCAAGTAATGGCATGCACATATGGACATGATTGAAGTGTATCATGCAGCACCTCTAGTGAGCCCACATGACTATGGGTTTGTATTCTATTGAATGGTATTGAATGAAAAGAACCAATTACTTTGTTTACCGCGTTGCAATGTTACATGGACTTGTCAGTTTGCCTTATCATACCCATATCGACACGATAAGACATGGTTACGGATGCAAGCTGTAGGTAGGTTAGCTGGTGTCTCTGGAGGTGAAAATGGAGAAGATAGAGATGACATAGAGATAGAGAAAATATCACTTATCATTCAACCAGATCTACTTGGCAAGAGGAAACGAATGATGTTAATATTGTTGCAATGGCTGCATGGTGAAGATTGACCACCAGAGAAATTGCTGGTGGCTGTTGCATTTTTTGGAATGTTCTGGATAGAAAAGAAAGGTTGGTTGATGGCTAGAGGAGTTGAAGAGATGTGAGGCTGCTGTAGGGTTTTTTCTTTGTACCAAAGCTTGTTTTTGCATAATAAACCCACAAATCTTTGAAGAACTTATAAAAGTTCCACACAGCTTTTATTGTACTAATGGTTCTGCCCGTATATTATTTGTAAATTATACCATGACCCTCATAGTTTTCACCTCCATTCTGGATGAATAACTATAGCCATGTCCACAAATCTTAAATTTCCCAGCATAGAGAATTTGACTATGGATTGCAAAACCCAATACCTGCAGGTACATGGCCTGATGATTAATCCGATGGTATGTATGACTGACAGGTAACTTATTTGACTAGGGGTTGCCAACAAGTTATCCGAGGGTTTGCTAAGAGGTCCTTATATCCGACTCCCGATATTCGATATTCTCTCTCTCCCTCCCTCCCTCCCTCTCTCTCTCTCTCTCTCTCTCTATATATATATATATATATATAATTGTTGTGTAGGCTGGCAACTTTTATAGCAAGACTCAATCACAATAAATTTATGTAGTCAAATCATGAGATTAACACTCATCCTCTCAAGTCTCAATCTCAAAAGTTAGTTTTGAGATATTTCAAACCATTTAGATGCGTGTATTTTGGTTTCATAAAGGATTTGACAGGTTTAATTAGGTGGTACAGGGTATAGGTGGTTAATCCAAAACCGATAGCAGGCAAGTTTGATAATGGGATATAAACCGTTAAGGTTGCCTGTTAGGTTTTGGTAAGGGACTTGACTAAAAGGGTAAGGCCATCAATATGGTGCTGGCATTATCCCTACAAACAAGGTGCCCTTGCTCTTCATCACCATATTGATCATAATTAGGAAGCTCAGATTACCATTCTTCATAGTCTCCATCCTCCAAAACATCGTCCAAGTGAACTTGCTGCTGTAGACAAGGGTAGTCATGTCCCTGTTCCCTTTTCCAATGTCGCCCTTCTCAACCAAAATTCTGCAATCTTCAGCTGTGGGCTTCGAGTCAAATTGGTCCTTCGCACAAGACTTAGAATGAAGGAAATCTTCTGCATCCATGCTTCTGTTAAAGTTTGGAACTACAATTTTAACTCCTTCAGAATTTAAATCCAGAGCTCTTCCCAACCATTCTTCAAGTCTACTGCAATCCAGATGTTGATATCTGCAGGACAATGAAATGGTTGATGCTCTTCTCATCATCAGTCTTCTTCCTTGTTGCCTCTTTTTTATAGGTTCAAGGGTTCCTGTCACCTACTGGTAACCTTGCTCTAGCTTCTGCACAATCCCTACACTCTAGCTTTTGAACCTGTAGCATGAGCTATTATGTGATATACTACATCTCCATCATCTAACCTTGCTATTGGTTAAGCTTTGGGCTCTTGCATGTGGTGGCATCTCAAACCTTTAACTCCTAATACCAAATTCATTGTAGCAAGGATAATCGGATCTTGAAAGAAATAATCCTAGGGAAGAAAAAAGATGGATTCTGAACAAAAGATAATTAGGGGAGAATGATGATGCAAAACAGATGCTTTCCTTTTGGATGGAAGGAAATGGTGTGAGAGAAGGTAAAGAAAGAGATATTGGTATCTTTTCGCATGGGAGTTATAAGTAGAGAGAAATGGGAGGATGGAAACTAAAGGATACTCTCTCTGAAATTGGAGGCAATTGGGAAGTGAATGGGCCATTTGAAGCCCACAAATTGTCACATTTGCCTATCAAAACAAAACCAACGAGTTTAAGTTTGAGGGCGAATGTGTAAACTACACATGTTAATCATCTTTTCCCCTTCAATTCTCTTCAACTACTCACGAACAACATGGAAGAGAGTAGTTACCCTATCTCTTCTGTTTTTTTCTTTTCGTTTCTTTTCTATTCCCTCTTGCACTACCAAACTTGGCAATAGAGAAAGCTAGCTCTAATTTTCTGAAAAAGAATATAAATTTGGTAACAACTTACAACCAAGTACTATGTTATGGAGAAACGCTAACCAAGCCTTAAGTCCTACTGTATCATACTGTTTTATAAAATTCTAATCCTTATCCTCAATAATAAGCAGAAAAGAGGACTATAAACTAAAACACTGATTTAAACCACTCTTAACACAACTTAAACACATAATCAGAAATTATTAATCGACACTGCTGGTCCTGGATCACAATATATGGTGTTTTTCAGCATTTGATGTAACCATCTTAATTTGCATTTTTTCTTTATGGTCTCTTAGATGTTTGTAAAACATCATCATTAATATGCATATAATGGACATCTCCAAGCCTAAGGAAAGAAAGAAAGTTTTAGTTCAAAAGTGAGAAGATTGTCTATGTGGTAGTATTAGAAACATGAAGATATGAGAAAAAATATAAAGGCTGTAGCCTGTATATATTTGTATTGCTTTGTCATCACTTTGTATAACTAGGGATTCTGTCTTTTAGTCCTCATTTACAGGATTCACTAAATTACAGGAGGTAATTATTTAATCTGAAGACTACAATGAGACAGTGGTTTTATGTCTTAGAATAAATGTGTATTCCAGTGTAAGAAAAAAATTATTGGGTGTAAATTATCTTTATCTTGATGCTCTTTGTTATTTTTCGTGGCCAATAGGACATTATTGATTCTAAGCTTGAAAGTAGGAGATGAGCATTGTGAAAGGGTAATTGGATTTGGAAAAGTATACTTCTGGATCAGAGAATATGAGTTTCTTACTGACAGATAATTTTGTTTATTTTCATTTTTTAAATACTAACTGGGAGGCAATACAGATTATTGTATGGGACAGTGAAATCTGACTTGTGCCTTTTGCTTCTTGGAGTAATTATAGTTATCCAGAATAGGAAAGGGAAAAAAGCACCAGTTATACTAGTAGTATATTGACACGGCCCAAGTTGTTGAGGATTAATTTATAACCCTGGTTAAATGACTCAAATATTCCCACCTTGTTCTAGCATTCTGCCTGAAATCCTCTGTCCCCCCCCCCCCCCCCCCCCCAAACAAAGGGGAAAAATATAACCTGTTTTCCTTTCCTCAGAACAGTTGTTGATCAATAAAGAACCAATACCTGCTCAGCTTTTGTGTTTCTCCAAACCCATTATCTCCCTTCATTGCTCTCTTCATCAAAAAATCTCATCGTCCTCCCAAAGGAATTGAACATTCGAACAGAAACGCAAACAATTGGTGGCTTTAACCACTGGAATGGTAGTGGAGGGAGGAGGAAATTGGGTACAAAAGATTTTCTAATGTGCAAATTTAATGTGCGTCCATGTCTACTGTCTCCTTTTGTAGTCTATGCCTTTTATAGTGGTATTCAACTCATGGAATCTCAAAAAAGGTATGCAGGTGTAAATGGATGGATCAGGTTCTAGACTATCATAGCAGGAAATTGTTAACTACTAAGTTTGAGGAAGGGTCATGGCCCTCGAGTGTGGTTGGACTGGGGAATTGGGTAAGACGGCTGGAGAGGATGCGGGAAACTGTGGCTGTTTGAGTCATTTGACGGGGGTATAAAGTTAAGTGGGAGTGCCAGTATCGCATTCCTAGTCATACTAATAACTGAATTTCACGAGAACTGGGAATTTTTATCATTAATTGGTGTTTGTCCCTGAATATTAATATGCTTGCATGGGTGCTTGTGTCTTGCTCATTGATTCATCAATTTCCTATCATCTTTATTTTCTGGATTTCTGTATCCGCTTCATTTCAAAAATCAAGGTCTTTTGTCATACACTATTAAGCATTTTCCTAATCTAGTATAATTGTATGGCTGGCATGTTTTAACCTTGACGCCAAAAGTGATCCCGTTTTGGACGCATTAAGAAATGCTCCTTAAGCTTGCTAAATGGTGGATATGCAACCCTGATTTGTCAGGACAAGCCCAGTGGCCAGAATGAGGAGTCTTGCTCATTCACCAGTTCAAATAGGGAAAGTTGGGGAAGATGCTCATCTCTTGGCAGTGATGATGAACCTTGCTTGGATTGTACAGATGATGTAAGTGATCAGGTATCTTCTTCACCCTTGCTTCCCCCTCTCTTCCCACCCCCACCCCCGGGCCGTGCGGGCCCACCCCACAAAAAAAAAAAAAAAAAAAAAAACCAGGCGGGACTCTGGACAACAATTAACATGTCTATCTTGCCGAAGTTGTCTTTCAGAGGACTTAGCACTGCAAGCTAGAAGATAATGTGTTTGCATATCTTTCTTTTTTTTTTTTTTGGGAGGAGGGGGGGGGGGGGGTTGGGGGTGGGGGTGCATGATGACATTGGCTTGTGAATGGCGCTTGATCAGTGTCATAGAGGGCAAACTAAACCTTCTGATGATTTTAAGTCATTTCAGAGGACTCTAAAGGTGCTTGCTACACCTGTTCGAAGCGTCCGACAGACAGCAATAGGTACAACACATGATGAAAAGAATAAGAAGGCGGTTTCAACAACAAAAAAGAAATCCAAACGTGACAAGTTTGAAAAGCTGGAGGCTCTAAGCCAACGTCTTCGTCTCTGCATTCTGAAGAGAGTTAATCATAAGAGACACTGCTCCTCATAACCACGTGGTAGGTGTATAATGCAAATCTTCATTATTTTCCTTTCTTTGTAGCTGTGTTAGTGGCCGCCTATCATTCGTTCATCTTTACAAGAACTTTGTATTTCATTGGTAACAATGTATGTATATACTCCCTGTTTTTATTAAGTAGCTCAAAGTAATTGCACAGTGCTGTTTGCTTTTCTTCCTAAGAACCAAGTAATTGAGAGGGAGAACAATATTTGCCACTCTGACATATCATGTATGCAGTATTCGCTGCTGGTTGCAGTTAATTTTTGCGGAGAGGTTGGCGCATCTGTATTGCGAGGTAGTTTGATAATTCATGATCTCACGCTGATCTACTTGCTAACTCTTTGGCCCGAGTCATCTTTTGTTAAAATTAGTAATTTCTCGAAAATACATCAAAAAATCAAGGGAAGGTCGACAATATAGTCAAGCAATGTCTGACTTTTTTTTTTTTTTTTTTCCGGAAACAAAAATTAACACACCCAATTAGATTAGAAATACTCATGAGTCATCGTTAAATTGAGTCAAAGACTAATTTAAGGGGGATCTACTAGAAAATACTGTTCAGTCAATTGGTAACTGAACAAGCAAGCAATGTCTGACTGACTTGCTACATTAGAAGACAGAATTTCACTGTCATACTTGGTATTTTCTCTTGGATAAGACGCTCAAGTAGACATTACAATATAGAGCTGTACGACATGCCCGTCCTTTGAGGCATTCCTCTCTCTCTCTGATGATTTCTGGGAGAGAAGGGGTGTCGGAGGATAGGTGTTGAGGTCAGTTAACGGTGACCACCTGTTCTTAATTTTCAAGAGTGTGACTCTCCGTCGTGTAGGAATTGCTCCAAAACAATCTCCTTGAGGGGATGACTTTTTTTTTTGGTATCACATATGAAGAAATTGGCCGCAAGATTGGACATATGTAATTGCTAATTAATGAACAAAAGAGTTTAAAGTAAAGGATCCAAGAAACGCTGAAAAGGTAGACCAGTTAGGGTAACTTTCTTGGAAAATAAAATTAGGGATAAACTGTTAATAACCGTTTCTGAAGGTATGAGGGTAAGATTAGTTAAAAAACAAATGCAGGACACAGATCACGTACATGTTTTTAATGCCATGTATGGTCCACAAAACCTTGTTCTAAGTTTGCTTAACATTCAAAGTAATTTACGTGAATGAACAAAATACATAAATTTCATAAGTTAGAATATATAATTAGTTTTTGATTTAGTATAATTTAGTTAAGAATATATATATATATATATATATATATATATATATATATATATATATATATCCAGACACGTCTAGCCCCTGATCCCAAGCAGCAAAATCCAACCGTATGTACCGCAAATACTTCTACAGCAAACTGACTCCACTAGAAAAGACAAAAGCAGTTAAAGCGACAAATCGAGAATGGTATTTATACAAAAAAGGATAGAAAAGTATCGTTGGAAATTAAAGAAAACATAAAATTTAGGTTCCTGACTTGCAATATTAGAACTGCACTAGCACTAATTTACAGCATGAACAGAGTCAGAAGTCACCCTCAGAAATCAGGCCTGTTCCTGTTTCATCCACATATTGCAGAAAAGACCCCACATTAGTGTGTTATATTTTGATGAAAGAATATCTAAACATATCTAACTATGATCACAGCCACCTAAAGACCATAAACTACGTTGTGTCATGATACACCAACTCCAGTGATTCCTTGAGAACTAAACTATAACACACATTGGATCTTCTCAAGTTTGGATCACCCATATATAAAGGAAGCAGATGCTGAATCCATGCTTAAAAAGCGTTTCTTTCCTCCAGGTGATGGCGACCCTCCTGGACACAATCCTGCAGGGTTATCACGTGAAGTTAAGCAGCTTTCAGTGGAGCAATCAGCACACTGCTTGATCTGTCGAAGCACTTCTTCAGGACTATGGATTCTTCTAACCTCAGCAGATTCTGAGGGTTGCAGTCCATAAGCATTATGTGATGCACCAATCTGTGTCTTTGTTCCCAATCCTTGATAATCCTCTCTGTCAGGGCCCCTAATTGTACATCCAACAATTTGTTCTGCTAGCATTTTGCAAGCCCTCTCCAACATGGCCATATACCTCTGCTCAGCATCCTGGCGAATAAGCAGGTGCTTTTCTGCCTGCATTTCATAGATAATAACTTGCTTAGAAACTGGTTACAGTAAGAGCTCTAGTACATTGATAGCCTTGGCATAAACAGTAACTACTTGGACGTTTCATCAATTTCCAGGGATGACAATTGTCTGCATGCGATAAACCCAAGTAAAATATGCAAATAAACGAAGCCAACAGTTATGCTTTTCATATCCTGAAAAAACAGAATTAGATGCTTTATTGAGATTGAATTATAGTATTCTAACTCACAATCTTGAAGAAAACCAAAAGCAAGACAATTTAATAGGGCAGCTTACTTCAACTTGCAAGTGCAGTTTACTTTGGACTTCCATCTGAACCCTCAATGCCTCCTTCACCTCATAACCCCTAGACATAGTGTTCACGACCTCTTATAGTACTGCAATCAGGATATGAACACATTCCTTGATTTCAGAAAGAAAACGAGGACTCTTACTCGTTCATGTCAGAGTCTGGCAAGCTTTGCGGAGACTTATTCGCATGAGGACTCTCTAAAAGATAAGCAGCAGCAAGTCCTGCCATTTGATAACTAATTCAATTAAAAGCCAGCATATCCAACGATGCATTAATTGAGATAGTATTCAAAGGAATCTTCCATGGAGTATAATTAGCCATGGTGCACCTATGTTCTTATCTTCACTCGAGTATGAGACAGAGCCACACAGACACCTACCCACCGCCACTTACTCGAAAGAATTGAAGATTCACAGTTACTTCTGGTTTTACCTTTTCATTTAAGTTTAGCATATGCCCAGAGCAAAAGGGTTTTGTCTCTAATGGGGAAGACATGGTGCACATTGACGAGTGCCCCCCGTCCATAAGCAAACCTGATGTAGGAGAATTCATACGCAAGGTGGGCTCTTAATCTAAGGCTCAACTAGAAGTCATGTCTTTAGCGAGAAATTAGAGCAACAGGCACAGAACACTACATAACAGAATATAACTTAATAAAGAAATACCTAAACCTACCATCTTTCGAAGCCTCAACCAAATCTTTCCCAGATTGCTTACCTAGTCTGTATTTCTGTAACAACATGCAGTGAACATTTCCGTCAAAGAACTTCAAGAGAATTTACAGAGTTGCTAGCTCCCAAAAATCACTTCAACATGAACATTAAGACAAACCTGGAGGTGACTTTTCAAATGGAAAAGAGTGAGTCCCTTTACACCCATTGTCCTCATTATAGCCTTTGGAGTAGCTTCTGCAAGTGGCTTTCAAGTAACTTAGTCAGAGTAATGAAATTATGGTTCACATTTCAATTGAAAGGGATAGTTGCATTCAACATCCAAGTACAAATTTTCAAGGTATAGAACAGACAAAAGATGCAGCTTCATGCTAAGGTCATCACTAGCCAGCAACTACTCTCATTGCTTACCTATAGGCCCAAATATGAAAAGAGATGCCTATAAGAGCTCCATATGTTGTTGTTGTAAAATGCTCATTATAGCCATCAGTTTCATTTACATGTAAAAATAGACTAGCAAAAATCCACAACATAGATTCACAGAGTACAAGACGCCGTATATTGTCAGCTAATCAAATCATGGTGTTGAACAACACACTTGACACTGCAGTATAGTTCAAATCTATACTATATATTAAAAGAGAAAGTTGGATGTGGTGATTTGGTGTTTTAGTTTTCTCTTTCCAATACTACCCTTGCTATAGAATAATTAAACCATGTTATCATTCTAAATTAGGATGCCATTATAACATTATTGGGGGTATTTCTGTAATTTCTGAAGAAATATATTTCGGTTTGGATTATGAATGTTAATCTCTACAAGAAAAAGGAAAGTAAACATGGATGAATTGCAATCAGAATCAGATTTGGAATGAGATTACTTTAACAATTCTATTGAAAAAAAAGACACTAAGCATGGTTTCGAGTTATAGAGGTTCAAAAGAATCTATTGTCAAGTATTTCCTCGAGACAATGTCTTGCGGGTTTTGCCCTATCTTTAGTCCAAGATTGGAACAAAAGCAACCTGAAAAATAGCTGTGCAGAATCTAAGATGAACATGGGATGATGAACAAATTTAAGGCATAAAAACCAACAGCAAAACACAATATGCAAGAAGCTGTGGTTGAATAATTTTTCCAGACAAGGATAGAAGACAAACAATTTTTATATACTATACATTTCGCAATAAAAGAAAAAGAAAAAAAATGTAACAGTGGCATATCTAGCATCTTGAACATTTTCCATGTATACAATCCAGAGGCATTGGCCGATGAAAGTTTTGGGATTAATATGGAACTTATTAAATAAAATTATATTAATTAAGATGTCATGGGAAAAACGTCCATTTATTTCCTTTCAGAATGAAATATTTATGGGATTTTTTTATTAAAAAATCAAAGCAAAATTTCTTCACATGGGCTTTGGTAATTATTATTATATAATAACGGGGAAAAAGTCTGGAGAAGGGCAATTGTTATATACTCTAACGTTGGACTGAAAGAAAGAGAAGTCACTCAATTCGATGGTAATGGCATGGGTTTCAGAGATCTACCTACTAAGGCTGTCATTTTGGTTAGTCTATAATTTTGGTGAATATTTTATATAACCCTTCTAACAGGTAAGATCATTATTCAACCTTCACCATAAAATTTGCGCAAGCTGACATATATATGCGTGTCAATAGGTAGAGTAGTGTCAAATCTACTAAATCCGGACCCAAATGCACTATATTTATTCATACCCAGATGTGGACCTAGACTAACCAAAGACCCGGAGTTGCCCGCACATGAGTATGGATACCTGATGTATACATGGATACCTGATAGATATCCATATGTATTTTGGTAATGTGTATACAAAAAAAACTTAAAAAATAATAACAGACATGGATATCAAAGATGAAATGAACATTATACAATTGCCATTTTAAAATAACAAAATTAACATTCAAGAATGTCGCATGCAAGAATTAACTAAAAGCATGATACACAACTAACTAATTATATTTGTTCAAAATATTATCACTTAATCATGGGTCTAGATAGAGTTTGGTCCAGGTTTGGATGTGGGTATTGAGTATATGAATTTAGACAATGCAAACCCACGAATATCTTGCACAGTCTGGGTCTAGATTTGCAATTTTAGGTTAATGCTCATAAAAACAATTATGGGTTTGTGTTAGATATGGACAAATTCCAAACCTATGTCTAAGTTATCATGCACTCATTATGCCTCCCCCCCCCCCAGCATCAATAACCATAGACCATTTGTTGAACCAAAAGGTCAAAAAGCTTTTAGGAAAGTAATTTCATGATAGATTCATGCAAGTGATATACAAATATCCATCAAGTATGATCTATTTACCCTTAAAAGAGTATTTACAGGTATTCTGTCTTTACCCCCCCCCCCCCTCAAACAATGAGTATAGTTTTAAATGCGTCACTTCATAATTGAAGCACTTGTAGTTTTTCAGCTTAGGTTTCTCGATTGACAATACACTGCAGAAAATTACCATACAGTCTGATAGCGATAAGTGGCAAAAGTCCACTAAGGTTTATAGGAGACGTGGGAAGGATATGTTGAATGCCCAGGCATTGATTTGGCATGCTTTTGATGACAAGGAACCAACTTGGGAGTTGGCCTGAATTCTATGGAGTTTATTTTCTGATTTCTGTCAGCAGGGGTATTTTAGTAATTTGAATTAGCTGCAGGAATTTTATGTTTACAGTAATTTTTGTTTAGTAGTTATTCTTGGTAATTAGGAAGTTGGTTGTTATAGGGAATAAGAAAGCTTAGCCTTCTAGCTTTCTAGTCATAATTCTATTCTAGTTAGGAATCCTAATTAGGATTGGAAAGGGATTTGTCCTAGTGTCTATAAATATCAACTTCTCCACAAAGAGAAGGCAGTTTGGTCATTTAATAAAATATTCCTGCAGACTTTATGTCTCCCTTAGGGCAGTGTGATGCATCCCAACTTTAGGTGTGAGGCCTAAAGATTCCTAGGAGTGATTCCTAGAACTACCAACCAGTTTTACCTTCTTAAGCATAATCTGCCAGCCTATTTCAAGTTGCTATTTTAAGTTCGGTGATATTCAATATATAAGCCCTTCTACAACACTGTTGTGCCCACCAAGTGTTCGTGCTGCGTCACAGTCCTTTATCTTCTTCAAAGTTAATACTTTTCACATGGCCATTTTTTATCTTTATTAAAAAACTCTGACACTATACAGGTCAAAAGATTGTAATTGAAAAAACATTCAAAGAGAATTAAAAAATAACTCTAAAGGACATAAAACACAAGCAGTTGAAATTAGTAGCGATAGCATGTGTTATTTAATTCTTTAGATTTGTGAACTTCATCTTCTTGGACTATCATGAGAAAAGATTCATTCTTCAGATCAAGATATCTATGCAAAAATTACCAAAAATAAATGTGCAGTGCACATATCCCTACACTAGTTTTGATAAAAGTGAAAACAGACCAACAACCTTGCAGTATATAAGATCTCAAACTAATAGGTTATCACAAAGTAACAAAAGATCAAGTCAATCATTTGAGCCCAAATATAAGACTTGAACAACACTCAGAAACGCAGCTCATTCATTTTGGCTAAGGTCTAATGGGGTTCAACTTTTTCCACATCCTTGTACTGCTGTATAGAAAATCTCTGAACTGAAGGTGAAGTGGTATGGTACAAGTGAGTCAGAGGGATGTTTAAATCAGAATTGTAGCTTTGATGTCATTAACATCTTCAAACAGATCCAAATCTGGTAAGAAACCTTGGTTTATCCGCTTCTGTTCCTCCCCTTCACAGAAGCATGGCCATTGCTAGTTTTTTGGCAAATTGTCAATCAACGGTAACACTAACACATGAATAAGTAAACCAAATCTCAGGATTATCTGTCAACTGTCTACCAAGCAAGCCTATACAGTAGTCTAAGCTCATCTGATGTCTTCCAAATGTCAATCAGATGTTATATTGATATGGCGGTCAACAATTTTGACCAAAAAAAAATTACAAGAAGAGCTCAAATGGTTTTCATCTTAAATTTGGCAGTTCTCTGGATTTTAATGTAGAATCGTACATCTTAATTATGCAAAAGAGTCAGGGAGAAGGCCAATGACGTACAATACTACTACATAGGCATGGCCATGGTTCCATTTGGAACTGGGAACTGGACCGGACCCGGACCATTTGGAACCGGACCAGAACCATGGAACCAGAACCGTGGCAGAACCTTGGATAAAGGTTCCGGTTCTGGTTCTCTTAAAAATAGAACCAGAACCAGAACCGCCGGTTCCAGAACCGTTAAAAATAATTAATATAAGTAGTGAGATAATTCAAAAAAATTAGTTGTGTTTAATAGGTTTTAAGAAAGTTTAAAATTTATGGACTTTCTATATATTTTATTAATTATTTAATTATTTTTTTCGTCTAATATCTATCATTATAATTTGTAAGTATTAAATTATTACTTTTTTTTTTGCTTATTTGCTATCAAACAATGGCAAGTTTTGATGGTAGTAGCTCATCTTCAAAATCAAGCAAGCAAAAAAACATTTTTTGCAATATTTCTTCAAATGAAATCTTCAACATTGATGATTGCCCAACTCAAGAAAGTCAACACATGCCAACCATTTGATAGTGTAATGTATTTTTTAATTTGACAATGTAATGTACTTTTCATAAAATTTGTATTGTCTATTTATTACTTCTTACTTTGTAGAATAATAATAAAATTAAAATATGATCTTTATTTTGTATTTATTTTTGTAAATTCTATTTGAAATTTTAAATATATTGTTATATTCGTATTAAAATTGGTAAGGATAAAGAATTAAATAAAATTATAGGGTGCCATACGGAACCAGAACCAGAACCATAAGGAACCGAAATCAGAACTATGCGGTTCTGGTTCTACCTCTTTGAAGAACTAGAACCGGCGGTTCTGGAACCAGAACCAGAACCATCTTATATGGTGCGGTTCTGGTTCTACCTCTTTGAAGAACCAGAACCGGCGGTTCTGGAACCGTGGCCATGCCTACTACTACAGAAAAAAAAGTTTAACATAATTAAACTAGTGGCGTGAAAAGAGTGGGCTTTTGGAAGAATAGAGTAATAGGGGATAAAGGCTTAAAAAAATTGACCCCGCTATGTTAATGTCCTAAAACAAGTAAGAGAAGTTTGAAGGATTCTGCAGTTGGGCTAATTGATCACTGAAAGCAGTACCTCTTAAAGAGTTTCAGACCTTTTTTTCACAACTATTCAAAAGATTAGTATCCCAGACTGCAACACAATAAAGAATGCCCACAGTAGGGATAAGGGCAGTGGTGGTGAATGATTGATGAAACCATAGAGAGCATATTGGAAGATGGGACAAATATTAATCTGAATTAAATGGACAATCATAGTGCTCTCGCTAATTTTATTGGTGGTACAAACACATAGCATCCTATATATATATAAAGGAGTTTGTAGGTGATTGTTGGAAAATTTTCATATGTCATCTTTGGGGATAATTTAGGTAGGGAATAAAATCAAATGCAAGTGATTAAGCCAAATGTGCAACATTATAATGTATAGTTGAGTTGGATTTGACTTTGGTGCCATCCCATTTGCAATTGGCTTATATTCCACGTGATTATCAAACTTTTAAGTGGTGTTTAAACCACTTACAAATGTAATTGCAATGCTCTTTATCTTCTTTTATAATTGCTGGGTAGCTTTTATAACTACAATAATAGAGGGTCTTAATGCTAAAGATGATTGGTTCAGGAAGCACTTAATAATGAACATGATTGGTTTTGGTTCATATTTCCAATCCGTTACAAGTATAATTGAAGTGTTCTTCAACTTAACAATAATGGAGGCTTTTAATACTGAAGAATGTTGCTTCAAGTGCATGTGCTCAATTTTTTGTTGTGGGTATTTAGACAAGCATGCTCATTTACTTTCTCTCTTTTTGGAGTTTTGGATGTTTAGCTGATATAATAAAAACCGTGAGTTTTCTACTGCAATATTTTCTCAATAGCTATTGTGTGAATATGGAAATTTCATTATAGAATACATGATACATACATATGAATATCCATAGGAACCTTTTTACATTTTCTAACTATATTTCTAAAATCTGATGTTCGTGGCTGCAGGTGGTTAAACTGCGACTAAAGATTATCTATTGACTGCAATTTCATGACCAAGGTAGGATCTAAATCTAGCCTTATAATTTATGCATATTAATTGTTGATTAGATATGGCTATGATTGTATTATAATGGTATAGGAACAAAGGTAATGATATTTTTGCTATTGTTGTTGTGGTATGGTGTGATTATCCACTATAATCCTATTTCTTTTACTTACAAATTTGTTTTCCTTTATAAGTTTGCTGATTTGGCCAATTTACTTATAATGTCATGCACTTCAACTGATTCAATTAAACCAATTACCATGCAGCTCTAATTAAACCAATTATCACATAGGTTAAAACTCCCACGCTTAGCGCGGCATTCCCCCTAGTAACTAAAATAAAAATAAAAATAACAGCGAATAAGCAGTCAAATTTTATTAATTTATGTCACTAGTAGCAGTGAAAATTTTTTGGTAAAAGCAAAAAAAAATGAAGAGAAAAAGGGGAAGGAAAAGACTTAACTGGTTGGGCCGCCAAGTTGAGCAACGGCATCAACAAAGCGATCGTGAAGGTCAGCTGTCCATCGAAGGCGAGGCTTGGGATCGGAAGTTAAGACGAGACAGGGGTCTCCTAACCCAACCCCAATTGCCCCAATCCCTACTCCAGCAGTAGTCCTATTGCTGCTACTGTTATTGATATGCTCTTCCTGGATTATTACGCCTTCCCTTGGCTGGATCAATCTCGGCAGCATCTGCTCCGTCCTTCCTCCCCCTTCTCCTTCCTTTCAACAGCAACTGAAAACCACCCACCGCCGAGGACCAAGAGGAGGAGATATGGAACGGAACCAATTGGAAAAATGTTTTGAGATTTTTTCACTTCCAAAATGAATGAATTAATGAATCAGATACCAAAATCTAGGGATGCCTTTCTCAAAAGTTAAAAGCTCAGCCAAAAAGACAAAAAAAAAATCAAAGGAAAAATTAAAGTCATGCTAGTAAATATATGTTTAGGGCTATAGCAGTGGAGTCAGCTTAAATACAGTACTAGTACTAACTACTAGCTGTTTTGTGATTACGATGCAACGACATTATTATTGCTAGTACTAGACTTTCTCTTTTCGTGTGGTAGTAATCGAAATTGACATGGTATATTGGTCTCGTTTGGATTGCTGTTTTCCATCGAAAAATTACGTCATTTTTCGTAATCACATTTTTCTATTACCTTTTTTTCTCACATATATTAAATCGTTACAGTAATTTTTCATGAAAAATTATGAAAAATACAATCCAAACACAAAGTCTTTGGCTGATGAGTGTGCTGAGTAACGCGGCACACAAATCTACAAACTGAAATATAAAAATTGAAATGAAATCAAAATTAAAGTTTGAATTCATTAAATTATTAAATATTAAATGTAATGCATTTGAATGTATATCACATTATATGTGAATAGTTTATCACTTATTTTTTAGATCAAATTCTACTTAGAAAATTCAATATCATTTAACTAATTCAAATGTTCAATTTTTTGTTATCAAACGCATTTGAACATGTTAAGATCTAAATCTATTAGATTTAAATGTTGAATTAAGTTCTCAAGCAGTGCCTAAATTTAATAGATTGGCTTAAAATCGAGCTTTGCATGTGAATAAGAGATTATTTAACAAACCTCCTACGAGATTTATAACAATTGCAGGTGGTTCTCTTCAATTTTGAAAAATTAGATTGACCTCCCATATATTTACTATTTAAGTAAATCATCACAGGCGGGGAAGACAGGGAATGAGTTGGATGGCATAGAGAGAGGAATATAAGTGAAATGTGCCATACACTAAAAAAACAGATAAATCACCAAAAGAATGCATACTTTAGGACAAACCTAAATAATAGGTAATAGCATGATTTGGTTTTTAGCTATACTTTGAAACAACGGGCCTAATGCGAACTCTTGCAATTGAACCGAAGAACTGAGGCGATGAGTAATTAGTCCATGCACTTGACCCTTTGAGTTATTGTTGGAGCCAAACCTAATAGGTGCAAAGGACAATTGTAAAACCAATTGGTCACTAGAAAGAGTTTTAAGATTCTTCGTGGACTTGCATTCATCTCCAGAATTCTTAAATGTTTCATCAATGGGTTGCAGAAGCACTAATTTGGTACGATGATAATTCAATCTCCTCCGAGTTCTCTCTTAGTCCATTTGGGCCAATTCCCTCTCTCTTAGTAAAGAGTGGAAGTAGATATAGAATAGACACTATAAAGAACAATTGTAAACAAAATTTACATGATCCATTTCACTATTTTTATTGTATATCTGGTACACTCAAATTGTTCTCTTAGATGTATTATATATTGTTGAAACCTTTTTAACCCATTTAAAATAATTTCAATATTTAATTTGAAGTAGGTCCAGTAATTTTGTTAATGGTCATAAGTCATGACTATACAAATTTTATTTATATAGAAGGTCAATAGAAATAAAGAAAAAAATTAGACAGAGAAGAAATTTGAAGGGAAATTGGATAGGAAAGGGGGGTAGGAGGGGGCAATGTAAATAAAGCAAGGACTTTTACATAATTCAAGGAATGCAAATATCGAGTAATGTTAAAGTTTTTGAAAACTTCATAGCCAATTATATAATTTTAGCAAACTTGAAGGGGGAGGGGCAATTGCCTACCTTTGAGCGTATTTTGCTCCGCCGTGACTTGGGTGCTTACCCTTGTTCGTTCTTGACTTTTACCCAAGGATCAATCACTTCAAAGAATTGCTTTTTCTCAAGGAAACGGTCTCTCTAGTTGGTGTTTGCTTCCTTTTTGTGTGTGGTAACACCGACTGATGAGAGAGTGCCCCATTCGAATGCTTTATGTAACATCCTTATTCAGGAGAACAAGTTTGTCGAACACCTTACCCAAGACTCTCTTCCTTCTTTCTTTCTCAGCCTCTAACTGTTTTTTCAAAACTATTTTGGTATGAATAAATCTTATATACACTGACAGTATATACACTATCACCGTTTAATTTGTTATATGTGTGTAAAAGTTGAATTTCAAATTCAAATACAAAAATATAACTTACAAAAATATCAAATATAACTTATCCATAATCTCAAATATAACATACAAAAATATCTAAAAATAAAATAAAATAAAATAAAAAATATACCCTACCGTGTTTTCTTTTTCTATCCACAACGACCACTACTTAACACTGACCACCGACCACTTCCCCTTTTTTCTTCTCCTCTTTCCTTCCTCCTCGCCATTTTCCCACCTCCTCCCTTCCCTTCCTTACCCTTCCCCAGTACAGACACTACAGACCATGGCACTGTTGCTCCCACTAGGAGGCATAAGCGCGCTTCGCACGATTGAAATATAAAATGCCTTGCTCAGTTTTGAAGTAATAAAAATAGTAATTTATGTAGAAAAAGTATGTTGATTATTAGTAAACTCTGGAAGGATGGATCCTTAAATATGTAATTTGTGGAGATCAGTCTCTTCAGTAATTAATAAAAGCCTTTAATTCATAATTAAGTGTTTACACTTTAACTCCTATACAAGCGAAATTATAACAACGGAAAGATGCACTTGTTTTCTATTTCCTCTTTGAGCCAATTTATCTTTTTACTTGCATTTTAAGATCTTCTTTTGTGTATATTTATTTGAAACTTCAAATTACTAAGTTACACTTTTACCAAGATTTTGATAGTAGTTGCAAGATAACAAAGACAAAATTTAGATTGGATGAGCTATTCTTGTAAATGAAATATGGCTCTGATTTTTAATTAATAATATGCAGAATTTTTAATTAATATTAATTTTATTAATAATATTACAAAACAAACAAAAACACACTCATTTTCTATATGAGTCAGATGGTCAGCTCCTCCTTGGATCATTGCAACCTTAGTCATGATGTGGCTGGCTTTGATCGGTCAGCTGAAGTTTATAGGGAAGCGACATTT
The DNA here is from genome assembly GCF_036785885.1 of Coffea arabica. NCBI lineage: Eukaryota > Viridiplantae > Streptophyta > Magnoliopsida > Gentianales > Rubiaceae > Coffea > Coffea arabica. The sequence goes on along the minus strand of NC_092326.1, from coordinate 43,154,460 downwards.
TTCTCTTGCATCCCCGTATTTTGTTTAAAAAATCTCTTACTAAAACATAATAATTTAAATTTTAAATATTTAACAATATTTAATCTAGAGGTTCAATAACATTTCTTTCACCTTCTAACCGCAAATTTCACTGGTGAGTATAATACTAAAAAACAATTATAAACTCTCCAATTTTGATCATACCTAGTTTGCACCGTTCAATGAGAAGGTAATGTTTATTGTTTCATTTGCTGCCTTCAATAGAAAAGATATATGAAAGTTCACATGGTTATATTTTTCCACTTCAATTGAAAAGATAATGATTTGATTGTACAACCTCATCTAAATTCATGCTCCATGCTCTTAACTGCTGATTAGAGAGAGTATCTAACAAGAAGAGTTCAGAAAGTGCCTCGAAGTCCACCACCACGCAGGGCATTTTAATTATTCTCTCATGTTCAAGAAAGATGTTGATCCCAAATGTTCTTGAAACCTTGGAAGTTTCATACATTGCTAGGGTTTAAAATGTTTTATACAAAATTTAGTAATGATGTAATCCCATCTCAAATTGGCCCGTCCTTGCAGATGAATACCCGAGAAGAAGCCTTCTAAATCACATACAGCTCAAGTCATCAACTCCTCCCCGAGGCTCCATTTAATGCCATCAACAAAACTCTGGGGCAAAATGAATGTAATCGTCAAATGATGTGAAGGTATTGCATTTACAAATCAACCAGTAAATTGCACAAGTGCCAGCATTTAATTTCGTACATATATTGAGGTAGACATGGAATATAAATCTCTACGTAGAAGTAGAACCTAAAACATTAGCAATACAATAGTCAAAAAAACAGTTTTCAAGAGGATTGGGCTGCAGTGACTCAGAAAAATCAACAGCTTAAGTAATCTGCTATGAAGATTATGGTCCTACTATCTATTCTTACTTAAAAATCAATGAATTAGCATTTGATCAGCAGTCAACAAGCTGCAGATTTACCTTACAATGTGGGGAACCTTGTTCAGTCCTTGTATTTCATTGTTTCTTTCTTGAACCCAATTGTTGGAATTTGTTTGGCATACCCTTCAACCTCATGCCGTAGCTTAGTAATCCCAGATTTAAGTTAGCATCCTTCATTGTTGCCACAAAGTCCTTCAATTTAGTACCTGAACAAAAGCAAAGCTAGAGCTATTTGAACACCCTGCCAGCTTATTAAGCGCCAGAGGATCTAAAAAAAGATGAGTCAAAGTAACATATGATTCAGAGCCAGTTTCACGGCTACATCAAAGAACTCACCCACTTTGACAAAATCTTCTTCAGCAAATCCTCTAGAAGTGAGAGCTGGGGTTCCTATCACGAGCCAGAGACGGTGAGTCATTAACAGACACAGAGAGGTTATCCTTTTATCTTGACTACCTACACACTTTACGCTACCATCACACCATTCACTAAAGACAAATCATAGATGGAGTCGTTGAAGAATTGAGTAATACTTGTGTCCAAGTCGGGCCTCTCTGGTCACCCCAACGATTTAAAATTAAAAATGCATAAGCACTTCAAAAATGGTATACATGGAGAAGTGTGCTATTTCAGAACAGCATTGTATTGCTGTTGTTTTCTTTTCTTTCCCCCCCTTTTCTGATATTTTAGAGCAAAGGATGATTTGAGAAACCCCAGGCCTAATGCAGCCTGAATGGACACAGAAATATAGAATCTAGACAACAATAAACACTCCTCTGTAAAACAATAAAAGCTCTCAATCACTAAGCCTAAATTTCGTAAATGCACCTCTATTGCTATAGGATAGGGTGAGAGAAGTGATTCTGGTACACATGTACTTACAATCTACTGTAGCAAAGCTACCAAATTCAGAGGCAATTGCATCAAATATGACGAACATTGCCCAAATTGAACTCCTCCAAAGTTGGTTGGTATCTATATTCTACAGTGAACGATTCAGCCACGACAAAAGGGAACAAAATTGAAATTGGCACACTAGCGCAACAAGCATTAACCATGTTCCTGTAATTCCTTTGTTCACGGGCATGTTCGCTTTCATCCCTGAAACTGAAGGTCCAGAAGGCGAGGGAGGTACTAACTATGAGGATGAGAAGGATGGCCACGAATAGTACCTTATCAGCCTGCCAGTCCATCTAGAATTTGGCTAAGTAACCTGTTTTGCATGAGTCACAATCATAGCACCCTCCTTTGTTGCTGTTGTTTGCCCACATTTGGCATTCCTCGTTCTGGGAAGCAAACCCGGATTCTGGGATATCCCAGAAGCTTTCATTTCTTTGCAGAAAATCACAACGTTTTGGTGGACTACAGCAGCCCAACTGCAGACAAGCAACACAACATCAATCAAACATGCATCAAAACTTAATTGCCCAATCGTGAATTTTGCTATGACCACGCAGAAGAGGTAGAGAGAGGGGGTGGGGGCAGAGATGAATACCGTCATAAACAAAAGGAGACGGCGATCAAATAAAAAAAGATGTTAAATTGTTAATAACCTGAACGTAGTACAAGTAATAACTCTTGCTGCAGAGTGGCAAAACGAACTCAGACAAATATATCAATGTCAAATAATTGAACAGAAAATAAACCTATAAACAAGGCAGCAAATAGCCAAATATGTCAATGGTATTTGTTGAGAGAGGTAATCAAACCTTGTGCGGGCAAAAATCTAAAAGGAATTACAATAGCCAAAAAAAAAAATTTCTGCAATTTGAGCCCATGCAAGAAGAATGGATTTGCATATGCCAGCCCAAATATGCGGTTCAACCAACAAGAATAATTCTTCACAAACTATCAAAATATGAGGAATTCAATGGCCATTCTTGCTCTGTGAGAACCATTACCTTTAATAACTTCTCCATAGTTTTGAAAAGCCTCTTCAAGACTTGCTTGATCCGTTTGATGTGAGAGCCCTATAAAAATAAAGGGTAAGAACAATGCATAAAAAAAAAATACATCTTTGCCCGTAAACGGGGAGATAGGTTAAAAGCAGAAAAGCCAAAAACATTGAAATACTCCCTGATATTGATATTTCACCTAGGGAAAAAAAGTGGAGCAAAAACTTTCAAAATAAAAGTAAAGGACGAGGGAGTGGAGATCGATGGAGGAAAGGCAGTGAGAGAGGTCGATGAGAAGAGAGAGAGGAAAAAAATCGAGAAGAAAAGGAAGAGAAGACTGGCGGTGTTTTAGTCTGACCTAGGCGTCGCGCGATGCGCTAAACAGATACCAGTGAAGATCACGTGAGGACGACGAAATCACGTGCAGAACGACGAAACCCTTTGCACTTTTATTACTTACTAGGAGGTATAACCGCGGCGTTGCGCGGTGGAATAACCAACATGTATGCCAATTTAGATGAGGTTAAAAAGGGTTTATACGAATAGTGATAGTGTGATTGGATTAAATATTAAGAGCACAACACATCTCAAAATCGATTACTGTAAGGAAGCACGAAGAAAAGGGGAAAGCTTGATGTGTTACTGAAGGAAAAATACAGCAATGAGCATTAAGTGTAAATGTGGTCTAATTGGTTGCAATTCTGAAATTTGCTGGTGTAGTAGATAATGAAGAGATTGCTTTAAACAAAACGTGTTTGTTTTACAGTATTTGTAGCTGTCAATTTGTATGTAAACAAAGCTGGACATGCAAATTCTCTCATTTTTGATCTTATTACACGTATAGAATCATGGCAATCAATCTGCATGCATTAATTTAATTAATAAGCAGACAAGTACTACTTAGTTCCAAAAGTCAGGTGCTCTGATAGACAAACGGATAAATATACGATAAGCATCTAGAAGTTACATGGTATAAAACCTGTTGGTGACAACAATGCAGAATACGTCAGTTGTGATAACTGGAGCATAGGTTCCAAGCAAAAACATCTAAATGGAACTTAAGGCATATATATAAATTCATCAAAACGTAAGTTTTGCATCTGTTCGAGCTTGTCTATTCTCGACAGTATCCAAAAGATTTCCAACATCATTAATGCAACTTGAAAGAGTAGCATGGATGAGGAAAGATCAGAAAAGTTTTGTTTTTTCTTGCCGTTGCCAGAGTCATCAACTCATGTAGCTTCCTTTTCTATCTCTCTAGCATTTCTAAACCTTCTTCTGAGACGAACTCCCACTTTTAAAGAAGACCGTTGTCCTTCTAAAATGAAGGAGTGTGCAATGTTAATAAATTGAATAAGAGGAATGGAAAACAAAATTATTAAAAAAAATGGCTTGAAGAACCAGTTTCTGAGTTCTGTTCTTTAGCTTGGAGAAATTGATTCTCAACACTGATATGGGAATCTTTGTTGAAAGAAGACGTTGCTGCATTTTTTTCAAAGTAATAAGCAATCGTGTAACGGTCATTTCTACTACCATCCCTGGTATTTCCTAGTTTCAGTTGGACAATGAACATCTTTTTTCTCTCTATGCACTTTTTCAAGTGGAAGTTCTTCATTCTGTTAAGTAAATTCATAAACTTGGATTAGCAGGCATAGTATATGCATCTAATACAGAGTTACTCAAAGCTATTTGTAATTCTGACCTTGTTATAGTACTTCCTTGCTTGGAGTGCAGTGAATTTAAGCAGCTATTTGGCTAGCTAGCCAAATATTGAAGCTGTGACTGTGTCAGTTTTATCAGTGAAATCAACATCAAAACGACTTCTGTATCAATATGTATTCTAGAGATAAGTTAGTAAATTCAAGAAAATTAGTGCTATGCGATAACTATAGAACAATGACATTCATGAACAAAGCGTCAATTACCTTAGTACAGCTCTCTGTTTCTCGTTGCAGTGGTTGCATGTATAAACAGAATCATAGTTTGCTGATGTCATTCGAAAACATTTGACACAAGACACATACCAATCTTTTGCAGAATATGCTCAAAAGAAAAGCAAGTCTTAACCCATGACACCTGTAGAAATTAAAACAGATTACAAGAACATCTAAGTGTATATACATATATAAATAGATCGGAAAAATAACATAGTTGTATCGTTTAAAGAAGTGAATCTAGCAGTAAACAAGTCATGACCTTTTGAGCTGGCGTAATATCCACAAGTGAGGTAATTTTGTGGTTTCGATCATAAAACATTCTGGGACTATAATTGGTGTATGACTTGTTTTGAACAAGACCAGAGAAGCTTTTATCATTTCTGACAGCCGTATAAATTTCATTGCAAAATAAATACAGCAATGACTGTCAAGTAACTTATCCCAATCAGCAAAAAAAGGAAAAGTAAAAAAAAAAATTGCAAGACCAATAGATGATGGTTGAGTTGATAGCGGCAGGTCTAAAAAAATAGAGCAAAAAGACATGCATAAGCAAAGAAACCACATAGGGAGAAAAACATGGAGTTGACAAGGAACCATACAATTCTGCTTGGTGACCCTGACCCTCATAGCAATAATAATCGATTCCTCAATAACACGACCCTCAATAGCCTCATAATCATTCCACAGAAGTCCAGATCACTGGACGTCTATTGTATTCATCATACACAGAAGTAGAACAATCTTAAAACAAGCAACGACAAGTTATCCTATGGAAAGGTCCTGTTTCAAAGGAAAACAATCTTAAACAAATAAAAGGTCCTGTTTTAAAAGGAAAAAAATTCACCTCTGGTCCACTATAATCTAATCCCTTCCATAGTTCCATATCCCTCACTTCCTTCAAAATACACGTCCCATGGAGGCAACGCATGGATAACAACTTTCATGACATCTAAGTAAAAAAAGCACACACGTACACAATCAGGAACAATCAAATGCCAAACAAGAAAATAATGCAAACATATCAATAAAGATACTATCTTATGAAAATATCTGTGTCAACCACAAAGTGAAAGTAGTGAAAAGAGCGCAGTTCAAGATAGAAAGGAAGGGCCAACTCCCCTGAACCAACAGCTGCTTGGATAATAGTTCCCTTGTCGATAACCCAATAAAATGAATACAGGCCAGTTCCCACAAGTTCAGGAATGTCACGGACCTCTGCATTTGATATGTAATACTTCCTAAATGGCAAAAGACGGCCATGGACAATAGCAATGTCATCATCAAAGACAACTGCAGAGATCTTGATACCCTATCCACGGGGGAAAAAACTCAATAGATTCAATTCATAAGACAAAAAGATAATCAGCAGAATAGAAGGTGCATAAGAACAATCAATTTCGGTGTCACAAACCTGCAAGTCACCAAACGCAAATCGATGAAGAAACCTGGGTAAATCCCCATCCCGAGCAATCTTCACACAATCAGCTTCGATAACTTGAACCAGTACAGTCCAATCAAATGCAGACTTATCAACTTGGGATATGCGAAGTCCCAATAGCCATTTCTTAGAGGCCATGAAAAAAAGATAGGAACAAAATATCAGCCAAGGAAATCTTTTGTAATCAGCAAGGCTAATAAAAATGTAAGAAGCAATGACACATGCATAACACAGCAAGGCTAATGAAAAATGTAAGAAGAACTCAAGGAAAACAGCAAGGAAATGCACTGAGAAAAAATCACACTCAAGGCACAAAAGATCAACTCATTTACACAAAAATCATTCTGGGCAAAAATCATATTCACAACCACACAAAAGTTAACTCACTCAGATGGATTTCTTAGAAACTTTCTCCCACTAAACGTTAAAACGGCCAGAGAAACAGGTAAAAATTGAAAAAATAGCCCTAACAGCCATTTCTACCAGTCAAAGAATTCATTTGTATCTAGCAATGCCAATATAAGTAAATAAAAACGTAAGAAGCAAAGATATATGCACATCACGGAAAGGAGAAACATGTACAGAACAAGAAGGTTAATGAAAAAAAGAAAGAAAAACCTAAGGAAAAATAGCAAGGAAATCCGCAAAAAAAATTTCCTTGCGCTGTTGGTAAGTTCACAATTCCACAGAGGTCTTTATAATTAAGGGTAGGATTACTCCCTTACCAATTATTTTCAAAAAGAAAAGAAATTGCTGTCATATGAAGTCTGAGCAGTAAGAATAATGGCGAGATATAACATTCAAATACCATTAAAAACAAGACAAGGATTAAAGCCAAGACAAGGATTAAAAAAACCATACGGGAAAAAAACGAGGAGGAACCACAGTTACGATTCAGACGAGCCAGTAAGAGAAGCTCCGTGAGGCCGAGATTAAAACAAACGAAGAAGATGTAACCAAGCTCAAGCTGGCCAAAGAAGTCGGCGAGGGGAACGGGTTGAAGGGCACAACAAATCTGTGAAAATGGAAATGAGAAATCAGATGAGAAAACCCTAAGACAAAAAGGCCACAACCAAACCGTGTTGGAATTCGGACAATTTCGGAAGACACAGCCATGATGAAGCATGCCAATTGTCATTCTTGAGCAAGGTCGCCTGTTAGCTCCTTCCAATGTAGCTGTGAGAGCCGGAAATGGAAAGGAGCTGGTACAGCAATTAATTCCAAAGCAGAAAACCCATGGGCGACCCAATTACCCGATCCATTCGAACGGAGCACCCGGAGAAGCAGAACATTACACAGCTCACATGAGTCGCACGTGACGACGACGAAACCCTTTGGTGCGTTGTATGTTATGTTAGTTATGTAGACAAGCACAAATGAGTCCATTCAATACTTTAGTGACTCCTTTAAACAAATCAGAAAAGAGGATGTTAACCAAGTTAAGAAATAGTTGCAAACATTGAATCCAACAGTCCCGATTTCAACCTCGATACTGAACTCGAAGGAGCGGTGAGTAATAGACAGCTATACATTGGGTCTTCAAGAAACCAAAAATCGTCTTTATGATCTCTAGCATCAGTGATAGAGAAGAGGAGGCTGCCATGGGATTGCTGTCTTAAGTAAGCCCTCAAGAATAGAGGATCCTGAGTGACTGAGCTTCCTACCACCTATCAAACAGAATTTGAAGTTACTATTAGCACAAGCACAGTAAGAAATCCTGCATAAAATTATCCGATTATCTAAACAATTTTATCCATATGATAAATACCTTAACAATTCCAATTTATCCATATGAATTATGACTCTAGTTGCACTTTATCATCCATAGAATTTTATACTTAATTTATCTTTAAAGATAAAATTAGGGTTAATTACATTAAGTCCCTAAGGTGCATACTAATTCTTATTATATCTCATAAAAATTTTTTATCACTTAATCCCTTTAAACCTAAACTATCCCTCTATTATTCTACCATTTTGGCCTTTTCATTTCTTCTCTATTTTCTATTTTCCTTTCTTTTTTCTTCCTATCATTTTCTATTTTCTCTTCTTTATTTTTTCTATTGTCCCTTCATTCCCTCATTCTAACAAATAATTTCAACACAAATATTTCAAGGCTAATATATGTTTTTTTTTTTCAAAAAAATCAAATCTACCATTTTCATTCTCATCTTTTCTTCCAACCTGCTGCTATAGCCATAAATCTATTTACTCTCACTCTTGACTATCCAATTAAAAAAAATGTAAGGATGGATTTGATGGGTTGTTGCCATCTCTCAACGGCATAAGGACAACAACATTTGAATTGAGACCAAACTCAAACTCAAATTTGTTTTGCTTTACTTGAGTTTGAACTCAAACTCGATCAAATCAAATCCAATCGAGCTCAATCGAGTCCAATCAAGTTTAAGTAATAGAAATTTATATTGTATATAATTTTAAACAAGGGACAAGACAGACAATTCATACTAATAAATGAAAAATAATATATATATATATATATATATATATATATGTAAAGTTCGATGGAGCTCGATTAAACTCGATGAACTTTCAAGCTTCACATATTAAGGTCAAACTTGAACTCATCTAGCATCTCAAGTTGCTTGAACTCGAAGTTGAATTTTGATCGAATAAACTCATGAGCTACTCGATTAAACTGGACTCGTTTGCACTCCACTACAAAGTGTAGAGGACGAGGATTGAATTCCTTTTCAACTCTCTTTGTAGGCTCTATTCCCATGCCCCAGAAGATGGGGCCTTTGTATTTCCTTTCTATTTGTTTCAATTGAAACAGTGCTTCCCTCTATTATTTTATTAATAGTATATAACTTTATCAATAGTATATAACAGTTTTTTTTAAAACATTAGAAATCTAAAGAAGTTAGGGGCTTTGGAGTAAAGATGTCGATGTGACAAAGATGGAAGGAGGGAAAACAAGAATAGAGAAAAGAAAAAGAAAAAGACATAAGATAACAATCTTGGAGGGGTAATTTTTTGTTCTTTGGGGACAAAGTGACGCCCAAAAAAAAGTTAGGAGGTAAAGTTAGAATAGAAATTTAAAACAATTAACCTATAAAATTTCCACTAATATTTTATCCATCCTCATCTTTTCTTTTTCCCTTTAGTTTATTGGTTGTTTACAAAGATATCAAAAATTAAAAATATTTAGATGTGGATGTAAAATTTAGAACTTTTGATTAATCAATTAGTAATAGTGATAAAATAGATTAGAAGTGACAAGAGGTTATGGGAATAAATAAGAGAGAGAGAGAGAGAGAAAAAAATGAAAGACGAAAACAAGAGGAAAGAATAACTAAAATAGCATGGGCAAAATGCTTAAAAAATGCTTTAGGAGACAAAAGGATCATAATTCATTAGGTAAACTGCAAATGAACAATTTTCTTTGTATTGAAAATGAGGGCGATATTGGAACTTCATCTATCATTTAATAGTCAAACATGATTTTGAAAGAAAGAGTGGGTAAAGTGCTTACAAAATAACGTTAGGGGGCAAAGTGTAAATCACTCCAAAAAAAAAAGGTTGAAGGGCTTTAATGCTATTAACCCAACTTAAATGGTAGCAATTCCCTTCTTACAAAAATAAATATATGTATATGGAAAATGCATGTTGGTCGAAAGCAAGCAAGTGTTTCAGCTGTTCCTCAACACCTATTCTCTGCTTGTCATCCCACTCGCCCCATGCAGGCAACATGTCAACAGGCCCCATTAAAGGAGTAATACTTGACGGTTTGATAATACTCTTAGCTGGCCAAACAAGAGAATGAATCCGCAAATGAAAATGTTTTGAGTTTGATACTTGGATTGACTGTGGGGTTTGAAGCTATGATGAATATATGGTAGGATACAGTGGCCTGTTTCCGTGCAAATGCTTTGCCCATCTTCTAGCCATGAAAGAGTCATGGTAGTCCCAGCTCTCCGCACTGCTTGTCCTCCCACCCATGCTCGCAACAGAATCTAAGCCGTCATTCCTTTCACTTTGATCTGGAATCCCGACTACAATTTCCCCAGTCTTGCTGCATTCATCAATTCCACTGTCAACGTAGCTATATTCCACGCAGACATGCCCACATTTTCGCAATATTAGTGGTATCCTTCTTTCTTCACCGCCCCTTAGTTCTCCAAGCTTTATAACCCGAGCATCCTCCTTGATTTTTAGCCGTATCTCCTTGATTGCCCCGCCCAGCATTCTGGCAAGAAATTCCTCAAACTCGTGCATGACAAATCCATTCAAAGTGCCGAAACCAAACCCTACATGAAAGCGATATATTCTCACGGGAACTTCTGTGCTGAAGCTATGGTAGGACCTGGTCGGACCATCCGAGAGGTGCAGAATACAAGACTCCGGGTTTCTGTAGACACGATCACTGAGTACTTTCACCCCTTTCTTTAGGCCTACAATTGGATTTGCAGGTCCTGTATGAAAAAGCCGATCAATGACTTGTAATGCTGTTCTTTTCCCATAGGAAGTCATGCGCTTGAGGGGAAACATGCGTGCAGCTGCAGAAGAGTAGGTGACAATGGCCAAACGGTCCACGGCTCGCAGTGAGAAGATCACCAATGCCATGGCTTGTTTCATTAGCCTCAGGTGTGGCCCGTTGGGGCTGGCAACTAAGACCAAATCAGTTGCTGGTTGATGTTCTAATCTTACACAAAGATAAGCTCTTGTTGAAGTACAAGCAAAAGGGTACTGTCCAGCTGTGGCAGGATGCTCTGCTGGTACAACTGATGATTGTACCATCAAATGTGAGGGACTAGTCAATTGATGCTGTAATGAAATATCACGAGAATGACCTACACTAACCCCAGAATTCGTATGTGCGCACAAGTGAATGTCAGGATGAGCTAGATGGAAAGGTAACAAAGAGATGTGGAGACGCTGATGGTCTGATGCATGGTCAGGCTCTACTGGATCATCGTCATCATAGTGAGCAGAGAGTAGAAAGGAGCGTCTGTGAACCCGAAAACTAGCAATAGAGTCATCAAGGATCTGGAGAATGGGATCAGACTGGTTGCTTTGGAGGGAGCAATGTGAATCTAAATTACGAGGAAGCTGTGTCCAATGGGCACGGCAAATTGGGCAGGTCATGCTACCATGGCAAACATTGGAAGAGATGCAGGCAAAGTGAAATGCATGAGAGCATTGTGCGGTGAATATAGCTGGGCACGGGTTGCTGCCTGAGCTGCAATTCAAAGGATCCAGACAGATCGTACAAATGCTCTGCCAGAAAAAGGAAAAAAGGGGAAAAAAAAAAAAACCTTGTCATAAAGCCTAAGACAGCAAAACCAGAATAATATAGTGAATTATGCCAAAACTGGAAGGGGAATGAATTCTGCATTTATAATAAAAGAAATGAATCGATTTCGACAGTTTCAATAGGTGAGAGTAAACAAGCTCTTTCTCCGAATCCTAAATCCATAATGCAAAAAGACACCTGCATTGTAACTCAAATTCCCAGCCAGATTAAATTTCGATAATCCGCGTACTGTCTTTCTACCCAAGTAGTTGGAATGGCAACTCAAATTCGAAAAACAACCTACCAAAGAATTCCATTATCTTCTTTTTCGGAAACATGATGATGATGATGTGGAGATTTAGGTAGTCTCTCTTAGTGGCCTTTCATTGAGAAACTTGAAGAGTCTATCTCACAAATTCTTCCAACAGTGTTGAACCTAAAATATTTGCTATCGTCTCCTCCAAAATTCAAGAAATTTGAATTACAATAAAAAGAAAAAGTTCAGTTCAAGAGCTTGATCCAAGAATCAATTTTTAAGTAAGTAGGACTTTTAGGAAGGAATGAGATGGCTTTTATTTGACTACAAGTAGAATTTCGCAATGTAAGTAACACGAAATCATCATCACTCTTTCTTCAAATTTCATGGAAGAGATCCCAAATCCAATACTGTAACCCCTCTCTCACATATACAAGCAGCATATCTTAGTTCACCAGCGGAGACTCTGGGTGGGGTCATTAAACAGAAAAATATTTAGTTTTTTGGGCTTGGCTGGGCTATACCTTCATCTACAGATAAGTAGATTAGGTGAAGTATGAAGTGCGACAAAACAAGTTAATAAATAAGGGGGAAGGACTATAAAGTCGGACGCATGACTGGGACATGTGGAATTGCAGGAAAATCGCCCAAGTAATGAGTGCAAGGAAAACGAAGTTTGCGGGCAAATTTGTTAGTGCTGTTTAGTAATGAGATTAGGGATGCGGGGGCACAAGAAAGCAATATTATATGTCAGGGCACTGTTAATGAATGTTACAATAACCACTTGAGTAGTAATGATAAGTTTTTGCTCAACGGAGAAGAAGATAGATAGTAGTGTTGGTGACATTAATTAGTGCAAGCACCTTACTAGCAGAAATAGTAGTGTTGGTGGTGGAAACTGCTTGGTCTGAGGTCCCATTGGAGCAGATTGGGCGCGGAGAGGTAATTGAGGGCTTACAAAGGTAGCAGCAGGTTGAATCGGAAGATACCTGCTTCAGCAAATGGGCAAAACAAATGAAACAATTATTGAGGTGAAGGAACGAAAGTTAGACCACACTGGAGACGGAGAGATAGGAGGAGGGGTAAGATTGGGTAAACGAAAATTTCATTTCATTCTGGAATAGACGCTTCGCTATAAAATGCAAACATGTAATTTTATTGACACAACGAGTACACAAGAAGAAGAAGGAGAGCAAGAACATCTAACCCACACGAGTTAACATCCTGTTATTCATTTGCACTAGAAATATATGATGGTGCGGGATTGCTGTTATTGTACATGCAGCAGTATCAATTTTGTTGAACTTGAGAGATTGAGCAATGAGAAATTTAAGGGGGCGAGAGAGAGAGAGAGAAGACTCACATGGAGAGCATTGGAGGGGGTGTCGGGGAGGACATTGACATGGGAGGTTTGGTTTGTACTGGTATTAGAAGTGGTGGTCCAGGAAAAGGAGGCGCATGTTTGGGAAAGTATCTTCTTGGCGGCCTTCTTCAATTTCCGAGATGCTCCTCCTCCTCCTCCTCCTCCTCCCACCATTTCAACTTCTCTGCTTCAATTCAAAATACTACAAGAATTAGCTTTTCGTCTCTCTGTCTCTCGTCTCTCTGTCTGATTAGCTTGGGATGATGGATCTTTGCCAAGAAAAGCCATAAGAAATCCAGATAATTGAGCAACTTTAACTTCTGAATTGCATCCTGAAATGGAGCAGTAGAAGTTGCAATTGCTGCCGTTTCTGGAAACCAATTGCTGCTGCGTGGTTGGCTTAGCCGAGTGCTAAGCGCTAACTACTACCAGTAATCTCATCTAAGGAGCAGCAGCACTACAGTAGTTGCCAGTTTTGCTGCTAAGCGTAAGCGCAAGCGCTCTTACTTTTTTGTTGTGGTGTTCTTCTGTTTGGACTTTTAACTACTGCAGCAGCAGCAGCAGCAGCAGCAGCATGGTGGTGGTATCCATTTTCTGGCGCGTCACCCCCACCTGGAGCCGGCAGAGGGGACCCCGCCTCGGAAGGGGAAGCGGGGCCCACAACGCTGCCCCCCTTTTATTTTTCGTTTCCTTTTTGCAGATGGATCTAAATGTTTTGAGCGCGAGCGCGGAATACCTGCCTCGAGTGTGGTCTGCTTCTTTTTGTCCACGCCATACGTACAGCACTTAGTAGTGATAGGGAAAAATCTATTATGCCGCTATTCTCTATCTATCTTTTTTTTTTTTTTCAACAATAAGCATTTACAGAAGAAAAACTAAATTACACTCAGAGCACGCCAAGGTAAAAAATATTCTCTTGTCTATTTTACTGTTATCATTTAAAAAGTATCACAATTTTGATATTTTAAATGTGGAGATTTAGAAACCTACGGACTACTTTCGCTCAGTGACTATTGAAAAAAGATTACATCTCCCTTTGAACTATAGATTGAAGATTCGAACTCTATCTACTTGGAGTGAAAAAAAATATCAGAACTCCCCACCTGCTAGCCCTTTGTTTTACTCTTACAGAAAAAGAAAATGGCAAGTGAGATGCACAAAATTTGAAAAGGGAAAAAGCGATATGCTTAAAAAAGAAAAATCGAAGACAAAGCTCTAATTTGATATGTGATGATAATTAATTTAATATAATGCTCCGATCTTGAAAATTTTTGTACGTTAGACTGTATTGCAAATGCTTACATGCAATAAACGTTTTCTTCGATAATATTATGTTAACAATCAAAAAAATATTATAAAAAATTTAGTATGTCTAAAATGTTTATATTCACGCACAACACAAAGTACTTGATGTGTTACTAGTAAAGAAAAGAAAAAAGTACCAACTTGTAGCGACCGTCGGTGATGCTGACAACACAACTGCGCTTTTTTTCTTTTTTTTTTTTTTCTTTTCTTTGGAAGGAAAGGAACAACAACACAACTGCGCTTTTCAAAGCACATTCCCGCCGGTACACATACAAATTAAACTTGTAGTAGTAATTCCTAAAATCAGCTGGGTTCTGAGTATTTTTCTGCTTAGTTTGTTGGTCCGGGCCCATCGTAACAAAATTTTAGCACTACCATGGTAAGGATAAAAAAAAAAAAAAAATTTGAAAAAGTGTCTCAATTCAAATGATACCTAGCTAGTGCAAGCATTTCTCAAAGTTACGTGTACTGTATTTATGTGCAGTAACTCGCACTCCCAAGTCCCGGGACAAAACATTCTTGAAAGTCTTGCTACTATTAACTGCTCCGCCGGGCATGAAGCTGGAGAAATAGTATTTGTGCAGTGGTAGCAGTAGTAAAATACTATTCATATTATTACTCCTATCTAATACTAGTACCATATTTCGAGTGATTGCTAATAAATTCACACCCACTAGCTAGCTAGCAATACACACATGTTTTTAATAACGGCCACGCTTCAGCGAAAGCACCAATACTTATTAAAGATGAGCCAGTCAAAACAGTAGTAGTACTGTGTTTTCTTTCAATAATAAAGAGAGTTGCTCCAAAAAGGTGAAGAAGCATTTTGATTTTTGACGACAAGACTTGCAGCACTTTAGATTAGTCTGTCAATCTTGAGCATCCCCGCTTTCACATTTTTCTCTTCTGATGACGAGAATGCAAGGGAACGGAAAGCAAAGGGCTTTTCGCAGTATGGATTTTTGCGGGGCAGATATATACATACTATGTACTCCATGTATATACTACGGTCATGGTCCCCTCGAAAGAAGTGAAACAAGGAATGACACACACCATCTCTCTGATTCCAGTTCCGATGTCCTTCGGCCTGCAAGCAAGGCCCAATATCCCCCTTTTTATATGGATTGCGATGCCAATTGTTTAATCTACCCTTATTCTATTGCAACGAACAACAACAATTATCTAATCTAAGATAAATGCTCTATTGGAGAGGAGGTTAAAGAGACCTGTCCTGTACGAGGAATGGACCATCACACCGCAGGTAAACTTGTGTTCGTGTGCGTGTCTTTTTCTTTTTTTTTTTTTTTTTTTTTTGAGTTGCGAGTTGAATGAGTTGTTTCTTCCCAATGCCACTGTTGGCATCATGCTATTATTATACTTTTCTATGTACTTGTATTTGCTAGAATCATTTTCAGTTAGTTTTGAACTTGGGACTGCTTCATGCTAATGTTTCCAATTAGCAAATCCTAAAGAGAAACACTCTACTGCCATGAGGTTGAATCTATATTCGCCATCCTTTTTTTTTTATTCTTACATTATTGTTGATGTTTTTCTAATAGAAAATATAAATCATGCATACATATATGTCAAACAAACAATAATATAATCTAAGTGGGCCTGGCTCCCTAGCGGATTGTTATATACAAGCGGACGCCCAGTCCACCTCATCTCTGTCAGTGCTCAAATTCTCATCACAACACGAGAGGGGATTGCTGGGTCCCAAGCCCCAGCTGTCGTTTCAAGCAAGCATATTATTACATGGACACTCGCACAGAATTGTTGTTGCATTGATGGAGATTCGATTTAATTTAACGTAACCATGAATGAAGTTTACTCCCAAAAAAAATATATGTTAAATTAATACTCCACAGTAATTGCGCGATACTCCATAAAATGGTGGTTTGATTGAAAGGGTAAAAAGGAAAAAACGCCCAATATCAAACAAACACTGCTGTCGGCAGCACACAAGGACATCAAAACCAGCGATACGATGCTACCCCACCCACTCGACTGTGCGCAAAAGTAGCAAGTACTAGTAGTGTATTTCCCCTCCTCATCTTTCTTTCTTTCTTTCAAAGCCCCGTGTGAAAATGATTCCAGGAATACCCAGTCAATAGCACACTTTTATTTTTGAGTTTTCCACTTGACAACAACATGGCACGGCCTAGGGTCGATTATCACCGTTCGCTTCGATTGTGGTTCAGGACATGCAAAGAAGCAAACATACACTACCGTGTGCACATATATGCACTTGGATTGTGGTTAATCTCAAAAACCATAGCTCCCCATGGGGACAAGACAAAACATAGAACAAAGCACACCATTCCGAGCGTTTGCTGCAAATTGACCATAAACTTTTTGTCATCAAAGCTAATGGAATAACAAACTTCTGTCGGTTACAAAGATGCAGTCATATTCCCAATCAAACGGAAATCACTTGTGGGAAGCTACACATGTAGGAAATATACTACCGCCTATCAAAGTAAAATGAACGAATGATATACATACCTTACAAGGAAGTAACATCCCAAAAGAATCGAAGGAAAACAAAGTTGCAGGGAGTAGGGGAACATCTTTCCAACCATCCACACATTTTATCTGCAACCTCCAGCTCCAGAGTAATGGATGACTAGAACAAATGTCTCGGCAATCGCTACAACTACTTCGTAGAAAACTCCGCAAGCAATTTCTACACCTAAACAGCTCTCCTTTCACAAGTGAACAAAATAATCCCTACTCAGCCAACTTCATAGAGCATGCATTAAGCGGACCAGCATCATCCAGGACTGGAGGACCTCTACACAGCAGAAATTGTCAGCAGACTTTTAGGGGTTGATGTTGCACTCCCTCAAATACATCTGATCATAGTCAACGTATTTAGCCCAGTAACTTCGATACTTGGGTATGCCAATCTCAAGCCATGGTTTTAAGTTGCCATTGTAATGTACAACCGCTGCTCGATCAATCTCCTTCGGGCTTATATTTGGATTGTAACCAAGGCCCAGCACATGCCAGTATCGATCAAGGGCATACGTGCGATTCCAAAATGTTATCAATCCAGGTGGCAGTGTCCCCAATTTCCACAACTGCCTATCATGGTTCTGTAACAGCACCAATACCTTACACTAGTAAGCCTTCAGAATTGAAGCAGATTCAGACTAACACTACTGAAATGAGTAATCTAATGACATGAACACAAAGGACAACTTGCCAGTAATCCAAATAAGCATCAAAGCTGGATTATTAACACAGCAAAAAATAGAAATAAGCATGCCTGTAGTGACACATATTAGTAATCATAAATGCAAGATGTCACAGTACTTGTTTATTTCAAGCAGCAAGGGGAAATATTTCACTGATTTTGGTCAACACATGCATTTGGATTGATGAAAGGAACAATGCCTATTGAAGAATCAGGAACCAATGTACTTCTCCAGCCAAATCCCTTACCAGATTTTGCCATGAGTGGTAGACTTCTGTTATGTTTTGCCTCTTCCACTCATCCAAGTCAACAATATTCATTCCAAACGCCCAACCACAAGCACGAGGGTCAAATTTTTTGGAAATCAGAGGATTTGAAAAGTTTAGGTAACGATCAAACCGATGAAAGCTTTCTCCACAAGTCTCAACCACACCAATCACCTTTCCCTTCAGATTAAGGGACCACAGCTTAGTTAGATCCTTCCGCACCACAATATCATCATCTAAGAACAGAACCTTGCCTAGCTTGGGGAAAATTTCTGGCAGGTAAAAACGTAGATGATTCATTATTGACAGGTATTTCGGGTTCCTGAACTTCAAATTTGAATCAGATTCAGCACGGCGAGTCTTGAAGTAGTAATCAATCATGGAGGGAGAACCCAGCTGCTTGAGAACAGGACTGTAACTTGGATTTAACCAAGAAAATTCCTCGACATTCTGGACCTGTATCGTGGCATTGCTGGGTGGATTTGCCAAAAACCACATCCTCATTGCAGCATAATTTAGCCTGTCCGTGACGATGTGGAAAACATGCCTTGAAGTGTCCTGCTGACATTGAAATTTGTTATGACAAAAGATTACAGCAACTGATATCCACAACAAATGCAAATGGACATCATCACCTAGATTGATACAAAATCAAGAAAACACAAATAGTCCGTACATCATCACATTAATCAGTACCTTTTTTGAGCTAAAAGGAAACCCATGCACATTAATGAGAGGATAATACCACTTACCTTTGCGTGAGAGATAGTTGAGTTTACAACAACAGCAGCTGCCAGTACATTATCTGAGAACAGTGCATAGTGGTAGAGCCTGGAGTCTTCCAATTTATCTTGACCTGGAAATTGTTGTTGGGAAGAATTTAGCATGAAGTACTCAGTTGAAAGACGCAACGGAAGACAATGAAGTCCTTTAGGAAGAGTTTTGGCGGTTAAATGAGTCAAGAATAAGGTCTGCTTCTTGTGGACCCGAAGCTGTTCTTCAGTGGAGTGAAGCATGGCTCGAAGCTTCTTTACCACTGCAGCACAATCATCTTGAATTTGCTTGCCTTTAGTTAGGGTTTGCTCCATGGCTTTCAACTTCTCAAAGGCACTGCAATGGAATTGGACACCATCAAAGTCAATCAATAAATCAATCCGCACACACACAAACACAGAGACAGGAGACAATAAACTGAAAAAGAAGACCAAAAACTTATCTAGTCACTATTTCATGCAATCTAATCCTTACTAATGTATCATACGAGTTAAAAATGAGATTGTAGAAGAATCATTTGGAAGAGAGAATAATGTCCATGATGGGCACCATTAGTGAAGGGTAGAGAAGAAATACAAACGTTGTACCCCCAACAAGCATGTTGCAACCGTTAAGGCACAAACAATAAATTCGGCAACTCATTTTTAATTAATTATTCCAAACATATCTTGCAATCTGAAAGAAAGGAAATTACATGAACTTAAAACATAGACACACCAACCCTAACTATCAGAGTTGCATTTCAACCCTCGAACAGGAATAAAACCCATTTAACCCCCTCAGCAAACAAATGAAGAAGTAACTCCATGTGCTATCAGCCACAGTGAACAAATCTACTGCAAAATTAAAAAATGGGATCAACATTGGATGGGGTTAATTCATAAATGTCTTTCATAAAACTTTAAAGCTGGACTCAATTAATTGTTAACTAATCATCCAACCCCCCCCCCCTAATTCGAAAACTTACTTCCTGGGTAGGTCAGAATCTTTGGTGACATCCCCAAGCACTCGTTGAACTTCCTTCATACGCGATCGGAGCTCCCTTATAAAGTGGGGATTATTTCTAGTTGCTGAGAGGGAGAGATAAACTTTTCCCCTAATGAGCTGATCCTTTAGTTGGCTAACACGAGCATCTGGCAGAGCTGCTTGTTCTTTCTGCTTATCATTTTGGGCATCCATTTGTTCTCTAGCACCATTTCTACCAGAGTTTCTGGAAGTGTGATGCTCAACATTTGTTTGCTAGAAAGATAGAGGTTCCATAAGTTCAGTACCACTATAAAGCTCCTATAATCCCATATCTATCAAATTAGTAAAACAAACTCTCACATTAATTTGCGACAATCAAACTCCAAATTGTATTTCAGCGGAAATTATGAAAAAACAATAAAGACATCAGACATGCTCACAGTGAGAAATAATTCGTTGTTATAATCTGCTTTAAGAAGGTCTGCAGAAGTTCAATAAATAGAAAAACTTCATCCATCTTAAAAAGTTTACCACTGATTGGAAACCAAAATGCTCAGGGAACTGGAAGATAACCTTGTTTTAGGGTAACAAAATGAACCTCCATGAGGTACTTATCTCACTATTTAAGATCAATAGTAGAAGGCAGCTTTAAAAAGCTTTCAATCAAGCAAGTTCATGTGACCAAATGCTAAATCCCAGCTTCCACATTACTGAAACACCAAGCCATGCATTTAGCAGCGAAAAGAAAACAGACTGAAAAGCATAGAACATATACCATTTTCCCAAAGGCACTGTCTGACTTCTCAGAACTGGTTCTACTCATTTCTTTAGTTGAATCAGTATGTATAGTCTTGAATTCAGTTTCCTGAGAATGTAACTCTTCTCCATCCTTAGACTGAGCTTTCAGCTCTTCGGTGGTGGTGACCTGCCTGATGGGATTTTCAAAAGCATCTCCAGTGCGGCCTCCGCTCAGGACAGATAAGACAGTGGCTTGATGCTGCAGAGAATCTGCAAAAAAAAATAGAGTTTAGAAATGAAGTCAGGCATCTAAAACAGGCATAAACTGGAAGTATGGTATCATGGATGCAAGTCATGTGTGTACAGAATGGCTGCTCAATATAAGAAGAAAATTTATTAAAAACAACCTTCAGTTAGCTGTCTTGTTATGCGAGCATTGTCATTGGCGGAGGCATCAGAAACATTAACAGCAAGAGATTGGGTAGAATTTTCTGAATAAACAAAGCCCAACGGCTCTTTCAGAATGGTAGTTGATTCCTGTCAATTAAGATTGAAATGGATGAAGCGGAAGAGCAAAAGATCTTTTTTTTTTTTTTTTTTTTTTTTTTGGGTACAAGAAACATTAGAAAAGGGAAAACGGACAAACAGAGCAAGAGCAGAAATGGGGAAAGCAATTAAACGACATACTTGGGGCAGTATATTGAGTGGCCTGATGTCACCTCCAAAGGTCTACAATCATCAAAATAAAGAATTCATTGAGGAAATTAACACGGGAAAGAAAAAGATTTAAATTTGTCTAAAGTTACAGAACAAGTAGTAATAATTAAACGAGCCAAGAAAATGGATGAGGCAAAATTATTAGGATAAAACTTACAAAGGTAGAAGCTTCTTCAACAATAAAGTCATTCCCAGCTGAAATAAGCAAATTAGAAAGTGAAAAACCAAAAGCAATATAACTACACAGTATGCTCTAGTTAAAAGAGCAAACTGAAAATAAACGTTGCAGAAATTATTTAAAAAGTGGAGTAATTGGTCATCCTGTTACTTACAAGAAGAAGAAGAAGAAGTAGCAGAAGACGGAAGATAAATGCCGAGAGTTTCAGTGTAGAGGACAATAGGGGCAAGAACCGTGGATACCAACAGCAACAACAACGCAGCCTTTCTAGGCTTCATCCTCCCTCCCCCGGCCTCAACCACCCTATGACCAGCGGCGATTTCTGTTTATCTTTCCTTTTTCTTTTGACTTTCTCCGGCGACGGTAACCCCTCGCACTGGGGCCTACCACAGATGGCCAATATAAACCTTTAATCCCACCAAATCTCTCTGATAATGAACGTAAAAAATGGACAGATATTCTTTTTCGCCCAAGATCATCAAATTTCCGGACCAAAGCCCCCCACTACACACTGATCTTGTACTTGTATACAGTAACAATGCACCAACCAGGATAAAAATGAAGAAGCAAGGAGACCCAAGAAGAAGAAGAAAATGGTGAAAAACGGAAATTAAGGATTGATTGGTTGATTGATTGAATTTTTTTTTTTGGGGGGGTGGGGGGGAATTAAACCAAAGACTCCGAATTAGGGACGTTAGGGTCCGACGAAACCCGACTTCCCCAGCTTCTAGAGAGAGAGACAGAGACAGAGAGCAGCGTCGGCAACTAAAATGACAAAATAATATACTCGATGCTGACAACGGGACTTGGGGCTAGCTGGTAGTAATATTTATTTTATTTGGCGGTCACAGCTCACAACTCACAAGTCACGTGCACCCAAAATTTTTTGGCTGAAATGACTTTAATACCCTTAGTGCTAACCAAAATTTGCCCCCATGAGTTGTGGACCAATTACGCATTAAAAGTTTTAAGTACTAAAGGTATTTAAAATCATAATAGATTTTAATTATCAAAAAATTGGTCTAACTATAATCGTAATTCGTCATAGCTTATTTAAAATCATAATAATGAATTTTAATTATCAAATAGTGCTCTAACTAAATAATTGTAATTCGTTATAGCTAGTATTGCTAATTACGGATTCAGCTGCTTCCCAACCGCCTTATTACAGGCCTTGTTGAAGTATCTGGTTCCAATGAGCTTCCTGCAGTGTCACATACACACGTCACTCATACTTTTGTGTGCAACACACAGACATCCCCTGCTAATTAATTGTGGTGCATGCGCGTGTCTATTTATATATATATATATATATATATATATACACAAACTTTATGTTCAAATTCTCCATACTATAAACAAATATGACGTAATAATTAGATAATTAGCCGAAAGAGAGAGAGAGAGAGCGGTTTGGAAGGAAAAATAAATAAAAACCCAGTCAAGAGAGAGGATCGATTTACTCAACCAACTACTTCTAAAGTAATTGACCATCGTATGAGGTCAAGGGTTCAAACCTTACCTCTCATCAAAATATTGTCACTTAACGTGGCTTCTCTTAAATTCACATGGATGATTGTTGGATCCGTATGATCCGATGATGATTTAATTTCCGTCGATTTCCCATGATCCCGTTGGAATAAGAGAAGAAGTAGGTGTTAATGGTGATAATAGGCCAACAAAAAAAAAAAAAAAAAAAACAAAGAGGGGATTGATTTACTTATTGCAAGGAACACTAGTCTGGTTCTCGCACCATCCCTGCCACTTTGACGGGAGTGGCCCAAAGCCTTGGTCATCCATTCAGCCCAAACGCCTGCCTACATAGCAAATAAAGTGATATCGGAACTAATTTGTTTAATTACTATTCCTATAATGCACATACACAAACTCATTTGGATAAGAATTTATTTGGATGATTTATTTGATTCAGTTACTGTAGCACTTTTTGTGATGTGATGTATGTGAGATAAAAAGTTGATTGGGAATTGTGTGTATGATGCAAGCAAAACAAAATCTGAAATTTTGTTTCCAAAACCAAGTTGTCCAAACAAATTTAGTTGTCCAAAACCAAGTGGGAATTTTGTTTTTCTTCTCTAGTGCACCAATAAAGGCAAATTTTTTTCATTTAAAGTTATCATATTTGTTCGATATTTTAAATCAGAGCTTAAATAAAACAAATTTAGTTTTATCAAATCAACGACTTAATACTTTCAAGATTCAATTTTCGGACTTTAAAATTTAGGTTTTGAATTTTAGTCTTATCAAACGAAACTTTAGTAATAACAAAATTGGATTAATTACACGAATCTCTCCTGAAATTTGACCATATTACGAAAAATGAACCTTGTGATTTAGGCAAAAAATTGTCTACTTTCTCGAACGTCCCTTGGTATTCTGGACTCCTACTAGTTTTAATTTTTTTTCCCCCCAAAAAAGTGAAAGGGTTTGCTTTGGTAGGACGTGTCCCACCAAAAGTCCCCGACAAAGGCCAGAGAACACCGCGTGGATTGTAAGCCTGGGCACGTCATCTCCCAACAGTCTGCCACGTATTCTCATCAGTCAATCTTTCTCTCTCTCTCTTTTCAACGCTCATTTCTAATCTCGATCCCCGGCTGTACGCTTGCCGCTGGCGAAACCTCCCACCGCCGGCCATGTCTGATTTCTTTTGTTTTATATCTCTATATAATATATATGCACTATTACCTTACAGGTGCGAGTAGTACTAATTGATGAAATAGTACTAACGCATACTACTAGATAGCATTAATAGCAGCAGCTAGCCGTAATGGAGGCTGGGGAAGAGGATATCTCAGCAGCAGCAGCAGCAGCCAACCTGCGCAACGACGCCCACCAGCAGCAGCAGCAGCAACAACCGCCCGTTACATCCTCCAATATTACCTGCTTTAATAACAACAGCGTCATCAATCTCCATAGCCTCACCCACCTCACCGATTACCTTCCTCACCTCCAAACCCACGTTAACCCCTTGGACTCCATCCCCTTCTTTCACCCAATCTCCGGCTTCTACCTTTCCCCAACCGACGTCATCTTTCGCAACATCCTCTTCGACCTCTCTGTCTCTGCTGGGACCTCAGGCTCAGCAACCCACCACCTGCAGCGGCTGGACTCCTACCACAGAGCCGGCCCCCGTAAGCACATCTACTTCGATCACTCCCACGTCCGCGCCGCCATCGTCACTTGCGGAGGCCTGTGTCCCGGAATGAACACCGTCATCAGGGAGTTGGTGGTCGGGCTCTGGGACCTGTATGGGGTCCGCCACATCTTTGGTATTAAATCCGGGTATCGGGGCTTTTATTCCGCTTCTACTGATCCCGTCCCACTCTGTCCCAAGATGGTTCACGACTTGCACAAGAGGGGTGGCACGCTGCTGGAGACCTCCAGGGGTGGTTTTGATCTTCGTCTCATTGTCAATGCCATTGAAAATCGTGGATATAATCAGGTCAGAATCATTTGATACACTTGCACACAAAAATAAATTAAGAAAACAATTGTGTCATGCATGCAATTAGCGAAAGATTGGCAAGGCTGTAGCTGGTTTGAATGCCTTGTGTACTTGGTGGGATCTTAATCCTATACATATATTACTAGGAAGTTTTTTTTTTCTATAAAAAAAGAAATGAGTATATTGCACCTTCTCATTCCATGATCAAGAATGACACAGGTTTACATTATCGGTGGAGATGGCACAATGCGTGGGGCAGTAAAAATATTTGAGGAAATAAAGCGGCGGAAATTGAAGATAGCAGTTGCTGGAATTCCTAAAACAGTGGACAATGATGTCGGGGTGATTGACAGATCGTTTGGGTTTCAGACGGCGGTAGAGATGGCCCAGCAAGCAATCAGCGCAGCTCATGTGGAGGCAGAGAGCGCAGTTAACGGCGTAGGGTTGGTGAAGCTGATGGGGCGCAGCACAGGGCACATTGCACTCCACGCAACTCTAAGTAGCCGGGACGTGGATTGCTGTTTAATCCCTGAAATTGAGTTTTACTTGGAAGGGAAAGGAGGGCTGTTTGAGTTCCTGGAAAGCCGGCTGAAACAGAATGGGCATGCAGTGTTGGTGGTAGCAGAGGGAGCTGGACAACGTCTAATACCCAGAAGTAAAGAAGCTGCTGAAGGACAGGCGGGGAAGGATGAATCCGGGAACGCGGTGTTGTTGGATATTGGTGGGTGGTTGAAATCGGAGTTGAAGAAGTGGTGGGGGAGGGATCACCCGGAGGAGGAGCTGTTCACCGTCAAGTACATAGATCCTACGTACACGATCCGTGCGGTGGCGGCGAATGCAACGGATAATTTGTACTGCACTCTATTGGCGCACGCAGCCATGCACGGAGCAATGGCCGGCTACACTGGGTTTGTGTGCGGGCCGATCAATGGGAATTATGGGTATATTCCGGTTGAAGAGGTGGCGGGGGCCAACAATGTGGTCGACACGAATGATCATAAGTGGGCTTGGGTTCGATCCGTTAACAATCAACCTGATTTTAGGCGGACCTGACTCTTATGTATCTCCATCATCTATCAAGAGCGCATTTGATAAAATCTTGCAGCACTACTTGCAAGCTATTTCCCTTTACGGGGGAATTTTTTTTTTTTTTTTTTTTTTTAAAGTCTTCAACTCATACTCCTATTCTAATCTTGTACATTAATTAGGGGATTTTGAATAAATAGGGGTTGTTGAATTGAGTAAAATTGTTGGGATGCGATTCACCTGTTCGTGCCTCCAGTTCAGTAAAGCACGGGTGATGGCTTGTCAGTTGTCACTCACTCCTTCGTGTAATGAATTGAAGGCAACAAACCTCTTAATTCTTATAGGGGTTGGCATTTTTATTTCCTTTATAGACTAGTTTGTACCCATGGCTTGGCAACATACCCCCATCATGTCTTCTTCTCTCTAATTAAATAAAGTGATCATTTTGTGAGTATGAGCTGCTGCTGGTGATTGCGGTTGCATCTGCGTCACAATCCGGTGATTTGGGAGCTGTCTTCAAGCGTCCAAAAGACATTTTATTTACGTGTGTCTAGTTAAGATAAGTTTGACGGATTGATGCTGATATTCCTTCACCTGTCGGCCATTATCGTCTACTCGATTATATTCCATGATCCTCCTGCTCCACCGGCTCCTCCTCCACAGTTCACTGTCTGAATGAATGAACGAACGATCGAGAGAGAGTAAAAAGTTGAAGATGGTAAATCAATTTGTGCGTAACTTTTTGTTATGATTATCGATATACAATAATAAATGATTCTCTCCTGAAAGCAAAGCATCCATTATTCCACTCCCACTCACTGCATCATTCCAGCCATCCACTTAAATTACCTGCACCCTCTTTTTCTTTCTTGCTTACCACCGACACTTTTCGACCATTTGCCCAACCCATCATTTTGTCAGACCAGAGAATTCATTTTCTTCTCTTCTCTCTCTCGGGGGATTATCCATAAAAATATCTCGGCCTTCAAAAAATGCGCCTGACCTTTTCGGCTCGTCTTGTCGCGTCTATCCTCAAAGAAAACCAAAAAAAAAAAAATGTTATCTTGGTTGCAACTCCCCAAAGCAAGTTCCCTTAGTTTCCATTCCATGATAATTGCTGCAAATTTTCAAGGAATCACACTACCGTGGCTGGTGGGGTGATTCTTCCACTGCAGTCAAAAGTTTAATCGAAAAGCTACTACTAGCAGTAGACAGTAATCAGCTATAGCACTAGCAGATGATACCGCAGTAGACAGTAATCAGCTATAGCACTAGCAGATGATACCATAATTAATTGAGGTCGGTTAAGCTGTTTCATCCTCTGCCCTACATATATACACGTAGCACATGATGAAAAGGACAGGAGTGGCAGTACCTTTTTTCAAAGAAAAGCAAGAGGCTTTTTGCAGTTTCAACTTTCATACTCGACAATATAATATCCCTTCTCCTTCTTTCTCTGTCTCTGTCCTCTCAGTCTCAGTCTCGGCAGTTGGTTTGCTCAGCTCTCACAGAAGAGGGGTGGTGGCCTGGTGGCTGTGTGCATGCCGACTACGGCGCACACAGACTCTGTCCGAGAGTGAATGACCGATCTTGTAAGCAGCTCTGAGGACCTGTCCCCTCCAAAACATTCCGAGAAAGGGAAGAAAAAATGTCCCCCTTTTTCCCTAAAGACGGTGCTACCGGGAGTAAATGTAATATTGGTAGTAGAGTTCTTTTGTCCATCCTAGCGGTGGTGGTGGTGGTTGGGTCATCAGGTATGGTGGTGGTGGTGGAGTCCGGAATAGGAGTCAATTGGGGCACCGTCACTCTACACAGGCTGTCTCCCCACACTGTGGTGAATCTTCTCAAGGACAACAAGATAGACAAGGTGAAGCTGTTCGATGCCGACCCAGATTCGTTGAAAGCTCTCATGGGCTCCGGGATTGAGGTCATGGTTGGGATCCCAAATGACATGTTGTCTCTGCTTAGCTCTTCCCCTACTGCTTCCGATTCGTGGGTCTCCCAGAATGTATCCAGATACATGGTCAAGAACGGTGTTAATATCAAGTAGGCCTTTGCTTCCTTCTCTCTCTCTCTCTCTCTCTCTTTTTTTTTTTTTTTAAAAAAAAAAATCTCGTCCTTTGTTACTGGTATTCCTACTTGTGATTCTCATTTGCATTTATTCTATCAATTGGTTGGCTGAACATTAAGAAGTTTTAGATGATAAAACACAAACATGGGATGCATTCAGATTTTTTAGTGAGAACTTTTCAAAAATTCTTCCAAGATTCGAAAGAAAGTTTCCTTTTTTCCCCCCTTTTAATTTTGATGGCAAGCAAACATTTCGCATTCTAAGAGGATTCTGCACCCCCCAGTTTGCACGCTCATTAGTGCAGTATCAGAAAAGTGTCAGTCTTCAAGAAGGGGAAAACAAATACCAAAAGATTACAATTTTGAAATGAGCCTGATCACCAAGTTAGATTATTAATCAATTTTAAGTATTTGTGGACAATGAATAAATGACGATAATTCACATTCCATGGACAGCATAAACACAAGGTTCTGGTTTGCTGTGCACTTGAAAGCCCAGATGCTTAAAAATCCCTCACATCTTGTGTTTCTGGTTTAAATGCATGAACTCTCCCAAAACTAAATTGGTAAGTCCTTTCCAGTATGCTTTGCAACCCAACTGTCAATGTCTGCTTGATCGAGATCTCTGGTTGGGGATACATGTAAATTTCCAGGAAACTGGTTTATACTAATGTTTGTTTTTTTGTTTAACTTTTTTGTTTGGCAGTTCTAATGGTCGGTGTGTTTTAGACCCCTATGCTACATGGAAGCCACACTAAGCGTTCACTCTGTATGCTATTCTGTTCTTATAGAGCCTACAACAGTGTGGCGTTCTTTCTATTTAATTATGAACAACTGTGTCAAGTCATTGATTTTGCCTGGATTATAAGTACTGCAGCGTATATAGTAGACCTGACTCACGTCCGCAACTACGTTAATGGAAATTAATCTGGGGAAAAGGCCAGTAAAAAATAGCCAGGAGACTTTGTTAGGTAAATTGGCTTCCCGATACCAAAGGTTGACACATATATCGTGGACACGGAATTTTGTTTTACAAATTAAGATGAGATACTTTTTGGACTATATTGAGCACTGAGCAGAACAGACGCCTGTGTGTGTTGAAGTGAGATATTGACCTGACTTGACATCATCATCATGTAAGAGATACTACTCTTAATAGTTGCCGAGGTCAAGAGAAAATCTTTCTCATAAGATATGTAGGTTTTTTCTTGGTATGGGTGGACATTTATGAATCTTGTGGATTTAAAGCAGGTCAGGCAGCATGACTAAGATCAACTCTGATGGTCAATGCATTTACAAGCTGAGTTCAATGTTAGTGGTACATATTTTGTTGATAAATGTGACTGGGAGTCCTTTACATATCCACAGAAGTTTCTTACAAATTATATTCAGTCAGTAATTTATGCATATGGACCATTTGGTTTCAGAAAATCCTCAATAATATCTGGTTTTGTTAGTCCTGAAACTGATGTAAATCATCAACCTTTACAGCTTATTTCCTACTCTGAATGAAAGCCAAAGCTCCTTCTTTAGTAGTAAGTTTGTAATAATAGTAGCCTTTAAAAGTTAATAGACAAATGATAGCTTAAAATATTTTTCTTTGGGTT
Organism: Coffea arabica; assembly: GCF_036785885.1. Lineage (NCBI taxonomy): Eukaryota > Viridiplantae > Streptophyta > Magnoliopsida > Gentianales > Rubiaceae > Coffea > Coffea arabica. The sequence continues at coordinate 43,125,065 of NC_092326.1, read as the reverse complement.
GTGGAATTTTTGTCAAATTTTAGACATGTACTGTCTAAACTCCTTGTTTTTCAATATGGACTTTTTAAGGTTTTAATTATAATATATCCTTGGAGACTGACAATAAGAAGTTAACCTAATAATGCTCAAGTGATCGTCAAGTGGAAGTGCCAAAGGAAAATTTTCTTAGACCATACTGCTATTTTGCACTATCTTATCGTTTCCATGATGATGAAATCTACAACGTGATATATCAGAACATTTAATGTCCCAACAAGGTGCACAGTTGCTGCGGCAGATGATTAACAGGACAACTAAACTAATGTATTTTCTCCTTTAGATGGATGAAAGTATTTGAGAACGTGAGGATTCTGTGGAGTACAAAACTGAAGGTCTGAGGGCAGTAGTTTCCCGATATTGTCAAAAAAGAGCTGTGAACGTAGCCTTCAAGTCCCTTCAGGACAACATCACCATTAATACTTGAACAAAATGAAAACTGATACAAGTCTGACATCATTTATTTTCTCAATTGAGAGGGAAATTTCATGTTTGATAGCTGAACTGGTAGGAATGTAGATGAGAGTTTTGTTATACATGGCTATGATCATGATACTTGGAAATGAAATATTTTAGGCTTTGTATAGATGGGGTGTTTTTAGAGGTGTTTTTGAAACATTACATTGTAGCATTGTATATGAAAAACTTGTCACTATAGATGTATTTCGGGGTGTTTTTAAAATTTAATAATTTATTGGGGCATTTTTAAGGGGGGGCAGCAGATCCAGGGTTTTTTCGTAGACAATGCTACAGTAACACTTGCCAAAAACACCACCAAAAATACCTAATTCATACAATCTCAAATACAACTTACAAAAACAGAGAAGAAAAAAAAAAAAATCCGACTACCTTCTTTCTTCCACCCACCACCACCATCACACACTACCAGCCACCACCACCACCTACCACTCCCCTCCTCCCTCCACTGCCACTGCCAACCACCACTGCCACCAAAAAATAAGACCCTGCTTGAAAAACTTGTAACTATAGATTTATTGCATTATAGATGTATTACACTGTAGCATGTATATGAAAAACTTTTACCACGCTTATTAGAATGGCATAGATAAAGATATTGCATTTGAAAATAAAGTTGAGATTGAGAATCCTAATACGCATGGCGTTCAGATTGTTTGCTTAGCACTGACTATTGACTATTGGTTATGCATTTGCAGGTATGTTGCTGTAGGAAATGAACCTTTCCTTACAAGTTATTCTGGTCAATATCAGTCTTATGTTGTCCCAGCATTGACGAACTTACAACAGTCCTTGGCAAAAGCAAATCTTGCAGGTATCATAAAGCTGGTCGTGCCCTGCAACGCTGATGCTTATGAGTCATCCCTTCCTTCACAAGGGGCATTCCGACCTGAACTCAACCAAATAATGACTCAACTTGTTTCATTCCTGAACTCTAATGGCTCACCTTTCATAGTCAATATCTACCCATTCCTCAGTCTGTATGGAAGTTCTGATTTCCCTCAGGACTATGCGTTCTTTGATGGGACAACACATTCTGTGATAGATGGACCAAATGTTTATAATAATGCATTTGATGGGAACTTTGATACATTAGTTGCTGCCCTCAGTAAAATTGGATACGGCCAGATGCCAATCATCATAGGAGAGGTGGGGTGGCCAACTGACGGGGTCGTCAGTGCTAATCTTTCTGCTGCGAGGGCTTTTAATCAAGGCCTCATAAATCATGTTTTAAGCAACAAAGGAACCCCCCTGAGGCCTGGTGTGCCTCCTATGGATATATATCTCTTCAGTCTTTTAGATGAAGGGGCTAAAAGCACACTTCCGGGAAATTTTGAGAGGCATTGGGGAATTTTCTCTTTCGATGGCCAGGCAAAGTACAAGCTGAACCTTGGCAATGGATTATTAAAGAATGCAAAAGATGTTGAGTATCTTCCATTCAGATGGTGTGTGGCAGATCCATCCAAGGACCTGTCGACAGTGGCTAACCACTTCAAACTTGCTTGCAGCTATGCTGATTGCACAACGCTCAACTATGGGGGATCATGTAATGACATTGGGGCCAAGGGAAATATTTCTTATGCATTTAACAGTTACTATCAGCTACTGAAACAGAATGTCCAAAGCTGCGATTTTGATGGGCTTGGGGTGGTGACATTCTTGGATCCTTCAGTTGGTGATTGCAGATTTCTAGTAGGGATCACGGATGGGAAATCTTCAGGAATTTGTTTGGATGGTAGGTTAGTCATAGTTCTTTCGCTGATATTTTGGGTGAGTTACATTTATCTTGTGTAGTAAATTAAACAGTTCTTAAAGTGGGGTTTTCCAGTTCCCTCTTCTGAAATTTATAGCTATCAAAAGGTGGAGGATATAAGTTTTAGCTTTACAGAAACTTGTAGTCAGGTGGACTATTAGTATTAGTAATGCTCGAGATTTTGCGGATATGCATACTATGTACACATTTAGCCGTTTACTTGTCTATATTGGAGTTTTGCCGTCTCTTATTTGGTGTAAACTTGATCTCTTTACATCCGCGCTGTCCTTTTTTTTTTTTTTTTTTTTCTATTTTCTTTTTCCCTGCAAAATGATGTGTCTATTGCCGTTAGTTCAAGCAAATATGGCATCAGCGGTCTGTTGAGCAATGCTTGAAATTGGCAAATGGTGGATATTTCGTTGGTATGAAGCTAGTTTGACGAGTTAGAAAGGTTATACTAGCTCAGTTGCTGGAGCATATATTAAGGAGTTCCCAGAATTTTATTACATTTGTTCGTAGATGTTTCTTCAAAACACCGTCTGAACAAGCTTGGCTTATTTCTTCTGGTAGAACTCTTGGTAAATCATATCCATGATGATGGTTGGGATTGATGAGAAGTGCCCTAGCAACAATCATCGCCGCAACAAACTCTTATGCAGCGTATCAGGGGCTGCCACTCGAAAGTGCAGCATCGACAACCTTCACATGAGAGAAGATCGATCCTTTGTTAAAACTCGATACAGAAAAGGGGAAGGAAGAAAAAAAACACTCATTTGCCAATCTAAAATGAAATTAATTTGATATCAATCACTTGCGTACGAGTTAGCAAACGGAAGTAATCCCACCTTGAGGATGAACTGTCTGCTCAGAAGTTTGCAGTCGAGCAGCTGCGCAAGCGACGACACATGCAGCCACTGTAAGCAGCCATATTGCCAAAGCTATCACTGCATTTCCCTTTCGGACCATTTTGATGATCAGTTCAGTGTGCAGTCCCTCTTTCAACAGTCGTTGTAGAGACAATGGAATCGAAGGTACACTCATCTTCCTCCTCTTTCCTCATACTTATAGTGGAGTTTCAAAACCACACAACACCCCCAACCCCTTCCTCACCCCACCCAGCAACCCAAAAAAAAGATTAGTACACGGTTTAAGTTGGCGAAACTTTCTTGGGTTCACATGCAGAAGCTTCAAAGGAAATGGATAAAGGTGGCGTAAGATTTGTTTGCTTCCGGCTCCTTTTTTTGACCTCAGCATTATTACACAAGTTGCTGGCCCAAATGTCTGTCAAAATGAAAGAGAAGCCCCGGTCCCGGAGCCTCTAACTTTGAAGGGGGGATGATGGTGGAATGGAAGACTTGTGTTATCATCAAGTCTTTCACTTTGTCGACATTTGTACCAAGTTGCATTTCAGAAGTTTGAACTTGTCATCCTTCTTTGCCTTACTCTTACCCATTCAATTCATCGAGGTCCGTCCTAAAGCCAGAGATCTCTATGGGACATTGAGGCGGACCTGTGTGATGAGAATGACAAGTCCTCCATTTTCAAACAGTTCCTCCTTCGACCGGACCCCGGCTTCAGATTAGGATCATGAAGCATGATATGTGGTATGGTGTAGAGAGTCCGATTCCTCCTGGAAACTTTATTCTTTACCATTCAAGCAGGAAGCTATTTGCTTCCGCAGGGACGGAGATGCCATAATCTATAAATTATATGAACAACAATTCATAATTTTGCTCCCATAGTTAATAGGGTAGCTATTTGCTTCCACTGAACTGCATTTTTAGCTACGCCCTGCAGACACGCCTCTCCGAATTTTTGGTTGTATGTTAATGATAGAGTAGTCCTTTGGTATCCCTACTATATATATATATATTACCAAACGATTAATAAATATTTCATTAACAAAGCATCGAAATAATGACCAAGTTAAGCAACTGCTATCCCTACAATGTCTAAACTCGCAAATTCTCGATCAGGATAATGCACAACCATTATATATTGGAGTAGATCCTATGGCATACGGAATAACATGACAATTAAGAACATCATCTCTTGAGGTAGATGTTTTCAGTTGATTCTTGCTGCTCGTTAGTTCTTTAATTTAGCATATCCTCTAATCCTCTCACAAGTCCCTCCACGATTCTTGTTTCCAGAAATAGTCTCACCTTTCCGATTACATAATGAGATCCATCTAACCAGTGACCTGATATGCGACATCATTTTTTTGCTTCCACTACCAGGTAACAGTTTCAAACTGCCTTATACAAGCATTTCATTGTTAATGCTATGCATACAAGTTATGCAACGATAAGAAATAGGGAAAATTATCTTCAGCAAGGTAATCTGCCTGAGCTACTTCAAAAATGGAGCCTGTATTCACATCCGTAAAGCCCCAGAAATTAAGCAATAGCTGCGAATAAGAACAAAAATTAAATGACTAGCAATCAAGAGCTGTAAAATGGACCAAAGAACGGCTTGAGAATCAAACTCAGTGAAACAAATTAACAAGCTCAAAGTATCAGAATCCAAAAGCAAATGCAACATGATGAATGTGGGATATTACCATCAACTGGTGTATCAAGACCTTACACCGAGCTTTGGATCTTGGCTAGTTCATTCAAAGCAGTTTTGAGGGGGTCTCTCAGCTTGCCCTCTTCACTCTAAAGAAAAAATGCAAAAATAACACAAGCTGTCACAGGTTCAATTAAAAACTGTGTAGCAAACAATACTACAGTCCAAAAGTTGATCTATCAGCAACTAATGGCATTTGTCCTCCCTTAAGACCAAGTAACCTAGTCCTCCCCTAATACAGCATGGCGATAAACTCCAATCTTAAGATTCACCAAACCTCTGCATATGTGACGAGCAAGCAAGACACGTATGAAGCAGGAAAAAGAGCCAGACAGTTAAATTGAAGAAATCTACCAATCTTTCACTTCAGAATTGCCTAGACAAAAATCGACAGAAACAATGGGAAAGCAAGCAAATTAACTTCCCGTCACAGAAAAATATGGTCAATATCGCTTTATGAAGTCATAGGTGACTAGTGCCTCCTCCTAACAACTTTCAGTGAAATTTTTACTGGTTACCATCCAAATATATGAGAATCAAAATAATTTACATAGGCAACCAGCTTTTGTCTTTAATATTTTAGTTATTTTGGTTGAATCACATAAATTCTAAGTTCAACTACATGTTTATGGAAGGACGAGACGATTTTTAGTCAGCATTTAAAATAGCAACAAAACAGATTGGATGATTTTTAGTTTACCAGCATTTAGAATAGCAATAAAACGTAACACCTAGAAAAGCAAGTAACCAAAAACGTTCAGCTTATGCAAATTTCAGTATCATACCTTCAGTGAGGGCACAAGAGCAAAAACTTCATCATCAGATTCTACTTTTAGATTGGCAACCATGCACATCTGTTATAAAGCAAATATGATATCAAATGGCTAACAACAAAACAAAAGAGCATAAAGCAAAAGGTTGTGATCCATAGAGACCATACCTCGCCCTCAGAAACACCGTATTTGATAAGAGGCCTAGTCTGAGTTAAGTTAACAGCTACCAATGCTTATTGGATGAAACTTTCCACAATTATACATGGGTAGTGTCCTCAAGAAAACATAACACATATAAATAGATGCACATAAATCATCAAAAAGGATACTCAAGTATTTTTCGAACAGACTGTGGATTAGAAAAAGTGCCACCCCTCTTGGCATATGTCAGGCCACTGTCAAATGAACTGCTAACAAAGGATGAGAGTTGAGGACTGAATAAAAGTAAATTAGAGTTCAAAAGCAGATGAAAGGGTAATAAGCAGTACAGTACACACTGACTCTTATCTTGTGGTCAAAGTACTCAGAAAACTTAATACATGCAGCTTACATGGGAATTTTTATGGATGGATCAGCTGATATTACTACCATCCTATCTTGAATTCCTTGCAAGATCTCTGCAGCTTCACAGTCCATTAAGCATTTTACATTCTTGGGAAGTTCTGCAGAAGCATCAATGAAGATATTAGCACACAAAGAACAACAACTTAAACACCCTGACAGAATATCTACAGTTCACAAAACAAGCTGACAAAGATATTGGCCAATAGCTATCTCAAATAAATAAATATCTCTGATCATCTAATGCCAAATCCAATAAGAGGTATTAACTACTAAACTATTCTATAATGCTAAGAAAAGGGAATTCTAGATGAGGCAATGACAAAAAGGATTCATCAACTCCATTTTTTGCGCCTCTAGCAATCAAATGCTCTCGTGCTTTCCTTTTTCTTTAGGTGCTTTTAATTTCACAAAGGAAGATAACTAACGGTCCTCTCATCAGTGACTTTAGTCCACTCTTTTCTACATGCAGAATGTCTTGGGTCTCTTTTGCCTGATTTGGTATGATGCCTGCTCTCCACTTTCAGTGCATATAAGAGATGAAGAAACAACTGGTGGTATGGTGATACAAGAATCATGTGTAGTGAATGAAAAGTTTGGTGGAGATAAAACCCACTCGTTTTTTGTTTCTCTTTTGCCACTTTAGTGCTGCTGGCATCTTTATGACCTTTGCAATCATCCAGCCATAGTGTGTTCTTGTTTCAAACATAAAGTTATCCCCATTAACATGTCTTGGGTATTCAATAAAAGAAATTGCTTTACATCATGCATGAAATAACTGGAAAAACAGCAAAGGCAAAATCAACTAAGAATAACAAATAAAGCTGGATGAGTTCAATTTCAATCTAGAACAGATAGCCAAGGGGTGGGGAGGACCAATTAAACACCAACCTTCCTCAATTTTGAACTCCGGAGAAGGTGCTTTTGTCACGGAATTCTTACCACCACTTGCAGCCTTACTTGCTTTCCCACCTTTGCCCGAGTCACCTTTACAACCATTTTAGAGCTTTAGAGATTGGTAATGATGATTACCAAACGGATTCTATCCATGATTTTAACCAGACATGAAATAGCATATCAAAAGGTAGGGAGGGAAAGATCATGGAGGTCAAACCTTTGGAAATTGGTGTATTAACCTTCCCATTGGTCTTTGGTGAATTAGGTTCCAATGGATCTGAAACATCTAGAACAGTTAGAATCAGAGTAAGCACCAGGCATCACCAGACAGGCTGACAGAAGTTTAGCACATCAGAAGCACTAAATATAGAGGAATTTTCAACGGATTTTTCTGAATCTTATCAAAAACTTAACCTTCAAAGTCGATCTGGACCTTCCTTCCCTGTTTTGACTTTGCTGAGTTATCATCCTTACCTTTCAGAGAACCTATAAGAAAATTATGAAGAAAATATAAGAGGCAACAACTAAAGAGTTGTGGTTATCCTTCTGATGAGCCATTGCAGAGTCAATAGCACAGGTGGATTTGCAAGCCCGACCCCTTTTTACTAGGATTTTTAATGCTTACAAGACAAACCAAAGTAGAATTTAGAATTCAGTTCCGAATAATGTGGATTCGATTATAAGAAATCCCTAGCGTCTTATTTTATCAGGATGCTCAGCCAGCAAAATTTGAGACAAAAAATGGTCTCTTTCTTCTTAATATGAAATATGAAGGACAAAAAGATATCCAACAAGTTCACATGCCATACACAAAATCAGAGGCATTGTGAATATGAAATCTCAAATAGAACTTAGCAGACCATCTCCAATGAAAATAACGAACACAAGAACATGAATCAAAGGCATTTATTTGCCTGAACACTTTTAAGGTACTACCTAAGTTGTCATTGCCAAGTTCAATGAGAGCTCCCTCCTCTTTAACAAATCACTCCTCCCACAATACATGCCTCTTGATGTACTATACACTTCAAAGGACATTGCACTTAGTTTTCGCCCTCCATGCCACGATAAAGCAATTATCCTGAAATTACGTGAAAAAAGGGGACAATTCCAAGACCTTGTCCTATATGCATACTGTATCACCCAATGCAACAATAGCTAACGAAAGCATCCACTTTAACTCTCAACCTTCTCCAATAAGTACTTTGTTTTAATTTTTTCTCTTTTTGCCTTTTGACCATCTTTAAAGATGCAGGTACATTGCCTTGGGATATTAATCCTAAGTGGCATAGATCTCCAAAGACCCGCAAAGCAACAAGTGTGTAAGAGGTTTCAGTTGTGCACAATGCTCAACGCAATCACAAGCATTTATGGAGTGTAATTAATGAATTTAAGGCACGTCTGCTTTGCACATCACCAGTTGATGAAGGAACAAAATCAAGAAATTATAACCTTCAAATGTTGTGGCATGAGCAGAACAAGACTCCTAGATGTAGTCGATGCAATTGTCAGCATTATATGAAGTAACCTTTGATTCTTTCTTGGAATTGGGATTATATCAGCACTAAAATTTTACTATGAAATGGTGATTCCAAATTACCTGAATCTGATCACAAATAGCTTACGTAGCAACAAGTAGTTAAAAGATGAAGCCTTTCCGAAATTTATATGAAATGTGAGTTATAAGTTAGAACAAAACAAGACAATTGGACTTGGGAAGTGAAAAATCTCCGGGGAATTTGTAAGACCAGGAGATGAAATCTAGCAGCAAAACAAATTTAGTATAAGTGGAGAGAAAGAGAGAAAAAAAGGTTGCACCTTTGGGAAGCGAAAACCCCTTTCCTCCTTTCTCCGCCATCTCTTTCTGACTGCAACGGATTAGTCTGCTAACAAGAGGGAAAGATTACTCAAAAAAAAAAAAAAAAAAAAAAAGAAAAAGAAAGAGGAGGGGGGCCGGGGCCGGGGCCGGGGGGAAGTTGTAGCCACGCAATGGAGGGTAGAAAATGGAGTATGCCATAGGGTCCTACGGAGGAGGAGAAGAACAAATGGACAAACATTAAAGAGTAGCAGTAGTAGTGGCATTGATTTATGGAATGAAACAAATAATTAAGCAGGAGGAAAAGCCTAATATTAGCATTACAGACAATATGGATCATAGTCACGGGTGAATGGAACTTTTATGGTAATTCAATTATGTGAATGTTAAATGTTGATAGAAATATAAGGGAGGAGTGGAGGAAGGAGCATTCTTTTTACTAGTACTGAATTATTATTTAGTCTTTCCATCAGTAACTAACTATAGGAGAAATTGCAATGTGAAATGGACAGAAAGCGAAAATACACAATGGAAGCAAGCACAGAAGCGCAAAGCTCTTTCAGCAGCAGCGGCAGCGGGAGGAGGAGGACGACGGCAGTTACTTTGATCTCCCAGAAGAAATGGAGAATTATTGATATTTGGCAGAGGCCGGGTGGGTTAATGGGCACTGCCTGATATTTGGACTTTGGTCTACGTACAGGTGTACAAAATATTCCTCTTTCACCAATTTGCAGTCACCTTCTTGTCTTTAATTTCTACATTTTTTCCCTAGTCTTCTATGCATATACACGGGTCTATCTAAAGAAGTCTTCTGAGCACTCCTTAATATATATATATTTTAGATGTTATATTTTTTTATAATATAAAATTAATTAGAAAAAAATAAAAATAAAAAAGGATAAATAAGATTAAATAAAAAAAGTATATAATTATAAGGGACAGTAATAATTATATATATATATATATATATATATATATAGTAAATTAGATATGTTAACGAACGAATGCCCCTGTACATGCAGTGTTACTTTTGCGTTGATTCCCTTTTTCAGATGAACTGACGCAGCAGAAGGAATTTATTTTGTTAACCTTAAAGTGGAGAGCCTTTCAATCACTTTAAACTCAAAAAAAGCACAAAATGGGAAGATTAATAGCATAACTCCGCATACCCCCCACTATCAATTCAACTCTAAACTGGAATCGGTCATAGGTACCACCTAAACTGCACTGCATTGTCATCATCACCATAACAAAGACAGTTTAATTTAGAAGCAAAGGACCCAACAAGCCTGAATTCAAGTCTGAAATGGGGGCGGGCGTTGCTGAATTGCATTCTATTGTAAGCTGACTGTAAAGTTGTACAAGGACATGCGCGTGCGCTTAATCTGTTGGTGTTATTTGCAATCCCTAATCCACTCTGGCCGGTATTTCAACTCATACAACGCGCTGCAGCAGAAAGAAGGTGGACATAAATAATCACACCATGCATCTTTCCAAATTACACAAATGTCTATGAGACAAACTGCCCTCCGCTTCTTGGCATTCCAAAACAACAATTCATACTCCCCCCCAAAAAAAAATCAAAATTTTTATATTTCAAAAAGAAAAATAACAGAGAGCGTGGCGATGAAGAACGCCAATAAGAACGAAAGAGAAGCTGCTAGTCCTTGAACAAGGACACATTTGAGAATCCCATTTTGGGCATTTTCTCCCCGTGGCACATCAGCCAATAAGCATCCTTGTCAACCTCTACGCACAGAACTGCAAGACTGTGTACAGCAGCAAACCACACCAATGGACTGACTGAACAAATCTGGATCACGTATCATCAACTTGAGAATGAAATACAAAACTTGGGAATGTGGTAGTGATGTCTCTGTCCATAGAAAGAACAAATTTAGCAAGTGCACATGCATTGTCACTCCTGACAGTCTTTGAATGCAAAATCTTGATCATTTGGTAAGCCACTTATGAAGGCAAGCAACAGCAAAGGTACCTCCTTTCAACCAACAATGAAGCTTATGCATACACGGTTGTAAGAATGAAACAAAAAAAGAAAGAACAGAGTGCATTTTAAATGGCAAAGTTTGGATATAATAATGTTATATGGGCGGAGGACAAAGTCGTTGGCTGAAAAAAGCTTCAAGCTGAGGAAGGATTAATTTGGAGAGACCATTACATATCCCCATGAGAACTTAACAAAATGTTCTCATGCCTCAAAGATCTATGCAAGAACTGAATAAAATTCATGTGAAAGAACGACTAAAAAATCTTAGAAATTGCACATAGGTCATCAAAGCAATCATCAATTAAGGACAAGAAGTCATCTATTATTCACATATCATGTTCCTGCTTCATAGATCTTGAAAGCTGTCCAAAATAAAAATCGACGACGGGGCCTAAAATGATTTAAAGAACAAAAGATAACACAAACACAACTCACTTAAGATATTGAAGAGTCATATTCTTCAAAAGAGAAGGATGTCTTAGAACAAGGCTACGCCACTCTTCTTTGTCAATCTTTCCATCATGCTTGGTATCAGCTTCCTCAAAGGTCTGAAATCAGAAAATGGATTGATATATTAGCTTCTTGCTCCAAGAAAGTGTTCCAAATAACTTCTCAGAATTTCCTGGAAGCAGATGCATAAAAGATAAATGCTTGTCTTATCAAGAACAAAAGGCATGAGATACTGCAATCGTTAACAGAGCATCATGAACCAATTCCCTATACAAACAACTACAGATAATAACAATTTTTCTGCAGTGCAAAAAATCAACACTTTGCCGTTATATTTTCTAAAGTATTCCAGGTAGGGAAGGGGAAAAGAAACACCATAATTAGATGAAAATCTGCAAACAAAAAAATTAACCAACCAAGAGTGGTACATAAGGGAATGAAGAGTGGAATTCTTGCCTTATCTATAATATTTTCAATTACATCATCTGAAAGATTCATGCCTGATTCAGCAAGTGTTGCGACTACCATTTGTTTTACCTACAGTGAGATCACCAAAAGTCAAGTTCCTTCCAGCAAGGCAAAGACCACAGAAGAAAATGAAAGGGGGAAAAACAAAGGATTCCACAATGTATAGAATAGGTCAAGGAAAACTTTGAAATTCATGCAAACAACCACCTCTGAATTATGAAAAGTAAACCAAAGACTGCAAGCTCAGGTACTTCCAAGGTGTATGTGCTTGATATACACAGAGATGCAGATTATAACAACTCTTTCCAAGATGAAAGACCAAAGTGTGAAACAGGAAAAGAGAAACCATAGTTCATATGCATACATAGTCCATGGTACAGCAACATTATAGACTCTTTTGCTAACCAAGTAAAACAACTATATCAACTAGTCACTAATTAATTTCAAAATGAACGGGCAATGATGGTTGTCATGCTTTTGCCATAAGCACTGAAGTAGGGGCACTAAAACAAAACTATGCAAACTTGTTTTTGCACAAACGCATAGATTGAGTACAGAATCCTTTTATTATGCTGCCAAATCTTGGCAAAGAAAGCTACTCAGTTTCTAATGATTCACTGCCAAAGCTTTTCCATTGTTCTCTAAATGAATACTTTAGAGATGAACTAGAACAACCTGATCATGTTGACTTAGTCGTTTGGGGGTTCCAGACCGTAAACGTTCAAACTCCAGATAGCAATCCCAAGCAATGCTAATTAAAAAAAAAAAGGATTACTAAAAGAAGTAACCCTTTATTTCTAACTGTTTTTAAACCCTAAACACAAAAATAACCAGGCAATTGCCATATAAGGAAGTAACTTGAAGGAAGTTACCTCTTGTCTTTCAATATATCCTTGCTGCTTGAGATCATAAAGTTGGAATGAAACTACAAAAGAGCAAATTTGGCATCACCAAGAGAAAAAATTGTCAGAACCATCTTGTGGTCATAGTGGTACGAACAAGTCAGGCCAGAATTTTCAATTCAAGTTACTTTATGTCCATACTGGGACCTACTTCATGGAAGCCACAACAATCAGTCAAAGTACAGTCTTGGAGGTAATGATCAGGTCCCAGAATTTCCAAATCCCTTCTCAACTGTGTATCTTATAAATTGTAAAACATTCCTTTGAGAGAATGAGAGAGAAGAAATAAGAAGTAAAAAGAAAGATGCTTACATTCAATCTTATCATCAATCGGAGCATTTGGGTGAAAGACTGAAAGAGCACGTGCAAACTCCTCAAAATCTAATATCCCATTATGCTTTGTGTCAAACAAGTCAAATACCTGGGAAGTTTTAATGATTTTGTCATCAATTATCAAAAGGAAACGTGACTAAGTTTGAATACTTTCCACACAAAGAGAACAGGGGGCGTCGGAAAGCAGCTTAGAAAAGCTACATACTCCTAATGGAGACAGACATGAATCAAACAAATCAATTCTATTGTTCAACATTTGCAGAAAGTACCCGATCAGCAAACAAGCTCTCCTTTTTATTTGTCTTAAATAGTGCAAGTTGAAACTCTTCCTGCAAAGCAATTAATTAGCATAATTAAGGAAAAAACATAAATCAACTACAAAATATAGAAAAACAAAAACATGAGGGATGTAACTGAGACAGAAAAAGTACAAGTCAGTGCATTGACAGTATGGCTATGTTTGAATAGCACTTGTACCACTTACGGTGAAATCTATTACCTTGTTGATAAGCCCATCATCAATCACAGCACTGCTGATCTTCTTAAATAATTCATACAGTGCCTCTATCTCACTGACACTGACTGCAGCCAGATTTCCCAAAAAGGGGGAAAAGAAGAAAAAATAACAGCAAAATTTCCAAATCAGAACAACTGGTAGACAACTGATATAAAAAAAATTCTTATCAGCACGAAAGTGAAGTAAGCTCTGAATATTAGAAATTCCACTTAGTCAAGGAAAATGAGCTGAGCACGGTACAAAGAAGACAAACACTCCAGTTGTCCCCAATTTAGGCAATCTACTACTGAGAAGAAAATGCACCACATTTTCAAAAACACTTATAAGGTCTGCAAACCTCAACATCTTTGTTAGACCATTTATCACATAGGAGATATGTGAAGTAAGAACCAGCTAGATGATCATGTCTACTATCTTCAAGACTATTTAAATCATCTACATGTGCTTAAAATAAGTGTATTCTCTTCATGATTAATATCTTCTATGCCACTACTTTCTTGTATACTTTTGCCTTTCCTAAGATATGACACCAATTCTCCAAAAGAAGCCATGGTTCAATCTGTGGCCTGAGCTTGCATCAAGTTAAGACATGGCACCTGATATTGACATGGAAGAATGAGTCACCAAGTGCTAGAGAAACTCCTTCAGTCTTTAAGAATTTATATGGACAGTGGTAACTTATTTTTGCCTCATGCAGCTTTAACTCAGAGCTTAAATGCACTGTGAAAAGAATAGCATAGAGCAAATACTGCAGTCTTTGTTAATTTAAATCGCCCCTGGCCAATCAGCAGTAGAAATTTCAGTCCAGTCAGATGCCAGAAGTTCAACTAAGTAAAATTAATTTCTCAATCTGCGCGACAATTATGTCGATGAAGCACGTGCCATTCAATGAAAATAAGGCTATGTGATCTAAGTAACAGTTTTGTTTCCTTCAGTGTGAAAAAGAAATGCAAGTGACATAACATAGGCTCTTAGTACAATGCTAGAAATCAGTCTTGAGTGACATACAGACAGTCTCCCTTGCAAGAGCTTCAGGATTTTCTAATCCTCGGGGTTGCTTATAAATTTCAGAATCACAGCAATTGACAACAGCAGAAAGTAAATGCTTCACACCGTCTAAGCACCGCAACATGATATCTTACAGAAACCAAAACACTCCATACCTGTAAATTAAATGTTACAAAATTTTTGACATATCATTTCAGAAAAAGTGTTGATGCATGAATTAGTGAAAAAACATCCAATGATATGTCAAAGAATAGGATATACTTAAAAGGAATACAAATCAATGAGATAACAGTAAAAAAACTCCAAAGAATGGACTGCAAAAGAATAGGTAATTGCAAACAATTGAAGGTGTAACTTATCCATACACTTTTGTCTTTAACTGAAGACATCACCTTTTAAATCATTAATGTGTTTTCCATACTTTTGACATACTTGCACAACATATGTTTCTTTTTTCTTTTTTTTGAATAGAAATAAAAGTATTTGGCCATACAGTAGCACGAACACAGTTAAATTGTTTACTGATGATAGCAATATTGAATCAGTATCTTAGTAAACATGATATCCTCGTGTGCTTATATGTCAGTAAAAAAAAACATAACATACAAAGATATGTTCCAGAATTTTTGAACTACAAACGCTGATGTTTAAAACCTGATAATGCATAAAAATTGAACTTAAAACCAACTTATTATTAATCTCCGCTTTGAATTAATAGCTGATGTGTATGATTGAGCGATAGAAAAAAGGAAGGATAGAATCCACCATAGCACATTTCGCTTGGCGATAGCCCGTAATACTACTACTTTTATACGGAAAAGAACTTAAAAGAGATATTTCAGATAGCAAAATGAGATGTTGAATAGCTAGCTATTACATTTTAGATTCACGGTCAACAGTAAAAGTAAACTTCGATTTAATCTTTTCTTGTTTTTTCGTTTGCTTTCTATTTTGGCAAAACCAGTCCCCGTCCCTGTGAGGATATATCAAACGAAGAAACAAAGAAACTTATTTAGATTCAGACAAAAAAGAAACTATAAAGTTGCCTGAAGAATTGGCCTAGGAACAACACAAAAAAAAAAAAAAAAAAGGAAATGACATCCTCCCCTTCCCCTTCATTCCCTCCAGCCGAAGAACCACAAAAAGAGCGGGACAGAGACAGAGACAGAGGTAAAACGGAAGAAGCTGTAAAAGATTTGAAATATTTATCGAATGCACAAGAACGGTAGAAAGCAAAGCAGTGTGAGAGGCCGCATAAACAATGGATTGGAGACCCTAAACCGCCGGTCCGTTTGTTTCCATATCCCTGAAAACCCCGCTAGGATTCAGAAAAGAATATGCATCCGCATCCACATTTATTAAACGTCCACAAACTGACAGATTTTTGTCAAAGCTTAGGGTTTTAAGCATTCCCCTGACAGCAAATGTTAGAGAAGATGAATATTAATCAAGCCCAGACAAAACCGAGAAAGAGAAAGAAAAAGAGGGTCTTTTTTTTTTTTTGTGTGTCTTTTTTACCTTAATTAGAAGAAAATGGAGGGAGGAGAGAGCGGAGGCAAGGAGGAGGAGGCGGAGCGCGAGGCCAAGGCCTTGTTGCTGCTGATCATCAATAATTTCATGGCAGTTTCAACTTTCAAATCAATACGCACATTCTCAATCAATTCTACGGGGATTCATAATTACACCAGACTCAATAATATATATATAACAATATATAAAATTAATATAACCCCACCTCCCGCCTTATTTCTTCGACTGCTAGTTGTGGCATTCTAATTGGCGATGATTGATGATTGTGGTTATTCATTGACTCCCTCCCCCCTCCCTCTACTCATCATCTCTTTTGCTCTGTTTTGGATTTACTTCTCTTTTTCTTTGGCAAACGGCCCGAATGTCCTTTTCATATCCGCATTTCATATATTATTATTATTTGCAAGGAAAACGTCCTTCATATTTTTTTAATAATTTTTTTACCTTTCACTTTTAAAATATTAATTTTATAAATTTAAATCAATAAAATATTATTTTTATTTAAATTTTTAATCATTTTTTAATATGAAATTACTATATAATCCATATGCAATTATTTATATATATATATATATATAAGTGCTAAGTTTCATTTTTTTAGCGATAAAAATAAATATAAATTGAATCAAATTTTACTTTTTTATAATAAAATAAATATTATTGGAATTAAATTTTATTTTTTTAAGAATAAAATGAATATGAATTAGATCATTTATTTATCTATAAATAAAATCTCACATTTTCTCTCCTAAAAAAATTACTATGTAAAGTAATGTGGTGGATTTATGTTAAAAAGTGATTGAAATTGAGATCAAAATTTATTGACTTAATTTTATATGTAATGTCAATTTATCATTTTAAATATAAAGAATAAAAAAATTCATTTGATGAAATATTTTCCATCTTTCTTAAACTGGTCTCTGAAATTACCTTTTTATCACTCGCGCGTAATGAAAATGTCCGTTAGAATCGAGGCCAGCGGCAGCGGGTGGGTCCAGCAACATAGAGAGAGAGAGAGAGAGAGAGAGAGAGAGAGAGAGAGAGAGAGGAACAACAACAGAGACGAGGGAGAGAGTAAAAGAGAGCACGGAAGGAAGGCAACACTGCCCAAGCGAAATCCGCCCCAACTGAGGAACACTGGAGGAGGAGGAGGAGGCCTCTTCTTAGATCACACACTTGGCATGAAATTGATACTGAGAGTGAGGGAGAGTTGGTAGTGAATTGCGGAGTAACACAGTCTGATAGCGATACGGCGGCGGCGGGAGGGGTAACCACATTCTCCTCTCCTCCTCTACAGGATACAGACGACAGACTCCATTTTCACGATTTTGTCTCCTCTCTCTCTGCATATTGTAAGTTTGCCGCTGCATTTGGGATTGTACTTCCAATTTCTTTCTTCATTCTCTTCCATTTCCCTACGTTTTTTTTTTTTTTTTAATTGTTTAGTTGCCTAACATTATCATCCCACACTTGCATTACATAGCTTCTACTGCTAATTGCTCTCTCTCAGGCTAGTGTTTGGGTTTTTTTTTTCAGTATCTGAAATTTCCTGGATGCATGCAATGATGTCAGTTCTTGGTTTTCTAATTGATCAATTTTAATTATATAAAACTAAATATCTTATCAGTTTTAATTGGACGCATGCTTCATTCTCAATTTCTTATGTTCGTATCCATTTGATTGATGAATTTCTAGTTGGCCCCATTCAAGTACTTGATTTGGGTCCCCAAATCCCCTATTTGTTTTCGCTCCTTTTTATGCCAACCCATTTTCCAACCCCTCCCAAACCACACTCCCCGTCTTAATTAAATATCTGCTGCTGAGCTGAAGTGGATTTTTTTTTTTTAAGTTGAGCTAAAGTGGATAATTTATACACTCTTTCTCCTTTTATGTGGTTTCCTCTATGCCTTTTTTAAATTTGCACTGCATTCAGGATCCTGTAATTTTGTTGGCCATCCAGTCCAAAGGGGTTTTCTTGTTTTTGTTTGTCATCATAGTTCTATCTATATGGTTCTCCTCCTTTCCACGCCTAATCTGTCCTAAATTCATAATTCAGCCTTTTCATACAAAACTCCTCTTTTGTCGATCTTGTTCTGTCTTGCACCCAGCTTTTTATTAATACAAGGGCAACCACTGTACAGGATACGTTGCCATCTCAAGCTGTTTCCATACATGGCTGAAAAGATGGACGAAACCAGGAATGGAGCCTATTCTCAGCCACTTTCATTTGCCTACGATTCTAAGGTTGTCAAGGACATTCCCACTTACAAAGATGCCTGTGTGACTCCAACTTTGAGTTTTTCTAGCATACAGAATTGATTCTCTCAAATAATATGGCTCAATATGGAATTTAATTCATGCTGACATTGCAGAAACTTGAAGATGACATTCATTGTCTGGGTCTTAAAATTAAACAACATGAGGACAACATCAAATATTTGAGGCAACAAGTTCACAGATTGGATGACTCGATTCTTGACATGCAAGGTATGTCTCTTCATTTCTCTTTCCACTCATTAAATCAGCATGTGTGGTATGTTGCCTCAATTTGTGCTCGAAAAAGGGTACTTCGAGTTCTGATTGTACAGTTTAGAGGAATAGATTAAGAAGATGAGGTCTTTGGAGCTGAGCATTTCTGTGATTAATCCTCATGTCTTCTCTAAGGATGCTATTTTGCCAATTCATTATTCTCTCAAGTTAGTAGTACGTTCATGGTTTTATCTTTTCCCAATAATTAAGTTCCTAGATCTATCAGTTCCTTGACATGTTTTGCTTCCTGTCTACCTTTGTTCCTATTCTTCAACTATATCTTTTACATACAATTATACTGTGTGTTTATTCCCCACGCTGTTCTACGCTTCTGTCTGATAAGTTTTCTTTGTTTAGTTGCTCTTGGCAAGTATCATTCATCCAGTACACACAGGATGGAGAATAAGGATCTTTCTCACGTGGGTAGTGAAGAGGAGATGGTTGAACATATTCTGGCACATGAGAATTCTGCTGCTGGCACATTATTTCAGCTGAAAGCTTGTCATGAATCTCATGCTTCTCATCTTGCATGGATGAAAGATGTGGTTGGCGTTGTTGCTACTCTTGGAAATGTTGAGGATGATAACCTTAGCAGGTTCGTTTGACATTGGAGTCCTTGTTTAAAATTCTCCATACTATCAACTGAACACGACTTTCTCTATTATCAAGCTTGGTATTGGATTATATAAGATGATGGCATTTAACTACAGAGCTTATACCAAAAACTATTTGGTTTACCAAGTTTCTGCTATGACTTTCATCTTTCAGCATATCATTATTTTGAATCCAAGTGTCTTGTGCTTCTCATTTCTGTGAAGCTAGTGTTACGAACTTGTTTTTTAGTTTGACAGTTTGTGTTAAATCTTAATCTTAGGCTTCTCTCAGAGTATCTGGGGACAGAAAAGATGCTAGCAGTTGTCTGCAAAACCCATAATTGTGTTAAAGCGCTGGAAGCGTATGATAAGGAAGGCTTCATAAGTAAGACTTCTGGTCTTCATGAACTTGGAGCTTCAATTGAAAGGCCTCTAGATGGTCGATTTCTAGCAATTTGCCTGGAAAACCTAAGGTTTGTGGTTGCCAGATTCATCTGTTCAGCACTTATTTGTTTCTGCATAAAGCGTTTCTCTCCTCTTAATTATACATCATACTGCCTTGTATACAGACCATTTGTTGGCAACTTTGTGGTCAATGACCCGCAGCGGAGGCTTGACATAGTAAAACCACGATTACCTAATGGAGAAACTCCGCCTGGCTTTCTTGGATTTGCTGTGAATATGATCAACATTGACAAGAGCAACCTATACTTTGTCACAAGCAGTGGCCGTGGCCTGAGAGAGACTCTCTTCTATAGCCTCTTTTCCCGGTTGCAGGTGTACAGAACTAGGGAAGAGATGTTACGGGCTCTCCCATTTATGACTGATGCTGCTCTTTCTTTGGATGGTGGGATCATGAGAGGTGCTGGTATGTTTTGCCTGGGAAAAGGGTAAGAAGCTTTGTCTTGAAAAAACATTGGTCGATTTTGTCAAAAACTTATTTGGAAGGGGAAATATTTCTGATTGATATCTGTTAGAGAGTAAACAACTTGTGCCATTTTTGGAAGTTAATATTATGGTTCCTTTGAGTCCAATGTTACATATACTTCTCCTTCAAACTTGTTGATTTCCAACTCATATCATTGACTTGTTAACTTAAATGCATCATCAAATGAGCTGCTGTGGAAATCTACCTATAGAGTCCTAAATTTTTTTCCTCTGATATTTATGAGGTTCACATACCTATCCCTTTTGTTTCTTAAATGCTCTCTGATTTTTCCTGACTATCCGTGTTTTTGATGAAAATATACTGAAGGTGCTTTAATCCCTTTCTGATTTTTTAAATGGCCACATAGATTGCCTTTTTCATATTATATTTGTTTTTGTTTTGAAGCAGTAAAACAGGAAACTAAAGTGAGGCTTCTTCTTTTGATCAACTTTAGGAGACATTCTCATCTTTAGTGATTACTGAGCCCCATGCAAAGAGTAATGATCAGGGCTCTATCCAGGAGAGTGGCTTGGCAAAAGAAACTTATTATATTAGGAAGGAATACATAAAAATAAATGTGTGAAATGTATGTGTATCTAAAAATATTGGTGGTTGTGGTTTTGAATTCTCTGTGGATCTTTTAGGCCATTTACTTGACTACTTTGATTTGCTTTCTGGATGGAGACCTTGGCCCTTTGAATTGATCCATAAGGTAGAAGTTGATAGGCCTAATGCTTTAGTATTTTTAATTGCTGTCCATATATTCCAAAGCTCAAAACACCAGAAAAGTGTCCACAAGTGAGGTAGCAAAGATGTAATCATCTAAAAACAAGTGTATCTGCGAATTTATCTATTGATCCCATATTCATTTCCTGATAGGCTGTTTTCTGTTGCTTTGAAATCGTGTGCATGCAGAAAAGACGTAGTTCTGAGGTTTCCCAAAAACTCAGGAAGGTCAAGTCTACCTAAAGAGTATTTTGAAACCGAAACTGCGATGAAGGAGGAGAAATGGAAAAAGGAAAGATTGTCGGAAGATATCCGAAGAGAACAAATAGTTTTGGACCAAGTGAAGTTCAATTATGAAATAAAGAAACAAGAGTTTGTCAAATACTTGGCTGAGAGCTCATCACATTCAACTCAGGTAATGCTGCTGCATGCTGCAAACAATTGTTCATGTTCTGAGTACTTTCATCCTTTGATGTACTCTTAATATTAAAAAAACTAGTTGTATGACACATTAGATGACCTTTAATATCTTTTCCTTCATAAAAGATTTTGCTGGATAGTCAGAAATGATTTTAGCATGATGCTCATTATTAGATTATGATGTTTTGTATCTGAAAAATCCTTCATAAATGATCTATCGATGGGCAATCTCAAACATTTGAATGTTTGGTCTGAAATAATTTGGCTGACTTTGACTTCTCTTGCGCCATTTACATATCGAAACCAGATCATGATTTGGAAGTGCCTATAGCATCTGTAGTTAGCCATCTCTTCCAAGTATGAAAGTTTCACAGAAATTTCCCCTAACATTTGATTTCTGCAGAGGAAGGTTAAATGCATTTACATTCAAGAACTAGAGTCAGGACCATTGTTCACATCTTTTGGAAGACCAAAAACACAATGAGACATTTTATAGTAGTTCCCAATTATTAATACATCCGCGAATGAAACTGAGAATGGAATTACTGCGTCCAGATTCTCTTCCCAACGAAACCTCCGAAAAGAACTTTTCTTTTGCTTAAGCTATTAGGAATCACAGATAGGAAATTCAAATCTAACTAAATATAGCTCTGTTCAATTTGACATTTGGACTGAGAACCCTGAACGAAATGATCTTGCAGGATTTCTACTATTACATAATCATTAATTTTTTAAGTTAATGCATTAATATTTCATTGGCATATCATGCATCGCTTGAAAAATTCCTAGAAACACAATATTTTGTTTTCCGAACAAGCAAGAAAAACTTCAATTTTGGTGTGGTCAACAATTAAATTGGGAAAAGGTTCTAACATTGACACTAGAAAATGTCCACAGAGATCAGTTAGTGGAACTTATAGCAAACTATTACTATTTCAGGTGAGTGCTTTTTATTGTTTTATGAGAAACTCCAAGAGACCCTCCAAATTATTCTAATTTTGTTTGTAAGTGAATTTAATGATTTCATCTGTTACATATATAACTCCTTTTTGTCAAAGTTAGGGCTCGATGGACAAACACGTTTTCTCTAATTCTGTAACTGTAGTAAACCAAGCCCCTCCCCCCAAAATTTTCTGTTAGTGGTAAAAGGGGATAGATCAGCTGTACAAAAGGGGATGAAAAGAGGTGGAGGGGATTTGAGCTCCTTCCACCTGGCCTTGGGCAAGCATTTAGTGCAACTGGACCAAACCACCACTGGTTGACCCTTCCTTTCATGTTCATATAATGTTACTTGAACATCAACTTGGTGTTTATGAGAGCATAAACATGCTCTGAATTTGAATATCACCCTTAAGAATATTATAGGATATTGTAGGGAACCTTGTAATCACGCCATACATCAAAAAAGAGGTTAGTGGAATTAGCTCCTTGCCAAAAGGCGTAGGATCAGTGATTACTCTATTTGCAGCTTATAGCAAAAAACTTGAAAACGGTTCTCTTGATGCCGTTCATTTTTTTTTTTTTAAATGGATACTCTAAATTTGGAGAAGAATATAATACATCATTAAAATTTCTCATTCAGTTTATTTACCATCATTCCAAATTAAAAACCTAAGTTGGTAGTAGATTCACATGAGGATTGTTTAGGTTCAAATCTGGAAGAATATCTGAAAGTCAAATTCAAATATGATGGCTTATTACAAATTATTACAAATTTGAATTGAGCATTAGTGTTATACATCATGTACTTTTATTATATTTAAGGACTAGGTGAGTATGCTTGTCCACATTGAACATGACACATATCCAGTTGAACGTAGTAGATTTGATTTTTTGAACTCTTTTATGCGTGAATCCTGGGTCTCACTAAATGCTAGGATCTTCTATTACTAGGATCCTATCCAAATTAACTAATCTTTATGAACAAGTGGTAAAATGATTCAACTATTTAATAGTTGTATTTTAATCAATCAGGAATGCTTTTCTTTGAAAAGACAGTTGATAATGTCATGTTCGGTAAAGACACGGTCCTTTGTTTATGGTTCTTTAAATATATTCACATTCCAATTTGTTAGGGAATATACAAATTACCTGGGAAGGTAAATAAATGGCTCATGAGCACAAGTAGGAATGCAGTGCTTTCAAACCTGCCTGCAGGATAGGGAATTTAGGCTGAGGACAAACTGAATATGTTAGTTTAGAGACTAAATTGAGGAAATTAAGTGAATAGGGTCGAAATGAACCTTGTCAAACCTAGGAGCTTCCTCGATGGTTTACCCAAAACTAAAACATATTTCCTTGGAAGATAACAGAATGAGTATTACAAGTTTATAACACAGAGGACCTAAGAGAAGATTGTTAGCTATTGGAAAAACTCTAGTTTGGCTTAGTTCAGTCTTTATTAGTATCGCCTCTAATATGATGATTATAAATTGGACTAGTTTTGTGAATTCTTATAGTAAATAACACAAATGAGTTGGATGCGGGTAAATAGGACATGGAGAATCTTACATATAACATGATTTGATTGTCTTGATAAACAACACAGTTAAAAAAAAAAAAATTGTGTTTGGTGATCAATTTGTTCATGTGCAATACATTTACGCTTATGTTGCCTTTGACTGAAGACATGTTCAAGACTAGTACTCAGGAATTGACTGTCAGCTGGCCATATTATTTGAAGCATTTATTGTTTTATTGATTATGGACCATTGTCCAGTTCATATTTTCTTGACAAGATCTAAACTATGATCTCTTTACATGCAGCACCAGCTTCAGTCTGAACGCGAGAGATTGACCCCAAGATCATAACGGTACCGAATCAAAGATCCAGTTGGAGTCTCAGACTAGATGAGCAGCATATTTCAGAAGCTTGTTCTCTTGGTTAACTCGTTTCCTTGTTCTCTTGGTTAACTTGTATTTTGAATTTGTCAATCTTGTGAATCACACTCATTTTTTACTTGAGGAGTTGAAACTTAAGAGAGGCTTTTGGCTTATCTGTGGGCAAATTTTTGTGCATGTATTGCCCATTGTGTACAAAGTAGTTTGTACACATCAAGAGATTCGGTTGCAGTGGCCTTTACTGCCGGCCAACTTCTTGGCAACTGTACAGTATCTTCTTTTGGTTTTGCATTTTATTGATGTGGTACTCAAATTTGCTTGACCTCGATGTGAGAAATTTGTTTAATTCCTTGATTTTTCTTTTGATGTGTTGGAATAAACATTAGCTTCATCATTGTCGTTCAGAAATGATATGTTCGTATAAAGGCTAATCTAACAGAGTAGTAGTTTTATTATGAAATGTTGATATTAATTTCAGTTTACATGTTATATCAGATAGATTAGACCTGGTTATCATGGTGGGAATGGTAGGTAGGGTTCTCCCTGCAGAAAAACTGACGCCTTTTACCTGTAAAGTTTCCTGTAAGTGTTTGTATTGTGTTTTTTTTTTTTTTTTTTGACAGTCTATTATGGAGCGTGGAAGATAAAAAGTCTAAAACTCTACATACAATTTCTCACATAATGTGGGTGCTGTTTTGTTGATTTACACAGAAGAACTAGAGATACCACTGTTATCAAACGAGGGAATTATTCAGTGAAGGAACTTTAATAGTGTGATGCAACTTAAACAAGAAAAAGCTACAGACCTTAGCACCTAAAGAGGAAAATCTCTAAGTGGTTTAGGCCCCAAATAGAGCAGATATGGAGTAGTTTCTTCTGCTGGACAATCATGTCGGAAATCATGCTTCAAGAATAGAAGAAAAGCATTACTAAATACGTTAAACATATTGCTGAATGGTTACTTGCTGAAGTGTGCTTGAGTAAACATATTGCTGAATGGTTTCTTGCTGAAGTATGCTTGAGTTCTCCGCTGAAACGTGGAAAGAATTTACCATTGAGTCACTCCGCTACGTACTACTAGGATATAGCTTTAATGGAGTTTTTTGAGTCACTCCTTCAGTGAGCAACAGCTTCAATGGACTACTGGGAATGGTTTCAATTTGAGTGCTGTACAAATTGGTGATCGGCATGTCCGAAGATTGGCTCTGATTAGAAATCTGCGTTTTATTTATCTACAGGAGAATATACTCGACTACGTTTGTGCTATCTCTTTCAGCTTTTACCCTGGCTGTGGTGCGATCCTGTTCTCCTGGCTAAGGTCTGGAGATGCTCGGGCTTACTCCCGTTATTGCGGTCTTTGACTTCCTTGCCTTTCCTTGAATCTCTTACGGCACCATCGTGTCTAGGAGTGTCTGATGTGGGTTCCATGCCCGGCCTGCCATCTGACTTGCTCAAATTTTTATTTACTCGTTTGCTTGCAACGGGTGCATGGTGTTTGAGTCCCTCTGCTTCAGGTGATTCTTTACTTGAACGCAATTTAGGTTTGCTCATATCATCCGTGCAAAGTTGTGAGATCTGTTGCCAGCTGCGAAATTGCTCTCCGGTTGGAAGTTTTTGATCTTTTCCCCTGTAGCCTCTTCCTTGGTCGAAGAAGAGTGCCTGCACAATAGTTCTCAAAGGTAGATTCTCATTTCTCACTGCATGCAAACGTATCTCTGGAGACAACTTCTGGCAGTCAAGAATGCGGCAGAGCTGCTTCTTATCTGCTTTGGCCAGACCAGGATGCTCCTGGGCAGACATTTGTGAGCAACTAGCAGCGTAGACAGTGAAGATATATACACAATCATTTAAAAAAAAAAAAAAAAGAAGCGTGCATTTATATTTGGTCGTCCTGCATGCATTTTATGTTTGATAAATTAACATGGAAATTGAAATGCTCCAAAGGCAAATATTGCATGCTTCTCATACTTTTTTTTTCTTTGCCCCACAAAGCATTCCATTTAATGGTCAACTAGATAGTGCGTGCACACAAACTATGCTATCCATTCTTTCTTGTGTCCGTGTTTAGTTGCATTCAAATTACGGCATCATGGCTACACAAACACTAGTAGTAGTAGGTTTTGAGAGAACGAGGAATCTGCTGTTGGCATGTGTGCCCAAGTCCCATTTCATGACGATTGAAGCTTACCTTGAGATAAATGTTGATTGCCTTGTACAGTTGATCATGCTGAGGTCGCGCAATTTCTGGAACAGCTTCAGCTAATGAAACCACTTTCTGCACCGGCATATTGACATCCATTGCGACCACTTGAAGATAAGAGTCAACGAGCTTTCCCACATTAATGATTGACTTAATGGATTGCCTCTCTCTTGATCGTCTCTTCCACAGCCTCAAGAAACTTTCTAGTAGTGCCCCAACCAAGTCAATGTCATAGGAATAATGATCATCACAATTACAAGAGGGAACCAGCAGGTCATTCGGCTTTGCCCCCTCTAGTTGCTGGCCTGATCTCCGTACGAGTTCAGCCTTTGTTACTGGAGAAACCCCTAGGAGATTTGCCAAGCTGAGGAGTCTCAGTAGGAATCCGACTGAGACAGATCCTCCATCTACCGGAATCAAGCTAACAATGGTTTCAAGGATTTGCTGTTTCCTTTGGGCAGATTGAGCACCTGAACTTTCAGAAGATCCACTGGTCTTTGTAAGATCTTGCAGCCAACGACATGCATAGACGTGCAAAGCTTCACCAATCAGCTGAGGAGGTAGAATGTTGGTGGACCTTACGGCAGCAATGATGCATCTGAAGAGGTCTAAATCAAGGTCAGATACATCCTCTGTCCACCAGTCTCGTGGTACGGAATGGTGACCTTTTCGTTCATATCCCAGCCTAGTGTAAGTGAAGGACCATGTGACCTACAAATGTCCTTTACGCAAATTAAATACTGATGTCTAAAATGGAAGATATTGGCTAGTCTTTGGAGCCAATCAGAATAAATTAGGATTCAGAATATCTCTGACCTTTGCTGGAGGTTTCAGTATTTTCTCAAGAATAGAGTCTATGCATCTTCTAATGATCCCAAGATTCTCTGACCACTCAGGAACCTTTCCAGTGCTCTGCAATGTGACAATGGAATCTTTCCAGCCTTCCAGAATGCACGAAGTGAAGAAAGCCTCTAGCTTTGCAACGAAGTTTCCCTTCTCAACTGCTTCAGTCATTCGGAGGAACTTTGCAGCACAGAAAGCAGATACAAAATTATGAGCGCTGAGATTGATTGTGATTCCATAGCAAAATTTTGCACACAGCTCGAAAGCATTTTCTCCTCCAGGAATATCATGCAGCTCAAGAGTAACATTTCCAGATTCCTCAGAGACTGAGCAAAGTTGTTGCAGGAGGCCACACTTTGGAAGTAGCGGAAGCTGCAGTTGGAAAAAATTCTAGAACTCATGCACAGGATCCTATTAATCGCAAGTGTAAATGCGAAAAAATGGTATGCTTCCGCAGCTTGCAGTAGGAACAGGAGTCATTTAATGTGCATAAAATTCTCTTTGAGTTAAAAATGGTCCAGGGATTGTTTTTCAAAAACCAGTTGCGTAAAATCAGGTTATGACGATGAATCTCCGAGGTTGGCATATTAAAAGGTGCAAGACATGCTTTTCTTGTCCCTTGTCCTTTTCTTATTAATCCTCGGGTAGCCTTGGGCTCCTATATATTCCGCGTACTGATTTGTTATGACAGTTGTGAATGTCCTGAGGCTTGTGATAGTGATTCTCACTTCTCGGCTCGGCTACCATTTTCGTCTCGCAGATTCATGCGCTATCCTATTATGGATATCTCATGTTTCCTCATTGCTGAGTATACTGTGAGTTCTATTCTATCTAATACCTTTCAAATTCTCATTGCAGTACGTACAGCTTTTGTGTTGAGCCTATTGGTTTCCATTATGAAGCCAAACCATCACACAAGGGGGAACGAAGAACGTATAGAACTAAAAACAAAACAAATCTTTTTTCTTTTCCTTTTTTCCCTTTTCGTATATATCATTCATACCTTATGAAGGTGATATGAAATGTTGTTGATGCGAACAGTGAGGTCAGTAGGCACCCCTGAAATTACAGTCCTGCATCAATATTTACGAAACAGATTGCGTTAGGCAGATACATTTCTATTAATTTTATCATGATGGCAACCTAGTTGCGTTCCAATTTTTGCTTAAGATTCATGCATTGTACCTGGTGGCCTCTTCTGTATAGAAGGTGTCCGGTCTTGTCCCAAGCTTCATAAATTTCATTCTGGCTGCTTTTTTTTTTTTTTTTTTTTTTCCTTTTACTTTTTTCTACTGTGTTGCATTAAGCACTTCAGAAATGGCATAAGCTGCAATCTGGACTCGGTGTGCTCAAATTTCTGAAACATTGGAAGTCGAATATATCTCGTCATTAGTTGAACTCAGCCTGAAAGCATCTATCCGTAGCTGCATGCAGGAATTAATTAAAAGGAAAAGAGTGCAGATCGATATGATGCCAATTGGACGTTAGTTTGTATACATCCTCAGAATAGGAGAGGAATTCCTTAGTTGACTGTTAGAGAAGAGAAAGGGCTCTTATCTCAATAATCATGCACACAAATTAACACTTAAAAAAAGGCGCGCAATTGGATATGAGCAGACCTTTAAGTAGTACGCAAGAATCGAGCATCAAACAGGAAGATGCAGAAGGAATGAGATTTTCCTAGTAGATACCATACCAGCGGATGATGCAATGCAATCGAGGGAGAATGTTTTATTAATTTCCGTAAAAATGATTTTGGTCCTCCATTATAAGTACTAGGAATGGGAATAGGGCAAAGGCGAACAACTGCTTCAGTTTAGGATGTCCTAATACGCTTTCTGGGCTAGAAAAGCTTCGGTGACCACCGAGCTACAAAAGAGGTATACAAGATGGAAGAAAAAGTACAAATCGATCTGAAGAAGCGGCAAAACTGCAGAAGACAGGAAAAACTTGGTGGAAATTGGAAGAAAGATAAAAAGTAGTGTATTAATTACAGCAATCTAGCTTATACCATGCATTTCTTTGCTGACTTCAGATTATTCCTTTGAGATGCAACCCTGAATTCTTTCTTTCTTCCAGTAGCTAGGATGATGTTACTCCTTGTATTCCATTTACCATGGAGTACTAAAAGAAGAAGAAGAAGAAGAAGAAAACAAACACACATTGGAAACACCAACTCCAACTTTTGGGCTGTCATATTGCACTTTAATCTGGATGATTAATGCCAAAAAAAGAAAAGAAAAAGGAAATGTAATAGGACTAGGGATTATGACCGCCTAGCTAGGAAGGTACTATACATACATATATATATATATATATATATGTACTGTTTGTTAGCTAGGACAAGGATTAGTAAGTAATACCCCGCAGGCCCCAGGCCCCATCCCAACTCACCTTATTACGGTCGTCCTCCTCATATATAATATACGGCATCTCATTTCTGACTACTCTGGGAATTAAGAAGAGGTAACATAACATCGTGATTCCTCATGATGATTTGCTGAAAACAGGACGGGTTTTATGTTCATCCCGCGGGGGGGATGCTACTACTCTTACATGTACTAATTTTTCATTTCTACCCAGCTACCTCTATGTGGTTTCTTTCTTTATTATAAATTCCTCAAATCCTAAGTAATTGGCATTTGCATCAGAAAGAACTGAACAAAGTGAAGTTAACACTACTACGCATATATAACGTCTAAGAAAAAAGATAAAAATAATGATTAATTTTGGATCCTCTGCTGCATGCTTTGCCGTACGTTAACTTACTGATGCGAGAGCGTGGAACAAGAAGACCGATAATGGTGCTATATAAAACCTCAAACATAATGATGAAGTATAAACCAAATGCAAAACATGCATCAATTAGGAGATCGAATACTTATATATATATACATATATATACGTTGTAACGTAAGAGAGAAGATTAATTAAGCACAAAAATCTTTTCAATCTTGCACGCTTGTATATGTATATATGTATATGTTCGGCCAATATTAGAGTACGTATACGACTAACGTGATCTGTAATTGCACTTTGGTCCTCATTAATGATCATCGATCATATAGAAACTTATGCCACACCCCCCCCCCCCCCCCGGGGAGAGATCAACTGTGAGTGAAGAAATGCATTGCATGCAGAACGTAATCCTCATCTCATAATTAAGTCTGTCATAATTTAATTACTCTTCTACGCGACGCGGGGGCTCCATCGCAATATTCCTCCGACGCCCACAATGGCTGTTGCCTTGCCGGGAGGGAAGAAGGAGATGCAGCGGGGGCTAATTAATCAAACCCAAAGGGAAAAGGAAAATGGATGGACAAAAAATGAACAGCAGCCCAGCCAAAAACAAAGAGGATTTTTTCCTTTTTTCTGTTTACAAAAAAAAAAAAATATCCTTTTGCTACTACTCCATATATTATCATCATCGTTTCTCCAAAAAGAAAGGGAAAAAAAATGGTAAGTAACTGACACGTATATTCATTTTGACTTCCAGATTAAAGAAAGAAGTGTCTCTAGCTAGTCAGTCCCTTCTGCTTGTTTCCTAATTAGATTAGTAGGAGTATAAATTAACCACCAGCAAATATATCTATATCTATATATATATATACATATATATATAGAGAGAGAGTGAGAGAGAAGCAAGTAGTAGCAATTAGCTTAATTTCTAGTAGTAAATCCCAATTCCCGCGAGTAAGCTACTAGTAAATACTACTAGTCGCAGCTAGCGTTGGTGGGCGTGCCAGTAATTATGCAACAACAATCATTGGGAATTCAACTGGAAAATTAAAATCCGAAGAAGGGGACGAATCTGCTCTTAGCAGGTAGGTGCGTAGCTAGTTGTCAACTAGTCCCCCGCCTGGCTTCTTTGTCCATACTCGATTGGATTTTCTTTTCTTCGTAAGCTCGCTCGCTCGCTCACTCACTAGTCACTACTAGCCTACTACTTTTTCTTGTATTCGTCAAATCTACTAGTACTTTCTCTACAAAAAAAAAGAAAAAAGAAAAAGAGGAAAGGACACAAACACGAGCGCGCACACAGTAATTGTGTTATTATTATTATAACAGGATTCCTTTTTCCTTGCGAAATACATTTAAGTCACTCAACCATCCATCTCAAATCATTTGAACTGATGCAATTAAAACAGCAAAAGCATGGAGCTAATTGGAGATGAACATACCAAAATATTCTTGTTAAGAATCACCCGGAATCTTAACTCAGACCGCCACCGTCCGCAAAGTTTGGAGGAGGCTGCAAGAGAAGAGAATCACCACCACTCTGGTGTAAGAAAATAAACATGCTTGGATCAATGCTTTGTATAAAAACGGGAAGGGGGGGAAAAGAAAAAAGAGCAGGCAGGATAGAAAGGACGAACGGAATTTTTGATTTGGTTTGTCATGCATGTAATGATGAGTCCAGAGAGAGAGAGAGAGGGAAGAAGGCCGCCGATATGTGGAGTTGGACACTAAACCCTACAAAAGATGTAGGACTGTTGGAGGGAGCAAATTAAGACCAGAAAAGATCGAGCGCTGCGTAGCATTCTACATCGATCAAGTGCTACGCTGGCTAGGCTGATAGCTAATCTCTCCTACTACTAAGCACCCTTTTTTTCTATGGGGTGGGTTGTGGTGGACTTGGGGGGAGGGGGGTTGCGGCTGGAGGATAAGGGTTTGGCGGGGGAATCTAGCAATTACACGGAGGATAGCTTTGGGCATGGGCTTTGCTCTTACATGGGAGTAGTCAACTTAGTAATGTATCAAAAGCACGTTATCATTATCTACTTGAATAGAATAGGAAAAAGGTGAAAAGGAGTGGCTTTCCTAATTTCCCCCCTGCCCTGAATGTGTACCCACAAATGACTGAAATGCATTTCTCCCTAGATAATATTTAGGTAAGCTTGATCTACGTTTTCGTACTGTATGACGAAAGAAAAAAAATTTTGATGTCGGATGATATATGAGAACGAAAGAAAACTTGTGAGTTTGCATGGATTAGATGATTTCCAAAATATTTTTTAAAAAACTTTATTGTAGTTGTATCCGTGGAAAACTCTGTTTGTATAGTATGTTTTGATGTATTTTTAAAATTTTAAATTTCTTGAGGTTTTAAAATATGTCCCTCCTCCCTCTACCCTCCACTCTCAACTTTTCATCACCATCCCCTCTTCTATGCCACCTTCTTCTCACTATCGCCCCTCCCCTCCATTTTCCTGCCCTTGCATGCCACATTTTTCCCTTCTTCATTACCCTTCTCTTTGAGGAAGAGGGGGGAGAGGAGGAAGAGAATGATGAAAGGAGGAAACAGAACATGATAGGTAGGAGAGGGTTGTGGAGGAGGTGACCGACATTTGGAGGGAATGGGAGGGCAGCAGAGGATAAGCAGTGGTGGTGAAAAGAGAGAGTCGCATGTGGGTAGTGGTGGAGAAAGAAAGGGATTTCTTATTTTCATTTTTTTAATAAATTTTTATCTGTTTGTAAGGTATATTTAAAGTGTTTTTAGGGTGTTTTTAAAGTGTGTTATGTAAACCTATATTTGAAAAATTAAAAGTTTTGCCAAAGACTTGTATCCACACATATATACCTATATAATCATTGGATGCATGGTTTGGTCTTATGAAATGGAGTTAATAAATTAAAGGGAGAAATGCAAGCTTGACCCTTAATATTTGGCTTGGGTACTAAATTATTCTTAATGTTTCAACTAAAATAAATATGGTCCACTAGATTTTTTATTTTAGGCATATTCAGTGCAATTGGCATAAATTCAGCAATGACTAATCGTTAATATCAAATTACCATTACTTAACAATTTTCACTTTTTTGCTTTTATGGTCCCTAACGTTTTGTTTACTTGTCTAAATTTTAAATACTAACATTGAGGTTTTACGATGAAGTGAGATGCGAATTAGAATGAAATTGCATTCAATGAGTACATTATCATCCAATTGTAACTTATTTAATAAAAAAAATGTTATTTATGTAATTATGATGTTGTGCTGATATAAAGCACTTTCATGAAATTATATAGGATTTAGGAATATATTTGTTGTCCATTTAATTCAATTTATTTTAAAACCTAATTGTAATTACTTGAGATCTAGAGGATCATATTGATTGAAAGTTCAAAACTCTTGACTGAAGCCGATTTAAATTTGAAGGATAGTTATTGTGATTTTTCGTCAATTGTTCTAAACATACCCAAATCCGTTTTGACCGAAACATTAAGAAGGGTAGGGAGACGCAGGCCGAACATTTTTAACCAAAACGAAACCTACATTGGTAATTCCCTTCCACTGCCGCTAAGTCCAACAAGTGTGTAGGCGCTTGGAAGTGAGAGAAGGGTAGGGTAGGGACGTGAGTCTCGAACCGATTTGTCCATGTAGTGGGACCTTTTAGAGCGATCCCATGTAACAATCTCATCATACTTCTCCCCACTAGCTCATGGTTATAGGCGCTTGGTATATTCCCCTCCTCCTCCTTTTCTTCTTCTAGGTGACTGGGAGGCCATGGTTCTGGCTGGTTGCTTCTGATTTTCTGTCGGCCACGTATTTTGCATTGTACCGCATGATCTTTCACTGGGTACATACACTGATGCATGATCGGCCTAGTCTGATTAGACTGGTGGGGGAGTTGACAGAGATGATCATAGTGGGATTATACCCGTAACGCATGCTGCCATTGTGGAAGGCAGACAGAATCAGAAGCAAATATTCCTTCCTTTCTGGGTCTGCGTCTGTCACCCAATAATCTGTACATGTTTGGATTGCTATTTTGTAGCGAGTTTCTTGGAAAAATGGATTGTAAAAATCTATAGATAGAATTTATATTACAAACCACATGTATAAAGAGATTATTCTAATTTTCAATGCAACTTAAAATACATCATGTATTTAAACATATTTCCTAAAAAAAATTTCTTGACTTCCTTATAACTGTCCGCGAAAATTTTCAATGCGTTAATTATTCACCAAAATCTTCCTAAGTGATTGACTTTGATTAGATTTAATTTATCCACATCATTTGCCATCCTACCACTATCTCGATATAGAGAAATACAAACCAATACTAGATAACAATTTATCCTTTTAATCTACGTTTTTTGGTTTAAAAGTTTTATTTGGTTTTGGCTTTTTGGTTAAATAGTTATTAAGAGTAAGGGTATTGTTGTCAAATTGTGACCTTTGATAGGAATATTTAGTCTTGTCAAACTGACAGGGGAAAGTAAGTGAGATTTTTAAAATTTTAAGGGAGCTGAGTGATATTATGAAAAATCTCAAGGGAGATTTATGAAATTATCCCAAATTTTTTTGGGGAAAAATTACTTTCTAAAAAATTTTCCTTTGTAGCCGTGTCACCTAACATATGTACTGCCCTACACCAAAAGGGAAGGGACCTAACCGTTATAGGAAAGGTCCATCTAGATGGTTTTTTGTAGTGGCTCGCTCTTTAAATTATTGTGGGAGTGTGAGATTTGAGCTTCTGACTTACATTAATTTAGAGAAAGATTTGAAATACTTTCTCAGGATTAACTTATCTTTGACAAATTAATTACCTAATAATAAATCAATTCGGATAGTTTTGTATTATTCGTTGTTAATAAGAGTTTAGGATACTAGGTTACATTCACTATTTATTTATTTATCAGGGTGATACTCTTTTATTGTAATACGTGAAACAAACGCATATTGTCGATTTATGACTCGTGAAACTTCAAAAAGAATGTTGTATATGTAAAGCTACAATCAAATCGCAATACAGCTGGATCAACGTACACAACTAAACGAGGAAAGTATTTAAAATGTAAGCAGTAAAGTAAATATGTACATGGCATGATAGTTTTGATAGTATAAGTTAAATGCACCAGCAAGCGTTCACTTCATCCTAAAAAAACTCGTAGCTCAAATGCTTGTTGAAATTGCGTTTCATTTTAGAACCATGGAAAAACTTAAAATATTCCGAATCATCTCATGGCTTATCTATCAATTTTGTCTCTCCAGCGAAGCGACTCAACAAGCTTTGCTGACTTTCAGGTCCCAACTCATCGATAATGCAAATGTTTAATCATGATGCTCGACATTAAGCAAGCAGCTCCACGCTAGTATGCTTTCCGGAAAAATAAAAATCTTTTTTTTTTTTCTTCAAGGATCAATTTTCTCTGCTCTAATTCCTCATCCGCCGAATAGCTTTGTCCGTTCTAACTTTTTTGGTATTGTCTAATAATTCGAGGCATGGCACGATACAGATAAGAGACTTGATGAACTGACGTAAAAGACTTTGCAAAACTATTTGGTTGTTCGCAATACAAAATTGATGGAATAGAATAAAACTAAGCTACATTTCCTAATTCTTTTAGTTTCTTGCTTTGGTGTTCTATTCGTTTAATTTTCATATTAGTTTAGGAAAATTTCAAGTCTATTCCAAGTAAGTTTCGGTTTGCAATTGTGTTTGTTTAGGAAAATTCTACAATCTATACATGCTACTACTCTAATGCATTATTTTTTGGAGAGTTGAATTGAGTCTTGAAAAGTTAAGGGAAAGCCTTAGAGTATTGTTATTGTGAGTCGTTGTTAGCGAAAGTTTACATCTTGATATTATTATTGTTGAGTTTTGAATTAATAAAATTATTGAACATTTATTATGTGTTTATTATCTTCCTCTTTCCATATATTTTTATATGTGTAAAAAGTTGCTTTCACTGTGCATGATTTTTTTTTTTTTTTTTTTGGTCAACAAGTGGTATCAAAACCCTAGGTTTGCAGCTTATTCATGAAATTAAAATATGGATCCATGTTATTTACAATAATGTTATGCTGTTTTTTTCTTCGATGGTAAAAATGAATTTGAGATTTGAAGTTGAATGATGAAAATATTTTTTCAAATTGTTTGAATTTGGGATATTACCCAAAAGGGGCCCCACAGAACCTACACAAGGCGTGGAATTACTGAGCACTGCAATTAAAGAGCGTTAGAGAGAAATAGATATTTGAATCGCAAGACATCACTATGTCAGTATAAATAGTTGAATTGGTTGAAATCAATTGTGGAGTGGATAAATTATTTGAAAATTATGGTACTACTAAGATTGATGCAATTTTTAGCGTGAAAAATTAAAGAAAAAAAATATGGTTATGTTGAGAACTTTATTGGCAAAAATTATGATTTTGTGGTGTTGGGAGATTTTCTTGACGATGTGGATGAATTAAATAATGGGTCATTTAATCAGGAATAGGTGAACTTTTCTGACAGAAGTAATCAAGTCAAGAAATTATTTAAAAATACAAATTCCGTCCATTACCACACGTGAAATTGAAATTGAAAAACAATTGCAAGTTGGTGTTTCACATCGTTCATATAGTGACTGAATTATTCATGGAGACTCAAGTTCGAGATGGTATTGGAAGTGGCTATAATGGAAAGTTTAATTTGGGGGAGACAATGATGGAATTAAACTAAACTATATTTTCTAATTCTTTTAGTTTTTTTTTGTTTGTTTAATTTCCGTATAATTAGTTTAGGAAAATCTTAAGCCAGTTCCAAGTAAGTTTTGATTTACAATTGTGTTTGTTTTTGAAGTTCTATAATCTACAATCCAGTACATTGTTCCTTAGAAAGTTGAATTGAGGGAAAACCTCTAAGTATTGTTATATATTGTGAGTTGTCGTTAGTGAAAGGCCACAATTTGATATTGTTATTGTTGAGTTTTGAATGAATGAAAGTACAGAGTATTTGTTGTGTGTTTATTCTCTTTCTTTTTCAACATATATATATTTTTTATATGTTAAAATTGCTTTCGCTGTGCTTTTTTTTTTTTTTTTTTTATTTTGCGCCAACAAAAATAAGAGTTTCTTTTGTGTCGACCAGAGGATTTTTGTTGAGGCTGTTGGACTTCTTTCTGACTGAACCTTGGTGTTCACCGCTGAGCCAGCTTTTCGTCTCACTTACCTCCCATCCATAAAATATTACTACAAAATAGTTTAAGTTCCTGAAGCTTACCCTCTCCGAAAGAATACTTCAACGTTGTGATACTCATTAAAGTCTGATCAGTTACATCTCTGTAAAAAAAAAAAAAAACGACAACAAAATATTACATCTAAGAGGGTGTACTACAAAATACCCCCTCAAAAGGTAATAGCTTTTCTGATTTGCCCATATCTTCTTGTTGGATAAATACGGTCCTTAAGCTTTGTCCACTGTCCATTTTGATACAATCAACCCAGCAACAACAAGTAGTCAAATTGGATTTTGTCATTTGCAATCAAAGGATAGATGTTGCCAAAACAAGATAAATCATTCATTTGGTCAGAAATGTGTATTAATTGTCACAGATAGGTAGACGTAGAAAAATGAAATGACGAAACATATATGTGCAATAATATCAATCATTTGCAAGCAAATATGTGTTTGAGCGATCAAAACTTTCAACTTCTTACTTCCACAAATAAGTAGTGTTTTTGAGGCTTTTATTTTCGATCGCAAAATGTGTGAAGAGTCCATATTTAAATTGGAAGCACAATGCGATCTGTCTGTTTACATTGAGTTGAAGAAGCTCAAATTGGAGAATCATAGGGGAACAAAGTGAAAAGAACAAGGTTTTTTTTTTTTTTTTTTTTTTTTGTAATTAAGCAATTCGAGAACATTTTATTGCTTTGTATGTGGAAGTTGGGAAGTGTAAGGCTAAAAACCTCTGTTCGTCACATTTTATTTTTTGAGGTTATTATTATTGTCAGTTTTCTGAGTAATTGTCGTCAGTTAAAAGTAAAACATCAACCAGAGGTGAAGTAGTAATTTATTTGCAAAACAATGCTGAGGCGTTTCCAAAATTCTGCTTTAATTTAAAAAATAGGAACCAAGCATCAAAAAGTCCAGATGTATTTGAACACCAAATTAAATGGTACTGCTTGCTTGGCTCACGCAAAAGACATGTACTATGGTCACAGACTCCAGAGAGGAGAGGAAAAGAACAGTAAGCACTACTTTTACCACAGAACATATAAAATCCCAAACTGGCCAGGACGGACATTCACAACTCACTAGTGCTGTACGTTGCAGTAAAACTGTAAATATATGGTACATTTTTGCAAATCATGAAGAAGATGAAGTATGACTACTACTATTAATTGTGTCAAGTATTGGAGATTTCACGTTTCCATCTCTTCTTTTGCTGTCTGCATGGATAGGGCCGGGGTATCAATAATATGATCATCTGATTAACCGCGTACATTTGTCCTCCATCTAAATCTTCAATTAAACTAAGAGAGGCTTAATTTAGATTGGTTGCTAAACAAGTCTTCCTGCTTCATCTCCAAATCCAGCGCTGTTCATTTTCAACAAAATCATGGATCCCATTTTACGGCTTGCCGAAGAAGAGGGAGATAGTGATGGTGATGACGATCTCAGCGACAGCGGCAGCAGCAGCAGCAGCAGGAGGTTTGGTAAATTCACCGACGCTGACCTTGACAAGCTCTTACTCGATCTTAATGAACTCGAGAAAGTAATGCCAGCATTCCCCGAAGGAGGAGGAGGAGGAGGAGGCTCTG
Organism: Coffea arabica; assembly: GCF_036785885.1. Lineage (NCBI taxonomy): Eukaryota > Viridiplantae > Streptophyta > Magnoliopsida > Gentianales > Rubiaceae > Coffea > Coffea arabica. The sequence continues at coordinate 43,086,348 of NC_092326.1, read as the reverse complement.
CCAACCTTGTCGAATCCGTTTTAGCCATTAATGATCAGCTCAACCTTTACAACGCTAACATCAACGAGTCACTTCCTCCACCTCAAACTCAGACTTGTTTCGCCAGAACTAGCCAGGTTTTTTTACATGACTTCGATGCGTTTGAGACTACGATGCTGCCTCCAACTCCAACTTCCAGTACTACTCTTTGCACCCAACACGGGGTTACTGCAGCTAACCACTGGAGTGCTAAGTATGAGCAACAGGCTTTGGCCAGAGAAATTGAAGAAGAGTCTCTAGCGATGATAGAGGAAATGGCTGACCATGAACATGATGATCATCAAGGAAGCGGCACCAAATCTTTTGCCCTGGGAAATTGCAATGATCCCGCTGAAAACGTGCACAGTGTTGCTGGAGGAGGCGGGAATGGGATACGACCTTAATAAAGGTTCAGAAAGAAACTACAGCATGCATTCATGGGCCACTAGTAAAACGCAGCACCGAAATGCTACGAAGGAACAATTACCCTAGCAACAATTAGGCAGAAACCGCGAGTACCAGGGCAATCAGTAGATCGCTAGCAGTAGAAAAACATTTATCTCAACTATGGGTTCAAAGGCTCTAATTAACTAAAAGCTTTAACAATTGATCAGTACAATTCCTTCAAATCATAAAGGTTCAAGTTAGAGGGAGAGATCAAAAATTTCAAGAAGTGCAATTTGGAAGCTCGGATGAGGATGCAAAACAAAGGATATTTAACAGCGAAGTACAACAAAAATGTCCCTTTACAGAAGGAAAAAAACCTCCTCATCAGCTAAAAAATTAAAAAACTTAGCCAAAAAGCTAGCCAAATAAATCATCATCAACCTCATTGTCAACCGCACTTAAGCTACTATCGAGCTCTCCACCAGAGGCAGCATCAGCTGTCCCTTCAATCTCACTGGCTGGAGATGCTTGCGTCTCACCAGATATAGCGGAGGAAAATGCCCAAGACGAACCAACTTTACCGGAAAAGGATTCTCCAAAGAGATCATCATAAATCCCACTCCTTACAGGAGTTTTTACCTTGTCTAGAACTTGCTTAAGTTTTTCAGTTACGCCCGCTTGGGAAACACCGACTTCTTTCGAGGAGGACTGTTCCTTGCCTTTGGGTATCACCGTAATTTGTACAAGGGATTCATATTTCCCAACAAGACTTCCTTCTTTAACACCCAGTGGACCAGGCTCCGTATCTACGTCAATTCCATCCGATACTCCAACTACTTCAACCAAATCTCCCCCTACTTGATCTCTAAAAGCCACTCTTGTTCTCCTAATTCTTTTAGCTGCCCTCTCATCTTTCCCCTGTAAGGAGCTATCAAAATCAGAAGATTTAGACTCATCTGGCTTGCCCAGCCCATACCGATTTAGAAATGTATTGTAAGCCACAACAGCTTCTTCATCTGAAGGATCAGGGGGTGGGGGTATATTAATATCTGAAGGATGTACTGGTGGCGGAAAAAGAGCTGCATTGTTCTTTCTCAATATATAAGTTCTCGTAGATGCTGCAAACCGTAAAGACTGCCCAACTTCAAGCTCAACAGGGGAATCTTTGGTTAACCGCTCATTTGCAACAAATGTGCCATGTGCAGATCCTAAATCAATCACGTATATGCTGCACAAAAAAATAACAATTGAGGGAAATACTCCAAAAGTTCACCTAGATGTCAGGTCAGCAATTGATGAAACTAACAGCATCCTAAATGACTTAAGATATCCAAGAAAGTAGCAGTCACATATTTGGAGGACAGTATAGAGCAAGTATATTGGCACACAACCCAAATGAGATTGAAATTTTTAAGTATAACACATAAATATCATGCTCTTGAACAATCTCCAGAGGGAACCCAGCCCCCCATGTTCATACATGATAGATACTAGCTTCATACACATCATACTTTGTTAGATTTGAGTTCAAACTATCCGGTGTCCAAGTGACACAGATACTAGGAAAACCATGGCCATAAGATATAAAATGAAAAGGAAGTAAAGCAAACCCTCCAACTATTAGCCATGCCTTTTAAATCTTGATTACCAGGAAGCAAAAACTAATAGAAGGCAGAGCAAGCAACAAACTGTGCTTGAGAGAGAGAATGAGAGATTTGCCGCTTTTGACACTTCAGAAGCTCCTAAAACGAGTTATAAAGGTGGAAGAGAGCCTTTAGCCCCTCTGACTGCAGAATCGAAGCATGCAGCCAACCACTGAAAGTGTGAAAGATGCAATCTTTGGCACCTCTCTTCTCAAAGATACCAAATATGAATTTATGAGGACTCATCATTCTGCTAAATTGATACTAGTCTAGCCTAGAAGTTTCATGCTTTTCTGCTCAGACATTCAACTGTTTATATACTCTCTCCCAAGATGGGTTAAACTAGTCAAAATTTTGCACTTGACTTGTTCGTCTACATCAATGCCGCTGCTCCATAAATATTTGTCGGGTATGTCACATTTATAGTATCCTCCTTGAGTTGCATAATGACTACAAATGCTTACCTTAGAAAAGCAGTAGATTTTGGAAACTCATATGCTTTCCACATATGCAGAATCCTCAGAAGTTACTCCTTATCATTGTAGGGTAGGTCCTTTAATTCTTAAAAAGTCAAGTGAGAATATAGTGCAAGTGGAGCCCTTCAAGGTTTTGTGGCAATAGTGCCTGCTGTGGACAGAAAATTATTGTTGAACTAAGGGAAGCTTTTATTTTACCCTATCCTCTCCTTGCCCAATAGGGCTTCTCTTCAAATGGTTGATTCAGGTTAGCAAAAACAAAATAACTGGCCTCACATTGGCCATCTTTAATGGACAGAAAACAGGCACGCACATTGAAACAGTTCAACCATCATCTCATTGTGAGGATCCACAGAAAGTAAGGACACTGTGCTCCTCACTTTCTTTGGTTTAAGATATATTAAAACATTATATTTTCATCTAATTCATGATAAAACCATGAAATTGAATCAAATTCAAATGATCCATAACAATGTGAAGGTGGTTGGTTGTGTACCTTCCATTCTTGTGAGGAATGACAGCAGCATGCTGCCGTGAGACAGACTGGTGGTCAAGCACAAAGTCACAAGTTTGAAATTGCCGTCCAAATATGTGCCTCCGCTTATCCAAATGGATGTTATCAAGAACCTCGCCATCCTTGATGACTTCAAGATAATAAAAACCAGGACAAGGTTCAATTGCCCAATCAGGGGGCTGCCAAGTTGATTGGCCCCCTCCAACCTGAGTCACTGGCTGAGTTGGGGGTACAGGTTGTGCAACATCCGGCAGTAGAGGCTTCTGGGAGCCAGGGTTTTGGTTATGGAACTGGCTTAGGTGGTGCTGAGAGTTGGAAGCAGAAGGGCTGGCAAGTGGTTTATTGGAAGGCTGTGTGGGTGATTTAGCATTGGCAGAAGAATTACTCACACTGACAGAAAATGGTTCCGAAGTTTGAGCCTTCTTGAAGCGATCAAGACCAGCTCTCCCATACATTTTCTTGAAGAATTGTAATCGTTGTTCGTTCTTGCACAGAGTTTCTTAAGAAATAGTACACTTCAATCAGATATTAGGTAAATGGTAGCGCTCCAGCATCCTCAACTAACACACACACACACACACAGAACTTCAAACAGATGTTGAAGTCTACAGGCGCTTCACTTGACTCGGATAAAGCTTCCAGACAAAACCTACTAGTTCAGAAAAACCATATTAAGACTGTAAATCTACAGAAAGAATCTCGATAGTGCTAAGGTCGTCGGCAATGAACAAATTACAGATGAGATTTACGCCCGGCCCCCCACCCCCACCCCAACCACCAAAACTTCCATGGACTGAAAGCGGAAAACAGACGCAAAGACTGAGGGCATACACTATCAGAGAGTAAGCAACAAAATCAAGACCTATGGAGCAAATCGATCGCCTGCACAAACTGCAGGTTGCTAGCAGCAAACAAACAGAAGAAACAAATGCCACCTGGAAAAGCTTTGAAATCTTTACCGCCTAATACCACCTGCACTAACAGCAAAAATACCAAAAACAGCGATAAGGTTAAAACTTTGATATTAGGGGTGCTCGATTTCTTTCTTTTTTTTTGGCATTTATTCTTTCTGGTAGCATATGGGAATCAGAAAGCCACCCCACCACCACCACACCCCCCTCCCCCCTTTTCAACCCAAAAAACAAAAAAACCAAAAATTACGTATAAGTTAATCCCAAAAATTAAGCATAGAGCTTTATATGTGTATTTCAGATGATGATCTTAAATACACATATAAAAAAAAAAGGATGATGATCTTCAAACTGAATACGGGAAATCATGAAGCAACTAAGTAAGACCATGTAAAGATGCCCTCTTTCCCCCAGCCCCCGGGAAAAGTGAGTAGATTGAAAGATTTACCTATTACTGCCTCTCTTTCAACATGAAGATGAAGAAGCAGAAGCAAGAGGCGAGCAGCCAGACGGACCCAACAAGATACCACCCAAAAAAACAAAAAACTTGTAACAAAGCGCAGGAAGATTTTTGTTTAAAATTCTTTCTTCTTCTTTTTTTGGTTAATTTAATATATTAATGGCATTGACAGACAGGTGGTGTGGTGGTGGGTTTATCACTTAGATTTGAGACATGAATGAAGGGAAGCGTGGGTGGACGACGACAACAGCAGACGTAGGCCGAGTCCGATGCGGATTGAAGATATAAAAGGAAGAGGATGACGGGGCTCGGCTTGCGTTTTGTTTGGGCCTCTAACTTAATGGGGAATGTATCTCTGTCTAGTCTTTTATGCCTTTTCGTTGTAAATATCATATACTGCATACTCATAGAGAGAGTGCTATTTTTCACAGACTTCACCTGAGATTTTGTCTTCATAACATTCACCTTCTCCCAATGTTTATACAAATTATAATGAATAATAATTACCCCACCAGCTATCTCTCATCACCATCTTTTGGACAACAGCATATACTGGTATAGTAGCTATTGTGTGCATCATAATGATGTTTGTGTTATTTTCATATTCACTCTCTCTCTCTCTCTCTCTAATACTAGCATTCGTAAACTTCATCTTAATTATTTACATTACGCACCGTGGTTATCAAACCTGTATAAATGGGAGAGAGGCCAATGCAGTTACAGTCAAATATGATTCGATTCGATTGTCATACCTTTTACATTATTTGATATACAATTATATACATTATGCATCGTGGTAATCAAACTTGTATGAATGGGAGAGGGGCCAATGCAATTATGGTCAAATGTGATTCGATTTGGTTATCGTACTTTTTACATTATTTGGCGTACAATTATATTATATTATCGTATTCGAAATAAAAGTGATATATTTATACACCTCAAATTTAAATGTGTATAATGATCGAATGAAACTGTACAAAACACAATTATACTGAATCCTTATCCTGCTTGGACTATGGAGAAGGAGAGGGCCATAAATAAGGAAAGGACTCAGAACCCAACGAGCCTTTGTATGAAACCCCATAACAACTACCCTCTATCAACTCGGTAGTAGCAGTTGCAGTGGGAGCTAGCAATGGCAGTCGATGCAGTTTTATAAACTACATGAAGGAAGCCTTTCTAAATTATGCTTAAACTTTAGAGGTCTATAACCATCGCTTGTACAGACAATGGGGCATTTAGTGTCATTAACAAAATGAAATGAACATTCGTACCTTAAATGGTCCACATCTACAATGAAAAATCAGACACTGATCAGAGGTGTCACACTCTGACTAAACCAAAGAATGGATATTTTGATACAATCACACTTGCATTATGTTACAATTCATACTTAGTGGTAACTGCTTGTTGTAAATCAGATCTCCCAACTCATATTTAAACAAATAATGATAATAAAGGTCGAGGATCTGCTTGAACTAAAAAATTTCCACCATGTCCAGAACCAACTTATACCTGGGTTCCAGCCCCCAGGACCATTCCTTGAGTCAGTCTTCTCTTGAGAGTTGAGTCTATTTCACACTAAAAATATTTTCACCCAGAAACTAAATACCAACCGCAAGTCCTCCTTTTGAGTATGCTCTCCTATAGCTATACCCTGCCCATGAAGCAAGGGCTCTCCGGAAGCAAACATCTCCACGATGACCACGCGAGATATCAACTTAGCTCGGGTCTGATACGATTAGCAGCAAGTTTAAGCATACTGCGCCGAGAGAACTCAGTGGAAGGGAAGGCCTTCAGAAAGATTTACTCCCCCTGGAAATAACACAAAATTGTTGCCGACAGGTTTCATACAAACATTCATCTATCTCCCTGTAACAAATTCCTTTTCAAGTACGCTGAACATCACCAGTAGCCGCTCCTGCAGATTCACAAGAATGTTCTTGGTGATCCTTTTCTGATGTCTTGTATATTTCAACCATGCTAATCCAAAATAAACTTGGACACTGCATCCCATGGATCTTGATGGTGCATCCTCAACCTGGTATCTCATGTGAAGCTGAAACATTACATTAACAGAGAGCTTTTTGAGCAATGAAGATAAAGAAACCCAAAGAAAGGTCACAACAGAACAAGCAGGCATCTTGGAGGTGCAGTGTTCTTACGTTGAAATAGTCACCAAGTGGAACTCCATGGAGGGTCATAACCTCTTCTATGACCCAACCATTTCTTTCCGAAAGACGAGATTTCTGCTGAGTGCTTGTCACTTCTCCTCTATAACGAGAAATGCGTTTATCAAACTTGTAGTAAAGTTGTCTTTGGTAGACATCAGGCTTTTCAGACTCCCAAGGGCTGTAAGAATAATTAAGACAACCAACCCTTTCCATGACTTTACGATCAATATCATTACCACCAAATAGCTCCATGAAGAAACTCATCTGAAAATGACCAACACATGAATTTTTGTGATCCAGATGAGTGCATAATGTTTGAGAATTTAGAAGCGTCTTAAGCTAAAGGTGGAGATGTACTTACAGGAATAGAAAGAACAGAAGAATAAAGCAGAGACATGCTGACATCCTCAACACCCAAGAATGACCCAGTCTCTTCAGCATGGAGGCTTTTGGATTCAGAATCTTCATCTGTTTCTTGAGACACTTGGAGATTTTTAGTCTCAGATTCTTCTTCAACAATTTGGACCTTCTGCTCAGGGCTCAGGGCTCTCGCCTTCCACAGAGCCATGATTGTCCTATTCGGCAGAAAATGCATAACTAGTTAAGCACATGTTTAATGTCAAAATCCATTTTCATCTCCCAACTAGGAAGTCAGACACCCAACGAACTGGATTCCAGGTTCTTACATTGAATGAGTAAAAAGTCAATCCACAATTAAATTTCCTTTTTGAAAAAAATGAAGCACATTTTTCCAGTCTGTCAAATCACCAAAGTCAATAATTTGTGCAAGCATACGAGAGGTAGCTTCTTATTGAAATAATGAAGCATCGCGAATAAATGCATTTTTTTCAAACATAATAGTTTGAAATATTAGACATCCAAAGATCAAACCCGTAAAAAGTCGTATATTTACATATGGACCAGCAAGATATGAGCCAAATGAAACCAGAAAGAACAAACATTAGATGGGGATGGGGGGGGGAGGGCAAAGATTCACATTACTTCAAGAACAGGTCAAGTGAAGATCAAGATGAGGGCATTTTCCGTAAAATCCAAAAACCATGGCAGCAAGGATTTGTGGTTTAAATTCTAAAAGATCCATGTGAGCTGAGAACATGATAAAGTTTCATGCTTTAAGAGGAGCTACAAGCAGACACATCCAAAAAACAAGATCAAGAAGTGTCAGTTCAAATATCAGTCAGGACACCACAACTCGTACACACTCTTGGATACTAAATAATTAACACTGATAGTTTAGGATTCCATAAGTATGGTGGGCGCTCATTCTGTTGTAGTCCAATATTTGCTTGGCGCAACAATCAATAAGTAGATGAATGATAATTGCACATGTAAAAGATATAAGTATTCAACCAACAACCATCATGTATTATAGGGGGAACATAAAATTGCTTGGTGCACACGTGATTTCTTGGGATAAAATAAAGATGATCCCTTGACATTATATGGGGAACATAAAATTGCAATAAAACTCTGTATTATACAAAACAGTGCATTCACACTACAGAGCCAAATACCATATACAAGGACACATAAATTTATTACCAAATGCACCCATAGGTAAAAACAGTGAGCTCCTTGCTTTTAAATGCATGTTATTTAAAAACTTAATGCATTCTACTTTATCCAAGAAAACCAAGTCCACCAAGTTGACGAGTGTCCCATGATCATGTTCATGGATCTTGGTTAGCAGTTCATTCTCCAATACTTTGAGAATTAAGTCAACATATTAAAGATTGAGGCTGATATCTAGATGTAGCTGCTTTGAAAATAAGTCTCATTTTCAAAGAGAAAACTAAAATCAGCTACAAAAATCTCCCAAGTTTTTGTACTATAGAAATTTTTAGAGAGAGATCCAAAATAATCTCGTAGTTGCTCAGAGGGTAGTCAACCAAATTGCAGGCAACATAATAACCTCACTAGAAATGGTCGGATCTATTCGGGAAGGTGATAAAATAAGTTATTCAGTTGGCCACTTAAAACTCTTATCTTTGACACCCAAATAAACAGAAAGAACTGATTCTAGGCATCTCCCATAAATATATGGAAATCTTTGAATTGGACTGATACACCCATGAGTATGAGTGAAGGGTCCTTTGGACGAAAATAGGAAGTTCCAAGGTATCTTAATGTCCATCAGGCCCAATATGAATGATTGCCTCAATATTGTAACAGAAATGCCTATCTCTCCCCGCACATGCCAGAAATGACATGATTCCGAAAGGAAGCATATAGAAATCAGAGAGTAAATTTGATAATGTGCTCAAAGGCATTGAGAAATCAATCAAAAAAATTTAAAAATGAATAAGCAAGAAAACAACACAACTAATATTCACTGTCATTTCTTACTATATCTAATACTTGAAATTACCTGTTTGCAATATTGAATGACACGAATGAGTGAAAATGAAACTTCAGTCTCCCCGCCTCATCTTGTGTCTTTGCACCATGCCTTGCATCAAAGCCTCTGCCTGGCTTCAGCGTCATGATAACAATAGGACTACCCATTGAAGACAAAGTAGGAGCAACAACTTGAATGTCCTCTATGTCTTCCCAAAGGAAGAAAAACTTTGTCTTGTGTCCAAATAGGTCTGCATGGAACCCAATTATTCTAGCAGACAAAAATAGACGGCCCTACATTTGAACAATAAGATTGCAAGACATAAGACAACATCCAAAAAAAGTAATGAACATCAAAAGCATCATTTTTATGCCTGAACACCATGAAGGTGCTGATAAATAAAGTATGCATACCCTTAACGATCTTAAAAATGTGATATCACATTAAATATGAAAACTACACCAAATCATATATTTCCATTGCACAATAAAACCGGAAAGAGAAAGAAAGAAGAAAGAGACTGAAGAACTACCTGGAGGGGCATCTTGCGTTTCAAATGACAAGTGAAGTCATTGATGAGGAATTCTTCCGGTGGGAGGCCAAAAAGCTTTTGGAACGCTGAATTTGTTTGAGGTGACCGCAATCTTATCTAGAGAAGATTTGGTTTACAGCATCAGAATGGAATCAAAAAGACCATAAAATCTGATCCATTAAGTAAATTAATAGTAAATAATGGAAGACCAAACAAAAAGTTACCTTCTTTCCCACTTCCTTTTCCATCTTAGATAAAAAATCTTTGACAACATTGGTACCTCTTGTATTGTTCAAGAAAATTCTTAAATGCAACTTAGACTGGCATGCCTGAGCCAACTTCCCTTGGAGAGGAACCCAAACGTCAGACAAATCCGATATATTAGATTTCAGAAAATTGATTTCTGTGTGCCCAAGAGAGGTTGCTTCATCAAAAGGTCCATCAAAATCAAAAATTTCCACTTCCAGCACTGATGGAGGTTCATCCATTGCATCAAATTCAAATATTTCTGCAAGCAACCAGAGGTGCAACAACCAAGTTTAATCGAGTGAATATACTGCCATCAACATACCTACTGCAGATATGACGATTTAGACAGACATAAAAGCTACAGAGAAACAAACAACTATACCATTCCACAGAGGATCAGACTTCTGGAATTTGATTGAGCTCGTTCTCGTTTTCCCATTGCATGTAAAGACCACATATGGATCTGAATAACCACTTGAATCAACAGCTGCTAAATTGTTTCCCTCAATCAAGGCAACAGTTAATAACCAACCATCTCCTTGTGCTTTAATTCCATGATCACTGCCTGCAGTTAAAATTTGAGAAAGAAAATCTTGGCTTTAAAGAACATTAATGCAAAAAGAATAATATGACCAGGACGTTGCAATGCAGCAGAAAAAGCTACAAGAGGTAGTACTCAACTGAGGAATTCCAGCAAGACAAAAGAAACAATGGAACATATAAAGAAGCTATAAAGCCAATAATTCTTCAGTACGTGCAAAGCCATTTGATGCTAAAGGCAAACCAGCTGCCAACTAGAAGTTGACAGATGGAGACCTCAAAAATTCCTTTACCAAATACTTCATGCTTGTTGAATTTAATAGCAATTCTGGCGCACTGAATTACCTTTTCGCACCCTGGCCTGCATGAAGCGCGACATTAATTCCAGCACCCGTTTTCCTTGAAGAACTAATATTCCACAGACAACCAATTCACCAATAGAATCTGGTAAGTCTAATCCAACAAACTCAAGCCCCTGAATTGTTCCTGGCATGGCCAGAGAAATGTGCACAAAGACATATAACCCTACAAAAATAGTAGATATTACTGTGAAATTGGCAAAATACTCGACTGCCAGTTTCCAATCTGACTGTTGCTCCACCTTTAGAGATGCCAAAACCTGTTCCTTCTCAGTACTGACGTCTTTCATATCAACCGGCTTCACAGTTTGAGATAACAAATTCCCATATACCACAAAGCTATCTTTTATACCTTGTCTTGCCCCACTTTCAATCATACCTTTCATCATAGTGCTCTGCAAGAAATTCATTCGCCATGACACAACTAACCGAGAAGATTGTTCCCCTGATGGGAGCTCAGGCCCTGAAGTGATGCAATAAAGCACTTCTGCCCTAAAACAACTACCATATGGAGCATCTGGAGTGCTCACACTCGAGAAAACTGCAAAAGTATTGCCATCAGCTTTCAGATAAGTTTGATCTTCAGTGGCTCTCAAAGCCTTGATTAACTTAGTTGCAGCTTTAATATAGGAAACCGTCCTTGTAAGGTTTTCACCACCATTTTCAAACTTCCAAGGCCCTACCCGCAACTCTGTGGATCCCTGCATATCCGTCGCAGATTTGAAAAAGTTTGAATCTTGTGAAAAGAGTAAAGAGTTCAGCTCATGAGGTGCAATTGCATACATTTGGTCTAGAACTACTCCCCCAGGTAGGTTGCTTGGAATGTCGCCCCCTTGCTCTTTCGCCTCCAAGCTTCTCATAAGTTCTTCAAAGCTGCTTGAGGAGGGCTGGTCATCAGACTTGTCTTCATCATCCGCCGAATTTGCACTTTCAAATGGCTCCAAGACGTCAGGAACTTTATTGGTGGCGGCAGGTGCTGTATCCCCATTTTTGTTAAACATTTGAGCAATTCGACCAGCAAAAGTTTGGGCATGTGACCTTTCTTCCTTAGAAGGGGCAGGGGCAGCTTCTTCTAATCTCACTGGCGAAGGTGATCTCGGGGGACCATTAGCAGGCCTTGAGGGAGAACCCATTGTCATGTCAGCGTACTTCCTTGACAGTGGGCCATTATCACCAACAGATTGCGAATCCACAAACGAATTGCTTTGCGATAAACATATTGTCAGAAGAATTTCACCTAGTCGAACACAACAACAGTGTTAGTGCTATCGAAGTCCCGGTTGCAATTGGCAATCACACCAAACTTGCCAAAATGGAAACTTTTTAGCTTTTAACATTTGACAACTACCTCATCTTTGCTATTGAAGACCAAAAATGCCAAATTGAGCACTAAAGCAAAACATAGGATCATAAGAAAGTCAGAAATAGTAGGAGCCCAGAAAGAAAAAGAGATTAGTTACCGCAGTCCTTGTTCTTGGCTTTCTTGTTCTTGGGCTGCAAGGTGTACCACGCAGTGCCAAGGGACTTGTCTGGAGCATCGAAAACTCCAGAAATAGGGACTTTGATCTGCCCAACAAAGTCATCGTTGAAGTACTTATCTTCGTCCAACACAGATATGAGAAGTTCTTCCTTCAAGTCATCGACCCGGAAGGCAAATTCCTCACACCAGGATGGATTTAAACACTTCTTAACCACCTTGGTCTTGAACCTCTGCTTTCCCAACTGCAATTTCACGTACGGATCACTGAACCCATTTGGGTCCATTGGTGGTATATCCCTGGCTTCGATTACGCGCACCAAGAGCTTCATACTTGCCGACGAGAATCGAAATTCTCAATGCCGCCAATCCTTGTAGCTGACTAGCTGAGCTCAACCAATACTAACTCAACCGACCAATTCTAATTGTATTCGCCGTTGAACAAATTCTTACAATATCAAAAGATCAGAACTTTTTTTTTTTTTTTCCCCTTCTTCTTCTTATGTAGTATTGTGTAGTAGCATGCGTGAGATAGAGAAGTACAGCCAGCAGAAATGGGCTCTGATCAACAACCAAAAAGTGGAGTCTCACATATTTTACATGGAAAAAGAAAGAAATTTTCGATAGTAGCAACTGACATATGCTGGTAGTATATGCTTACTTATGATTTCGGACAAAACCAAGAAACAGGGCTGGCAAAAGGAGAGGAAGCTGACATATTTTCGTTAGCTGGAGTGTTTTGAAGAAAAATTACATAACACATATGAATGGTGTTCAACTGAATGAGAATGAAAGAGGACAGGAAAGTGGAGGGACTAGTACACCTCAGGAAACCAAAAAGGGAAACCAAAAAAAACAGAACAAATAAACGGAACGCCAGAAGATGGGTAACCAAAAAGGGGATCAAAAATTTGGGACGTCAGAAAACAAGAAAAGGTTGCAGAAAAAGGGATTAACGTATGTATTGTTTGAACTTTGAATCAAATTCTTTATTTCCTCGAGAGGGGGAAGAGAAATCAAATTCTTTATTGGGTAAGGTTTGAAGAATGAATATAATGGGTTATTTTTGAGGAGAAAGCGGGCGAGAAGAAGAATGTCTAGAGTAGCGAGATGAAAATGCTAGTGATGAATGAATGAATTGAAATGTTGTTGTTACTCCTAATCCTCCTAATTCACAAGAAGAAGAAGAAGTCGTCATGTGGACTTTTCTAATTGTGGCCTTTTCTTTGTTGTTGGGACTTTGGGGGTTGGATTGCGAATTTGGAATTTACCAAATTAATTAACAACAACGCGCCCTCACGGACATCTTCGGACTTTCTGCAATTAAATACACTAAGTAATAAACTATCCATCCATGAATGAATGATCCTCCATACACCAAATCTTACCATCCATGCCCCACTTAAAACTAAACCATTCTTGAATTATTATATGTTGTCTTCAGTTTAGACAACATGAATGAAAAATTCCCAATTCTTGTCTCGGGTATGTGTCGCCCAAAGGAAAAAAATTAAAAAACAAAATGTAAATTTCCGTTGCAGTTATACGGTCTTATCTAGTAGTACAATATAATAATAATATTAAGGTCTAACTTAATAATAATAATATCATCATCACTGCTTAAATTAAATCAGTAGTATTAAGTAAGGATGGATTTGTGCTTTTGACCAAAAAGGCTTATTATTCTAGACGATACGTTTAATGCGTTGTTTTGACGCGTTCAATAGAGGACTTTTTTTTTTTTTTTTTTTTTTTGAAGGGGGGGGGGGGGGGGGCGTGTGTGAATGTTGAACAGTCCTTGTGTCATGTGTGTGGTCGAAGATACTTAAAACATAACGAAACACAGCAGCCCAAAAGGGGAAGAGGAAAAGAGCTTAGACAAGTCAACACGGGGAGGCTGGAAAAATTGAATGGTCTATGGAAGGGCTGGGGTCAATGGGGGGCGTAAAACTAAACCTTCTCGGACATTAGGTGCCAATGTGGACTTTGTTGCCACCACTCCAGCAAATGTCTCATCTAATAATTTCTCTCTCTCTCTCTCTCATTTCTCATTTAATAATTAATACTTAATAGCACTACTGCTGCTTTCATGGAATCCGTTCCTCCGACTACCGTAAATAAACAACCGTCGTGTTGAACTTGAAGCCAAGGTTCAATTTTTCGTAAAAAAAAAGAATATATCCTACTTGCGGTTTCAAAAGTATCTGATGATGATATGCGGTAGTAGCGCTTGCAATTGCAAAGGATTCTTGAATCCTACTCCTCTTTCCACAAAAGCTCCCCTCAGCTCAGGTTGGAAAATTGAGGCGCAAGACTTGCAGTCTTCTCAGGATACAATAATTATTATTGATGCAAATGACTTTGACTTTGAAAGAAATACGTAGGATATGCAAACCGGAAAGACGAAGAAGTTCCTTTTGATCATCATCAGGCATATGGATATGGAAGGAGCACCATTCTAAAACTTGGCCTTGCAGTTTTCTTCAAAACCTTCTTGCATATTTATTTATTTTTTTCTTTAAAAAAAAACACAGAAAGGAAACAGTACGCTCACGAAAATTCAGTCATTTGAGAAGACAAATTGATGAATAACTTTAAGGTTCGTTCATTGTTGCCTCAATAAATGCTGCCTCACATCTCGTCTGTGTTCTACATACCGTTCATCCCCTTTGCCAAGGATGTCAAAGCCAAAACAACAAGCAAAAAAAAAAAAGAATAATAATCATAATAATAATGTGGAAGCTGATGAAACTATTAATCAACAAGAAACAACAGCAATTAGATACCAAATGCCAAAAAGACTCTTTTGCATATCGAATAAAGTAAAGCGTGTGCGCGTCGAGCTTTTTTTACTCTTTGTGGGAATATCCCTTTCCTACTTCTGCCTCTTGTATATCTTTCCCAAAAATGACTTCAGCACTGACTGCACAGCTTTGCTGGGATGAGCTTCGATACAGCTTGTCAGCTTCTCATAGCTTTTGCTTTCATATTCCGCAAACACGCCCTAAAAGAGTTGCAAATTGAATTCCAAAAACACATTAATAATAATTTTAGCTAATCCGAGAATGAGAACCACAACAATTTAATGGTAACTGACAACTAAATGAGAGAATAATCTTGAGAACATATTCAAAGAATCCAAGCTCAAACCTGGAGATCAAGTTCGTGGTATAGGGCTTTGACTTTTGCAACATCAGCAGCATCTGCCTTTCCATAGTGCGCCTGGCAGTGGACACAGCTTTAAATGGGAATCCTAAATTTTAAGCAGAGAAATTGCCAAGAAATAACGCATGCATCCTTACAAATAAAATATTTTTCTGTTCTTCACTGCATCTTTCTAGTGCCTTTACGACCAACCAAGAACATTTAAAATCTTCAATATCACTTCCTATCTGTGACAACAGGACGAAGTAAGGTATCCCAGCTGGTAAGTTGCTAAGTTGTATAAGAGCATTAAACTCTGAATATAATGGCATTCATTTGTGGAAATGTTTATACCTTTCCAACCTTTTCTGGTTCACCAAAGCAATCCAAATAGTCATCCTGACAGGGTGAAAACACAGTCAGAAAAATCTTCTGGCCAAGTGTTTGCATGTATGTTTTGTATGTGAAGTGAAACCTTTGACGCTTATCCAGTCCGCAATATAACTTCCCATTTGGCATGTTCTGGACTGTAAGGTGTAACTGATTGAATAGAAAACAGTAGTATTCTGCTACGAATAACTTTGAAACATTCAAAAGTGTGCTCCTACAGACATGGTTTGACCTTGACAAACCATCGTAAAATTAACAAGTGTTGTTTCGAAATCCTTCAGAGATGGGAAGGTATGCTGACAATGGTAACCAAGATACCCTAATTCAAGCTCCCTTCCCCGCCATTGAGAGAGAGCAAAAAAGACAAAAATAATACAAAATTTTCACCTCTTTACCTCCCATCCCTTCCAAAAGGTAACTTCAAAAGAACTTTGTCCACACATGTTTCACTAGAACTGCATCAATTATAAAATTCTTGAGAGTAGTAGAGGATTGCGTCAGACAAACAAGTATTTACCTGAACTTGAAAGTATATTCCCATGTCAATCAGAATGTTCTTTACATCTATATGGTTGTTCAAATTCTCACCAGCCATAAGCAATGCACATGCAACCTATTTGGTAAATAATAACAAAACGATTGTTATCCACCTTGACAAACTTTTGAATCTCAATCACTCTATTTCATCGGGCAAAATCATTGAAAACGTAGACATTAGCTTACAGGAAGGTAGAAAGAATAATAAGCAGTCTTGTACTGAACAATTCGCCGGTGGCTGCATGAAAAACAAATATTAGTTCAGAGGACAATATGTTACATCTCACATCATCCAAAATAATTCAAAGCAGGCTCAAAAGTCAGCCAAATGTGGAAAATCACCATTCCCACGATAAGGATTGTATACTTAATAGAGATGTGTGCATGTATGATACAGTAGTGGACAAATTAAACTACCTAATACCACTGCCTAACATAGTTGAAATTCAGGTTTGTCAACAAAAAGCATTTACAACATGATGAGACCTAATGCAACACAATATACAATACCATCTGCCTAGAGTGAGGATATGAAAAAGAGCCCAGATGTAATATATATAAAAAAAAAAAAAAAAAAAAAAGTATAACCGTTTCTGATGTATACCAGGATAATAAATTCAAAGAGGAAAACTCCTGTTAAAAAGCTCTAATTCTGATTGCTGGATGAAAGAAGTTTTCCTCTGTGGAAAACCCCATACTTTCAAATGGAATACAGAATATTACATGTCGTTCTAGTACATTGATGGTTCCCCAAAAACCAGAAATAGAAAGAATTGGCGGTAGGTTAATCAGTTCCTTTTTGCGGAAAGTTAACTGCAGGTAACAAGTGCAACCAGTGTATGGGATTTGAACATGAAAGAGTTAGGCAGATTCATCTACTCACAGTGACAAGGAGTATTTAGATAGATCCTTTTCTCCTTCAAGGGTAGTAATCAAATCTATCATCTGCCCTGAAGCAGTTTGGAACTCCACCTGCAATTCAAAACTACGATGGACATTAGAATGCAATAGCAGTTTAACTGAATGGAGCAGGGTCCATGTTTTACTTGGTTTACCTCATTGAACAAATCCAGAAGGTCTACATAGTAAGCCTTTTCTCTGAAGTGTTTCTTAAGAATTCTAGGGATGTGATTACGGAGTAAGACACCGTCATTTGCAGCAATCATACCAACCTAACAATTGCAGTTAAAAGAAAAAGAGTTTCACGAAAGAACTTTATTGGAGTTAATGAAGAATTATGTAAATCTTTTTCATCCTTGAAGTAAACCTTTGGCACTCTGAACCAACAAAGTTGACCACGCCGAGTGTGGGAATTATCCTCAATGTCATCGAGAACAAGAAAGTATGCCTGCAGCTGTAAATTTTGCAAACTCAAGAGTATCAGAGCTCTGCACTGTGCAGCAACTAAATGAATTCTATTTATCAAAGTAAGAAGAAAAGTAGGTTACCATTGACCTACCCATTCAATACACCACCCTAGAGCACTAGCAAGAAACACCTCATCCTCAGTTAGTTCCTTTCCTTCTTTTAGCAGCTTGTAGCTATCAACGACGGACAGACCTCGGTTCAGCTTTCCTGCAAAACGGAATACATTTTGGAGCATTTCAGGGAAAAATGGTTTTCTGCAAATCACCACACAAGAAAAAGGCAAACAGAGCCTTCCTGCCAACTCCCTTCCCCTCCCCCCACCACTGGCCCTCTTTGTCATTTTCTTTGCTTTGCCATCTAGAGATAAGTAATAACTCCCAAGTGATCAGATCAACAGTTACCTCCAGGAACATTGTAGTCCAGCATCTGCATCATAATTAAAAATATAAGAAATTAAAGCAAGTACTCAAAGAAGTGCATTTTCTGAAGATGGATATGCTCAGACGCAAATGTAAGTGCAAGCACATGAGAGAGAGAGAGAGAGAGAGAGAGCAAATTTTCATCATTTATTTTGTGGCAAAGCAAAACATAAAAAAGATTGGTTCTTGCTGCAATTTGACGTGTAACTGGAACGGAAAAGAAAATGAGGAACGGATGGCCAATCCATGGAAAATTCTCGACAACCCCCAAGATGGATCAAAATTAAGCTTCAAAAAAGAAGTCAATTTGTAACGGAATCACGGTAAAGCAAGAAAAAAGCTAAGCATAGTGAAAGGGGAATAGCATAAAGCTCAGTGACAGCAAAAAAAAATCAGCAGGGTATCATGCTAAGTGGAATCTTAACGCTGGTGGGGCAAAAGCACTAGAATTTTTTAGGGAATTCATAGAATTACAAATCAATGATCTCAGAAATCATTAATGTTACAACTTTGTGAAACAACACAAGTTTCTAAAAGGAGAAGTTGGAAATCAGCATCCGAAAACGAAGACTGCCATTTGTTCCTTAAAAGAATGAGCAAGGCATCTCAAACAACAAGGAAATATATGTTGATGGAGAAAACAACAACATCATCAAACAAAGACCTATGCCGTTCCTTAACGCTATGAAACTTGATTTGCCTCCGCGATCGATGGCAATCGAAAATATAAAATAAATAAATAAATAAAAGGTGTCCGTTGTCTGAGTTTGATATCTTCTTCTTTGTCAGTGAAATTTCTGGACCAAATAGAGCAGAGAAAAGAAAATCCAGCGAGTGGCATTATGATCACCGAGAAAGAGACGGACTTTTGCTTTGTTCTGATCATTGGAAATGCATTGCTTAAAGAAAATGACGGGTTTTTAGAGAAACTCCAATCACAGGTCAGCAAGAGAACATGAAAAGTGAAAGGACGCAAAATTTGATGTTGAGAAGGCATTATTGGTAACATCGCAAATCGGTTTAGCAAATGACGGTCAACATTGTCGAATGATCCTGGAATAAGACGTAGGAAAAAGAAGAAGAGGGAGAAGCTGACACATTTTATGAGGCGTGGGGTAAGAAAGAGGACGAACCCGATCGACCCACCGGCGAGAATCATCAGTCCACTCGAAAGCAGGGTCGTTCAAGAGCTCAGATTTGAGAACAGAGTAGACGCCCAAGAAAGTCGTCCTCAGATCCGAGGTTGTCCCGTTGAGATTAGCCATTTGTTTGGTTTGGCTGCTTATTTTTTTGAGAGTCTGGAAGGGAAGGAAATAAATACTCTAGTTGAGAGGGAAAGAACGAAAAAAAACAGAGAGAGAGAATCAGCAGAAAGAAGTGTGAAGGAGGATATCAGAATGGTGCTTGTAGAAGCAAGATATGCGAGAGAGTGCAAGGAGCCTCTCTCCGTCCGAGTCTCCCTCTCTTTTTCTTCTCTCCTCCGGTCGGGCCGAGTACTACTACTTCTACAAAAATGCTGCTGCTAGCAGTGTGTGGAAATTGGAAATTGGAAATTGGAGTGAGTTTAGCAGTAGAGTGGTAATACCGCTGCTACTTCATATAGGAGCAGGAGTCAGGAGGCAGCGTCAGCAGACCAGTTGGGTGGGAGGGAGCCGGCAGTTTGGTTTTGGGGTCCCCTTTTGTGTACTTTTGACGACATTTTCACACACACTCGCGCAGAGAGGGTCTATTCAGGGGAGTGGAAAACACGTGAATTGCCACCGCCAAAGCATTAATATAGCTTTCTTGATAGGTTGGAGGGTCAAGATCCGAATATTACCTTTCATCGATTATCATATTATTAAGTGAATGTGTAAAAAAATTCAGAGCCTAGTAAAACACGTGTGTCTGGTCCGACGGTGATTTAGTTCTCTCCAAATTACCACTCCATGTCATCCTCTTCTTTCCTTAGGGTACGTTTGGTTCTACAGAATTAGAATTGAATTAGAATTGAAATTCTATAGAATTGGAATTCTATGAATTGGAATTCCAAGTCATTTCAATTCTTTCGTTTGGGAAATACATAGAATTGATACGGAATTTATTTGAAATTCCAAATTCTTTGTTTGTATGAGAAAAGAATTCATTAGGAATTAGAATTGTTTTCAACTAATATTTCCTTACATAAAAAACTTCTTTTTTTTTACTATATAATAATTTTTGAACATTTAGCTAATTGTTACTAAAGCTTTAAGGAAAAAACCAATTAGTACCTTTAATAATTTATTTTTTCTTGCATTTTAACTAATTGTTACTAAAGCTTTAAAAGAAAAAAAATTAGTTCCTTTTTTGCAAAAATTAAAAAATTCTTTTTTAAAAAAAAATTAAATTATATTAAATAAAAAATAAATGTATATTCTAACTTAAGAAGTAGTTAATAGTTATCGAGTTAAAACCTTGATACTTTTTTAAAGTTAAGAACTTTAAATTTTAGAAAATCAAAAACCTACTCTATGATATGAATTGGGAGGAAAGTCATAACTTGTACCTATTATAAATATTTGAGTTTTGTACCTTACAAGAAATTTCAATACATGAATACGCAAACAAAGTGTTTTTAGCCAAAAAAAAAAAAAGAGAAAGAAAAGCATTTCAACTTCCATGATGGCCTTGTCTAATTTGATAGTCAATAAACATTGCTCGTGCTAAAGCATTCCTAAATTGTGTCCACTCGCTAGTTGGTTGTACTGTTCGAATTCGATTCTCGTTAACAGCATTTACACCACCATCATTATTTGGACCATCATCTTCCATTCCATTTTCTTCATCTTCATCTTCCATTTCATCTTCATCATCAACCTCATGTTGTACTCTTCGCATCTCAGCATCAACTTCATCCAAGTAAGGGTCATTTGGTTGTTCTACTCGAATAAGATTATGAAGGATGGCACATGCATTAATTATCATGACATGAGTCTTAACATCAAAAAAAGATGCATCTCTCAAAATGGCCCACCGCTTCTTGAACAAACCAAATGTCCTTTCAATCACATTTCGAGCAATTGAATGTCGAAGGTTGAATAATTCTTTAAAATTTTGAGGCTTGCTCCCACTAGCAGACCACTCGCTAAGATGATATCTAACTCCCCTATATGGAGCTAAGAAACCGGAGCTATTTGCATAACCCGCATCAACAAGAAAGTACTTGCCTGTAATGTTAGACAACAAATTATTACTCATTTATAGTTAAAAGAAAAAAAAAACACTTGATATCTAATTGTCACATACCCTTGGGAACAATTAATGGATCTGATCTAACTAACGCATCCCGTAGAACTCTACTATCTGCTGCAGAACCTTCCCATCCAGGCAATACATATGTAAATCTCATGTCACGGGAGCATACACCTAAAACATTTGTTGCTATCTCATTCTTCCTATTCCTATATCTTCCTTGATCTCTAAGAAGAACATGTACTTTAACATAAGTACCGTCTAACGCTCCAAGACAATCCTGTATTATAAACAAAATATCATAAGTTGATGAATCTTGTAGATATTATCTTCATTAACAAATATCAAAAAATATTGATTACCTGAAACCATTCCCACTTTTCATGCTCGTAACCTTCCATTTCCGTTTCAGGCTGGATAAGATAGTGTCTCCCCAATTTTATGATAGCACATAGAACTATATTAAAGTATCGACTAACTGTCTCACCTGATCTTATGAAATTAAAATTGACAGTGCGATTCTTAAAGTTATGAGCAAGAACATAGAGAAACATTGCAACTGCTTCTTCAACAGTAATATTTCTAGTATCCCTCAACCCACAATGCTCTCTTAAATTTGTACATAAAACAGTAAAACAATGTTTATTGAGTCTAAGTTGCTCTACACAAACTCTATTGTTTCCATAATAAAGACGCCTTAGATATATTTCACGTGCTACTTTAAAGTCCAAGTAAGGCTCCTTTACTATATGTTTCTCATGCCACCAAACTACTAATGTAGCTATTGTTACCATATAATTTGCAACTACCACTTTTCTCTTTTTTGCTTTTTGCTCGTCTCCTTCTTTATCCATGTCAATATCCAAATTCTGCAATTCAAAATCATGACAACAATAAGAAAAGGTAAGTCAAAAGACCAAATCATGCCAAACTAGCTATTAATTCAAAAGACCAAATTACCTATTGGAAAACTCTCAAACAAAAATTACAGCTATACCTATCACTGCAAATATCCCCAATCATGCCATGTTCCATGCAAAATAATGCATAAGAAAAAGAAAAGGATGTCCGTACTTGAATTTTTAATCATATGCTTTAATAAGCTCTACTGCACTATGGTAAACAGAGATTAAAAGTAGGGATCGGATTATATATACCAAGTAGAAGAAAAAGGCTGAAAATTAGGCCCTGCTCGTTGATTATTATTGTGACTTCTGCTTTTTTATCAGAACCTGCTGCTAATCAAAGCTATACTATAGGGACCAGTTACTCTCATTTTACACTATATTATTCTTAGTATCGTGAAAGGAAGATAATAAAATAGCCAACTATGCATACCAATATGGAAAACACTGGATAACCTGTATTAGAAAATATAGAAACGGAAACAGACATGGCAATTGGCAGGCAAACTAAAAATTGTGAAGTTATGCACGACAATTGCTATATCGGATGACTATCTCTGCTTTGAACTTGGTAACATGAAGAAGTCGAACCAAATGAATGAGAAATCAACTATACTAACCAAAAGTAGACAGGGCATATACCATAGATATAGTAGACAAAGTGAATGATTTAAATGATTGAAGTGTGAAAAAGTTTCAATAGCTTTGATTTCTCTTCAAATGGTTACTTTTTTTTTTTTACACAATTTCTACTTTCTCTTACCTTGAGTCCCTTTAATGACTCTGCAATCTATTCAACGTACAGAAAGACTTTCTCTGCAATCTATTCATTACGGTGAAAGACATCTAAGCAAGTAGCTTCCTATTTTACATTCCAAAGCTAGTTAAAACTTTGATTTAGGCTACCAGGGTGATCAGATAGCATTCAATTCCTTATGAAATAGAGAACCATCCACTCACATTTACACCTTACTTTTTGTTACTTGCCAATGATTATATACAGAAACATACACCAAAGAACTGCAGGACAACTGTTCTAGTTAGTTGAATGTGCACAATGTAAGGCAAATCTAAGGCAAATATGCACCAGAAAAACATCACAATGTCATGTTCTTAAGAATAGATTCAACAGCCACTGCATTATAGAACTAAAAGTGAGAGGCAAATATGCACCAGAAAAATCCATACACATGCTAAATGAAGAACTTATGCTGACTTATTTGGACGGAACCTTTTTGCAAAAGCAATTTGGAGATGTTGCTAAGATCATCACTTATGTGCACAAAATAGTTTGGAGATGTCCTAAACTTATTCTAGTGACTTAAAGCTTCTACTGGTAAGGATTTTCCAGCACACTGAAACAAAAGAAAGAAACAGAAAAGTCCGGACATAGTTATATATTGGAACCCCAAAATTGGAAACACAGGCTAGCAGTAGCATCCATATTCAGAAAAAGGAATTGAATTGAGAAATATTCAGTATTCAAGGCAGAAAAGTGTTAAACGTAAAAAATCAAACTGTTAATCTCTTAGGTTTCTCAAGCATACTTCACAAATCAATCTTTTTGCAGACTACCCTGTAGGTCATCTGAGAAAATATAATTTCATGCGTGAAAGCCTTGTTCTCTGGCTATAAGTCATGTCACCATTTCTCCCTTCCTTAACATATTATCCACAAAATAGAAAATTAGAACAGCTGTATTTTCATAATCGACAATAATTTTGCAACAACCCCAGATAAGAAAATTAAGAACTGAACCAGTATATAAGAATAAAAGAACAGTTAACATACTGGTAATCAATGGCGGCAGGGCCTTGAGATTTATCAATGAAGACTGATAGAAACTAATTGGAACCCCAAAATTTCAACTTGAGTTGTGCAAAAGGCGGGGAGTGGGGCATGGAGGGGTGGAGGCGGCAGCAAAAGTGCCTCTATCTCAGCGTAATTGGAGGAGGAGGCGGCGGCGGCGACGACGAAGAATGCTCCATCAGAGCTTCTGATATGGCCATCGATAATTCAAAGGGAAGGAGAGAGATTTGTGTTTTTTCCATCCGTTTTGTTGTTGACCCATTTTTGAGTTTTTACCAGAAGAAGACCCGCGTGTCGACCCGATTAGGAATTCAGCTGTGGAATTGGAATTAGAATTCTTTTGGTCCGGCAAAGAATTAAGATTGTGGAATTGGAACCTCTTGGAATTAGAATTCAATGCTGATTCTATGGAAAATGCAGCGTCCAAACACAAGAATTAGAATTGGGGTTCCAATTCCAATTCTAAACCCCAATTCTATGGGATACCAAACGCACCCTTAGTATAAAATAGAATAGTTATACAACAATTATTCTCAAAAAAAAAAAAAAAATACGTGAATTACGGTCCGTCCGCAACTCAACACAAGGTTACGGGCATATCCTGGCCATACCATAAATAGAAGAATCAATTAGGACTGCTTGGTTGGCCAGTTGCAGTTTGCAACTGGAAAAACGCATACAACCACCCCGGGATGGATTTGGTCAAAATTGTGGTGTAAACTAGACAGTAGGTGTTTTTTTAACAGAAATGGACCACGGAAGTATGTGCTTGTCCCCCAGTCACCACCTGGTATGCGACAAGTACTATATTGACCTTGAGGAGGAGTTGATTCAGCACTTTCTTTCTTCTTCCTAAGAAAAATAAAAGAGTGCTGCTGCTACGCAGGGGAATGGATTCAAAAGCCAAGTGAAGTCTGCTGGCGACCGTTAATGAAAGGGGAAAGTTTGGTGAGCTGCACTCGTACCCGAATCCGCTGTTTGTATGGGAATGGGAGAGAGAGAGATCCTCAAAATCACTCCTCCTCGCACCCTCTGACACGTCGTCCGCTGTCGGGATTAATTAATTAAATAAATTACGTACCTAGCTACCACCGTACTCTGCTATAACCACCG
The DNA here is from genome assembly GCF_036785885.1 of Coffea arabica. Taxonomy (NCBI): domain Eukaryota; kingdom Viridiplantae; phylum Streptophyta; class Magnoliopsida; order Gentianales; family Rubiaceae; genus Coffea; species Coffea arabica. Next base: position 43,061,348 of record NC_092326.1, on the reverse strand, counting down.
GGGCGGGGTCATCAATTCGCAGCAACTGCTATTTACTACAGCCCTGCTTACGATTACAAAAAAAAAAAAAAATTAAAGAACTATAATTCATTCCAAAGGCAATTGCAGAAGGGAAGGGGAGGGGAGGCAGAAACGAGGGAACTGAAGAGATAGATTCGGCGTCTTGTTTGGTGGATGACGGTGATAGAGAGGATGGGGCATGGGAGAATCAATCAGAGAATCGAATTTTGTCTCCTGTTCCCTCCATCTTCCTAACGCTCTACGCTATCACTCAGAACCTGATAGAATCGCGGACAACTCTCTTTCACTGCCCCTCCGACTTTGGTCCTTCCATCTAATCTTCCTCTCTCAGAAGCATATCACTGCTCTTCCTTCACCCCCTCCCAAAACCAAAAAAAAACATCAACTTGCCACCCCAAAAAAAAAAAAAAAAAACCACATTGGAGTTAGTTAATTGCAAACTAGTACAAAAGACAGATGGGACTTTCAAATAAAAAACTGGAATTTTTCTCAATCTCAAAGTCTTCAAATCTGATTTGATTGCATCAAGCCACACAAAGTAGTAGTAGTGTTAGTTTGACTATTTCCATCGCCATGGGCTTTGTCACGCGAAAGATTGGGTACACATGACATAAATGGAGGAGCCATTCAAAGCTGGCGTTAATTTGTTGTAGCAGTAGCACGGACTCCGGAGTTAGTGGGAGTATAATTTTCCAATCCTTAGGGGTACAGCGATTATTTGGTTAAAATAAAACAAAGGGAGTCTGTGGTATGTCATAATAAATTGGAGGGGTCCAAACCAATACCATCGCAATTCGCAGCCTTTAACTCTTTCTGGCCCCACGCTCCGTCGGCGGTGGCGGGCGGAATCACCGGAAATGGAAGGAGGAGAAGGACCCGAAACAGCCTCCGCGGCAGCAGAATGCGGACATCAGCCCCTCACTCCCAACGACGTCAAAGACCTCCTTCATTCCGTCGATGCTTTTCTCTTCGACTGTGACGGTCTGTGCTTCCACCCTTTTTTTTCTTTCCTGTATATGCAGTACAACAGCATGCATTGTTTTGTGTTCGTTATTGGATTACCTCAGCTTGTGTTATAGAATAACGAATATTCGTTTGATAATGAAAAATGATGATGGGGGGTTAATACTTAATAGGTGTGATTTGGAGAGGTGATGTTCTGATTGATGGTGTTCGTGACACTCTTGATATGCTCCGCTCTATGGTACCTACTTACTATTCTCTCTCAGTTCTCTCTGTTTTAGTATTCCTCTGCCATCCCCCCCCCCCCCCCCCCCCCCCCCCCCCCCTCCACCCTGAATTATGTTTTCACTTCTTTCTGGTTTAGTTATTTATTTTTGAATTTTTTGAGAATGAGAAAAAGCTTTTTCTGCTTTCTTGCGTTGTCCATTGATACCTCACTAAATACTATTCAGTTGGCACAGATGTTTCTATTCTTCAAGTAAGATTTGATCTTGATTCAGTGATAGGCTTCTTATTTAGTGTTAGTCCGCCAACATATTATTATATACTTCCATCATTGATTGAGAAAATACAGTGAAAGAAATTTCTTTCTTTTTTGTGGCCCGCCCCAGATAAACACCGAAAGGCATAAAGGTTATGTAGCTTTTGTTGTTTTGGGTTTCTCTACATTAATGCTTCTGTTGGATTGGGCTCTATTTATTTATATGGCGGGGTGAAAAGAATAATTATCAAACATGTGGTGGCAGGGGAAGAAGCTGGTCTTTGTGACGAACAATTCCACAAAATCAAGAAGGCAATACGCCAAGAAGTTCCATTCCCTAGGAATCACTGTTACTGAGGTTTGTTGTATTAATCAATTTTTCTCTTGGAGCTTATTGTGTGTGTTTGTATTATTATTATTATTAAAAGCACTTGATGGATGCATGATAAGAACTTCTCTTGCAACTTACAGGACGAGATATTCTCCTCCTCCTTTGCTGCTGCTATGTTCTTGAAAGTTAATGACTTCCCTAAAGAAAAGAAGGTTAGTGTTCATCCTAAATGCGGAGTTTAAATTAGGACATTCCAGTGATACGTGCTTTTAATGCGAAGGCTTGCCAGCATTCTTTATGAATTGATGCTAGGTAAGAATCATGGATTAGAGGATGATAAGATTACTTATTCAATACCATAGCAGATTTTATTATTGCTGCAGCCACCTGTGCTGCTGTGCAAGATCTATTCATTTAGTTGGTGCTTTAGAACGATACTTACAGGATGCTCCAAGTTTGAGAGACAAATAACACATATAAGTAACTAAAAGTAGATATCTTTGGTTCTATCAGCTAATTGAAAATTTGATATGCCCTTGTTTCCATAAAATGCTCTAGCCAAAAGCATCCAGTACTTACTCCAACGAAAGAGTAGAAGTTCTGGCCCTTCTGAACTGCTTTGAGTTCCTCCTATAAATAATCTTGCCAGACATTCTATTGCTGCAGTCGGATAATTATGCTTCTTTGCATCTGAATTCCACTATTATAATAATCTTCAACTCATAATTTTTGCTCTTACTACTTGGATCAAGATATTAAGCTTGCCATCCATTTGAATTTGCAGGTGTATGTAATAGGTGGGGAAGGCATACTGGATGAACTGGAGCTTGCTGGTTTTGTGGGTCTTGGTGGCCCAGTAAGCTCCAATTTGTCTTTCTTTCTGTACTCATGATAACTTGTCATATATTTGGCAGAGCTCTGTACTTTGTATTTTATCTGCTTAGAAATCATGCTTGGTTTAACCAACTTTTGAGGAAAATATTGGGATTGTTGCTGCAGAAACTTTTGATGAATAATTTTTCTTTCGTTCTCACATCACTGTAAGGAAGTTGAGAAGGCTGCTTTTGGAACTCTCCTCATGTTTTGGCCATGTTGAATAATGTCAAGCGCCTTCTTGTTAGGGAAGAAATAAAAATGAAGTTCTTGATTTACAAAGATTAAAAAAAAAATTAGATTCTTGCATTGGGAATATGAGTAAAGGATGAGGGAGTTAGTGAAAGGAGGAATTATTGCTCATTTGGAAATCCTATGTGACTTTAAGAGTCAGGAAATCCGCCATTTCTTGTTGATGGGGTGTCTTTTGTCTGTGCTTCAGCCATTCTTTGATTGTAAGAGCAAAGAATCTTTTGCAGTATTCCAATATTTTTTTTAAGCAATTGTTTTCTTCTGGTTTTTGAGCTTCGTCTAAATGATTGTGTTATCTTTTGGCAGGAAGATGGGAAAAAGACGGTGGAATTGGAGGCAAACTGTCGTTTTGAACATGATAAGAGTGTATGTAATATCAATCCCTTAAGAACAATGAAGATTGGATTATTTATGCTTTGTTGGGATCATGAAAGTGAAATTTCTAATCCAGGTTGGAGCTGTTGTGGTTGGACTCGACCCATATATAAACTACTACAAACTACAGTAAAATTCGCATCCCCTGTTCTAACTTTGCTCTTCTCCCACCCCCCCCCCCCCTCCCCGCGGGAAAAACCCTTTCTTCCATCTTGTTTTGAGCCTTGAGGTTCCTTCAATCACCTGGTTAAGCGTCTACTGGACATGATTAAGTAGGATGCCCACGTCTTTGTGTCTTCCTACACGTAAGTGTAGTCCTTGGTCCTTTCTATTTGCAATTAGCAAGGACCTGTAACTTGTAATCAGAGTTTTCATGGTAATTCTCAATGGTGAATCTTTGTTCACTTGACACGATTGCTCGTCTCTATGGCCTCTCAATTTGAACGTATTTAAGTTGCTTAAGTAATCAGATATTGCTGCTGATACTTTCCCTTTAAGGGCAACCAGATTGTAGAATTATTCCCCAGGACACATTCAGTTATTATTGCTTTTGGAAGTAATTGCAAATCTTCTGGTAACAGATAATAATTCAAGTGGCATAATGGACTCTGGTTGATAGGCTTGTCTCTGTTAGTTGGTGTGTGTGTGTGTGTGAGGGAGAGTATGTGGACTTAAAAGTACTAATACACTAATGGCGGTGATGACCTGCAGGTATGGAACTCTCTGCATACGTGAGAACCCAGGGTGCCTTTTTATAGCTACAAACCGTGATGCTGTGGGACATATGACTGATTTGCAAGAATGGCCTGGTATTGTTTTACATCTACCTTTGTTAAGTAGGAGGAGAACAATATGAAAATTGTAGTAGGTTTGTCTGATTTTTAAATGGTCATTTTGGGTTTCAGGTGCAGGATGTATGGTTGCAGCCATTTGTGGTTCCACTCAAAGAGAACCCATTGTGGTTGGGAAGCCATCGACCTTTATGATGAAGTTTTTACTTAAAAAGTATGCCAACTTTTTCTGCTGTTAAGCACAAATGGATTTATTGGTCAATGTCATTTGGTTAGATGTTTAAATGTGGGTACAAGAGCCATTGCGTAAGCAGGGGCTGGGTAAATTTTGCATACTGTTGCCTTTTCAGGTTCAATGTCAGCACTTCAAGAATGTGTATGGTAGGTGACAGACTCGACACTGATATCTTGTTTGGACAGAATGCTGGATGCAGAACTCTGCTTGTACTTTCAGGTGGGTATTTTTTCTCAAAATTGGGTTAAAGTTGATCATATGATGGGATTGGTTAGCAGCTTGCGCATCGTGAAGGTGACACTACTGTGTTTATAAATGTTTGCAGGTGTGACAAATCTATCGACTCTTGAAGATTCCTCAAATCACATCCGACCGGATTATTATACGAGCAAGCTGTCTGACATTAAGAAATTAGTTCTGGAGTAGTTGGGGAGCATTCATTGTGCTTTCCATCATCTGTGCATCAAGAAATTAGTTTGCTAAATCTCTGCATTCTTGTGGTTGGTTTTCTGAGACTGGACATTTTGGTTTGGAAACATGGGCGGGAGTAACTCATAAAATTATAGAGTAGCATTCCTATATGTCGCAGCATCATCAGCCGTAGGTGGCTTGGTTTAGTTTGTAAGGAATTACAACACCGTCTGGGCGGTAGTTAATGATTCCGTCCAATTTGGTAAGGCCAAAATTCAAAATGTACGGTTTTTTGATTGCAAAGTCAGCCCAGCAGAAAACCCCCAGGTTTATGTGTTTGGTACCCAGCCGGGGGATTCTATCCATCCATGGCCTTCTTTTTTCCTTTGACAGAATCCACAGGAATGTCGGCGTGGGGACGCAACCAGACCAGCGTCGTCGTCATCATCATCATCTTTGACAAGCAATTTTTTTTTTTTTTTTTTTTTGTTTTGGGTAAGAAGTAAAGTACTGCTTCTACTACGACTCGTACATCATCATCTTTGACAAGTAAAGTGCTGCTTCTACAACTACGCCACTTGTACACGGGGAGCTAGCTAAAGTCGCACGTAATTAATTAGGAGTCATTTATAAAAATACCAGTCATTAGGAGTCAATCAAAGGAGACACGCGAGCGCGTGTGCTGTCTGTAGACCACAGAATTGTTCAATGATTATTCCATATCAATCATGTGATAAAACTTACTGTGATAATGTGATATGATAGATACATATATATATATATCACATATGTAGGTGTATATGCATACGTATATCAAGCCCCCATCAATTTAGTACTGCTTACAATCATTCCTGTCCTTCATTTTGTACCTACGCCTACTACAAACTCAACTCCGTCAAAAATATTTAAATTTGTGATTACTTGCCACCGCCAGGGACACTGGGAACAATTATAGTGATTTAGACGATTTTTCGTCAACAACGAGTAATTACAATTTGGTTAAAACACTTGCGGTGTAATTAGTCACTTCACTAAACCATGTGTATTGGATACGACTCATTCAACCCGAAATTGAGCTTCCTGATTCAATTGCACCTGATTGGGAAGGGTCGTAATGACTCGAGGAGTGAATTGGTTTAATCACATATTCAAGAACAATGCCAACACAACTTGGCTTAGTTGCGAGGCTGTGTTAGTGGACGATCTATAAGAATTTCTGTAAGTAATATATAATTTTGGAGGCATGCTTTGCCCGTAATAATGACTGGAGGCGAATCTACACATATTTTTAATTATAAAAAAAAAATGCTCTAACTCGTGATAATGATTAGAGTTGAACTTACCAAAACTTTTAATTAGAAAAAAAAAAATCAAGAGAGTTGTATTGACGGGAGATCTGTAAGAATCTCTGTAAGCGACTTATAATTTCGAAAGCATACACTGACCCGTGATAATGACCGAAAATGAATCTATCTAAACTTTTGATTACAAAAAAAAAAAAAAAAAAAAAGTCCAGACGTGATAGTAATTAGAGTCGAACCTATCCAAATTTTTAATTACCAAAAAAAAAAATCAAGGAGGCAAAAGTACCAGAAAAAAATAAGAAGATAACCAAAACGAAGCCTTAGTAGTAGCAATACTAGTAGTACAGAGTCTCCAGACTTGACACTGATATCTTTCTTTTCTTCAATAACTTGAAAGTCTCTTTTTTTTTTTTTTTAATCCTAAACTCCCAAACGAAGCCTTAGCGGTCCTATCATCCGTCTTCTAGTTCTAGCAGCGGCGGGAGGCCCCCAAAAGACTCAAGAATACTAGTATCAAGTCCTCCCACTTGCAGCAGGAGATGATATGCCGGATATCAGAAGAAGTGCTGAAGTGCTAATTATTGTTACTGCTATCAGATTCTAATTGGACTGATCGTAGCCCCCTCCATCTGTCTCTCCGGGTAGGGCCTCTTCAGTCTTCATTATCGGTTTCTTGAGACTGTATTCTCCTCCACATCGACCTACACCTACATCCCTCAATAGTTATCCAATAGAGAAAATAAGCTACTCCTCTTCCGCCGTATTCAGTTCATTCTGGCTTTGCTCCTGCCCTTTATGTTTTATTAGCTAAAATTGGTAAAAATATCTTATCTTGGATTTTTCAGAACAATTCTAATTTATACACCTCAAGCAGATAACAAAATGTAGTAGCAATAGTAGTAGTACAATCTGTGACAAACTGCTGCTTCCTCATCTTTTTTTTTTTTTTCCAATTTTGTTAATTATCCTTTCTGTGTGTGCTTGTGCCAATCACGATATTTGATTTCTTCAACTTGGTGGCGCAATGTATACTCAAAGTATTCTCCTTTTTTTTTTGTGGTGTTTTGTTTGGCGGGGTGGGCGTGTGTTTGGTTGATTGCGTGGGGGAGTGTTGATTCTATGGTTCAAGTTTAAAACGTCATGATACTAAAGTAATTATGGAGGTTCACAAGTTGGTAGATTCAGAAAACTACTTCGACTCGAACTACTCGAGTCTTGGTTGGTTATTTGCTGTGCTTGACCCTATCGCATAGGGACCTGTCCAATTGCCGTTTCTAGCTGGCATGAGATTAATGCAGCATGCGATTGTGATAGTTGATGAAAATTTGTCTTCCTTAAAGTGTTTCATGTTGTTGATCCTGCCTCATTGTCTTTTTTCTGGTTGCAGATTTTATTTAAAAGACCAATCATGATGATCATAGGCTACAGGGCCATTGCCAGGCCTACTTTCTCCCTTGTCATTTGTGACGTGCCTGCCATTTCCTTCTGTAAGCCTCAACTGTATTCTTCTTCCATGAATGGATGTAGATTCATGCGGTTTAGTTGTTCAGTTTCTGGTAGAACCGTTTCATCTACTTCTCTAGACTTATCTTTGTCCAAGGACAATTCTGGTAATGAAGGGCTTCAAAGGCAAAAGGCTTCTTCCTCTTTGTATGCTCATCCTAGTTTGTCACAGATTAGGAGTGAGAAGGCAGCCAATCGAGCCCGTGTTTATGATTTCTTGAGGGGAATTGGTGTTTTCCCTGATGAGCTTGATGGATTGGAGCTCCCTGTCACTGTAGATGTCATGCGCGAACGTGTGGACTTTCTTCACAGATTAGGCCTCACTGTTGAGGATATAAACAATTACCCACTGGTTCTCGGCTGCAGTGTCAAGAAAAACATGGTTCCCGTCCTTGATTACCTCGGCAAGTTGGGTGTTAAAAAATCTACGTTTACAGAATTCTTGCGTAGATACCCACAAGTCCTCCATTCTAGTGTTGTTGTCGATCTTGCACCGGTAGTTAAGTATCTTCAAGGAATGGATATCAAGCCAAATGATATTCCTCGGGTTCTGGAGAAGTATCCTGAAGTATTTGGGTTTAAGCTGGAAGGCACCATGAGTACTTCAGTGGCTTACTTGGTTGGAATAGGGGTCGCAAGGAGAGAAATTGGTGGGGTACTAACTAGATACCCCCAAATATTAGGAATGAGAGTTGGCCGTACAGTCAAACCATTTGTGGATTATCTAGAAAGCTTGGGAATACCACAATTAGCCATAGCTAGACTAATAGAGAAAAGACCTTTTATTCTTGGATTTGGACTTGAAGACAGGATCAAGCCAAATGTTGAGTCCCTTTTAGAGTTCAATGTTAGAAAATCGTTGCTTGCATCTGTCATTGCACAGTATCCTGAAATTATAGGAGTAGATGTTCAAACAAGACTTTGCACTCGAAGGGACTTTCTTAATTCAATCATCCAATTGGATCCTGTTGGTTTTGGGAGAGTTGTAGAGAAGATGCCACAGATTGTCAGCCTCAATAATACTGCTATATTGAAGCATTTGGATTTCCTCAAGGAATGCGGATTTTCCTTGGAACAAGTGAGAAAGATGGTGATGGCCTGTCCCCAACTGCTTGCTCTAAATCTTGATGTCATGAAAGTAAGCTTTGATTACTGCCAGGGAAAAATGGCAAGGCCGTTGGATGACTTGGTTTCTTTCCCAGCCTTTTTCACTTATGGTCTTGAGTCAACTATTAAACCAAGACATGCAATGATTGCAAAGAAGGGTTTGAAATGTTCTCTTGCTTGGTTCCTTAATTGTTCTGATGAGAAATTTGAGGAGCGGATGACATATGACACTATTGACATGGAAGAGATGGAAGTTGAGTCATCATTTGACATGAACTCTTTACTTGGTACTAGAACAGATGGGTCAGATTCTGATTATGCAGATGATAGCGACAGTTCATACGTATAGAACAAAATGTGTAACATGGGCTAGCCAGGGTATTGAATTTTGCCGAAGAGTCTCATCTTCTTTTCTAATATCAGCTGCATATGCTGTTAAAGGTGATTTTTCTTATCTGAAAAATGTAATCTATCAGCTAAATTTGATCTTATCTTGCCATGGGTGAAGATGCACTCCTATTTGCTGCTTACCTTTATTGTGTTGGGTTTACTGAGTATTGTTCTCCTGCTGGCAATTTTGCTTCTTTTTCCTGTTTATGTCCATGTATTCATTGTAGCTTCTTTGTCAGCTTTGCATGAATGGATATGTATACTGCACTTATACGCCTTCTTTTGCCACTGGAAAGGCCTCATGGTTCCATATATTAATCTTACTTCGCATGGCACAGATACATTGACAAGACCATATGATATATTTCCTTCTTTTAATTCATTTTCTGTATGAGGCTTGAGCTCTTTGTAACCCCAGGACCTCCATTCTCCTTGAACAATGCCTTTTTTGGTCCTTTTTTTTGAGCATTTAATCTCCCCTGTCCTTTATTATTTTTGTGATTACAAGTTCAAAACCTCAAGTTGTGGTGTTTTTCGTCTAAGCTGTTGTGATGCTTTCTTTCTCATACAAGTTCAATTGGATGATTGCTGACTTACAACTCTTGAGAGCAAGTATTCTGTTATACTCTTTTGTTCCTTAAAGGATTGGTTCTGTGGGCTGGAATAAGCTGCTGTATGACTGCAGCTTTCTTTATTTAGATTTTTATTGCTCTTTTGTCTGCATTACATGTGTAAACTGATTAATGTTTTAGTTTAAGTTTTAATTTTGTTCTTGCTATCTAAGTACTTGTATTGATTTGTCTATCTCTTTCATGGCCAAGGGATGCAAACGATCTGAATGTTAAAGATTTTAATTTCTTTCTCACTCAGTGTGATGCTATTCTTAATGGCTTCTATTTTTCTGTATTTCATGGTGGTGCAAAGTTGAAATTATTGATTGAGATAAGGTGTCTGAAAGTGTATGCGCGTGTCTGATAACATAGATTTATTATCTTTGATCTTTCTCTCCATAGATTTATTATATTTGATCTTTTTCTTGTTTGCGCAATAATTTTGTGTAAAAAAGATATCTTGCCCTCAAGAATTTATGCTAAAGGTTTGTTCTCCCTATCCTTTTTGTATTGACAGGCTCTCCCTTTTCCAGTTCTAGATTTATCTTCATCCTTGGCTTCTTCATATGTTTCTATCTTTCTCTGTTTGTTTGTCTTTGATCTGTGTATCTAAACCTATTCATCTATCATGCTAATTATCCAAGTCCTTTTGTGATTATTTACCTTAGAAAGAACTCCCTTTGACATAACAGGATAGTAAGCCTTCTTTATTTACATAATGGTGACTGCTGAACTGCACTTCCTGTATGCAATCCTATCTAGTTGGTTGACTATGCCTGAATTCTGACATGTTGCTGGTCTTAAAATTCTTTAAAACTGAAACCTTCTCTTTCCAATGAGCATAAAAAATTTTAGTGATTGGCTAATGTAAAATTCTTCTTGTTTTACCCAAAGGAAAATTTCTGTTTGCTCGATTTATGTTTTCCTTTCTGCTTTCTGCTATTTTTGCTGATAAAGAAATGGATATCTTTGTTGTCTCCCTAGCTATACTTTCAGCATCAAAAGGCTTTTATTTTATTTTTTTTTTACGTTTTATGTTTTACATTTACTCTGTGTTTTGAAATTTACAGTCGGTGGTAAATTATTCATTTCTCAGTAAATTTATGCATCTAACTTTGGATTGATGGTTGAGGATGATGTGAAGGTGTTGAGTGCAATCCTCTTGTTGAGTGTTTCTAAGATGGCATTGATTCTATGCCCGTTGTATTTACCTTCTATACTCAGCTTCATTTGCGTACTGCAAGTGTGCAAGCCATTAAGTAATTTGGCCTGTGCCTATGGGCTATGGTAGGACAAGTGACTGGACTGGGAAACAGGGCTGATCCATATCCAGACTGCGATGCATGTATCATGGACTCAAATTTGGTGCTATTTACTGAGAAGTCATGTAATACCAGTCTGCTGGACGTGATGAAGCGTTTGAAAGGTTCACATCATTAGAATTAATTAACACTCATCCTCCCTTTTTTTTTTTTTTTTTTTTTGAAATCATGCTTTCGTGGATTAGTTGTATTTGCATTGGGGCTGCTTTTTAGGTGTTCTGTAAATCATTTTACTGCTCTTTGCTTATAATTTTTAGGTTGCCTTCATTGAGAATGATCCACGAACATAAAGGGTATATATTTATGTATGTCTTTGGATTACCGCATGTTCTTTTCTGCTGGTTGCACTTTTGTTTCCTGTTTAAGACTTTATAAGTCACTCATCAATGGCCGGCATGTGCTGTATCTAATTGGCCTGGAATAATAATAATAATTATATGTGTGTGTGTCTGTTTCTCTTGTATGATTGGCCTAGTATTCATGGAAGGATTTATCTAAAAGCATAGACGTGGAAAACATTCAAGGGGATGAGAATCTTTCTTTTTCTTTTTCTTTTCTTTTTTTTTTAATTTTACTTCATTTTATTTTTGGACAAGGTGCTGATTATTTTCCTTAATAGTTTGAGCTGGTGTGCGGTGGATCCAAGGCTTGTTGGGCGAAAAGTCTACCTACTTGGATTTAAAGCCTTGGCATTAATTTCAGTTTTACATGCTTGGATTTGATAACAAAGGAAAGGATTGATGAGATGCATGAGAGTAGGGTCGAATTCAGCAGCTTTTTGTAGTGCATCAACTGCAACAGTGGCGGTCTCATTGTAGTTTGGGTATTCCCAGTTTGTCTCCCTATGGCTCAGGACTGTACAAGTGTGTGAATGGAAAGATAAATGAACATTGTCCGGTCATTCAACTTGCACCAGAAAGTAGATGTATACATATACGTATATATATTTCACCGCCTTAATAATTTGTTTTCAGCTTTGCCATGCATGCAGTTGGAAGAATTCAGAAGTGAAGGTGGGTGATGTTGAACTGGTTTTAGGTGGTGGTGGTGTTGTTGCTAGTGCTGAATGCCAACTGCCACTGCTGCTACTAATGCCTTTTTTGTTTTGGTCCATCATCACTCCGTTCGTTGAGGATAGGCTGGGAGGAGCATATGATATGATCAGAGGTAGCATATACTAACGTCAATTTTATTGTACTGCCTAATGCAGGACAGGAGTAATAAGTCAAGAGGGAATTCAAGAATAGGGTCGTCCAAAAGTGGACCTGCTTATTACTACACATTAAGATATGCTCCTCCTCCAGATCACACCCTCACATGTGCCTGGCCTATCTATCGCACATGCACAGGCCATGATCACATGTACCATATAGCTTTACTAGTCTCTCCCCCTTAGGTGGTGTAGATGTACATGATGATATACACCGGTCCGATCCGATGGTGGTTCAGTTCCTGTCAGTTCTCCTCTCCTCTGTGATCCTGTTGGAGACAAGGTCACTCCCTTAGTATAGTATAGTTAGGGTAGGAATAAGTGTAGACGGTGACATGCAAGTCTCTCTGCTGGGATGATGCATCCCCAACCATTGAATTTAATTTTATTACCAGGACCACAAATCACGTCACCATCATGGATTAATGTTACTACTACTTGCTCATTCTTCGTTGACAGATGATGATGGATTAATGTTACTCTCCTATTCCGCCTTTCTTGTTTGTTTCGTTGGTAGTAAGTTTGTTGCTGGTATTTATTTAATTACGCTTCACATAGTATAATAACATAGATTACCCACATTCAAATTACATATTTATTTTTTTTTTAAAAAAATAATTCTCAATACATGTCTCATATCCCATATATAGATAAATTTATTTTTTTTAAAAAAAATAATGTATTAATCTCGTTGAAATTTTTACTTTTTCAATTTTTTAAAATAATATTATTGATTTTTTAAAATATAATATATATTTTTATGGCTCTAAAAAAAATAATACATTGTTATTTTCTAAAAATAATTAAGTAGTTATTAAACAAACACCTAACCATATTCATAGACAAAATTTTGAGGATTGAAAGTGAATAAATATTATTACCGTTGCAAACAAATTGGATTCAAGGGATTGTTGTAAAATTTTGAATAATTGGACAAAATGAGACCCTTACAAAGTTTTGAATAATTGGACAGACGGACGGGATCCACTCTTTCAACTTTTGTGCTTCAATCATGCGTGCAGTGACGTGACTATCATATTATATGTATTCCCATCGTGGAAGATAGTACAATGCATGGGTGTAATTACTCAAGGGCATTACGCCTTCTATTGTAGATGCCCTCACACCACGAACTACCCATTCCTTTGGTGTTCGATGGATTTTGAGTGTTATTTGGGCATCCATTGTCCTCTATTCATATTTTCATCAATCAATCATTCAGTAGATTAGATTAGGGAAATGATGATATTAATACTCCAAAAAAATTTTAATTACGAAGAAGCGCGCCCTTAGATTATAAAGCAGAGGCAAGACGACGTGACTTAAATATCTAATTAATCAACTGACATTGAAAAAATAGACCCACAAAGGGACGGAGTTGAGTTTGAGTCATCTTCTTGGATGTGGACCGGCACCTAAAAGACAAATGAGATGTCAGCGACAACAGCAGCCAAACAAAACAACGGCCAACTCAAAGTCGCCCGCCCACCACCTTCATTTCCATCTCACCGTCTCGTGATGTCCTTAATTCTTTCTCCTAGTCATCTCATCTCATCAACTGCCTGCCCCATTTACTACTTACGCTGGCATGTACATGTATGATTGTATTCTCTACTACGCTACTTTTTAGTACAAGCTCTTGCAGTCGCAGAAAAATGGAGGGCCAAAGATTCATATATTCATGATCAGGGCTTTCTTTTTTTTTGGTTTTTATGGGGCGATTATGGGATGGTAATTTTTGGTAAACAGACTAAACATCAATGGTAAGAGCCCGTCACAACTCAAAGTGTGGAATAGTAGATAATACAAGTGAGTGCTTAAATTAATTTGCAGTTACCTTAATGTGAAGATGACTCGTGACTAAAAGAAGAGCTATAAGGATAACCAACATATAATATTAGGCATAATGAATAAGAGAAATGTTGCCAACAACCTCTTGGGCTCTTGGTCACCTTCAAGACTTTAAAGTCTTGATGCCTACCATCGTATACTTGTCACTTAATTGTGACCACCACTTTCAAGTGGCTTTCTCCGAAGGAACCCATCGATTAGACCCCCCCTTCTCCAAGGTTAGGCAGCTATACAAATGTTATCAATGCGACAAAAAAAAAAAAGAATAAGAAAAATGTATCATGCTGATGCATGAGAGGTTGGGGGGAGGGGGGGGGGACCTTGGCCTTTAACCTATGTTTTCAAACATGGATCGGATATTAACTCGGTCAAACTCAGGAATTAAGGGTCGATAGGTTCGATTGGGGATCAAATCGAATGACGTCATAAATATAAATTAATATATATAATACAAAATAACATATAAAAGTGTCCCTTAAATTAAATTAGTGGTTTACAACATTATATAGTTCTTTGATGACCTTTAGATTTAATCCAAAAGGACTCTGGTTAAATAACTTTAAAGGTTATAAGAAGAAATGTAGTTTAGAAAATATGATGGGTTAATTTTACATTTTGCTAAAATTATAAAGGGCCAAATATAATTAGCAAAACGTTTTAGGGTTTTCAAAGTAAAAAAAATGTCAAACCTGACTGCGAAGGACCTCCCACTTTCTTTGTTGAGGCGTCACTTGCTTTTCCTTGTTTTTTACTTTCTTTTGTTTCTTCTTCTTCTCCCTCTACGCTACAGCAATGACCAACTCTCTCCCTCTTCTTTTATATCACACAGTAAACTCATCTGAAAGCTCTCCCTTTTCTTTATTGTTTTTTTTTCCCGTCTTCTCTTTTGTCTTCTCTTTTTTTGCTCGTTTTGTTTTTATACTACTACTACTATTTAGCGTACGTGATACCATTGAGCAAGGAAGGAAGGGAAGCATGTGTCGCCTGGATTCTGGGCGTCCTAGTTCCAATCTTAAGCGAATGCAAGACGCAAAACAGTGCTGTCTCTCTCTCTCTCTCAGTTTCTTCCTGTCGTATCCTCTTGTCTGGTACTGGGGTGCCGGTGGTAAATGATCGGCTAATTACAATAATGGTCATTGGGTAGCTGAACCCGAGATGGATTTGTGCACTGCCGCCAGCCTGCATGGGTGGGAGGTGGGGTCCCGGCAAACTGCTTGCCTAATCCATCTTCAGGGGACCACCCAACCCAAGATCGGCCTGCGATTCCTTCAATACTCACAGACATCATCGGCAGTACCGTATACTTTACAAACCCAAATTGCTCACTGCGGCTGAATGCAAATGCGCTCCGATGCACCAGTAGGGGTTAAATGATATTAGCAGCAGCAGCAGCATTTGCCTGTGTAATTCACTCATTTTAATGGGACACGGAATTCAATCTGTTATGGGCTGTTCGTCACACGTGGTTAGGGCCTAGGGGCATGGCAGACAGGGTTAGGCTGTAGAGTCCGACCTGTTGATTTGGATTTTGTAAGATTGGACCCCCCCATCTTCAGTTTTGGGACGACCAATAAAAAGAAGACGACGGAGTTTATTTATTTATTGGTTGGACATCGTCAATCTAAATCTAAATAGCAAAATGAACGGGACCAGTTAAAAGTAGTACTACTAAGTAAAGACTATAATAGTACTAACTAGAAAAAGAAAAAATAAATAAAAAACACAACAGCGTCTGATTCGTCCGATTCTATTTCTGACTGCCCCGTATCCCCTGCCTTGCTTGCGTGAGTGAGAGCTTCAGTTAACTTTTTCCCTTCCCAGTTCCCACTACTGAAGTCAGTAACAGTGTAGTAAAAGTAGGAAACTACTATTTTTTTTTTCTTCCGACACGATAACTCTCCATTGGATGAGGAGGGGAAAGGCCTGAGGGAGGGCCTGAACCCTGAAGTAGGAAACTACTACTGCCAGTGCTAACTACTAAGTGGACTCGTTCCAGAAGTTGAGGACCCCATGGGGCCCCATCCCCATCCCCCACCCCACACTATTCCAATTTTTATCACCCTCACGCCAAAATCCAGACACAGGGAGGAGCATCTGTTTCCTCTCTTCCCTACTTTGCTGCCACAGGTTTTGCTAAATCAAGGGAGAGAGGAGTTGCTTCCTTCTCTTCTTTTTCTTTCTTTCTTTCTTTCTGCTAGTGTGATTTTTTCTCTCTGATTCCTCAACTCAACAACACTGCTCGTCTCCTACTGTTTGCCACTTTCATTTCAGGTGCTTCAAACTCCTCCTTACTTTTCTGGGGGCTCTTCTAAAATTTGACGAGTTTTACTTACTTCCGAGTTTAGCCTTTTATATCTTCCATGCTGATGGATCTGGGCCGTGCCTAAATTTAATCTTTTCTCATCAAGATCTGATTTTTTTTAATGGGTCTTCAAGTTGAAATCATGCTCTTGAATTTGCCTTCGAATAATTTGTATGCACCTGTATGGCTGTATTTGTATACTTGTCTGATGCTTGCTTTCGTGAAACTGCCTGGGGTTTTGCTGCAGCTGACTGGATTGACTCCCGTCTCTACTTTTTGGTGGTCCTCAATTCTTTTCCGTGTCTTCTGAGTTTCAGTATTTTCCACGGACACTATTTTTTATTTTTTTCTTAAAGTTGAAATTAATACAATCTAGTGTCCAAGACCCCTTCTTAAAAATTTTAAGCTGGACCTCTGTTTTGCCGCATATATCAGCCTAGTCTGTATCTGTTCTGTAGCAGCTCCTTGTGCATGCTACCTCCAGGTTCCATCCTTACTCCTTAGTAACAATTGATGGAACTCTGCATGACGCCTTGTGTTTGAGCTCCTTTCTAGTAGTTTCTGTAACTTTAATTTCATCCTTCTTGCGATTCTGCTTGTGAAAGATTGCATCTTGATGGGCCTGTTTTGCCTTAATTGTAGCCTTCAATGCATTTCATCTGTGATCTAGGACTTGACTACGTGCGTATTTTCTTTATCATTATATCATACTTTCAGTACTTCTCCTCCATTTGTTGACCTAATCTCTAATTCTTGTTGGTTATTACCTTAACCATATAGCATCAAGATAGCTAGTGATAATTCAGCCAAAAAAATGTTAAAGGTCTTATTCCTGGCTTGTATGTTACTATAAATCTGTTGATCATCGCGTTTGTAACTTTCCAAATGAGTGACTAGTTATTACTGTCGTGGTCAGAGCCAGGGGAAAGCTTATGATCCAGTCTGGTTGTACAAGTGTTCAAGAATTCGTCAATCTTTATGGAAAGCTATATTTGCCATAATTTTGGCGGATGCTGAATGACGCTTGAGTTGAATCTGATCTTTACAATTAATTGTCTCCATACTCTTATATGGCCTCAACAACTGCCATTAGACCTTCTGCAGAACAGCGACAGAAACCCTTAGGTGATAATCAAAATAGCGAAATGAAGGATTGCGGGTCTCTGCCCCCGCACGTCTCAAAAACAAGCAAATCCAAGTCAGCTTTACCCAAGAAATTACCAGAATCTGGGAAAGTGATGACGACAGTTACTGTAGAATCCTTGGAAATAAAAAACCCATCAAATTGCAATGGAAGAGGATCTAATAATCCATCAATAGAAATATCTCATTCAAATAATCCTTCAGCTGATGTTGATCGAGTTTCAAGAACTGTAGGTCTTGTGCTCAGTGAAACTGGAAGCTCATCAGAAGCTTCAGGTGAAAAAGAGAAGAAAGCTTCTGAGCTTGAAATCACAAAGAACAGTTCCGTCTCTGGAAAACTGAGTGACGGGGCTAGCAGTCTTGGGAAAACCAGTGGGAGTGCTAAAACTAGTGATCGTGCTGATTTTGTTGAGAGTGGTAAGAGCAGTATGTGTAGAGACAGCACTAGCAGTGATGTTAGCGATGAAAGCACTTGCAGCAGTTTCAGTTGCAGCGTCAGCAAACCCCATAAAGCAAATGACTTGAGATGGGAGGCCATCCAAGGAATCCGAACAAAAGATGCTATGTTGGGCTTAAGCCATTTCAGATTGCTGAAAAGGCT
The DNA here is from genome assembly GCF_036785885.1 of Coffea arabica. Taxonomy (NCBI): domain Eukaryota; kingdom Viridiplantae; phylum Streptophyta; class Magnoliopsida; order Gentianales; family Rubiaceae; genus Coffea; species Coffea arabica. Next base: position 43,043,271 of record NC_092326.1, on the reverse strand, counting down.
GGGTTGTGGAGACATTGGGAGTGTTTACCTTGCGGAGTTGAGTGGAACCAAGTGTTACTTTGCCATGAAAGTAATGGACAAAGCATCTCTGGCAAGTCGTAAGAAGCTTCTTCGTGCTCAGACAGAAAGAGAAATACTACAGTCCCTGGATCATCCGTTCCTTCCAACCCTCTACACGCATTTTGAGACAGATAAATTTTCATGTCTGGTGATGGAATTCTGCCCTGGAGGAGACTTGCACACTCTTCGGCAAAGACAGCCAGGCAAACATTTTTCTGAACAAGCAGTAAAGTATGATCTTTGTCTAATCCTTTATAGAATAACTTTTCAATATTGAAGATGCTTTCATTTGCTCATGCTCTTTTCTCCTTTTCAATGTTTCCCCGTGATTGAATCTTCTTTTGCAAGTCATAGCTGCAGCATTTACCCTTCTATAGTTTGAAAGCTCATAAGATGAGGTAGCCCTTTGCATCTTGTGGGTTTTTCTCTGCCTCCAGCTGCCTGTAAATTTTGTACCTTTCCAGATTTCTTTGATCACTTTGTAGTTGAACCTCAACTGATATATTACGTCTTCTCCTGGATACTTCTGGGGAGTCCGATACTCAAAAGTATTTGGTAGTATTTTCAAGATTTCTGGTGCTCCGACTTCCATAATGCAGTTGTTTTATGAAATTGATGAGCACATTGTAGACATGTGATACTGGTCTTTTACTTGTGTCATAGAGTTGAGTGAAGGTTAAATTTTGACCATTAAACTCTGAATTACAAGTTAGGGAGCTTCAGGTTTCAACAGTACATGTTAAAATCTCACTGTGACTACAATCTCAATCTCAATCTCAATCTGTGTCTAAGAAGAAATGATAGTGAAACTTGAGCATTTTGAATTAGGTATTAATGAAAGGGAACCCTTGATGGAATGGTAAGGTTGCTCCAGCGCTGTTTGCTAGGCATGGGTTGTTTATGCCAGAAAAACTATGTGTGCTACTGAGAACAAGGCAGTACCACGAATCTTGCACACTCGATTCATACTGTTTATTATGTGTTAAATATGTCCAGGAAACAAGTTGGGCAGTGTTTTTTCCAAGTAATTTACTACTTTCTTAGTCTTATGATATTTTCCTTTTTCTTGTTTTTTATTTTGTGAGCTGGAATAAGGCAATTGCAAATGTCTGGCTTTCTTCCATTTCACCCAGCTATAAGCATCTTTATGAAAGAACACACTTTGATTGAGGCAGGCAGAATGTTCGCCTTTTACACTTCTTCATTGTCCTTTTTGCAGATTTTATGTGGCAGAGGTCCTCCTAGCTCTGGAGTATCTCCACATGCTTGGGATTGTCTATCGTGACCTCAAGCCAGAAAATGTCCTTGTACGGGAAGATGGACATATAATGCTATCCGATTTTGACCTTTCCCTTCGTTGCGTTGTTAGCCCAACACTAGTTAAGACCTCTTCTATTGAATCAGATCCCCTCCGGAAGAACCCCATTTATTGTGTCCAGCCAACTTGCATGGAACCTGCCTGCATGCAACCATCCTGTGTGGTTCCAACAACTTGCTTCTCTCCTCGCCTCTTTTCCAGCAAGTCCAAGAAGGACCGGAAGCCGAAAAATGAGATCAGGAGCCAAGTCAGCCCGTTGCCAGAGTTGATTGCAGAACCAACTAGTGCACGTTCTATGTCATTTGTAGGGACCCATGAATATTTGGCGCCTGAAATTATCAAAGGCGAGGGTCATGGAAGCGCTGTAGATTGGTGGACTTTTGGGATCTTTCTTTACGAACTTTTGTTTGGTAAAACGCCATTTAAAGGATCTGGAAATCGAGCGACGTTGTTCAATGTTGTGGGACAGCCCCTCAGATTTCCTGATTCACCTATTGTCAGTTTTGCTGCAAGGGATCTTATTAGGGGATTGCTTGTGAAAGAACCACAGCATCGGTTGGCGTACAAAAGAGGCGCAACTGAGATAAAGCAGCACCCTTTCTTTGAAGGAGTTAATTGGGCACTCATCCGCTGTGCTACCCCCCCTGAGATCCCAAAGCCAGTTGAGTTTGAGAGGATACCTGTTCCAGCAGCTTCAACAAGTGAGAAGGCTGCAGCTGCTGCAGATAAAAAAGGCTTTGATAATTACCTGGAATTTGATTTCTTTTAGTACGAAGGAATATAGCAGTGTGGAGATTTGTTTAATTTATGGAACGAAAATATTCTGGAAAAGTAAACATTGCTAGTTGTAGGGATGGCAAGACTTTCGTTCATATTAGTTGATGATGAAAAATTGCATGTATTGTTTGTCCTTGTCCTGCTGCCGTTTAACGGTTACACATACTGTAGTGTGCCATAAACACTACTAATCATGTACGAAGTAAAGTCTATTCTTCAACTTGTAGAATACAAAGACAACAGTGTTGATGGTTTTCTCCAGGGCGAGAATTGCTTCTGTACAGCAGCTTTGGAAATCTATTAAGAGAATTCTATTGTCCAGGCAACCAACCAACCAATGATTAGGATTGCAGGAGTTTTGACTCTTTTGATGTACGGCAATGGCATCACCTTTCGCAAAAACGATACAGGATATGGTAAGTAGGGATCAAACATAAGAAAGCTGTGCCCTGTTTAACTCCAAGAAGTTGTACTTGGTACCTGTATTGTTGGTGCATGTGCTGCAGCAAAAACGGTTAACACTTTTTAAAACTATTTTGCCTGCGTCAATGCTTTATAGGGCTGGCTCTTCTTTGAGATGCAATATATAATAATATATTTTGCCTAAACCCTTTAGCATATTAAATTTCTGTGCAAAACTTTGATTATTGGTATAATATAAACTAAGAAACTATATATACAATGAACAAAATTAAGCAATTGGTAAACAACAATATTGTGGGCCAGACTCTGATGATCACCAGGTAGAAAGTATACTTAAGAATAGTATTGGGGGCCAGGCAAACACTAAAAGTGATTAAGATGAGACAACGTTTGCGGTGAGCGCGGATCACCTTCAGTCGGACGCTCTCCCAACTGAGCTATTCACCCAGGTGCATGAGCATCGACTCTCTCAGCTCTTGAATGCAGGATTTGCTGTTTTAGAAATCAGCTACCTTGGGTTTGAAGCATCCACAGCTGAAGGATTGATCGGTAGCACTGCTTGAACGTCGTTGACTGTGCATAGGCTGGGAAGTATGGTTGTTGTCGGAGTAGGTACCCTGTGCCTGTGGAGAGGGAGAGGTTCCAGAGGGAGAATCCCTGATCATGAAATCAAGCGTCTCCTTTCCCTCACATATTACCTTCACCTCGCAGAACTCAGGTGCACCTTTTACTATCTGATCGATCACCCCACTCGCTGATCTCTTAGACCTCACCTTCCTGAACGACCACGCAGTCCATGGGAAACAAATTAACTCCATTGGTTTTTCGTTCCCCCAAGGTTTGAAAACAAAAATTAATAAATAACATTAGAGATGTAGTGTTGCATGAATTTGTACCTGAGGATGGCTTTGGTGGTGCCCAGCACAAGTTTTCTTATGTTGAGGATGGGAATGAGGTCTAATATTGCTTTTGCCTCCATGTCACTCTCAATAAGAATGGTGTCCACCTTAACCTGATCAAATTGCAAAGAGTTCTATTGTTTTTCTTTTCTTTTCCTTACAAAATTTAACTGCTCCATAATGTTGTCAAACCCCCAACACCACCAAATTTGCAGATTTTATTGCTCAAATTTAGTAGCAAGAGTATGACTGGTACGAACCTCGGCAGCAGAGGAACATGCATTGAGAAACTTGTCAAGGAATTGTGTGCGCTTCCCCCTTTCTTGAGCCATGTAAATTTCCTTCTGCTCAGGGTTCACTTGACTCAGTGGCACCATTCCCACTGCCATATTTAACCCCCAACGGAATAAGAATAATCATCATGGAAGATGGAAGTTGCTCTTGAAGATATGTTTAGTATTTGCTAGAGTAATAATATCCCCTGAATTCAGCTGTAGAAATTAGTAAACTAGCCTTACTTACGCGGGGTTGGGATGTGCTTAATCTCGGGGAAGACATGGACTAGAAAGAGCAGAGGAGTGGTAGTTGGATCATTGTTGGCGGTGGCGGCGTGATTGAGCGTCCATAAAAGCGCATCCATGCTGGCTGAGTCCTGATCGGCGGCCCTCTTGCTGCCCCCATTCCCCTGCTGCCCCCCCTGCACTAGTGCCACATAGTACACTGCATCTTCTGATTCCCCCTCGTGGAAATCGAACGAAAACAGAGTACTAGTTCTGCTGCTGCACTGCTCCTCCAATTCCAAGCCTACAACTTGACGTTGATCCTCCTCCTCTCTAATGCTATCCAGGGGACCCCCCGTGCTCTTATTGAAGTCAAATACCTTTCTTCTTCTTGAATATTCAGGCTCGTCTTCTTCTTCTTCTTCTTCGATCTCGCTCACCCCACCAGTGCTACCCCATCCACCGCTGCTGCTCATCATCATCATCATCTGGAAATCATCATCACCTTTATAATGAGCTGATGACGGGGGACCCCACGGACCTTTTTGATGGTCAACACTAGTGACGGCAACCACAGGCTTGCTTTCGGATCCATAAAGGTTCTGAGCTTTATCATCTGCCCTCCGCATCTCACCTGTGATTGGCCGGCAGAAAAGTCAGTTAGCTCCTACTGTGAGATTTTTGATGATGACAATGATTTGAGATTTTTGATGATGACAATGATATGATCAATACTCCTACCAGTAGCAGTAGGTAAGAAAAGCAAAAAGGTAGTTAAGGAGACAAGGATATTGCTTGTTTTGCTTTTGAGGAAATTTAGATGCATGGAATAGGATTAATCACTCCTAAACCCACAGCAAATGCTTAAAAGTCCGCAGCATTTGATTAAAAAGTATATGGTGATTTTGTCCAAGTTTCACACCCTTTTGACTTTTCATTGTACGGTTTGGCCGCTGAATCTTTCAAAGTCCAAATAAACTAACGGACACGCAGTGCCATTCATTTTCTTTTTCTTCGTTTAAAGCATATCTGCAGCGAATCACAATCAGGTTTTGGCAGTGACTTGGTTCAGCACCCACAGCCTAAGCTTCTTCTCGGCTCAGAGTAATCTAATTTCAGGCGCGACTTTCCCACCTTGGTTGGCTTATTGCATATGAACATCTTAAATGATCAGCGGGTTAGTTTTTTTTTTTTTTTTCATAGCTTTAAATTGTTGGTTTCTTGTGAGCTCTTTTTCACTCTTATGCTCTCTATTCTTGTTGTTGATAAAAGCCAATCCATTGATATTTATTGGAAATAAAAGACACAAAAGAAAAACTGAAATTCATGACAGCAATGCAAACATCATCAGCAGATGATAATAAAAACAAGTGATTTGTGGGCCATTCTCGTGCCAAGAACTTAAAAACCTCCAAAAAGAACATCCCGATATTCTAAGGATGGGCGGAATTAAACATGTATTCTTAGGTCAATGTGCATTACGCATCAACTCATCTTCTTCATTAACTGTTGGATCTGTATATGTATTATGCATATCATTAAACATGTAGGCCTTTTTTTTTTTTTTTTTTTTTGGTGAAAATCAACTGACTAAGGACATCCATACTGTATTTTGCATCAAAAAAGCTTCTGAAAATGGTGGAAGGATTGCATGTTCCCTTTAGTGCTATAATTTGATTTGGTCCACCTAATTCTACAATATCCGAATTGTAGTCCTTATATGTACGGCTATTGCTCCCTGTCGCAGAGGAAGAACTTGAAGCTTCAAGTTGCCATTGGATTTTTACCTTTATTTATTTTTTTTCTCGAGGTAAGCAGTAAAAGGGTGAATGCGCTTTTCCTGCTTTGCTTGGGGATTCCATCTATTACGAGTAGGTAAAATTAGAAGAAAATATTCGTGCATGCTTATCACTATGCTGTAGTAGAAGAGTAAAATTCCACGCGCGTCTTTCAAAAATTCATGCAGTTGACTGCGAAACTCTCTCATCATGTAAATTCAAGCTGATTATCCATCTCCTACGAGTAAGAAGATTCTCAGGCCACATCGTCTTGTTCTTTCTGACGCCACCTCATGAGTTCACCCTCTACCACCTGCTTTGCTGCTTCAGCCATCTCTGCCTGTTTTAAAGCATCCTCAATGGCAGCCTCTATTGCCTCTTTTTCTTTCACAGAGGACTCCACCTTTTTGAGCATTTCATTTTGACTTGCTTCAATTGATTCAATCTGAGCCATGACGGTTGCTACTTTTAGGTCAGCATCTGATTTTGATTCCTCAGCTTTCTTGCTCAAAGACTCGAACTCCTCAACAGATAACTTGATCTTGCCATGTAAATCTGAAGTTGAGCCTTGGACAGCATCAGTTTTGGATGAACCATGAATGATTTCGCCTGCGTGCCTTTCTGCTTCCTTTGCTGCTTCAACCTCACTCAGTGCTACTTGTAGCCTTTCCTCTGCTTCCTTGGCTGCAATGCGTGCTGTTTCAGCATCTTGCTTAAGTAATGAGATGTCCTTCCTGATCTCTTCTGCTCCCTGCCTAGCATTTTCAGCCTCCGACACCAGCTGTTGGAGTTTTAAGCGCATATCATCGTACTCTCCTTGGGGATCTCCTGCAAGAGCTGCGTCGAGCAGTGCTTTATATCTCTCCAATTCACTTTGCAAAGTTTCAGCTGTTAATTCTGCTTTCGATGCCTTGTCCTTCAATTCAGAATGGTCCCTCTTGACATTATCGAGCTCCTCCTTAAGGAAATCTACTGAGCTTCTCTGTAAGTTTTGTTCCTGCACAATTTCTCGCAGTTTTCTTGTAGCATCATCAAGCTCTGCTGTGGCGATTTTCAGAGAGGACATATCTGATTCTCTAACATTTTGCAGCTGTTCTTGCAAAAGCTTGATTGCCTCCGTCGTTTCTTCGAGCTTTTCCTCGAGAATTTCGCTAGCATCAAATTCTTCTTTCAAGGATTTGATTTTCAGCTCTACTTGTTCGTTGGCTGTTTGGCGAGATTGGAAGCGAGCCTGCCTTTCTTCGTGATGCTTATTTCCTTCTTCTTGCGCCTGGAGCGTGGCTAACTTGACCTCTCCCAGTGTATCGCGCAAGGTGGTGATTTCACTGGAAATTCGAGTTAGCCTGTCTCGGTAAACTTGGGTGGCGTGCTGGGCGTCCGCAGCCTCTTGAAATGCAGCCAGTTTTGCTTCGAGGACTCGATCAAAATCCTGTCGGAGGGTTGTAAGCTCTTGTTTAGCAGAAATGAGCTCAGCAGCGGAGGCCTTGTATAGTTCTCTTTCGCTGTCGACGTCCTGTTTCCAAGCATCGATGCCAAGGTGTTGTCTGCTGGATTTGTGCTCCTCGAGCTCCCTGGCTCTTTGCTTTGCAGCTTCTGTTTCCTCGATGGCCGTTTGCTTGGATTCACTAATGATTTCGAGCTTGTTTGTCAGTTCCTGTAGCGTTCTATTGGCTTTCTCGAGTTCCCGGAAAGCTTGAGCTTTTGTGGTTTCTGTGCATTTGAGTCGTGCCCTGAAGTCCTCCAGTTGCTTGAGGGCCAAGTGAAGGGCGGATTCTTTCTCGAGCACTCTCTGCTCCCCACCCAACACCCAACAAAAAAAAAAAATATTTTTTACTATCCTGCGTCCGACCATGGAGGTAAAAGTGATGGTGGCTGGCTGTCGAAACGATAGATTCTATGTTAAAAAAAAAAGGGCGGCTTTAGAATACCATACCTCATCAGCAGCGGCAGAGGAATTTTTTGGCTTTCTAGCTAGAAGGGGCTGCTTCTTGTTGTTGTCGTCGTTGTTGGACCTAGGCGAGGTTGCAGCATCCCCGAATAAGCTAACCGCGGCCTTCACAGATTGAAATGGAGCGCTGGTGTCCACCTCTCCCACCTCAGTTCTTGGAGAGCCTCCATTGCTGCATCTCGGAGTTCCCAGTGTTGGTTTCGGTGAACCCGCCGGAATTGTAGAATCCAAGGAACGAGTTCGTATGTGGAATCCGAACATTGTGAGAATTTCTTTTTCGGAAGGAAATTGTTTACCTACAACAAATCAAATCGCCACAAACAATTCAGTTTATTTATTTCTTTTAATTTTTTTTTTTAAAATGTAGCAAGCTCGTCAAGTACTATCGTATTTAGTTCAATCCACCAAAATAATTACTACGAGCATTGTTGATTCTTGAAAATGGCTCACTTCAATGCCCTCCAACGGGAAAGGAAAATAAAACACACACACACACACACACACACACTAAGCGGTAAAAATGAATGGCTGGACAGGAAATAAGGAGTGACAATGACAAGAATCCTCAAACGAAATGATTGCAGACTCGGCTGGTACAAAGCATGCCTATAAAACATACCTCAAATGATGGATCGCTTTTGCATGCATTGGTGATCGAGATGTGGATGTATTTGACCTCCCATGCACAATTAGGAACCCACAAGAAATTAGAAGGGTGAAACTATATATTCTTGGGAAGCAGGGAGTTACCGTTCCTCCTCCAATTTCCCCATTCAACCTCAATGAAGAAGGATATATTGGGGCTGCAAACCATGCGAATGGTCAATGACCTATGAATTAATCCTGTGACCGAGAGAAACAATTAATAACGGCAACTAGCTGAGATTAGATATCATACAGCAATACACGACTTTGAGCTTGTGCTTGGAGTAGGAGGATGCCCAGTGTTGGCATCAATGTTCAGTTGAAGAAACTTTCTTTCTTTATAGCGTTAGGAGGAAATTCACCCTAAATCCTTGTTCCAACACAATGCCAAGAAATTAAAATGAAAAACCCCCCACTACTTTGATTGGAGAATCAAGGTGGTATCAATCAACTATCAGCCCGGAATAAACGCCAAGCTAAATGGGTATCTGCAGTAATAAGACGGACGGGTAAATTCCCGGCCATCCAACCAAGTCAATGAAATGAAGGCCCCCCGTCGCTTCAGGCAAATCCTCCACCGCTCATTTAACGCGTATTTTCCTCAATTCATGCCCTCTAGTCTACAAAAGCAAGCTGAAAGGACACTTCCATTCTTTCTTCACAGCAAGTAGTAGTTTATTCATACTCTATCATGCAAGTTTCCCTTTTCCAATCAGTAATCTCGTCTAAATCCATCCTACGTTGTTCTCTACTAGATCAATCAGTTTTTTTTTTTTTTTTATTATTACGCCAAATGTACTTTCTTCTCCCACAATTGAGTGACTGCATTCTGATAATAGTAAATAATGATAGCGCGCGGTTACAAAAATGAAGCATCTCGTCATAAATTTAATCAAGTCTTAATTATTGTGACAATTAAAATAGTAAAGCACTCCTCTTCAAAGAGTATTCTTTTGCAATTTTACTTCCGATTTATTTGTTAACGTAGAATCCTCGATTAGCCACAATTCAAAGGAGTTTCTTTCCAGATAGGGGCAACAGAAAATGGGGTTGGTGCTTTCTCAGCGCATATCTTAGCAACGAGAGTACCATTCAACCTTTATGTTTTCCCTCAATGTGCTGTCGCAGTTCTTTTCCTAATTATGAGCATGCTTCAGTAGTCACTCTCTTGTCAACGAGGCAAATTATACAGAGTCAATGACCACGTACACAACTGTACTCCGCACCATTTGATGGTACCATCTGATGCACCATTTAATTACAAAAACTAGTAAGGCGAAACAAAAAAAAAAAAAAGGTTCGTTCAGCAAGGAGTAATCATACATCAGCTGGCAGTGAAAGTGACACTTCTGCAACCAACATCTGAGTTTTTAAAGCGAGGAGCGCACCACCCTTGTAAATGGCCTGCAATATATAAAGTTTCCGTACATTTAAAATATGTTGAGCAACCGCTCCAAATGACATGATCTAAAAAGGTTGCACATTAATAATCCTGTCAATGTGTAATAAACAGCCACTCTATTAACCAACACTGTGATCATAAATCCAACAATACCCATCTCTGTAGTCTGAAATTCTGGATGAAAAACCCTCTCTGCATACTGCTAGATTCTCCCCTGGTGTTGCTAACTAGTCACAACTTCATTTGTCAAGTCTCCTTCAAACACACAGCGAGGGTAGCCATTCCAATATATTTTCATTTGCAATAAGAAGAACATGTTTAGTTTCTTTCATTCTTCTGACCTGATAATCATTGATCCACTGTTCTGCTAAAAGTTATATACTTGTAATTGTATGGTCCATGTTATTGTGCAGTAATCATAAAGCATCTAGAGATCTTTGTACTAACATCTTTTATCTAGTTTGGTAACACTGTTTAGATTCACTAAACAAACAAAGCAGGCAGTGACTTACAGAAATTGCTGTGAATCAGGTTCCATAGCCAAGTAGCACAAAGTGTTCTCAATGTCTAGGAGAAAAATTGGGACACTGGTATCTATATTATCATTACCAAAGACAACCATCAGAATTTTTACTTTTTCCTCCTACCCAGTTCAGAATATTAGGCCATCACCGTAATTTTCAGAATTGAGGTGAAAGAATACATGATGTGCTTGCGCACAAACGACAACATGCAGATCAGTGCACTGATTCCTGAATTAAGAAATCCTGATGACATAAAAGTTACAAAACTTTATAAATGAGTAAACCAAGAGACTTACATGAGCTCCATAACTAAGGCAGATGCTCCTCCTCCCCCATTGCAGACTGAAGCAACCCCAAACTTGCCAATTTTCTCTCTCATAACCTGCAGCATTTAAAGAGCAAAAGAATATGTAGACACACACATATACATGCATGTTTGAGACACAGAGAGAGAGAGAGAAAGGAAGAGAAGAGAATCAGTTAAATGGTTGACTAGTTGCACATCTCTATGCTTTTCCATTTAAACAAAATTCTAGAAAAAATAGTCATGAGATTACCCCCAGCAATGTAATTAGGATGCGAGCTCCACTGCAGCCCAATGGATGTCCCAAAGCCACAGCTCCACCATGTGCATTAAGTTTTTCCTGTAACGGGGGGACAAGAATCGAGGAACATGAAAAAATGGCCCAATACGAATAGACAAAGAAAATTAACAAATTTGATAAACCAAATGGTAGACACGATCTTGATGATCCCATTTATAACAGGTCAAAGAAAGACTGCAAAGGGCAAGAGAAGACTCACCGGGTCGATATTGAGCAGCTTCTGGTTGACAAGAGCCACAACCTTCACAAACAAAGCTAAAACACTAGTAACAAATTGGAAAACTATCAGTAATAGCAGAAGACAGGAGAGAGGTCCTTACAGAAAATGCCTCATTGATTTCATAATAATCAATTTGAGATTGCTCCAAGCCAGAGCTTGATATTGCTTTAGGTATTGCAAGAGCTGGAGCAGTTGTAAATAGCTCAGGTGCCTGTCCACAAACATTGTTAGAGCACAAGTTCTTAATCCAAATTCACAACATAAATACTTTTTTTTTTTTTTTTAACAATACCTGTGCTGCATCAGCATATCCTTTGATCTTAGCAATAACTTTTAGTCCAAGCTTAAGTGCCTTCTCTCCACTCACTAGAACTAATGCAGCAGCCCCATCGCTGTACAGAAACAGAATACCAAAGAGGTTAAGTGAGCACAGGAAAGCAAAATTGGCAAACAGGATGCTATCGATAATCAAGAGCTAAACCATGGGAATAGGTTTGCACTTAAGTCATGTAAGAAATAACAAATGAAAATTAACTGTTTATTTAGAGGGCAATGGGAACGCAAGCATTGCGTAGGAATAAAAGGGGCCTGAAAAGAGTACACTGAAGTATTGGAGATTGACAAATGACAAACATACAGACCTAAAGAAAAGAGAGAGCAACTGAACCTTATGATAGAAGCATTCCCAGCAGTAACAGTACCTCCATTCTGCTTAAAACTTGGTGGAAGCTTTCTCAATTTATAAGCATCAAACTAGCAAGACAAAATTGTAAATTGAGTTCTCAAAGTCTACATATGAAGATTTAAGCAATTGATGCAGTTAAAAGTGCATTTAAATGTCAAACTCTGGTCAGTATTAGCTCAAATAATTTATGTACATTATAAATATGATTAGCTTCAATGTCCATACCAAATTTGGGCGCGTTTAATAAAACTGAAGTCTGAATCTATTAAACTATTGAATTGTTAAGTATTAAATCTAATACATTTGAGTGCATATCACATTCAATGATAAGTGAATAACTTATCACTTAATTTTCGGAGCAAGTTTTGCCTAGGAAATTCAGTGCCACTTAATTTATTCAAATGTTCAATTTTTGGTTATCAAACAGTCTGAATATGTTAAGATCTGAATCCATTAAGTTTAAGCGCTGAATTGGGTTAGTTAACATTGCAGAAATCAATAGACCAATGAAAAATGTCATGACAGATTGGTCAATATATCACCAAATCAAGTTTCCAATGGTCATAATAGAGAAGGCAAAGGATTCTAAGAGGTGGAGTGGAGAGAAATCACAGAGATAAGATAAACATTAAGATCACAAATGCATTTTCAGACACTCATCTACCGACCAGTTATAGCAATTTTTTTCCTAATACTACCCTGCCGTCAGTGGAATAAAGCTAAAAAAAAGGCTGCACAATATGAGTTTGTGAAAATTCCCAATTTTGACGTGCATACCTTCCCTAAACCTTCATCTTTATCAATTACGAGGGGTTGTTTCCCCTTTACCCCAGAAATTTTGACCTGCGTGTGTAATACACCAAAATAGCAAAAATTACCTTAATTGTTGTGAAAGCAATGTAATATTCATGACAAAAGCATGAGAGAAAGGGTCTCACTGGAGCTATTTCCCATGTAAAAGCACCACTTTTTTGTGCAGCAATTCCACGCTCAAAACTTCGAATAGCATAAGAGTCCTAGGGAAAGAAAAGTACAGATACACAAATGAAGATATCCACGAAGTCCTTTTCAATCATTTGACCTTTGTTTTAAAAAAAAAATTAACACTTATGGAGTAAAACAAAATGGAAAATACAATTCCAAATGCAACCAAAACACACTTGCTCTTCTCTTGAAATATTGTGTTGGTCAGCACACAATTCTCCACATACTCCCATTCCGAAATCATTGTAAACATCCCACAGGCCATCTTTAAGCATGCCATCAACAATGGTGTCATGCCCAATCCGAGAACCCAACCTGTTGATATGCAGAGAATTAGCAACTTTTCAAACCACAATTTGTATAACTCAGGAAGGTCAAATTATTCTCTTATTATCTCAAGATGGTGACAACAGCAAATCAGAAGTAGCTTCAAAACCTGAACTAATGGGGAACCTTCACTATATAAGCATGGAGCAGATGCAGGAAATCCAGTATGCTTTCAATTCCTAAATGATAAGACTGGATCTCAAGATTTTAAAATTAATAAGCCATATAATCGGATGGGAATGGTAGGAATAATATTAGAAGTTGAGGTCTCATGTTTTCTTTCGGTGGTGACTGAACCTCCAATGGATCATACAGGGATCATACGGGAAGAAACGTTTGCTCAAAGTGATAGAAGTTTATGTACTGTATTCATGTTCCTTTTGTTTCCTTTTCTTCCTTCTCTTTGTTGCTTTATTTTTTTCCTCAAAATTTATCCAAAAATAATCAGAAAAACCAGATAAAAACATGGTTTAGTTGTTAACCAGAAAGATTAACCTTGCTTGTGGCAAATATTTTGGTGCATTAGACATGCTTTCCATGCCACCAGCAACCACCACATCATTTGTACCCGATTGTATACTCTCCGCTGCAAGCATTGTTGCTGGACCAAACGAGAAATTAAATTTTCATTACACTTAGCATGATACTTCAGATCCAAATCAACAAATAGGTGAATACATAGAGTATTTCAATTTGAATTTTCTTCTGAGATTGGCATTTCAAATCGGAGATGCGAGTTGGTACACATAAAGAACGCACCTTTCATTCCTGAAGCACACACTTTGTTAATGGTCGTGCAAATTACCGAGTATGGTAACCCAGCCCCTAATGCAGCCTGTCTTGCTGGAGCTTGGCCTAAATTTGCACTAAGAACATTTCCAAAAAAGACTTCTTGTACAAGAGATGGATCAACATTTGCCCTCTTTAGAGCAGCTGTAACATTAAAGATGTGGGTCAGATACGCAGAAATGGTAACAATGTCAAAGAAACAGGGAGTTGGAGAGCTGCAGGTGTATACTGATTAGTCTTGCGTACATTGAATAGCTATAGAGCCGAGCTTTGTTGCAGACAAAGAAGAAAGGGAGCCAAGAAATCCACCCATTGGAGTTCTGGCAACTCCAACAATGCAAACATCTGTTTGATATGGTTAACCAAAAAAAAAAAAAAGGGCAGATGTGATGAGCCCGCCAAACAACAAACAAGAAGAAGTTGTGAACTTGATCACAGTATGATAGGATTCAAGAGCAAAACATGGGCAAGGATCACGATCAAGAACTTGCAATATCTGATTCACGTATCACTTTGCAGAAGTGCCAAAGATTCAAACGTAGTAGCGTGCAGTAGCAGCATAAAGAATAAGGAACCCAGAAATCAGTAATAGCAATAGTAGACCATATTGTGCAATTATCCAGAAAATGAGAAATGGAAAAAATTTAGGTTAAGAAGACGGGAACAAGTTGGTGAAGCGTAAAATAACCTACCAGTAGTAATGAAACAAGATAGGCAAAAAGAGAGACAACTAAAAAATCAGAGGAGGACCTCTCGGTTGAATAGAGTTATCAGTTGTAGCATAGGCCATGGAGGTCTCTAGTCCCCGATCAAGATGAAGATGATCTGCCAAAAAAAAAAAAAAGTAGTTTCAGCAGAGGAAATGGAAAAATTGGGAATAGTAGAGGATTAGGAGAGAGCAAATTATTACATGTTTTCAGAGTTTAGAATTGGGAGGCATGTTAGAGAAAAAAAAAAAAAAAAAGGTTTATTTTCATACGGAAGTACAGGTATCCATAGAGCAACAGCTTGGACAACTCTAATTGTAAACAAGAGAATGAAATTAATTATCAACAGCAACCGGGCAGGCAGTATAAACGTACATCGGGACGAAAACGAGAAAAGACCCACCAAAAACCAAGGTGTGTAAGTGATACGGTAAAACAGTCTCCGGCGGAGAGAATCTTGAAATTAGTCCGTCCGTGCCGCCCTCTGCCTCCAGTCCTGCAGACAGGAAAAGACCAAGCAAAGACTACACGGAGGTGGAGCGGAGGACCCTTTCCGTGGAATCGGGGAACGCAGACACAGAGAGCAAAGTGGCAGTCTATTAAATTCTAGTGCACGAGCGAGCGTACTAATTTTAGCAACTTTTTTTATTATATATATATTTGTTGGAAATGCAAACACTACAAAATGTTAAATGTCGTGGTTATCGATTCGTGCGAGTTTGGATAAATTCATCGACGTCACATAGTACACAGAATACGTAGTAGTGAGTAGTAAAGCAGCAATTTGTGAGTTTTGTCCGCACGGCAGGTAGGTTAGGTTTAATGGTAGTGCCGAATTTGGGAGAGAGTTGGTAAGCAGGTTGTTTATTTAATAACAACAACAACAACGTTAAATAAACAGGCTGCATGTCAAAGCTCAAGACCAGACCACCCAAACATGATGGGATGGTGCCAAACATGGGACGACGAGTCTTTGATTCATCAAGTGTCATTACACAAAGGCTAATTTCTTGACCGATACAAAATTGCTTCTTTGATTTCACGGTATGATCAAGCCGCAGTGACTGATATCGAAATTTCATTTCAACACAAAAAGGAGCAAGCAAACAAAAGCCTTGCGAGCAATAATCTATCTACTAATTAGGTGGTTCAACAATCAACCAGCGTGCGACGGAACAAGTCGAAAGGTGAGATTAATTCGTGTGGATTGAGCTTTGGCCCGCCTGGGCACCGAATGAAGCCAGTCCCGCTGAGTGTAGCCTCTCATCACCAAAAGCGACCCATGCTTCAACGTGAACGAGTGTTGTTCAGCGACCCTTGGCCTTTTGCCCTCTGCTCTCTTCTTGGCTGCTGCCATTACAAGATGAAATAAAATGTTCTTTTTAATGTGCTTCAAATTTCTTTTTACACGTTATTCGACTCTCGACCGATGGATGAAATGCAGATATATCATCCATCATATACATACATCGGAAAGCACATTCTAAGGAAAGAACGCCCTTTTTCAGTAACAAGTTTTTCGAGTACCTCGAAAATTCTTGCCTGGCTTCCTCTTCAACAAGAACTCCCGTTCACAACCAAAAGAAACTGAGGCAATTTCAGGGGTTGGACCATACAGTTTTTCGTCATCAGCATGCCAGCTAACGCAGTCACTTCCGCCTTTGTATCTATTCAGCAGTAAACTGTTGAAACAACTCCCAGGAAGCGCATTGTGGACCTATAACATAGCAACAGCGTGGTTTGCCAATTAGTCAGTCAGGCACACATACACATATGCAGCATGCCAAATCCATCAAACTGAAGAAACACCAATCATACTGCTTCCAGAATGTCCTTGAGCGGGGGGAACTCATCCCAGGAATGTGCATGAGGCTGGTATCCGCTGTATGCTAGGTCTGGCAATCCTTCACTGGCGACATAGCACACATCTCTGGGCTGTGGACAGGAAAATCACAAATCAGAAAACCTCTTCGTTTCAAGCCGACAAAAGTGGTTGTGCCTCCGAGCTACGAGTCTAATGCCGCAGTAATGAAGATTAATCACTATGTTTACACAAGTGTAATTTGCTGCTGCGGGCGCTTGTTTAAATTTGGCCCATGACCCACAGCAAAATGTGAGAAGGCATCAAGTCAGGAGACAGCATCAGAATTCAGGCATCAGAAATCAATTCCAGCATAAAGTATTAGAGTACTATTTATGAGTTAAAGCCCAACACCTTCAAAGTATTCCCGCCAAAGAAAACCAGGTGAATCTCAGAATCCCACATACAAAACTCGCTCAACAACCCGCAAATTAAGACCATCGGCATGATAAAACATTATTGAATCTGAAATTTTAAAAAAAAAAATTTTTTTTTTTTTTTGCACCTACCTGGACAGAAGATCGGCCAAAGACGCGGATGGTTGGACGGGTCCAAGGGATGTGTTTGTTTAGATAGTGGAAGTAATCCCACGACTCCTGGTAGCCAAGGAACCTCGCCACGCACACCACTTGGCTTCCATTTCCTAAATCCAAACCTAATGTGGAACGGCGGCGGCTGCTGCTGCTTGTCCCCGAACCGCCACCGACAGCGCCACCAGGGTCTTCTTCACCATTCTCTGCTGCTGCTGCTTTCAGGATAAGGTTCGTCACCGTCGTCATGCGAATGCGATACTAGTTTTCTAGCACTATCAAAAGTTTAACCGCCCTTCCCCTTTTTGGAGCGGCGCCCTCTGGAATCTCTCTTTATCTATCAATCGAGTCGTTTCACAACTCGCGGCTTCTTTCTCCACTCCCCTTGCAATTTGTAACACGTAACCCGCCACCGCCAGCCTACGATTTTCTTCTTACAGCAGTAGTCTCTGACAGCAACAACAAATGTTAGCTGGAAAAATAAATCAATGAAATGGGTGTAAAAGGGGTGAAATGACAAATGGAGCATATCATTTTTATTCTACAGGTTGAAGACTCAAATTTTATTACTGTTGTGTTTGACCCATCGATTGTTCTAAGTGTTGCAGCTTCAATCACGGTCTTGATTATGTTCACAATCATCACTTTTGACATCTTTCTGTTTGGTACGAAGGAATTTGGTCAGATGGAACTCATTAAATACAATAATATGTTGTAAACCTGCTTCCCCAACAAAGACTCTTAGAGTGACAGAAGCTGTTTCCGCCTTTGAATTTTTTTTTTTGGGGGTTTTATCCTCATATGTTCACTTATCAACTTCTTTATCGGCACAACTTTCATCTACCTTAAACAATTATAACCACAACGCAGCATTTTCTCGCTCAATATTTAGCCTTTTTACCCTGTCTTCTGATGCCTCATCCCACATATGATAATGCCAAATTCAAAATGAAAATTTACGGAGACAAATACTGCACGCATTTCACATACAACCCTCTTTAACATCTTATGCTAGAGAAAACCATAATTATGTTTCACAGTGAGTGACTAGCAACTTAGACCCACTATCTCCATAACTACAATTAAAACTACTTTGAAATCTTCGTTACTCCAAGGATAGCTGGAATAGGTTAGACTCTGAGATTCTCAACTGTCGACATCAGCTCCTGTGCACATTAACGGATTATCAAACACTTGTGCCGAACATTTGCTCCCCCACTACCTTGCTGGGGAAACTGCAGGAAGATTCACTAGCTTGATCTTCAACTCTACTTCACCAGATTCCACATCACACAGCCTCAGCCAAACATCTTGCCTCACCTCACCATTTGCCCAAACAATGGAGCTTTCAGTGGCCAGACAGTTATCGCTCTCAGGGATAACCTTTCTCAAGGTCATCCCATCAGTGGCAACGCTAAGTATCTGCTTCAGCCTCGCTGCAGCAACTAAGGGTTGAAGACTAAGCTCAGCATGTCCCATCTTGTCATCAGACTTGAACCGATCTTTATCGAACACTTCCTATTGAAAATGCAGCTTTATCAGTTGCGGTTAACTGGTGAGCATTTTAGTTTCATGATTACTTTCAGCAAATGTTCAATAGCCATTCATGTCCCAGATTTGAAGGTTCTTCTTTTGTCTCTACTATTTCATTTTTGGCAATTAAGCTTCAAACTTTTTTCTATTACAAGAGTGCATCCTTCATCAACGAACAAACAAAATGTGCTTCTCTGGCCAAACTTTTAGAACGCATGAAAGATAAAATATGCAATATGACTTCTCTTTTTAATCCCAGCAATAGCTCCTGGTTTAGTTGAAGTGCACGCATGTACCTTGAGCATCACAAAAACTCAATATAGAGAATGGAGATAGTGAAAGTCTAACCACAGTGTGAGATGGAGGGTACGACTCCCATCTACCATTTCTCTCTTCTCCTTCTTTTGTTTCCTGTTTCGTAGGTTGCATCAATATAAAACTTCACAAGCTTAAATCCCACATTAGAATCTCAAAGTGTTTCAAACTTTGATGTCTCGAAAAGATTTCAAGGAGGAGGGTGGAAAATACCAGCTCCCCGTTGGACTTATTTACAACAGCACATATTTTGATGAAATTTGAGTGGCAGTTTGCCTAGGCTGCTAAAGACAAAGCAGATTGAAGGGTACAGTAAGCAGCATTTGTTTGAAATTTTGTTAACTTGCTTGCAGTTACAAACTATAATGGCCAGGTTATCTCCAAAGACACCAACCAGACAAGAAACATCTAGCTCATTATTGTTCTGAAAATGAAAAAGAGAGGAGAGAAGCTATGGAAGTTTCCTACCTTACAATGACAAAGTTCAGGGGATGATTTTAGTGGCACTCCTACAATCGTTTTCTAATACATCATCATGATGGGGTATCTTCTCCTGTTAATGCTTTACATAAATTCCTTTTTACCGCTAACTGAACCCATTTCTAGCATGAAGCAATTTGGAAGACCAATTTTAGTATTGCCACAAGATACAGAGTTACATATATGATAAACACAGGTATCATGGTGAATCTGGTATAAAAATGAAGCTTTTTCCTACATTTTGGCTCAGATTAAAATGATGACAGTTTCAACATTTACTAACAGCCGAGTACTCACAACTATCATCCACTGAAAATTGGAATGTTCTGACAATAAAAGGAATTAAATCTAGCTCCAGAATACCATTTTGTGATCAATTCTTGTTTTGGAATGACCATTTTTATAATTATAAAAGGCCTGTACTGTATATGAACATCATTCTTAGGAAATTAACAGTGGCATATAAGGTGACTACTTCACGATTTCCTCATGCTGAGATCTAACAATAGTAAGTTTTCCACCAGCCCATTCTTCCCCAATCCAGCACCTTTTGTATTAGTGAAAAAGGTATTTCAAATGTAATTGCGGGGGCAATGCGAACACTTTGTTCAAGCTTTAGTCTTATTCCAACTGCAAGATTCTAAGTTTTGAGATTTGAAGGATGTATGCTGTCAAAAGTGATTCATTTGTTTACTCCCTCAGTTGTCCTCTCCTCTGCAGTCTGGATTTTCACTTATAAACAGTAAGGATTAATTATTTCATGGTCAATCTCATGTTCTTACTTTCCAATACAGTTATTGTACATGCAGCATCAAGAAAGTTGGTCTTTTATGGAATGACCAGTTGAAGACATTCTTTCAGATAATTATGACCATGTGGCAACAAGTACATAGCTCAATGACACATCAATGGAAATTTTTATATAGTTGAAGAATGCAGCATTATCATTGATGACATGCAAGCGTATGAATATATCTAATATACCATTAATTAATGAAATTTCACCTTAAATGTTTGTTACATGTGTACTGATCCAAAATGTCAGCTGAAAATCCTGTGCAGGCTTGTGAGTCAATACGGGTATATATCCATGTTGATGCAGAAGGTTAATTCCACACATAGGATTACAAACTCATTTAACATTAAGGTATAATAACTGGAGAAACAGCTTCCGTTCATGCAGAGGTGAGGCTGCACTCACGTTGTCCTTTATCTCAATAATGACCATAAACAGTTTGAAAATGAAAATGGAACAAAAAAGTCGTGCCACAGATCAAGAGAGGATATTGTCAATAGAAGAGACTAACCAGCTTGAGAACTCCAACAGGTTCAGAGAAGGTGAAACTAAACTCTTCATTCCAAACGGGATTGAGACAGCTGTTTATAACTTTGGTTTTTGCTGTCTGGTGCAAATAAGAGGATACAAAAATTGATTCTTGATGGAGCAAAGTGATTTGAGATAATGTAAAACAAAATAACTGGATGCATTCAACAACATAATTCAAAATGCGGTGTAATTTACAGACACGAATATGTCAACATTCAGCATAAGAACGAAATAGATGTGGAGATCTCACAAGGCAGAATTATTAAGGACAAAATTATGTGGAATAGGCCTCCAGGATGTAGCGCTGATTACAGGTAATAAAATGGTGATTTCTGCAGCAATTCATATCCCATCTAATTGTGTAAGAAACCAAAAAGCACACAAAAACAAAAACAAAAATATTGGTTTTTTTTGGGGGGGGGGGGGGGGGGAATGAAGGAAAGCAAAAGCAATAAAAAGGAATGATGCAAATGCATCAAGAAAAATATGACAGAAGGCGGTGTATAGGAGAGTAGTAAAATGCATAGGAAAAAAACCTGATTTCCAAGCTTGAGAAGGACATAAGGATCACTGCTCTTGAAATCCCTGATCACCAGTCTTTTCCCGTGTACTACCTCTACTTTAATCTGCCCCATTGCTTCTCCCGTGTTTTGATTTCAGAGTGGTAGGCTAGAGTTTAGCTGCATTTCCATTATTCGATGCACGAGTACTAATTAGAGACGGACAGATAGGGTAGGTAGGAAAATATTTTGCATCATGAAGCTGCTAAAGATAACTACTCTACTTTCTACTTGCTTCTTTCGTTCTACTTCTGGCAATGGAAGCAATCAGACAGGAAACGAAAGACTATTACCCTACTAGTACTACTAAGCAAAGACCTTTTTTTTTAAACTGAATTTTCTTCCAGATTGCTGGATTAGTTAAAGAGTCGAAGCTACTACCTTCATTCATTCAACAAGCGTAAAAGAAGAAGCAACTGAAAAAAGGTCCCTTTTTTTTGCTGGGAAAAGGAAAAAGAATAGGAAAAGAGAGGAAGAGCAGTAGCGACACAAAGGGAGAAAATTTAGAGGAAAGGAAATTGAAGAACTAAAATGGGCATAATATAGGAAGATAGCCTCACCCTCACCAAGTCTGTCCTGTCCTGTCCTGTCCTGTGATCTCCTTAAATCTCCCCCCCTTTTTTTTCCTTTTCTGGGTTGTTGTTGGAGCTTGGAGGTGTCGACTGTGTAGGCAGGCCGTCGGAAGTTTTGGTCCAAAGCTATATACATCCAAGGTGGGGAATATGGGATTCTGTTGACGCGAGTCGTGTGATTTTCATTGGTCCTGAGTCCTTAGTTTCGACCATCAAGTATTGTAGTGTAGCGTAGTGCGGCGCCTCATTCCTTACCTCAGTGGCTGTCGCTTTGAACCCATTGGACCGGTGATGCGGAATTGGATTCTTTAATTGCCGCGTTTTCTCTGCCGTTTTATCAATCATTATCCATTTGCTGGATTGTAAATCAGTAAACATTAATTATTATTATTACCGTACTTTACCAACCGGCAGAGACATCCTTCAACTTCAAGTCGTTGCTTTTGTCCCTCGTGTTTTGTCTGCATTTAGGTTTCTTTTCTTGGACGCTTGAGGGCATCCTGCTGCAAATCAGACTTTTTTTTGTTCTTTATCCCCACATATCACAGATTCTAATCTGTCGCATTTCCCGCGGTTTATTATTACTCAATTAAAGTCTGGGCGGAAGAAGATGGCCTGTAATGTAAAAGGTTCCTTTCTTTTTTCCAGGACATAAAGAAGTACTCCACTAAATGGGTTAGGTCAAAGGACTCAAAACCTACGTTACGTTCAACCTTTCTACCAAAACAAATCCTAGTCCTCAGACTTCATATGATTTAGCCCCTTGTTCGACTGCTTCTCTCTTGAAAAAATTACTGGGAAGGCTGGCGGGCCACAAATGTACACACTCCATGCTCCAATACATTAATAACAACATCCATAGCTGGCTGGACGGACGGAGGGGTGTGTCTACAAAAATGAATTCAGGTAACAGCATGCACTTACTTACATCAGTCTCATTTTTTAAGCTAGCTAGCTCTAGCTAGGAATATACAAATGAAAAGCTAAGCCATAACAACCCCGGCTGCACTACATTATGCCAAATTGTGTAGCTGTACAAAATACTCTCGACAACTGCTGATCTATTTCAAACTGCACATCCATTCCTGCATCTATACAGAAATGTCTCTTCTTATGTCCTATAAAATCTGCTGCTTCTGGCAATGCTACAATCCTGTGCAGGAAACTATGCTTCCGACCATTTATTTGAAGTATGCTGTCAACTGAAATATCATTAAGAGCATTAGCAGCGCAGTCAGGCTTGTACGGATTGCACCAACTTGATTTGAGTCAAAATGAAATATTTGTCTATGTTGCACTTCTACAAAATGACACAGGAGAATCTATAGGAACGTTGTCATTACTGCTGCCCTATTTGCCTTCAGCCGATTTCCCTACTCGACGCTTCCACGCAGACTGCATACAACATATACATGTATCAGAATGCAGAGCACGTACTCGCTGGGATATGGAACACATTATTATAATGTAACAGAAAGACAAAAGTATTCACTACCAAAGGTTCATCATCAGAGATTTCCTCGTCTGCAGAACCAGTTTTCTCATCAGACATATGCTGTTCTTTACCAAATATACCCGCATCGTCCCCATGAACATCTTCAGAATCTGATTTCTCCACTGCATCCCTTGTCACTGCTGGCTTCTTTTCTTCATCTGACGAAGAAACCTCTTCCTTGTCAGATCCATCACCATGCAAGGATTCAGTTACACCCTCAGCCGGTTTAGCTTCAGAAGATGATTCTTCCTGGGCCTTGGCCGAGTCAATTGACATGTTCTCAGCATCTTCTTCCTCTTTTCCTTCAGAAACTGAACCTTCATCCTTTTCATTTTGTTCGCTACTCGCAAAACCCTTCTCCCCACCAACACTTTGTTGCCTTTCTGGAATAGTCATGAAACATACTGAGAATTATAACCACAAACAGCATCACTCTGTACTTTACAAAGCAACTAGCTATTATTTGACATAAAAAGATATAACAAGCAAAACAAACTTCTTAAACATGCATTCAAAACAAAATTTTCAAACTCAGTAAATTGAGACATCAGGTAAATTGAACCAAAATTATACAGGCCACAGCTGAAACCCATTTTCAGCAGCTACCATATTACCAAAATACCCCCTAACAGTCGAATCCCCATGAAACATGAGATCATTAACACAATGTTATGATCCAAACCATCAAGCACAATAATGTGAACATAAAATTTCATAATCAACAGTTCATTATCAGATCATCAAGGCTGGATCATCATTTAAAGAAGTTACCTAGGAAAATTTGTAATATTGCCAGAATAGTTAGTTACTCACAGTTGTAATAGCTCAGTTAGTCGTCCGTAAGCACTACATAAGCTGCATCTATATACAGGAGTTTATCTTCCCTTCCCTCCTAGCTTCCTCAATTCCTTAATTCTTCAGCCCGGATCATTAAACACAATATTTTACAAACTTGTACAACATCACAAAAACTGAAGAAGACAGTCCCACTAAGGCCCATAAACCTCACACTCGGTGATATCTCAAGAAATACCCTTATCCATAAAGACGTATCTATAAAACCAACTCATCTTGGTCCTGAGCTTATTGTAAATTTACAGATCATACTTGTTAGTTTATCTAATGGCCAGGAAAACCTGGTATAGCCATCCAAGTGGAGGAACAAGGAAATGACTCAAATTAATCAAGCATCCTTATCCCGATTGTACCATTTATATTTATCAAATGAAACTTTTGCAATTGAAAACCAACAGGACTGGTTATGTCATTTAAAAAAAATAAATGCTTCAATAAAAAATTGACAGCTTAAGTCGTAACTAAATAATTTACTTCCCGAGAACACAAGGCGTAAAAGGAAAAAAATGATAACCTTCATCAGAGTCTGCATCTTCAGACTTTTCAGGTACAGGGTCTGGCAAATTTGGACTGCCTCCACTCTCAAAAGAAGCCTGTACTTGATCCTTTGACACATCCGCTTTTCCATGCTTTACATTTTTCCTTGGGGTTCTTTTGCCTCTTGCTTGAGATGATGGTGACCTGTCAATCAATTTCAAAAGCTGATGAAACATGTGGGGCTATTTTCATAATAATGGCAGTGCAATATCTGACTCACAAGTCAAGAATTTTCTCTTTTTGCCCTGAGACATCTGAAGCTTTCCTCTTCTGATGAGTTTTAGACCTGAAAAGTCAATAAGATCAGTAGTACATCATTGAGGATGAATTCACATCCTATTCCAATGCAAGCACATGTACAGAGAAGGAAGACAGTATAATATCAAAGACTAACAAAGCAACTTGACATTGACATGTTAATTTTGCACAAGAAAGAACAGTAACAAAGCCCTCAGACTATATCATCAAACGAACAATAAATTCTTTAAATAAAAATGTTATAACTGTATGCATGCCATGGTAATGGATAGGAGGCATGCAGTGCAAGCTGCTGTAAATTTTCGACGTGAGATGCTGAAAAAGGAAAACTCACTTGTGTACCTCACAAAGTGA
The DNA here is from genome assembly GCF_036785885.1 of Coffea arabica. NCBI lineage: Eukaryota > Viridiplantae > Streptophyta > Magnoliopsida > Gentianales > Rubiaceae > Coffea > Coffea arabica. The sequence goes on along the minus strand of NC_092326.1, from coordinate 43,018,003 downwards.
TCAGGCATCATTAAGGTTTCCTGAGAATCATTGCAAAACCATGATGAACGCCACTGGCAGCACCCCTCCCCCCCCCAACACACACAAAACAAAAAAAAAAGCAGTATTTAAAAAAAATAAATAAGAAAATAGATGAAAATGATATAGATTTCTTTGACATGAGCTAATACCCAAAAGTCATCCATTTGGTTCAAGTGTTTCTTCCTGTTTATTTACCCATTTCCTCCCATTCGTAACTGATGCCATGAGTTGGTTCTCAAGCTTCCCAAGAACATAAATCTATGTCTTTGAAAGACAAAATGGAGAAAAACATGGCTTTTTTTGTCATCAAGTTGAAGATTGACATGTTCTTATTCAACTTAAATAATGCTATCTAGAGTTAGCTCCACCTTTTGCTGCTTAAAACATAATGAATTGGACAAGAACCTTTTTTCCTGTTGTTCTCAGCATCTATTCCTTGATCCCCACGTATTGGAGAATGAGGATTGCAAAGAACTTTGAAATCGACCCTTCTCTTCACTTTTCTGAACTAGAGTTTATGCTACAGAATGCTAAATATGACCATTATATACTGTTAATCTACCATAAAGCTACAATTCCTGCACAAATTTGTGTAATTATTCAAAAGCATCATGGGTCAAAATGAATCAAGAGGTATATCCTCATCCATTTGTCAAGCTATGTATTTTCAAGTGAAAGCATAGCATGGATCTACACCAAAAGTGAGCATAAAGCTATTATCAGTAATAATTCCCAGCTCAAGTTGGAAACCAATATCAATTCAATTCCTCATTTGGTTTCAATCAAAACCTTTTCTTCTATGTTTTCCTTTTCTAGAATAAATGCATTTAATCAAAGTGAATACAGCTATCCATTTCCATCTTCGACAAGAAACCAGATACTGGACTTGTTAAAGTCTTCCTATAAAATCCATCAATTGGATGGATTTATTACTAAAGAAACTTCCCTAGATATTACACACAGTAGGGCTTCAGACAAGTACACAATGTGCCTTCAAAAGGGAAAAGGCTGGTTCTAAAAGGCACTTGAAGCATATATTTGACCAATCTAGATCCTCATTAGGAAATTGGAAATGCAATTGCACCAATTTTCATAAATGAGTTGAAATAAACAAATCTATTATGATTGCAGCGGTAATTATTATCTGACTCAAGCTACCTTCAAGATAAACCATGTGGATTAAAAGAATCATCAAATTCGAGTTTCCATATATCATGATCAGATTTGTATTATTGATGTGTCGTGGAAGTGCAGGCATTTCAATAGATGGCTGATAGTCAGCACCTACAATAGATTCTAGTTTGGGCCATTCATGTTAGCAGTCATGCAGCTATGAATACAATCCCATGAACTTTATTTTTTGTACTTTTTGGTTTTTGATGGATGCCTTTTTTTCTCTCTGCTGGCAAGAGTCCTATAATTGCTTATTCTCTATATCTGCAACTAAATATTCTTTGTTGCAGCCAAGAAGACAATCTTTAATACACTAAAATGAAAGTACATGCACAAAAAACCAATAAATGCAAGTCACAACAAATTGGAGTAACCAAAAACAAGCAACAGACAAAGCTGAAAACACATTTCCCACCTCAACTGTTCATCAATTAACAATGTAATCAGTGAAGAACTAACCTTCCTTTAGATCCTGATCTCTTTGATGATTTTGATCGCTGCAAACAGAGATCATTAATAGATAAATATCCAGAATAAGTTGCTCAAAAAAGTGTCATAAGGATAACAACAAACTTTACCAGTTTCTGCTCTTTGTCAATTATCTCCCAGCGCTCTTTCTCCAGCCGGAGAACCTCAACATCTCCGTCATCATACAATATCTGTTTAAAGGAACAGGTAATGACCAAATCAAACCCACCAATGCACTGGATTATTTCCATTGCAAGACAGACAGAAGTTTCCTCCTAAGTGGGAGGAAATGAAAGGAACTAAGAAAGCAGCTTACCACATGTTTCTTTTTCTCCGTGTCAAAGGACTTTACAACACCTTCATAGAACCTGCAGGTTACAAGTCAAAACATCAAGGCAGGTGTCTTGCAGCACCATATCCACTACAATAAACTTAAAACAGGAAAAATATTAAAGTATCCAAACCTTCAGTTTTCATGGATCATGTAAGAATAATTAGACAAGGATGAAACACTTAAAAGAAAGAAAAATCAGGGTAACTGATAAACTAATTAAGAGTTTGAATGACTAAAGAACAATACGTGTTTGAAGATAATCTGACAAGAAGATATGAATAAATTTGACAAGAAAGGGTAATGTAAATACCAAAGCCCACTAGAAGTGAAAGAGGAAAGATGAGGAACCCAAGAATGCTTTTCAATGAAAGATACACGCTAAGCATATTATCATATTTTTTTACAATGAAATCTTAACGGAAAAGACAAGCATAAATCACACAACATCAAAACACTATAAAAGAACTGAAAAAACAGGAAACACGATTCCTGCTTTAGCACGGTTATATTTTCTCCAATACATCAACAAGAATAGTAACAAACCTTAACTCATTGCTGATTCTAATGAAGATAGTGCTAACCTTTTATCCATTGGCCACCAAACCTTTATTCTGCAGCCAATCAAGTCTCCGATTGATGTATCACTTTCCTTTGAGGAGCACTATATCATCCCACAAAGTACAGTCAGTCAATAATAACTAGCAAAAACTAGGCCTGATACTGGTGCAATGAGGCCACAAACAGAAAATTGGCAGCAATTATTCAAAAAGTAGTACAAAAATATAATGAAACAACACGTTCCTACTTTTTTTTTGGGGTAGTAGTACAGTAGGAACGTTCCTACTGTATAAGCAGGTATTATCTATACTTGCAAATTATCTTCCAATGATGCTGGAGTATGTTTCTTGCAGTCACAATATGCATATCATACTCTGCTAATGAGCATAATAATGAGCAATATTACTTGAAAATTATGCTTGACGACGAACAAAGTATAATTACTCAAAAAAATCTTGGTTTATGTTTTCTCAGTTGTCACAAGTTCATTATCCTTCGACTTTGGAACCTTAAGATGGAAGGGTTACAAAAATACCATACTACAGCCGCACAGCAGAAGGTTTTGGAACTGAAAATCTATCTATGCATGCATATCACTAGAAATTGAGTAGTAGAGAGAGCTGCGTGCTTTGAATGAACTGTGTACTATATCACTGTATGCTCAAAATATATGGAGAAAGAAGGAATAAGAAAAAGAAGAGTAGTGCGAGGGGGGAAGGTGTTCTCTTAAGAATTAAAAAAGGACGTATAGAATCTAAATCATGTTCATGCTAAGAGAAGAGCAGATGTCACATTCAATATGCAAACTCTTTTTGCAGCGGATAGGCGACACCAGATAAGGGAGTCATCCCAAGCGTTAACTGCTAGACAAGAGTACAGCTAAGCCACAATCTTAAAACTTTGTCAGGTTCTTAGTTGCAAAGGCTGACATACCACTTACATGCTATTCTAATTGGCAAGCCTCCTACCTACTCCAATTCTAATACAGGATATTTTAAGAAGTGAACATCTTATTAGCAAGGCAGGGGGAAAGAATAAAAAAGTTATGTCACCATATTTGTGACTAGGGACAAAGTCCCATCACTCATTCTTAACAAGCATAAGAGCAGTCAGGGTAGGGGAAGGGCATGCTAAGACTAAGGAGATGACAACACAACCAGAATAGTTTAATAATACAAAGTACTTGTTTACAAAGACTGGAGACGGATCTCACAAGGCAGTTATTTCAAACAAAAATTATTCCATATCAATACTACAACCAGGTACTTTTTAGAGCAAAGAAAAAGCCTTTTCTTTTCATCTATTAAAGCAAGAGGTCAAAGGTAATCATGAGCAACGAATTATTCGTAAATCATCTGTTTTACTTGGGCAAGTGATTAGGTTATGTGACTTTTTCTTTAACACTATATGATAGAAAGAGACATCACCTATCCTATTTGATCTAGAATTTGATATCTAATTAAGAATCAACAATTTCATCTCACAGCACCCCTTATTATATTAAGGAATAGGTCATATTTAAGACCCCTTTTGGTGACAATCACAGCACTGCAACAACTATATGATGGCGGCACTATGATGTTTAACTCAAACACAAAATTTTCAGATTCATAAAAGATTGGCAAGCCTCCAAAATTCAAAAATTTGATATGCTCAAGTACACGTCAAAATTCAATAGCAGGTTCCCAAGCATCCAATGGAAGATAAACTTTTGCATCATGTACTGTTGCCTATATGTTATGTGCAAATGTTACTATATTAATCTAAAATAAAAAAGGAAACAAAAAATACCAGAAGTTTTAGTACAAGAGAGGTACTTTCCATGTTTCACTCTGTTGTTGTACTTCTGGGGACAAATACCAAATCAACCATACAGTGAATGTATTAGTGTATAAATACGCATGCCATTGTACCATCACCAGTTTTCTTAGCTTCTTGTCTTCAAGGCTTCTTTTCAAGCAACCGCTTAGTCAATAAATCTTGTAACAAAACTCGCATACAAAAAACAATTCATTGTCATATTAGAGACTTATGAACTTAACTGCGAGAGTTCAAAACTGTTCTTTCACTATTTGGACAACCACCAAATTAAATGAACCTTTAGTATTTCTCACACTGACAGCTCTGTTACTTCTCCACCCAGGAATAGATCAGGATTGTGCCAAACAAAGCAATATTTTCAATCAGATCAGATTGCTAAATGGAGAGAACTTCAAACTAGCTGCCAAAGAGTTTGGAGCAACGAGGTTCACTCGGAGAATATTGTTCCACAAAACATTAGCTCAAAATGCTTGAGCTAATAATGGGGGTATAACTCAGAGACTATAACAATAATGGATAATGTATGATGTGGTTCATGGAGCAGATGGATTTTTTACTGTTTAATAAAATTTATTTCCTTGCATATGAACAGAAATGAGCATATATAGGAGGACTATATTCATAGTAGCAATTTTCAGCCTAGAATGAGTCTAAAAACCATCCTATCACCCTTCAACTCCAACCGTACTGGCAGCAGCACAATTCACATGCCCCCATCAAAACACATAATCTCCATGAATCTCTTCAAGGAAATGATAATCCCACCAACAAAGAATGCAGTCGCAAGTCATTATAAATGATAGCAACAACAAAAGCAAGTCTAAGTAACTTTATTCCTATCTAATAGAAAGTTACATATCATTGCAATGACTGTTATAATGCACAGAAAATATAAGACAGTAAGTCTTCATTTCAGGATTGTCAAATAATAAATGACAGCAGGGAAAGAAAAAGAAAGAGAAATAGCAGTTCAGAGTTGAAATTTGACAAAGCAAATCTTATTTGATGAACACCAAACAAAGTTCAATGAATGATCAAAGAACAGAGACAACAGGCTAACCTTGGCCAAGCCAGCAACACTTCGACGTTTCTGCTTCTTGGTGGCAGCTGAGTTGGAATTATTAGTTGCAACATCACTATCTGTATCCATGGTTTTCTTATACTTCTGCAGGATGTGAAGGCAGAATATGACAAAATGGAGAAAAAAAGAAGTTAATATGCAATACTTTGAGCTTGTATGCATGTCAGAACTTTTCTTGAATGACAGAGGGTTACCTTCTGCTCATCATTCCCAAGCAATCTAGCTTCATGTCCCTTGTCATGGCCCCTAAATGAACGCTTTCCTTTATGTTTTGACGGGAAGCTTGGATTTGAATCCTTCTGAATGCACGATACAAGCAAGTCTGACTCTTCTGGTTCGTTCATCTTTTGACGTGAAGATCTCTCTTCTGAACCAGTCTTAAAACCCTCATCCATCTCCATCACTTCAGAATATGGCAATTCCTCCTTCGAAGTATTCTTAGCAGGAGATTTATGAACCAAGCTAGAAGATGATCTCCGGCGTTTTGGAACAGGAACGTTTTTTGATTCGTCCAACATTGTTTTCCTTTTCTGAAGCTTACGATCTGCTTTCATTTCCTTTAACACATACTCGTGGCCATTGCTAGACCCAAACTTGCTAGAGTCACCCAAATTATCTGAGTTTATTTCTCTCACCATTTTCAAGATATCAAGATCATTTTCATTCTTCTGAACAGATTGTGCAGATTCATTCTTCACCTCTCTTCTTGCCTTGGCTCCTTTAGCTTTAAGGCGCTTTATAATTTTTCCTAAAGGCATCTCACTGCCATCAGTTTCACTGTCCTTCATGCTCTCATCTTCAACAACTTCCGGAGTAACCTGACATGGATATAGTAGGCCACAAACAAATCAATCAAGACGAGACATTGAAAATCCTAAAGTATTTATTGCCCCAAGATGACTTTCTTCTTTTCTTTTTTCTCTTATGTAGTAGATTTTATAGTTCAAGCAACAACTACAACTAGAGATATAAAGAAATCTTACAGCTTTATTAGCTTCCAGTTTAATGGATTGGAAGTATGTCAAAACGCTCTCATCAGCCAACCATGTCCTTGATTCACCAACCTATTTGAACAATGCGTAAATGACGTCAACATGAGGTGCAGCAGAACTAGTCAGAATAAAAAATAAAAAAAGAACACACACAGACACACACATAACAGAAGAATCAGTTGAACAAACTTATAAACTGGAGAATGAGCCAGATTCGAGTTAGGTAACCACCGTTTACTGAGGAGGCCCTCATTAAAATTAGCTTAATTTGGAAGACATCTATTGGTTGAAAAAAATTGTGGATATTCTGAATTGAGCACTCCATGTGAGATTAAATATCTTTAAAGACTTGCTGCAATGCGTGGTAGAAAATATACGTCAAATATTCAAGACTATACTCACTTTTTGTTGGGCAACTACAGTCCCTTCCATGTCAACTAATGTTTTTTCCCTTGTCTGCGAAAGCAAATATGTGGATGAATTTATTGAACTCCCAAATAATTTTATGTTACAATATCCAATCACAAAAGACATTTTATTTAAGATTCTGGAAAATGGATTTCCGTGTCCTGATGTCACTATACTTTTCATGAATTATATTAGTGACAATCATATGGAACTTTATCTCTTTATCCATTTCTTTTTTAGGTAAGAATTTCCTGTTTAATGCAAATGGTTTCTGAAGTTATTGGAGTTCAGTATCCAATCAAAAAGACTTTACAGCATTAAAATGGATCCTATACTTTTACTGTAATGATCTCCGAGTCCAGCTTATCTTTTTCCAGTCTTTGTTAGGCACTGTATTCATCGAATTCATTTAACTAAAACCAGGTTGTAAATCTCAAAATCCACTCACAAAAGGCTCTCTCAATAAATTGTTACATGGTTTTTCCATCTGATGACATCACAGTCAAGTCGACTTATCAGAAAAGGCATATGCACTACATTCTCTTGTTTTCTTCTCACTCGTATGTTTATTGAGGACTTATAAAGGAGATGTGCAGATACCAAGGCAAGATCTGCAATTACATTGGGAAACTAAATTGATAGAGAAAGAGAAGAACTGCAGATATAAATAGTCCACATAAATGACATACCACTGAGTCACTGCCTTCTTTTGTCTCATTTGATTTATATAGTACTGCAGGCAGAGGGACAGGTGCACTGCAGCCCTGAAGATCCTCTTGTTTTGGTGCTAAACGTTTCGTAATTGACAAGCCAAGATCACATATAGCATATAATTGCTGCCACACAAAATGCACATATTACTAAGCAGACATGAACCGGCAGTTTCACGTCATTAATGTTATTTTTCTCCTTTTTCTTTTCATTAGGTGTCAAAATATCCTAACAGGAAATATATTTTGTATTAATCAGGCTACACTGAACTTCAGACTTCTCTCCTTTTCCAACCAGCAATATTTGCGAACCCAGCCTAAGAACGACCTAATAGTCTATCCAACCTTGGATTTTGTAGAATCAACGTTATCTTCAGAACGTTTGATGCTTTCAAAGATGGAAATTATTGCAGAAAGGCTTTCCTTGTCCTTGCTAATATCAATGTCAGACTTTCCATCTTCATCTCCATGCACCAGCATTGAAAGGAAAAAGTACAATTGCCTAGTAAAGAACAGATAAATTTGTTTAGCAAACATCTTGAATAGCAAACATGTGTAAAGGTTCCTCAAATTGAATGATAACAATTTGAAACCATATATAGTTTCAAGCAACAGGTAAACGTTTTTTCTTTTTTCCATGCTCTGTGTTGGGGTTGATGGACTTGGCAGTATAGTACGAATGAGTTATCATTAGATTGTGATTCCAATAAATGTTTTTCATGCTTAGGACCTAAAGGAGTTGTTATGCATAAGATACGAGAAAAGAGTCCTTCTTGATCTAATAATGAATTAAGGAATTCTTTCTCCTCCCCTGAGGGGGATTAAGGGGGATACCGTTCCGATCTTGAGTTCCTGAGTTAGTTATGAGTTAAAGCTATGTGCTACGAGTTCCTATCAGCCCGCTATTTCCTAAAAGGATATAGGCTAAAGTTTACCTAGTTTCTTAGGTACAACTGGTTTGAGCCCCACTCAAAAGAGTCAGGTTAAGTAGCTGGAGAAACAGCATCACGCTTTGTAAAACACAAAGAGACTGTCACCCTCTTAACTAATTTGCTGATTATGGATCACTGTCCGGGCTTTTTTTTCTTGAGAAATGTGGTTCCGTCCTAGTTTCTGTGCTTCAAGACAAGTTCGTCTACTTAAAAGCCTTTCAAACAATCAAAATGATCAGGAAAATGGCAGCATAGGCTGACAAAAATTATCTTAAACTTTACATAATAGGAAAAAAAAGAGTATTTTGATTAGAATATTTTAAACATGGTAATTTATAGTTATATGAGTTGACAAGTGATTAAACATAACTTACCACTGAACTTTTGGTTTTTAGTTTGTGTAGACTTGATAATTAACTAAGAAACACTAACATGCCTATAGTGGTTGCAAATTACACAACGTATCAGCAGCTGTAGATCTGCTTCCTAGTAATTGCACAGCATCACTAGCATAATTACATGTGAGCACATGATTGTAAATTATGGGTGAATGGAAGATTGATTTGTGCTACTGATTCACTAGATCAACAGATCCTTGTATGTGACATGTCACGGACAATTAAACCAGGTTAGCTCAAGTACATCCCTATGACAGAGACCTCCCCCATGGCTGAGATTACAGTAAGCTCCACGACTAATAATTTCAAGGAGCTTTAACAACTTTTCTGATAGATTATATTTTTTTATAACCTACAACTCCACAGTATTACTAAGACTAATCTTGTAATTAAGAGCTTGTTTGACATTGGCATGGGGAGAGATCTCATTAATAGGGCATGGTGAGATGCCATATTAATTTCAGAAAAGAAACTAGAGGAGAGACCTTAGTAGCTCAGACGGACATTAAAGAGGTCATTTAAGATTTGCTATCGGAAATCCTCGTAACAATATGAAGGAAGTTTCTACCAGTTGGCAGAAATGTTCAAAAATCACACAAGTTGTTCTTTATGTCACTTTATTACATTAACAAAGTCAGGAGCCAGTGGATATTATTTAGGAAATTTGACTCTAATTCAGTTTGTCCCTTGTCTGGTTTGACTCCTATATAAATTCAGCTTCCATGCTTAGTATACATTTTAGACAGTGATGGAGCAGACATAATATTATAGTAACTGCTTATTATGTTCTGCTTTATATTTTGCCGCAGTTATTAGAGCATTTATAGATCTCCATTCACATATCCATCTTGCCAGAATAAATTACAAGGAAAAGTAAAATAAACCATCTCTCGGAAAAAAAAAATCAACAATTCTGTTGATAAATGACTGTGAAGTTAGTTCATCAATAAAATGGAGTAGCAAAATAGGGTAAAAATGTAGAACTACATATGGGGGGATTTACAACAGTCTTCCCTCCCAATTCTTAATCCCTCAATTCTGTGGGATTGCATAACTGACGTGGCAACAGAATAGAAACCAATTGTACCTGTAAAAAGATTCGTACGCTTTAACATCCTTGCATTCGTCAGGATTAGGAAATGACGAGTTATGAGCAAAAGCATGAACCAGGTACAAGAGAACATATTCAGGATAAAGTGGTGGTGTATTTGCATCACTTGGTGCAGAATAGTGGCGTGCCCTCCCTTGCTGACACATTTGGATGATATCCATTAAGTTGTGCTGTTCCTGCAAAAAGCATTAGCAGGCACAAATTTATGAAGAATTGAAACTCAAAACCATTTTTTTAGATGTGGGAAATTGGAACATGCAATAAATGAGCAAGATGTATGACAATGGCCATGAGCATGGTACTACACCTCTTCCAATAATTGCTGCTGAGATCCCATGTCAAGTAAAAACGCAATAGCATATTTAGGATCCAAGAGCCTATCCTTTATGTATTGATATATTTTGCTGAGAAAGAGTCTCCGAACTTCAGGAAAACTTGCCTAAGAACATGAAGGGTGAAATAAAAACAGAACATTAACTTAAAAGAGTACTGGGTCCAGAAACTTCCAACAAGCACTGGTAAATTCTGTTCTACATTATTCAAGTAAAGCATCAAATAATATATCACCTCCGAAATTCCCAGGGTTAGATAGAAGACATCGACTGGAATCTCATGATCCCAGTGCTTAGAAAGACGAAGAACAGCCTTCGCTGCGGCAAGCCTCAAATGGGCTTTGTCAACATAACTGCCAAATGAAACCAATATATATATAAACTAAGAAACAATACAATTAACATTTTACCTATGGAAGTTCACACTACCTCGATTCAATTTCTTGCGATATTTCACCATAGCAGAGTATGCTTTTAAGGACTCCTATAAGGTCATTAATTCCCAATCGAAGGTGAGCATCTTTGACAGGCAAATAACTTTTTACCAATGTTTTAATGCCAAAGATCTGCACGAGAAAATCCAACAATAAATACGAGTTTCACAAAATCATACCTAATGAAAGCAGATGTAGCAAATAGAGTATCCACAAAATGCTTTACAGATAAATGTTGCACTTTGCTGAAATATGTATGTGCATGCGTGCGTATTTATGCCCACATGTCATGCAAACAGTATATTCTCATTCACAACATGCTAAAATTTATGAACTGACCTTCAGGGAACAAAGTTCACTCTGATCATCAAAACATTCTTTCACTCTATCTTCTGATGCCTGATTGTGCACAATACTTTAGATAGGATTCATATGAAATAAGCAACAAAGAAGTAGCATAATGAAAAGTACAGTGGTTTTAGAAGGCATACAGAGCTGCATTCCAATATGTTTTTCATTATGAAGCCCTCAATCTCTTTCTCTCTTGTCTCAAAAACTGGCATGGCAGTTTGCGCTATGCACCCCAGAGACTGCAGAACAGCAGGCAGGTGTGACTTCTCCGTCAGCATATCCACAAGCTTCTGCAATTTATGGTGAAACGTGATGACAGAGAACATAGTGTCCATGTTTATCAAGACAAAAAGAAAACATAATAGATCAGCAAAAGGCAAAGCAGGTAAATACTAAATCTGTATGTGAAACAAAATGCTAGAACAAACCCTGTATAATACAGAAAGAGACATCAGTCCATCATCTTTTGTTATTGAAGCTAGTGCATGCACAGCATACTTTGCCTGCCTTCGACTACCTTCTAAGCATATCCTTTCAAGCATTAGGTCAAGAGATCTGCATGTAAAAAATTACTTCGACAAACTCCAAGCATTGAACCAAAAAGATAAAACTATATAGTGCGACATCCAAACCTTGATGAAACTCCCAACTGATCTCGGATGGCTCCACCAGCCCTTGCTAGAACATGCAAGACACCTTCCTTTATTATTTCATTATCATCGTCAAGCAGATGAATTAAATCTTCCTCAATTCCACTGAGCAGGAAAGGAGAGAAACGTGCAAGAATCTGCAGAATTAATAATAAGATGCTTTGGCTTGAAAAATTCAAGGAAAAATAAAATGTACAAAATAGTGTCAATAAACCAAAAAAAAAATCATGAACAATACAAAGCAGTTCAAAGGAAATACAGCTTTGACTTTGTCCTGAAAGTGCCGCAAAAAGTGATCACTAGATTGCTTGACCAAAATTGACAAAGTATCAGAAGCATACAAGACAGTGAACTGGCAATTTAATGCTACAAAGGCACCACTTTTTAAATGTCTGTCATCAATTAAAAATGCTAAAGTTTTCAGTCATGTCAAAAGAACTGCTGTTTATTTAGTAATCAAACCATGTGGAGTCCTTTCCTTTTCACCAGCAGTTAATGATAGTTTTTTCAAAAATTCTGGCAAGTGCATTGGGCAACAAAACATATAAATGTCTAAGCTACAAGTTGGAGGCAGAAAAATGTGTTGCAAGACTTGCCCTTCATTTCTTTTTCTGCTTTTGTTCTTTTGACTCGTTAAGATGGGTGATTTATACAAAACTGCTTCCTGTACTCTGAAATGGAAAAGACTAAAAACTCTGTAGTTCCCATGATGTATGATTAGGAGTTGGAACAGTTGGCCCCCGATGTACAATAATGCCAATTAAATAATCCTCCTCCCTAACAGCTAGCTTAAAGCTAGTACCAAATATAATACCACAAGAGGTATGACCTCTGAAAATCATAAAATCATTTTAGAAGCAGCTAAAGAACGTATACTCTTACCACAAGTATGCTCATGCAAGACACAATTAATTGTGCATTTCCGGCAGATTTCTGGATGTCCGCCTCAAGAATGATTTCTTTGGTATGCTCCTTGCTGAAAAGTAAATTCGCACATTTCAAGGACAATATGTTCAAAAACTCAAAAAGCCGGTGCTTCTCGCCCAGGATACGAAGTAAATCATCCTGTGTAAAAAATTATGATGATTGATTTCAAGACTCTTGAAAAATGAGCAAGAGAGTATAATAAACTTAAAAAAGTTTTCTCACCCGGGAATTGGAAACTTGTGTAGTAGTAGTATTTGGATCAAGGAGTGTTCTTAAAATCCTCCAGATATTTGCATCCTTTAATTGGTCAAGAATCTGAAAACTCTCTTCTGCTTTTACAGGATCAGTAAAACAGCGAGACATCACACGAAAGCAAAACAGAACTTTCTTTTGGATCTCATTAGCATCACCATCCTGCATTTGAGTAAAATCAAGTTTATCAACACTGTAATCCATCACTTTTTCTCAGCCTGAAATGACAACTAAAAATTAAACTCAAACCTGATACATCTGCCTGAGAGAAAGGTACTTCTGCATCTCTTGTTGTAACCTGAAATCAAACAGGAAATCCTAAAGTCTCAAATAATAGGAGGCAGTTTAAAAACAATCATCTTAGGAATGTGTTCTGTCAAGTTTAAGTATGAATATCAAACCTTTGTTTCTGCTCCAATATCTTCTCAAGAGCCTTTACCTCAACTTTGTCAAATCCACCAAAGGATCTTACCCAATTCTTAACCTTATGTTCAACAGGGAATTCTGATGGAAATAAGGACAGACTTAGGATTGGTTCCACTGTGTCAGATCTGCAGAGAGAATACGAATGTGTATAACTGAGAAAAATACAAGCAAACAGGAATAAAGATTTGATACATTGCAACTATCAATAAACGCTAGGATACCTGAAATCTTTGTCATAGAAACACCTCAATATCTTCCCAGGGATCCAATCATATGAATCACTCTTTGTGGACTCATTTGAGCAACTCATGCAATAATTCTTGTATATCTCAGCAAGCCATTCCATGGTAAACTTCTTCACAAGAAGCTGAATATATTAAAGGAAACAAGATCAGCATGTCATCCCAAAGAACTAATGAATGGAACATCAGGCCTCAAAGATATGCACACAGAGAAGCTTAAACGCACAGATTTGTCGCGAAGCCGCTCCGAAACAAGCTTTATAGTATCAACAGGTATGGATGTTAGAGCATGACATGCTACATCACAAATCACAGCAACTACTTGCTTGCGCACATTTTCATCATAGTCCATTAGTCGGTCACCAAGGGCAGCTAGCATGTACAGATCTATATCAGAGCTAACGTGCTAAAATACATTAATGCAGGATAACCAATTCAGAAATCCTTACCAATAATTTGAGGAGCCTCAGATCTAAAAGGATCAGAGAGTAGACAAACTCGGATGTGGTTGAGGACAGACATTCTAACCTCAACTACTCTATCAGTGAGCCTTTTCAAAAATTCCATAAGTATTGGCTGAAAGGTTTCAGGGATAGTAGACCCAGGCAGTGCAAAAAGATCCCCAACTAATTTCACCGCTTTTAAACGAGTATCCAGCTGATCCGTCTGTGAATGCACAACAAAAAGGTTAAATATTCCATCCAAAATCTGAATTTGGGAAATAGAAATGACATCTCCGTCTCATGACACCAGGAAGTATCCTGAAAATCTGAATTTGGGAAATAGAAATAACATCCCATCTCATGATACCAGGAAATATCCTGAATTCTATTTAATTGACCCAATTTTGCAAGCTTATAATTGAAATGTTACGGAGAACAAAAATGAAATGAAAAAAACTGAGCAATTTTCACAAGGAATGTTCAGCCAGACCAGGTTTTCATGAGCACAAGAATGAGAATTGCTCCTCAAATATGTGAGATTCATCAATTATTTATTTTCATATCATAAGCAGCAAAATTGTACAAAATTGAGGCACAGGAAGTAAGCAGCCAATCTCATTACCAAGAGCTCTCCTGTCAAGTATGGGACGACTCCTGATAAAATTTGAGGGACAGAATGAAAGATATCATAAATAACTTCATAATAGTCTATTTGATACTTCGATGATCTGCTGTCTCCCGACATTGATGATATAAGAAATTGCTTTATGCTAGGTTCTAGTTTTCCAGCACATCGCTTAATCACATTCATGGCAAGCCTCCTTGCAGCTGTAGTAACATCCTGATCATAGAATTTCAAACAGTCAGTTCCTCTTCCAGTGACCAGCAAATAATCTTTATTGTGCCAGAAGATACTTTTAAGGTTCAAAGAGCATCTATTCTTACCTTTTTATCGCGGCCTAGATTAGACAATACATTAAGTATGACATCCTCCCAGACATCCTCACTCTCATCTAAGAGAACAGCCATGATTGTTTCCATTGATGTTAGAACATTTTCCGGATGCTCATCCCTGCATAGGTTGGATTAAAAGGTAAAAGAAGCAGAAATTACTGAATCAAGAATCAATCAGGCATAATATACACAAAGTTTCTCAAACATCAGATTTATGGACCCATAATTTAGCCATGAGAAATCAGATTAAAAGGAACAGGAATGTCCAGATATTAATCATACTCTTCAACATTCTATCATTGATAAGGCACTGAAAACTAAAATACCACAAGTAGCTTCTTTGCATCAAGAGCAGCCAAGGATACTCAATTAGGACCTGCCAACAGACATCTTCGATTTTCTGAGCCATAGCTTAACACTCGTGATATTTGCCACTTTGTTCAGTCTAACGACCATTCTAGTTTAATATTTCTGCTCATAAGCATTTAGAATACCACACCCTTTATTAGTATTTTCATAGCAACGGGATCACAGGCAAAAGTACAAGATATAGAGCCCTTTTGGTTTCATATAGATGGCGCAGAAGAAAATATCACTGCTTTATCCGAAAGCCCAAGTTCAGCAGTCATTGGCTGTAACTTAGTGCTTAGAACCCTGACTACTGATGAATTAGCTTCTTCAAAGTTGTCTTTAGCTTTCATCTTAAAAGGGTCATTAACACCCACCTCCAACTCTCCTTAGTTAATTTCTCCACATGAAGTTCCCAGTCTCTTATGTTTTGCAACACATATCCCAAGAGCTCCAATAGACTGAAATAAAAACCAAAGAATGTGCATTTTGACAGGGAGAAATTTTCACAGTGAAAAATTTGCAAGCCACACACACAGGAGAGGGGGGAAAAGTAGAAAAAAGAGAGGGAAACGACTTTGTTTAAATTAGGAAACCATGTCACCAGAATATGTAAATGAGTAAGTGTATGAGCAAAAGTTGAACTGATTATTTGAATTTAGATGTAAGCAAGACAGGAATTAATTCTCCCAAAGGCAATGGTGAAGAATCATACTTCAGAAAAAATTAACTCTATCCAAATGCCACACTAGAGTATCATACGAAGCTACCTCTGGTTAATAAAACAAAATACCCTCAATATTATGGTAAAGCATTAGATGAGACACACCTGGCAACAGAGAAAAATGTACTAAACATTTCAGTGATAAGATCATCACATTCAAGATCCAGCATCACAACACACGATCTATATTTTGCCAAAGTTTCCAAAATGACTACTCTTCTCCCAAAATATGGACTACTTGTATCGCTTAATCCTCCGAAAGTGCTTACAATCAAATGGAAGATATCCTGAAGCAGATACGAGAGGCGTTACTAGTTATATGACAGAAGCTCAGCGCTCGCATGAGCTCATTATTGAAGTGCTTGATCAGTTAATGAGTAGAAGAAAAACGTACTTTTAGAATATCATCTGTGTAAGGAGCCTCAGGTGCGGTTATTCGAGTAATCTCACAGATACATGTTGCAACAAGAAGCTTAACTTCCCTATCTTGATGCTTCAGAAGTTCAGGCTTGACAACTACATTTACAAAAGGTTGCATGGATTCCATGACAGCCTTTGGTGGTGACTGTTCCAAGTCAGAGAGGCAGGTAGCCCCTTGCTGCAAGAAAAACATTGCCATTAAGCAGTCAGTTGAAGATCTGCTTTAATCTGCACAACTGACTAAAGGAACTTCACTTGGTTTTGCTGCAAAACCATGGGGGTGATGTTTACAGTATTGGTTCAGACAGACATCCTCCGTAATGGATATAAGTTAGATGAAGTACTCCAGATACAAAGTACGGAAAGGTGTCTATAACTTCTCCCCAGATTTTTCTGCCATCCAAGTTAGACACCCAGAAGCAAGAAAATTACAAGCAGTAAGACATTCAGAAAATATCAACGCTTCTGTACATTCAGTAAATAGCAGAAGATCATTAACACAGAAACACAAGCAATAAGGACAATATTGCTCAGGATAACTTGAGATGGAGGTCGTGTAAAGAACAATAAGGATAAGCCAACAGAATAGACAAGAATAGTTTCTTAGCAAGTTGAAATAAATAAAAAAAATGAGAATACCTCAGTCCACAAAACATACTCAAGAGGTCAGAAATTTTGTTCTGTTCATATAACAACAAATAAACATATCTTTACATGTAAAATGCTCCTGCTACATCCCCTTACTTAGAATCACTATGCTAGCCAAGCAGCAATCTTGAGCTAAAATCACATAAAGACTTTCGTGATAAGCTTAACGTAACTTGCATGATAAATTTTACAAATCCTTTTTCCTTCAAAACCAAGACGTACATCTTAACCTTCCTTTCAGTCATTCAAAAGAGTTCCAGATTCCTAAAGATAGCACCAAGCTTTATGCTTCCCTCTCTCTCTTACAAACACACCCAAAAGAAAAAACTTGTAAGATGTAGTCTAACTAAATCTTGTCTTCATTGTTTCAAAATGTAAAGAGTAGCTTTCAACCCCAAAGTACGCTACCTTTAATGCAAATTTTTCTTAACTTAAAAGTGAAAATATGTAATTTCAACTTTCTCATGTGCTCTACAAAAGCAAAATATGAATCACGAGAAGAAGGTGTAATAAGAACTATCCCTGTTAGGATAAGACAAGATCAAGAGCTGCTTCAGTTTAACTTAAATATTTCACGACAATCACAAAACAGAAGGGAGCACTTTAGTGGTTTAAAATTTTTCTTTTGGTTGGTTTCATATTGAAAAACAAAAAATGCAGAAATCGAAAGCAAGCTTAGGTGCACAAGTTTAGAATCCCACATCCCTTTTGTTTGAAAAAAAAAAAAAAGTCAAGGACTGCAATTTACATATACGTATATATACATATAGAGACTAATAAAAGTCGATACGTTAAAAATGGCAGAATTTTCCATCATTCACTCACAGAAGAACCCTAATTGAACTGAATTGGCACAAAGCGCAGTGAGTTGAGCAGAGAATTTGTGACATTTATTTTGTTCTTTTTGCTTTAACAAACAAGAACAACAACAATTTTACCAGAACATTTAAAAAGTATATACAACAAATTTTTAGCAGTTATGAAAACAGAAAGTAAAAATTCAACGGTCCAAAATTTACATCTTTGTCTGAGGGGGAGAAAGGGTTGATGAATGACGCCAGAAGTCCAAAGGAAATGCACAATTCTATTCAATTAGATAGGCGCGCAGAGCAGGCATGAAGAACCCTAATTCAAGTGAATAGCAAAAGCAACACCCCAAAAACCCATTTGAACTGAAACCCCAAGAAAAGAATGCAATTTTTATCAGCAAGAACCCAAATTTAATCGAGAGAAACGAGCAAAATCAAGAGCAAGGAAAAATTCCGGAGGTGGGGGGGATGGGGGAAGAATAAGAGAGGGGAGGAAACCTTAAGGAGCTTGATGAGGGAGTCTTTAGTAGAGGGAGGATTGTCGAGCTTGGATCCAAGCTCTTTGAGCTGCAGCAGAAGTTTTTGATTAGCCATTTCCGTAATTTTCACAACTGCTTCACCAGCTGCATAACCACTGCTACTTGAGCACCACACCTCACTGCTGCTCTTACTGACAGTCAGTAAGAAGAAGAAAACAAAATAAAACGTTTCCCAGGGCTTTGTGTTGGTGAGAGAAGCTCTTCCCAGAGACAGAAGAGAAAATGGGGTGGGGGGGGGGGGGGGGGGGGGGTTCGAAGTTTATTGGTATTTCGCTTCTGCGTTTGTGGGTTCGAACAAAGAAGCGAAACAAATGGGGTTGGCCACTCTCTCTATCCCCATTTATATTTTTTAAAAATTAAAAAAAAATAGTACTAAATTAATACTACTACTGACTCCTACTAACAAATAATCTAGTAGTCTAGTCGTTACTTAGTAGTGTCCTTGCTGGCTCACTCGCACGAGCTCTCTCTATCTATCTTTAGAGTTTAGACCCAAAAAAAAAAAAAAAAAAGGGATTTGGATTTTGAGAGGATGGTCTGTCACTCCGTCCTGTCCTCCTCATTCTTGACTTCAGCACCATCATCCATCCATACATGTTCGTTCCATATACTCGACAGCTTCAGCTAACCGTTTCGGAAATTTCTCTTCCTCGTATTCCCTTCTGTTCTGTTCTGTTCTGTTCATCCACCACTTTTACTTTTTTTTTTTTTTTGTCCGATTATCCTCCAACTGATTTTCCTCTTAGTTACGTTGCCATGTCCAAGTGTACCCCGTTTCAAGTACCCATTCCCCCAACACTGGTGAACCCTCTCATAGGTACTTGTGCGTGTCAGAAAGTTTTCTGCCTTTTTTTTTTTTTTTCCGAAATAAACACACACACTTAATTAAACTACTAAGCACGCACGAGAGTTAACGGATAAATCGACCCGATAAACAAGCAATCTAAAAGAGACCCGCAGAGCCGACTATATATATTATTCATGCATGCGCCGAATTATATACATTATTCATACATACATGCGCCGAATTTGAATGAAAAGTTGGAGTATAATTTTTTGAAAATAGTATAAACTTTTACCTTGAATAATGACTTCTGTATAAACATTTTAGTGACATTTATATTCAACCAAAATTAAAACATGTTCTCTTTTCTCGTATAAATTTTCTACCATTAACTGGCCATAAAAGAATTGTAACGAAATGGTTGTCTTGTCCTGCCCTTTATTTAGCAATATGAAATATTTAGCTAAAATGGACTTTGGATTTAGCCCTTCTTATCCCATCATCACATGCAACTCTTTTTCACATTATTATCCGTATGAAATTGTCTACCTGTAAACCACACTCTCAACTTCAGCACGTAATATTATAAAAACAAAAAAAAAAAAGAACCAAAGAAAGTGAACATGGAGCCCATGCATCCAAGTCAGTAACACGTCCGACTTTGGGCCAAGACAGTATGTAAGTTCTTACCATTTGGGTCGAAAGTCCAAATCAAACCTGAATGGGGCAAATTTCGGAGTCCTATGGATGGAATTCAATTTCAAGGCAGAGATCGCCTGTAATTGAACGCTGATAAGTACGTCGTCGTAAGCGAGCTTGGTTTGATCCTCCAATGGAGTCTGAGTCTCCGCAGCAACCCGACCATAACGCCGGCCCCGTGGAGTCCCCAGAGCCGCTGTCGAAGAATGCCCGGAAGAAGTTGTTGAAGCAGCAAAGGTGGGAGGCGAAGAAGGCGGAGAAGAAGGCGATGATGAAGGAACACAAGAAGAGGGAAGCTGAACGCAAGAAAAGGGAGTGGGAAGAGAAACTTGGGAGCTTAGGGAGCGAAGAGGAGAGGCAGAAGCTCATTGAGTCCAGAAAGGGGTTAAGAAAAGAGAGGATGGAGAAGCGGTGCGAGGAGAAAGAGAGCAAGTTAGAGAGGCTGAATAATGCCAGAGTCGATGGCCAGAATATCGTTATTGATCTCGAGTTTTCCCATCTCATGAATCCTGCTCAACTCAACAGCCTCGTTCAACAGGTCCCTATTTCTTACTTATAACTTTCCCCGTGATTTCGTTTCCTTTTATTATTCTTCAGGGGATAGATTAATGTTGGATTTTGTTTATGTTATTAGTCTTTGCCTGCACTTCACCACTTCAAACTAGAAAATATAGTTTCATCCCCAATTGTCAAACTTATGGAGTTAGCAAAAGACAAGTCTTGGTGCTTTCTGTCATGTATTCGGCATCTGGAAATCCATTGGCCCTTTCTTTGCTTCTTTATTGATTCATACACGATTCTGTATGTATCATGAGATGCAGGAAATGGAAATCCATGATAGCTAGCCCATGCTTCCAACTCTATCCAGTATCACCTGTTCTCTCTTTTTCATTCCTGTCCTTTCCCTTGGTTAACATAAATCACCTTGTTACTTGGCAAGCTTTGGCTATTCAAGGTAAGCATTCACTTCTTCTCCTCCTCCCCCCCCCCCCCCCCTCTCTCTCTCTCCCCCCCACCTTGAGAATGAGAGGGAGAAAACTTGAGCATTCTTTAGAAATTGACCGAGCATGTCATATCTCTCGTATGAACTCTGATTTGCGTTGACTTTGAGAATGGACTATGAATGACGTATTATTCTGATTTCAATGCATAACCGCGAGCACAATACAAGCGATATTACAGCTCTTGTCAATGGTTAGAGAGGTTGCCAAATGTTCTTCTAAAATGAATTCTATACATCCAAATTATGTTGATGCTTGTTTTCTTATGAAGTTTCTCCGTTTCTCTCTGTTGAGGGAGAAGGGAGCACATTTGGTATGCCAACAACACACATTGCTGCTTAATCAGAGTCTTTGAACCTCGTGCAGGTTCAAAATGTCATCTCCATTTCCTTTCAAGGGCCTTTACTATTGTGATTAATGCTTTTTCCATGATATACACCTGCTAATTAGAAAGAGAAGAATCCTTCACCTTATGCCGAGGCCAACTAATTCCTTCTCATTTTTTAAACGCAACACTTCCTAAAGGTATTTGCTAGAATCTGACTGTTCCATGTAGTATTGTTCCAGTGCTCCTATTTTGCAGCTCACTTACTTTTCTCCTCAGACCCATTCTCTGTGCTGAATTATGATTAATTCTTTTGCTTATCCTGTAGCCTTAGTTGAGTGCAGTTTAAATAAATAAACTTGGACTTCTGGAGTGATCTTAGGAGGAAAAAGAGGAACAGAAAAGTATTTTGTGTGCTCAAGATTGGTGAATATATGTGTATGGCATGGATTTCTTCATAACCTGATTTTGTCTGCCAATGCATATTCCGGACAAGGTTTCAGTTTTTTGCTTATCTCTGAACAACTTAACTCAATTAAGAAAGGCTTTGGCCTTTATGCTTTTGGAGCATCTTTTTACTTGCTATAATCCTGCAATGGAATTCCAAAGACACTTCTATGGGTTAAGTTTCAATTTCTGGTCAACTGCAGAGAGGCTAATAAACTTAATATGAACAAGGTAATAATGGATTTGTCTTTTTGCAGATTATGTACTGTTATGCTGTAAATGGAAGATGTCCATGTCCTGCCCATCTTTGGTTGACTGGCTGTCAAGGAGAAATGCAGAGCCAACTGCAAAGGCTCCCAGGATATGAGAAGTGGGTAATCGATAAGGAGAGTCGCCCATATGTTGAAGCTTTCCAACATCAGAAGGATAACCTGGTGTACCTCACAGCTGACTCAGAAACTGAACTAGATGACCTCGATCCAAAGAAAGTATATATTATTGGTGGAATGGTAGACCGGAATCGGTGGAAAGGGATAACCTTGAAGAAAGCAAAAGATCAGGGCATTCAGACAGCGAAGCTCCCTATAGGATATTACCTTAAGATGTCTAGTTCTCAGGTATATCCAATTTGCTTATTTTATTCAAACTGGAATTCATTACTGGACATCAGGAATAACATTTTGCTGGTTAACCTTAAGAAAAATTTCTCATCACGATTCGTATGTTTATTTATTTTAGTATGAGAACATGTTGGACTTACTTTCTGGATGAAGATGCGCATTTTGATGAGAGATTTTGCTGGACCTCCACATTGTTATCCTAACTGTATTAGTTGCCTTCATATAACTACATGGAGTGTGTTGCATCATAGTTGTGTTTCGTTAGAATCGTGCTCGAGAATAGCATGAGCCAGACATACTGTTGTCACCTATGCTACTTTGTATTCCTGGTTTCTTCTACCTCAATGTGCTGCCTTTTTAGGAATCTAAGGAATTCTTAGTGGCTTTAGTTTGTTCACCAGAGATAGCTATCCCTAACAGACTCAGTATCACTATGGGAATGGGGATGTTGGAGAAAGGATTTCGATGCTGCCAAGTAGAGTCTTTTTTGTGTATCTGCATTTTCACCACATGCAACTCCACTTATATGTATAGAAGCCTTGGTTTTTAAATAATAAGTTGCCTTCTCTACATTTGGGATTTTGATATTGTTTATGATGACTTGGTAGTATAAATTATAGTACTTTATTCTCGAGAAAGATTCTGTGGTAATGTCGCGAGATATGCTACACAACTTCCCCTTGATTGCTGGATGCTTCTCAGTTAGTAAAGTGTTTTTGTATATCATTGGGCGGAAGAGTTGTCTTTTTCAGCTTTGTATTGGTGATATGGGATAATTGACCACTTTTCAGGAGGGTAATGTTTGGGCACTTGCTATAAGAAATCACTTTGAAGTTGTCTCAAAATGTAAAATGTTCCATGTGTCTTGTAAAATAATGCTTCTCACTACCTGAGCGCAGGTCCTCACTGTAAATCAGGTGGTAGAGATACTCCTCAAGTACCTGGAAACAGGGGATTGGAAGGCTTCATTCTTCCAGGTGATTCCTCAAAGAAAAAGATGTGGGACTGGGTCAGAAGACAATGAACATGATACAGAAGAGGAGGTTGATGGTGAGGGAGATGAGCTGGAGATGAAAAGGCAGTGCATTGAAACTGAAGGGCCTTAACCCTGCGGGAGGTAGTTTTGCATCAGATTCTTCTTTGCTGTTCAAAAATACTTGTATTTATTCAAGGAAGAAAGTTTTGCGGTCAAATGAAGCTTACAGCAGGCAGAATCTCCTTACTGTCTTTTCTCTTTTTTTTTTTTTCCCCCCTGATTTGCTTGAATAGGTTTAAATGTCATGGTTGAGGTGCTCAGCTGAGATAATTAATGGATATCTAAGGCACAAGCAACTTTGCTTGGCTGGCAGATGAAGGATATCAAGTCGATTAACAGATACATAATTCTTTAGTTGAATTCTTTCTTGTTAAGAATTCACTTTTACTTAAAGTTTCTTTTGAAGCTGCAAACTTCTGAACTCTCTCTCATTTGGCTTTCTTTCAGTCTAGTCAATCTATTCGTACCATTTTATTATTTTGGCTGACACGAGCAACTGCAAGAGAAATACTCCAGCGTTGTGGTCATATTTTTGCAAATGTCTAATGTACGAAGGGTTGGCCCAAAGCCTGTGATATACTTTAGAGCTTTCAATGAGCCAGTTTTACCAAGGGATAATTCCAGAAACCTCCCTGAGGTTTCTGATACCAGCACTCACCTCCCCTATGATTTCTAAAATTGCACTGACCTCCCCTAGGAGGAAATTGGACCTATTACTAATAATAAATTGTACGATTTTACTTTTATACCCTAATTAATTGCAAAACATAATGAAAGAATTTTGGAATAGAAAAATTATTTTTTGTAAACAAATTGAGTGCTTAATCAAACTAGGTTACCTGTGAGTTATAATATTATTAGCCATTATAAGCAAAACTAAGGAATGGTGCCAATTGAGGGGAGCAAATGGCGTACATGTTTCTAAATTATGTTTTTTAAACCAGTCAATCTAAATCTAATTTTATATAATTGCAGAGAGGAAGGCCAGCAAGCAATTATGGAGCTTCTACTAAGATAAGTATAAAGAGAACTTATACAAGTATATATATCTACCCAAGTCATTTCTATTTCAAAACCTCCCTAGTTCAGTCTAGTACTACTTCTCAACCGCCTCTGGATCGAGAGAACAAAATTTAAAGAACAGGTAGAATATAGTACAATTTTAGTCTTGAAGCCTGAATGCAATTGACCTGGGCAAATCATCCTTACACGTGCAATGGCCCCATGAGCAACCTCTTTGTCTGCTTGATGACCAGTCCATGTCCGCAACATTCTCCTCCAACACCTTGACTTCTCCATTCAAACGAACATGACTTTGATAGCTCCTCCAAACAAAAGGGTTCGCTATTGCCCTGACACACATGAATTTGGGGGCGGGGGGAAAAGACCTGTTCTCTATTCTTCTTTCTTCTTTTTTAATTTTTAGTGCCAAAGATATCAATTTATATTAATGTGAACTGGCTATTCCAAGATAGACATGGAGGAAGCAAACTCTGCTATGGTCAATCTTCGATTAATTTACCTAACTGGGAGGGACTCATTCGAACGGGGCCAATGATTCATGCAGTAAATTAAACTCGTGTCTTTGTTAGAGCACGGATTCATGCAGCCTACTACTATGCACCACAAATCTAGTAGACGCTGATTTTGTCATCCTTCTGTTAATATAACTTGGCAAGCAGCAGCATGAAGGGCAAATGTGGTACAAATCTTTGATCTCACTCCTTAAAAAAAAAAATTTTTTAATTGTAACTTTTCTGGCATTGACTAAATCTGCAACACAAACCTTAAGCTCGGGGATGGTAAGTGCTATTGTCTAAACTGCAAGGGAGATGAGTGTTAGTTCTAAATCTGCAATTACCAATATTATTGAGGATTCATGCTTGTTTGAGCTCGCAGAAGTTCCGTTAATCTGGTAAGCAAATTTTGTATACACAGTAAATACCAATTTATTTATTTAGATTTATCAAGTTTGGAGGAATGGAACTCTGTCTTTCCCAATAAATAAATAAATAAATATGGCCATTTTTCCTTGAAGAAATTTGGACACTTAGGTTAATCCTTTCGATTATATAAATTTCTTATATTAAATTTCCAAAAAGACGTGCCCTAGTTTGACTAATGAACCGAACTGAAACTGCTGAATATATATACTACTCAAGCAACAGTTTATGCTCGATCGTTAAGTATTTGAATTAACTTGAGCTTGAACATCAGACCTTGGGCTGGATTTAGCGTTTACTAGATTGATGCAGCCAACTTATAGTTTCTCTTTTTTTTAAAAAAAAAAAAAATCTTTTCTGGCACCTTAACCACTAAGATCAAAATTCTGTGGACAACCAACTTATTATAGTGTATACATTTCTTAATTTGAGCTAGGCCGAGTAATTTTTCTCGTCTGTTTTCATGGATGCGTGAATACAAAAAGAAAAGGTGATTAAAATAAGCATCCTATTACACGCTCACTTCCACTCCACCATTTCGAATATTCCACTGAAAAGCGAAGAGGTTAGACGGACCAAATTGTGCCAAAACAACATAACATGACAGCGCCTGCATCGAACTAGATAGATAGATTAATAACACAAAGTAGAACAACAAATTAAATGTCAATTGATA
The DNA here is from genome assembly GCF_036785885.1 of Coffea arabica. Taxonomy (NCBI): domain Eukaryota; kingdom Viridiplantae; phylum Streptophyta; class Magnoliopsida; order Gentianales; family Rubiaceae; genus Coffea; species Coffea arabica. The sequence continues at coordinate 42,991,966 of NC_092326.1, read as the reverse complement.
GATACCACCACATACGCAACAAGATCCGAAATAATTATCACCACCCCATGCAGCCAGCCGCTGATCAATTATTAATTACCTGCATTATCAGTATTACTCCTCGCAGTTGTCAAATGCTTGTTCTTGATGACCACCATCACTAGCCGCCACAGCAGCAGCCTGGGAAGAAGTTGCTTGGCCCCCTCCAGTTGAGGATGGATCTTTGAGAAACCCGTTCATGTGAATTGGAACAGCAGCGGTGGTGAAGAAGCCAGCAGCGACGAAAGGAGGGTGATGAGGCAAGTGAAAATGAGGTGGGGGATAGGTTGCAAAGCCTCCGCCTCCTAATCCTAAGCCAGCAGCTGCAGCTAGATGATCAATATTTGCCCTCTTCCCCACTGCAAGATCATGATGAGCGGCCCTTAGAGAGCCACCACGCTCACCGCCGTCGAACTCGCGAAAGCGGTGGAGATATAGGGTTAGAGGCTCAATGTAGTCATCGAAGCCAAGCTTACTCATGGCCCAAAGCACGTCCTCAGCAGTGATAGTCTTTCGCTGCTCGCGCTGGCAACGCTCATTGGCTTCTCCGGTGATGAAGCTAATGTACTCCGATACGCATTCCTGGATAGTTTCCTTGGCATCATCGGAGATCTTAGCATGTGGGGGAAGGATCTTTCGCATGATTCTGATCACGTTAGCAATTGGCATGAACCTGTCTTGCTCCCGGACCGTGCATTCACCGTCCATCATCATATGATCAGCAGCGGCGGCAGGGGACGAGGACGAGGACGATGGCGGAGTAGTATGGTTTGTTTTAGATGGCAGTCCCATGCTTATCTCTGCTGCTCTCATCATCCCTGGGCATGCATACGCCAATTGACCATATTATTAATTAATATATATGTATATATATATTTTTTTTTTTAAAAAAAAATGGAACAATAAAAATTTATTAAAAAAAATTTTCAATTAAAAGATATATTTGCACTCCAAAAATGATCCTTTGGCGCTCCTTCCTTCCTTCATGTAATCAAAGGTTAGATCAGAGTGCTAAAGTAATTATTCTTCAGCTGCAAATTAATAAATATTGCTTGCTACTAAATAATTTCTAAATCATATATAGTTAGACGCTTGTGTTGTGGCCTTATTAAATCATGAACAGCATCCTCTTTTGTGGTTTCTTTTCCACGCCTCAAAATTAACGCCTCAAAATTAGCCTCAAAATTACCAGTATCATCACGTTAATCTCTAGTTAATGAACACTACGTAGTATGGTTCTACTATATTCTGTGTAGTACTCTACTAGTATATAATAATAAGATCCTGAATGACCATGCATGCTCATAATTTTCTCCTTTTTATTAATTTTTTTTTCATTTTTTTGAAAAGAAATATTTGTTTTGAGTGTGATCAACAGGCACCGGCAGAGAAGTTAATGATAAAAAATAATAAAACCAAGAAAAATGACATCTTGAGTCAAAATTATAAGTATAAAAGAAATGAAACTAAAAGAGCACGTGGTATTTGGGCCAGGCAGCATCAACGACAAAAAATTCAGACGAGAGGAGAGGAGAGGAGAGTCTTGGAACATATATTTTTGTGACTCCATTTGTTTTTTTAACCTTACTCACAAAAAAAAAGTTAAAAAAGTGCTCGGAGGAGGAAACCGTCCAGGTTCCATACAACGCGCGACAACGACGAAGACGACGACGTAACAGGAGCGGTTCCAGTTCCAAGTTGCCGTCATCAATCTTTTGTCTCGTATCTACACATAATCCTCCGTCTATTTAACATAATAGTCACCACCATTTACTTTACTACTCCAAACAAAGCCGCAAGTAGCCAGAGACTCCCAGAGTTTCAGACTTCCAGTACTCATGGCTAAGCCAGTAGGACCTTTTAACATGACATGAAAGCATTGCATCTAGCTAGGAGCGGTTTAATTACTGATGATCAGAAAGCTTAAATTTTCCCAAAAAAAAAAACTTACTACTACTCCTCCTCCTACTAATATGAATGCTGAAAAAATTGCAGTAGACACAGATTCTTGTCGAATGTAGTTAAATTTAAAAGGCATGCGTGCAGAAAGTACTTGTATATGATGCATATCATCAGTGTTGTGTTGTACGTTAAATTTGAGGTTTAAAGTTTTAGTCCTGACTAACAAAGAAACAACATACACCGGGATTGTCCAAGCAGCAGTACTACTACACATCAGGACCGATCATACACACACACACACACACACACACACATATATATATATATATATATATATATGCAGATGATTAGGGTCAGAGTCTGTCCATAGACGACTAGAGTTCAACCGCTAGGAACCCAGAAGCATTAAAAGTATATTCAATTCCTACTTGCTGTTGTTAGTGAAGATGTCCCCCGGACTGCAGGCCAAATGGAATGCCGGGAAATGGAACCTAACTCAACACTAACAGGGATACAAAATGGAGTCGGGAAGATATTATAAGTCGCGCAGGAGAGTGCATGAGTGACAAGTGTTCGTTTTATTAAGGAGAGATGAATATCAAACACTACTGCATGCATGCCACTTGTGTCCCCTTTGCCCTTTTTGACAAATGAATACATCAGCTCCAATCGCATATTTGCAGCTCTGCAGAGTCATATAGTGTACCCCGGCCGGAACAGAAGTTCCTTTCTTTTCTGTGATCGAGAGACTCTGTAGTTTTTTTGTTGCTTTTTCTCCTACCTCTCTTTCGTGTGTACTTAATAACATCAATTATAATAATGCGTCTCCAGATTCCCGACTCCATACACTGGTAGTGTGTACATAGAACCGGGGGTTGGAACGCCCGCTGATCTATCATTATACTAAAATGAGCTACATCCACCACCCCATTCCATGCTATGAACAGCTTGGGGAAAAGTGAGATTTATTAGTTGAATTGTTAGGAGCCTGGCCTGATTTATTAGTACATGAATTAGCCAGCTAGGGAGCTATGTGTATACGGTTCGACAGGAAGAACAATTGAAGTGATGCACGGACAAGAGAGTAATCTCAGAGACAGTCTAGGCTGCTATATCTTACTTAAAAAACAGTAGTTGAAGACTAGAACTGTGGAACATATAGATACTATTACTGTATATGCGGATGCAAATGAACATTGACGGCACCCCATGGGAATGGGATACGACCAAACTTGCTTCATTGTCCTTTCAATTTCAGAATCAAAGATGCTTCCTTAATCCTTCTTCTTGTTTGTCGGTGTGCAATATAAAAGAAAAACCCAAAACCATATCTAGTTATATAGTATATAAAATGCAACAAAAATGTAGATAAAAAAAAAAGGAGATCAAATCATGTGCATAAATAACACTGTGATGTTGCCTAAAGAAGGCCGTGCGTTTAGTTGGCTCAATCTGAGGTGAGGAAAGAAAAAGAAATCGTCAATGCAGCATTTTTATTCAGAATACATAAATTCGATATCTTTTAGTAGCTAGTTCTTTACCGGAGTTTGGTTGGGGGAACCTGCGGTACCCAGTGAAGCCTCCATTTCCTCCAAGTTCCATCAGATCTCCCAGTAGTACCCTTTTCTGTGTCTTTGTTGTAGGACTTTATTTCACACACACACACACACAGAACACAAGAATTTTGCTCTGCGGTATGAATACGTGTGTGTGTGTGTGTGTGTATGTATATATGTGTGGATGGATGGAGAAGTTAGAGGAGTAGCTAGGGTACTAGTTGGTGGAAGAAGATGGTGATCTGCAGATGGCAAGTGGCTTTTATTTATAATGGTGAGCAAGAGAGGAAAGGGATGCTCCACGTGGCATCCAGGCGTGGTGGACGAGACGTTTGTATTCGCCGGTAGGATTAGCGACAGACAGAGGAGAGGAGGGGCTTCTTCACAGTTGGCCAGCACTGGGTGCATTTGACCGCCAGGAGAAAAGCTTAGCTAAGCAGGCCTGCCTGTGTTAACTGCTTTTGTTTTCATTTTCAGCAGCTTATGCTTATATTTCCAATTCCAATTCAACTTTTCGAACCTGGGGAGTGGGGATGAAATGGGGCTTCCGCCTTCCTTCACTCGGAGCCAGACACCAGTAGCAGTAAGCATCCAGGTCATCTCATGCTCATGCATGCATAGTCCATAGAGAGAGGTCATTTATCGGTCGTCGGGCTGTCAAACCTGCTTTCAGCGCCCATTATCTTGCTCGCTCGTGGTTGATTGGCGATTACAGTTGCCACTTACCAGCTCATCACAAGAGCACTAATGATTCATTTATTAAAGGGCCGGGGTCATTGACCTTTAATTACAAAACCCACTTAGATTTGCAAACCCAAATCCACAAAGAGGAGGTTGGAGTTAATCATTCTTTACTTTTGGTATGAACGTAATCAGTGAATTGCAAATTTGTCCTTTAAAAATTAATCATGTGATGAGTCCGTGACCTATTTTGGCTAAGATTTTATCAGAGAAGTGACGAGAGACTAAAAATAGGCATTTTTTTTATATATGTTAGTTAGGTATGAAAATCTATCATTTTTATTTTGATGAATTAAAATTTAATATACACAATATGTAAGAAACAATTGACATAACTTTTTCCTCACTCTTTTGGCTAGAGATAAGTTTAGGAACCTCCCCAAAATTTATGTTAATATTACTTGGTACCTCTTAAGTTTTAAAATTATCATTAACCTCTCCTAAAACCATATATTTTATAACAATCTCACCCTTGTATCATTAAAATATTCTTGTAAGAATCATTTAATGACACTATTTTTCTCCCAATTCCACCTTTTTGTATTGTTTTATATTGAATTTTCTACCAAATTGAATGTAATATAAGATTTACATGTTTGCCTCAAATTTTTCATTTCTATAGGGCTTTGTCTGAAAATTGTTAAAGTAGTGAAGATAATTTTGTCAATTCATTACTATAATAGTTATTAATGGTCCCATCTCACTCATATGAAAGTCCGGTGATATTTTTGAAACTTCAAATGTGTCATGTGATATTACTATAGACTTTAGGAGAGGTTTCTGAAATTATTTCTAGCCAAAAGGGTGAAAGGTATACTTTTGTTACAAGTTTTGAGGGCAAAAGTATACACTTAATAGTCGAAGGGTTAAGAGTTGACCAACTCTATAGTTTGAGAGTTATTCAGATCTTTTGCCCTGAATTTTATTAATGAATTGCTAAAAATCGTCTAGTACGATTTGATTTATATCGTTGTCTTAATGGCAGATTAAACATACACTAGAAATAATAGATGTGCACTTTAATAGATATAATAGATCTGAAATATTTTGAATAGATCTAAAAGTATAAGACATTGTCAATTTGTCTTCTAACAAGATAAATCGATGCAGCTCCCTTCTATACATGTTGCAATCGCCAATTTTACTAATCAACGCTTTAAACTCTAATGATGATGATGACATCTGACGGGATAGATTCAAGATCCCAATAAAATTTCAGATTTGACAACTAAATTTGAAATAAATTCAGATATAACAACAAAATAAGAAAAAAATTAGAAAATTCTCGCTAAAAACCTCCATGAGAAAAAGAAAATTCTCACTATAAACCTTTAAAAGAAACATAGAACTTTCATTAAGAACATTTAGGAGAGGCTTTATTAAAAATAATAATAAAATGAAATGGAAAAATCATCCAAAACGTCCCTCACATTTTGTAAAATAACTTTTTTCGTCCCTCACTTTTAAAAGTGTAATTTTATGTCCCTTACATATTCACATCGGTCAAATTTAGTCCCTAACTAGGTTTCCGATCATTTTTTGATCGGAATCCATCATATGCAAGGCACGTGATCATTTTTTAAGGGTAAATTTGTCAAATTATATTTTACATAATCTGATCTATAGTCATTCACATTTTATAAAATAATTTTTTTTGTCCCTCACATTTTATAAAATGATTTTTTTCATCTCTCACATTTCACAAAATGAATTTCTCCATCCCTCACATTTCAAAAAATGAATTTTTCATTTCTCACTAATTATGTGTGTGAATACATTTTTTTTAAACACATGTATATGTCTATTTGGTTTTGTTTAATAATAATAGCATAAACACATATATGTAATTGGGCCCAACTTATGGGCTATCTTCTCCTTTTGCATGATTATGACTAATATTTACAAATAGAACCTTAATTTGCATATTTTTATTGTATTTTGACCGAAAATAGCTTTATTGGCCAACTTGACAACGAATGCAAGATTTTTTACTAGCTAATACCAGATGAAATCAAATGATCACGTATAATATATGGTATTCGTGTTGTTAAGTGAAATCAAATAAACACATACATATATTTATGCTATTCGTATTATTAAGCAAAATCAAATAGACATATACATGTGTTTAAACAAAATGTATTCACACACACTTTTTTTTTTTTAGGGTTTTCCTCTCACACATAATTAGTGAGGGATGAAAATATTTATTTTTTGAAATGTGAGGGATGGAGAATTCATTTTGTGAAATGTGAGGGACGAAAAAATTTGTTTTATAAAATGTGGAGGACTATAGATTAGATTATGTAAAATATAATTTGACAAATTTACCATTAAAAAATGATCACGTGCCTTGCACGTGATGGATTCCGGCCAAAAAATGATAGGAAACCTAGTTAGGGACTAAATTTGACCGATGTGAATATGTAAGGGACATAAAATTACACTTTTAAAAGTGAGGGACGAAAAAAGTTATTTTATAAAATGTGAGGGACGTTTTGGACGATTTTCCCAAATGAAATTTATAAGTGGCTTTTCTCTCGAAGAAGAGGAACGTATTCTGAGAAGAGAAGAAGAAGTAGAGAGAAGTTGATAAAAGGGAGAAATAAAGAGAACTTTTGTTTGAGAGTTGGATTTGATAGGAATTGGAGAAATCATTGGGAATTTGGGTAAATGGGATTACAAGAATGAACATAGGTCAAGTGATGATGGTGGTTTGCTGGTGATGGAGTTAGCAATGAGAATGGTGGCATTGTCTCTGTGGCTTTTAAATAATTTCCTTTCACATGTATTGATAAATTTTGTAGGCTGTGAAGTATTTTGGTTTTGGAGTTTTGAAGTAATATTTGGCATTTGATTGAATAGAAATTTTGATCCAATCATCCGTTGTTCTCTTACACGCGATGGTGCATTTTCATAATCTTAGAAGACATATACTACTATTATCTTAACTTAATTAGGCGAACTACAACCTACTCTCCGTCTCAAGATTTTTCAAAACTTAGTACCTATTTATAAAATATTAAATCTTTCTTTCCTCTATTAATTATGTAGTGACAGAAATAATTTCAAAGGAGATTTTTTGTAAGTACCCTTTTTTGGGGGGCTGGGGAGAAGAATTATAATTGTGGTCGGTCCATCTTCTTGTTTGCTTCTCTAAGCTGTTTTTCCCCTTTTTATCGCTGCAGTTATAACACATACAGGCGGTAGTTGTTGTTGTTGTTGTTGTTGTTGAAGCCTTTCAGACTTCAGAGTCGATTGGGCAATGTGGGTTGCTTTGTAATTTTTCAAAACATAGAGACCTCTCTGATAATAATTTGAACAGAGCAGTTACCCGGAAGAGGGGAGGGGAGGAAGAAAATTAAATAACCGAAGTAGAAAGAAGAGTAAAATGCTATTTTGGTACTCAAATTTTAACATTTGTGCAATTTTCGTACTTAAATTCTGGATGAAAGCAAATTTAGTACCTAGTATTACAATGTGTAAGTACATTTGGTACACTTGACAAATTTTTTCGAACTTCAACGGAAAAAAAATCACATGCCATTATGTGCCCAATAATCAATTTTAAAAATTTTTTAAAAAAAATTGCATACCTAGTGGCCTACTTAAGGACCAATAGAATATAAGTCACTCGTTTAAGAATAAAATAACTTATTCTAAGAAAATATCAATTTGAGCTAATTATAAACGCCCAGAAATCCCCCTCTTCAAAAAAAATTTTTTTTTTTTGAGACCCTTATTTCAATCCAGTCTTTATGGATTTAACCATGACATTGTTCAAAAAAAGTTATGAAATTTAGTTACACATAAATACCTTGAAACAATTTGAGAATCCTTTAATGAAGCATAACCGTAAAAACCTTTTTACAATTTCGTAGCCGGGCACATGATTTTTTCAGTACGAATTCGAAAATATGTGTCAGGAGAACCCAATATGCTTAGAAGAGAAATTGTAATGTTGGTACCAAGTTTACTGTCAGCTAAAGTTTAGGTGCCAGAATTGCTAAAGGGTCAAAGTTTGTGTACCATTTGCATTTTACTTTTCTAGTCTAGAATGTTAGAATTGTAGAAGGCAAGCAGTGGGGAAGTAGTCGTGAATTGGGTGGCGGAAAAGGTCAGACTTCCACGTCGCCGTCGTCTTTGCCAATACCAAACAGACATACAATTCCGAAAACTGTACTTCCTCTTCTTCTTCTTACTTCTTAGCTCTTACATTGGCCGTCCGGTTTCCCCATCATAAAAAATTACGAGAAATAAGATAGCGTAATGATAAGATATTATCGAATCAAAAGCTAATTTACGACTATAATAATTAACAACATGATAGCGGTGAGATTATTAATTCCAAAACTATCGTCCTCTTCCTCCTCCTGCTTCATCGTCAAGAACAACCCCACCAGAACAAAATATTATGGTTTCTTTTCTAACCATCAAATACTTGCCTTCTTAAGTTACCCAATCACAAGTAGTAGCGCTCGGAGTCGGACTCGGACAAGGATTACTGGTCTATCTTCTTGTACATCACCAGGTCATCTCACCCCGGCACTCCTATCTCACTCCCTTGTTATATGTTAAAAAAAAAAAAAACAGAGATAATTTCGGGTCAAAGTTTTGAAGTCCGTTAATCATTGTATGATATCAGGGAAATTCAGCCAAGGTACCACCAGGTTAGGAAGCTACTGCTTGAAGAACAACACCACCAGAATCAGATCGTTATCATCAATGAATACCACGTCAGCTTTGGAGGTTTCCTCGTCATTGCCGCCGGACAAGCTGGACAGGATTTTAGCTGGGAAAGACGATGACCATGACGGTGTCATTGTCCAACTCACCGATCAGCCCTTGGACCCCTCTCTCTTTACTTCTTTGCTCCATGCATCCCTTTCCCACTGGAAATTGCAGGTCAACTCCCATCCATTGTATTTTTTGTCCTTTTTTGAACTATTATTCTCGAAGCTACGAACCTTTACAATCGTCAGGTATCTGTTTTTTTTTTTTTTTTTGCATTTAAAGAATCATTTTCTAGATGCCATGTTGGCTGTTTTTTTTTTCTTCTTTCCAACCACCCTTCATGCTTATATGTCTTGCCACTACAATCTCAAAGCTTCAATCGTTTGCTTTTTGTTTCTCTTGAACCATTTTCTTGGTCGTGGTAATTTCGTCTTTGTAAGTTCCCTGGGCAATTTGTGATGTAGCAAAAGGTTCAAGATTGGATTCAAAATGGGTCAGAGCACATTTTCTGATTGAGAACAAGGCAATTACATAGGTGATACTCTCCTTTGGTCGTGGGGGTTGGTTTAGGCTTATCTTATTCGTTGATGTACTTGATTACTGGCCTTTTCTGATTAGACACATAATCTTCAAGTACATCTTCTGCAAGGATGGTATCAATACTTGTAACCCAACTTCCCATTGTTCCACTTGGTCTCATCCACTAGTGTTCCCTTTGGTGCTAAGGAAATAATCTTTTCATCTTTTCACCTATGCGAGGGGCTATTCCCCTGCTTTTAAGCAACTTCTGTAATTTTTCTACAACTTCTCATTGTACTGTATATTTATTGTTAACAGGTTATCATCTTTGCAGGGTAAGAAGGGTGTTTGGATCAAATTGCCTATTGAGCTTGCTAATCTTGTTGAACCTGCAGTCAAGGTTAGTTTGTTGCCATTGTCAATGTTTTGTATATCTGGTTAGTAGAACAAGCGAGCCTTCATTATGGTGTTATAGATCCAAAATTTCTCAATGATGGAGAGATTTTGTCATTCCCATATCGCTTTTCAGGCAGGATTTTATTTCCACCATGCAGAACCAAAGTATTTGATGCTTGTCCATTGGCTTCCTAGTACTACAAATACTATCCCAGCAAATGCCTCGCACCGGGTTGGCATCGGTGCATTTGTCATGAATGAGAAGAATGAGGTACATATTTATACATTATTCACGTTCGCTTAATCTATTCTCTATTGCATGCACAGGTGCATCTATTACAGCTGTATTGTCCAGGCATTCCATAGTTTCTTTATTTATTTCACAATTTACAGCTGGTATTTAGGATAATCAGCATTGAAGTATTATCTCTACTTCAATAAAACTTCATTTTGTGCCGAATGCATAATGTATGCCAATGTATCTACACATGCAAATCATGTACAGGTATAGTTTACTTGTATAAGCACATGTATGAGCAGAGGTGCTTCTGCAGGTAAAGAGATGCTACTCAGTTCATTAGTTGTTAGCTTACTCGGTGGGCATTTTCTTGTAGTGATCTTCCAGCTTCCGCTCTGGAATTGTGTTTAGAAGCTTTTGCTTCATGAGCCCTCAGCCCTCATACCGCAGAAAATAACGCTAGAAACTAACCCAAATTAAGCTGTAATCATGGATCTTAAAATATTTTTCTGCAACATGCATCTTTCCTCCAAAATAGAGAATGTTATAAAGTTCTGAATAAATGCTCAGAGATGGCATTTTTGCCTTGGTTGCTTCTGTTACTCACTGCTAATCTCCAAGAACTAAGCTATGAAAGGCGCATCGTCTTGAGATTTTGGTGTTGCAGGAATATGGGAAATTGAATCTAGCATCACTCTGGTAAAAATGATCGTGCTTGTCACTGTCCAAAGTTGTATGTCATTTTCTGATTTTCATTTTTTCCTTTGGGGACTCTATGTCAACCTTTTTCTTCTTTGTTGTCTCTGTGATGGTTTGAAGAAATATTGATTTTTGAGGGGTTTAGGGCTGAGAATTGGGAGAGTGCCTTGCATATCATTTACTGATAATGTTGGTGACTTCTCTAAGTGAAATAATCAGCATGTTTTGTAGGATAACTTTGGAATTTAGTTTTCCGGACCTTGTGCATATTTGATTGCAATATTCAGTTTGCAAATTCTTGTTTAGGTGTTGGTTGTCCAAGAGAAGAGTGGAAGATTTCGTGGAACAGGCATCTGGAAATTCCCTACAGGAGTTGTAGATGAGGTATGTGGAGCTGGTAAGTTTGATATTGTAATTGTGCAACGTAGAGAGATATTGATAATACTAACAATGATCATGATCATGAAAATTGAACTCATCAAAAATTTAATACCAACAATGAAAGGTTTGCTTTTGGCATTTTCCACGCTCATTAAATCTTCTTATTTACTCAGGGGGAAGATATAAGTGCTGCGGCAGTTAGAGAAGTTAAAGAAGAGACAGGTGTAAGTGATTGTTTCTGACTTTATTTGATTAAGTAATGCCAACGTTTTCATTGTACATTTGATTTGATATTGATATTCTTTTTGTACTATTTTTTTCTCCGGCTGTAGGTCGATGCAAAGTTTGTGGAGATACTGGCGTTTAGGTATATGTGTTTGCACAGTCCTTTTATCTCCATTTATGCATTGTGAATCTGTTCGTTACATCTACTCTAGCTTGAATCTTATCTCTTTTGCCATGACTACTGAACTTGTCTCAGGTACATTGTTAATTTTGTTTTGGATAAGATGAAGGCTTATATTAAAGCCACTATAAACTGATGGAAGCACTAGTGATATTTTAATGAAATATAGTTTGCATGCTTGGGCCAAATTACACATATTTTTGGGTTTGCACTTGACATGTTGCTGCTGTGCCATGTTTAATAAATAGAATACAGTGTTCAGCTCTGCAACCATGCTCGTACACCATAGCTAACCACTTAACTTGGGATTTTGTGTCCACTTAATTTTCAGACAGAGCCACAAGTCATTCTTTGACAAGTCAGACTTGTTCTTTGTGTGCATGCTGCGGCCTCTTTCCTTTGAGATTCAACTGCAGGAAACAGAGATAGAGGCAGCCCAGGTATGCTAGATGAAGTTTTTGAGAAATAATGAAGTCATCCTTGCTAGTTTTGGATGTTAAAGGAGAATCAAAGAAATCTGACAACATTGCGGATCTGGTTGAGTGAGGTTCTTGTGGGAATATCCTGATAGTTAATACGAAATGACAATTTATGTTCCTCGAACTTCCCAGTTCTTTGTAGGCAATTGTCAATTTGCAGGTGTCTGAGTGAAAGACACTCGAACTTGTCATATTCTCCCGAGTTATCTCAGCACCGATAAAGTGATAATTAATTGTTGTGCTGGATTACTTTGCTCAACAGTGGATGCCGTTTCAAGAATACGCAGCTCAGCCATTTGTGCAGAAGCACCAGCTTTTCAAGGACATTTCAGATGTATGTTTAGCAAAGAAGGATGGGCAATATGCTGGATTTACCCCGGTGCCTGCAGAGACATCTCTCTCGGCGAAGAAGACGCATCTATACTTAAACAAGCACGGCCTTAATTATGAATGAGTTATGATGATTCCAAGTACATGGTTCAAAATTTTCATTTTTAGGCGTCGTACGATGCCACGATGGCTTTCATTGATTCTATTTCTTTCTTAGTCCGGCTTTCCATGGGGAAGGTCGGGTCCTGTTTTAGAACAATTTGTTCCATTGGGGGACGGAAAAATGGCTTCCTTACCTAAGATATTTCAGTTGTACATGGCTTCAACGTCATCTGTGCGCAGATTTACGTTACATGTTCTTGTACCTTCCTGTTTTTCGTTTTGGTGATATTGCTTTAGTTGGCGGAGTAAAAAAAAAAAAAAAATTCAATTCATCCCTACATAAGGTGTATGGGCTAAGCCAGAAAGGGGAGAAACAACACAGAAATGAAGTAACTCCTCTCCTGATTCTTCCATGCTCATTAAGGCCACCACCATAATGGCTTGATGTTATAATAAGAACATAATTTCAACAGAGTTTATCTACAAAAAAAAAGAAAAAAAAAGTGACTAAATATCATGACATATCTGAGCAAGCCATAAATACAAACATTAAAATTCTTAAAACTAGGAAGGTAGGTCATTATTTAGTTCCCATTTATCGCATAAACTAGTGAATGTTTTTAGAATTCTTAAAATTTAAAAAAGTAGGTCATTATTTAGTTTGTATCTATCGTACAAACCCAAAGTCTTTTAGAGTAGGGTTTTTTGGTCCGATATTTACTGGAAGTTTCCTATAATATAAGATTAGCAATACCATGATATGGTAGCAGTAGATGCCCTAAAATCTAAGCATGATGCACCACGAAATATCTGTCCTTCATGTTACGTTTAAGAGCTCAAATTAAGCTCGATGGTTGACTCCTTGGTGGAAAATCTCCAAACGTACCAAGCCTAATCTTTCTGAGCAGTCTTTAGAATAAGATGCTGACTTAGTTGGTCCAACTCCACCCAAATCCGATGTGCTGTGCAAGGAAGCACTTTCTTTCTTCGCTGAAATTAATTGGCCAGAAAGTTAAAACTTTTGACATGCATTTTGATTCTTTTTTTTTTTTTTTTGTAGTGAGTAAAAGTTGATGAACTCTTTTTTTTCTTTCTTTTTAATCATATTTATTACTTGTTCTACAATACACATCTGTAAGTTGATCAACCTGGGAAGGGAACGTGCACGGAACAAGTAATTAGTAAAGTAAGTAAGAATTGAAAGAATAAATTAGGAGTAGAAAAGGGAGATATTTATTGTGGATGGGGGTGATATGGGATCGTTGGGGGCAGGCTTGACGAATTCACTCGTCAGAGACACGGATGATTGTCAGCCAACGCCATTGGAATTGGAAGCCCTTTTCGTTTTTAGCCTCTAGACTTCGTGCGTAATAAAAGTGGGCTTTTCTTGCCCATAAAACGATACCCAAGTCGACAAGATTAGGCTACCAACCTTACAGTTAACCTTCCATTTCCAACTCCCATCTTCTTCCTCATTTCCCACCATACCCTCTTCATTTCTCTACAACTCCAGCTTTGACACACACACACACACACACACACCTTGTGTGCTACACCTTCTATGTGACCAATCTACCCTTCCATCCACATTGCTAATTAATTTAATTAGCAATCTAAATTCCTTGCTAGTAGTTTAGAAAACGCCTTCCTTCCACCACTTCAACGCGATTTAATTTAAGATTAGCTTGCCCTTTTATAAATTTAAGTAGTCGTTGAATCCTCTTAGCAAATCTAAATCAGCGGCTAATTCTAAACGTTTTTTGTTTCCTTTTCTTCTACTTTAATTTACACTAGTTAGCAATAAATGGAAACTTTTACCCTCCATGCCAAAGCAGCATGCATATAATAAGAAAAATGTACTCGATTTGTGGAGTTATGTTTGTTGCGTGATTTACTTGGTGGTCACGTGGGAATCAAACTTTCAAACAAATTGTTAAAATTCTTATCAAAATAATAATGAAAGATTGATCCAGCAGTGAAATACGCCATCTATTCTTTCATTATTTTCACAAGAAAATTACTCAAATTCTTGATCGATCTATCAGATTTTCCCCCCTGTAATTATGTTACTTAAAATAGCAGCAACTCAAAGTTTTTGGTCTAGTTAACAGAGACTGGCTAGTTGAACATGTTAGCTCTAGAAGATGTCATGTAACGGACACTTAATTTGCCTGCAGGTGTACGTAATAAATACACTAACTATTGAGTACTCTTCTCCCAAAAAAGTGATACTCAGCAATAACAATTCTTTAAAGCACATAGTAGTGTATGTAAAAGATCCAAGCCCCTCTTATAGTTATACTGTGAAATGAAAAATAGAGGAAAGTTTGTGACGACCCCACCTCCCCCTAAGGCGTACCAAAGGGTTCGGCGGACCGCCTGCCCAGCTCTCGCCAGGACTCACTCACTATCTCTATCGAGTACAAGTCAAAAATCAAACAACTAGTCTATGCTAGACTTTACATATCTCGCACCTCGCTCGTACCCCTGAAAGGAAAACAAATGGAGTGGAATGAGCTAAAAGCCCAGTGAGGTTCCAAATAGCAAATTGACCATTATTTATAAGTACGAGTTTTCGATATAGCAAAGTAACGAGCATAAAGTTCATAAAGTGTTCATAAATGTGAACAGTAACACGTCAAGTAGCAATCTTAAAATGAGCAAATGTAGAAGTTTTTCAAAAGAAACAATAATCCAATAAACAATAAGTATTCCAAAGCATAAGGATACGGATGGCTCTCAGGAGCCAAATTCCCCTTTGCATTACCAGAAGCTTGATCACGTAGTAGTTGACACTCCGTCAACTTTCAAGTGAGTAACTAATCCAGTAGAACACCACTTACACGACTCTCCGTCCACCATTCACACCCCCTACTGGGCCCAAAATCCTCAATAAACACGGGTGGTAATACTCGAGTATACCGATTAGTCGAGGAGATATCACTCCACTCGACAATACAAGAGACCCAGGGTTCGTTACCCAATCGACCAAGCCCTTGCCGGCTCGACTAGAGTAACTCGCCACAGGGTTTCTGGAATTCCAGGAAGTGCGCGCATCATAATCAAGTATATCAAGTCAATTGCAACAATAAACAAGTATATCACGTAAGGGCAAGTGCGATAAAGTACACTCTTGCCCTTACAATTCACGTATATAACATGTAATCAGATTGGTCACGTATCAAGTTCAAGTATCAAGTTCAATTCGGTATTTGAAAGCACTCACCAAAAGATATAGTGCCTTTACTGGTCACTTTCAGGTTATACTCCGGTTCGGAGTCCAAATCTGCGATAAAACTCAGTTTGAGAACTTTGAAACATGACTAAGATTCACAACTTAGACGTTTCGTTCAATAAAAATCAAGAGATTGAAATTCACTCGGATAGTAGTCGTGAAACACTTGCTCGCTTTTTAAACGATAAAACTTTGTAACATTTATACTTGAAATTGTCTTGCGAGTTGAAGTACAAGGAAAACATACTTCGAGCAATCATTATTTCATTTCTCAAGGGTACAAGTTCGGCCAAGTCCTTACTTACATACCTCGAAACAAGAAGACTCAAGTACCCTAGATGGTTCAAGTACTATTCATATCAATTCGACCCAAGTCGCAAGTGTATTTATATAGTCCTCGAGCGTAAATTTGGGCAGCATGCCCTTTGTGTTTACCTAATTTTCCAGCCATTTAGGCTTCATTATTTTTCTTCAACAACAGCCCAACAACATACATATCAGCAATTTATGTCAAGAGCCGTTCCATAGGCTCACAATATCATAACAACAAGAATCGCATCAAGTACAAGTGCAGAAACGCAATGTAGTTCAAGACAGATTTGACGTACAAATGCGGTAATACCATACCTGAGGCTACGCTTATCGGATTAAAATGAAACCTATGCCGTTTCGAAGCTAAGACACAGAGCTACAACATTCATGAAGGTCACTTAGTCCATTTCCTAATGTAACTTAGTCAAAATCTCAGATTACTAAACCAGAAACCAATTCACCGGCAGTTTAAACGCATTATGCTGTAACGGACCTAACTCAGTGTACACAAGTCCGAATCAGGTTTTCTTTGAGGCATTTTAAAGCTACTTCAGAACACTACAACTTTTATGTTTTGGCCCAGAGCTAAATCAGAATGGATCCTGGTCAAAAATCGTGTTAAACTGGACTGAACTGAAGAAACAGACTGCTGGGAAATTCTTAAAATAGTAGGGGTATTTTGGACTTTTCACGTTCTGCGTTGCTCCGATTGAGCTGAAATTTTGCAGGTAACTATAAAATACCATTCTCTACAACTTTCATGTTTTATGCCAAGCCAAATTCGGCCTCTAACATGGTGCAACAAAAACGGGCAGAATAGGATGAAAATTTCCAGAAATCTGAAATCTTTTGGTTTCAATTGAACTTTCTTCAATTCCTTGTTCCAATCACTACCAAGCCCCTTGTATAATCTTATATACAACATATACTAACTATACAACAAGTTTAGGCAGAAATTAATCAAACTCTAACTTACATATTTCATCCAACAATCACCACAACAACTTGCATCACTTGTAATCAAACCCAAAACATGGACTATTTAACATCTTAAACAAGAATAAAAGGATCAAAGCCATAGATCAGATTTTATACCTCAAAAAGAAGGCTTGCAAGAGTGATCCTCCACTATTTCTTGAAATTTTTGGTTCTCTTAGCTTCCCAAGCTTCCAAACTTACGATCAATCGGTTTAGAATTTTTGTTTCTCACTTGGATGGTGTAAATCAAGAAGAAAATGGTTGTTTCTTGCTCTCCCTTTTCTCTCTCTCTTGCTCGGCTGTGAAGGTGCAGAAATGAGGAAGAAAGGCTGCTAATATGGTGTTAATAAGACAAGAGGATTAGGACTAATTGTGACCACAAGTTGGCCTAACACTTGGCTCAATTTCAACCACTCAAATTTTCTCTTTCCTTGTTTTTTCTTTGCCTTAAATTTCGGCCAATAGGAGAGCTAAGAGGGGGAAGATATTTTTCTCCATTAGTGATAAACTTGTATGGCAAGAAAGTGGTAGTCAAGTGGTGCGTTCAATCGGTAGTGCGCGGGACCCGCCGGTTCGCGCCGTTTTTCTTAAAAACACACGTACTAGGATTTTTACTTCCTATTTACTAACCTTATATTATTGTTCCTAATCACATATTAATTCTCACTCAAAAGTCACTTTTAATCACCAAATTGATCCTTGGTCAGTACCGAAAATTCATCCGGCGAAAAATCGCGAAAACCCTAATTTTGC
This sequence comes from Coffea arabica, assembly GCF_036785885.1. Taxonomy (NCBI): domain Eukaryota; kingdom Viridiplantae; phylum Streptophyta; class Magnoliopsida; order Gentianales; family Rubiaceae; genus Coffea; species Coffea arabica. Next base: position 42,974,187 of record NC_092326.1, on the reverse strand, counting down.
TCAAATCTTGAAACCGAAGTGTAAAACCCTATTTCCAGGTTCATCTGCACTTATTGTTGAACAATTGGGTAGTAGGGCCTTAATAAATAATAATTTTCAAATAAAAGGAAATTTTTAAGAAAACGTGAGGAATTTACAATTTCAATAATTAACATTAGAATCTCTAGTAAAATATGAAAGATTTAAGAAACCGTTTAGTCACAAGTAAACTAGGGTTTTTGATTAAACATTAGGGTTTCTAGTCGTTTAAAACAAAATAAGGTTTTAAATCAAACCCGAAGAAATATACTTTAATATTTTCTTCACAAACAACCTCCTAATATTCGGGATGTTACAATCTCCCCTCCTTAAAAGAATTTCGCCCTCGAAATTCCAACGGGTACTAAGAGTCCTTTAAAGTCAGTCAGGTACTAGAAATCACTCCAATCCCTTATATATGACCTTATCATTTAGTAAAGAGCTAAGAGATAACCAAATAGAACATGCAAAAAAAAGGCTCAATTCGCATAACTAGCCCTAAGTTGAAACAAAAGTCTCAGATATTCGAAAAATTTAAAACATGGCTTAGCCTCAAGTCGAAAATTTTACCCCTGGCGGTGCTTGGAAACACAACAGGCAAAGCCACACAAATACGAATAAGTTCAAAAGCAAGGTCAAAGCAGGGTTCAAACATATAAGTTCAAAAGTAGATTCAATTACTTCAAGTTCAAGAAGCACGGGTACAAATAAGAACTCACTCGACTAGCCTATACCCAGCAATTGACATTCTCAAACAGTCGCCGAATTCAAATCCTCATATAGGTCATATTACTCATGTGTAAAAATCAAATCAGGTCCATTACATGTACGTAAGAGCACACTCACCAAAACAAGTTCAAGTCCCAAATGAGCTCATCTTAGTCTGTCTCAGACAGTTCAAGTATTGCAAACCCCTTTGATCAGTCCAATAACAAGGTTAAATGTTAGAATCATCCACGCGTTAACCTTTCCATCAAAACTCACCTCAAGTGCAATCAAGATACAGACCCTTATTCTAACGCTCTTCACTATATGATACCCAAGTACAAGAATCCACAATAAGACAATTCACAACTCGAGCCGGCCGGTCCCAAGAGCAAATCATCCATATTAGAGATTCCCACCTGGCATAACTAACTAATGTCTCCAACAATAGACAATCGTTCCACACTTAACAAGTCAATTCCCACAGTCCGAGAACCTTCTCCCGGCACGAGCTCAAAAGGAGCTCTGATACCATCTGTGACGACCCCACCTCCCCCTAAGGCGTACCAAAGGGTTCGGCGGACCGCCTGCCCAGCTCTCGCCAGGACTCACTCACTATCTCTATCGAGTACAAGTCAAAAATCAAACAACTAGTCTATGCTAGACTTTACATATCTCGCACCTCGCTCGTACCCCTGAAAGGAAAACAAATGGAGTGGAATGAGCTAAAAGCCCAGTGAGGTTCCAAATAGCAAATTGACCATTATTTATAAGTACGAGTTTTCGATATAGCAAAGTAACGAGCATAAAGTTCATAAAGTGTTCATAAATGTGAACAGTAACACGTCAAGTAGCAATCTTAAAATGAGCAAATGTAGAAGTTTTTCAAAAGAAACAATAATCCAATAAACAATAAGTATTCCAAAGCATAAGGATACGGATGGCTCTCAGGAGCCAAATTCCCCTTTGCATTACCAGAAGCTTGATCACGTAGTAGTTGACACTCCGTCAACTTTCAAGTGAGTAACTAATCCAGTAGAACACCACTTACACGACTCTCCGTCCACCATTCACACCCCCTACTGGGCCCAAAATCCTCAATAAACACGGGTGGTAATACTCGAGTATACCGATTAGTCGAGGAGATATCACTCCACTCGACAATACAAGAGACCCAGGGTTCGTTACCCAATCGACCAAGCCCTTGCCGGCTCGACTAGAGTAACTCGCCACAGGGTTTCTGGAATTCCAGGAAGTGCGCGCATCATAATCAAGTATATCAAGTCAATTGCAACAATAAACAAGTATATCACGTAAGGGCAAGTGCGATAAAGTACACTCTTGCCCTTACAATTCACGTATATAACATGTAATCAGATTGGTCACGTATCAAGTTCAAGTATCAAGTTCAATTCGGTATTTGAAAGCACTCACCAAAAGATATAGTGCCTTTACTGGTCACTTTCAGGTTATACTCCGGTTCGGAGTCCAAATCTGCGATAAAACTCAGTTTGAGAACTTTGAAACATGACTAAGATTCACAACTTAGACGTTTCGTTCAATAAAAATCAAGAGATTGAAATTCACTCGGATAGTAGTCGTGAAACACTTGCTCGCTTTTTAAACGATAAAACTTTGTAACATTTATACTTGAAATTGTCGTGCGAGTTGAAGTACAAGGAAAACATACTTCGAGCAATCATTATTTCATTTCTCAAGGGTACAAGTTCGGCCAAGTCCTTACTTACATACCTCGAAACAAGAAGACTCAAGTACCCTAGATGGTTCAAGTACTATTCATATCAATTCGACCCAAGTCGCAAGTGTATTTATATAGTCCTCGAGCGTAAATTTGGGCAGCATGCCCTTTGTGTTTACCTAATTTTCCAGCCATTTAGGCTTCATTATTTTTCTTCAACAACAGCCCAACAACATACATATCAGCAATTTATGTCAAGAGCCGTTCCATAGGCTCACAATATCATAACAACAAGAATCGCATCAAGTACAAGTGCAGAAACGCAATGTAGTTCAAGACAGATTTGACGTACAAATGCGGTAATACCATACCTGAGGCTACGCTTATCGGATTAAAACGAAACCTATGCCGTTTCGAAGCTAAGACACAGAGCTACAACATTCATGAAGGTCACTTAGTCCATTTCCTAATGTAACTTAGTCAAAATCTCAGATTACTAAACCAGAAACCAATTCACCGGCAGTTTAAACGCATTATGCTGTAACGGACCTAACTCAGTGTACACAAGTCCGAATCAGGTTTTCTTTGAGGCATTTTAAAGCTACTTCAGAACACTACAACTTTTATGTTTTGGCCCAGAGCTAAATCAGAATGGATCCTGGTCAAAAATCGTGTTAAACTGGACTGAACTGAAGAAACAGACTGCTGGGAAATTCTTAAAATAGTAGGGGTATTTTGGACTTTTCACGTTCTGCGTTGCTCCGATTGAGCTGAAATTTTGCAGGTAACTATAAAATACCATTCTCTACAACTTTCATGTTTTATACCAAGCCAAATTCGGCCTCTAACATGGTGCAACAAAAACGGGCAGAATAGGATGAAAATTTCCAGAAATCTGAAATCTTTTGGTTTCAATTGAACTTTCTTCAATTCCTTGTTCCAATCACTACCAAGCCCCTTGTATAATCTTATATACAACATATACTAACTATACAACAAGTTTAGGCAGAAATTAATCAAACTCTAACTTACATATTTCATCCAACAATCACCACAACAACTTGCATCACTTGTAATCAAACCCAAAACATGGACTATTTAACATCTTAAACAAGAATAAAAGGATCAAAGCCATAGATCAGATTTTATACCTCAAAAAGAAGGCTTGCAAGAGTGATCCTCCACTATTTCTTGAAATTTTTGGTTCTCTTAGCTTCCCAAGCTTGCAAACTTACGATCAATCGGTTTAGAATTTTTGTTTCTCACTTGGATGGTGTAAATCAAGAAGAAAATGGTTGTTTCTTGCTCTCCCTTTTCTCTCTCTCTTGCTCGGCTGTGAAGGTGCAGAAATGAGGAAGAAAGGCTGCTAATATGGTGTTAATAAGACAAGAGGATTAGGACTAATTGTGACCACAAGTTGGCCTAACACTTGGCTCAATTTCAACCACTCAAATTTTCTCTTTCCTTGTTTTTTCTTTGCCTTAAATTTCGGCCAATAGGAGAGCTAAGAGGGGGAAGATATTTTTCTCCATTAGTGATAAACTTGTATGGCAAGAAAGTGGTAGTCAAGTGGTGCGTTCAATCGGTAGTGCGCGGGACCCGCCGGTTCGCGCCGTTTTTCTTAAAAACACACGTACTAGGATTTTTACTTCCTATTTACTAACCTTATATTATTGTTCTTAATCACATATTAATTCTCACTCAAAAGTCACTTTTAATCACCAAATTGATCCTTGGTCAGTACCGAAAATTCATCCGGCGAAAAATCGCGAAAACCCTAATTTTGCTCAAATCTTGAAACCGAAGTGTAAAACCCTATTTCCAGGTTCATCTGCACTTATTGTTGAACAATTGGGTAGTAGGGCCTTAATAAATAATAATTTTCAAATAAAAGGAAATTTTTAAGAAAACGTGAGGAATTTACAATTTCAATAATTAACATTAGAATCTCTAGTAAAATATGAAAGATTTAAGAAACCGTTTAGTCACAAGTAAACTAGGGTTTTTGATTAAACATTAGGGTTTCTAGTCGTTTAAAACAAAATAAGGTTTTAAATCAAACCCGAAGAAATATACTTTAATATTTTCTTCACAAACAACCTCCTAATATTCGGGATGTTACAAAGTTGACTAGGGTGAAAATAGTAAATAAGCAAATGAAAAGGGCATGTGAACCATGCAACGGCTCTCTATAAATAAGCCCAAGAGGAGATCGAGGGGATGGGAGGGTAGCTTTTCATTGTCTCTTCAGTCCATCTTTGCGTTGATACAAAGTTTAGGAGCAATACAAAGAAGATGACGAGCCATTTTCGCGGCAGTGACACGATCATGATCATGGCTTTCTTGGCTTTCCTCCTCTTTCTTGAAATTCCGGTGATGGCCGGCGGATCGGAGGACACGACAATAGATAATCCCATCGCGGAGCTGTCCACCAGAGAGGAGTTGGTGCATATGGCTGGTTACGGAGAAGAGAAGCTGTCCACGGTTACCATCAGCGGCAAGCTCCTCTGTCATGCCTGTGCGGATATCCATGATCATCATCATCAGGCTAACCAGTTGGACCAACCACTTCCCGCACCAGCTCCCGTCTCAGGTTTTGTACCAAAAAATGAGTTATTTGAATCTTCATAAACAAGCACTTACGTTTTTATAAAATGAAATATCCTGGGTTCTTTCTGGATTATCATACAACCGAATTGAATCATGCACCACTATACATGTGTACATGCATCTTTTTCCCCTTTAACATGATCAGATAAAATTAGTGGAATAATTACACTATTGAAACGTAGATATGGTTTTCTGTAAAATAATAATACATTAACCAGCATTGATATGCATGCTGACAGCAGCAGACTGGTTTTGTTGCATAGCTTCACATTCATATTGTCCGCCGGCCAAGACGACGCCTTTGCCTGCCCGGCCTTGATTCGTCGTACATTCGCATATTGTTGTTTCAAGTTCGCATGAGCAACGATTTTCTTTCTTTTTCTTTTTCTTTTGAATGTTTATTTTATTTTTCAGACATCTATCTATTAATTGCCAAGCAACTCAAGCGTCGGTTAAGCGTTGGCTCGTTAGGATTGGCAAATTTAATACTACTACTTGCGTTTATAAATACGGTGAACAATCAATAACTTGCCTTAATTAATACTAGTAATGGTTAATGGATGCATGTAATTAATAGCACCATTTGTGTCGTCCTTGTGAGTCCTATTTTGCAGTAGCAATAAGCTTCTCAAGTTACTAATCCCCTTTAATATTTGTTATATTTAATCTCGGTCAATAAACTCAATATTTACTACTAGTATCTGTTTTGGAGCAGATCAGAAAAGAAAACAAGTGAATCCTCCTTAATATACATTTTTCTTTCTTTAGGGGATCCATAATACGTGTGAGAATCTGAGTGTCATATATGCATATGGCATCAAAGTAGAACATGATTATGCTTATGGATCAAGTGTTTAGATCCCCGTTGTCAAGATTCAATAACTCAACTACTGGCCTCCTCTCCCAACCACAAACAACAACAGCAACAACAGAAGAAAAAGAAAAAAAAAAAAAGGGGGGGGGGGTCAATAACTCAAACTAAGTTGTTCGAAACCCCTCAAACAAGTAATGTCGTGTTGCTATGTACCCAAAACTGACAAACCCTGGTTGAAACGCTTTTTTTTTCTCTTTAGAAATGACGTATTAACTAGATTCATATTTTCAGAAATGGTAAAATACATGATCTCTCATGAAGCCCCAATCTTTGTGGATCACTTTTGTCTATATGCTGAAGGAAATTTAGGAGCAATTGTTGTTGGATTTCAGCAGATTTCTCGTTTGACGGTTGAATATATAGTGTGCTCTGCCTCTCCGTCGATCTCATGGAAACTCAGCCCAAGCTTACTACTAGTTAACTTCTTTAGGTGCTCCTTCATCAATCCAATGCTAGTCTTCTTCTTCGAGATCACCACTAGATAGGGTTAGGGCTGTAAAGGGTCCTGACTGACAGAGACAGTAACGCTACTTGATCTTCATGCATGGAGCCCTAACAAGATTAGAGGATTCATCTTCAAAGCTTTAATTTCTGGACTGTAGCCTTCTCAGCGTGAAGCTAAGATGCCAGTCTTCTGTTTTGGATAGATCTGAATGGATTCACATAGTCTTTGCCGTGCTGCAGGTGCGTCCGTGGCAGTTTTCTGCGGTACTAGCTGGAAGTCAAGAAAATCTTGCGCACGAGGTACCACAGATGAATATGGAGACTTCCTCATCGATCTCCCTTCCCATCTCCATGCAATTCCGAATCTAGAAAAAGTATGTCTCGTTAGAGTCCTCCATCTATCAAAGAACTCCGACTGCCGTCCGGCTTTCACAGGAAAACACAGGGCTATAAGGCTGCTGTCCATTGAGGATGGTTCCCGTGCTTACACAGTGAAAACAATACATTTGACAACTAAACATTCAAAGTCATGCAGAAATGTTTCAAGGAACAGCAAAGACATGATACATGTCTACTACCAGGAGAAAGGAAACTAATAGACCTCAGCTTATCTTGATGGCGCTTCCTCAGTCACAACAAAGTTGCGGTTTTCAATATTTTCCCTTGTAACCATGTAAAGAAGTTGTTCGCAGGCGCCACATCAGGCACAGGCTTTACAACTGTGAGTGTGTGTGTGTGAGAGAGAGAGAGAGAGGTGTAAATCAGAATATTGTACAGTTAAGTGCCACGGAGACCTCTGCTTGGCGACTATACCTATCACCCTTTATTACTCAAACAATTAAATCTGTCCAAATTGAACTCGAATAAAAAGTATGCTGTGATATTCCACATACAAATCAGAAAAGACGCAACATAAACGAAAGCTAGGGGTTCTCTTTATATATAATTGGAAGGGTGGACGGCAGAAATTGAAAATAATCCATTTGAATTCCAAATAAACAGCGTTTAAAAGGCTCCATCACTAATATGTCTATGCCAAGAATGAAAAAGCATTGCTACATCCCACAAAATCAGGAGCCTTCTGCGTTTTGATGACCTGCTCCTGATGTTATATATTTAGCTACGTCTGCACAACATTTAAGTTTGCCTGCTTCTTCATCTGGTATCTCGACAGAAAATTCTTGCTCAAAAGCCATGACAAGTTCTACTCTGTCAAGACTGTCAAGGCTCAAGTCCTTCTGGAAGTCAGCAGTTTCAGTAACCTAACAATTAATGGAAGAACACATCAGTTTAAAATCCTTGCAACTAACCATTTCACTAATTCAACAGCGGTGCTGTATTTGAAATTGGAATGCTTAAGATTACTGACAGAAGGCAAGGAAAAAAAGAAGTTACACTGTAGGTTTTTCCAAATAATTTAACCCCCTGCAGGTGGCTTTCACTATGTGCACAACTGCATACCGAATCTAACACTAAGAGTGTCTCTTCCAGAAATCCCAAAGCTTAATTAATTTTGATCTAAACTTGACACCTATGGCCCAAACAAGTGAGATTTTGCCTAAATAATCATATACAGCTAATGGATTTGAAAAACCAAACAACAAATAGAGCTAAGAGCAGATCGGTAGCATTTCATCTTAGAGACAGATGTCTCAGCAGGCAGTGAAATCTTATCTAGTTAGACAATTCCGTCATTGCAAACTGTCAAAATTAAATTCCAATACTGATTCAATTGGTAAGGAACTCCAGTATTCCAGGCAATTCGTAACGGGGATGGTTCTTTTTCCTAGCCATCCGCTTTAGAAGTGGTGACTAGTCAGACCCTAACGTCTTATAAATTGACCCGCACCATCATCCCTTCTCTTCCATTTTGCATGCCCTACAAGGATCTAAAAAAGTATGAGAACCTTTTTTAGCCAGATCAGTCATTATGCTTGAATACTATAGCTCAATTACTTGGCCAAAATCTGTTCAGTGTGCATGCCATGCATGGCTTCGCTCTAAAACTCGACTGCATAAAAGTCAAACCATGACAAACAAGGGACCGGAATTTCATTTGTGAGATCTTAAAATGCTAATGTTAGGAAATAACTATATCAGCATTAGAAACAACCATTACTTTAATTACCACATAATCTCTTGTATAAAAATTAGGCAAATAAACTAGGAAAGCATTGAGTTAATCACCTTTGTAGCATCAACACTGGAAAACTTCTTAACCAGTGAAACCACTCGTTCCATTATTTGGTCATTGCTGGAACTGGAAGAGGTGCTGCATGCATGCAGTTGCATGCTGAGTCTGCTTAGTGCATTCACATCTCGAGCGAAAAACTGCTCCCTGATAGAAACCCTGATCCTCACATAACTCAAAATGGAAGCTCTCAGACTCTGCATATTTGAGCAACCTGGCATTCACTGAAACTTCAGACGCAGATAGTCTTCAGATCAAGCCAATTAACAAAGTTCAAACACACATGGACTCCTAAATCTTACTATAGTAGTAAGTAGCATAGCAGTAATTACCATGGACTCCACGATAATCTTTACTATAGTAGAAGTAGAGCACCCTTTTTTGTCTGATGGTGTTTCTCCCACATTAAGTTTGCCCTAAAACAAAACTGATTCTTTCTCCGAAGAAAAAGATAACAAAAAGGATTACCATTAACACGATAAGTAACACAAGTAGTTCACACAAAAACTAATCTTATGGATTCATCACATATACCCATAAAATATACCAGTAATGTCAGTTACCCTTAATGTTTATTTTCTGTCACTTAACACACTTCAACTGTTAGTTAAGGGATGCTGCAATCTCAAAGTGATGACAAGACTATTATCCCCCCACTCCTCCCACACACAATTGGTTTTTTGTTTTTTCCCCGACATGCTCCTCATTCTTCACACCAAGTCAGAATCAGATGAGAGAACCGATCGTAGGTTGAGATACTTTTCAACCAATCATCATAGATGTCAAAGCAGACCGTTTAGGATGCAGTAGATATCAATAATATTAAATCACCAAATTTCTCAATCTCAGACCATGCATGAAAAGGCAAAGGAAGTAAACCACTAAGCATCCAACATTTTTTCATGAGTCACGAAGATTTGCTTCAGCTGTTATAGGGTAAGCAGGGACCGTACAACAGCAGCCATTTCTTTAGCAGTTTTCCACTTGGACAGCCGACTTAGATGCTTTTTCATAGTACAAGTACTTGTACAAATGACCTCCAAAAACAATTGCCATGTCCTTGGGTCAAAGAGGAAAATGGTGTAATTGATGGGTTGTGCTGTGACTTTACCATCACAAGATCTTATGAATGGCAGCATGATATTAGTATTTAAAAATTATGCGATTACTGAAAGTATCTCTCCCATGGTTCTGAGATGACAAATCTATATTCTTCGAAGAATACTATATCAACTCTTCCCTTATCAGTTTCCTTTGAACACAAAGTGCAGGATTTGACTTCATACTTTTGTTCATTCCCTTGACCAGGCAAAGGGCACTCCATCATCCTGCTAGACCACTTCTTTCTATTCTTCAGTTAGCCCAGCACAGATCCCACAACCTAATTTTGTTGAGGGAGTAGGTAACGTATAATGAGATGCAAGGTTTTCTTATAAAAGAAAAAAGATGCAAACTACTGTTGCCCCTTTCACAAAATGATTGAAGACTAAACTACTCGTACTAGTAGTTTGCTAATATCAAGCAACTAACTGAAAGAAGACAAATAATTTTCCCAGCCAAATGCCAGAAAAGAACCCTTTTTGGAGTTCAGTAGCCTGCAATTACAATTAAATATCGCAGCATCATCGCATGTTAATCTGCTCTTACTGAGTGACACAGGAAACACGTGAACAAAAATCAACCGAGGCGAATAGCTTTCAAAACATCAAGGCTACGATAAAAAAAATCAAGAACTTTGCGCCATAACATTTCCAATAGACAGATATCCAACAAGCACAACCAAGAAACAGAGACAACGTGCACATCCTAAAACAATTTGGATAAGGAATTTCCTCGAACATCATCAAGAGTATAAGGTCTCAACTGGGGTCCTATTTAGGAAGACGGAAAAGTGAACAAGTAGAGGGAAATGAAAACTCAAATCTTGAAAACCATCATGATGTCCACATTAGACTCCTACTATACTGATAGACTGGTGGTAGAATATTTCAAGCCTTTCCAAACAAGTGAATGCAAATTGTTTGCAATTGTTCATAGAGAGTAATCAAATAGATAAGGAAAACGAAGGAGCAGCAATTCCGAAGCCAATTTCAGAGGGCAAAAGCAAAAAGAGGAGAAGGGAAGTGCCAGTGCAAAGCGTAAATAGCAAGACTGGAAATCAAAAATGGTGGAAAGGCAACAGACACCATCTGGAAAAAAAAAATATGTATATAGGAACATCCACCTGTAGTGTGCTGTTGAGGATGTATGTAGCCTAGTAGATGTTAGCTGTTTTGTCTCTGAGAAATCAGCGCAGTGTATTATGCCGCGAAGCCAAGATTTTGCACGTTCGCCGAATGAATGGCCTCGGGCCCATTTACGCGTTAACAAGTTTTACTACAACAGTCTTTTCCATTTTTTCCCTCCACTTCAAAAATAACTAGATGTGTTTTCTTTGAATATTGAGGAATATATATATATATACACACACCAAATGTTCCCAATCAATTAGGAAATCCAATTAACAAAAAAAAAAAAAAAAGGAAATCCAAGGCTTCCTTATTCACCCCAATTGTCTCCCCCATCAAAAGAAAAAAGAAAAAGCAAAACAAACAATAAAAAAGACAAGCACTCCAAATTTTAATTCATCCCTAAGAAATTTGATAGTTTAGAGGTCGTCCATCGCCTGTTATTAATGTAACTCTTCTTATATTAGAATTTTTTAAATACATGTCTCTTTTTTTAAAAAAAAAAAATTAACAAGATTTTAGTAATTGAGTTAACTAACATCGATAAAAGGCCAAATCAATGGAACCAGAGATCCAATGGAGCTATGGAACTACCTTTTTTTTTTTTTTTTTTTTGCCCCTTTTCGGGATATAGAATATACATATAAATATATATATATGTAGTAGTAGAGAGCGTACATTATTATTGAATTATGCGGGAGAAACTTGTGCGCTTTTGTACCGGGACCCTGTGCAAAATTGGGCATCGTATTCATTGAGGTCCCAAGAAAATGACTTCACCAAATTCTCTTCCTCTCCGCTACCATTTCCACTATTTTCTTGAAATAGACTTAAAACCCAACACTTGAACTTGAAAGCATCATCTGGGAGCCAAGAAATGACTACCACCCTCTCCTCCCAGCCAGCAATCAGCACCACATTCTCGTTCATTCCCTACCCCCCGGCCCCCTCTTCCTTCCCACTTTTTTTTTTTTTTTTCTCTTCTCTGAGGCTGCTTATTAGTAATACACTACACTACTGTTATGCTTATCAATGCAAACTTGACTTTTTTGATAAGCAAAGTCACAGCTGCTGCTTGCTGTCGCTCAAATTATTACTATTATATGTTACTGGTACAATTACTTAAAAAAGAGTAATAATGACATGCTTCGTTAGGACGGAGCCTACTCAAGAATCCTAGCAGAAGCCTGTATGTAAATCGGTAATAATGCAACTGAATCTGAATGAGTAGCGGTAATAATTAATATCGAAGAGGCTTGATTGCTTGCATTTAGGTTCTAGGATGCAACTAAGGCTTGATTGCTCCAAGAATGTAATCATCCTGCTTCCATTTTCCAATAAGCCTCCTTACAAAGTGCTATTCTGCTGTTGGTACAGCATGAAACATATGATGTGCTGAATACAGTGTGGTATTTTTGTTTCACCTAAAACACCCTAGCATTAATTCATTTTTTAACCAAAAAAAAAAACTTTTTTTTGAAAGAGTTTTAACAAAAAAAAAAAAAAAACTTGAGTCTTGTCAAAATTTCAGTGCTTATGGAGCACCCATTAGAACAAATTTTATATATATATATATAATTTGTCTATTACTAGATCGAATGATCATCGGACTTGTATCGAACGGAAGAAAAAGGCACAAATAACAATTTCTCAGAAAAGATGATTCTATAATTTTAGGTAGAATTGCAAAATTAGGCGAATTAAATTTCATTGTGTGTGAGTTTTTTGTAATTTCTTTTCTTGTTTGGCAACTTATAAATTGATTTGTACAATTGTTTGAACCTTGATAACAGGAGAATGTTTGGATAGTATAAATGTCTCAAATATTAATGTTTCGCTTGCATCAGAAACACATTTCTCAACCCACATTTTTATATTTCTAATTATTTTTTTATCTCACATACATCATATCACAAAAAGTGTTACAATAATTATTTCAAATAATACTTTCTTGATCCAAACAAACCCGTGTAATAAAAAAGAAAGGAAGAGTTACGCTGACTATTTTTTTACCGCAATCTCTTATTTACATTTACTTTTCCGATCCATTTAACACGGTCCTCCTTCTCTCGGGTAATACTTGGTTGATATGATGACATTAACCATCCTAATTAGATCCACGTATGATATGATATGATTGTACTTTAGCTGCACCACCCCCGCCCCCCATCCACTGTGAAACCTACTCCTACGCCATTGCATTATAATTAGCAGCATTATTATGCTTTTGCATTTGCGAGTTCCAAAACCAGAGGAGTACTAATCATTAGTAATTGATGATCAAGCGCCCCCTCCCCCTCCCCCTATAATAAAATCTAAAGAGCTTTTATTAGTACCATTTACCATAAATAAAGCAAGCGATATTTTGGAAAAAAGAAAAATTTACCTTAAATAAAAGACTCCAGTTTTCTTCGGCAATCAGATCAAATCCATTAAAGATCCCAACCCCAAGCATCGAAATCAATCAAGTAGCGAAAGGGAAGATATTAATCCACCAATCAGAAGCTGCATTATACTCTCTAAAATCACAGCTTTCCATTTTCTCATCCCACAGTCAATCGCAACTCTCCAAACTTATGTCGGTCTATCAATGTATCACCGTCACCACTGACGCGGCGGTGATATTCAGCACTAGCACTGCTTCTGTGGGTGGCTAATATACAGTATATATACTACCGGTTTATGGAAGCAAGACCCCTTTATATGAAATCCTAAGCGGGGTTCTGGGTTTTGGTAAAGATTCAGTTTTTATTTCTACTAGAGTTTTTTCTTAGCGATTTATTATAATAAAGTAATGGGGAATGTTAATGGAAGAGAGGATGGTGGTGATGGGAACAGCCCTTCTGGACTTGATGCGGAGGATGGTGGTGGCGGTGCGCAGCAATCTTTGGCCGCTCAAGAGGGTAGATATGGTAATCATGCTGATGTAGGAGAGTTCATGGGTCAATCCCCCCCGCCCAGTCCTAGGGCTTCTCACTCTCCTTTGATGTTTAGGCCTCAGGCAAGTTCCTGCCTTTTTATTTTTTTAAGTAAAGTAACAATCTTTGCTTAGAATTTTTTTTTCCTTTTCGTGATAATTTCAGTAAGTTTAGCGGAATTGAATGGCTAGTTTTTTTCTTCTTTTTTTATTGCGAATTGCAACTGCATGGGTAGATCTGAATCGAAGTTGTAATTTTGGTGGTGGAGTTCATGTGGTGAAAGCGTTTTCTCTTGGATTTTATTGTTACCACAGCAATTGCTGAGTTCGGTTGCTTAATCTACTATATCTGTCTCATGTTCTCACTGTGGGATTAATGGAATTTTCTGAATGGTAATGACGTTTCCTTGGATTTTGAACAACTGATGCTTTGAGAGCATCCCTCTCACTAGTCTTTTTACCATTGGATTGGAAACTAGACGCGCTGGCTTAAACGCATCCTGCTCAACCACGAGCAATGCAACGCTTAGGCTTGTTGCCTAACCTCTGTAGTATATCCTGATGCCTTCCTTAGCTCTGCGTAATTGCTGCTTATCTCTGTATAAAGCGAACCTCTGAATTTGTTGCCAGGCATAGACTTTTCTTATTGTCTAACTATTCGTCATGAATGGATAGTTATTTGGTCGAGCTCTTATTTTTGTTTGTATGATGGCATGGTTTTACCCCACTATCAAAAGAGGGGGGGGGGGCGGCGGGTGGAGGTTGGCGTCTCTACAGTTGTGGAGAAAGTTATCCATTGCAAGTAAGATATAAAGGCTTTAGCAAGCTTTGAAAAACTGGAGAGGGCTTCAACTCCTATCCCGAAAATGAGAAAGCTTGACAGGATTGGCACTTATTATCTACTATCCACAAAGTTACCTGAAATTGTCTCATTATTAAATAAGAAAAAGGAAATGTTGGATATTATTTGTACTCTTAAAGTTTACCAAAATGATCTGGTGGTCCCGGTGGTTTTGAAAAAAAGAAACCGTCTGATTTAGCTCTGAAATGAGTGTCAACGTTTCATGTCCACATGCTTCCTAGTGTGTGCACAATGTCAAGCCAAGCCAAATATGCCTTTTTGTTGTCTTCTTTGTTTCTGAGTAAACTGTCTGCTATAGAATAGATGTCAAAGGCTATTGTGGCTTTTGTTATAACTCTTTGGTGATGGTGCTTTCAGATGCCAGTGGTTCCTCTGCAAAGACCTGATGAGATGCACATTCCAAGTCCATCATGGATGCAAACAATGTCGGGGCATGATGATATGTATTATGAACAAGGTATCCCAACAATGATTACATGGAGCTATGATGGTAATGAAGTTGCTGTCGAAGGATCATGGGACAACTGGAAAACAAGGTATCTCGAGGAGGACAATGGTACATGCTATGACATTTTCTGATTCTGGCTCAGTCGCTTCGAGAAAAATAACCAAAGTTATTTGTTTTGACAGAACACTTTTGGAGAGATCTGGGAAAGATTTCACAATCATGAAAGTGCTGCCATCTGGTGTCTACCAATATAGGTTTATTGTTGATGGACAATGGAAGTATCTCCCTGATATGCCTTGGATCCATGATGAAGCAGGCAATCCTTGCAACATTTTGGACTTGCAGGTATTCTTTTGTATTGTTCAGAAGTTGTCAATTTTTCAAATACTATAAGACAAAAAATCAGGGTTCTAATTTGTGGCTCTACCTTGATTTATTTTGCTGGAATTAATTTTATGGGTTCAAATTTATGATTCCCAACTCTGGAGATCTCTTATCATACATCAATTATATTGTAAAAGTTTTAATGCTTTTTTTTTTTGTGCTTAACTTTTATTAGTTATAACTCCAATCGGTTATTGTGTGGAATCAATTATTCAAAATGGTATTATGCTCTTTTCTCATGAGGTGGTGAAGTTTATTTAATGAAGGTGGTTAAGTTTTGAAGTTATGACAATCTTACATCTACTGCATTGGAACATGAAATTTACACAATGTTTTTTGATGAATAGAAGTTTAAAGCATTTTTCTCTTCCTTCTTCCCCTATACAACACAATGGGCACATGTCAGACTGTCTTTGAGATGAAGAAACTTTATGGCACTTGTTTTCAGTTAGCAACAGTATTTGTCTCTTTGATAGCATTCAAATGAAAAAGCTTGTCCAAAAGATGACCAGAATAAACAAAAAGTAATCAGAGAGACATATTATGGAAAGAAAGTTAACATTTATTTTTTGCGTATTGTGTCTCCTAGTGAAGATAGGAATCCTGAAAAATTGAATAACCTTAATCTTGATATTGCTTGGACATGGTTTGTAAATTATTTCTACCTGCTAGACGCTATGGAGATGTAAAATCAAAATCTGTGTGATATCCATATCGTGTCAGCACTCTGAACCTCTTAAGAGAGTCGAGCATTTGCATGTACTGATATTTGTAGGAGAAATTTCATATAGAAACATATGTCGCTTGGACTCGGGTATGGCGTCAGCTACGGGTATATATCTCGGTGACAATTTGTTTAACTCTAGGATAGAGGGACACGTGTCTAAAGACTTGGACATGGCACCAAGTTTAATAAATTTAAGAGTAATGACTAATTATTTTATCAAAATAGCTACTAGTTAGTTATAATTTCTGAAGAAGCAAAAAAGTTTTTTGGCTTTCATTAGTAAAAAAAGATATATTCTGAAGAAACATCAGATGGTAACATGGATTAAATTTGGCTTGCATTAATGAAAGAAATGTTTTGGAAAAATATTTTGAAGGCTCATTTACATTTAGAGGTTCTGAGTTCAAATTCCCCTTTCCTTTCCTTGCTTCTTAAATTGCATCCCTTCCCTGCTAGAAAAATTTTTATTGTTCAATATAATATTGCAAATTAATAAAGGATAAAAGCACATGTTAATTGTCAGATTATTTCATGCTTAAACACAATCAAAGCTAAGGCTGGATGATGACAAATCTTGGAGAATGGCATTGCATTTGCAGTGGTGTTCTATACAATTAATTCTTTTGAAGGATGTGGTATGGTGAAAGAGTTAAAGTCACCTAAAAGTGACTGGCTTCTGGTGGCCAACTAGCAACCAGTAAATAAAAAAATGTGTATATTATTTATCCAATGAATGCACTAGTAATCTCTAAAAGGTCACCATCATGTTACTTCAAAAAATTCTATTCTTTTTTCCTCCTTCTCTCTGTCCAGCATCAGCATGTTGAGTACAACTATAACTCTGAATTCGAGCTATTCTTAGTTTTCCCCAATGCGGAAAAATTCTCTTCCAATCTCATCAGTCATCTTGTAGATCAAATCATTCTCCTCCTTGACCAAGACATAAGCGCGGATGATCAGAAATTTGTCGATGAAGTGACATTTCCACTAGTTAACACACCCAATTATTTCTGACAGTATCTGATATGTACCCTGCACCCACAACCGCATTGTGTTATGTCGACACTGGTGTGCCTGGGCTGGATGGCAAGTCCGAGCAACATACCTAAGACTAGTCATGATTATTATACATTTTGCCCTAAGAACATGCTTGCTTGATCTAATTTACGTATAAGATGGACGCTAACTGAATTGAAGTAAAAACTGTGCAACTTCTATTTTATCTGTGTATGTATGTATTTAATTTTGTATTCCTGTCTAGTTGGATGCAACATGGTGTATGTCTGTTCATTGTATGATTGGGCTCATTACCGTAGTCCATAATCTACTGGATGCAGTTAACTAGTTAAAAGTAATTCTTCTTTGTTACTCCTCTTTTTCATTTTTTTTTTTTTTGGTCCTAGGATACATCACATAGTACATTTAGTGCAAGCTACATTTGATTTGTGTTAAAATATTAGATTATCCCCATTAACCCTTGTTTGATAGACAGAATGGCCTAAAATGGAAAGGCCTTTCTAATACAATCAAATTCATTCTCATGTTTAGTATGGATTGGAAAGGCCATTCTAACTTAATCTTTGAGAGCCCATCCTCAGCAAAACTTGAGGAAGGCCCTCTTCAGCATAAGTTGATGGAAACCCTTTTCAGCAAAGCTTATATTTAGGTGTATATGGAGCTGTAATAAGATTTCATTTGCCAATTCATATATTAGAAATTTTTTGAACTTGTACATATAAGAAAAGGGTTTTACTAGGATTTTTGGGATATTAACTTGTTAAGATTTTGAAGATCGGTGGTTCTGTACAAGGGTATGAATACTTCTGACAGAAATTCTTGGATATTTGGGTCTACCTTGTGCTTTCAATCTTGTGTAAATCTTGCAAAAGTCATAGTTGTTATTTCTTATCCTACCAGGATTGGGCCTTTTCAGTTAAATGTCTGGTTTAGGATAAATTCACTAAGGGTTTTGGTTTGATTTTTGACATATGTGAAAGGTCTTTGTTTTTGTTTTGTTTTTTGTTTTTTCCCCGTTCTTTGGGCAGTAATGGTGTATGTAATTCTAAATTATTATTATTATAACGAAGCCAAGAACACATCTAATTTAGAAGTTAGCGTGGAGAATTACTTGTATTAAATGAATTAGCAGATGATTGCTTGAAGTATCTCTGTCTGGATCTATAGACTTTACAATCAACAAAATAGTAACCCAAACATTCAGATGACAGTTCTCAAGGTTTGTAGATGCTAAGAAGTGGATGACTTTGCCATCAGTGCTCAATTATTGAGAATACGATGAGATTGCAATAGTTAATGTGATGCATGATGAATGTCCATGGAAAGAAAGGGGAAAAAAAATCAGAATGTCATGTTGAAGGTCCATCCACGTGAACATTAAACTGATACATTTTTTAGAAAGGACAAGAATCTAATAGAAAATGGGGATGCGAATGAGTCACGAGATGTATTATCTGATTGTGATCTTTTAGTTAAAGAGAACTTGCCGATATAAAAGGCCACAGTTTTGCTCACTGTTGAGGTTAATATGGTATGGCCTGGGCAATATTCTTGTGAATATGTTTTAAGAGGGAATGGATTAAGGAAAGATGAGGACAGATAGAAGAAAAATTGGCTGAGTGCTACAAGTAAAAAGAAGACAGTAATGTAAATGCTGAACATAGTGCTGGAATTAGGTTGGAAGTGGTTTAACCTTTATGTTTTGATGATTTTCATTTATACTTGAAGTAGTACTGAAATTTGTCTGAGCATCTTTGATAACTACCATGGGGTATTTTTTTTCTGGCTTAAATGCTAGCTTGGCCATTTCAGGTTTAATTATCTTTGTCTTGGCATCAATAGTTCTGTGCTGTGGTGAATAACGTTGTAGACCTTTATTTAGCAGATGCGTTATAGGTCTAGATTGCAGTGCTACATTTCATGTTAATATTTGTTCTAAGTAAGCGTATACTTGTAAATGTTTTAACTTCTGAAGAATTTCAATCTGTTTGAGTAGTAGCTTATTGAAGAATTAACTTGATCTTGAAAAAGTTGCTTCTTATTGGGATCTTTATTGAGGAAATTATCTGTGCTTTTCTTTTGAAATAGTGGCATGTATAACAATGGAGTTGATCTTGATCTTGAAATAGTTGCATATATAAGAATGGGGATGATCTTGATCTTAAAGTAGTTGCCTCTTATTGGGATCTTAGTTGAGAAAATGATTTGTGGTTTTGGACTGTATTAACTTGTACAATGTGTTATAGGATTATGTTCCAGAAGATATTGAAAGTATTTCTGGTTTTGAACCACCCCAATCTCCTGAATCAAGTTACAACAACTTGCAACTTGTTGCTGAAGATTATGCAAAAGAGCCTCCTTTGGTTCCTCCGCATCTCCAAATGACTTTGCTTAACGTCCCATCCGCACATATGGAGATACCACCTCCTTTTTCGAGGCCTCAGCATGTTGTGCTAAACCATCTCTACATGCAGAAAGGTCGGAGCCCATCAGTGGTAGCACTTGGTTCTACTCATCGTTTCCTGTCCAAATATGTTACAGTAGTGCTATACAAGTCCATACAGAGATGAAGATCTGGCCCACCTGTTTGGACAATGGTTTTCAGTCTTTATATGTAGTTGATATTAGTATTAAGGTTAAAATTTCTAGCCCCATCAGCAAACATTAATTGAAATTTGGAATATAAGGGACTTTGATAATTTATTCAACTTGGGGATAATTATTTTGGTGTCAAATTTTTGGATTTGTTTGTTCTCTGTATTCCTTTATTTTTCTTTCCCCAGCTGTCTAGTGAGAGCTTGTTCTGGCCGGATGGATCGAAATGTCGCCAAAGGGTTACGGTTAGAAACATTTTGGTCAAGTGTTTTAGGCTGATTGTCGATGAAACATCGGAAAGAATATTACATATGGAGAAGGATTTCCTTTTTGAGCTCGAATTACGTCTCCGGTGTTGTTTTGCTATTTGAAGGCTGGGCATCCTGCAGCTACAATCCCTGCTGCCGTTGGGCAGGATGCCAAAGGACAATGGTCTGGTTCGGTGCCCCACCACTTGAGGTTCTTTCCAGAATTCTGCAGTGCAAAGAATACCAGCACGCCCATGAAAGCTGTCCCAGCATCAAGCGCAGAAGACAGAACGTAGTTGTACTTCTGCCACCATCCTTTTCTGTATTTGAACACAAGATGGTTGAAGATCAATCCCATGACAATCCAGCTAGCAATATTGGTGGGAGCCGCTGGTGGAAGTCCGACAAAGCCACAAGTTATGAGCGGTATGTTGATTAGAGAGATCCATTTTTTGTCGGGGAAGATTCTGCTCAAAATCCATACAGGCAGTGGCAAGAGAGCTCCTACGGGGAATAGCCATACCATGTTCCTGTACAGACCTTTAGGTCCAAACAGTCTTTCTGGTCCAATAAGTCCCCAAACCACTGTTGTGTCAAAGGTTAACCGGAATCTGGGGCATGTCCATGGACTCTCTGGATGAAGCGCCTCCACGTCGCAGATGTTTGGGATGCTTCTCAGCATCCACCACCCTATTCCGAGGTTGGCTAGACCAGCAACTAACGTTCCTACCAGCTAAAAATTGAAGGGGTAAAGCATGAATCAGCCAGCCTCAGTTTAGCTCAGCCGGCTCTGAGTACGCAGTAAACGAAGAATTATTATTAGTATTATTTACCTGTGCAGTGAACATGCATCGTGGTGGAATTTTCATGTAGTGCCCAAGTTTAAGGTCAGATAAGAATGAAAGTGCATGAATAACGCTGGTCCGGCCATAGATCTTGAAAAGCAAGTTAGCGATTGGTTTCCCTGGAAGGATGTACCCAATCATCAGCTGGGCAATTATGTCATATCCAGGTTGCTGCAGGTTTAAGAGAAAAAGTAAGCAAACAGTTTTTTTGCAATTAATTTCCAATCAATAAAATTAAAGATGACGGATCGTTTAAAGTAATTTATTTAACAATAGTGAGCAAGAATTAAGTGTTTCAGTAAAGCTGTGCGGTCAATTACCTGGTTGGTGGTTGCTTGAATGACTCCAATAGGGAGAGTAAGCGCCCAGGCCAAGCCAGAAGCAAAGATGAAGCCCCACCAGGGCAGCTGAACATCTTGTCTCAACACGACAGACATGAGGAGTGATAGAGCAATGCTCACCGCCAATATGATGAGGAACCACCACTCAGGGACCGCCTTGTAACTGGCCATCAGCTTTGCGTGAATGTCTGATTTGATCTTCGTTGCTCCACAGCTGAATCGCTTCCAAATATCACTATAAAATAAAACATTTTGAGTTGAGCAGACATGGTTAATTATTTATTATTCAATGGGAACAGGTGATCGAGTGCCGAACCTGCCATGGAAAAGAGCTACATGCGCGAAAACTGCAGAAACTCTAGCAAATCCCGACCCAAGTGACATGGCATAGAGGGGGCACATGTAGAGCTTTCCGTACTTGGCATAGGCAGCGGTGTCCAGCTCCAGCTGCGAGTTCAAAATCTTCGTTACATCGTACTTCTGGCCGCTGGAGGTGAACAGCTGGTTGGAAAATATGGGAAACTTGCGGGCATCAAAGGTGTTGTATTTCCAGTAACAAAGAGGGTAAATAACGTATACGAACAAGACAAAGCCGAAAGCAATGTTGAGAATGGAAGACCAAGGGGTGACCAGTGGGCTGCCGTGATAGGCGGCAATCCCTGCCCAGTCAAGGGAGAAGGCACCTAGTCCAAGTCCGTGGTACCCTGAACCGATTTGCTGCGCCGTGACGCTATTAGGCCAAACCCAACAAACCCACGAGAAGAATGTCAGCAGCGGAAACAGGTACCCTGGAAATGTGTAATACGCGAAGCTCGCTGCCAGAAACGCGAGGAAAAATTGCATCCTTGTCAACCCTTCTTTTCTTGATTCTTTCTCATGGAGAGCCCTGTAATCAATCACTATTGGTTCACAGAGTTCGAATTATATCTTTGTCGTCAACTGATGCTGAATCTGACTTTTCTTTTTTCTTTTTCTTTTTTTTTTGATTGAAAATAATGGGGAAATACTACGCAAAAAAAAACGCAAAATGTGGTAGAGAATTAAAAAGCTGGACAGACCTAAATAGAGAAACTTGAGCAAGGTTTGCTGGCCACCACATTTCAACAGGTTCGATAAGGTATCTCCTTAGCATCCCAGCCCAGCCATAGCCAATTAGCTGCAACAGGATTACTCGCCGAAATGTTAAAATACATGCATGAACAAAACATTTCTTCGTACTGCATTGTACGATTATCAAGAAATGATTTAGTATACAAGAATAATATGTCGAGAAAAGCAATTTATACCCAAAACAAAAAGGGTAGATTACACTTTACCCTCTCTAGTTTAGTACTTTTTCACGTAACCTTTCTATGATTTCAAAAACTATACATAACCCCCTTATAATTTAAATTAAATTATCAAAATTCCGTAAGGAAGTTGACTAAAATATCAAAAGTATCCGTATGTGAAGTTAAAAATTATTTATAAACTAGAGGAGGGAATTATGTATATATTTTGAAAACCATAAGCAGCTGCAGGGTGAAGCCAAATGAACTTCAAGGTGTCAATTGCACTCTCTAACTTTGAGAAAGTTTTATTTTAGGCAAAAACTTTTGAAAATTTTTTAACATGCACTCTTGAAAATTTACTATAATTACATTTGATGTGATGGCGAAAATTGAACCCCCTAACCCTAAGATCCTGACTCTGTTGCTGATAAAAAAGTTGTGTTAAAACATTAAGCCATGAGCGGATTTTGTGGTAAAACACAAATTAAAGTGTCATGCATAGTATATTTATAGATTCTAACTACTTCAGTCATTCTAGTTTCTAAACAAAGGTAATATCGGCATTTCCGTGGATTCATCATTTTTATCGCTTTAACATTTTAGTCCAAACTACTAAGGAATTACGTATTGTTTTTGAAATCACATAGGAATTATGTGAAAAATGCAAAACCATAGGGGGTAGAGCGTGATTTACCCAAAAAATTGAAACACAAATTAAAGGGAAAATTTTAAATAGATGGATCGATGAAGGGGAGAGAGAGAGAGAGAGAGAGAGCAGGAGGGTTCGTCGCTTGCCTGAGTCGTTAAAACAATGAGCAGTGCAGCGAGCAAATTGACGTTGAGCTTGTAATAAGATTTCATGACGGTGATGGCACCCATGGAATAAGCTTCACTTCCACCGGCGGCAGCCCCGCAACTAGCCAATATAGTGATGACCACGTGCTCCTTCACATTGAAGGGCCCAGGGTTGAGGCTGAAACTCCACCTTCCAAAAACTGTGTATTTCTCCTCAGGCAGCACAGCTGCCATGAACTTCCCTATTGGTAATGCAACTATTTGCATCAGAATAGCGGAGATGAACAAAGGTTGGGTTCTGTAAATGAAGAAAGTGTTGAGGAATATCAATATCAGGCATGAGTTTAGGCCTATAAACCACGTTCGAAATGTCATTACTGGGAGGGAAGGGTCGTCTGTTTCTGGAACCACCAACCCCACCTCCTCCACCGAGCATCTTTCTAATTCTTCGGTTTCTGGAGGCCCTCCAGTACCGCTGCTCCGATTGTCGGCCTTGTCCGAAACCATGAGACGGCTATACTGGTGGTAGTACCTCCTCAGAAAGTTGCTTGATCCTCCTCCTCCTCCTTGCATCTCTATCTATATAGTCTATAGACTCCGCCACGCACGGCAACAACAACAGAAGGGACCCAAAACAGATGCCGCTAATTAATTACTATAATCGAGTAATTAACGACATCGAGAATCGTTGAATACTGAAAACTTCCAAAGATGATCAAAAGAAATCCACACATATAAAATTTGCTTTTATTTGTCTCATTTGTGATTTACTAGCATGTACTAGATATATAGTATATGTTAATGTCACAACCACCTTTGAAAAATTAATAATTTTATTTGTTTATTGTTCTCTTTATAATCTACATGTTATCAAGCTGAAGCATAAAAGATTATTGGGTTTGGGGCACTATCTGGCTCGCGGGGAAGCAGTGTAGGTAATATCTTGACGGGATCCGAACATTAACTAACCCAATCAATTCTTTATTTTGAGATACATATGTTTGCATCTTGAAGCTTGCATTTTCCTTTCTAACAACTGATCAGCAATTAATAACACTAGATCTGTTACCTAGGAGGAATGCATCCCACAGATCAATGCGATTTCCTCTTCTTCTTCTTCTTTTTTTTCGACAAAAAAAATTAATCTTTGGATATGATAAAATCCCAAAATTAATCTGCATCTCCTTCTTGTTTGGGTCAACTCTGTAGTTCATTAGTAGTAACTAAGCAACTTTAAGGGATACAATGCGAAGGATTCGATTACTAACGTCTAGGGGCTGGGGGGGGGGCCTAAAGTGCAAGTCAGGACATATTCTGACCAGTGCTAAGCTCCTGAAAAGCAAAATTGCTACTCCTTTTTTTCATGGGCGCAAAATTGGTAATCAACCTGTGGAACAACATGAAACTAATTATTCGCTTTAAACTTGGCATAACTCTTTCGGGTTAGAAGTGCTTAGCTCGATTATGACCCGTTAGTATAGAAAGCATCTGCGTACAGAAATAGCACATGAGAGTTGATTCTTCCCCCCCCCCCCCCCCCCCCAACCCCTAGTTTTTCTTCAAATTACATCTCCATTGTTGTTCTGCTAGCTATTTAACAACCGGGCATCCTGCAACTGTAATCCCAGGTGCTGTTGGGCAGGACGCCAAAGGGCAGTGGTCTGGCTCAGTTCCCCACCACTTCAAGTTTTTGCCTGAATTCTGAAGAGCAAAAAACAACAGAACCCCCATGAAAGCCGTCCCTGCATCCAAAGCAGAAGACAAAACATAGTTGTACTTCTGCCACCATCCTTTCCGGTACTTGAACAGAAAGTGGTTGAAGATCAAACCCATGACAATCCAGCTGGCAATGTTGGTTGGGGCTGCAGGTGGAATTCCGGTGAAGCCACAAGTTATAAGAGGGATGTTGATTAGGGAAATCCATTTTTTGTCCGGGAACTTTCTGCTTAAAATCCACACAGGTATTGGTAAGAGGGCCCCCAGTGGGAATAGCCATATCATGTTCCTGTACAGACCATGAGGTCCAAACAGCCGCTCGGGTCCAATCAGACCCCATACTACAGTAGTATCGAACATCACTCGAAACTTGGGGCACGTCCATGGACTGTCCGGATGAAGCGCCTCCACATCGCAGATGTTGGGGATGCTCTCCAACATCCACCATCCCATTCCAAGGTTGGCTAAACTAGCAACTAGTGAACCAACCAGCTGGAAGAGAAACGAAATCACAAATGTGTATCAAATGATGACATGATTAAACGGAGACTCAGCTGGAAGGAAAAGCCAGTTAGCTAGCCATCAAGAATTGGTTTACCTGTACAGTAAACATGCTTCTTGGGGGAATTTTCATGTAGTGACCAAGTTTGAAGTCAGACAAGAAAGAAAGAGCATGAAGGATACTTGTCTTGCCGTACATCTTGAAAAGCAAGTTGGCAATCGGTTTCCCAGGTAGGAGATAGCCGATCATCAACTGCGCAACAAGGTCATATCCAGGTTGCTGCACATTTATATATAATGAATTTATGTGGACAAGGAATAAGTGTGACTGCATGTGGTTGTATTAGTAGTGGATAATTAAAAATTAATTAGTTGAGTCCTTACCTGGTTGGTGGTAGCTTGAATGACTCCGACCGGGAGGGTGAGCAACCAGGCCAAACCAGCAGCAAGCAGGAAACCCCACCACGGCAACTGCACGTCTTGTTTCAGTAGAAAGCAAACCAGGAGTGACAGTCCAATGCTGATGACTAACACCACCAGGAACCACCAACGTGGTACTGCCTTGTAATTTCTCATCAGCTTCGCATGGATGTCTAGTTTGATCTTCTTTGTAGACCAGCTAAATCGCTTCCATATATCGCTGTTGTGCAAAATACTACATTTTTTCAGGGGAAAAAAAGAAAGTGCCGACCAAGACAGCAAATGTACCTTACTACTACAAGTATGCTAGCACGCTATGAACCAAGCTAATGACAAGCAAGCAAGCACGTACGTACCCGCCGTTGTAAAGCGCCACGTGCATGAAAACCGATGAAACTCGGGCAAAGCCCGACCCAAGTGACATGGCATAGAGAGGGACCATGTACAGCTTTCCAAACTTTTCAAAGGCAGCAGTGTCGAGTTCAAACCGGGAGTTCAAAATCTTGGTCACGTCGTACTTTTGACCGGTGGAGGTGAAGAGCTGATTGGAGAAGATGGGAAATTTGTGGGCATCGAAGGTGTTATATTTCCAGTAACACAGCGGGAATATGACGTAGATGAAGAAGACGAATCCGAAGGCTATGTTGACGATGGAGGACCAGGGTGTGACTAGTGGGCTGCCGTGATAAGCCGCGATCCCCGCCCAGTCCAGGGAGAAGGCACCCAGTCCGAGTCCGTGATACCCTGAACCAACCTGGTGGGCCGTGACGCTGCGAGGCCACAGCCAGCAGGTCCACGAGAAGAATGTTAGGAGCGGGAACAGATACCCTGGAAAGGTGTAGTAGGCGAAGCTGGCTACTAGAAACATGAGGAAGAATTGCATCCTGGTCATGCCTGCTTTTTTGGATTCCTTTTCGTGGAGGGCCCTGTTGTAAGAATGGAGTTTTTATCCGAATCCCGATAATCGAATGGAGCTTATATTGTGTTAGAGAATATTTTCTTTTTTTTTTTCTATAACTTATAGGATTAATAGGTATAAAATAAAATTATATATGTGTTTACGACAGTATATAGGCGGCAACGATGAAGTCTACAGTGCTATTTGTTAGCTTGAAATTTCTGTAACAAAATGGGGAGAAGTTAAGGGCGAGCATACCTAAACAAAGAAACTTGAGCCAGGTTTGCAGGCCACCACATTTCCGCAGGTTCAATGAGGTACCTCCTCATCATCCCAGCCCATCCATAACCCATAAGCTGCAGCCCAGGGCAAACTTATTAATTAGTTACTTGTATTGATTTGTATGAAAAAAAGAAAGGGAATCTGCATTATGCCAAGGGCCGATGGAAGCTTAATTAGTGTCACGTGATGATCTGAATCCATGTTTAATTAAGATGTAATTAGGGGTGTGAATGCGGTAGACATTAAAAGACAAAATTTGTTCAAGGGCTAGGTATTATTAATAGCTAGTGCTTGTCCTAAGCGAGAAATTAATATGCGATGCAAATATTTAATACTGGTAATTAGAAACAATTTGTTTGGTGGGAGGAAAACTTGAAGAAAATGAATGAAGGGCTAGAATAATTTTAAAGTTTAGAACTGGTAATTCTTGAAATCTGAACTCTTAGCATCAAAGCTTTTTTTTTTTTTTTTTTTTTGGTAAAAAAACATACAGTAGTATGAGGTTAATTAGTACATACATCGAGATACATATACCTGAGTGGTGACGACAATGAGAAATGCAGCGAAGAAAGTGAGGTTGAGGTTGTAGTAGGTCTTCATGACGGTGATAGCACCCATGGAGTAAGCTTCGAATCCGCCGGTGGCGGCACCGCAATTAGCCAATATAGTCACCATCACGTGCTCTTTCACGTTGAAAGGCCCTGGGTTGAGGCTAAAACTGCTCCATCGTCCAACGGAGTAACTTCGGGTGGGCAATGCAGCTGCCATGAGGCGGCCCATTGGGAGCGTAAGGATTTGCATGAGAATGGCGGAGATGAAGAGAGGTTGGGTTCTGTAGGAGAAGAAGGTGTTGAGGAAGATGAGTATGAAGCACGAGGTCATCCCAAGGAACCATGCTCGGAATGTCAGTACTGGGAGTGTGGGGTCGTCTGTCTCTGGAACCACCAACGCCACCTCCTCCACCGGGCATCTACCTTCTTCTTCTTCTGACCTGGAAACTGCAGCACAAGGCAGGGGCCCTCCTCCTCCTCCTGCATTGACGTTCTCTGGGGCTGCCATTTTGCAACTACTAGCAGGTAACTAGAGAAAATATGGTCTGAAGTTACAGCTGTGGAAAACTGACCGTCCTCACTAGATTAGACACATGCAAACATAAAATAAACAACACCAATAAAATGGGCATTAATTCAATGGGTTTCTAGTTCTACACGGGTATTATCTAGTTCTACAGGGGAGCAGTGTAGGTTGCAACCTGACTTCCTAAAGATCCACCAATTAATAAATTCCTCGCGGGTCGTTTGTTTATTGCCTGCAAGCTCTAAAGTACTCTTGCAAAGCAAACGAACTAAACCATCCAAAAAAGAGAATCGGAATTTGCCACTTGCAATTTACATCGATCGCACGGCCCACATGCTGCCTGTCTTGATCGAATCGGAAGTCCTCTACAGTACTGCTGTGCTGCTATATGATATTATTGCTCTTAAACCAACCAATATTATATTATTGACTACTTACTTAGTACCACCACATTCAATCTTAAAGGATAAATAGGAAGAATTGTCGTAAGCACGTATGGTACTAAATAATGCAAGGCAGATTTCAATCTGAAAAGATGAATAGCCGCGGGCGCATGTGCTTCTGTTTTTGGGGTCAACTTTGCAGTCGCAGAGGGAAAGCCAATTAATTCTGTTATGTTACTACGTAACAACGCCTTACATATATACATATATATACATATGTATATATATATGGTAGCATTCCATTGTAAATAAGGTCCTTCAAGAGGTAGCAAACAAGAAAAGACAGAAGAAAGCTTTGGGTTGTGCTCCGATGGCAAGATATGTTACTAAGCTCTTACAATTGAAGATTAACATGCCTTTTTAAAAGTTTTTGTAAAAAGTATGTTGTAATGATTTGATGATATATATATATATATATATATATATATATATATATATATATATATATATATATTAAAAAGGTAATTGAAAAACGTGTTTATGAAAAATGTAGAATTGAAAAACAAGTTGGTGAAAAATCCCTTTCCAAACAATTGTTCAAGTATACTCGCACTTTTGGAGGAGAAGAAGAGACCAACTTGTTCAAATTTTAGGAAATTAAGGACTAACTCCACGTTACATGTACTAACACAAATCGTACAATTACTTGAAATTGAAGACAAAGACCTATGGCTATCCCAGTTGAAAAAGTGGCATCCCTGAACTACAATTCCAGGTGCTGTTGGGCTGGAAGCCAATGGACAGTTATCCTTCTCAGCTCCCCACCACTTCCAACTCTAACAAAACAAAGTTGTATTTCTGCCACCATCCTTTCCTGTATTTGAATTCGAAATGGTTGAGGATTATTCCGGTAGTGATCCAGCTAGCAATATTGGTAGGAGTTGCCGGAGGCATTCCTGCACAACCGTATAATATAACTGAGCATTTACAAGAACTCAAAGATAGGAATTGCTCCTCAGAGTTTATGCAAAACTTCGTACGACTACAATCAGCGTCGAAGATTTCACTGGCCTCTAAAACTATGCATGGAACTTATCTTTAAACATGGGTCAAACCACAGAACCCATCACGTTCAACATATCCTACTTAAAAAGAGGGCATCCTTCAACTACAATTCCAGGTGCTGTTGGGCAGGACGCCAATGGACAGTGATCCGGCTCAGCCCCCCACCACTTGATGTTTTTCCCCTCATTCTGCAGCGCAAAGAACAATAGCACGCCCATGAAAGCAGTTCCAGCATCCAGTGCAGCTGACAAAACATAGTTATATTTCTGCCACCATCCTTTTCTGTATTTGAAAACAAAGTAGTTGAAGATCATTCCAGTAATGATCCAGCTTGCAATATTGGTCGGGGTTGCAGGGGGCATTCCAGCAAAGCCGTAAGATATAACTGGTATGTTAATCAAAGGGATCCATTTCTGGTCTGGGAACATTTTGCTCAACATCCAAACTGGCACCGGCAAGACTGCTCCAATTATGAATAGCCATACCAGGTTCCTGTACAAACCACCAGGTCCAAACAGACGTTCCGGTCCAATTAGACCCCAGATCACAGAAGCATCGAAAGTGACTCGAAATTTAGGACAGGTCCAGGGGCTCTCAGGATGCAGAGCCTCGACGTCGCACAGGTTTTCGATGCTTCCCAACATCCACCATGCTACTGCAAGGTTGACTGTACCGGACACTAGTGTTCCTACCAGCTGGAAAATGAAATTAAAAAAAAATGCAGGCAATTGAAGCCTCAGATATCCAATGTGAAGAGCAAAAATGTTCAGTCATTGGGAGAAAAGGTTTTTTCAAGCAAAACCTGAGCTGTGTACATGCATCTCGGAGGAATTTTCATGTAGTGCCCGAGCTTAAGGTCAGCTAAGAAAGAGAGAGCATGAATAGTGCTGATTCGGCCATAAATCTTGAAAAGCAAGTTTGCAATAGGTTTTCCTGGGAGGACATATCCAATTATGAACTGAGCAATTATGTCGTATCCTGGTTGCTGCAAAACAAGAAATTTACATCATCGACAACACTGATATCCGCTTGCTGCGTGAAATTGTTCATGCGGTGTTGAATCGACAGACGGATATTACATTCAACCATCCACAGTTTGAAAACCAGTTCATACCTGGTTAGTGGTTGCTTGAATAACACCTATAGGAAGTGTAACAATCCAAGCCAATCCGAACGCAAAGAGCATTCCCCACCATGACAGCTGAACTTCTCTTTTCCAGACAAAAGACATCATTAGGGACAGGGCAATGCTGCCTACTAATAAGACGAGGTACCACCATTGAGGGACTTGTTTGTAACTTTTCATCAGCTTTGCATGGATGTCCAATTTGACGTTCTTGGTAGCAGATCTACTTTGCTTCCAAATGTCGCTTTAAGAAGAATAAATGAATAGCATCCACGTCAGTCTATGTGTGCGCAGGGACATTTCAGCAAGTCAACTCATAATTAACATAAAACAAAGTGTGAACTATGAAATCACAAAATGCATGCTGATTAAGCATTTTACTTTTGATGATGGAGCAGGGACTACAGAGACCTTGAATTGCTAGACAACTAACAGTGGTTTGGTGCCACGAGGACTTTCCATTCTCACAGAATGTTTCCCCGTTCAATATCAATCATTGTCAGATTGAGGTACATCATATCAGAACCTTGATTTAGAAACTAGGTACTAAAATGCGCAGATGCTCAAGAACTGGAACATCTGCACTAGAAAGAGCTAACCTGCCATGGAAAAGTGCTACATGAGTGAGGGTTGCTGTAAATCTAGCGAAGCCTGATCCAATTGAAAGGGCAAAGAGAGGACTAAGGTAGAGCTTGCTATATTTTTCATAGGCAGGAATGTCAAGTTCGTAATTCGGGGTCAAAATCTTGGTTGTATCATATTTGTGGCCAGTAGAAGTGAACAGCTGGTTGGAGAATATGGGGAACTTGTGAGCATCAAAGGTGTTGAACTTCCAATAACATAGAGGGACAATAATGTAGATAAACATGACAAAGCCAACGGCAACATTCAAAATTGAAGACCAAGGTGTGACTAGCGGGCTGCCATGATAAGCTGAAATTCCAGCCCAGTCAAGGGTAAAAGCACCAATGCCCAATCCATGGTACCCAGAACCAATTTGCTGTGCTGTTATGCTACGAGGCCACGCCCAACAGACCCAAGAAAAGAATGTCAAAATTGGGAACAGATAACCGGGAAGTGCATAATAGGCAAAGCTCGCAGCCAGGAATATAAGAAAAAACTGCATCCTTGTCATGCCTTGTGATTTTGATTCCTTCTCATGAAGTGCCCTGTATGAAGTAAGAAAAATCAGCAAAGCGAGTGGAATCTGCATAAAGAATAAAGGTAACCAGACAAGATGCCCAAACGTTTATCTATATTTGGTAGCCAGATACAACGTATGGTTTATAGCAAATGTGTTTCTGGAATTCCAAAGCAAGAAAATATATGATTTGGAATCATCAACAAATGCAGAAATGTTGTTCTGTCACCACTCTTTTTAACTCAGTTTTATAACCAGTATATGTGGGACTTAATGTCCAGAAAGGAATGTTGGCTCCACTAAGCGTGACATCCACTAGGCAATGGTGCCTTATCCTTTGGGTAAGCATAGCATAGGTGATGCGTCAAATGGTTTCATGAAACCATGGATGCACTTTTTATATAAAGGCTCAACTCCTACATACTTTCCTGGTGTCTCGGTACTTCTTTTTTCAAAAAGAAAAGGGAAGAAAAACTAATTTTCACAAAGTCATTGAAAGAACACATGTCATAACTAACAAACCAGAATTGAATTTGTCAAAGGAAAATGTGGAGTCAATGAGAGAAAACAGAGCCAAACATGATACGAGTGTCATAAAACTACTAGAACTCAACGAGGAAAAGTTCAGGAAAAGCCAGAAATGCACACCTAAACAGGGAAACCTGAGCAAGGTTCGAAGGCCACCACATTTCAACAGGGTCAACCAGATACTTCCTTAGCATCCCAGCCCATCCATAACCCAATATCTGCATTTCAAGGTTTTTTTTTTTTTCAAGGAAAAAAAAAAAGGAACATAAGCACAGTCGAATAAATATTAGAGAATATTTCAGACACGACAGAGGTCCAGTTTAAGACCCGTTGTTCAATAATTAATAGTAGAATTATAAAAAGTAGATTGGATGTCCTGAAACTGATTGAATACATGTTTTGATTCGGTAAGCGTACTTCTCTGTTTTCCTCAACCATAAATGAAGAAATGGATTAAGGACATTCTCCTCGCAAAAAAAAAAAAAAAAAGAAAAGAAAAATTTTCCTCACAATCCACGACCCCGTCCCTTATCCCAAGTTAAAAATTCAATGAAAAAGGAAAAAACTAAAACTCAGCAAAAAAAAAAAATTTTTTTTTGGAAGCCAAAAATATATTCCCCAAGAAGACATGGGCAAGATTGTGAAAAAAACTCTCATGCTGTATTGTAAGAGTAGTAGCAATATTGGGCGAAATCAAAAGTGTTGAGCAGGTACCTGGGTAGTCAAGACAATCAAGAGAGCGCATAGGAAACTCAAGGTCTGCTTATAGTAAGCCCTCATGACGGTAATAGCACCAATGGAGTAAGCATCACCACCACCTATAGAAACCCCACAATTAGCCATAACAGTGATGATGACGTGCTCCTTGATGTTAAATGGTCCCGGATTGAGGCTAAAGCTCCACCGTCCGAATAAAGTGTAGGTTTTGGTGGGCAATGCAGCAGCCATGAACTTGCCAATCGGGAGAACGGCGATTTGCATGAGAATGGCGGAGATGGTGAGGGGCTGAGTTCTGTAGATAAAGAAAGTGTTGAGGAAAATCAAGATGGTGCATGAGGTTAAGCCTAAGAACCATGCACGGAATGTTATGACCGGGAGGGTTGGATCGTCGGTCTCAGGGACCACCAACGCCACCTCCTCCACGGCACATCTGTCTTTATGATCAGTTGGGGCAGGGGCATCTCCTCCGTTGAGCTTCTCCGGGTGAGGGGAAGGGTGAGCTTGGGGCTGGGCGGAGGGGTGCTTGGAAGCCTCCATAATGGATGTTATGGATCAAAAGTCAAGGGAAGGGAAGGGAAGGGAAGGGATGGGATGATGTGCAGCTATTTTCTTGCAATTGAAAGTTACAGAGGTCACAACCACAAAGCAAAAGTTTGAATGAAGCTTCTGTCTTGAGTCCCAACTGGTGTCTTTACCTGTGCTGTGTATATATAACAGGAGGGGAAGGGTTCTGATATTACTACAATGCCCTCTTCAGTACATCATCTACAATTGTATTCCCAATAGTAGTGTATTCCGACATTCTTAAAAATATATTGGGGTACTACTGCCAGTAAGTATTAAAGTTGTATTGGCTATAGTAGTGCCTTCCAGAGTTCCAGTGTGTGTTAAAAAAAAAAAAAAAAAAATGAAGACAAGGGTGGGGTGTCATTTTTGGTGATTGGTGTCAATTTAGACTAGGGGGACGTACTGGAACTATATATATATGTAGTTATGTATTGAGGTTGGCTATGGTTTGTCAATCAATTCATCATATCATCTCCGAATCCTACATATTCTGAAATTATTTGCTTGGTCTGAAAGTCACACCCTAATCAATCATATTCTACTACAAAACACCCTGACATTTACCGTATGAGTCATTCCTTCCTCTCCCTCATAGAAAGTCTCAAGAGACTCCAAAAATTCATGGTTAGATACAGTTCGGGTGTTGAATTTCAGCTTTGAGGATCATGTATGTAACATATACACAACACTTTGGTTTTCGTATACGCTTGAACAAAAGAGTTGAGAAAATGTACGCACTTTATTTTGATAAACGCAGCACTACACTTTAAACAGGAGATTTGGAGGGCTGGAACCTTTGGAGGAATCATAATTGCTGAGTAAGGACCGGGGGTTGGAACCATTTCTTTTACTTGTGAAGCTGTATTCGATTGTTGTATTAACAATAATATATTATTGCATTCTACCGCCGCAAGGTCCGCAGTTCCTACTTGTAGTCGTCTAAGGGACTAGTTCCAAACCAATTTCATCGTCACCTTTTTACCATTTATTTTACCATTCATAAAACTGGCACAAACGGTAACATTTTCCTGGCATATTATATTATTATTAACCCAGGAAATGAGACCAGTATGTATAATGCATATCTGAATAGTGAATTGTGGAGAATTTTGGCAGATGACCAATCCAGTGGATCCATGCAGACCTCCGGGACAGTACTGTAGTAGTGCTGCCAATATTCCGTAGACAAATAGACAAAAAAAAAAAGAAATAGGAGGAAAGAAGCATGGTCAAACGCTAAATGGAAATTGTTAAACCAAAAGTGGACGGATGGATCAATCAGACGAGCGG
This sequence comes from Coffea arabica, assembly GCF_036785885.1. Classification (NCBI taxonomy): domain Eukaryota; kingdom Viridiplantae; phylum Streptophyta; class Magnoliopsida; order Gentianales; family Rubiaceae; genus Coffea; species Coffea arabica. Next base: position 42,939,254 of record NC_092326.1, on the reverse strand, counting down.
GTGGTGCTGCCGGCTTTGGAGCGTGTGATCGTCGCGTTGCCTAAGGCCTCTGCCACACTCCCGTTTCCCACTCACCCACTGAACTACGGGCCCCCCACGTGTGGCTAAACTCTGCGGGCTCCATTCCCTCCATCCACGTCGACACCCTCGCCCCCACTTCTTAGTACGGCGTTGCGACGCCGTTACTCCTCCTGCACGCTACTCCCCTCTGCTTTAACGTTTCCCGCTGACTTGGCATTTCCCTGATTTACGTTACCGTTACTTTTGCCATGTAACAACAAAAACACACACGTTTCGGGCGGCCGTAGTGTGCATGGCATGCCCGTTGCCCCGGTCGGGCCCAGCAACACTTTTCCTTTCCTTTGCTCGCGCACCCTAATAAAGATTTGGATTTCATACATTAATTCAGCAAAAGAGAATAGACAAAATTATATCGGAAAAGTACATAAATGTAAGGAAAGATGATAATTATTAATATATGTATATATATGATAGGTTATGTAAATGCTAGATGTGTTAATGGGTGTACCCATTACAAAAATCTTTTTTTGTTTAGTGCCTTAACGACACATGATACGTATCCTTAGGAAAACAAAAAAAAAAAGAAAAGTAGATTAAGTGGGTTTCTTTTCCATTACTTGCATCTTTCTGATTTATATCGGTTAGGTGCCTTTCTTTTCCGTTACAGTAGTATAGTATTTGTTATTCCACTAGAAGAAAAATATGAACATTAAACAAAAAAATTAACCAATAATAAAATAGTTATGATAATAATATAATAATAATGCACAAGTATGGAAGGCTGAGGTACATATATTTCGCTCTCTATAATGTAATTCAAGTTTCTGTGGAAAAATCAACTCCGATGCAGCATGATCTTTATCATGTCACCCCCTAAATACGATAGCTCAATCGCACTTGCTATTACTCTGATTAGTCTACACAACCAAGAAAGTATAGTTCTACCCAGAGTTATACACGAGTCGAGCCGCTTGCCAATCGATCGCGAGTAGTTCGAATCAAAGTTCAACTCTAACTTGATCAATATTGAAATCGAGTCGAGTTCGAAGTGACCAAATCTAATTCAAACTTGAACAATTTAAAGATACTTAACTTATTAGCTCACGAGCGAGGTTGATTTTATATTTTTTATTTTAATAATGAAATTACTTATATATTCCTAATAGTTTGTTATTTATTAAGAAAAACTATTATTTTATTCATTTTTTTAAAGATAAAATAATTAATTTTTAAAATTTTTTTAATCTCGACTCAAGCTTGAGTCGAGCTCGAGTTCGAATTTAATAAAATTAAGTCAAGATTCAGTTTGATTAGGCTAAAGTTTGATTCCACTTGACTCGTTTGTAGTTCTAGTTCCACAATGCCATTTTTACGTGCCAAAATATGAGCTAGAAAAATAAAGAAGAAAAGTGTTCTTTCTTCTAAGTACTCTAAAAACATTATTGGAAGTAGTTGCACAAGTCTTGAGAGTGCTTTTTATCTCAAGGTACACACACACACACATATATAGGTAATGAAAATTTGTCACAAGCATAAATTACACTAGCAATAGTATACTAGATAATGTAGGAGTTATTAGCTATTCAAATTTCACTATGTATGAGTTTTTGTTTCTGACTATATATGTTTAGTATTTATCCAACTATGTGTTTCTTGTAATATTACCAAAAAGAAAAGAGATTTTGTTAGTTTGTTTGTAAGACATTGTTAAGTAACCACGTATAGGCGGTACAAAGTATAAACTAAATCCCAGAATTATAGATGAGGAGAGTAGTGAATGAAAGTAAATGCTGAATGTAGCCTAAACCCTAACTTTGAGGCCTGGGATGTAATGCGAAAATTCTACTCCAAGCCAACTAGAAATAACGAACACTCGCTCAATAACTTAATTTGTATAGGACTTTGTCAGTACCTCCCCACAAAACACTCTACTTGTGAGTGTGGCCTACGTATGTTAAGGTAAACGATGAAAGAAAAGAACCCTACATCATTCATGTCATGTCACTACTGGTTGCGAGTTCATGTATATATATATCCCTTGCTCCACAAAGTCAGCGTAAAATCTCGCAAATTTTTATAGCAGAATTTTGGGATACATAAAGGCAACTTCATCCTAATGTTAATCTAATGTCACAGCCAACAACACCGTAGAGTTGAATGGAAGCACTGGTAGAGCTGGAGTAGAGATGGAGCTTGCGAGTACAAATTTGATGTCAACACCCTTTTTCATAAGTTGATAAGCTTCCTTCCCTTCATAGGTCTATTTTAGCACTGAAACCTATACTCAATTAATCTGAAGCAAGTCCGTAGGCCGTAACCGTAGTGGACAAATACCCACACGAGGGATGTACTGAGTAGTAGACTAGTAGTAGTGTTTCAGTTTGTTTGGGAAAGCACGTACGAGAGTGCAGACTGCGGAGTGGATCACTTTTGACAAGATGATCAGGAAGATGACGGACGAGTGAGTGAGGACTGAGGACAGACCGTTGAACAAGAAGAGCGGGAGGCGGCGGCCATCAGGAATTGCCTTTTTTGTTTTTGGTGGTCCCACCGTTTGTTGACTTGACGGACCTGTAGGCAGGCTTCAGAAAATGGTCCACTCCCACCATATTGTTATAGCCATAGGAGTACCTACTCTATCATTAGTGCTGGGGCCCACAGAGTTTTGCCGTTTGGCCTGGGCTTGACCCTATCGAGAGAAGCGTTGACCAAAGATCTTTCGCCTACTTGCCTTTGCGATGCTTAAGAATCATCTTCTTTCATGGTGCTTCTCACGGGCTGCTTTTTGCTTAATTAAAGATCACATCAGAAAAAAGCTGCACAAAAAAGAGGAAAAAAATTTCAAACAATGATGATGAGAAGCGGTGCATGTCAACGGATTCGATTTGGAAATCCAATTATTTGTGCCGCTAAATATTTCCGACAGGTGTCCTCCGACGGAAGGATATGCAGGAGGCGACCATATCAATGGAAAAAATGGTTGCCATCCGGAAGATTCTTGCTTGGCGAGAATAGTTATTTCATGTTTGGTATCAAATGAACCTCTTTTTTTTCTTTTTTAATTTCCATGTATGTATTTTTGGTGCATATTTCACGAGAGTCATTTCGATTAAAAATTTCTTTAAATTTAGTTTAGGCAAAACTAATAAATCGGATAAAACCGCAAATACAAGGAACCCAAAACAATTTTTGGATACAATTAATTTTTTTAAGCCATACGCGCAACTCAACTCATGCGAGTCCAGCACTAATTATTTTTACTTTGTCAGAATTAGAAAAAGAAGTAGTAGTAAATCGTAAACAGTGATGGATGAGGTAGGAGGTGCCATATCACAAAAACCCAAACACAATGGACAAAAATGATAGTCTCTCTTCACGTGGAAGTCGGAACACCAGCTCAGCTGCGCACCGGAGGTCCAGATCGAGCAGAACAAGAGGAGAGAGGGACGTGCTTGTTCAGTGGTTCGGCTACCATTTCAATCCTAACTAATTAAGAAAAGTGAACAAATATGGCGGGGCTCAATCCTGAGAATAAATCAATTGGATGGATCATGGATGGAGAAAAGAGAAACAACAAACATCTAGCTAAGCTAGCCAGGGAAAGGCCTATTTCAGGAGGGTCGTAACTTCGAATTTGATGTTTCCCTTTCTGTTTCATTAAATGCTGGAATTTTGTCTGCTCGTTAATCATCCAAATACTCTGTAAGCCCTGCCCATCAATGTTTTGTTTCCATTAGCAAGATGCCAATATTATTGATGGTAAGTGAGTTTTTTTTAATTCAATCCATCCTCTTGTTTCATTAACAAGTTGGTATACTTTATAGGTATGATAAGTGTAATTAAGGAAACGAACAGAAGATAGAGAAGAAGACCCCATCGTGTTTTTCTCTTACGACTATTATAATTACCTGAATAATGCCAAAAAAAAAAGAACCGAGTTGGACGAACGTACATTTGGATAAGGAAAACTCAGATAATCATTATTATTTGTGGGTAGAGACTGGAAAATTCTTGTTCCGGGGCAGGAATTCCTCAAGTAGGTAGCATCTTGGGAAAGGGTTATACACTTATACTAGTAGTAATTTATAATTATATCTGGAAGCACGGATTTTTGGATCTGTCGTGTGGTGGCGTCCTCCCCTCGGGCCTCATCCTCCTCCCGCTATCACCTTGGTTTGGTGGCATTAACGCTAGCTGCCTAGCTAAAGTTTGCAAAAAGAAAAGGTGGCGGGTCTGGACCATAAAATTGTGTGTTTGAATGCTCTGAGTCTCAGATCAGCGTGTCTTGTGGGTGCATTTCCTTTGCTTATATCTTCCCACGGCTAGCTGTGGAATTCCATCCTCCTTTCCTTTAGTCCGGTCCGGTAATGCGATTCCTTCATGTCGCGGTCGCGGTCGCGGTCGTGGCACTAGGGTTTTGAAATGTGCTTGCATTTGTAGTGGGAGTATTAGTTAAGTTAGAGAAATAAACAAAGGGGAGGGAAAAACATATTTGCTAAAGTATTTGCTGGACCACGTCACTGGCTGGATTCACAAGTTGATTTATTCTCATTCTCGTGTAGTAGCAGAAGACAGAGGCATCACTATCAGATTACGAAATTACAAGTTCAAGAACGTAACGATCGAGGAATTACGGCCTCTCTTTAAAGTCGCAGCACATACACTACTAGTCTACTACTACACGCTACATCAAAATGCTCCGATCCCTGTCTTCATTTAAAATATGATTGTTGCTTTCAGGGGGATTTCACACCTTTCGCACTGCCAATTTGCATTTCAATTAATGACACTCAACTAAAGAGGAGAAAAAAAAATTAAAACTGATACTTGCCCTGCCTTTGATACATCTTGTCAGAAATCGGCCGATGATGATGGCGATTGTAGAGTCAACCCAACGATCAACGGGTAATTTTTGTTGCGGGAGAGCCATCCGTAGTGCCTTATCTGAAGTGTGTCTTGCTGTGCACTAGATTACAGAATATATCCATGCCTGTTGAGTATGGACAATCAAGAAGATCTTAAAAAAGCGAACACCAAAAATGATGAGAAGATGGTCGATGCGACCGGATTACTTCGCTAGGGGGGCTCTGGCCACATTTATATCAATCGAACCCATCCAGCCAAGTGTTTGTTTCATTTCCCTTCTTTTTACTACACCACCTTTCCTGAACTTGTCATTTCCGGGTTAACGAACCATGTAGCCTATGTATATGGAATGGAACCTATGGCGGCCCAGATGCTGCAAAAAAAAAAAAAAAAAGAGGGAACGGCTTTCTTTCTTTCTTTTTTCTGTCTATTTATCTTTTAGCCGGGAGATGAGGTGTTGGAAGAAGTGAAGAAGGAGAAGGCAAACGAGGACAGACACAGAAATTAAGCCCTTAACCCGCGGGCCCATATCCGCTATTCGGATGGTCAGTTCTTCTTCTTTCGGTTGTCAATGGTTATCGTTGGAGTGATTAATGCTAAAATGGCCAGTTTACAAGTGAATTTCATCATTCAACAAATAGATGATATCACGAAGAACGCATAATGTTGTGAATTTCATCATTCAACTCGTTATGCTGTGGATAGAAATTAGTATAGCCACAACTCATTGCATGCGTATGCCTAAGTCAGCTACTGCTTGATGCACCAAATGGTTATGCTTGCTTGCTCTTCCCTTTTTTTTTTTTTTTTCACCTACAAATGATTGAAACAGTAGTAGTACTTTGGCGAAGGAAGGCCTGATGGCTACAGCGGGGCTTGGCATTATGATTTTACTTGATGAAAGAAGGTGCAAACTGAAAAGCACATAGTCTTGTGGGCTAGTTTGTCACCAGAACCACTTCATGATCGTCTAATGAGTGCGACCCAAGCCTCTACTATTGCAACTTTGAAAAAAAAAAAAAAAGGTTCCAGGTAAAAGAGCACAAGATCAATCTTTCGTTTTATTTTATTTTATTGGAGCTAGGGAGAGGAGAAAGGAGGGAAATTGAAGAAAATATAAGAATCCATTCAGTGTTTCATATTTGCAATTTTTTCCCCTCGTACGACAACATACTGAAATTATTGTCAAAGTCTTAAAAAGAGTGTATATATATATATATATATATATATATATATCATCAAATCCATAATTCGTCAAACTCGGAGTCTTATTGACACGTATTATTAATACACGGAAAGGAAGGAAAATTGCATAGAAAGCTCCTCCGTTATTGTAAATATGATTAGTTACATAACAGTGCAAGCATGTGGATTCTCATCACTGAACATTAGAGAAGGATAAGCGTACTCCATGTAGTAGTACCTTTGAGGCCAGTATTCACTTTTCTTGGCGTCTGTCTTCACATCATCTCCTTCCTTCCCTTCCTCGCTTTCTTTCTTCTCATTTTCTTTCACTTCCGTCTTCACGTCATCTTTCTTCTCATCTTCCTTCTTTGCCTCATCCTTCACTATCGAAGCTTGCTTGCGGGTTCGCTTGTACACATCAGTCAGCAGCTTCTCCGGATCAACAACACCTTTTACCACGACCTGATTATTTGCAACGTCTGTTGTGACAGATTCTACACCTACGTGATCATGACCAAAAATCTAACATTTCATTTACTGCTCTGCTCAGTAACGTTTCAGTCATTTCAATGCAAGATCATAAATCTTTGTAGTGGAATACGTCGACATTTCAGATGTTCCGCTTTTGCTTGCGAGGGGAAGTATCATCTTTTAGTGCATATTGTTACAACCGGGATCAAGTCAGATCGTATCACTATTTTAGAACGAACATTTCAGAAGCATTCCAAAATTTGTCTGACTACATTATGTCATTGTCCCCTCTTGCCAAACCAAAAAAAAAAATGCAGTCTTGGATCATGTTCAAAAGCTAAAAACTAGGTGTGAAATCTGTCACACAATCTCGGTACTCATACTAATATTGGTGAAGTGCAACAAGAGAGGACCCGAGGAAGTGGGACAAAAAATTGAGAAGCGGAAGTGGAGCACAAGACGAATTACCTTGGACTTTCCGGATTCGTTTCTGCAAAACCTGAGCACATGCTTCGCAATGCATTTGAACGTTCAACACAACTGTTATAACAGCAGGCGGCTGCCATCCATGCAACAGAAATAAAGTGACTAGGTGTGATTTTTTTTTTTGTTTATCACGTCTGAGTTGGAGAATTTGCTTAATGCAGTAGAGTACGAACTTTGTGAAGATTGCAGACGGTTAGGTGTAATGTCATGCCAACAAACATGTATAAACAGAGAAGTTTACATATAGCAAGCAAGCATACCGAGTAAAAAACAAGAAAGAAAAATGCTATATTTGGATAGCAAATTTTTTAAAAAAAAATTTTCACTCGCATCATAAATATAACTTTCAGTTCACATTCTATATTTTTAATCATCTTTTTTTTCATATATATTACGTCACAAAAAGTGCTACAGTAATTATTTCAAATAATTATTTAAAATAATACTCTATCCAAAACCAACTTTGGGATGGTTTCATCAGAAGCTTTAAAAAAATGCATACCAACTTTGGGGTCGTTTCATCAAAAGCTTGAGGAATATGGAGGTTAGGCAATCGAGTTTTTTTTTTTTTTTTTTTTGGAGGGGGTTTTCCAATTAAAAAGTAAAAGGGGAAGCCCTCCAAATCAATATTAACTTCAGCCTGGCCTACGTAACTAATTGACTCGATCCACGCATATCTATGATGTTTCTTGTCTCTTGCTAATTATGTGCCTGCGAAAATGAGGATCCCCATGAGTCATGACATGAGCCTATTGCCAAGCTTTCAAAACTACCCAAAGGTAATTGAAAAATTCATTCAACCGTTAAAAGCACCAGTTGAAGAATCACGAGAGACCTCTGTTCCAATCAATAATATGTTGCTCTAAGTATTTGTTTTTGTCTGATGAAAGATGGGATTGGAAGAGTCTCATCCATCCGACCGCACCCAGCAGTAGTAATAATAGTACTAACAGATAGAGACAAGGGACAATAAGATGGTGATGAGGACGACTAGCACTCTAGCAGCAGCAGCAGCAGGACTCCGGACAGGAGGAGGTCCCACCGTCCATGACCCATGACTTTCATAGGGAATTGTGCCACCGTGAAGGAGGAGGGGGAGCGGGCCCTTCCGTCGCTGGAAAATTAAAAGTCCGTTGTCGGTCATGTAGCTTTCGCTGTCAGCTGCACGGACGCCGCTCCCCTCCCTCTCCCTCCCGGCGAAGGAAGGGAGTTGCCTACCACACTGCAGCATACCCCTCCTCAGACCTCCCGCCTCCAATAATAGTAGTACTAGAAGCACACACGCATGAATCACTTGTCCTCCACGCTCTGCTCCTACTCCTATCCAATTGTCTTAACCTTTAAAGTTCAAGCTGCTGCTGCTACTACTAGTAGATAGATTCTTTGATTGCTGAGAAGGTTAACTAGCTCTCTGTTAGCAGCATGTTTAATCCCATCCCACCAAAGAGTACCATCAATTGACCGGTTTCATTTAGCTCAACTGTTTTAAAAATTACTTCCACATTGAAATATCAATCCAATCCCGTTTGTTTGCCCAAAATAAATCAAATGAATCCAAAATGAGTTCCTAGATAGACTAGAAGCTATTTCCAACGGACTATCTTATGGAGCTAATGGCATTAGAATAGAGCAGTACTGTTTTTTGGCTTTGGACAGATTGTTCTGAAACAGGAAAGGAAAGCTGACGACATGACATGACATGACATGCATTTAACGGCAAGCAGAGAATTAGAGAGTAAAATTTAAATTTACCTCTTCCGTCTTTTTCTCTTCCACGGGGGCTTTGGGTGCTTCCTCCAGCGGCTTAGGCAAAGGTGAAATAAGCTCCACTTTTCGGCCGCTTTTCCGATGGATCCTCTCGCACACCTTCACCGGGTCCGCGCTCTTGCCTTTCACCACCACCTTACTCCCCTTGCAATCCGCCGTTACGCTCTCCACTCCTGTGTAAAATGTAAACGTATTTCCATTCCCATCCATCATCCCATAAATATTATCCAATGCTTCTCATCACTTCTATTTTTTTTAACTTTAAAAAATAAAAATGTTAACGTTAATTCATAACTAAAATGATTCATGGGCCCTTAAGTTTTTTTTTTTTTTGAGCCCTTAAGATTCATTTAATCAGAAGTCGTCTGTTCATATCAACAATTTCAGCAATAACTCAACCCGTAAGCATCATCGAAAGTATTTGTACTATTATAGTAGTATATCTATATAAAGTGTTTGCCATCCATTAGCACAACTAAATTACATTTAAATTATACCATATTATTAATATATATATATATATATATAATCGCAATTATTCAGTTAGCCAAAGTAATATATATACATGGTATAGAAATTAAGGCCTTGTTTGGATTGTTTGTTTCCGTCAAAAAGTATTATCGTTTTTCGTGATCACATTTCCCTATCACCTTTTTCCCTCACATATATCAAATCGCTACAGTAATTTTTTCATGAAAAATGACGAAAAATGCAATCCAAACACAACCTAAATGTGCAAACTAAATACTCCCTCCGTCCCACTTTGATAGTCTTGTTTCTTTGTTCACACAGTTTAAGAAAAAGTAGTTAACTTTGTTGGAAAAGTAAATTTAGATTGCTATTTTTCTAAAATACCCTCACATTAAATAGAGTACAACTTTATGGGAACTTGAATTGATGGTAAAAAAAGAATCAACTCTCATTAAATGGGATAGGTTTATAGCAACAACAACTTGTATTGAATAAGGGTATTTTAGGAAAATGAAAATACAACTACATTCTTCAATTGGAAAGTGGACTGTAATTTGGGACAGACAAAAAAGGAAAACAGGACTATCAAAGTGGGACGGAGGGAGTAGTATAAATTTGTTCTAGGGTACAAAAGCCAAGGCTGCGGTAATTATTGACGGAGGGCTGCGTTTATGAGTGCAACATGATTAACCACTACGAGAAAGGCACGTAAAGGATGGTTCAAAGACTCTATACTGGGCTCTTTTTTTAAGAATTAAAGTTGATTTGGAAAACGTGCAGGCATGGATTATGGGAACTAACGTTAGTTTTTTTCTTTTTCGAAAAAAAAAAAGCCTCCATCTCCATGTACGCTAGAAGTCCAAGTACAGACAGTAAACAAAACAACTAATTGGAGGCCTTTCCCCTTTCGAAATTCTCCTTTTCTTTTCTTTTTTTTATTTAACCAAGGTTTCAAAAAATTGGAATTTCGAGGTTTCAAGGTTAGGGAGGCAGGAAAAATTGGTTGAGCCTCTGCACACAAGGTTGAGAATAATGCAGATCCTACTAACTTAACTAAACTAGGGTGAAGGGGGAGAAATAGATAATGCAATGAATGGAACCTTGGAATCCTTTCAAAGCTCGAGTAACTTTTCTTGCACAAGCCTCGCAATGCATGTCAACCTTGAGAACAATCTCCTGAACCTCTTCTTCCTTCTTTTCTTCTTTCTTGTCCCCTTCTTCTTCCTTTTTGCTAGTATCTTCTTTGCTTCCCGGTACTTGTTTCTGTTGCTCCTCCTTGTTCGCTTCCTCTTTCTTCTCCTGCAGCATACCATGCATGAGATCAATGAGAAAGCGATAGCAAAACTTATTACAGTAGTTACTGGGAGTTCCTTCCATTCATTCGAGGGAGCAATTAGAATAATCTTGTGCAAGGATATTTGGAAGTAGAAAACTAAAAACTTACTTCGCCCATATCGTCTAACTCTGACAAGCCCCTCTTCCTGGTCCTAGCTAATACTACTAATCAGTAGTATATATGTTTATATAGAATGTATTACTGCAGGGAGGAGGGGTGGGGGGATCGTGGAGATTTTCTTATACAAGAAATGAAATGAGAGCAAGGACCCTTTCTCTCAGTATGGTAGGCATACAGCAAGCTCTGGGCTTTGGGGTGAAGGAAAATGGGAAGAGAGGAACATTTAATTTAAGTAGCGGGAGGTCGCGGTCTGGTGGTACTGCCTACACTGCCCGGTGCCCACTGCTGCTGCTGCTCCAAAATTCCAAATTTCATTAAAGCGAGTTACTTACGGTGCTGTCCTTCAGATGACTCAGCACCTCATAATTTTGGCCCCCTTCTTATGATTCTATCCCCGACTACGAGTACATCATCTGCAAATGTAGTAGTCGCCTTTGACTGATGAAATAGTAGTCTGACACTACCGTAATTTAGGAAAATATATATATATAGTAAATAAAATCTCGCATGCGTGGAAGTTAATGGAAAGGAAATACTACGAATTATTACGGAGATGGATGGGAAAGGATTCCAACTTTGTAAAAGCCCTTGGAGTTATCCTGCAAGCAAAAGCCAAACGAATGGTCGGCCCGGCAAGGGCTATCAGGATCTTTAAAAAAGAAAAGTTGGAATCAAGCGGACCCCCCCCCCCCCTCCAAAACAAAAATTTACTACCAGTTTTCAGGAAACCATTCACTATATATATATATATATATATATATATATATATATGACGCTTCTGGCTTCTGCTCATGTATATGATCTACTGTAACTATTGTGTGTGTATATATATATATAGGAGTATGTTTTTTGATGACTACTGTCACTATTTTAACTGCAGCTGGATAAATACACCGGACCATAGCTTCAACATTGCACGTTATGGGAAAGATTGCAAGCTGCTGTTCAAATGTTTTGACGACATTTTCAAACTTAGCTAGGCGGCGCAAAATGTTAAACAGAAAAACAGACGTACAGGTGCAGGAAGAAACAATTAACGCAGGAAGAAACAGACGTCATTCCAAGAGAAATCGAACACTGGTACACGTCTAAAAGCGAGCAGTAATAATATTTTGCAAGAGGCAAAAAAAAAGGCAGTAAAAAAGAAAATAGAAAAGTTGCGGGAAGAAGGATAAGTTTTGGCCAAGAACCCAATAGACAGAGAGTAAACGACGTCCTGAAGTGGGGTTTTTTTTTTCACTTTTTTTTTTGAAAGCTTTGCATACACTTAACATATACAGTGATGAAGACGGTATACTTGTCTAGGAGCTAGGGATAGAAAGGTTATCCTGAAATTACAGAGAAAGAAGCGGCCACTAGAATTTAAAGGACAGGGCTATAACATTTGACAAAGACGGCAGCCCACCACAAAAGTGGACCAAGTTCCATGGATCTTGTGTTGATAGGTTCCTCAAATGGTTGAATTTAAAGGACGAGGCTGAAACATTTCACAAAGACGGCAGCCCACTGCAAAAGTGGTCCAAGTTCCATGGATCTTGTGTTTCTCAAATGGTTGAATTCTCCGATACTACTACTACTTCTTGAAACTAGTAGTGTTTGCATATACAAACTTGAAAGTACTACTGGTATATGTTTGGATGAAGACAGACAATTCATATTCATGTCCAAAGGCATTTTGCCTGCTGCCTGGCTCATCATGAGACTCGCTGTGTAGTTTCAAGAGTGCGCCCATAGAAATGCTTCGAACAGATCTTGTTTACTTTTTTTTTTTCCTTTTTTTCCGGAAACGTTAACGATGTACTGATCATAAGAAAATTTACAAAAGTTGGGCAAAGGCTCCAGCAAAGCTTTACAACAATGCATAAAAAATGCTTATAAATCCATATTTGTGGTTTTTTTTTTGTAATCTAAAAGAGCACATTCGAAACAATTTAGCTAAATCCTTAATGTCTTCCACACCAATTTGGTGTGATCAATTTAAACGTCCTTGGAGTTTCCTTGCTGGACAGATGAAAGCGAGTTCCTGTCCCTGATGCCGACTCTTTTCCACCACCGCCCGTTCGTTCAGCCACCAACTCCAATTCCCATTTTTGTTAGTACGTTGTTTACAAATCATTTTAGCAGTGAATTATTACCACTCCTACTTTATCTGTCTTCTAGGAATACAAAGAGTAGTAAACTAAAGCAGCAGTGCAGTGGGCGGGGTAGGTGGTGCCGGCTCTCAAATCTCAAATTTTGCCTAGGATTCCTTAACAGTAATTCATCACTTCTATGTTTACACTTGCACCTTGAATGAATGTTGTTGCTTGAGACTTCTAATGTCACAAAATTCATTCAACAAAGTCATCATGTGAGAGTCAGCAAACTACTACTGTATATGTCAAACCCCAAAACAATAACGAAACTGGTGGTAATAAATAGTTAGTGGATTTACCATTGTTAAGATGGAACTCACTAACAAGGTAATAAATAGTTAAGGTAGTAATAAATAGTTGATATTTTTAAAAAATAAAGTTAAATAGAAAATGTATATACACACAAGATAAGATAATAATAATAGTCAATATGTGCATTTACACGGTGGTTTATTAGATGTGATTTAAATGTCGTAATGATTGTCCGACGAGTACTACTCATTTACCCAAAAAAAAAAAAAATTCATAGTTAATTGCAAAGGGCATAGGATAATGAACTGGACAATGATGACTCTTATAGATAACGACATTTTTTGGCCTAGTCTTTTTAATGTATGGGATTGATGGCTCTGCACAGTAGTATCACAATACATGCTAACAAGGCCATGTTACCTAGTGTTGTTTTCTAATCGGTGATAGCAACAGTTCATTAATTAGCAGGGTTCTCACTTCTCACCACTGCTCTATCAATTTTTGCCCCCCAACCCCACCCCCAAAGAGAGAGAGAGAGACAAAAAAAAAAAAAAAGGTTTTATGACAGTGATTATGGTAAATGGTCTTGAAAAGATTTTTTTTGTTTTTTGGTTTTTCTTTTAAACTGAGTAGCTATTTATATACTATATATTTTTATCTTTCCATCCCAACTTAATTAATTAATATAGCATGGAGAACTGTAGAGGGCCCCACGTGAATGGGCTGGTGGTTGGCGCCTCTTCCTCGGTACCGTCAGGTCCTGGGGTCGAACTTCCGCAGCAACATCGGCTTCTCCGTGCATCTAACGTGCTAGGTCTGGTTGGGACGCTGGGCCGGATCAGAGTGGGATTAGTCGGGGCGCCTTTACGGACTTGACCCGGACACCCAATCCGTCGAAAAAAAAAAAATGGAGAACTGTAGAGGTACCACTCCCTACTCACCAAAAAACCCAGCTTTATGTGAGCAGCTATCATTACTGGTCGTTTTGATTGTCAAGTTTGGAACGTGTCTACATGAAAACTGTAGGTGCTACAAAAGAGTCTTTCCTCCGCCATCCTCATTTGCTACTCACCTTTGGGAAGAGATTCGAAGCTTCATCCGTGAATATTTCGTCAAAGCTGAATGGTGAAGATGATGAACTCGGACAGCCCTGCTGTGTTGCGATGAAGCTTTTGAGGAGGGCTGCGTTGCGATGAAGCTTGTGGGGTTTTTTTTTTGTGCCTTGTTTAATCTGTAATTTTGATTTTTGGGTTTTTTATTTTAATTGATGTTGGTTATAGAGATTAAGTCACCCAAGCTAGATTAATCGGTTAACTAAATAAACATGGTTCGAGTTGGGTTGTTTCATGATTGGGTTAATAAAAGGACACTTGGCAAGTTTAGGAGGGGTGGGATAGGGTGTGAGACAGGGTTGTGGTACAGAGGATCCGTTGCGCCAAAAAACCCAGCTTTATGTGAGCGCAACGGATCCTCTGTACCACAACCCTGTCTCACACCCTATCCTACCCCTCCAAAACTTGCCAAGTGTCCTTTTATTAACCCAATCCTGAAACAACCCAATTCGAACCATGTTTATTTAATTAATCGATTAATCGGGTTGAGAAACCGAATCTCTATAACCATGAACTATTAAATTAAAAACCCAAAAAACAAAATTAGAGATTAAACTTCCGGAAAAAAAAAACCACAAAATTCGGGCCTCATCACGATTCTGGTTTCCCATCAGATTGGTCTCCTTCTCAAAAGCTTCATCGGAAAACAAAATTAGAGATTAAACTTCCGGGAAAAAAAATCACAAAATTCGGGCAACGGAAACAAAGTTCAACTCAACGCAGCAGGCCACGATTCTGGTTTCCCATCAGATTGGTCTCCTTCTCAAAAGCCTCATCGCAATGCAGCAGGGCTGTGCGAATTGTGTAAAACGAGAATTCGGAGGACTTAATAGCTAGGGTTTATCCGGAATGGAATAAGATTTTTCAGCGTCCCGTGGCTTCCATTTCTCAGTCTCGATCCTCCCTCGCCATTCTCCTACTGGTATTTAATTATTAGTAACATTGTCGTTTTAAATTTTCAAACTTCTCTTTTTTCATGATTTCTGTGCTGCTTAATTTTCCAACAGTTTGCTTTGGAGCCAAGTTTATCATTTTTTCTGACCTTAAATTATTGACTGTGAGTAATTCAGAGGCACAAAAGATCCTTTAGCTTAGCTCAAAATGAGGCAACACGGTTTCCGTCTTTTTATGTGTTTGAATGGCATTTATATGTTTTGATTTCACGTATGCATCCTTTTGGCTTCATAGGCCCTGCACTGCTTTTGGCTGCTAAGTTATCTTTTGTTTCTCATCTTTGTTTTTTCTTTATCATCCACTGTTCCATATTATTAGTTGATAGGAAGTCAAATAGTCATGTAAATCAAATCGATGCTAATGTTTACTGCAGTGAGTTTGCAGGCCTTGGTGTTGCTGAAGCAACACTTGCGTTTTTCATCCTTTTTCTTTTTTTTTCTTTTGATGTGATCCAATTGTATTTTCTCAGTTAGAATTCTAAGTGCTGTTTTACAAACTAAACAGGGGAAAAATATTATTTACACCAGTTGTTTTCTTTGTTGGCTTTAATATAGTGCTGCTCACCTTGTACCCCCTTAAGCTGTTGAGATGTTTTGCATCTTATGCATTTTCTTGGGTCCTATATACCGCACACACAAAAACATCTCCAAAAATCATAACAAATGAAAGGTGTTATAGATCTTTAGATACTACTACTATAGAAAGTTCTCTACAATAATATGATAGTAAGTCTTATATTAGCCCAGGGGTGTGAAAAAAAAAATATAAAGCTTGTATATGCCCATCAGGTACTTCTTCATTATTCTTTTTCCTAGTTTGAGGGATAGAGCTGTGTGGGCAGTGACTAGCATGCAAATTTCTTTCTGCTTTTCATTTCCTGCTTTTGTTCATCTATGAGTGACTTATGCGAACAGAACATTACAGGAATAGCAACATTAAAATAATATGAGTCAAACAATAGTTGTAAACAAGAATAAGTGCAAACCGTATAGTTTTCTCTGTACATTAAGTTGGAACAAAAAGGTAACAAACACTTAAAAGTGCATTAAAGAGGACCTTCAATAGTAAAATTCCTGAGTAATGAATCTCCCTGGCCATAGAATGCATGCATGAATAGACTATGAAGGTAGACCAGTAGCATGAGATCATAAACGACAGATTAAATAGTTGTTAATCATCTAGAAAGGTTATATACACAGTAAATGGACAAAAGTATTCCACTTTGGGTTGGAAAAATCTGTCAAGCACAAATTAGACTATAATCTGAAATGCTTTTTCGTAGTCTGAACCGAAGACATGAATTATTTATTTATAGCTGGTAATTGATTTAATGACAAAGGAGAAAATATCTATCCAGGCTTTTAACTATTGTAAAAACAATGAAGAATTTGGTTAATAAGAAGAATATTAAATATAGAATCACCAAAAGGGGTAACAAATTATGTATTTGTATCCAGTAATTTGATGCCAATAGCAAAAAAATATGTATACAGACTTATAGGGTATGCATAATTAAGTAAGTGGGATGGGCTACATCGACATCCCTACATACTAAATTCACACCCTATACTATTATTAGACAATTATGTCCTTAACTTTTATACACTAAATCATCACTCTATAGTATTTAGTTATGTCCTTAACAATTCTTCGTGTAATGCATCTTGCAGTGACTAGCATGCAAATTTCTTTCTGCTTTTAATTTCCTGTGGTCCATGATACAGGTCATTTGTTGGGTTTTGGGGGAATATGGAGAATGATTTGCCAACTCATGAAGTCCAATCATGTCGTAAATTGGACTTTGAAGATGTTGACTTGCAGGAGATAAATGATAATGCCTTACCTCTTTGTATTACTGATGGCAATCAAGGAAATCAAATTTTTCTTCCTTTGGCTATACCGGATGACTTGGTCCCGAAACTTGACATGGAATTCGATACTGAAGTAGCAGCCAAAAATTTTTACCAAAAATATGCTAAAGCATCTGGTTTTGGAACTCGATTGAGTAAGGGACATAAAGACAAAAATAGTGATTTGATGTTGGACAGGATTTTTTGCTGCTCCCGTGAAGGAAAAAAGCCAAAAGACAAACGCAATATGATTGTTAAGTGTCCTCGTCCAGAAACAAGATGTGATTGCAATGCAAGGATGAAAATTAGCTGTAGACAAGGTGAAAAATACCGTGTTGTGCAATTTGTTGCTGAACATAATCATGAGCTATCAACTCCAAGCAAAACTCATTTATTCAGATCTCATAGACATGTGACAATGGCACACGAAGCTGAAATAGATATGGCCCGAAGTTGTGGAATTACACCAAAACAATCGATTGAACTGATGTCGAAACAAGTTGGTGGACGAGAAAATCTTGGGTTCATTCGAGATGATTTAAAAAATTACTTACGATCCAAAAGATCCATACCAATGATGCAATGTGACACAGGAGGAATCTTAGAGTACTTACAAGGCATGCAATTAGAAGATCCAAATTTTTTTTACGCCATTCAAGTAGATGAAGATGACTTGATAACTAACATATTTTGGGCTGATGCAAAGATGAGAACGGATTTTGCTCATTTTGGTGATGTGGTTTGTTTTGATACAACTTATAGAAAGCACAAAGATGGGAGGCCAATTGCATTATTCGTTGGTGTAAATCATCATAAACAAACTACTGTTTTTGGGGCTGCTTTATTATATGACGAGACAATTCTGACATTTGAATGGCTGTTTGACACATTTGCTAAGGCTATGATGGGAAAAATACCAAGAACTATTCTTACAGACCAGGACGGAAGAATGGCAACAGCTTTGGCTTCTCAATGGCCAACAACGTACCACCGCTTATGTATATGGCATATCTATCAAAATGCAGCAACGCATCTAGCTGATGTCTTTAAAGATTTTCAAAATTTTGCGGCAGATTTTAGTCAATGCATATATGACTATGAAAATGAGGATGATTTTTTTGAGGGATGGAGTGAAATGCTAAAAACGTATGGTCTGGAAGACAACAAGTGGTTGAAGAAAATGTTTGATATAAAAGAGAAATGGGCTTTAGTGTATGGGAGAGAAACCTTCTGTGCTGATATGACCACAACCCAACGAAGTGAGTCCATGAACAGTGTGATAAAGAAGTATGTAAGTTATAAACATGGCTTACTTGAATTTTTTGAACACTTCCAAAGGCTGTTAGATGATCGTCGCTATAATGAATCCGTAGCAGATTTTAAAGGCAATCAAAGTACACCGGCAATGACATTTCCTTGTAGGATTTTACAGCATGCAGCAAGTGTATATACACATGAAGTGTATGAAAAATTTAAGGAGGAGCTATGCAAAGGGATTGATTGTAAATGGGAAGTTGATGGTGAATTAGGAAATCAAATGAGTTACAGAGTTACACCACATGGTAAGACTTCCCACCATCTTGTAACTTATGATTCATCCACGAATTCAATTTGTTGTAGTTGTAAGAAATTTGAATTTGCTGGATTTTTGTGTTCACATGCACTAAAAATATTGATGACTCTGAATATTGTAACAATTCCGGATGCATATATATTGAAGAGATGGACAAAAGCAGCTAAAACAGGAAATGTGCATGTTTCCAGTGAAAGTAGCCCGGAAATGGAGTTAAAGGCAAAATTAAGTTTTCGTTACAAAGAGTTATCCTATCTATATATGCAGCTGATGACAAAAGCTTCTGAATGTGATGAAGCTTATGAAATTGCTAAAGATGGATTTTGGAAAATGTCAGAACAAATGGATGCATGTTGTCAAGGAAAAAAGAAAATGAAAGAAGTGCGTATTGAAGAACATTGTAGTGTGTATCAAGATGTTGACACTAATCCATCTGAAATTGCCTATAATAAAATAAAAGGCATCAAAGTGAAAGAAAAAGTCACCTACAAGTCGAGCAAGAGACCAAGAAGTGCACTAGAAATGGCTACTAAGAAACGCAAGTACAAGGTGAAGGAGAAGTTTTCATCGAAAAGATTACAGGTTTGACAATTTATTTAATATATGTGAACAATGCTATTTGATTGTTTGACTATTACTTTTTTTTGGGTTCCTTGGTTGTATGATGAATGATGAGTATAGAAATAGTATTAGCATCCTTATTTATAATTTGGATAAAAATGATTGTAGGAATTTGGACATAATGTTGTTAATTCAAGTATGGATTCTGCTACAATTCAAGGTTTTGCTCGAGAATTACCGCCACAGCAGGTATAGTTATTCGTCATTTTTGTCTTGTATAGCATAGTACATATGTAATTTATTTTAAATTTTATTTGAATAATTTATTCTTTAGATGACTAAAGTACATTAACGACATGTTTTTTCAATGAAATTTTTAATTTGTGGTCGTCTCTTTTTAATTATATTAGGAATTTGGAATTTCAATAGAAGACATCTACAATAGGCGAAATCCCACAAACATGACACAATTTATAATGAAGGGTGGTCTTCTATTTCTTATTTTTTGGGCAGTCGTTGGACCCTAACTTTACCCAAGGCTATGATTTGATGTCTTCAAGTTCAATAGCACACCAGCAGCGTCAATGAGTTTTGTCCAAGTAAGACAAAACCTTGATTAATTACTTAATTTTATATATATTAGTTTGATAAGTTACACTTATAATTCAATACATTTGCTAACTTAGCATTTGTTTTTTATAGGCACAAGAACGGAAATAATGATGATAGTGATCAACAAGCTGCTAAAGATGAATGATCAGTGCAAAAAACTTGGATGGTGTGAAGTTATACATTTATACACCTCGGAATCTATCCACTCTTTTCTTTCTGTTCCCTTGTAGAAGAGGGATCATAGATTTTTATACACATCATTCCATTTTTTGTTTTCCTCTTTCTGAGGTTTGAGCATATTGAAATTGATGATTATGCTGCCAAAATTCAAATAATGCTAAAAGTCGTAGAGAAAATGAACTAGAATAAAAAAATTGCCATAACGTTATGAACTGCACGGTTGATTGCAAACCTTTCAGTACTTAACATCATTTTCAAGAAGTAATAACCAAAGAAGTAAAAAAACCAACCAACAAAAACATTTGTACAAATATGAACAGTTCTAAACAATCTTGACAAATTCACCGTTTATCCCTCAATTCACCAAGTATTTATGCTCCGAATCTGGGCTTGCCAGCAGGTCAAAGGGTTTGCCCAGGGCATCTTTCAATATTGAAATCTGACCTACTTTGAGCAGTATGTCTTCATCAAGTCCCTCTATCTTTTACAAGTACTCTACTACAGCTTCTACCATTTCTGTGCAATGTCAGCTGTCTAATCAGGTTATTACCCCACAAGTAGTTGCAGCCCCATTAGCTCAGGTGACAGACAATCGCTATATTCTTGACTTCAGAAACAATTCTTACCACAGAAACGGATTAATGTAAAATACCTAATACTGGTAAGGCAAGCGAGCAAAAAAGGCCAGTTCCTTTTTCTTTTCCTAGCATACAAAAATGATCAGACATTTATAGAACATTGCCAACCGTAAAGATGGATTACATCAAAAGTATGTCAGCCATGAGCACAAGTAATATGCCAATTGAGCTGCATAACTTCCATCAGAACAAAGGCTTGCTAATTGAGTAGTGAGACTTCAAGTCATAAGAATACTGACAAGTGGTTAATCATATGCTTGAAACAGAATGTTGAAGTGTATGAAACTAAATAATTCTAACAATGTAGCGCCAATAAGCAGAAAGATGCCAGTTAAGTTGCAAAACAGTATGTAAAACAAAAACCTTTTCATTGGGTTGCAAAAATTCCATGCAAGATACTTCAGAGTGATAACAAATTGGTAAATACACAATGGATTTTCACAAATTAACAGATTAAGCATAAGCACCAAGATAATAACCAGCTTTAGTGTTAAAAACTTAATAAAAGCTCGAACTCCTCAGTGAGTTATATGTTTTATCCAACGAAACTAGTTAATTTATTTTCATTTATTTTGATTTGACTGCTACGCGACTAGTATATGCTTAACCTTATGCAATTTAATGCGCACATTCCAAGGTAATCCAGTCAAATTAAATTGCCATAAATGCAAGCATGCCAAACAGTAAGGTTGCAGGATTTCCTGAAGTTTGAGGTCTACTCTGATTAATTTGACTAGATCACCTTGGAATATGCATCACAAATTACATGAGTGCCGACGGATTTAGCACTAAAGCTGATTCTCAAGCATCTCTTGGAATATGCACCATAAATTAAACCGCAAGTAAAAGATCAAATTTAAACCTCAAATCGCTTCCCTCATTCTCAATTCTAGACACAATCTGCTTAACCATTTGGAATAACCAAGATGCATTGCAGACTTAAATGAGTCAACAGTTATGAAATCCATGATCCTTTGTAATTACAAACTGCAACATAAGAAAAGAAATATGCACGAGATAAATAAGATAATTTGTGAATAAATAGGCTTAGCAAAAGGATTATTCAACTCTATGCATATTCATTCATTGGGACTTTGAGCCACGCATTTTTCTTTTTGATAAGACCACAATCAATACCTTCCATGGAAAGTACAAAAACAGAATAGAGAATGTGGAGAGTTGTTAACAAAATTTGTCACTCATGTAGATTACATTGCAATGTGCACCATAAATTTTGTACTCATCTTCCTCTTAGGCATTTGATCGAACAGGTGGTGTGCTTCGTCCAGGTGATACCGAATTTTCAGACAATTTAACGCATGAAACATTCGGAGTGGAAGCTGCAAATTAGAAGAACAATTCCCTCAATCAGCAAAAGATAAACGCAAACTTGTTACCCTCCCAAAATCATCTACACCTAAGTTCCAAAACACTAAAACAGAGACACCTATCTGTTACAGAATATAACCAATTTCTTACTTCCTCCCTGTAATTGAGGATATAGCAAAACTAATTCAATTGGTGTGTATCAACAGACCAATTTGAAGTTGAAAACTAGATCAAGTGCCTAAGCTTAGCAAATCACATCAAATTGGCCTGCGAAGAGCTTCGAAGGTTTCCCACCAAGGTTTTTAAGAAATAAGTTGTTTCTCACCTTTGGGAAGAGTTTCGAAGCTTCATCCGTGAATATTTCGTCAAAGCTGAATGGTGAAGATGATGAACTCGGACAGCCCTGCTGCGTTGCGATGAGGCTTTTGAGAAGGAGACCAATCTGATGGGAAACCAGAATCGTGGCCTGCTGCGTTGAGTTGAACTTTGTTTCCGTTGCCCGAATTTTGTGATTTTTTTTCCCGGAAGTTTAATCTCTAATTTTGTTTTCCGATGAAGCTTTTGAGAAGGAGACCAATCTGATGGGAAACCAGAATCGTGGTGAGGCCCGAATTTTGTGGTTTTTTTTTTCCGGAAGTTTAATCTCTAATTTTGTTTGTTGGGTTTTTAATTTAATAGTTCATGGTTATAGAGATTCGGTTTCTCAACCCGATTAATCGATTAATTAAATAAACATGGTTCGAATTGGGTTGTTTCAGGATTGGGTTAATAAAAGGACACTTGGCAAGTTTTGGAGGGGTGGGATAGGGTGTGAGACAGGGTTGTGGTACAGAGGATCCGTTGCGTTATGTGAGCAGCTATCATTACTGGTCGTTTTGATTGTCAAGTTTGGAACGTGTCTACATGAAAACTGTCGGTGTCATAAAAGAGTCTTTCCTCCGCCATCCTCATTTGCTTTTGGCTTTCTTTCGTACTTTGTACGATTTCTTCTCTTTTTTTTTTCTCCTCTCTCTCTATTGGCTGACTGTAGATGTAATTTTGCGAGCATATCAGGACATGCAACAAAAACCTTTGGAGCTAGCTAACTCATACATATTCTGTACTTAAAATAAAAATCAATATTTTATACACTGAAAAATATCACTGCATGCATGCTGCCCAGTTGCCATCTTTCGACATAAAGTCCTCGCACTTTTTTCATCCTAATTGGCTCCTACCATTAATTCTTCAACCATTTATTAGCATCAGTTTAGTAGTATATTGCTTGCTTGCCAGCCTACATCCCTTCGCCACTCCCCTGCTCTTCCTCTCCCACAGGAACCACACCCACAACACCCTCATCCCCCAACCAAAAAGAATAAAACTTCCCATTTCCAACATTTATCATTTGGGCTGTGGATTCTTGATCAGATCCACCCATCGCCACTGACTGACTCCTTCCTTCATCAACCATGGCTGAGAAGGTGAGCCAATTCTCTTGCTAGCTTTCGCAACCATCCCTCAAATGTTCGTGATATATTAATATTATTGTTTTGCATCTTTTTTTTTTCCCCCTCTTTTAGTAGTGTTTGCTTGCTCAATCTGAAAATTATAATTGCAAGTCTATGACAGCACATACAACGCGAGATATGCTTGCTTCTCTTTATATCAAGATCTCCACCCACATCTCCCAGCGTAAACCATATAATTGTGCATTTCTTGATTGTTATATATATACATATATGGATCGAGTTTGACTATTTTGCTCCGATAATATATACGCAACCATACAGGTGACTACAATGAGACTCAAGGTTGATCTTCAATGCCCCTGCTGCTACAAGAAGGTCAAGAAAATCCTCTGCAAATTTCCCCGTGAGTCTCTTATAATTACCAATTCTATCTCTTTATGTTTTCAGTACCAGTAGTATTACTAGTAGTAGTTCTTCTTTAGAGCAAGCGCAGTTGGATGGAGGACATCCACCGTTCCACCGACTATATACATGATGGCTAGGCATGTGCGCCACTCCATGATTATTATTAGCCGAGTTGAACAACAAAAGTTGGGTAGTGTGGCTTATAAAACTACTAGTGATCAGTTAGTGGCTTTAATTTGTATGGACAAGAATTTGAGTTTTTTTTTTTTTGGGTGATGCTCAATTTTTTTGGACAACAGAAATCAGAGACCAGATGTATGATGAGAAGCAAAATCTGGTGACCATCACCGTCGTGTGCTGTAGCCCCGAGAAAATTCGCGACAAATTGTGTTGCAAGGGTGGCAAAGTCATTAAGAGCATTGAGATCGTGGAGCCACCAAAGCCCAAGCCGCCGGAGAAGCCCAAAGAGCCGGAGCCCGATGAGCCCATACAGCCAGGGAGACCCCCAGTTAGAGTCGTTGAAAAGTCGAAGACACCTGTTTGGTATCTTGATTGTTGTCGGGGAATACTCTGAAGTATCTTTTGCAGGAGACTTTGAAGTCTGGTATCAGAGCCAGATTCTAAGGAGAAAACTAGTTACAATGTCATCCTTAACAGCATCCTTATCTTCTTCTGATCTCATTTTACATAAATCTAATTCTAATAAGTTAGATTATCTATATGAAATATCTATTGAACCAGAAGTAGTAAATCCAACCTCTTTACGCCTTATTAATCCTTATTCTACATATGGAAAACAAGCTTTTTCACTATTAAGGGCCATCAAATCCTTAATCAAGCATCATCCAAAAGGAGTACGAGAATATATCCAGGCCTCCAAGGTTGATCAACATCATATCCTTGCTACAAAAAAGGAACAATTTATCACTCTCTTTATCCCACCGGACTTTCTTTCTCAATGGAAGCAACAAGGATTTACTCGTATTTATTTTGGTGCCATACGTTTTTCCTTATCTTTTCATGAAAGAAAAGGTTTATGCATGGTTGCTAGAATAGCTCTATTGGATACAAGATTCAAAAAATATCAACATGCATGCATTGCGATAGTCGAAACAACTCTAGACGCAGGAACAGTTTTTATAACCTTGTTTCCAAATTTTAATACGTCTTTGTTTGATCCTCATCTGTTTGATGCTCTTAAGGTACATGTTCAAATAATAGGAGCATATCAAGTTTCAGATGCCATAGTTGCCACTCTCCACTATCAGATGGTATATAGCGTACAAAACCATGCTCTAGGTCTGACAATTTCTGGTGGAGAGGAAGCTCTTCTCATCCGAGTACATGAAAAGAATTTAGCTTCTTGCACTCATGTTCCAAAACCGATTTCAAAATCTGAATTGATCCAATTGTTACCAGATAATTAGATTACAGATTATGAAACTCTTCACACTCATGCTAATGAATCCATTGAATCGTCAATTTCAAAAATTTCTCAAATATCTGAGGGACGAGTTTCTATTAGTTTTGATCATTCTCATCTTAAGCTAGATCGAAATAAGTCTTACCCATCTATTATGCTTGCACAGGTTTCCATAGAAATGCCAATCGAACAAGGAAAGGCGCTGGGCGCATATGATTATGACTGTGAGAAATGTAATTTCCAAGACATCATTGATCATTTTGACCAAGAAGGTGACCCTGTTTATTATTTCCCATACCTCATTTCTAGACACATATTTTGATATATGTAACAAATGTGATGATTGCTGGAACAACTCTTTTGACGATGATTATTCATCTTCAAAAAAAGGGAAGAAAAAGAAAGAGTTAATATTTCCTATACCGTCAGTGTAGACGGCTCATCATATTGCGCCACCTTGTTAATGAAAATTGGCAACCTGTTATAACTTGTAACCATTACATATTACCAAACATAAAATATTTTAATGATAAATATCTTGTTTAACTAACCTGTAACCATTACCTATTACCTCTTTCTTGTCTTTCTATTGTATTCTGGATTTGCAACCAAGTTCCTCAGTAATCAACTCAAAATTGGGATGACAGGTTAGACTTCTTTAATCTCCCTCTCTCTTTTATATGTATGATGTCTTTTATAAACCCACTTTAAGTTAATTTTTACAAAGTGTAAACCCTAATTCAATATTTGTTCAAGAATGGATTTTGTAGTATAAAAGAAAGATGAAATAAATATGTCAAAAAATTGTCGCCATGACTATCATATTGCTGAATGATTGAATTTTGGAATTAGAAGTTCATAGGTTATGTTGATTTTTGAACTTGTTTTTAAAGTAACTAAATTATAGTGTAGGTCGATTCCAGCCATGTTAGCGGAAATTCTTATTAAATTTGTTTTGAATATTTTAAGAGAGGTAGTTTTTTTGTTGTGTTTATTGAATTTAGTGAAACTTGTGTCTCTAGTTTAGTATTGTGGTTGCATCTTTCCGAAAAACAATCGGTACTGAATGTCCTATGGAACGTAAACTTGGTACTAAATGTCCTATGGAACAAGATCAATTTGACCATGACGCTGCACATAGATCTATACCTGAATATTCTACTAATGAACAAATTGAACCTGGAAAAGAGGTAAACTTATATGTTGGAATGGAATTTGAATCATTGGGTGATGCCTTTAAGTGTTACTCTAACTATGCACACAATAAAGGTTTTAGTGTGCGAAGAAATCGTATCACGAAATCAATGAGTGATAAATCGATAACTAGACAAGAATTTGTTTGTTCTAAAGAAGGATTTCGCTCCAAAAGAGATTCTAAAGCTGATATGCCACGGGATAAAACAAGACAAGGATGCAAGGCATTGGTGTTTGTATCCCAAAAGGAAGAGGGCAAGTGGATTATTGCTAAACTTGTTTTAGAACATAATCCTGAACTTGCCTCTCTTTATAGCAAAAAAATTTTTATTCAAAAAGAAAAAAAAGTGAGGCGCAAAAGAATTTGACTGATATGCTAGACCAATCTAGTGTTCGGCCAAACAAGATTGTCTCAATTTTAGCTACTCAAGTTGGGGGAATTGGAAACTTGAATTTCACTAATCATGATGTTTGTAACTATTTGAGTACAAAAAGACAAAAGGAACTAGAAAAAGGAGATGCACAGTTAATGTTGCAATATTTTCAAAAGCGCCATTCTGAGAATCCTGGCTTCTTTTATGCAATTCAAGTAGATACCGAGGGGGTTGCCTTGCTAATTGTTTTTGGCCTGATACTATGTCAAGGTTATCATATAAACTGTGACGACCCCACCTCCCCTTAAGGCATATCTCGGGGTTTAGCGGATCGCCTACCCAACTCTCGTCAGGACTCACTCTCACTTACATCAAATAAAATAGTTTACAACCTCAAAAGTCAATGAAATAACTGTTCCCAAGTTTGGAACGTACATTTACATTCATTTCTATTTCAAACATTCTTACAATCCCAAATATAACAAAAGATATGAGTTACAAATACATTCAACCCTAATCGAGCACTAGCGCGAGTACAATTGCAAAATTCAAAAACTAGACTACACTAGCCTGTACCAGTCTTACGCCCTCGCTCGTACCCCCTGTAAGGAAAATAAAAACTAATAGAATGAGTTAAAACTCAGTGAGATTCCAAAACATCAGATAGACCCAAATAGCGAGTTGACCATGATTTAAAAACATATGTATCAAAATAGTGAACTTATGAAGTCAAGAAAAAGAAGCAATAACACTTCGTAAAGTCAATCACTGGATATTTAACAAGTCAAGTAAAAGGATATAGCCGCTATTGCAAAATAGTCCCGCCATAACTTGATCAAGTAATAGTTGACATTCCGTCAACTTTCAAGTAAAGTAACCAGTCCAGTAGTGCCCCACTTAACGCCAATTTTCGTCCACCGTTTAACCCCCTTATCAGGTCCGAAGGTCAAGATAAACACGTGTGGTAATACTCGAGTATATCGATTAGTCAAAAAGATAACACTCCACTCGACAAAATAAGAGATCCAGGGTTCGTTACCTAATCGACCAAACTTGAGTCGAGCGAACCCTTGCCGGCTCGATTCAAGTAACTAGCCACTGGGTTTCTGGAATTTCAGATAGTGCTTATGTCATACACAAGTATATCAAGTCAATTGGATTCAATGCATAGTAACAAGTCACTTTTAGGACAAGTGCGATAAAATACATCCTGACCGGTCCAAACAAGTCAACTATTGTCAAATAACATTGGTAAAACATTTAAAATCAAGTATCAAGTACAATTATGCACTTGGAAGCACTCACCAAAGATTTAGTGCTTGTCAAAATCACGTTCAGATACAACTCCTTGGTTGGAGTCCAAATTTGCAATAAAATATCATTTAAAAGCGTAAAATTCATTAGAGTTCGAAACATAAGAATTTCACTTCAAGAAAATCAAATAAATAAAACTTGCTTAAGTAGTAGTCATATGGTTTATCAAACTTGAGAAAACTCATGCTCGCTCTTTTAGTTTCGATAGAGAAATGATTTATACTTTTGAGATTACACTTGGTATAAAACTCGAGAAAATCATATTTTTAATGGTCGTTACCTTTACTTTTTCAAGGGTATAAGTTTCGACAAAAATTTCAACTTATGTACCTTTTACTAACGAAAACTCAAATACTATAAACAATCGAAGTTCGTTTCAACCCTGAGTCGTCGCTCAAGTCTCAAGTTCTCTCGTTTAACCCCTGAGTGAAAATTTGGGCAGCATGTCCTTTGTATTTTGCTATTTTCCAGACACTTATGGCTTCATTTTTTTTCCTCAACTCAAACCAAATTCAACACATAAGCAAGCTTAACAAAATAACTCTTCAACTAGGCTCAATATTATCCAAATACAAATCAATTCTAGCAATGAAACCATCAAGATCAAAGCTGGAAACCAATTTTAAAGAAGAAATTATAAGTAGCAGATATGTCATCCTTCGGTGTTTTAATCATAACTGCAGTTAGGTATATCGAATCAAGGTAAATTTTATGGCGTTTTGAAACTAAAACATAGATCTACATTTTCTATGAAACATTAACACCTAATTCTCGCATTTTCAGGGTCAAAATGGGACGGTCAGAAGCACATGAAAACAAGTCAGGAATATTAGAGTTTTTTTTTGTGAAGTCAGGAATGCTCTGGTTAAATCCTAAGCTAAAATGATCCAATTGATTTGAAATTTTGTGGGTAGAAAGTTAACTCAAAACCCTATAACTTTCATGTTTTGTCCAAAAGCTAATTCAATCTAAAATATGGAGAAATTTGCAGCCCAACCTGATACCAAAAACAGGGCAGAATTGAAATTCCCTACCACATGCTGGAAATTCAAATTTTAACATTACAAAGTCACACTCAAACCCATAATCACTTCATAAGTTCCATTTCCAAGTTCAATAACATCATTTACTAGTTAAACAACACTAATCAAAACTGAAAAAGGCAAACCCTAGCTGAAAATTCTACTACACCATCAAAAACTAGAAAATTAACCATAACAAGTCAAGATTAAAAGCTTCTATACCAAAATTAGCAAGATTAAGCAAGAGAAAAGGAAGTTTAAGCCTTATACCTTCCAATAACTTCTTGCAAGTGAGAAACAAACCACTACCTTTTAAAAATTTCACCATACCAAGCCTTCCAATCACCAAGAAGTAAGTTTAATCGGTTTGATTTTGTTGATTTCACTCAAACAAGGGTTGATTCAAGATTGGAGTTGCAAACTTTCTTCTCTCTTTTCCTTCATCTCACTCTCGGCCAACAAAAAAAATGAAGGAGAAAAGAAACCAATTTGAAGATAAGAAGGAAGGAAATTTGCTTAGTCAAAGTTGGTTTGATTTTCGCTAAGTGTCGCTTCATGGTTTAATCTCAAAATTTTTTCTTTCCCTCTTTTTATTTAGTCCAAAATTTCGACTGCCTTGAGAGATATTTTGGGGCTAATTTTGCTGAAATAAAAGTAAGGAGATTAAGGTAATAAAGTAGTGTTCAAATGGTGTATTCAATTGGTAGCAAATGGTGCACGTCGATTCAAGTCTATTTTCCTTAACTCTCGCGTACTTGTGTTTTAACTTATGATTCGCTCACTTATTAGTAGCACTTCTAATCACACCCTTTCTCTTATCTAAAACTCACTCTTAACCATCAAATTTATAATACACACCTCACCAATTAATCGCACTACCAAAATACACAAAAATCCTATTTTACCCTAACAATAAAATTAAGGGTAAAACTCTTAATTCTATTATTTATTACAACTATTGAGAAAGTAAATGAGTAATAAAGATATTATAAAATAATTTATTCAAAATAAAAGGAGATTTTAAGAAAATATGCGGGATTTTGCAAGTCGTCACATAAATACTTTGGTGACGTGGTTACATTTGACCCTACATACCTGACAAATAAATATAAGATGCCTTTTTGTGAGGCCCCAGTCCGTTCGTAAGTTGATATTAGGGTTATTCATTATTTTGTACGGTTAAATTAAGGTTTTAGGGCTAAGGAGAAACCATAATCTCGGTTAAGATTGAAAACCCTAACTTTGCTTATGATAAAATCCTAGTTTATGTATTATTTGTAAGCTCGAACTATAGTTTATATGCGATATTCTAGTGTGTGTTTTGGCACAAGTAAAAATAGGATTCGTTTTAGTTTACAAAGGTTTAGCAAGTTTGAAATGGTTAGCAAACCTTAGATTAGTAAACCTTTAGTGTTATAATTTATTAAAAAGCTTAAGTTGGGTTTAAAAACCCTAATTTTGCCAATGTTATAAAAGTTATTGGTTGATTGTTTTATTATGGAGAAAGAATGTTTAAGTATAGGTGATTAAAATAAGAAAGTGATTAGTGAAGTAATTGAGTGTGATTACATGTTTTAGACTAGATTAAGTTATCAATTATGGAGTTAATTGAAAGAGTTCAAAATGTTTGAGGGCAAGAGTAGAACAAAAGCTAAGTTGAAGTGCAAGGGTTAAAAAGCAAATAAAGCACTTTTATGTGATTGGTTAGCTTAATAAGTATCTTCCTACACTTTGACTAGCTTATTTATATCATAGACTTGCAAGTTATCATAAGAAAACAAAACAAATTAAGAAGGAATAGAGAGAGAGGGAGTGCCGACATTGGAGAGAAAGAAAAGAGAGGAACTTGCTTCAAAATTCTGCAATTTATAGCTTCTATCTTGCCTTTGGATCTTATGGGAACAACTTAAGAGCTTGATTGTCAAAGATTGATCATCTACCTAACTCACTTGAAGGTATGCTATCTTCTTTAAAAGATAAAGTTTGGGGTTTTGCTCTCTAAGCTATGGAAATAATGTGGTATGTTATGATTATGGATTTATATGGTAGATTTGATGTTTATATTGAAGTTTCATGGTTAATTTTAGTGTTGTTTTGCTGTTGGAAATTCAATCAAGAAGAGAAAAATTAGGGTTTCTTGCTTTAATGCTTTCCTTAGTTGCTTTGATTGAGAAATTGATTTGTAGTGGTTGTGTTTGATAATTTGCCTCATTGGATTGGTTGGTTTCTAGCAAAAATCTGATTTGGATTAAGAAACCCTAGACTCCATTAGGTTAGTTTAGTTTAGTTTGTAGCTATTGAGTTAGGGTTTATGTAGTTGGATGTTAGAACAAGTTCTATGGTGCAAATAAAATTAGATTAAGGATTATGGTTAGTATTTGGTGATTTTGGGCTGACTTGTGAAGGAATTTCGGACTACTCCTAGACTGATATAAGTATGGTTGTTGGGTATCAAATTGGTTAGAAAAACTTGCATAAGAATCATAAGAACGGACCGTACGG
Source organism: Coffea arabica (assembly GCF_036785885.1). Classification (NCBI taxonomy): domain Eukaryota; kingdom Viridiplantae; phylum Streptophyta; class Magnoliopsida; order Gentianales; family Rubiaceae; genus Coffea; species Coffea arabica. Next base: position 42,907,650 of record NC_092326.1, on the reverse strand, counting down.
TTGTGGCGCGCAGAACCGGCAAATCTGGGAAATTAGGGCAGTTCAGGATCTGAACATTGGCTTTGTTTTTCCTGATGTTGCGTATGGATTCAGAAGTTCCTGAAAACATAAAAGTTGTAGCCTTGTAAGTCCTGAATATGCCTGTAAAATTTCAGGTCAATCGGATTAGCGTATCCTGAGTTATAGATGAAATGCTCAAGCATATTTTGAACATCAGATTTTGTGCGTTTTTAGTTTAGCTTCTGCCCGTGACTTTTTCAGTTTTGATACCATACGATTTGCATGTTGACTCCTTCATAAGAAATGTAGATATTGGTTTTAGCTTCGAAACGGTATAAAGTGCGTCAAAATCCGAGTTCCGTAGCTCCTGTTATGACCAAAACAAGATCGATCGTCAGAACTGCCTTGAATCTGGACAGTTCTGACGGGTACTTTGACACTCAAATTTCGTTCTGTTCTGAGTGGATTCAGGTCTTGGACAAAACATCAAAGTTTTAGCCTTATGTCTAAGCTTTCTAATACCTTTGGAATTTCCTGATTTGGATTTGTGAGTTGGGAGTTATAGTCCAGCAAACATACCCTGTCCGTTACTTTAGAGTGCGAATTCCTGGAACGGTTTTCTGCACTTTCGACCCATCTCTGTTCAGATCCGGAGTTAGGTGTCTTTATTAAAGTTATAGATTTTTCTCTTAGTTTCACAACGGTGCCTCATGTACCTTGATCCGACACTCATAGCTTTGATTAGGCTCAAAACAGTTTTGACAGCAAAATGGCTAGGCCGCCATTCCCGTTTCCGTGTGCCGTTTCCGCACTCGTATGTGCCGATTTTGCCGTTTTGCTTGTTTTAGGCATATTAGTAGCCGTTTATGATATTATGTGATGCAATCGTCTATTTCAGACGGTGGTGAGTTAGGTGGAGCCGGTGGGACCTACTAGCTATTCCTCGCGGCACAAATTTCAAACTTTTGCTCTTTTGTTCGTTGAGTAAGTATTCATGCCGCTCTTACGTGTTAGTTGCTTATGTGTTTCGATATATATGAAAAGGGTACCTAAGCGAGGGTGTACTTTATCGCACTCGACCTAAACCCTAATTTGCGCACATATTTGTACATGACATATGTATATGAATCATTTTGGAACTAAACCTCTTGAGCTTGTGGCTCGGGTGACTTTTGAATAAATTTTGTGAAGTTTGTGAGTTTGGGGCCCGATCTCATGACCTAGATGGACTATTCGAGCCAGTTAGGGCTTGGTCGAAGCCAATCCAACCTGGTTGAGGTCACCAAGTTTGTGAATCCAGTTCACCGATTATGTGGACCAAGTTTGTGACCCGAGCTTGCGAACCAAGCTCAATTTCGTTCGCTCGAGCAAGTTTGTGAGGTGTCTGGCCAGAGAGGGTGATAAGGTGTACGGTGGGAGTACAAGTGAAGTTCTACGGACCATTAATTATGGTCGACGGAGTGTCGGCAGGAGATCATACATGGCACATGAATTGGTTTTGGAGCCACATGTATCTTTATTATGTGATATTACTTTTCTGCTTTTGCTTTACTCTTACTGTGTAACTGTTGTTACGTGAAATTTACGCTTTTACCCCTGTTTACTTACTAAGCATATAACTTACCCCTTTCCTTTTGTTTTCCTTAGCAGGGGCCGACGCGGGGACTTTTAGCACATACACTAGTATAGTTAGGTTTGATTGTAATAATCGAACAGTTAGTATGTTTGTTTTTGTTTTTGTGGTTTGTATAAGGACACTCCTTAGGGTCTATCTTCTGCTGGTTGTGGTTATAGTGTATTAGAGTGGTTTGACTCGAGACTTTTGAATATGTAAATATAACTTTTGGTGGTTATATATATTATAAACAGTTCTCTTTTGGTTTAATATAGTTTTATTAGTTTTGTGCTTCGAGTCCTGGCGCGAGTTAGGCAGGCGTCCCGCCGATACCCTAGGGTTCACCCTTGGGAGAAGCGGGGTCATCACACTTTTGTTCCATTAACTGGAGTTAATCATCATTACCAGTCAATTTTGTTTGGGGGTGCTCCGCTTTGGGATGAAACCGAAGAATCGTTTGTTTGGTAACAAATGCTGTTAGAGGCCTATCCCCTTTTGAAATTCTCCTTTTTAAAAAAAATTAACTAAAGTTTCAAAAAATTGAATTTCGAGGTTTCAAGCTTAGGGAGGCAGGAAAAATTGGTTGAGCCTCTATACACAAGGTTGAGAATAATGCAAATCCTACTAACTAAACTAGGGTGAAGGGGAAGAAATAGATAATGCAATGAATGGAACCTTGGAATCCTTTCAAAGCTCTAGTAACTTTTCTTGCTCAAGCCTCGCAATGCATGTCAACCTTGAGAACAATCTCCTGAACCTCTTCTTCCTTCTTTTCTTCTTTCTTGTCTCATTCTTCTTCTTTTTTACTAGTGTCTTCTTTGTTTCCCAGTATTTGTTTCTTTTCCTCCTCCTTGTTCACTTTCTCTTTCTTCTCCTACAGCATACCATGAATGAGATCAATGAGAAAATGATAGCAAAACTTATAGTAGTTACTGGGATTTCCTTCCATTCATTCGAGGGAGCAATAAGAATAATCATGTGCAAGGATACTTGGAAGTAGAAAACTAAAAACTTACTTCGCCTATATCATCTAACTCTGACAAGCCCATCTTCCAAGCTAATACTACTAATCAGTGGTATATATATGGGCAAAAAATCTCAGCGGCCACTAAACTATTGGTCAGTTCATGTTTTGACTATCAAATTATTTTTTGTTAGTAATTGGCCACTAAACAACTTAATCAGTAAATCCATGGCCATTTAGTCGATAATTGCTTTTTTGATGACAACTGTAACTATTTTAACTGCGGCTGGATAAATATACTGGACCATAGCTTCGACATTGCACGTTATGGGAAAGATTGTAAGTTGCTGTTCAAATGTTTTGACGACATTTTCAAACTAAGCTAGGCGCAAAATGTTAAACAGAAAAACAGACGTACAGGTGCAGGAAGAAACAATTAACGCAGCACATTTCCTCGTCATTCCAAGAGAGATCGAACAATGGTATACGTCTAAAAGCGAGTAGTAATAAATATTTTGCAAGAGGCAAAAAAAAAAAGGTAGCAAAAAAGAAAATAGAAAAGTGGGGGGAAGAAGGATAAATTTTGGCAAAGAACCCAATAGACAAAGAGTAACCCACGTCCCGAAGTGGGGCGATTTTTTTTTTTGAAAGCTTTGCATACACTAACATATCATATATAGTGATGAAGACGGTATACTTGTCACAGAGAAAGAAGCGGCCACCACAATTTAAAGGATGGGGCTGTAACATTTGACAAAGACGGCAGCCCACTGCAAATGTGGTCCAAGTTCCATGGATCTCAAATGGTTGAGGAATTCTTCGATACTATCACCAACAACATGTTGGTACATGACACATTATTATTATTATTATGATTTCAAACCGTACCTAGTACATATATATATATTTGGATGAAGAAAGACAGACAATTCATATTCATGTCCAAAGGCATTTTGCCTGCTGCCTGGCTCTGCAGTCAGTCTCATGGGCCTCTCTGTGTAGTTTCAAGAGTGAGCCCATAGAATTGCTACGAACAGATCTGGGTTTCAAGATGGGCCGCCGTTCCTTCCCTTGCCATTCCTTCTTCAATTCCTCCAGCGTACACGATCCACTCAACAGGTCAAGTGACGATTATTCGTCATTCAATTCCAGGGAACATGATCCAGTCAAGTGACTTCGAATTCGTTATTCAATTCCCAGGGTACGAACAGGTCCATTCAAGTGACGATCGATCATTCGTTAGCTGGCAAAATGACGGACTGACAATAATGACTTTGAGCTGCTTTACGTCAATTTAACTTTTTTCTTTAGTTGTTTACTTTTTTTTCCCTTTTTTTTTTCGGAAACGTTAACCATGTATTGATCATAATAAGAAACTTTACAACAAAAGTTGGGCAAAGGCTCCAGCGGAAGCTTTACAACAAAAGTTGGGCATATGCTCGCACTTACATGAACGCTAAGACTTCTATGCCACAAAATTCATCCAACAAAGTCATCATGTCTGTGTTAAACCCCCAATATAATAATGAAACTGGTAATAAATAGTTAGTGGCTTTACCGTTGTTAAGATGGAATTCGCGTGTTGATATTTTTATTTTTTTTTTAAAAATAAAGTTCAATAGATAAACACAAGATAAGACAATAATAATAATTATCAATATGTACGCTTACGCAAAAGGTTTATTAGAAGATGTGATTTAAATGTCGTAATGATTGTCCAACGAGCTAGCTAGTACTACTCATTATTAGAAAAAAAAAATTCATAGTTAATTGCAAAGGGCATAGGATAATGAACTTCTTGATAATAACAAGATAACGACATTTTTGGCCTGGTCTTTTAATTGACGGGATTGATTGATGGCTCTGTACAGTGGTATTACCAATACATGCTAACAAGTTTGGTACGTGTCTACATGAAAACTGTCGGTGTGTATTTAAAATAAGAATTAATATTTTCTTTTTCTTTTTCAAATGTGTTGTTGACAGTCTACTTAACAAATATGCGGTCACTTGCACGAGAGAGAGAGAGAGAGGAAGGGGACAATTAACATTGGAGGAGTCACTAATCAGTCGAAGCATGGATTGATGCCACGCCCAAAAAACCAAAAAAAAAAAAAAAAAATTGTGATAGCACCATGTGTAGTGTAAAATGGCTGGCCCATGTGGAGGGAAGGTGCATCATGTGCTTGGATAAGCTCTCTCGCTCATAATTTCCGTCAGCACATCAATCAAACAAAATACTCACTGATAACCACCTCACCTTGAATTCAGATGCTGCGTTGCATCTTAAAGCTGATAGAGCTGGGTGGGGAATGGTGGCCAGGGATTGGTTGGGAAGATTGAAGGTTGGATGAGGGTGGAGTTTGAAGTGGACTGTAGTCAAGTAGTGAAAGCAGTGTGCAGTGAGGAGGAGGACGTAGTGATAGCAACAATTGTACATGACATCAGGATACTTAGGTTAAAATTTGATGAATGTTGTTTTAACTTTACAAATAGCTAAAGTAGCTATTGCTTTGGGACAAAATACTGAATGGAAGGAAAACTTCCCAGTTTGGCTGCTGGAACTTGATTGTAAGGGCAGTTGCCCACCTATACTGTACTTGGTTTTGTGGGAATTGGGAATACCTGAATGATGGGCATGGGAGTGCGTTATCTCACTGAAATCACCTCCGAAAAGCTTTTCCACCGTAACACTAAGGATAGAATATTTGTCTCCGTCCAATGTATAGATTGTTATCCTTCAATGGATTAATCTTTCAAGTCCCTGCTGCATCAATGGTCCATTTTTGGCTAAAATAAAAAAAATGCAATCGACAATCTTAACTTAAAAAATTCTTAAGCTGCGAAAAAAAATAAAAAAATAAATCAGACAACCTTTAAGTCGATATTGTGACTTGCGGCGACCCTTATGATAGACAAACTCCCTACAAAACACTACTTTTGTGATAATTTTTTATTTTAACATTATTCCAAAAAATTTGCCCAATTTTTACCCAAATTATCCAAATTTTATTGCAAATTGGATAAATTGGATAATTGATTTTAACATTATTCCGAGAATAATGTAGGTAAATTAAATTTTAGTCTTCCATGGTTTGGGTTTACATATTCAGGTTTTAGTGCTAGGGTTTAAGGATTAGGATTCTAGAGTTAGGGTTAGGATTTTACAAAAATAAATAAATAAATAAAGGAATCGCCACACATGAGCTTTGCGGTGATTCTTTTTTAATATAATATTTTTCGCCACACATGCTTTTGCAAAAAAAAAAAAAAAAAAAAAAAAAACCGCTCCATTAACTTCGTTGGCAAAAAAAAAAAAAGAAAATTAAAACAATTTTTTTATGAAACCCAACTTCCTATTTGCGGCGACCCTTTAGGTAAAAACACCATTCAACTAACACCACTTTTATGATAATTTTTGGTTTTAACATTATTTCGAGAAATTCGCTGCACTGGCTGTGCATAGCATAGCCCACCCCTATTAGTACTACTACAAAGTAGACAAAAAAAATTTTTACGGCAATGATAGCATTTTTATAACATAATCTGTCATAATCTATATGGAGGGGAGTATAAAGAGACTGTGTATAAGGGGTTAGAAAGTATAAGAATATGACTAGACCAAAAGGGTACTCTGATACCTCATTTGAATTTTTTTCACTGCAAGTGGGGTTCGAACCTCCAACTTACGGTCCAAAAAGAGACTTAATTCCTTTTTTTTTTCACTACAGACCATCTTTTTTTTTTTTTTTTTTTTTTTGAGGAGGAGAAAGTAGTCTTGATGATGGCATCAAAATTCAACGCCCCTTCCATTTCATTTCCACCCTACTTCCATGCTAGTACTGCAAGCTGCCCGGTTGCTATCTTTCTATATAAAGTCCTCGCACCTTTTCTAACTAAATGGCTCCTACTATCTAATTTAACCATTTATTAGCATCAGTTGAGTATATTGCTGCCTACATCCCTTCCCCCAATCACACACACACACCCCGCGGGAAAAAGAAAAAAGTGAAAAAAACTTCCATCCCTTCCCCCAATCACACACACACACCCCGCGGGAAAAAGAAAAAAGTGAAAAAAACTTCCATTTCCAACATTTATCATTTGGGCTGTTGATCAGATCCACCGATCGCCCCGTTGACTCTTTCCTTAATCAACCATGACTGAGAAGGTAAGCCAATTCTCTTGCTAGCTTTCCCAACCATCCCTCAAATGTTCGTGATATATTATTGTTTTGCATCTTTTTTATTATTTTTATTAATTTTCCTCTTTTAGTGTTTGCTTAATCTGAAATTTTTAATTGCAAGTCTAAGACAGCACATACAACGTGGGATATGCTTCTTTTTATGTCAAGATCTTTAGCCACATCTCTCAGCGTAATAGTAGTAGTACCGTATGATTGTGCATCTTAATTTTACATTTCTTGATTGTTATATATATATATATATATATATATATATATATATATATATATATTCAGTGACGGAGCTAGGATTTTTTTTTTTAAGAGATCAAAATTTTTCATAACAAAATTATCTTAATATATTATGTTCAAAATAATTTTCACGTACTCATATATAAACTCTCGTAACATAAATTAAAATTATAAAAAACTAGAAAGACGACCTTTAATTTTACATATATATTTATATACTATGAATTAAAATTTTCAAAATTTAAACAACCATGGCCCATCAGCCCCTTGGCTCCGTCATCATATATACACATGGATCGAGTTTGACTATTTTGCTCCGATAATATACATGCAACCTTACAGGTGACTACAATGAAACTCACGGTTGATCTTCATTGCCCCAGCTGCTACAAGAAGGTCAAGAAAATCCTCTGCAAATTTCCTCGTGAGTCTCTTATAACTATCAATTCTGTCTCTCATGTTTTCATTACCAGTATACCAGTAGTTCTTTAGTGCAATTACAGTTGGTCGGAGGACATCCACCGTTCCGCTGACTACGGACATAGGCATGTGCACCACCATGAGTTACAGTTTTTTTTTCCCACTTTTTGGGATCATTTTTTGAACAGAAGTTAGGTAGTGTGGCTTATGAAACTACTGGTGATCAGTTAGGGGCTTTATTTTGTACAGACAAGAATTTGAGTTTTTGTTTTTTTTTTTTGGGGACGCTCAATTTTTTGGACGAGAGAAATCCGAGACCAGGTATATGATGAGAAGCAAAATCTGGTGACCGTCACCGTGGTGTGCTGTAGCCCGGAGAAAATCCGCGACAAATTATGTTGCAAGGGTGGCAAAGTTATTACTAGCATTGAGATCGTGGAGCCCGGGGAGTCCCAAAAGCCTAAACCCGACGACCAGAAGCCCCCACAGTCGGGAAAGGCCAAGGAGAAGACCATAGAGCCTAAACCCGACGACCAGAAGCCCCCACAGTCGGGAAAGGCCAAGGAGAAGACCATAGAGCCTAAACCCGACGACCAGAAGCCCCCACAGTCGGGAAAGGCCAAGGAGAAGACCATAGAGCCTAAACCCGACGACCAGAAGCCCCCAGCGGCGGGAAAGCCCGAGCCGTGCTCTCACCCGCCAATTCCAGTGGTGATCTGCTGTGTCCTATGTTCGGAAGGGTACCGAGGGGGACGATGCTGCTGCAGGAACTGGCGGCCTGTGCCCCCGCACGCGTGCGGGTGCGGGTGCGGATCCCGGTATAGTCATTGTGATTATTTCAGTGAGCAGAACACTGCGGACTGTACGATTATGTGAGAGGAGAGGAGAGGAGAATTTGATATGGGGTATGATATGCTATGAAAAGCCCAAGCCGTGCTCGCACCCGCCAATTCCAGTGGTGGTCTGCTGTGTCCTATGTTCGGAAGGGCACGGAGGGGGGCCATGCTGCTGCAGGTGCCGGCGGCCTGAGCCCCCGCCACGCTGTTGTCGCAGTTGTGGACATGGGTGCGGGTGCGGGTGCCGGTATAGTCATTGTGATTATTTCAGTGAGGAGAACACTGCGGGCTGTACGATTTTGTGAGAGGAGAGGAGAATTTGATATGCTATGAAAAGCATCCAAATTAATCAATTAATTTGGTTTGGTGGGCGGTACATGCAAATGCATTGAAGCAAAATTAGTACTAGTATTGTGTAGTTAGGGCCTTAGGCCCTCATGGGACCTATAATATAAAAGGAAGAAGAAAATAAAAAGTTACTGTGTATGCGATTATGGAGTGTATATATATATATATATAGACGTACGTGTGGGGATTTATTCAAGTTGGAAGTCACTTAGAATAAACTTTTGTATGTATCTGATGAATAAGTTTTCTTAAGTGTCAAGTAAACTTTTGTAAAGATGTTTGAGCCGTTGTCCAAATATTATCAATAAAAATTTTCTATCATTTGAAAAAGAAAAAAAATATCATTATTTATAATAATAATAATAGTAATGATATCATTAAAAGTGCATGCACTCTCTTCTTCTTCTTCGATCTTTATTGTTATTATTTTTTTGGATTTCATTTTCTTGCTTTGCTCTATAGTAGTAGTAGTAGTAGTAGTGGTAGTAAATTAATGTGCTAGCGTAGAGTTCTGGATATACATCTTCTTTCCTGTTTCTTCATTTCTTAAATCTCTCCATTTTTTGCCAGAAATAAAATTTAAAATAAAATTATATATATATATATATAAGTAGCAATGTGCTAGCGTCACAGGAAGGAATGCAGAAAGGAGCTAGTAGTACTTAACAGTTGGGTAAAAGTAAAAAAAAAGGCATATGAATTTGCATGCCATCTCAAATGCTCGCGATGCATTCAGCGACCGCATGCAATAATAAATGTCAAAAGTTTGGTCAACAAAAGAACAACCAACGTTAGTTTGATCATCAATTCATGAATTCATCAACCAACAACCTTCCGGGGCACCATGGCACGGCAGTAAATGGAGTGTATTATATAGATATATAGTTGCAAAGCAAGACAAGACAAGAGACAGACTCACTCACAGTAACCTATTTTAGTTTGATTGATTAATTAATTTCGGATTGGTTTGGTTGTCTCTGTCTTCTGTAATAAATTGTCACTCAGAGCCGGCGTCGTCCTGTTGGATTGTTACAAAATAATTGAGGAGAAGAAATTGCGAACGTGGTGGGGTCAGTAATTCGTTGTCCTTCCAACTCCAAACCCTCCTTCAACATACTACTGTTACCGGTCATGAGAAAAAAATTCTTGCTTCAGTTTCTTGTATGACGTAGCAGAAATCTATAGGTCGAAACTCGAACGAACGTCCGACAAATGACCTAAGAAATGATTTTCCTGGTGCCCATTGGGCTATAGAACCCAATGGATGATAAGGCCTCACCTAAAACATTAGCTAGCTGAAAACACCACCATCTCCGGTCCTTGCACCCCACCGGCAGCCCAATGTAGGGAAAAAAAAATAAAGGAAGAAAACTCAAATGCTGCGGACTGCTCTGCTGAGTGACGACTGAGAAGGAAGGAAGGAGAGTAGAGAGAAGAATGGTGGCCGCCTCCTATTCGCCGTCTCATGTCTCTCGCGACCCTCACCTCTTCTGTAACTCTCTTTTTCCCACTCACCTCCACCAACTCAGAATCATCCCCCATAACGCCCTCGCTTTTCATCCTCTCAAGCCCCATCCAAAACCTTCCCTCTCTATACCGGCTTCCCAACAACAATCCCCCTCAATTTCCCACCGCCCAGATGCTAAAACCATCTCTTCTTCCTCAAAAATCTATATCTGGGTCAACCCCAACAGCTCCAGGGCATCAAAGCTCAGGCGCAATTCCTACGATTTCAGGTATGCTTCTTTAGTCCAAGCTTCCCAACAATTGGACTCGTGTGACCCTGTAGAAGCTGACGTTATTAGTATTTTGGCTAATTTGGGTGGCAAAGTTGTAGAACAAGATGCTGCAGTTGTGCTCAATAACATGTCCAACTCTGAAACTGCGCCTTTGGTGCTCAGATACTTTCTGGAAAGGCTTAAGTTGAAGAAAGAAGTGATTTTGTATAATGTTACCTTCAAGGTGTTTAGAAAATGTAGAGACTTGGACAGAGCCGAGAAATTGTTTACGGATATGATTGAGAGAGGAGTTAAGCCCGATAATGTCACCTTTTCCACCATAATTAGCTGCGCCAGGCTGTCTTCTTTACCTGAGAAAGCCGTCCAGTGGTTCGAAAAAATGCCGTCTTTTGGGTGTGAACCGGATGTGGTTACCTATTCTGTGATGATTGATGCGTACGGGAAGGCTGGGAATGTAAATATGGCTTTAACTTTGTATGACCGTGCTAGGACGGAAAAATGGCGAATTGATGCTGCGACCTTTTCGACTTTGATTAGGATTTATGGGACGGCCGGGAATTTTGATGGTTGCTTGAATGTTTACGAGGAAATGAAGGCTCTGGGAGTTAGGCCTAATTTGGTTGTCTATAATTCCTTGCTGGATGCGATGGGGAGGGCCAAGAGGCCCTGGCAGGCAAAGAACATATACAGAGACATGATCAACAATGGGTTTGAGCCCAGCTATGGGACGTATGCTGCCTTGCTTCGGGCCTATGCTAAGGCTCGGTACGGTGAAGATGCGCTTGATGTGTATAGAGAGATGAAGCACAAGGGCTTGGAGTTGAGTGTCGTTCTCTACAACACTCTGTTGTCGATGTCTGCTGATGTGGGATTTATTGATGAAGCTGTTGAAATTTTTGAAGCTATGAAAGGTTCTGAGAGTTGCAAGCCTGATAGCTGGACGTATTCTTCCATGATCACAATATATTCCTGCAGCGGCAGAGTCTTTGAGGCGGAATCCACATTAAATGAGATGTTGGAAGCGGGCTTTGAGCCTAATATCTATGTCTTGACTTCACTGATCCAGTGTTATGGGAAGGCCAACCGCATAGATGATGTAGTTAGGACTTTTGATCGACTGCTGGGTTTAGGAATAACGCCTGATGAGAGATTCTGTGGTTGTCTTCTTAACGTAATGACTCAAGCACCAGCTCAAGAACTTGGTAAGTTGACCAGATGCATTCAGAAGGCTGACGCCAAACTTGGTCATGTGGTGAAGCTCCTTGTGGGCGAGGAGAACATTGAAGGTGACATCTTGCGGAAGGAAGCTGGCGAACTCTTTCATGAAGTTGGTTCTGATGTTAGAAAAGCATATTGCAACTGTTTAATTGATCTTTGTATCAAGATTGATCTCTTGGAGAAAGCTTGTGAGCTGCTAGACCTCGGCCTTAAACTCGAGATTTATACTGATATACAGTCTAGAACTCCAACCCAATGGTCTTTACATTTAAAGAGTCTCTCACTTGGGGCAGCTCTGACGGCATTGCATATATGGATAAATGACTTGTCCAAGGCCCTTGAAAGTGGGGAGGAGCTGCCTTCACTGCTTGGGATCAACACTGGTCATGGAAAACATAAGTATTCAGAGAAAGGTCTAGCAGGTGTTTTTGATTTACATCTGAAGGAACTGAATGCTCCATTCCACGAGGCACCTGACAAGGCTGGGTGGTTTTTGACGACAAAGGTTGCAGCCACATCGTGGTTGGAGTCTAGAAGCACTCCTGAGGTAGTTGCTGCTTAGAGATTGTTCTTTGTCTGGCTTACATTTTCAATACTAGCTTTTAATTTTGATAAAAGATCTGGGAAAAGGGTATAACTTATTTTGATTCTCTTTGTTTTTGTTAATCTAGATCTCTCTCTAGATTAATTTTGTCATGGTAATGCTCAAAATGTAGTTGCTATCAGATGATTTTTCCAATTTCGATTGAGCTTATGGTGCAAGATTAAAGGAGTTTTAGAATTTTCAAATCCCATAACTACTCTTTAAGTATGCTTGGTAACGTCTTATGGAAACAGCTTTAGAGGAAATCAAAATGGTGAGGGATTGACTTTGGACTTATGATAAATATTACATTTAATAATTCGTAAACATCTGCTAATTTTTTCACTAACAGGGATTTACCTAGATAAATCAGGTGCTCAAATTCTTTGACTGATGTTCCAGCATGAAATAAGTAGCTGAAATTATTAAGTTATGTTTAAATTTCATGTTCACTGAAGCCTCCAAAAAAGAGTTGATGTCACTCGGGTCTAAACTCCCAAATACCACATGTTTAGAATATGCAAAATCATCTGCATGTTCTGTTTCTCTAACATATGGAAAAACCTCCTGAATCCTATCTACATTTAATTTCGCCCTATATCTTCACAGAGGTAGCATATGACTGACAATATGTTGTAAGAGCAGGAGCCTGATTACTATTATTTTTTTATGTCTAGTTGTAAACATCCTGCCAACAAAAGTATATGAGAACTATTTGGTGCAAGGTACAAAAATAACTCAGCTTGCCATTGAAATTCATCTGGGAGTCATATTGTTGCTAATGAACTGTATCCAGTAATATTTTACTCCTAGCCTGTTGGTTCCTAAAGAGTATTTAGTGTATGCCAGTTGTCCAGATTGCTATTACTAGTGTCTTCTCAATGTTCAACCTGTAATTCTAGACACAGAATGTGAGAAAATAAAAAATACTTGAAATTGTAGTCCATTGATATGTAAAAACACTTTCATATCATGATAAAACAAGCCATATTAGGTCTTAAACGGGATGCCTGGAATACAAGCATGATACAAGCGGATTACTAGTATTGTTTCAGTTACTAACACTGTAGGAAATAAAAATAAGGAAACAAGGTGTAAACATGGACGAAACAAAAGCTAATTAGCAACCACTGAGATGCTCTTCATGTACATGTCCATACATATCACAATTGTCTGGTGCACCTACTCCTCATACCTCCATTTCTTCAGAATTGAAACTTTTTCAAGATGCTTTTGTGGCCCTAATGGATATAATGAACCATCAGAAAGGACATTGATGTTGAACCTTTATGTATTAAAATATGGTAAAAACGGTGTAACTCTAATGAGCAAGGAAAGTTAACGAAAGGTAATTACAGGTATAGGGAAATACATACCTCCTAGATGAGTTCATGTTTCTAATCTTGTCATCCACCTTGGTAGAAATTGAACTCTTATCTTTCCTCGTTGCTTCTCTCTTTGTTCTCTTATACTCCATTTCTAGGGCTTTTGCCAAAGTCTCAATCTTTTTATTAAGCATCTGTAAATGAACAAATTTGTGATGCTGGATTCAGACTGTATAAAAACCAAAAACAGTAAAGAGAGCATGCGTGCGCAAATACCAATCATACAAATCCTAAGAATTGTTAATGTTCACCTTGATATCCTCATCTTTAGTATTCAGATTACTGTCTTTTGCCTCACAAAACTTCCTCAAAATTAGGACCTCTTTCTGAAGCCGGTCATATAGAAACCCTGAAACAGTATCAGTATTTTCAGTGTTGGCCCTAGCCGTACCTTTTGCTTCCTGATTGTCACCAAATTTGCTTTTTATGTTCCCTGATCCTGGGATTTCAGTGTTGTCACACATAACAACATCCATTGCAGAATTTTCTTTTCCATCCTTGTTCTCCTTTTCACTGCTGTCCATGACTTTCTTTCTAGTAGCCCACAAACCTTTTATTAGTGGATTTTCTGAAGCATATATCTTTTTTATACCACTGGACTTCACTTTTTCTGCAAAATCAGTTTTCATCTTCTCCACAGATGACATGTCAGGACTTCTAACTGTGGTAGCTCTTGGTTGTGATTTGGATCTCTTCTTCAATCCAGCATTACTTGAAAGGATCCCAAAGAAGTTATTGGTTTTTTCAGATTTTAAGGATCCGCTATATGTGTTTGGATCGATGGGGATACTGGATGCATACTTCAAGCCATCTTCCAATGTCTTTAACCTGAGCTTCAGTTTATCCTGGATCATAAATGAAATGCAATCAAATATTTCTGATTTAATAGGTTAAGTGAGTAAAATATTAGTGGACATGATCATTTAGACCTTCAATTGAGCTTCTGCCTTAGCTGTTTTCTCTGATATAGCCAACTTGTCTCTCAGACGTTGCATCTCTGCCTGCAAGACAAGGATGTAATAAAAAAATTGCAAAATGAAGTTGTTCTCTTCATCTGCAAGGGGTTAAACCACGAAAAGCAGATTATGTAATCATAACAGGGATACCTGCAACAATCTTCTCTCTTCTAGCCATTGCTTGACAGGCATAACTTTGTCATTCTCATCCTTCCACTCATTAGCCACCACACTTGCTACTCGGTTTGCTGAAACCTTGATTCTTGCTAGTTCCCTTTCCAGTGTCCTCTTCTCCTCCTACATGATTGTGCAGAATTATCACTAGTTATTATAAACTTTATTGACAGTTCTCAGCTTGACAGGCTGAAAGGCATCCCCATCCGGAAAAATTAAAAAAATGGTGATCTACTTGTAATTCAGAAATTTGCCGTCGGTAGTCTCGAATTGTGTTGGCAGCTTCTCCAGCGGCAAGAATTGCCTCCTCAAGCTCCTTAATGGTTTGGCTGAGCTTTTCAACTTCTGAAACTTTTTGACGGTTTGTTTTGTCTAGTATTTTGTTTTCTTCCTGCATAGAGATAGTTGAATATCACATAAATTTATAACTTCCATTCAGGCATTAGCATTTATGGTATCAAATTTTAGTCGGTGCATGCCTGGCAGATCTCTATCTGTCTCCTGAGCTCAAAGTTCTGGTTTTGAACCTCTTCTACAATGAGTGCCCTTTCTAAAGCACTCTTCAGTATCCTCTCCGCCTCAAGCAAAGCTGCTTCTTTTGACTTGTTCAGTCTTTCTATAGCCCTCTTATCCTCCTGCAGTGCTGCAATCTAGAAAGACCAAGATGCATGTAAATTATACAAAAAGACACCTTACAGTTCGTAGGCTCCAGCCTGTGCTTCTCCAGAAAGTAAAAGAAATCCCATATTTTGGTCACGTTTCCTTTTCAGGGAAATTCCCATCTATCGTGTACCTCATTTTTATACATCTTAATATCTGCTTCAAGAGGAGCAATGATGGACTCCATAGGAACAAAATCATCATCCTTTTGATCTGCATAGACTCTTCTAAGTGTTGCTTCAGCAGCATATTGAGCAGCCAATGCTTCTTTCTTCTCATAATTGAGTTTCTTGATGTCAAGGTTCTGAAATTACCACCAAGTAACATATTACTACAAAATGAAGTTTTAGCTGCCTAGGGACACAGAAAGACAAGATTTCACCTTTTGCTCGAGAAGGCTTTCAGTTGCCGTAAGCTTGTTCTTCAATCTGTTCACCTCACTTTCAAGCTGGGAAAATGATAGAAGCGCAAAGTTAAATGTATTGATGACTAGTGTACACAGCAGTTACAGAATTCTCACTAATCTACGACCCAGACTGTTTACTTTGTCATTAAAATCTTTCCCTAATAGAATCTGTATAGGCACCTGCAGGCCATATTCATGACTGTTTAGTGTTAGGTAAGAACTCAAGTACTGATTATTGCCCCCGCTATTTTTTGAAATTACTTCTCTAAGGTCTATTTAGATATAGGTTCTCAATTGTAATTGTGTTACCTCCTCTATGGCTTTATCCTTCAATACTTCTGTTGCTCTCAGTGCCTTGATTTCACTTTGAGCTTCCCCCAGCTCTCGATCCTTTTCTGCAATTTTTGAACGACACTATTGACATCCTGATGGTAATATATTGCTAATGGCAATTTTGACAAAGTAAAAAACTCGAACTAAAATACAAATCAAGATATTGAAAGCTGCATAATACTACTGACACTGAAAGCCGGTGAATTGATGTTATCCCCAAGGACCCCAAACTACCCATAGTCAGAGATCCTTTTGCATTGATACAGGCTCCAACTGGCCAGTGTCTCTTACAAGACCGGTGTCATTGAACTGGATATTTCCAAGGGTGCTTCTTTAATAAAATTATGGAAGGGGAATTAATAATATGATGGAGGCGTAGAGAAGGGAGGAAAGTCCCTAAAACAAGCACGATGCATTTAAGCAAATATGCGGCTGGAGAGCCACAAAATTTGTTGTTGAGCTTTGCATATTAGCTTCTGCAGCAAGCACTGGAGGAAAATTCTTTGCTAGCCTTTTTCAAGTGCTATTTAGATGGCATGGTCCAAACATCTGGTACAATCTAACCTACGTGACAGGTAATCGAAATTTACTCAAATGAGAGACCCATGGGGCACAATCAGACGTCAATCCTCAGTTCTGTAATTACCTAACAGATTTCTCCCGAGAGATAAGCTGAAGTAATCATGACTACAAAGACCCATAGAGCTTACAAAGAAAGGCAGCAACTCGTTCGTACGGTAGGCAATTTGAAAAGGGAAAGCAAAACTCAGGTGGGAGCTTACAATTACATGTGTGTGTAATTAATTATACAAGTTAAAGGTCTCTGTCAAGAAACGTTTAGCTGAAATGATCAACCATGGGCCCGGAATCATGTTGTAGCCAGACAGGTTGGATTGAACGAAGGAATGTAACAACTTTGACAACTACTCATTAGTTTTTAACTTTGTTTTAGGTCATGATTAATCTATCATCACCATATATGGACGCCTTTCTTTGCTGTTTGCTCTCTAATTTTGGTGTTTCACTCACAGCCACAAGAGCAGAGCTAAGCATGCTACGTAGACGTCTCTTGAGTCTTGAAAAATAAAACATGGCAAGGGCGGCAAATACTAGTAGTAGTAAGACCAAAACATATAAGAACTTAAAAGTTGTTTCCGGGGACTATTGAATTCTGGGATTCCAAAGTCTTGAAAATTCACAGATCCCAGAGATTAGTTGTAAAAGGATTTTAAGGAATTCAGAAATTCAAATATGGTTTTTTTTTTAAATATTAAATGTGTGCGTTAAGAAGTTGCGGTGAGATAACCCCCAAAAAAAAAAAAAAAATTGCAATGAGATGGACAAGGCAAAAATTGCCAACCATATATATTAAATTACCCAAGAACCCCCACCGAACCTTAAAAAAAAAAAAAAAAAAAAAAAAAAAAGTGGAAACAAAAAACCCAAGAGAGAATGAGGAGCAGAAGAATATGAATAAACCAACTTGACAAACTAATGATCCGTTGCATTGCACCCAAGAGCCAATATTTTGTCAAGTTTTAGCAAACAAGTTGCAAAGCTAAGATACATTGCGAGGTGGAAAAGTACACAGAAGATATGTGGGAAGAGAGGAGGGGTTAATTCTCAAACCTCTGAGTTGGTTTTGCAATCTATTGAGCTCCAAGACCACAGGGTCCGGATGAACAAGACAAAGTTGATGATCATCTCCTCCAACTTCTTCCATGCCCGGCATTTTTCTTCAAGTTTGTCTCTTGAGCAGAGTGTTGATATGCAGAAGAAGCTAAGACTTGTGTAGCTGGACGAGCAGGAGAAAGAAAACGAAGCAATAATAACGCTGAAATGGGCAGAGGGTTTAAGGAAAGCTGTATCCTTGTGTACCATTATATACTAGTAATGAGTGCCAGTGCTAAAAGTCCATACTGGCTTAACGAATTGACCGCAGAGGGAGGAATGTACATGGGATACGGGACTTCCCCTCGGTTTGAAGCATACTCCAAAATAACTGATCAACATGATAAAGAAATCGAAGCCGGCCAAGCCGGCTACGGTTAGCCAGCAACCCCTCCTTCTCCTTTCCCTCTCACTCACTCTTGACAGTAACCATTGCAATTAATGTTATCATCATTTAACGCATAATTATTGTTTGTTTGCTATAATACCAATAACATATCTGTGTTGTTTTTTTTGTATGCTTATCCCTATTTCCTTATAATCCTAAATGTAAGCATAGTATGTAAATCATAAATGATAAAACAAAAATTTTTTCTGGTTTAAAACTGCCACAATCGAAACGTCCATCCTAAAAATAAGTGTTCTATGTCCTTCAATCTAAGCTAAAAATAAAAGGGATCCTTTTTTTTTTCACCCTCTGTCTCCCTCTCTCTTTAACTGATTGCTACTCCTAAGAGTTAGGAAAATTCTCCTATTGTGTTCTTTTCATAAGAATAGAAACAAATACAAAAGAAATGACGTGTTTCTTGGCTTTCAACTCAAGAACAAAAAATTACACTAATAAGCAACAAAAGATGGTAGGTAGGCTAAGAAGTGTACTTGTTTGCAAGTGCATTGGATCATTTGAACTTTGAAGTGAAAAATGAAAGAAGAGATTGAATTTTTTTTTTTTTTTTTTTGATTTGGCTAAGAGCATTGTGTAGCATGCTTGAGAGCATGGTCATTCAATTCCCAAGCGTAATTAGCAACTAAGATAAGATGGAGAGAGAGAGAGAGAGAGAGATTATTGAGGCATGGTGTTTTTGGTCATGACATGATTTGCAAATGTTGATAGAAAGCTCTTTCTTAGGGGGATCCTTTAATTGCTTAAGCGTTAAATGCTCCCGCGGACTTAGTGGGAAGGCCATGCTTCAAACAGGACGAGATTGAAGTTTGGAAATTTATCAATGTAATTAGAAAGGGATCAAAATGATGAAGTGGCTTGAAAGTACAAAATTGATCATATTCAAAAGAAGATTATCAAGAAGGAAAGATCTTTGCTTGTAAGCATGCGTCATGATGCATGATCATGATCGGCTGTAACAGAACTTTGTTGAAGCTGCAGCCTGCTCAAGCAAACTTGCCAATGGATATGGCTCTTTTCATCATCGTAAATACACATAAAACTAGTCTGGTTTTTCTTTTTCTTTTTTTTTAACCTTTTTGGGGTGAGGCGACGAAATGAAGACTCCATAGTCGTACACCTGACCTACTCGATCGGCTCATTAGCCCTTAAAAAAGGGAAAAATAGAGAGGAGAGAAGACAATGTGACATGAATGTTCAAAGGAACTTTTGATTAACAGATCAGATTTTTCACTAATGTTGTCCCTTGATGAAGTTCCTTCCCACTGACCCATTTTCCGAAAATGACTTGAACACTGAAGCGTTGAAATTTGTGAGAGATATTTCTCCCGGGTGTGTGTTCCTCATTTGTTTGAGTAGGTAAAAATTTTGATGGCACATAGGATTTTGTTGATCTTTTACCTAATAATTTTCTCAATGATTTCATGAAGGTGGCGCTTTCATCAAGAGTACCATCTTGAAACCAATCTCCAGAGCACAAAGTACTGAAAGTAGGCGCGTGCGATTGTAAAGAAAAACAACAATCAAATCAATGGCTGGGGACTGGGGTTGGACCATAGTTCTTATTTGTTCAAAATTCAGCAGAAAAGAAATGATTTAGATCCCGGAACTTCATTAGTTTAGTGGATTAATTGCTAAAGAATTGTGTGTTATCCTTAACAGTCTTGAAAAATCATCATTTTTGTGTTCACCTGTTGCACTGTCCCCTTGCAAACCACACCTACTACTAGCCATTATTAGTGGGATTGTTAGTAAGCTCGAATTTTCCAAATGCAAATAAGTACCTTTTCTCTTCCCCACTCTTTTTTTTTTTTTTTTTGGTCTCTCTCTCTCTTTTATTATATATTTATTTATTTTCTTCTAATAGTTATATGAAGTTTGGTAACCTCACTAAATTTTCAATTCGTTCTCTCTTTCACTTTTTCTTGTTATTTTATAATCATCTAATTTCTCTCCAGTAGTTGTTCAGCAACAACTTCATTAGCTATAGGAATGTGTTTTATATATGTTGTTCTTTGAAGTACATATTTCAATTGATTTGTAAATGGTATGTTGTTTCCAAAAAAAAAAAAAAAGAGTTATATATATACAATAGTTATATCAAAAATAAATTTAATTAAACTGTGAATAGGACTAGGAGAATGTTTGAATTCCGTTAACCTATATCTCTAATATAATTTAATCAATTTTACCACTACTTTATTCAATTTCCTTTTCCTTTTCAAATTTGACAATTTGGTCATACAATTTCATTGTGATGTGTGGTATTGTATTTAGTGCAAGCAAACAAAAATATCTCAGTTACTGTGAATGTTTCTTTCATGTAATCAATTTATTTAGTTGAAACGTTCTAAACTTTCATTCATTGACGTTCTTCTTTGCTAGCCAGTATATCTAACTTTGCATTTCTGATTTTTTTTAAAAAAAAAAAATTCTACAATGGATTAAACAATAGTTTAAGTATCTCTTTTCAATAGTATCCACTAAGAGATGATAATGATATATAGCAAAAAGACATCGATCTCAAGTGCCATGTTTAATCCAACTCTTTTTTCTTTTTTTTTTGAAACAATCGATTGGCCATATTAGTTGATTTTGGTACTTGTTTAAATTTTCGTAGGCGATCATGTTTATAATAGTAAGTATTGAATTATGAATTGAAATAGGATTTGGTCTTTGTCTTAAATTTTTTGTGATTTGGTGAAGTGAGTAAAGAGTGACTTGGAAATTAAATAAAGAATGCAAGATTAAGTATGGCGCTTTGATTGAAATTTAAGTAACAGAAAGTAGCAGAGTAGTGGAAAGGGGTCTTAGATGACAAAGAGTTTTCAAGATCAAAGTGGGTGTTTGAGCCAATTTTTGAAACCTCAAATTTAATTATTGGGGAATTATTTATTTATTTATTATAGTAATTTCTATACACGATCAGAAATTTAAGGTTGTGTTTGGATTGCATTTTTCGTCATTTTTTATGGAAAAATTACTGTAACGATTTGATATATGTGAGAGAAAAAGGTGATAGAGAAATGTGATCACGGAAAACGACAATATTTTCCGACGGAAACAAGCAATCTAAGCAGAGCCTAAACTTGCGCTTGCAAAATTGTGATCCGTATTCAAATATTTCTTTCTCGACGTTTTACTAGAAAGAAGAACTTCACTTTCATCGAGATCACTTAAAATTAAAGAAAGATAAATATTATTATTAATGTGAAAAAAGCTCAATGACTTGAATTTTAAGAAACACGCCTGCTCCTCTAATTAATCAACTAAGAAGGTCCTTAAAAGTCTAGTAGCATGTGCATGTGTGGGCTTAATTAAAAACAAACTAGCAAAAAAAAAAAAAAATCTAGAAAGCAAATTACTCACTAACATTTACCAATGGGTGTTAATTCACACTTCACAGAGGATATTTCAAGTTTGTTTGTATTTTCCATTTCTTTACATTCTTATTTTTATTCAAGAATAAAACTGGCACCTGAATAAAACCGGCACCTTCAGAAGTCAGGAGCACCTTCAGAAGTATACGTTACTACAGCAAGATATAAATGCATAGATTTGTTGAAGTAAAAAGTAAGAAAAATTATATTACTAAACATGAGAAAACAAGAAAGTGAAGGAAGCTTTTTCTCTGCAATGTGAAAACGAGAAGGAAATAAAACAGGAACGAAATGAAGCACCGATAAATGTTGGTAGTGTATGTAAGGGTGTGTACTGTACTATTCAAGTTTAATTTGTTAATAATAATTCCATCTAAAAAGATAGTCTACCAAAGTTAAACTAAACTAGTACTTTGTCTATAATCTAATAATGCAATAAGTTTGAAAATTTTTTTTTTTCTCTCCAAATTAGAACTCATAATAAATAAGTTTTGTTGAATAATTTAATAATCTGACAGCACAGAAAATAAGAAAAAAATGCAAATCTAACGGTCACCATGAAAACAACAAAAAAGACATTTTAATGAAATATAATAGAAATACACATAGTTTTGTCACTTCGACGTTAATGCATTCGTTTGATTAAGAAAGGAAAAAATATTAATTGTAATAAAAAACACATATTAAGGTATAAGTGAATTAAAATAGAATTGACAACAAAATGACATTAGTTTTAAATAATCTTTTTCGTTATATTAACAAAATAACAAAATGTCAAAGAATATAACAATTTGAAAAAATCCATGCAATTCGACAATTTTTAACAAATGCAACTTAATTTGTCAAATATAACTTTAAATGATAATTCATATTGAACTAAATACAAATATAAATTCAAATAAAAATAATGATAATAACATTGTAATCCGATTAAAACTTAAATTACTTTGTCAAATATAAGTTGAAATGATCATGTAAATAATACTTCAATTGAATTATATCTCTCCAAAATCTAGAGTTTGAAAAGTCTATTAAAAATATTTGCACCTTATAAACCGTAGGCAGATGACCTTATTCCCCTAGTCAATCTTATAAAGCAATGCCAAGCAACTAATAAACCAATTTAAACTTGTCTAAGTTAAGAAGGCAAGCAACTAATAAACCAATTTGCTGGATAAAGCACAGTTCCATGCCTTCACAGGATTGCTTTCCGTTTGGCAAATTTACCTTTTTGCCCTTACCCCATCAACCTAGAGGCTAGAGCTAGGACCAGGGTCACGGCACCCAAGGCCCAGGACCCCCTCAAACCCCAGGCATGATCGTTCCTTCAAAATTTCAAATCCATTTTTTTCGCTTTCTTTCTTATATAAATGTCTTGAAGATTTGCTGCCTTTTTAAAAAATTCTCACAGAACATTTTTTGTAGGCAATCCATTCTCTGGTTTGTGTTACTCTACTCGTGCATGCTACGATCCATCTGAAGAGTACAGCGCCAAGGCCAACGTTGTGATGGAACGCTTCCCAAGCTGACTGATCCATATGATGAAGACTACGACCTCACATTCCCAAGTTGATTGTTTAAGAGTAATGTAAGATTTATTTAATAATTAATATTTAGAGTGTTTTATGTGATAGTAGGTTGGAATAATAAATAGTGGAACAATATATTGGATTAATATATTTATAAATAGATATAGTAATATTGTTGTGATTTGTATTTAATTTTTTAAGAGTAACAGGATGTAAATATTATTTAAATTAATGGAATGTAAATCATTTTTAAAGAGTTGAGATAAATTAATAATTTGAAATAATTTTGATATGTTTATTTTTATATTGTTAAATATAAGTGGAAGTAGAATAAAGAAAATTTAGGGAACAGATTAATTATGATTGTTGGATAAAATCTCTGCTGAAGAGCTACAGATGATAATTGTTTTCATTGAGCATGGTGAATAGGATGACACTTCCTTCATGTAAGAAGTGTTTTTGTGCGAATATTGACCAACTTTCTGTTATTTCTATTCCTTCTAACTGAAAGATCCATCGAGTTTTAGCATGATAGCAATTGATGACTCCTATGTTGTCTGTTTGTATATGCGAGAGTATATCACCAATGAGTACCTGAGATAGAAAATAGGGGAAAAACGTAGTTGTATTATGAAATGAGAGTAGCAATGTAGTGTATGAATTATATTGATTGGAATGTAATTTGTATGAAACTCACCAAAGATTCAAGATCGTGTGTTAGATAGTGGAAGAGTTTAGTATTAGAAAAACTAAAAGAAAGGAAATATAGTGAAGAATATAAATTCATAAATATAATATATACAAATTAAGGATTTTTAACAATTTGAAATTATAAATTTCGAATCATATATATGTATTTATTGATCGAATAATTGTTTTTTGAATCAATAAATATTGGATTGATTTATTTTTAAGTATATATATATAAGATACATGTCAAGTACATATGATTTTCATTCATTTGTATTAATACGAAATAGCATAATCAATTTATATATATTGACTGGATACACATAGAATTTGTATTCACTTGCATCTATTAGATGCACGTAGGATTTTTAGCGATTTGCATATTTTTTTCATATTTAATATTTTTGCTAATATATACATTTTGGAGAAAATTAATTAAATTTATATACATTAGATACATGTTAAGTACATATGATTTTTATTGATTTGTATTAATACGAAACAGCATAATTGATTTATATATACTGATTGGATACACATGAAATTTTTATTCATTTGCATATATTAGATGTACGTAGGATTTTTAGGAATTTGCATTTTTTTCATATTTAATGTTTTTGCTAATATATATATTTTTGGAGAAATTTAATAAATAAGTAAATAAACATAAAAAGAAGGCTATTTTATGTATTAGATGTGCATAGCATTTTTAGTGATTTGCGTATTTTTTAATAGTCAATATTTTTGTCAATATACACACTTTCGACAAAATTAATAAATAAGCGAGTTAATAAATAAGCGGATAAATATAAAGAAGGAGAGAAAATTATAAATATAGAAATAGTCTCGAAATTATAATTATTTGATATAAATAACACTTATTATATGTTAATACAAGGCAATATTATTAATTTATATATATTAGATATAGGTTAAACACATATAATTTTCATTGATCTGCATTAATACAAAACATCATAATCGATTTATATATATTGATTAGATACACATAGAATTTTTATTCGTTAGTATGTCTTAGATATACATAAGATTTTTAGTGACCTGCGCAATTTTTTTGATATTTAATAGTTTTTTAGTCTCGAAAAATAGTCTCGAAAATGCAAAAGCTTTAAATTAATAATTTAGTAGTTAACAAATATTATGGAAGTTACATTTAATAAATATGGAATTTATATACTATTCTATACATATTTGTGTATTAGGTGTACAAATAATTTTTTAGCAGTTCGTATATTTTTTCACAGAATCAACATTTTTGCTAAAATATATATATCTATCTATAGTAAATAATGAATATCGTAATAAATCATAAGAATTACAGCGAAAATGGAAGAGAAAGAAAAGGGCAAAATCGCAACATTTTCATTTTTGCTAATATATATAATGAATATCGTAATAAATCATAACAATTACAGCGAAAGTGGAAGAGAAAGAAAAGGGCAAAATCAGGGAGTAAAGGTAACAATTACAGCTGCGGAAAAGGAGGGAAAAAGAAAAGAACAAAATTGGGGACAAAATTACAGACGTACCAAGCAAAGGGCACAATGGGAACAAAGCAACAAAACAAGCAACAAGGACAAGCGGAAGCGGAAGCAGAAGCAATTGCGGTAGATGGAGCCCGCGAAAAGACGAAAAAGGACAAAATGAGCTGCAAAACCACAACGAAACCGGCACAATCAACTATTCATCAGGCTTCGCGGCTTTAAGTAGTTTAAGATATATATATGGCTCTTCATTATTTGCAGAACCAGTAAAAGGGTGCCACAACCAAACTAGTACTACTTCCTACTGAAATGAAGTAGTTCATTTAGGATTTAGCAGCCACGAGTTCTTAGGGAGAACTGATAATATGCAATGCAAGGGGAAACTAATGCTCGAAGTGTTCACATATACGTCTAAGATCAGCTAAAGGGTTTTAAGTGGACAAGGGTAATTGTGTACTTGTGTGAATAACTATACAACAAGAAAGGCATAAGAAAGGAAAAATGCCAAAGGTTAGGTTTGTGCTAACCTAACTGCATAAGAAAGGCATAGTTGATCACCGCTCAGCGATGAATCCCTACGCTTAAAGAAAATTGAAGCCCCCCTTTTTTCGTATCCGTTTCTTTCCTTAAATGCTCCGACTGAAAATCAACCAGAAAAGAGATTTCAAACAGCACTAAGCAAGGGACAATGGAAATCTCTGTCAAACTTCTGCATTACAAGTATCATTTTGCTGCCGTCCTCATCTCCTCACTCATTATTGCAATCTTTGTTATCATGGCCCCTCATTTTCTGTCAATCTTCTCCTACTTCTGGCCGCTTTTGCTCTCCACCTCTATATTGTTGGGGACAATCATTGTCTTCGGTCAATCTGCCCCTGAGTTCTACGGCAATGGAAATGGCGAAGGCTTCCTAGACTATGTTGCCGGGAGGCCAGAAGAGCTGGAGGATTTTTAAGGCTGGTACGTCAGTTGCAAGCATGGTGATTCTACTATTCAACTGTAAAAGTCTGTAATAGACTTGAACTCATTGTCAGGTCCCCTTGTCTCCGACAGGACCATGCATCATATTAGGAATGTGATTCAATGCAACCAGATTGTTCCTTAAGAGGAACCTTTACACTTATGCTGAACCTGTAAATTGAAGGTAATAACTTAATAAAATAGCGAATGGGTTCCTAATTCAAACTTGAATTTGGATTGGACACGATCGATGAGTAGAGAACAGGATGAATGTGGATAAAAGGCATCCACATACTCCATAAATATAGGTGATGTGGCTGCCAAAAAGTGGCATATAGCAAGAGCTACCTTTACATCATCAAGGGGAAAGAAAATAAGATGAAATGAGTGTGAAATCCGGCCACCGAAATTAAGCACAACACCAAGAGAAATATAGAAAAGAATACTCTGCAAAGGACCTTATTAGTTGATGTAAGAATTTCTCCGATTACACATTCAACAAGAGAAAAACAATGAACAATGAAAAAGCTCAACATAT
Source organism: Coffea arabica (assembly GCF_036785885.1). Classification (NCBI taxonomy): domain Eukaryota; kingdom Viridiplantae; phylum Streptophyta; class Magnoliopsida; order Gentianales; family Rubiaceae; genus Coffea; species Coffea arabica. The sequence continues at coordinate 42,880,902 of NC_092326.1, read as the reverse complement.
TCCAAGTGTTCAGCCTATAACAAATGATACCCTTCAGCTTTGGATGTCAGACGAAGTTGTCAGGAGGAGGTCAGATTTTGTCAATGTTCCTGATTGATCGATGTCTAAGTTTTTAAACTGCTGCATCACCGGCGCAATATCTTCCTCGCTTATTTTCCCCATCTCTTTAAGTTTGTACAGTATAAATTCTGATGCACTGGATGAAAATTCGAGGCATACGAATTACTATTCAAGTGAATCTAAAATAAAACTGTGAGATAAAAAAAAAAAGAAGACGTACACAAGTGCTCTGCAGGATCAAAACTACGTTTAATGAGCTTACTTACCTGACTGTGCTATCTTGATCAAGATCTGCAGCCTCGAGATCTGTGATCGTTAGCTTCCTTGTTAGAACCCACTTTACTAATGATCTTCGCCTACGCTCAGTATACAATTCTGCAAGGCAGTAAAAGACCTGTGCCAAGCAAAGGGTGCTTATCAATATCCAAAAAGAAGCAAAGAGTCGCCCAGCTCTTGTTGAAAAGCTCTTGTCTCCATATCCCAAAGTAGTAATAGTGGCACAAACGCAGTATAAGGCATCGAACAAACTCAAATCCTCGACTTCATACAAGAAGATGGTGCCAAGAATTATAAGCAGAAGAAGAAGGCTCAGAGCAACAACAAACTTGTATTCAGTTTTGTAGGCTTCAACTTGTTTGAGGATTTCAGACTTGCCAAGTTTCTCCTGCAAGTGTGTCGCTTTAACCAAAAGGATTTCCTGTTTTTCCAAGATCGAGTCCGCAGCTTTACTTAAAACAAGGCCAACCAGTGTCATGCCAGCAAACACAAGTATGCAAGCGAGGAGCTTAGACAAATTGCTGTTAGGAACAAGGTCTCCATATCCAACGGTAGTCATTGTGACAACACAGAAGTAGATTGCGTCGAGAATCTCATTCGTTTTCTTACCGGTTATCTGATTCCTGACGACAGAAAAGCAGAGAACTCCCATACTGATATAGGCCACCAAAAAAATGACTACTTGTTTGTAATTAAGTTTATTTTGAGAAAGAGATTCAGGGTGCTGATCCAATATTCCGTAATCATTCTGCTCATGAAGAAGGATGTCCTTTGGAAGTGCATGGTTAGAGCTGCTTGGCCGCCTTCTCTTCATAGTGTTCTTTTCATTGTGCAGAGAATCCAGAGACCTTGGAAGGAGTGGATCTTCAGAGCAACCATCCTCCATCACAGCTCAAGCAGAGAGGTTCCTGTGGTTAATAATCCTGTACTATTTTAACTTTTGAGTGAGTTTGAACCAGTAACATCCTCCTTGGTGCGTACAAATGTTCATTCAAATCTGTGCTCTACTTAGCAGAGGATATCTCTATACATGTAGTGATATGACAACTACTGCAAGATGTGGAACTTCATTGGAGATGGAAAAAAGAACACAAAGTTATCGAGATAAAGATGTCCGATTGATTCCCAATTACCATATATGCAATCAAAAAAGAAAACCTCTCTTATTCCACAGATCGTCCTTGAAATAGAACTAAGGGGATCAAATGAAAACTAAAACTCGATCCACGTTAGCGTCTTTATTCACCTTCAAGAAAATTTATATTTTATCAGCACCGGTAAGACTGACCATGCAATCAAGTGCAGTGTGGTGCTGAATGAAGATCAAATATATTGATTCTTCATTCTAGTCAAACCATGCATGGCATGCTGGTGGAATACCACATTAATTCCAGATATATATAAGTCAGGAAATCCCACAGGGTCTTGTTTCTGTTTTTGCTGTATGATTGAGTATTTACAAGGATGTCACAGTTCTAGCGAGCACATTATGTCAAATCAGACACGCAAGTTTGCATGTAAGCAACATGATTATTTGATCGATCAACAACTATGGGAAAAACTGAATTCAACAATATACATATGTCGAAGCATTCTATAATACTAGGTCACGTACAAATTCACATCCCCATGTTCACGGGTGCAGTAAAAGCAACAAGAGAGAGAGAGAGAGAGAGAGAGAGAGAGCCAGGGGATTAGGCCTGGTGCCGCATTGCCAGAACAACAGCGGTAAAAAAACCACCGCCACCACCACCGCCATAACAAGAATAAAGAAAGAAGAGGATGTGCAAAGGATAAAGGAGACGTTTAACCATACCATACCTTAATAGAATGCGTAATTGGGGCGTTGCATTATGTGGAACATGTCTGCTTGTCATGAGTTAGATTAAGAAAAGATACCGATGTTGGACCGTGACCATCGGCACTGAGCTCTGAATCCTCGTACTGATTTTAATTGTTGTGGTGCAGCGTCCAAATTACAGAATCCATCGAGTGATGAGACCCACAATGGTTGGTTTCCCTTGTTATCGTATCCCATTTTGGAATGCCAATTAAAATGCCAGTCGAGGCAGCTTGCTTCTCAGCCTTGCATGGCTAAAGGCAATTACGCACAATGACATGTAACAAAGGGTGCAACTCAGTACTGCTGTCTCTAGAACCACAAATGCATTGAGGCTTGGTAGGGTGAGTGGTAATCCCACCAATTTGTTACAATTAAATGTGATCTTGCTTAAAAAATTCAGACGAATGTGTAGTGCATCGGTCTGGTCCGATGGTAGTTCAATCCCCTCCGACTTATTTTAGAATCTCTTCAGATTCTCCCCCTCCTCGTAACATAGAAAACTATCGTATCGACAAAAAAAAAAACAATACTGCTGTCTCTAGGTCACAGGGCCGACTAATATGTAAGAACTAATACTGCTAGTTACTAACAAGAAACCATTGGACCATTTCAAATTGGTGCAAGTGCAACACTAGTAGGTCGGAAATAGGTGCATTTCTCTCTTTTTTTTTCAAGGGTTATAACAGTAGCTAACTCTTTTTTTTTTTTTTTTGGCTTTTCACCAATTATGAGATGTCCTCCTATTTATTTGAGACACAATTGCTTGAGAGTTGAACCAGAAGTGTACGCTTATTCAATGACCTCATGAAGTTACAAATGTAAGCGAGACCTTTTAGGTAAAATTTATAACTAGTAGTAGTAGGTTTTACTCTTTCTAAGTTTATCGCAAGGAAGGGGCAATTTCTATTGTAAACTTTTTTTTTTTTTTTTTTTAGGATTCTCTTCATTGTAATCCGAAGTAATACACACTTCGCTATATAATTAAAACAAAACACAAAATATAAGCTGCATTCTTCAAAGGAATGAAAGATTTTGAAAGGTTGATTATTCATAATTTACAGAAGATTCGGGGTTTTTTTTTTCCCTTTAATTAATACTACTACATGAATAGAACCAATTCTCCATCATATAGCCCAGAAGATTAATAAAACAAAAATAAAAACATACTAATTCTAAACTTGTCTGAGCCCGGCGTGCTTGACCCATCGCTTCAGGCATCCTCCCAAGTCTCAACCATTTTGCAGTTGCCCAACGTATGTTCAGACTCAGCTCTCAGTCCATATCGGGATTCTTTACGCAGGCGAACTCTCCAGCACTCAAAAAGGGATCTTTCTTGCTCGCTGTTGCTGACGACTACAGCGATCGTCACACGGCAACTAGCTGTCGGAAGAAGAGAAGGAAGATACTGAAGATTTCTACTAAAGGGCCAACTCATAATGTTTTACTAATTCTTTACAGGTGAGTTTGAGCGCAATTTCGAACTAAATTCACTACTTTACTGATTTACTTCCAGTACTCCCTTTTCCCTCTCTGCATATCATTCTTCTGTTGATTGTCTATGCAATTTGATTTCACGGTCTTGATAGTTATTGTTCGGACAAAAGTGTACCAGTCTTGATCAGTTGCAATTTCTTCAGTTAAAAATTCAATCTTTATGCGCGTAATTTTATCTAGAATCTATGTCTAAGGGCAAGAGGAAAAGGAAGGGGGAAAAAAAAAGAAGCCCTTACTGGTTGCTCCTTATGCAGTGGGGTAGGTACAATGCAAAAATTAGAGGACTTTTCAAGGAGTTATGTAGATTTATAAGCTAAAGCATCAATTGGGTTTGGTGGAAAATGGTGTCAATACCATCTAAAAACATATGGATGAGGAGGCAGCAATGTCCTTGTGGGGATTGGAAATGTTTTCTTGCATACGAAGGAGAGGCTGAGGATACTATTATTTCGCCCGAAAGTGCAGTTAAAAATGTTGATTTCGGGTCCTCCGAAGCTATGGTTGCCCCTTATGTGGGAATGGTATTCAAGAACGACAATGACGCTTTCGATTATTATGGTAATTTTGCAAGAAAGAATGGATTTTCGATTAGAAAAGAACGCTCGAGATTGAGCCAACAACTTGGTGTTTACAAGAGAGACTTTGTTTGTTATCGTGCTGGGTTTGCACCTGCGAGAAAGAAACCCACTGGGGAGCATCAGAGGGATAGGAAGTCTGCCCGGTGCGGGTGTGATGCAAAGATGTACTTGTCAAAGGAAGTGGTAAATGGTGTTTCTCAATGGTTTGTTGTGCAATTCAGCAATGTGCACAATCATGAGCTCCTGGAAGATGATCAAGTGCGTCTCCTTCCAGCTTATCGTAAAATTCATGAGGCAGATCAGGAGCGCATTCTGTTGCTGTCAAAAGCTGGTTTTCCAATACATCGCATTGTCAAGGTGCTTGAACTGGAAAAGGGAATTCAAGGTGGACAACTGCCATTTCTAGAAAGGGATGTCAGAAATTTTGTTCAAAATCGCAAGAAACTCGTTCAAGAGACCGATGCTTTATTGAATGAGAAAAGAGAAAATGACACAATGGATCTTCTCGAGGCCTGCAGGGTGACTAAAGAGTCTGATGCATACTTCGTCTATGATGTCACTGTAGATGAAAATGACAGGGTGGAGAACATTGCTTGGTCATATGGAGACTCAATTCATGCCTACAACATGTTTGGTGATGTAGTTTATTTTGACACGACATATCGTTCGATGACTTATGGTATGCTTTTTGGAGCATGGCTAGGGATCAACAACCATGGAAAAATTATTTTCTTTGGTTGTGCTTTATTGCAGGATGAGACACCTCGTTCATTTGCTTGGGCTTTACAGGTGTACCATCAAATCACTCGAGACATTGTACTGTCTTGGATTTTTTTTTTTTTTTTTTTTGTCCCTCTTTCATGTATTGACTTAGTTATTCATGTAGGCTTTTTGTCGTTTTGTTAAAGGAAGATATCCACAGACAATTATCACTGATATTGACCTTGGACTGAGAGACGCTATAAGAAGTGAATTACCAAATACCAGGCACATTATTTCTATATGGAACATCCTACCAAAAGTGTTCAGTTGGTTCTCTCTTTTACTTGGACCAAGATATTCAGAACTCAAGTCTGAGCTTGAAGTATTATATCACGTTGAGAGCACAGAAGAGTTCGAGTATCAGTGGAGTCAAATGGTTTCTCGGTTTGGACTTAACTCAGATAGGCACATTTCTTTGATCTTTTCCCTCAGGCTGTTTTGGGCATTGTCTTACATAAGAGGTTGTTTTCTTGCACAAATGGCATCTATATCATACTCGAAGTCTGTAGACACATTTTTGAAAGGAATTTTCAGTGCTCAGACTTGTTTGCGTAGCTTCTTTGAGCAGGTAGTATGCTTACAGTTTTATTGTATAATTATTACATTAGTAATTGCGTGGTTTAGATTCCTGAATACAGCCATAACATCCTTTTTCAGGTAGGAATCTTATCAAATTACAAAGCTCAGGCAGCACATGAGGACTTGCAGTATATGCAACTTCGCACATGCTTACCTCTTGAACAGCACGCACGAAATATACTTACCCCATTTGCGTTTAATGCTTTACAGCAAGAATTGATCTTATCTATGCAATATGCTGCTTCTGAAATGGCTAATGGATCATATCTTGTACGTCATTTTAAAAAGATGGATGGGGAATACCTTGTTATATGGATTCCAGAAGATGAACAAATTCACTGTTCGTGCAAGGAATTTGAGTCTTCAGGAATCTTGTGTAGGCATGCTCTTCGAGTACTTGTGGTGAAAAACTATTTTGAGCTTCCTGACAAGTACTGTTTGAGTCGATGGCGACTAGGAAACTCATTAGTTTCTTATGGTGAGCATGGTAATCAAATTGGAATTGATAAATGGTTTCAGGAATTCAATTGTCTTACAGAAACATTATTTTCTGAAGCATCACTAGCAAAAGAGCGTTCTGATTATGTGCGTAAGGAAATTACAAAAGAACTCACAAGACTCATTAATGAAGTAAGAGATATGCCATGTAATTGAAGGGCTATTGTAACTTCAACACTCTTGACCAATTAAACGGATTGTACTAGAATCTGCTTAAGTAGATGCACCTACTTAACAAGCTCTTTGTTTCCAAAACTGGGATATAAGGACATCTAAGTGATTTTCCAATCAGAAGGTTATGGAGGGTGTGAAATTTTGGAGATGAAGATTACAGCTTGATAGTTTGGCATGGCAGCTTCTCTAATGACTAAGGGATTACTACGCTAGCATTAGCATCCGCTGTCCCTGATCAATGGAAGAAAAGCCAAACAAAATCTTCTCGGATTTTGTTCTCCCTTGAGTTGGAAGTGTTTATGATCTGTTGTACAATAGAAAAGGTATTGCAGTCACAGGGTCTAACTACTTATTCCTGCCTACTTACATATAGACTCATGTAAATCCACTGTAAGTAGATCATTTACTCATAGGTTTGGAAAGTCAAATTCTAAACCACTTTTGAGCTATTTATTTATTTTTTTGAAAGAAATTTGTCATGAAGAATGACTTTCAGATGACTGACTTTTGGATATGTTCTTTTTATCAAGAGAAATGCTAAAAAAAGTTCCTTGGACTAGGTAAGATGCTAGAGAAGTAAGTTTTGCATAGATGTAAAAGTTTCTGTATGTGCTATGGTTCTTAATGCTAGATGACTTACTGCAGTTAAGACATAAAATTTCATTCCGATTATGCCGCTCATTTCTCTTCTGTACAGCGTGGATGCATTAGTTGAACCCATGGTCATGTTTTATGACTAAATGAATCTTATATGTTGGTATCATGATGATTTTAAGTTTTCATAGTTGCTAGAAGTTGTAGACAGATGATATTTCGAGTAACAGAACATCTAATGACCCAATATTTGTGAATAACTGACTATCAAGATTGCTTTTTTGTTGAACTTCACTGGTGAGATAGATGTTAATCTGCATTACAATTTGATTATTTCAACCAAGTCTTCTCACTCTTTCCTTATCTATAAATTTCCTTGTAGGTTATTTCTTCCTTTTTTCATTAGCTTATCTTTATTTTATGAAGAAGAGAAATCCTTCATGGGAGTCTGCAGTTTAATCACTGAATGGTTTTCACATAGCTGATATGACCCATTGTTATGGGTTAATTCTGTGTTTTGATCGGGAGGAGAGAAGAAAATCCTTTCAAACATATAGTGAGGGGGAAAATAACCTGCCAGAGGTGAATGGTTTGTGAATGAATTTTGGGAAAGTTTTTTAGGCAAATTCTGATGGTTCAAATAATGCCATCTTTAGGAATTTCTGTGCCTGTACATGTACCCTTTCTAATATATCCTGATAGTCACTGTAAGTGGCATCTTTCTTGTTTTCATTTCGTTATTTCCCATGGAATTGTCTTCATTCTGTCTTTGATAATATGGTTAAATAGTCAGATGACCTTAATGTTGAATTTGTGAAGCGGAGTATGTCATCTTGCAGAGCCAGGAAATGGAAGCTAATACTTTGCTATGACAAAGTTTATGGATTTTTCTCCCTTGTCAAACTAAGCAACTCTGAATTACTTCCTTGTTCTTTTTAAGCTGGTATGATAATAAAGTTTTCCCACTTAGCTATCTCGTGGTACTGCCTGGTGGCCAGTTGGTGTAGTGCCGCCCAATGCACAAATATTCTGACCTGTTTATCTTTTTGTGTCTCTGACAGTAGAGAGTGATGGCCTATTTGATGACATGCAAAACAGAAAATCGACCTAGTCCCTTTTCTTTCTTGTGCCTATTTTTCAATTCATTCATCCGGATGTTACAAGTTTTCTTTTTCATCAAACAAACTTGCAACTTGGAGCGGTAACTTGCATTAGCGTGTTGCTGATGAAAGAAACAGAAGATGTGGTAGTTAAAAACTTTATTTGAGTTATGAACCGCATAATGTATAGTTTCAGATCACTGCTGTTGGCATGTCCGCCAAGAAGAGAATGTTCATTAATCCTAATTGTGTGTCAGATTATAGTGTGATTAATGTTTCTCAATGTGGTATTGTACTAGCTCATATGCTGTCAATCTGACTATCATATCTGGAAAAGGTGAAAAGCAAAAGAGAGTAAGAAATAAACCATTGCGGCCCTTAGTTGTCCCAAAATCACATGTTTTGCATGTATGCCTTGTTTATCTTGGTAAAAATCCACCTATTCGTGTTGTTTGTCGTTAGGCATTATGGCTGAGCGTAGTTGCCTTGTTCCTAGTGTCAAATTCAATCTGTGTTGAACATGGCTGAGGATACGTTCTTGTTCATGGTGCTTCTGATTAAGAATATTGAATTGTGTGGCACGACATCTGCCTTTGTGTTGGTTTTCTTATGTATAATTGGAGTGTCGCAGCTTGGAGGATGAGCAAAATTATGATTGTCATTGTTCTCTTCTAACAGTTGCAGTTTCACGTGCCTTGCAATAACTGCCTTGGTCTCTGCAAGGATCAGGGGCGCCAAAAGCTTCTTGTTTTGTTCTCTTGCTGCGTTGGTGAACACGAGGGATCGTGTGCCTATCTACTTGCTTCATTTTGAACCCTTTAAGGCTGAGCTGTGACATAAGAATAATAATAATGTTATGCGCTTCCATTATCACGCATTCACAATTTCCGTTCTGTGGATTGACTTCAAGTTTTAGGGAAGGCAGAACGTTTGCTGTACGATTGACAATTATGGCATTCCACTGTGTTCGTCTTCACCTGATGATGGATAGGAACTGGGGTCTTGAGTTCTCATTATTCATCATTACCTTCCGCCCGACACCGAGGCCCTTCTGGATGTGTCCTCCAATAACTGCAGTCGTTGCATGTTAGACAGGGTTTAACTCGTTCCCTCGTGGTTCGAGGGACCCTCTGATGGATTCTCTGTGGAGCAAACAAAAGGGCAACAAGATTATCGAAAAGGAAAGCCACCCCATTGTGGACCGCATAAATCTGTAGCCAGGATATGAGCTTCATCGTCTGAGACTACTGCGTAGTTTTACAGGACAAGGAGAGCTAACAACTGTCATGAGATTTCCATTAAATATCATCGGTTTTGGGTTTCATTCTTTAACAGCGCAAGTACCGTGCCATGATGCATGTTGTATAGAACGAGTGAGATTCATACCTCGACGTTAGTTTCTATGTACAAATTTTTTTTTTTTTTTTTTTAAGGTTTTCTATCCCGATTGTGCCTTAAAATGTTCCAAAAATATCAGCACTAGAGTGTTGCAGTTGAACCACAATAGAATCATACCTTAAAAAGAGTGAATCAGAAAGTAGCACAGCACAGGAATTGGAATAGAAAATCCTTTACACAGTTGAACCGTAGTTGTTCAGCATATACTTCGGGAGTCGGTAACTGTAAAAGATTTTTACAGTCATTAGCTCAATCACCAAATTGATTAATTTATCACTACAAGTTTTAGGTTGACGTTCTTGTGTTTGCCGGTATGCAATTGTCCAACCACGTGTATGGCTTTGCCGAAATGTTGGCTGCTCTAATTTAATTTAATTGTCTCTGGTGAATGGTCATATGTAAGCGTCTAAGTCAACCGGCGACGATAAGATACGCTACGGGAGTTTGACAAGTGTGATTACCAAAAATATTAGGTGTTGTAGTGTGTCAACCTTTTCATTATACGTTTGGGGATAATTAGCTTCTTTTAATCTTGAACGATCAATTACTAGCGTCTAGCGTAGAGGAGGATGGCATTATAAAGATCAGACAAAACCCATCAGGAGCCTTTTACCTCCCGTCAAAGGCTAAACCATTAAGCCAAAGCTCCCGTTAACTGTCAAAAAGTACATCAGATGGAACGCATTATGGGATGCCAGCTACCGTACATACAAGATGCTGCTTATGATTGTAATGCTCGTTTCTTTGCCTGGCCGACATCTCAGGCCGCAAACCTCTGCAATTTGGCACGGTGGCCTGGATGATACTTGGGACCCTGCACCCTTCGACCTAACAATAATACCATTCTTTCGTCAATCCAACTTCGAACTTGCATAAAGTTTTGTGCGGCAAAAGTCACTCATAAGAGCTTTTGATGAGAAGCACATGTTATGCATTGCAATTTCAGGTGGTGGGATATAGATTCTGTAAAGTGGGATACAGATTCTGTGAAGTGGGATACGATGCTTGCTTCGAAATAAAGCAGCATGATAGACCCCAAAAAAAGAAAAAAGAAAAAAAAAGAGGTGTCTGGACTTCTTTGTTCCAATTGTTTTCTATGCTGTCAAACTGCATTGAGAAAAACTCAGTCCTATCCTAGGACTATTAATGAAAACTAGACAATATTGGGAGGTGGATTGCATCTCAAAAACTTAGTAGGCCCTTGTTTTGATAATATCTGCCTCTCTAGTCAAAGCAGCAGCTATCTAGTTAAGTTAAAGAAGAACAATAATGCATTAACCACAGGACAGTGCTACCCTAAACAAACAAGCAAACAAACTCCTATAACTTAGCTGAGCCTTTAAAGTTGGTTCTACCATTTTAAAAGCATGAAATTTGGATATATATAGTACGAGTGCTTCATAATTTCGTACTATCCACGTCTACGTGTAATCTCTTAATTCTAGCTTTTTCCCCCACCCCTACTCATCCGGTTTCAATTACCCTAAATTAGGCTTCTAGTCGACATCAATTATCTGTTTCAAATGGCCTATATATGTAACTCGAAAATCATTATTGTGCATTTTTTATACCAGCTAAGATTGTTCAAAAAAATTACAGTTGAAGAGGTCAAAGCGTATAATTAGCATTTCAAAATGCAGAGGTTTAGATTTAATTGTCCTAGTCCTTTCCTTTGTCTCCATGGCCTTCCAAAAAAAAAAATTTTGTGTGCGTTAGGCAATGATCCTGCAGGGCCAAAGCTACGTAAGCACACGAGCAAACAGTCTAGTAGGCGAAGAGGAGAAAGTAAAAAATAACGACTCAGTTACGAAAAACACAGAAGAAATACTACTTGGCAAGAATTGAAGGAAGTGAGCTTCTTCATAATAAGATAAAGACAAGCTAACAACTTGAACTAAGGAACAGCATGAAGTTTTTTTTTTTTTTTTCACTTTCTTAATGAGCTACACAGTTACAAGTTGTGGTTGTTGAGCTTGGATCCTGATTTCTTCCTTCATCTTCCTTATAAACTCTTCAAACTTCCGATTTAATTCCTCAGTGTTAATATTTACTCCAACTTCTTCTTCAGATGCTGATGCACAAAGCAGACCTCCGCCTTCTTCCATGTCCTCTTCGTCTAGCGGTATTTCTTCCTCTTCTTCTTCAATCAGGTCTAGATCTTCATTGTCAATCATTAAGCCTCCAGCCTGCGTGCCTTGATCAATCTCTGAGGTAAAAGATACACTCACATGTTCATTTCCGTTCTCTTGTAGCTTCAGTTTTTCTTCTGCTGCATTAACTTCAGTTTTATCAGGACAAGCATGGATCTCATCCTCTTGTCCTGCAAATAGAGTTGATTCAGACACCGGCTTTTCTTCTCTAACTTCAGTAGTACTCCTCGTGGACTCGTCATGATCATTAAAGTCTGGCACGGAAAGAGAAGAGGAGTAAAATTTGAACGTCTTGCCAAGAAATGCAAGGATGCCATTGCAAACGAGGAACATGTACTTCCTCTCGAGGGCACGAGCGAAGAGTGGAAAAACTAAAGCTGAGAAGTGGAAATTGTAGGCGAAGAAGAAAGAAAAACCCGTGACATAGGAGAGGAGGAAAGATACAAGAGAGACGGGAAGTAAAAACTTGAATGTTTTCTTGATGAAAAGATAGTAGTATCTGTTGGATTGACTTGAGATTCCAGTGTCAGAGAGTTCATTTTGATCCATCTTCCTCTCTTTGTTTGGTATGGAAAATGCACTTGACTTTAGGTATGCGACAGGTTTGGTTTGAGCTTGACCTGGACTGTACGTGCTTCTGCAATGAAATGAGTACTTGTTCGATGATCAGGGGAGTCGATCTGTTCGGCTTTGGTTGTGGTTGTGGTTGCGGTGGGTGAATATCATGTCATGTCTTTTTATACTGCTTTGATTATTTGATTCAACAATCATTTGGGCTTGTTTCGATGGACGAGAATGCCCCTAGTAACTATGAATAATTTCTAATTGTAGATCAGTCTATCACCACTTGTCTGTGTTTTTTTTTTTTTTTTTTTTTTTTTTTGGGGGGGTGTGGGGAAGGCGGATTTTCTCAGAATCATTTGGACGGTACTCTTACATAATGGGAAGGGGATCTCTATCTAAAGACTAAAGGCAGAAAGCATCTTTGTGAAGTTTCTAGCATCTACGCCAAGAAGCTTTGTCCACCAGTAGAATACACTGCCACAATGCCGGCTAAAATGGCTGCAATAGTAGTGTACACCCACCGAGGCACCGCATCAACACAATCCAGAATATTTCCCACTGCAGTCCGATGGGGACCCGAATGTTTGATTCCACCACAATGCTTTTCCTCCAATTTTCTCAGTCGCTGTAGCTAGCATTTAGCTATGTCTTACCCAGAAAGTGTGTATGTACATGCGCATAAAGGCATATGGGCTTGGTTCCTTCTTGTATCAACTTTTTATTAAAAAAAAAATTTTTCCTTAGTTAATTAGAACGTATGAATAGTGCTGCATTGTTTAATTTGGAGACAAATTAAATTGAAACAAATCATCATCCAAAAATATTTCCATTGTTAGTTCCAAGGAGGCAGGAAACGAAACAGACGAGTAACAAGTTATGCGAATGAGTGCTGCGTGCCAAGGTACCTTCCCTGCATCAATTCCAGACATGGATCGGCTGCTGATCATCGAAGTGTTGTTAACTTTGGGATCCATCAGGCTGGCATTGGCAACTACTCCTTCCTTCCTAAGCCTCTTAACTGGACTCTACAGTCTCTTGGTAAGCAATGAGCCCGACCTCAAATCACATTAAAAGGTGCATCATGCATTCTTCAGCTCACACACGGCTTACAATTATTTTATATTTGGGCTATAACTCATTCATTTCCATGACAATATACCCTAGGAGGCAGAGAAATGTCACAGTAGTTATATATGCGACTCTGTGAATTTTTATTCCGCCTTCGAACTCTTTCTTTTCTCTAGTCCATTTGTAAGACTCAAACCCTTATATCTAATGATTTTATTCCCCCTTCTCATATATATCTAATGATTTTCTTGTTTTGTCGCAAGTTTATTCCAGTAACCATGTATAAATGCCGACCGAGCTGGAATATAAACCAAAGTTCAGCACACATTTGAATTCCACAACTTTTTTTTGAATTCCACAACTTCATTTCACACAAAGAACATCTATAAGCTTAATAATTAACAGAAGAGAAGAAACAATATGATACCATCGAGCTCAACTCATATTGAGATCGGACATAATATTGAAGCTTAAGTCGACCGAGTTTTAGTTTGAATAAGGTTCAATCTCAATCTTGCACAGAGTAGGTTGAGATCGAGGCGGCCTGGCCCTAATGATGATGCTTATACATTTATTCAAAGTAATAATTGATAAATTTATTTTTTGAATTAAATATATTAATATCAAATATTTCTCAATTAATTATGTGTCCTTGACTAGTAGTTATTATTATTAGTTAGATATGAAGGAACTGACTATTGTTAGTGTTTCCATTCATATATTTTTGTCGCCGCCGGTCATTAAAACTCATTGAATTGAACAGGACGAGGGTGGAGGAGGCCACAGCGCATGCCCACAGTAGCTAGCCGCTCAACACGCCCAGCTTAACGTACGTGTTAGCGTGCATGAAGCAAGCACACGCTTCAAAGCTCTAGTTCACAGAGCCTTTACAGTCACTGTTCTCAATTCACACGCGTCGTCACAAAACAACATATATATGTATATAGCGGGGCAAATCTAATCTATCGTGTCCAGGCCTAGCAAATTCTAAAACAGTTCTTACCGTATATATGCCAACTACATCAACTCTCAGTATTTAACGATCAATCACGCCCAAAGAATGCTGTTTTGGCGTCTTAATTAAGTTTGAAGGACGACGTTACAAAAAAAATAAAAATAAAAATTGGTACGTAGTACAGCACGTATTCATTCATGGTTCGGTTCCCCCATTAATTTGAAAACATGACCGTAGACACGTGTATATCAGCCAATGAAATCCTCTTGATCTGCAGTTGTCAATGAATGCTTTTCTTCTCGGGGATGATTGTTAGCGAAGAGTATGCCGAAATCACAATCCGAACAAAGCTTCTATGTGTGTTCCCGAACTTACCTGCAATGAGTCGAATAGAGGGACCAGCTTCCCGTTGTAACTCTGACACTGAAGTCAGTTGAGAAGTAAGAGGGAATAGAGAAAGTAATTGTATTGTGTGGCGTTGTGTGTGTACCTTGTTAGATTTCCTTTGTTCCTTATTTATAGAGCTGCTAGGGATAGTTTTCGGGGCGTCCAAAGTTATCCCACTACCCCACAGTAGTTATTCCATTGGAATACGAGTTCTACTGGGTCACTAGAAGCGGAGTCCTTCTTGGACTCTAACCCTGGCCTTATCCCGAAGAATGAGGAGCTCCCTTGCCAGTTCGGCATATGATCGAACGGCCTCATAGGTTGGGCCGAATTGGCCCGAAAGAACGTCACGTGTCGGTGGACGATTGGCTCCTCTACACTAGCCCCTCTTGGAGACCAGAGTCATTTGAACGGCACTTGGGATCCTCGGTGACATGTTTTCTATGCCAATCCAATGCCACCAATAATGTTGTGCCAAGTGTCTTGTTATTATTTACACTTTAATTTTTTAATAATTCAACTTGGCTTGGTTTAACACAAGTATAAATAATAACATGATACTTGGCGCAATTCTATTGGTGGCATTGAGTTTGCATAGAAAAACATGTCACCGAGGATTCTAAGTGTTTGAACGGTGGGATGAATCTGGACTGAATTTTGAGAATGTGTCAGTTCGGCCAAAGGTCACGTCGCTGGCGTCATGACCTCGGACATTTTGTGTAACAGCCACGTTATTCCGTCACTTCCTACAGACGGCGCCAATTGATGCGACTACTGAGAGCGCGATCCGATCAGAGCACCAAGGATGTTCTCGTGCTGAGGAGAGCTGAACTAGCACCCGCAAATTGGTCACGAATTGACCTGCAAGAGAATGAACTGCGGGACTAACTCTCCGTTGTAATTTCGACGCTCATGTCAATTATGGCTACAAGTGGGGATATTATGGGGAGAATAATAGTGTTGCGTATTGTGGTTGTGTACCTTGCTTAGGTCCCGTTGCCCTGTATTTATAGAGTCCCTAGTAGTTATTTCCTCGTAGGAATATAAGCCCTACTAAGTTACTAAGAGTGGACTCCTTTTTAAACTCTACCTCCAGCCTTATCCCGAAAGACCAGGGATTATAGGCCCATTTGGCCCATCCCTCGGGGAAGCGTGGTGGCCACGCTCGAACAGGCTTCCCAGTCAGTCCAAACAGGCTTGTCCGAATTAACACGTGTCCATGGCAGATTGGCTCCTCCACAGTTAGCATGCATGCATTCGCAAATTTCTAGTTGAAAGCCACAAGAAAAAGGTCCTGCAGTGGAAATTGCGACTTTTTGGTGATTTTTTCCATGACAAAAGTTCCTCTTTCCAAAGGTTTGCTGGTCTCAGTTTTGTTTGGCAACGTAGTACATTGAAACATAGGTCGAGGAGTCCCACTGCACAGTTTGAGCATTTACTAATATGGTACTGTGTATGTACCAGTAATGGTTGAACCCCGACGATGCTATTTAGTCACATTACATATTCTCCAATATTCAATCTCTTAGAACATTCGGTTAAGAGATGAATCATAGATTCATACTCAAATTGGAAGTTTCCTACGGATGCGTTAGAATTTATCTAGGACCATGTTAGTTACCCTGCCCCGTGCTGTTAGGAACATAAATATCAATGACGTACTTTTGTCTACTAGTACTTCAACATTCTCGTACGTAATGCTTCTAAAAAAAAAAAAAAAGAGATTCTTGTACGCAAAGCGCAACATTTTCCTTTTTACAGTTCTTAATTAGTATTTCTCCGAGACAAGCCTAACCCTCAAGGAGATCAACCGATCAAGGAAGAAGAAGTCTGTGGAAAATATGAGAATTGAAAGACATCCAGATGGCCACCGAAGTCAGGATTGCGAACAAGCTTATCAAAGAAATAAAGGCGTAACAATCGAGGCCCTTTGATATTCAAGGCTAAATTCTACTGCCGCTTCGTCTACTATGACTCTCAGTATTCCTCTATTAAACTTGTGGTTTCGAATAGCAAAAAACCTCTTGTATACTTGTTGGTTTTCTTGAATGCATGAAAATCATCTGAAGTTGATTTCTATGGCCAACCTTCCAAATCTGTAAAGTTGATTTCTTCCAATACGTACATAGTACTTACTTCTTTTTGAAGACTTCCAATGAATATGTAAATACTCAACGTATATATATATAGGTCCTAGAAATGCATGTCAACTCAGGAATCATGATACAAACCTAAAAGGGCGCTTGAATCCGTATCTAGTTATCTTATCGATGAGTAAATGCAGCGAGATTTGGTTTATGTTTTCCTTCCTCTTCGGCACCATGTTACGGTAAAGACTAAGGAGAGCTAGTGAGTGAGTAGCGACAGCTAGGCTAGCAAAGTAGTAACTTCTGTAGTTATTTGACTCCCTCCCTTTCCTTAATTTAATTCTGGGGCACAATTTACCTCTTACATCCTCTCAGAACCTACCATACCGCCACTCTTTAGTGGTGGGTAGGTTACCAGGTCAGTAAATGAGAGTAGTGGGCGTTGGCAGGTAAATCAATCCATGGCCGTGCTTCGCTTGCTACTGGGAAGCAGCAGGAAACACGGAAAATTTTTTATGTCCATTTTCCTTTACGTATATCGTTTCAATGATGATGATTTTTTATTTTTCAAATATTTAAAGTTTTTATACTATAATTTAAAAATAAAAAAATTTATTTCATTAGTCAACGATTAATTTAATAAGATTATAATATTCAAAAGAGTCTATCTGACGAGACTGGACGCTCGTCAAAATATAGTTCAGATGTTAAAATTTTAAAAAGATAAAATTAATTTTAAAAAAAGTATTGAAATGTAGCAAAGAATTCACAGAATAATTAATATAGGACTAGTGGGTTTTAAATGTGTTAAGAAAAAAAAAAGGACCTCATCGAAAACAGGAATAGAAATCAAACCGTTTTAGTCGTGGGTAGTCCAGTAAATTTGTGTTACAACCCGATTAGTACGTCATAAATGTCACTAACCCCTTCGATTTACGCACCCTCCCCTCGATCAGCTCTTCCTTTCCGACTTGTGCTGTCCACTTCCCACTGCCACCACCTCGCTACGACTGCTATAACTTAAGCATCAATGCATTTCCAAGTGGCCGTAGAACTTAGTGTCATTTCCAAGTTCGTTGCTCAGTCTCTCCCTGATCAATAAAGAACTCGGTCGGCTTTTTTCAATCTCTCTAGTTAACGTATCATAAATATAACTACTCCATTTCTTTTCTTCCAATTTTTCACTCATATTCTCCTCCATTAGTTGATAGAATACTTTGATTTTGTTGATAATTCTTGGCTCTGTTCATCACAGATGTATTTGCTTCTTTCTTTTCGAGTTACATTCTTTTTTTTTTTTCTTGTTTAGCCCAACACACACAAAAAAAAAAAATGTTGTACATGTTATGTGACTTGCTTATATATATATGTATAGGTTTGGTCTGCCATTTCCTCCTTTGCTTATTCAAACTAGTTTATCTGGATAATGCAGGTTTAATTCTTGAAGAAGTTCTAAGAGGATATTCACGAGGGGAAGTAGTAGTGAATAGCGGCCCCATGAAGATTGCTGTGGACAGGTGTAGATCAGCTAAATGCAAGGCGTGCATGGCTCTGGGTTTCGCGTGCATGCTTCTTCCTTTGCTCTTTGGTACGTCCTTAATTTCCCAACTCTGCGGCCTATATGGTTGTTTATCTTTGTTGTGCAAGTTTATGTATATGAAGCGGCTAGCCAGAATCAGGCAATCAGTAATCCCTCTATATCGTCATCCCCTGCTACATTAATGACCAGTGTATTGCTCTTTTCTGATCCTGCACCTGCGGATCCAAGACGTTTCCATCTCAGGAAGCTTTCAATCGATGGCTTTGGTCCACATGAAGATACTCCTCTTTAATCTTCGATTCTAATTGAAGTTCAGCAACACCAAATATCAGTTTTTGTAATCTGAAACCTTGGTCTGCGTACTATTACTTCATGTTAAATTGTTAAAGTAGGGGACTAGGAAGTATTCTCAACCCCAACTCTATCGAACAGTGGACTATGAGTTCCCTGATTTGACATTTAGCTTTCCCCTCCCCATTTCTTTCTTGTGTGACTTTGAGTCCCCTTTTACCGAATGGTTATTAATATATATTTGTAAATTTGACTAGGTTGCACATATATATTTCTTGACGATAAAAATTTTTTGCATGCAGCTGTGGATCATTATCAGGCATCGGAATCAGTCATTGAAACTTGCAATGGCATTCAAGAGCAAGCATTTTCCGAGGAAAATAAAGCTTCTTCTACTGCTCGAAAGTTACTGGCTTTTAGTGGTCAGAGATTAGTGCACACTTTTTTTTTTTTTTTTGAATCTTGTTGGAGTAGTAATTAATATGCTTTGGATAATTGGAACATAAACAATCACCTGTAAAAAGCTAGTGACATTTTTCATTTGTTCCAACTTTTTTATCCTTCGTAATTACTGGATTCATAAAAACACGTTGAGAACAGATGGTAATTTATTGCTTTATCCGGCTATTTCATACCATATTACTCCTGCTAGCTAATTACTAGTATATAATTTCCGACAAACATCTTTCTTTCACGTCTCCTTCGGCTAAGAAGCCCTCTTTCATTAGATGTTGTCACTTGTCATGCATGTTGGCCGGTGTGGCTTATAATTATATATATATATATATATATGCCTATGTTCACGAGCACTGGCACCATTTCAGATTGCTGGTTACAAATTTGTTGCTTTATTACTATTAATTAGGGAACGGGACAGGTGAGGATATCGGTGATGCCGGTGATGACGATGGTTATGGCGGCGATGGTGACAGCGACAGTGGCGGTGATGGGGGCTTAGCAGATCGGATTGGTGGTCAGGGGCCGTCGTGTTCTAAGGACAACATCCTTGTTTTTCAAGGTCAAACGAAACGCATGTTCAATGGCATCCCCACATACACTGTTGAAGTCCAAAATGTGTGCGACTCAGCAAGTTGTAGCATCTCAAACATTCATCTAAGTTGCGGCTGGTTCAGCTCCGCCAGACTCATAAATCCTCAAATCTTTAGGAGACTTGGTTATAATGATTGCCTTGTGAAGGATGGACAAGCTTTGAATCCCGGAGAGTCTCTCACTTTCCAGTATGCCAATTCCTTCTCTTACCCTCTCTCCGTCTCATCTGTTGCTTGCTAGCTCCTGCTACTGATCCATTCTACTAACTACTAAATCCTTACCCAAAATGCAAGGCAATGCAGTGCCTGCCGCTACTACTAAGTACCATTGATCGCTTAATGTTTAACGTTTGCTTTGGATAGTTTTTGAAGAAGTTCTTCTGGCTTGCCTCTCATCTGTAAATTTGGAATCCTATATATCATGCTACTTTGTCCTCTCTAGAGTTTTTTTTTTTTTTCCTTTTTTAAGCTGTAATGAAAAAAAAAAAAAACATTAAGCTTGCAGCACCGTTTTTTATTTTGATTCTATGCGTATTTATCTGTCAAACGTCACACAAAGTTTTCCAAACGAAATAAGCGAAAAAAAAAATCAAAATGGTCCGATCCATTAATTGCCCTCAACCTATATGTTGGAGTGGCTTCTGATGGCATTAATGTTTCTTCACACACGGGACAGAGTCATGCCTTGGTTGTGATGAAAGCGTGATCTGATGGTCAATCTTACCTGTTTCGCTGCTCAATCAAGATTCTTGGTTTTTTCACTTTTTGCCCTTCGAATGAAGAATCATCAAAGGCAAGGTGTTTTTGCCGTAAGAGTTTGGTGTTCATACTGAAATTTTATCATGGAATTAAATCGAAATTCAGAGCTGAAGAAAACTGGAGAATTCAAGAAGATGGAAGCTCAAAAAGATGCAATCCAGCGAACATCACATTTCATGCTTTCAATAAACAACCTACAGCCGGGGTTGGCGGAGAAACCATTGTAGCGGTCTGCTATCAAGAATCCAAGCTCCTTAACATCCCTCTGTCAAAATGCAATGGCCGTTTACGATCTCTCTCTAGCAACTAATCCAATGCGTACTAGTTCTAGCATTTCTAAGCCAACCATAGTACGATTTCTTGGTTGCATTTCAGTAATAATGTGCAAGAAAATTGGGTTCCCTAGTTATTATTAATTGATATTATTGCATTTCAGACCGCTAGCTTATGATTGCCATTCGCCCAAAACTCTCGCAACAGAAAGGAAAAGGAAAAAGGGAAAAAGGTTTGTACTACAGATGTCAAGGAACTAAGTAAACAATAGTGCTATCAGTAAATAGACCAGCAGTATTCGGTAATCAAGAAACTGTAGACAGAATAACTGCATCATCCATAAAATCAAATTCAGTAGCTATAGTCATAACTGAAATCTGAGACACCAACCATTGCTGACAGCACCTGGGTTACGATGTAAATAGAACCTCCAAAAATAGCAAGAACAAGAATTGCAGAGACAGGGTTCCTTAGTAACTCCAATATTGGCTGAAAAACAGTATAAGCAAATCCAGTGCTGACTGTCAGAGCATAAAGTGCATATCTCCTCATGTTCTCCCAGAATTCCTCCACCAGCGGTCCTTCTGGACCAAAAGCCAATGCCTTGTGATCGTCATCAAAGCCCATCACAATAAGTGCAACTCCTACTGTTACAGCTCCCAGCAACACAAGATGTGATCCGACTTTGGGAAATTCATCCCGGGATTTTGTTACCAGTAGCTCTGAAGAACTCATCGGTTTGGATTTTCTGGGATGCTTTGTTACTTTTTGTCCAGGGAGGCTCTCTGTGGCTTTAAGCGTCGAGGAAACAGGGGATGAAAACGTACTTCTTGGGTAACTAAGGTGTTGTTTGGTATTGATAGGGATGAGGAATATTGCGGTGTTTGCAAAACAAGTTCGAGGATTTGTGTGTATCAAAGAAGATCGGATTGTCGTCATCATTCTTGAGGTTAGTCAACAACCTACTCAGAGCCAGAGGATGGTGGCTGATATCTATAGCTTTCTGTGCTGGAAAGTCGTCTGTGGCTGAGTTTCGCGCTGTGTCTGTGACTCAGTCCTGGTCTTTGTTCTTCTTCCCTTATCTTCTTTTCCTCCCAAAAAAAAAAAAAAAGTCAACAAACAAAATGGGCCTTTCTCCAGCATGACGATATATATATAGCAGAAAGTCTTGAAGCCCAAATTTCGCATGACTTAAAGTAGCCCAAATATAACAATTAAGGATTGCAGCCTGGTTTGCCCTCCAATGCGAGCCTTTTGAGTAGGTTTTTTTTTTTTTTTTAGGGATGAACAAAAAATAACCGATCATCTAAAAAGGATTAATCTTATGTACGCTTACATTATCACCGTTACACATATACAACAACTCATTTGAATACGCTTATAATATATGTATTATCACTATACTAATTATTAGACATATGACAACTAATTTGAAAGATGAAAACAAGTTTTTGTTGCACGGTAAGAATAGCAACTTTAATTTTTTTTAAAAAAAAAAAAGTTTGCTATTCATCTTGTCTCTCTCGTTCCAATTACAACATGGAAAAAGTAGCTTGTAGAATCAAACGGGAGTAGACATGCCTCAAATATGGCATCAGCCTTTTGAGTCAATGAGATTACTCTATACAAAGAAACAAAAATTCAACCAACAGAATATATTAGTGACAATGAAAGTCAAACGGAACGGATTATATATGGTAACCAGCCACGTTTCTGGTCAACACATAAAAGAAATGCACACTGCGAGTCACAAACTCAATACCGGACAAAAGCTCGGTTTTGTTATATCCGATTTAATTATTATGTTGTAGTAGTAATAAAATTTATTGTGTGTATTGTACCTAAAGGATATTTGCCAAATATTTTATTTTATATATAGTACTAATTTGCACCTGATGGATGTTTTGTGTATCACATCTCATGTAACGTAAAAATATATACTCCACTGCAGGAGGAGAAGAAAACATGCCCCAGACCCCACAGCCCATATCTTCTTATGCCAATAATGCCAAAAGAAGTAGTGAGTAGTACAAAGGAAACGGGATGTTGTTGGTTCATTGATGATTGATGTATACAGCAGCCAAATAAACCAATTCCAAACCCCCATTCGGCCCTTTTACTACTCCATCCATACTCTCTCATGCTGTGGTGCTGGTGGCAGCACTCGGCTTCTTCTGCTGCCCAGGGCCCCCCCTCCTCCTCCCTCTCCTCTTGCGCTTCTCCTGTCTACCTGCAGCAACTCCCTGTGATATTACACGATCTCCACAGTTGACTACAATGGAAGCATTTACATAGTATCAAACCCACTCCCACGAGCAGAATACTCGTCGTAGTTGTGGTAAAGAAGCCAACTTTAGACTTCCTTTTTTGGCTTTTCAACTGATACTTTCTTTGCCCTCCAAGTTCTGCTTGTATCAGGTAAGTTCCAGAACTTTTCCTGTTTCTTGTCCTATTTGCTGGAGGGTTGTTATTGGTTTTTTATTAGTTTGATCGCGCAATGCTGGTGCATAGTCTTGAACTTGGTTAAGCATGGAAAAATGGGCAAAACCCGGGAGGATATGGGCTTTTACAGCTCTTTTATTATTTTATTTCATTACTTCTTCTTTTTTTTTTTTTTTGAGGTTTTCTGCTCTCGCTGACTCTAAGACTCTAACCCTGTTCCTCGTTTGTGTTAAATTTCACAATAGGAAGAAATTCTCGCCTTACATTCCACGGTGGTTGTTGTTTTTTTTTGTTTACATGTTTGTTCTGCAACTTGTAAGTTGTGCCTAAGTCAGTTTGGCGTAATTTGTCTTCTGTTTCCGCAATGATGTAAATTTTTTGGCAGAAACAAGAAGTAACTATAAAACTAGAGGAACTTCATGTTGGAATTCACTGGTATTCTTTTTCTTTTATTTTCATCAGGATGGTTTTAAATGATCAAGTATTTTTAGCATGGGAAGAACGAATTATCTCCCAGGAGAAGGGAAACAGGGTTGTGCACTATTATTTACAACAATCCTCTGAGGATACAGTGCTTGCTGTGGTGGGGACTGAGAGGAGTATTAGGCATATGACCTACGTCGTGTCCAAGGGATTTGTGGATGCTTATGGGTTCACTGGAATTGTCACTGCTGGAACAAAATGGAGAGCAAGACGGGATGTTGTGGAATGGCTTACAAAGCTGGTCTCAGGGTTTCGCCTCCCTGTAATTGTCTCAAGTATGTAGCTTTTTTAGACTGCTTGAGCATGATTTTTTGATAATACATGTGAGTATGACTCGGTATGTCAGTGTATAGCTATGGGGTGCACGGAACTAATGAGCAACATCAAACTTGCTTGTTTAACTCTATAATATTGGAATTGAGATAGCAGCATCTAAGTGACCTCGTCTAAAACTAGATTTAAGCTAACAGAAGGGGAATTTGTTTAATTTCTTGGGTGTAGATTGATGATGATATTAGTTGCATGTGAACACGAACACCTTTTATGCAAATGACTCGACTTGGTTCTTTGCTAGTAAATGACTAAATTGCTGAAATGTGGAGAGGAGTCAAGGGTTTGGCCAATGTGGTACTTCTTATGCAGAGACTGCCGACTTGTTTCTTTTCTCTATTCTTTCTGTGGGCTAGGGTGTGGGATTACTAAGAGATTTCAAGAGATGTGCGGCTCTCATACGGAGCTACTTTTTCTTATTTTTATTCTCAGCAGGATGTTTCTCATTAGTCTATTATTTATATATGAATCTATCTTTTACTTGGAATGACTTTTATTGTTGTGAACCCACTTTGTCAATCACTGATAACATACTTGATGTAGTTGTATAGTCAGGAATGGGAGAGTAGTGACCGTAATAAGAATTCTTAGCAAGATGCAGTTTATTCTGCACAGAGCGCCAAATACTTTCAAAAGAAAAGTTTTAGCCTATTGCATATGAATTAAATTCAACACGGGTTTGTCATGATACTGCTGGATTTACTATGTAGTAGTGATAGATATCCTGAAGATTATAAGTTCCTCTAAATGTTCAAGAGAGACTGAAAAAGTCCATTATTTCATCTTAGGACTATAATTTCAAAAAATGAGTCGAAACCTACTACATAAAGAGTTGAAGTAATTATCTTGGTGTCATGTACAGAAGATGTATGTATATCATACCCTGTTAATCACACTATTTACGCTAAAGCTTTTGCCATTTTTTCATAGATACATAGTTGGACGTTGCTGGACTTGGACAATATTGAAAGCTAGTACTTTGCTTGCTAACATGTACATGCATTATGGAAATAGGCCCAGTCTAGACACAAAATTGGGCCTGCTATATATATGTAAGTATACATAGAGACTTGAAGATGGATGAGATGAAACATACCTGTTTCACATGAATTTTGAACATGTAATCATGCCAATCGCTTTCCCTCTGCTCTAGTGTGACTAATTAAACTCGTCTATTTTCATTTAGCATTTAAATTTCATGGATCTCTTGATCAGGTTAGACTAAATTTATAGTACATTGCTATGAGATCCATGTATCTGAGTTTAATACTAAATATTTGATAGGTGTTGAATTAAGCATTGAAATCAAATATTTAATAACATAAATGCGTAAACCGCTAGGATAAGTTGAAGGAAAAGGCAAAGGATATTCTAGAAACCAATGAAGCGCTCTTGCGTGCTCAAAAGTTATGTTAGATTGGTGTTACATGAATCCCTTGGTCAATTAATGCAAGATGACGTTCATCATTTCTTCTTCAACTGACTCCTTTGCATACTACTTTCTCTTTCTTCATCTCTGAAGACTCCACCTTCTTCAACAGGATTGCAGGTAAGATTCTGAAGTTACATACTCATCATTTTTTGTATGAATTCTTATCTAATTGTCAGACATTTAGGTTTTTCCTACTGCATTTCTTTTCATCAATCGACTTGAATTTCCTTTCTTGTAAGGGGGAAAAGAACTCTTTTCAGAAAGAAAGCTTTCAGCTCTCTCTTTGGAAAGGTTTATTCATTTTCTTGTGATTGATCCGACTAGACTGATTTTGATTCAGTTGAGCTAAAGATCCAATGTAGGATGGTTGCATATGTATCAACCATTGGCTCTTTTGAGTCCTGCTTTAACCATTCTCTGTTCATTCTTATTTTTTAAGCAATGAAAATCCCCTTTTGCTTGCTTGTGTGATCGCGTCTTTTGGGATCCAACCGCAATAAAAGGAAAGACAGAAAATGGTTGGCTCTATGTGTTTGAGTAAAGAATGATACAATCACGCATCAGCCTGCCATATGTAGGCCAGGTGCTAACCATCTGAGATTTAAAAGAAGATGGAGTTTTTTTATAGTGCTTCTATACTTATAAATAACAAAATCTTCTTCTGGGAAACAGTTGACCATGTTATTAGTAAATTATTGAAGTTTAATTCTTCTGTTCAATGTTCCAAATATAGAGGCTCCATTTTGCGTTTGACTATGACTTGCTTCTAAAGTGACTGTGCTGTTGTTCTCTTTATGTTTGAATGTTATTGAGACATTGCTAGAATGTGTATTCATGAGAGAGAGGTCGGTTGGGATGAGAATTCAACTGGGCTCATTAAAAATTTTTTTAATACTCTCTCTCTCTCTTGTTTTTTAATACTTTGGCAGAGGGAATTCATCTTGTTCTGTTCTTTTCTACCTATTTTTGGTCAACAAATATGCTCCATATAAGAAATATCCAGATGACTCCTTTTTATTAAAGATTGAAGAGGAGGCTTTCTGTTTGTTCAACTGTATACCAGATTTTGGCTTAGTACTTTTGTATTTCTAATTTCTAACTTTAGCTGAGTGGTTTTCTAATTTAAAATTTGTTCACTTAATTTTCTTAAGAAACCATAGGTAAATAAGACTCTGAGTGAGCTTTTAGATAAATGAATAATTGCAGAAATTTTTCTTATTAGAGTAAGCGTGGTAGTTTAAAGCACGTGACTCTCCCTCTCTTTCATAATGAACTTTGTTGTGATTAAATGCAAATGATTTGGTAGTGTTTGCTAGCTTGTTTATGTAAGGTATAAACAAAGTACCAGGTCATCTGAAGACTGGCTTTGACTGACATTGACTCACTTACCATATTTAAATGAGAATAATACGCTATCTTATTACCTGGGTATTAGCAGGTTTTATGCAGATTTTTTATTGCTTATCCATGTCCTCTGTCCTGGAAATTATTATCTTCAGAAAAATGGCCAGTTTTTGTGTGTAAAGAATTCATAAATGAGAGTTGTGGTTCTCTTAATCTTTGCATTATTTTGATGTTTCCTCAAATCAACAAATCTAAACAGAAAGAAGTGCCAAGAAAGAATTAATGCCCCATGAAAGGGTAATGTGGCTAACTAACTTCTTCTCAATAGGGCAGTTCTAATACTTCATAACATCAGTGTGTGTAAAGTTAGCATACTGCTGTATATTCTTAGGTTCATAATTCATGAGCCCTGCTATTGAGATTAAGTTTGTATTACCCTGCTTCCAAAAAAAAAAAAAAAAGAGTTACTACTTGTATTCGTTTCTTGACTGTTTAATATGCTTTTGTTGATTTGTTTACCTCTTCCATCCCTTTAATATCCTTTTAATGTTTTATGTTGCTTGCCACAAATGATTTGTTTGTACCAAATATTGGTAATCAATGATAGTTGTCCTTGCCTTCCTGTATTACTAGTATTATGTATATGTGGCTACAGATTACCTGTTATCTGACTCGTTATTCTCTGTACTTCTATTGTTAATGTTGAACCAATTAAGTGTTGTAGCTTATTAAACATTGCGTCTTGTAGATGCTTTAATTGGGGTGGGGAAGTTGTTTTGAGAACCTTGCCTTCCAGAATGAGATTTGAGCAAGTACATTTAGATGATCAGGAAGATGAAGTATATTGTCTTTCTGTAGTTGTATCTGCATTTGCATTTAAAAGTCAGTTTTGATCCAGCATAATCTTCCAGAAATTAGGCAATCCATGCAAGTTGATATTTTACTCCATTTACCCTTAAAATTCTTTAAATTGTGATGGGCATTTTTTTTTCTACATTTCTCAAGCGATGTGCCAAGATCTCAATGCTACATTCTTGATCTATCTCTAGCAAAATTTTACCAACAATATAGATAGCTATAACTAGGAGTGGTCAATTGTTAAACAGCCTTTATGGTTAGTAGTATCAGTCAGAGTAGTGTTTATATGAAAATTTGAGAATGAGATACAGGTGAATAGCAGAGTAAGCAGCAAATTGTGCGGATCAATGTCACTATACATGTATCTTATGGTAATTTGTCGAGAGTAGATGGTGATCACAGCAATTGATAGGAAATAGGATGTTAGTGCAAGAATAATAATCATGGTAAATTTCTAGATGAAGCATTTTGCAATAGAATGTGCATGAGCACTTGTTGAATGCTATTTTGTTTTGGCATGTTGCAAGTGATTATCTGATCTGTATCTCTCACTTGGGCCTGCCTTTTCATTATCTGAAACCTGAGTTCCTAATGTTTGCAAGATATTATTGGTTTGTTTTTCCTTGTTTGTCTTTAATTTTTCCCTCATTTGGAAGGGCACTTCTGGGGAAGGGAGGGTGGAGGGGTGTGGGACAAAAAAATGGAGTTGAGGCGGTTATAATTTCAGAAGTTGGGAAGAAATGGAACAAGATTTAGCAGAATGTTTTCTCTCCTGCTAATGTGTGATTGCAGATCATAATTGTGAACTCTCTTGAAATTGACCTGAATAAATACCAAACTATGTGTTTTTTTTGTTTTCTTTTTGTGGTGATTGTTTTATTTGTGTTACACATTTCCTCTGAATTGAGTGAGCAACCGTTTTATCTTTGGGACAGAGCATCAGATGATTGAATCGAGGCTGCGTCTGAGGTCACCTGGATACCCAATGGCTGGTCTTCATAATCTGACTAATTCGATGGATCAGGTTGTAACTGCCATATTATGGTATTGATCCAATTTTAAGATTTTTCTTGTGTATTATCAGTTATTCATTTCACATGGCTTATAGAAAAACTTATTTTCAGGTCCAGGTTTCTGGAAAATTTAGAGTTCAAGATTCAGATATCATGTGGTCTGGTGAAGCTTGGAATTGTTCTAAGGAGCTCAAACACTATCAAGCGTTATGCAGGAAAAAAACAACAATAGCGGTGAGTAGTCACTAGTAACTGGTACTTTTTGTCTCAATTGCATTCGCACAAAAAAAAGAAAGCTATGAGTAAGTTTGTCTTCTTGTCCAGGTTTATTCCTTTGTGCTCATTATGGCTGAAGAAGGAAACCACTACCTTGGTTACTTGGAAGATTTGTATGAGGATAAGAAGGGAGAGAAAATGGCTCAAGTGCGATGGTTTCGGCACAATCAGGAAGTCAAGCAAGTAATTCCTGAGTTAAATGCACATCCGGAAGAAATATTCATCACTCCTTATGTTCGGAGGATTACTGCAAAGTGTATAGATCAAGTTGTCACAGTGTTAACTCCAAATCACTTCGAGAAGTGTTTGGCTCTTTTCCCTGAAAAGTTGTCATCAAGGATCTATGTGTGTCACAGAGAAGTCAAAAACAACAAAATTGAGACCTTCTCACTGAGTAATTTGCGAGGCTATGATAACCAAGCAATCGTCTCCTCATTAAATCATCATCATGATTCAATGAATAAAGCCAAGGTCCATAAACCAACCGAGGAAGAAAATGATTTTCACTCTGAAGACTCCACCAGGCAAGGTACTAGAAGGACAAGAAGTCGAAGGAGAAACCATTTTGGTGTGACAAATTTGATCCCTGGAAAGCGGATGGAAAGATGTGAACCAACTCATCGAAAATTGAAAATCAAATTATCTACTAAAGCTTCTATTAATCTTGTTGGGGCTGAACCCTCTCAATTATCTTCTGAGGATGATGAAAAAAATATAGAACTCCTCTGCCAGGATAGTGGTATCCGAGGTTGTTGGTTCAGGTGTAAAATATTGCAGACATCAAAAAAGTCCTTAAAAGTTCAATACTGTGACATCCAGGATGTTGATGGACCTGGAAAATTAGAGGTATAGTGAAGCATAAAATTGTTAGTTCTTCCTTAATATTCATATTTTGGTTCTCTTTGGTCATTTAATGACTGGGATTACTTGTTCTGCTGTGGTTTTAAACTCCAAATGAAAGTTTCAAGGACAATCATGTAAGGCAGAAGTTAGAAGATAACAATATCTAATGATCTATTAACAGTTAGAGAAGCTGCATCATCTTTGTTTTTAGCCTTTCAGACTAGAACCATGATTTCAGCTTTTTGCATAGAAACATAACTTCTTTCTTTTGTGGTGTATGTTGCAGGAATGGGTTCCTGCATCTAGAGTGGCAACTCCTGATGAACTGGGGATGAGATTTGCAGGCCGCCATACTGTAAGGCCTTGGCCTCCTCATAATTCTTCTGACTATTCTTTTGAGGTTGGAGATGCAGTTGATGCATGGTGGTCAGATGGCTGGTGGGAAGCTGTTATAATTGGGTTGGACATCTCTGGAGGTGATAATGTTCACGTGTATTCCCCTGGTAATTCAACTTCTGGAACAGATAGATTTGTTTTTTAAGAGCTTACATGTTATTTATCTGGCTATGTATATGACCTGACAATAGTTTCTTTGTACCTTAAGAGTGAATTGAGGTACTAGTTCTAATTGTGGCTGAATTTGGCAGTAGAAGAGAGGAATATACTTGCTACATATGTTCGTAGATCATGTTCTGTCAGCATGATGGAGAATCTCATGAATTTGCATTTGATTTTTAGGTGAAAACAAGTTCTTAACATTGCAGAGAAAGGATTTGCGACCTTCAAGAGATTGGGTTGATAACAAATGGATAGAAGTAAAGGCAAAACGTGATATACTCTCTGTCATTCCTTCTACTGTTAGTTGCACTCTGAAGCTCTCAATGTCAACTTCAAGTGAGACATCTACGCATGACAGCTCCAGATTACCAGAAGCCCAAGTTCATGTTTTGTCCAAGCTTGAAGCATCTGAAAGTGGTGTAAAAAGAGAGCACCATTCAGCCTTGTCAGCTAACCAAAAAGATTTGGACAGCCTGAATTTGAAGAAACGGCTCTGTAACCGTCATGCAGATGATTTGGTTGACAAAGGGTTTAAGGCTGGCAATTTTAATGCTCATGGAATGGTCAAGACAGTTTCAGAGGGTGTCTCTGGTAGCCAACATAAATTTGTAAAGAAATAGAAGCAGCAGAATGCATTAAGTATAAATCAATAGGTTGGGAACTGCAATATTTTTGGTTTTTTTTTTTTCTTTTTATAGGCCACTAATATAAGTGCTGCCATTGATTTATGTAAATATGGGGTAGCGATGAAATGCAGGTGCACAGGGCAAATGTTTCAGTTTAGGAGGGTAAAATCAACTGTGGTGCTGAAGTTACTAACTGCCTTTTGGCAGTGGTATTAAGCTCTTTGTCCTTTGCACTCAATTGCTTTCTGCATATAAACTGCAGTGATCATAGTCTGTAAGCTTGTACGTTGCTTTCTTCTTAGCAAGTAGCTGCCGTCTTTGACTTTATATTTCCGGGTGCATTGAATAATTCTGTTGTAATTACTGCTCCTGATACGTAGTTAGTGTGGAAAGACATCGCTGGATAGGATTGTGGCTTACCAGCTCCAATAAGCAGTCTTAACTGAAGACAGTTGTACCGGTTAGAAAAACATAATCAGGAACCAGGAGCTGAAACAAATTGTCCTTGTTCAAACGATATTCCAGCCCGCTTCAAGTACCAACTCCTCAACAGATCGTGTTTCAGCTGGGTGAAACTGCAGGGTTTCTGAAGAAAGGCTTAAAAGTATTTTCCTTTTGCAGATTTAATTTGAGACCTATATAAGATGTTGCTGAGACATATCTCAGCAGTCAATTATAACCATTCCTTGGTGATTTATTAATAACTGTACCATAAAGAATTGTAAATCAACACATAAATTACCATTGACGTCTTTTCTTTCAGTCTATTGATTGAATTCCAAATTATGTTGCTCCTCTGCTGCTAGAAAACATTCAAATTTATAGCCTAAAAAATTAATAATGTTACAAACATGAGCCAAAAGACAGCTTTTGTACATGTCTATAGCTCTAGGAAGCCAGCTCGAGTGCTGCTGCATTGTCAAAGTGGATGATACCCTAATTATAAGCAGGGAAAATAGTTATAAAGTTTGTTCTAACTTAACCGGACCCGCAAGCCCATCAGATCTAGGGAATTACCAAATCCTTCCTCTGTACAGAAGAAAAAAATCACAAATCTTTGTCATGTTAAGTCGTAGTCGTACACAATCCCTATCCCTTTAATTCCCCAGCATAGACACCCTTCCACGTCTTATTTCCTCCCCTTAACCCCCTGGGCAGTTATACTGTTGTACAGGTATGTTTTATTTTTTACGAGGGTTTGGAGTGAATATGGGAAGTGCAGAATCTTCACAATCTGGTTCTGGGGTCACAAGGGACCAGCAATGCCCTTCTTCACAAGCATATCATAAACTCTATCGACTTTCGTTGGTTCAATTTGGAATAATGAATAAGCATCAGATTTCTTGGTAATATTTCCACTGAAGATCTGTGTCGTCATGACCTCCACCATTTTCAGATACTGAGCAGGAGCCAGCCTCAATTCACCACAAAGACGTTTCTCCTGCAGCACAAATGAGATTTGACTGGTTCTGTTCGAGCACCAATAAAAGCAGAAAATAGTAAGAATATGCTATTTAACAAACCCAACCTCATGCCCCCACCTTTTTGAAGGACACAGATGACCAAAATATTTTTCCCTCAAGTCAATATCCACTATGAACGCTGGATATTTACCTTGAATAACTTCGTCAATGGCTAATCTTGAGAAGTCCATATCCAATTTTTAACAACTTGTTCAACCCCTTAATGCTTTACTAACAAAGCAAGAAGGCCACCCACCAAGGGAACAATGTCTCATAGAAAAAGGTTACTTCATGAATATACCAGATTTAGAAGGCCTCATCCTTTCTAGAAAAGGTGCAAAAGCGATTTTAGAAACAGAAACAGCAAACTTACAGATGCAGAGAGCAGTTCTGCCTCAGAAAATGATACGAAGTCCAAATTGATTGAATATGCATCAGTGGAGTCTGAAGCAACAGGGCCATTAAGAAAAGCCATACTGTTTCCTCCATCATCACAACCATTCAGTTCAGTTTCCTTCTTTCTTTTCCAGTCTAAGTATCTGTCAGCATCATTTGAAAAATGACACCCTGCAGCTTGTGCTTCCTGCATATTTTTTTTACTTCGGGTCATTATAAAGTAAAATAAGTCATTGTTTAGCCATCAACAATTATGTGTCAATTGAACTTCTTTTTATTTCTTTTTCCTTTGGTGGGTAGAGAGAGAGAGAGAGAGCAAAAGAATTTCAACACGGAGGAACACAAGTTTTTTCCTAAAAACAAGCACATTAAACACAAGATTTGTAAATATCTAGGCTTGGACATTTCTTTTTACTCTTAAGAAGAAAAGCTACGAAACAACATAAAAGATGAGAATTAAAGGCATTCAGAAAAACATGGATCAAATTTTCATGGAGCTTTGAACGTAAAAGCAAATGGACCTTAAGTTCTTGAATCCTTCTAAGAGTTCTATGTTCTGCAACAGTTGCCTTTAGTAATTCTTCATGCTCCTCTTTGGAATGAAAACGCATGAAGACATCATAACGTCTGCACAAAACCTTCTCTTCCTGAGACAGGTCCTTCTCAAATGCATCTTGATGGAGCAAGTTCCTATCTAGAATAAAATCCTTCCTACGTTTTCGCTCATCAAGCCTGCCAAGATGAACTTGACAAGTTATTCGATATGATTAAACAAACAAAAAAAGAATTAAAGCAATTTCTTGAAACATTCTCAGGGAAAAGAATGGATATAGTCAACTGTAATGATCTTCAGCAAATTACAGAAGTGCTGACCTGTGGTAAGGAGTACATTGAACATACAATATTAAAGAAATTAGTTTAAGTTTCAATGTAATTGTGACTAGTGAATGCTGTTATCACAATCAGATGGATGACTAGGAAATTTACCAATCATAAAGAAACAAAAGAAGACAATTGAATTGTATATTTATCAATTCTCTTTTCTCATCTCCAAAAACAAAGTTCAAACAATCAAAGAATCAATGACGAAATTCCTAGGAAACAGAGATAATAACGAGATACCTCTTCCAATATATATGCAGTACTCGCAACTTCAACTTACGCTCCTCCTCAGTGTCAGTTTCTTTAAATTCCATATCAGCCAGTAAATGCTCAGCATCATTATCGTATTCTGGGTCAAATTCTTGTCTTTTTGGATTATATCCACTTAGTTCCATCAGGGAAGGGACTTCATCCTTTGAACAGTTGGATCTATTGTTATCAAAACTCTTGCCTGTTAAATATACCATGAGCAATTTAAAAACTTCTTGTGTCAATAGCAAAAACCTATCCCTCTTCCAGTCTACCCATATAGGTCGTCAAGTCTTGGTTCCTTTATATAGTAGCATTCTTCCGTCTTGCCATGATATTATGGTCAATTATATTTTAACAGGGATTATAACCTTGATTAAAACCAATTGCTGCCGTTTTAATATCACACTCCAGTTGGACTTGGACAACAATTCTTCAAAAAACTATCCTTGGACAACTCTATTCCCACCCATCCCCCAAACTCTTACTTCCCTTGCATGCTCTGACTCTATAATCGTGATTAAAGTCAATCACTATCGTTCTGATTTTACACTCCAATTGGACCTCGACAACAATTCTTAAAAAGATTATCTTTGGACAACTCTATTCCCACCCATCCCCCAAACTCTTGCTTCCCTTGCAGACTCTGACTCTATTCCAAGTTTTTGAATGTCAATCAAATTGCTAGTAGCCACCCCCAAAGGAAAGACGAGAATGCTACCTTTTGGCTTCATAGAATCGTGTCGATCCCTGACCTGGACCTTGTTTGATGCCTTTTTCTTACCTGTGGTACCTGCAGCATTCATGTCGATAAAAGGGTCCCTGGAATCTCATACAAGTAGGTGAGTAAAATTTAGATGTAAATTTAACTTTTGCCCTACCTGCATTTACAGCAGAGGGCAGACGACCTGAAGGACCACTTTTATGTTGGTCTTCAATTCTAATCAAACAAAAATGCAGAGAAATTGGATTGAGAATTTTCAAAAGATAAGCGGAAGCACCAAGTCACAAAAACTACAGCAATCATACTTGACTCTTGATGGGGAAAATTGAGATTCATCCTTTGGTGTAAGTTCTCCGAGTGCAGAAAATCCTATAACAGCCAGCAGTATTGCTATTATATTAAAGAAACATGGTATAATGAATATAACAAGAACGACTTCAAGGCATTGATGGGTTATGGCAAAGGGAATTCTATCTAAACACCAATCCAGTCTCTCATGTTCCACTTTTGGCTTTTCTCATTCAAATTTAAAGAAAGTCAAAATTCAACAATTGCTTTTCTTGGCAAGCCTGTCTACAAAATAGGGATGGCTCTAAAAATTTATTTCTCTAAGTGACAGAGTCATGACCTATGATGTCAACAAAATGAGCCAACCAAATAAGCTCCACGGTTACAAGATGTGGCTTTTTAATTCTTTTATCAAGCAAAAAAAAAAAAAAAACAAATACTAATAATTAGTATTTAAAAGAATTATAAATAGTTGTTGGGGGTTTTTGTGTTTTGAGAGGGGGGGGGGTATAACCAACCTCTCTTTTCTTCATTTTTTGCCGTTGCAAGGAGTTCCTTTCTATTTTTCGCCACATGTGTCATATCCTAATGAGAGAAAACTTTCTTCAGTACCTATCGCTCAAAGAAAACTTAAAACCCAGAGATAACTTAATCATGTTTGCCATACTGGAAGAGGGAAGTATGGGGAGTTTAGATATGCATTTCTGAAATGCTCAATGCACGCTTCCTTTGTCTTTGTCCCAACATGCTCTCCAACTTCTGCCCAGTTCCACATGCCATACATTTCAATCCCCTAGTTGCCGTGAATCCCATGAAGCAAGACAGAATTATAGAGTGATGTGAGGAAAGATCAGTTTCCAATTAATTGCAAAAAGGAGAGACCAAAAGCAACAGAATTTTGCGGAAAGGGACAAGTTGAGCACTTATGGTTTCAAGATTTTAAACCACCTCTAGAAGTAACATTTCTTCATCAGCTTTCCAGTCTGGACAGATAAGTGGAAAAGAAAGAACATCCTGTTCAAGTGACAAGCTAAATAATCATTAGTAACATCATTATTACGCCACAAGTGGTCTTTTGAGAAGATAGTTCCTAAGATGTCCCTAAGTTGCTTACAGAACAGTCTAAGATGAAAACTTAACACAGCAAAACGAAATGTCTCTTGTTTTGCAGCATCAGAAGAATAAAGTAAAAGATTGTACAAGTTCAAGATTGCAGGCCAAACAGTCAAACTGTACTAACATTGCTGTTGGAGTTTTTAAGCGGCACTTGATACTGCATGGTCAATATGGTCCACTTTACATAGAATCCTGGTTAAAAATTTTCTTTCTAGTTCTCAAGCGAAAAGAAAATATTAGTCTCTCACTTCTAGGTATTGATAACATGGATGATATGCAATCCCCTTAGCATGATAAGGTATCAGAGGTAAGATTGACTATGTCACATTATATCATTAGGTCTCAAAGAAAAGTTTGTGTTGAGAAGGTACTCACCATAACCCTGTATGGATGATTGCTTTTATGGGGATACACCTCAGCACCAACTGAGAAGCACTCTATGCATAGGTCAAAATCAGAACATACAGCACATTTTATACGAGTTCTCCCCGTTATATCTTTTTTACAATAGTTACAGTGGTATAACGCTCTTTTCCCTTCAGCCGTCCCTTGACCTGGGTGACCACAAACCAGTGCCACAGGAGGAGAGGAACAAGTCACAATATAAGATGATACAAGGTAACACTTATTTAACCTTAGCACCAGTCCACTTCACTATGGTACTTGCCAAGCCTCTCTACCTAATGGTACATGTATATTTTCAGACTTTCTCATCAATCAACTCAATGACCAGACAAGACATCTTTTGGTACAATTACAAGCCAGTCAATTTTATTCACTAAGGTTGACAAGCATATGAGTAAGGTGTACAATGATAAAGAAATTCCAAAAACCATCCCAGTGTGTGCAACTGCTAATTGTCCATTTAAAGCATTTGGCTCAGCATATACAATCGATTGTATCACAGTCTAAAGAATTTCTGCAGAAACCTAAATAACTACGGAGTACCTGCATTTGCTGATTCTAAATGTTCACTGTTAGTGGCATTCTTTCTTCTCCTTGATCTGCATTTGCAAAAATGGTAAGAAAAGAAAAGTACATTTTAAAATCAAACGCTGACACATGGCAATCTCACGAAACTGCTGAAGAACAGTTCATACAATGATCATATTTAAGATACTTTCCTTAAAAACAATAACATGTACAAAACAATTACTCCATGGAAGAGAAGCAAAATGAGCAATCAATCCAAAAGACAGACGCAATGGATACATACTTTTTACACCCAAACGGATGACAGCATCAATCCAAAATCTCAGGCATAATAAAAATCCTTTCCCGTTCAGCAGTGACATTACTACTACAAAAGAAAAACGATGAAGTATGTCTTACAGCAGTCACAGGCTACTTGCTCCAGCCCATGCGCAGAAGCAATAATCAACAAACTCAAACACGAAAGAAGCATTGGGTTTTCAGATGGCTACGTAAAACCAGCCTAGATTGCTGAAAGAGTGAGCTCTAGACAGCCTCATTCAA
Organism: Coffea arabica; assembly: GCF_036785885.1. NCBI lineage: Eukaryota > Viridiplantae > Streptophyta > Magnoliopsida > Gentianales > Rubiaceae > Coffea > Coffea arabica. The sequence continues at coordinate 42,843,624 of NC_092326.1, read as the reverse complement.
ACCTCCCAGGCATAACTAAACAAGTTAGCAAAACCAAACAATAGGCCTCATCCCAGTTGCATGAAACCAAATCATCAAGTCAATTCGATGCACAGTTAAAAGAATGCAAATTTATACCCAAATATCTGCTCATGAAAGACTGCCGTTTCACATATAAAGCAACACCAATTTTCACTTTAACCACAAAAATTTCATCTTTAACATAAACAAAACCGGTCACGGGCAGATAGTAAGCTTACCCATTACACTGGAAAATTTTCAGTTAAACATCCCCAAAAAGAAAGGAAAAAAAAAGGAAAGAAAGAAAGAAAGAACGAACGGAGTATGAAGAATTCAATCTAATGTGCTAAGCGATTAAACCTTTGACTGGGATCCTCCTCAGCTTGGAAATTTCCGCGAGACCGACCCATTATTCAATTCCTCAACTTCAGAGACTTCAACTTTACAATACAAACACCCTTTCATTCATAGAGCTAAATTCCACATGAATGAGTTATTTATAAGATAAAATAGAAATGAAATTGAGAACCCAGATGGAAAAGGCAATATCTTTTTCTTCAACTTCGAAATTTTGGAAATTTTCTTGCTAATTATGTTGCCAACAAAAGAATTTTCCGCCCTTTATTGAAAATGGTTAAATTCCCTTAATTGAGCGTTTATTGTCAACTTATATATTTTGACCGTCGCTTTATTTCTTCGACACTGGAGTTGTTTTACGTACTGTTCTTATGATCTCATTACTGTTTAGATCTTTGTATTGACAATGCAGTTTGAGAAAATCGAATAAATTGCCTTAGGAACATAATTCTACAAACTTTATTCAAGATAAAATAATAATAACAATCTTTTCCTTTTTTTCTTTTTTTCTTTTTTTTTTTGTCTTCCAAGTTCCTTTCCTTATCTTAAAAATTGAAAGTGGGAAATGGATAAGACTATATTAGATTTTAGGGATAATTGCAGAAACCTCCTCTGAGGTTTCTAACATTTGCACTGACCTCCCGTGTGGTTTGAAAAATTACACTGACCTCCCCTAAGGTTACTAATCCTTTGCAAATTCAGTACAAATGATTAAAATATTGTTTTAGGGAGTGAAATTAGAATTTTTTACCAAATTTATCCTTTGTACTACATGTCTAATGAATGACAAAATATTACAAATCAATTAATAATTAATAAACTTTAAGGAGTATAGCTTGTAGGCAAATATGCATTACTTATTTAAAGTATCGGTTCTTTATGGGTATTTTACTTTCAAACATTTAATTTAATACAAATATTTATGCTCAAATACATATTTGTATTTACTTTCAAATATTTAATTTTTGTTAAATACAAAAACTACCAATCTCTCTTCAGTAAAAATATTAATATAACACTTTTTCAATTTTAGTTACAAACATTTATGTATTTAACATAAATTAAATGATTCAGAATAAAATGCACACAAAGAGCGAATACTTTACTCGTGTAATTAATGAAAGCCATAAAAAATTAATACTTTATGGGCCATTTATTTTTTAAAAAAAATATTTAATTTATATTAAATAAATAGCTTATCGATTTCCTTTTTGCAAGAATATTACTATAACAATTTTTGAATTTTACTTACAAATATTGATATATTTATCATAAATTAAATATTTGAAAATAAAATACTCGTAAAGAACTGGTACTTTAAATGAGTAATGTGTATTTGTCCATAAATTATACTCCTTAAAATTTATTAATTGTTAATTGATTTATAGTACTTTGTCATTCATTGAATATGTAGTACAAAGGGCAAATCTGGTACAAAATTCTAATTTTACTCCCTAAAGTAATATTTTAATCGTTTGGACTAAATTTGCAAAGGATTAGTAATCTCAGGGGAGGTCAGTGTAATTTTTCAAACCACAGGGAAGATCAGTGCAAATGTCAGAAACCTCAGGGGAGGTTTCTGCAATTATCCCTAGATTTTATTTGCTCGACTCTTAACTTCACCCCTCGTTTGATCTACGCGAATCGAAAAATCGTTTCTAATTTGTTCATTTCATTCTTATATTCATATTATCTTGAAAAAACTCAAAATCTACCCTCGCGCCAATATATATTTGTAAAACTTACAAATTGGACCACAGTTTGAGACACCCTCAATATATAATCTACATTGTTATCTCATGATATATTAAATTGCATATAATCATACCATATACTACGTCATATCTAAATCCATATCGATATTATTGTCAAAGCCTCCTAGATGTTATATAGGACCGTGTTTCTTTTTTTTTTTTTCTAAGTTGTCTATTATACTTAGTGACTTTAAAAAGTTAAAACTTGAGGCATTTAATAAAGAAATGTTTATGCCATCTAATAATTGTTGGAGGTAGTTCTTAATGTCAAATTATGAAGGAAAAAAAAACAGTTCATTGGAGCTTTTTGTCTACCGGATTATCAAGAATGCTCTCATACCATCAACAAAATGCTGCTTGCCCCGAACTCGGATTGGTCAACTGCAACTGTTTGTTCAAAACTTTATGCTTCTGAGCATAAAAATGAGAAGATAAATGCATCATGCAATTTAAGTAGAGCATAAGCTCAAGACCAAAATATAGGATTCTGCAGTTACTCTAAATTAATTTGTATTATTTCTATATGAAATTGTTTTCTGAAGGTGTAAACCAATTGTCCGTATTAACTTTGTTATGATTAAAAAGATGACGCTTGAAAGAGTTGGCTATCTAACTTACAAACGGGAGAAAATGGACACGAGTATTTTAAGTCTGAAGCTTAACGAGTGTTTGGTAAATGGATTTCGACCCCAGGGACGAGTGTCATAATTTATTTCAATTTCAAATACTACTAGGTAATGACTTGCAGATTGTTAGAAATAGTAACTGTGGTTAATTAATCATGTTTGTTTATTTTGTTTTACCTAATTAATGAAATTGGTGGAATTAGTGGAGTAACTAATGGAATTAGTGGAGTAACTAGTAGAGTTAGTGGAGTTATTAAGATAGTTAGTGGAGTTAGTGGGATAGTTAGTGGAATTGGTTTGAACTTTATAAATAGAGCAATTTCATGTTATGAGTTATGTCACTTTTAAAAAAATAAATAAACTCTTATCCTTTGTTTCTCTTATTATTTTTTTCAATAATTGTAACAGTGGCATCGGAATTAGACTCGTGAGTGAAAACAAAAGTGAGTTGTAAGAATTGTGTTAGAAAATTATGATGGCCACTGACAATTTTGTGCAATCAGTAATTTCTCGTTTTGATGGTCACTATGATCATTGGAGCATGTTAATGGAGAGCATCTTGAGATCTAAGGAATATTGACAGGTTGTCGAATTTGGAGTAGCAGAGCCAACAACCGGAGTAGTATTATCAGAGATGCAGAAAATAGAGTTGGGAAGCATTGAAGTTGAAAGATCTTAAAGGCAAAAATTATCTTTTTCAAGCTATTAATCGAGCTATTTTGGAGACAATTCTTAGCAAAGATACTTTCAAATAGATTTGGGACTCCATGAAGAAGAAGTATCAAGGAAATGCGAAGGTGACGTGGGTGTAGATTCAAGTTCTTCGGACCGAATTTGAGACTTTACACATGAAATCAAGCGAATCGTTTACAAATTATTTCGCAAGAATAATGGCAATCGCTAACAAGATGATGATCTATGGAGAGAATTTGGAGGATGTCGAGAAGATATTTCGATCGATGACAGCACAATTTAATTTTGTTGTGTGCTATATTGAGGAATTGAAATATATTGATGCAATTTCGATTGATGAGTTGCAAAGCTCTTTGTTGGTTCATGAGCAAAAAGTTAACCAATAAGAGAAAGATGAGCCAGCATTGAAGACTTCAACCGAAAGTCACTCAACATGGAGAGGAGGCAGAGGTAGAGGAAACAATGATCGTGGTAACCAATAACAACAATACTAGTACCAAGAAAATCAATCTCAAGAAAGAAAAAGAGGACGGGGAGGCCATCCATCAACAATTCAAAGGCCAAAGGCAGCAAACAAGTCAAATGTTGAATGTTACAAATGTCATAGGTATGGTCATTATCAGTTCGAATGTCGAACTAATTTAAATAGACAAAATAGAGAAATGACTAATTTTACAGAAAAAAAAAAGAAGTATCTCTTTTGATGGTGTGTCACATAAGTGAAGAAACTCAATAAAACATATGGTATTTAGACACTTGTTGCAGTAATCACACGTGTGGAGATAAAAAGACATTCTCTGAATTGGACGAGTCATTCCGTAATACTACCGAGTTTGGTGATAACTTTACAATTTCGATTATGGAAAAATGAAGGGTAACTATTCAAACTAAAGGAAATTCTTCTACTCACACTATCACTGATATCCTTTTTGTTCCAGATTTAAAGACAAATTTGCTTAGCATGAGTCACTTGTTAGAAAAAGAGCACGAGATTTTTATCAAAAATGTTGTATGTCGTGTTCGAGGTGTAAAGTTGGATTTAATTGCTCAAGTTAAGATGACGGCAAATCGTATACTCCCACTCTATTTATAGAACTTGATTCATTCATGTTTCTCAATAAAATCGAAAGATGTGACATGGTTATAACAATTTTGTTATGGACACCTGAATTTTGGTGGATTAAAGGATGTGCAGTAGAAAAATATGGTGACTGGTCTATCTCAAATCACAATTCCTTCAGAAGTTTGTGAAGAGTGTGTCATTAGCAAACAACATCGGGATAGTTTTCCAAAAGAAAAATCATGGAGAACAAATGATGTATTGAAATTGGTTCATTCTAATTTATGCAGACCCATAAATCCAACATCTAATGATAAAAAAAGTTATTTTATGATAGTTATTGATGATTATAGTCGAAAAATTTAGGTTTATTTTTTGTAAAAAAAATCTGAAACATTTTCAACTTTTAAAAAATTCATGACTCTTGTCGAAAAGGAAGCAGGCAAGTCCATATAATTTTTTCACAGTGATCGTGGTGGAGAATATAACTCACAAGAATTTATAAATTTTTGTGAAGAGTATGAAATTCAAAAGCAGCTTACAACAGTCTATTCGCCACAGCAGAATGGTGTTTTAGAAATAAAGAATCGTACAATATTAAATATAGTGAGAAGCATTTTGACAAAAAATGGTGTTTCAAAAAAATTTTGGCCTGAAGTACTCAACTGGAGCATTCATATATTGAACAAAGGTCCTACACTTGCTATTAAAAATATGACGCCTGAAGAAGTATGGAGCGCACGAAATTCAACAGTGGATTATTTCAAAATTTTTAGATGCATTGCCTATACTCATATTTCAAAGCAAAAGAGTACAAAACTAGGTAACAAGGGAGAGAAAAGCATTTTTCTTGGTGTTAGTGATCAATCAAAGTCTATAAGGTTTATAATCCTATCACTAAGAAACTTGTCATGAGTCGGGATGTAATTTTGATGAGAAAATTTTTGGCCATAAAGTAGCAATGTTATTAAATAACAAATATCTGTTGATTTTGATGGTGTTAAAAAAAAATAGGCAGCAGTTGACAGAACAAAATGGTCTAAATAATATACCAAATTTCCAAACAATAGAGGAATATGAAGGACCTCAACGTATTAGAAAAAGACATGCATTGATGATTAATTATGAGGTAACTGGAATTGACCAATTTGAAGACCCACTTACATATTTTGCCCAATTTTTCAATTGTGATCCTACAATTTTTAAAAAAGCTATCTAAGATTTAAATTGACAGAAGGCAATAGATGAAGAAATTGCAGCTATTGAACGAAATAACACATGAGAGTTAACCGATCTTCCAGAAGGACAAAATTATATGAGTGTCAAGTGGGTGTTGTGACAGCCCCACCTTCCCCTAAGGCGAACCAAAGGAGTTAGCAGACTGCCTGCTCAACTCTCGTCAGGACTAACGGTTCAGTTCACATCGATCTAATACGTTCCGGAACATACTAACGCGTGTAAACAAGTCAAAATCACAAAATTAAAAAAAAATGAAAATTGGAACCGGTCATGAATAGTACCGGCCACGTCAAAATCCAGTCAAACATCACGCAAACATACACATCTTGAAATTCAACATTTACATTCCAAAATGGCATACAAAATTATCCCATAAGTTTATACATGTACGATTTGCCAAATCAAAAGAGAAAACGGACCCAAAAGTGCATTCAGGGTTTCAATCAATGAGTTATACAAAAGATATGTACATCTAACTCAATTCGGCAACCAACTATCAAATTCAGTCCAAAAGTATTTATTTTCCTGTAAGGAAAACAAAAGAAACAGAGTGAACTTACGCCCAATGGTATACTATCACATAAGCAACCAAGTCATATAGGCATAAAGCGGTCAAGGAAGAAATACAAAGATCACACATTAACAAGATGGTAAAAGGATACGGACGGCTCTTAAGAGCTCCTTTCCTCGCTCGTATGCTTGATCGGACTTCATTGACTTTCCGTCAATGTTCACAAAGTAACCAACCGTAGGCTCTATTTTACTTCCATTCCTTCCACCCAACATACCCCTACCGGGCCCGAACTCCAAACAGTAGAAATTTGGTAATACTCGAGTATACCGGAATCAAGAATCTCACTACTACAAGATTCCATATAACAGTCCCCATGGCTCGTCGACCTTCACGACCAAACCCTCGCTAGCTCGATTCAATCGACTACCAATGGGGTTGAACTTAGTAGTATCAGTAAGGGTCGTTGGATACTCGTCCAAGCAACACCCAATTCATGAATTAAATTCAGTATTTCATGTATCCTTCAATCATTACAGTGAAACAATAGACAGTCATATGAGATACCAAATGGGTGAGAGCGATTAACTACACCCTCACTTAATCAATTTCAACGGAGCAAATAAGCCTTCAAGGCATCAAGTTTACATATACCAAAGCCACATTGTAAACAACAAGTGAGTAGTACACTCACCAATCAAGCAAATGATAATTCATGCACTTCCGCCTAAGAGTGTCTTGCACCACCATCACGTCCTAACATATTCAAATAAGCACAATAAGACTCGCTTACAAGTCATAAATCAATCCCAAATACTATCAAAATAGAGCTTCATAAGAATGTATAAGCACTAGAGTAAACCAGGGAAATCCGGAAATGGAATTAAGCTCTAAACCAAAAAAATAGTTTTTGACGTTATTTTGCGATTTTGGTACCATTGGCATTACAATTATCAGATGGAGGTATAAGATACACCGTTTCGAAAATAAGAGATAGGGCTACAAAGTTACAGTAGGTCACTCAGTCCAGTTCATAGTGAAACTAGGTAAAAAATGCAAGATACTAAACCAGAACCGCAAAAATAGGTGAACAAACCGCATTCTGGTTAACAAACTATAATTCAGGCTACCTAAATCCAAATCAAGTGATTCTAAAGCCATCCGAAATCTAAGACATCAGGCTACATTTCTTCAGAAAACCTCAACAACCAAATCAGAAGTATTCCCAACCAAATTAACCAATTACAGAAGCAATTCTCAAGTTCGGGTGAAACCAGGGTAGCAGGGGAATTTCAGTATTTTCACAAGATACGCTACTCCGATTGGCCTGAAATTTTGCAGGCATCTGTAAAATATCATTCCCTACAACTTTTATATTTTAACCCAAGGCTAATTCGGCCTCTAACTGTGATGAACAGTGCCGGGCAGAATGAAGGAAATGAAACCCTAGCTTTCCAAATTTCCTTCCAAAACAGAAATTTCCTGCAATTAATTACTTTTTCCACCTTCTAACTTCCTTAAATATCATTTCCAATCATCATACATGACCACATAATAATAATCATATGAAAACAAAAAAATCACCAATAATTATCAAACTTCACCAATTCAACCAAAATCAAAGATATAATCCATAAGATTACATCCTAAACTACCACAAATCATGAATTAAATATCATTAGATGGAGGAGAGGGGTTCCTTCATTACTCACCTTAGCAACACAAGAGAGGGAGCAACTAATCACCTTAACCTTCTAAACAACTCCACTAAACACCTCACAATCACTCACTTAAGGTTTTCTATGGAACAAAAGCAAGATTAAGTGGTTGATTTGGTAGATTTGAGCAAGATTGAAACAAAAACTTGAAGAGTTTTCTTTCATTCTTTCTTGGAGAGGGCCGGCTATGAGCTTGCAAATTTGGAGTGAATTTTGGTCAATTTTTGAGTTATTTTAGTAAAAGGGTAAAAGTATGAATAGTAATCAAAAGTAACCACTAACCATATAGTGACACTTGTCACTATAATTAATGCATCTCTATCTCTTTGTTTCCTCTCATACCAATCCAAATAGCAACCTCTAATTATCTCATAACACCCGGTAATTTAAACCCAATATCCAAAACTTAACTTAGTTGGCCGAATTTTTTCGAACTTTCCGCACTAGCGGGTCCCACGTCCGGTATACGCTCTTAATTTCTCAAAACCTAACCGATACTAGAAAAATCATCTAAAAACTATATTTACTCATAAAAATTATGGAAAAAATTTTCCTAATAAAGAAAATGCAGAAAACATGCCATTAACGAGAAAAACCCTAGAAAAATGAAAAAATTACGAGTTCTCACAGGTGTACAAGACAAAATTAAAGGAGAATGGAGAAGTTGACAAGTACAAGGCACGTTTAGTAGTTAAAAGCTATAAGCAAGAGTTTGGGGTAGATTATGGAGAAATCTTTGCTCCAGTCGTAAGGCATGACACTATCAGAATAGTGATTGCATTAATACTACAATAATCATGGCATATTTTCCAGTTTGCTATGAAATCAGCATTTTTACATGATGATCTGCAGGAACAGGTATTTGTTGATCAACTTCCTGATTATGTGAACGTTAAAAGTGAACATAAGGTGTACAAACTCAAGAAAACATTTTATGGGTTAAAACAAGTCCCATAAATTTCTGCAAAATGGTGCATGCTTCCAATGATGGGCAACTTCCATGGCCCTAGAGTCAACTTTGGTTTTCCTACTTTCTTTGAAGGATTAGTGAATCTGCGTATTAACTTGAGAAAAAGGAAGAATAGGAAGATGGAAGTGATGAAAGATGTTGGCGATGTGAACAGCTCCATTAGCTTAGTAACAACAGCCATGAAAAGATTGGGAGGCGCTATTGGCGTGGCTGAACTCTTTAGTAAGATGTTAATTTGTCTACCCCCATTTATAGCTATACTTAGACACATTTTCTTTTGTTGTTAGCATCTTTTTTGTACCGCCCCTCCTTCAGGGAAGGCTGCTGTCTATATCAATAATCATAACGTCTGATACGCCAACCTTCAATGTTTTTTCCTTCTCTTGCTTATTCATCCAACTTTTCAAAGATTAATTAATTAATTATCACGTTGGCAGAATTCACAATAAAAAAGATTGATAGTTAATTGTTAGGTCTTATTGAGTATTCACATCCCAAAAGCTTGCTCAGACGTGTTCCAGTTCCAAAAGATTACTCAAGAAGTGAGGTTTTTTCCTTAGTATTTACAACCAACAACCTAGACTTTAACCCAACATTAATTGAGGACCCTGAGAGTGATCAATAAAGGGGGAAATTTTGTCTGCCTTCTCCAAAGGGAAACTAGGAAAGCAAATGGCAGGAATTAATAACACAAACACAGGCTCTGAAATTTTATGTCGTGAAGTAGTAATCGAAGCCAATGTTTTGAAAATCGGACCGGACCGGCCGGTTCGACCGGTTGAACCGCGAACCGGCCATGGCACCGGTCCGGTTCAATGACATTGTTGACTTTGCTAGAAACCCGGTCAAAGACCGGTTGAACCGTGAAAACCGCCGAACCGGATTGAACCGGCGGTTTTCCGGTTTTCAGCTTTCCTTTTTTTTTTTTTTTTAAGTTTTGCAAAATGCAACAATCAAGATTCGAACCCAAGACCTTTGTAATAAAAGACCAATGTATTAACCGTTGCACCATCACATCTTATTAGTTTTTTTTGATAACTTATTTATATAAAGCAAATACTCATATTTCTTTTTTCCATTTTTCTTACAAAATCTCATCCCCTCATGACTCTTTCTTTTTAATTTTCAACTCTCTCTCTCTCTCTCTCTCTATCATCTTTTCTTTTGTCACACCCTTTTTAATCAAACCTCTTTATTTTTAATTTATTAATGTTTTCTCCCATCTTTTAATTTTATTTTTGTCCATTAAATTGAAAAAAGTTAAAAAAGAATTTTTTTAACCCAAATTATTTAATGCCACAACCACTCACTTTTATCTTATTTTTTGTTTCTTATCAAGTTTACATTTCTATTTTCGATTTTCTTGATTTCCTTCGAACTCCAAATTTTCTTTTTTAAATTGCAATATCTAAATCTCAAAACGTAAATTAAAATTTAAATTCATAATATTTAAATTCTCAGATACATGAATTTTGTATAATTTCAAAATATTGTGATATTTTGGGGTTGGATTTAGATATAATTGAAATTGAGATGAAATTTATTTGTTTTAACTTATAATTTAAAAAATTTATTTTTAAAAATCCAAGTTATTAAAAAATAGTAAACTTTTTATCATATAAAATATTAAATTAGTCCATTACATGTCTTATTTTGTACATATATATATTTATATAAATTATTTTTTAAAAAATTCATTGAACCGAGGTTGAACCGGTCCGACCGGTTGAACCTCGACCCTTTCACTTCACCGGTTCAATTAACGGTCCGGTTTTTAAAACATTGATCGAAGCATGAGGACCTGAACTCTTCTTTTTTTTTTTTTTCTGTTTCTAGTCCTTTAAGTTTTTGGTTCATCTTGCAGCTCGTAGAGATGCTCTCAGTTGGCGCAATGTTGAGTCTTTTGTGCTCTAGTTACTCTAGTTTTCATTTGGGAAAATTATTAAAATGTTTTTTATATTTTGCTAAATAAATTTTTTCGTCTTTCACTCTTAAAAAAATAATTTTATATCTCTTACAACTTTAAATTATAAAATTCAGTTCCAACATAAATTTTTGACTACTTTTTGTTCTACATTCATCATATAACCCAAACATGATCATTTTTTGGGGCAAAAAGGTAAGATCTTATTTGTTGTTAAATAAATTAACCAATTTATAATTATTTTTGCCCTTAAAAAAGAAGGATCAGATCTAAATTATATTTATTTTTCTCCCAAAAGTGGGATCTAATCTAATTCATACATAAAAATGACTACATGTGCATCATATAGTGATTTCAAGCTAAATAATGGTCAAAATTGATAGGGATAAAATTTCGCTAACTTGAACTTGTAAGAAATATAAAATTAATATTTTAAAAATAAAGCACAAAAAATTTCATTTTGCAAAATATAATGGACGATTTAAATGGTTTTTTTATTTTAATGCATTAGTTAATTCGCATTCTAAGGCCCTATTTGGCACTTGAGTTTTTTGCCAAATTTGTTTGCTACAAGTTTTTTAAAAACTTTATTTAGTTACAGTAATCTCAAAAAATTTCTTAAAGTTTTTAAACTATACACTTCAAAATATTAAAAAATTTACACACTTTAAAAATTTTTTTAAAAACTTTTATAGTAAGTTACAGTAAAATTTTAGATAAACATCTAAAAAACTCACTTGCCAAACGGGGACTAAGTTTTGTATGGTAGGCTATCCCCTTGACTAGCTTTCTCATATATAAAATTTTGCTATTTTGGGGGAAAAAAAAAGAAACTACTAGACGGCAAATGTCTCCATGCCTAGTGGTTTGGTGGTATGGAAAAATAAATAGGGATAATTTCAGAAACCTCAAGAGAGGTTTCTAACAATTTCACTGTCCTTTTTTGACATTTTAAAATTTTTACTTACCTTTCCTATCAGTCATTTGGAGTTCAACACTTACATCACTAATGGATTAAATGACTTTATTACCCTTATAATTTAGGATAATTACAAATATATGTGAAGGAAAAAAGTTAATGTTTGCTAACTACATTAACCATAATTTGGATTGTAAAAAGTTAATTAATTTACCATCTAAAAATAGAACCAATATTAGGCTCATATTTTTAAATTTTTATATACTTGACAAATAAAAAATTCAGACATAATATAGTTGATAAATTAAAGGATTTAGACATGAGAAATAATTAAGATGTTTACAAACTAAATTAACCATGATTTGAAATGTAAAAAAGAGAATCTAATTTTGCATCTAAAAATGGATCCAATACTAGGCATCCTTTTTCCAATTTATGTACTTGATAAATAAAAGAAATCAAATATAAATAGATTTCAGTTGAATTAATTTTTCTTATAATTGTGGTGATTGCAAGAACCTTAAGGTATGGAAAAAAATTGTTTTGTTAAAATTTGAAAGTTATATTTTGTTATGAATGATGGAAATTTTTTATTGACCATTTTTGTAATGGCCCATAATAAATTAACAAGTACGATCAAATATTCAATCTTACTGGTATAATAGTTGAGGGGCACTTTTGGCATAAATAAATATTCTCACACCTGAAATTATTTTTTATTGTTGTTTTTTTTTTAATAAGGCTCAATTGTTACAAGAAAATTGGCTTTGAGGGAAGTTAGTGATATATTTAGAATCTCAGGAGAGAACAATGAAACTAACAGAAACCTCATATGAAATTATCCCAAATAAAAAATTGGTCAATTGAATAACAAAAATCATTCAATGCCGTTTGACCAAAGAAAAGGATAATGAAAATCATTGCTTCAAAAAAAAAAAGGAAAATCATGAAGGACAAGTGTGGATTAAGATAGCTAATAAAAGTTTTTATTTACTATATAGAAACGAGTAAAAGTTCTTCGTTTTTTCATTCCTTTCTCTATCATTAGATCATATTACTGTGGATTGCCTTTTGTATAAAAATTTTTATATTTTTCGTAAACACATTTTTCAATTACCTTTTTATATCACATATATTAAATCGCTATACTATAGCAATTTCAAATTCAACAAATAAGCTGAATCGCATTAGCATATTTAGATATTAAGTGATTTTTTTTTAGAGTGGATCCAAAAGATATAGAATGAATTCAACACTTCTTTTAATTTCTTTCCAAACGCTTAGGCAGTGAATGGTTCCGTTGATCGCAATAACAGGCACAGAGAGGAACGTTGTCAAGTCCCTAGCAGTTAAATATTCGAAGGAAGAAGACTCCTCCAATATTAGTAAGTCATAGAATTTTGCGAACGAGGGAGAGCGAATCATGGCTTTGTTGACTATTCTTCTAAAGATAATAATGCTAATACGTTTTTGCAAATTCAATACATTCAAAAACTAGCGTTGTTTTTTACCAAAAAAGAAAAAACTTAACTGGCGTTGTTTGAAATTGGAGATGAAAAATGGAGTCCATTATTTTGCCCAAAAAGGCGTTAACCATTGAGATTGAGGCGCATTGCCCATGCCAAAAAGGCAACCAAAGTACTTGCGGGAAATAGCAGTCTCCTCCATTCCTGGACCGACAAACTATGTAGAAAGTCTTTTTGGTCAACAAAAGATGACGCTTCTAACAGGCTAGTAAGTAGTAATTCGACTTTTTGACCAAAAAAAAAGTAGTAATCCGACTGATACTTTTCTGACGTGGATGAGTGTGACTTCATAGTAGCCTTATCCGATCGACCCAGGCTAGGTCGGTTTTGTCCACTGTTGTTGCACACGGGATCTTCAGTGTCACTTTTTCAGTGACAATTCAATGCCACTTTTATATTTATGCCAAGTATTCTGTTTATTTAATTTGTCATATGCTATTTATTTAAATTTCTTCTATCATCACGTGATAAGTAAGATTGACACTGAATTTAGCATCCACTCGCTACATTAGTTCAGTAGTGATGCGTCACTGTGCAAAAAAGAGATTTTTATTATTCGATGGTGATGCGGTATTTGGGTCTATTATTCAATGGAATACCACCTTATATTCCTTTCATTTAATATCACCTTAGTCCAAAGAAGCAACTTTGCATTTGCGTAACATTTCTGCTGTAAGAAGATGTCCAAAAACTTGAAGGATTTAAAGGGTTCTTCTTCAAAGCCATCTTCAGTACAACATGGTTCTCGACCTCATGCAGGAGTACAAAAGTAGGGGAAGGATAACGTCTCACTTTCACATCATCCTTTGCATGCATATTCCCATCTGGGCAAAATGAAGCCAATTACTTTGACATCATCTTTCATCCATCTAGTCCTTTTACTTCGCAAACTCTCCAAAACAAGATCGGCTTATCCAAAATTGTCCCCAGGACCAAAGACGTTACCCATCATCGAAAACATGTTGGTGTATTTTAATAAAATCTTAATTTTTTCCTTGACCAAACCTTTACAAGGAGTTATAATAATTTATTTGGAAATTATTTGAATTATAATTGTGGGAGTTTCATTACAAGGAGTTATAATAATTTATTTGGGAGTTATGGGAATTATAATTATGGGAGTTACAATGCATTTTGAATGGAGTTATTTTACAATTATTTGAATTAGAGTTACAAATGAATTATTTGTTTCAAATGAGGAATTAATTGAGTCTTTATAACCCATTCAAATGTGGATTAATTTTTTAGGTTACAAATTCTACCAATTGACTACAATTTAATATGGAAAAACCGTTACACATTTTCAACCCCTTTTTCTTAAGGTTTTGTAGCCTATAAATAGTGAAATTCTTTGGAGAATTTGGGACACACACTTCTTTCAACAAAAGATCATTCTAAATACTATTTTCCTCACACTCATTTCTTTCTCCCTCATTCTATTTTCTTTGGGTAAAGTAAGATATTGGGAAGCTTCTGCTTCTTTTGGTTATGCAGATTAAAGGGAAACAACAACTATAGAGTTGAGTTGTTGTATTCTGGAGGCGGCGCGCTAGACCTTTTGCATCGGTTTAAAAAATACCGTAGGGGCGCGTATCGTCTTAAAGAGAGCGTTCAACGCGCCTCAGTCCTACCGAACTTTTTAGTAGCTGTCAATTCAAGGTGGTCGGATTGAAGATCAGAAGCTGTTCATCCAATAATTTTAAGATCTAGTTCACGCATCAACCCATGTCAAAATAACCTTTGATGGTACAAATTATTTGCATTTATTAATGCAATATTGAGGTATGAGATTTTGTGAATTTCTTTGTTAAATTTTTACCAAAGAAATTACTATTACTTATATGATTAATTTGGTCTAGAACCAACAATTTTAAGACGATAAACCTCTTCACATAAGATAAGGTTATCGTTGCATGTTTTGCTTCTAAATAATCAAATCATAAAACTAACATAATCCCGACGATTAGAATCTTACATGCTGTATAACATAATCGGGGCAAACTTTAATAAACAAGATATTTCATGTGAATGGTCATAATTATAGACTGAGACTAGAAAGGATAATATCCATTGATTTTATGTGCTTTGGAATCTGGTATCAATATTGTGTATGCGCCTATAAATAATTCGCAATATATGCCCATTCTACTTGCTCCTATTAAAAAAAAAACTTTATATTCAAAGTTTTTGAACTGGTTTTGAAATTGCTAAGTAATTTTAGATGTGTCTTGTTTATCTATGCACATGAAATCTAATGATGAAGTTTTAAGAATAAGTAATTGACTAAAGAATGCAATGCATTTTATAATTGCCCAATTGCATTCAAATTTAAAAATTTATTACTTTAATGTGCACGATCTCATAGTTTTGAAGTATGCCTTAAAGACTTGTATATGAGTATTTTCTCGGTTTCAGTTTTCAATGTGATTGCAAAAAAAAAAAAATATTGTTGTACAAAAGTACAAGTCTTATGACATTATAGTTCAAACAATTGTAAACCAGTAGGCTATCAACTTGAATTCAACTGCAGTCGAGATACACTAAATACAATGCATGAATAACTTGGAGTCAAGTTCAATTTTCAAGTTTATAGACAGCCTCATTTTAAACAATGATAATCTCAAAATATATGAATGACTTTGCAACTATTTAGTTGTTGAATGTGTCTGATTTAAAAAAAAAAGGGTCAAGTTTCTTGTTGATGTTAATGTGTGATTTGTACCCAATCAGATGGCTCTTATGCTTATGTACTACTTTGAGTGTATATCATTTTGAGTACCTAGAACACTATTTCTGCACTATCTTAACATATGAACTCCATGAGTAGTCTTGAATGAATAATTGTTAGAAATAATGGGGATATGTAATTACATGATAATATTGCATTCTTCAATTGAGTGCATGACTATGACATGTTGAAGAATAGCTTGTGTAATTTGAAATACTATGTAGATAAATATCTAAATAGTATCTGCAGAATTGAATGAATCATTTGTTAATGTTTTACTACTACGTGTTTATAAAACAAAATGTCAATGTTTTCTTTATGCTAATATTCGGTACTTTATTGGTTATCAATACAAATTTCATCTTTTATTAGATTGTTTTGTGCCATATACTCCCAATGATTTTGCACAAGGTAATGTCGCCTAAAATTGTAATTGTTACCTCTGTTTTCAGTCTTAAATTAGTGAGTACTATTTATAATTCCTTCTAGTTTGTTGAAAAAGTTTAAACTTTGGAGGTTGTTAATTTCTGTGATAGTTAAAAGCTACTGAACAGTACTCTAGGCACTTGATATGGATTGGTTATGATAAATAGTAGGGGTGTTTAAATCCAATGGCTAATATAGAACGTGACTTTTAAATGCTATATGCATTTACTTTACCATCTTGGTACAGACTTTGAAATTTGAATGTGAGATTATCTTGAGAATTATATTATGAGTTTCTTATTCCTTGGTTTAAGTGTACAGATTAGTGGTGACCAATAAATGATGCGTAATGCCAAGGTTTTAAAAACACGATGGTAATAGAAGTGGTGAAAAAAATAAGGGTGATATCATTTTATTACTCAATTTATGAGTATAACTTTTGGATCTATTTTGACTCTTATTTTGAGTTGTGCAAACTAGCACTCACTAAAAAGTATGATCTAATGTGAAGGTATTCGAAATATTTGGTATTTTTTGCAAAAGCAAAATTAACCATGAAGATTTGAGAATGGCTTCTAGTGCACTACTAGATTACTGCTCATTGAGATAAAATTGAAAAATTGAATATGAGCAAATATATGCCTATATTATTTGGCAAATATAAATGGATGAGAAATTTTCTCACCAAAGATTGGTTCAATATATCTGAACCACTAAGAGAGATTATTTTAAAATAAATTCGGGGATATTATATCTTTGCTATTTTATTGTGTAAAATCTCAAGCTTGAATCAAAGATATGATACATATAATGAGGAATGGGACTTGAAGCTAAAATTTTAAGTTGGAACCATCTATGAGGATACAACTACTTAGGGATTGGAGATCCCAAGAACTAGGTCAGAGACAAACGAATCATAGAATGGTTTGGGTGAAAAGCATGCATATATTATAAAGTTGTTAAATCCCTTCCCATGGTGTAGAGCATGCTCGTGACTCTATGACGAATGAAAGGTTAAGATTTGATATAAATCTTTTAATGAGTTCTATAGCCCTTTATGGGTCGAATACCTTAGTCATAGGCCGCTTCCTATGAGAATTTGGCTAATTCTCTAAAGCACTCATGAATCTGGGATAAAGCATAAGGCTGTAATGTGCTGGCTTAAGAAGCTTGTTAATTAATATCTTGAATATCATGTGTGTGACATAATCTTACATATCTTAAAGTAGTCTTAGTTTCAAAGCTATAGTCCACTTTGACTCTAATATGGAGATTATGGAAACACTAAAGGAAGGTTTCAAGGCAATGCCACATTCATTATGCATAATGTTCTCACTTTGTCCAAATCTTTATTCTTCTCAAATTTTATTAAAATAAGTGGGGGAATGTTAGTGTATTTTAATAAAATCTTAATTTTTTCCTTGACCAAATCTTTACAAGGAGTTATAATAATTTATTTGGAAATTATTTGAATTATAATTGTGGGAGTTTCATTACAAGGAGTTATAATAATTTATTTGGGAGTTATGGGAATTATAATTGTGGGAGTTACAATGCATTTTGAATGGAGTTATTTTACAATTATTTGAATTAGAGTTACAAATGAATTATTTGTTTCAAATGAGGAATTAATTGAGTCTTTATAACCCATTCAAATGTGGATTAATTTTTTAGGTTATAAATTCTACCAATTGACTACAATTTAATATGGAAAAACCGTTACACATTTTTAACCCCTTTTTCTTAAGGTTTTGTAGCCTATAAATAGTGAAATTCTTTGGAGAATTTGGGACACACACTTCTTTCAACAAAAGATCATTCTAAATACTATTTTCCTCACACTCATTTCTTTCTCCTTCATTCTATTTTCTTTGGGCAAAGTAAGATATTGGGAAGCTTCTGCTTCTCTTGGTTGTGCAGATCAAAGGGAAGCAACAACTATAGAGTTGAGTTGTTGTATTCTGGAGGCGGCGCGCTAGACCTTCTGCATCGGTTTAAAAAATACCGTAGGGGCGCGTATCGTCTTAAAGAGAGTGTTCAACGCGCCTCAGCCCTACCGAACTTTTTAGTAGCTGTCAATTCAAGGTGGTCGGATTGAAGATCAGAAGCTGTTCATCTAATAATTTTAAGATCTAGTTCGCGCATCTAACCCATGTCAAAATAACCTTTAATGGTACAAATTATTTGCATTTATTAATGCAATATTGAGGTATGAGATTTTGTGAATTTCTTTGTTAAATTTTTACCAAAAAAATTACTATTACTTATATGATTAATTTGGTCTAGAACCAACAAAACATACACCAGTCGTCAGGTTCACAACCACATCGAGCTCTCACAGACCTAGCCAAGGAACATGGACAGGTCATGCACTTGCAGCGTGGTGAGGTATCTACAGTTGTCATCTCGAGTGCCCAAATGGCCGGAGAGGCCCTGAAAACTCACGATGTTGCTCTAGCAAACCGTCCCAGAATTCTAGCCGCACAAACCATCACCTATAATTCCCAGGACGTTTCATTCTCTCCCTACGGGGGTTACTGGAGACAAATGCGTAAAATATGTGTCCTAGAGCTCCTCAGCCCTCAAAATGTTCGAGCAACGCAGGCCATTCGGGAGGATGAGGTTTGGAAAATGATCGGCTCCATCCAGTCATCCTGATCCAGGTTACTGCCGGTTAACCTCACTGACTTGGTCTTTGCCCTCACCAATGCGGTCACTTGTAGATCGGCTTTCGGCTCCAGATGCACGTACCAAGATCAGTTGCTACAGCTCATAAATGAGATAATAGAGGTGTCCAGTGGTTTTGACATTTCTGATTTGTTCCCCTCAAAGAAATTTCTCCATATCATTAGCGGGACAGTTTTCAAGATCAAAAAGCTTCAGTCCAAGCTCGACCCCATATTTGAAAGCATAATCCAGGAGCACAAAGAGGCAGATTCAGGGGAGGTAGATCTAGTAAACACTCTATTGAAGATCAGTGCAAGAGGAGGCCTTGATTTTCCCTTAACAGCCGAATGCATCAAAGCAGTCTTTGTGGTAAAAAAAAAAAAAAAAATATATATATATATATATATATATATATATATATTAATAAACTGGCCAACTCGCTAATGCTACTATAATAATAATAATAATACTACTAGTATACATGCTACTACTACGTAATTGTTGGTCGTCCATATATATAAACAAACTACTCCATATACAATCGGTATTAGTACCGTATACTATTTGAAATCCGCAGGGTACTTTAAGCGAACGACACTTTTTATCTAGAAAAAACGTTCTGCAATTTGATAACTTGATTGCAAATTACAGGACATGTTCGCAGCAAGAACTGATACGCGGCAGCAACAGTTCTGTGGGTAATGGCAGAGCTGATAAGAAATCCTAGCGTGATGGAAAGGGCACAAGCTGAAGTAAGAAAGGTGGTAAACGGAAAGAGCATGATTTTAAGGGACTGAATTATATGAAGGCGGTGATAAAAGAAACACTGAGGCTGCACCCACCAGTGCCCTTGCTACTTCCCAGAGAATGCAGGGAGCCTGGTGAAACTGGGGGCTATGACGTATCAGTCGGAACGAGAGTCTTGATCAATGGTTGGGCGATCAACAGGGATCCTGAGTTTTGGGAGGATCCTGAAAGTTTTAAGCCGGAGAGATTTCTGGATAATGGAATCGAGTTCGTGGAGTATCTACCATTTGGAGGAGGAAGAAGGATATGCCCTGGAATTGCATTTGGGGTGGCCTGCGTGGATCTTGCTCTGGCTCAACTGGTCTCCCACTTCGACTGGAAACTCCCCGGGGGAGCAAAACCAGAATCCCTCGACATGACTCGAGGACTTCGGTATTGAAGAATAGCTTCTTGTCTTTGGTTGCTATTCCTAGTATTCCATTTGAGTAGAGGCGTAGTTAGATTTTCCGTGTGTATTTGAGGTGCAATCGCAGCAGTAATTCATCGTCTAAATAATATCTCTTATTACGGGATGGGATGGTCACGGGACTAAATAATTACTGCACCAACTTAGAATTACTCCTGTTCACTGATGTATTTGCAATGAAGACATTTTAGTCTTCCATTCTCGCTCGCTGCAATTTCATGTTTGATTGTTTTCGAATTACTGTGTTAGCATTGCTTGCAAACACACAGACACGCTCGACTTTGGAGTTTGTTTGGCTGGCTGGCTTGCCACCGTAGTCTATTTAGCAACCACACGCACCCCCACCCGTCCTAATCGAATCACTAAATTCCATTTATTGATAATGAGGCTTGTCTCTTTTGGAAATGGTTCAGTACTGCAAACAATTTTAAGGGATAGTTTCACAAACCTCCCCTAGTATTTTTCATAATATCACTTAGCATCTCTAAACTTTTAGAAATATCACTCACCTTCCCAGTTACTCAAAAGTCAAAATCAACAAGGTACCAATTGACACTTTTCCCCTTAGTTTAGGCTTATTTTGGAAATATTTTTCAAATTTTTTTTTTTAAAAAAGAAGCTTGGCATATTTGTTTCATACTTTTCAAAAAAAAAAAAAAATAAATTAGGAACCTGTATGTTTAAAAGTGCAATATCATTATTGTTTTTTTTGCGTGAATCTACCTACCATATGGTTGTTCAAACTATTCACTTTAATTGTTTCATTGTTTTTCATATTACTGGAATGAGTCTACATTTTCCATAGTAGAAACTCTGATTTTTAATTATTTTTTGTTTGCCTAAAGAAACTTTTTGTTATAATCTTGCAATTAAAGCCGCAATTTCATTCCTGAAAATTGGAAGATATTAGTGAATTGTATGACTTCACTCTTAAACTTAAACAGGACACACTTATGCTTTCCAATGCTTATTATTGTATTTCAAAATTTGCTCATCAATGTTTCAATCTTTCTTTCACTTCCAACTTCTAATGTATGTAGTTTTAATGGTATAAATAAGTGCTTCTATTGCAACATGTGCTTGATAGCTGTTACTGCTGAATTTTGTTGCATCACACTGCGCAATTTTTTTAGTACTATTAAAGCCTCTATTCATCCTAATATGAATTTTGGTAGTGAATTAGCTAGTAAAAGAGAAAAAAAGTGAAATTTCGGAATGAAAATTGTTCATTCTACTTAATTGATTTTTTTAACCTTACTTTGTCTCATAAGGACTAAAATAGGAAGCTGAGTTTTTCTAGGAGTTTAGAGGTGTTAAATGATATTGATAAAAAAAAAAAAAAAAATCTCATGGAAAGTTTCCAATATTACCCATAATTTTAAAGTATCAACAATTGATCCGCTTACCTTTTAAATGTGCTTATTTGGTGGCCATAGGCACACAAATAGAAGAAAGTTCCGATATCTTTTTTCAAAAATTATTTAGCTTGCATTACAAACCTATTTTTCGATCATTCATTCATCTTCTCAACTATTTTTATATCTCACATATATCGCACTATAAAATGAAAAAGTATTATCATAATTATTCTAAAATAATATTTTATCCAAACATGCTCTCAGCTAATATTTGGATAGCAAAATATCACAAATACAATTTTTAATTAACTTTTTATCTTTATAATCATCTTTTCATTTCCCATTTCACATGTAGTATCACGTTATAAAAAGTGTCACCAACAGTGATTACTTCAAATAATCATCTATCTAAATTACTTCATTTTTGGGATTCTTGAATTCGGTACCATACTAAGAATAATGTTTTTTTTTTTTTGGGTGAGAGGGAGGGAAAAGGGGTTGGTGTCGCTAAGTTTAAAATGCAGCCCTCAAAACCAAAAAGTAGAATTAAAAAGCAGCAGAAAAGACCAAATACGACAAATACCTACCACCATGAATTATGTAAGGAGGGTAGCAGGAGCGCATGCCCGCTGAAAATTTGAATTTCATACAGACAGACAGCGCCAAAGCGGCAAAGCCTCGGCCGTCGCCAACCCATCCCCCGTTCCCATCTCAGAAAAGGCAGGAAAGAAAGAAGAGAAGGATCCTTTCCTCGGAAAACCAAAAAAAAAACAGATTCCATTCAAAAACATTACACACACTCGGTCACTCACTCCACACACACACACACACAGACAATCAAACCCCCAACAATGGGTTCATTGAAGCAGCAGCCATCCTCCCGCTACAACACTCCCTCCTCTTCCTTCCTTTCCTCCTCCTCCAGCCCCAGATCCTCCGCTAAATCCGACCCCTCTTCCTCCACTGACACCCTGTTCCTCGCTAGTAAGCATACTCCACCTTCCTCCTCACGGGCCCTCGTCAAGACCAAGAATGCCCGCGCCACCCACCACCACCACCACAACTTCACCTCTATGGTCAAGAAATTTATGGAAACAAAATCCTCCCACTCTTCTTCTTCCTCCAGAAAATTATCCCGCAAGGCTTCTGCTACCAACGAACCTCTCAAGCTGACAATTGCTGCGGAATTCCTAGCTGAGGATCTCAAAAAAAACCCCGCATCCGCCAAAAAGGCAACCCCTCTCTCTGCTCTCCAGAACAAGTTGTTCAAAGGGGGGAAGAGGAATAACGAGGAGAGCAAGATCTTGAACGAGAGGAAGGCCTTGACTGAGGTCAAAGGGAATACCAGAACTCTTGCCATGGTTTTGAGGAGTGAAAGGGAGCTCTTGAGTTTGAACAAAGACCAGGAAAATCAGATTTCTGAGCTTAAGCTCATGCTCGAGGACAAAAACAGAGAGGTATAACGGCAATCATTAATCTCTCTCTCCCTCTCTCTCTCTCTCTCTCTCTCAACTAGTACTAACTCCTTCGGATGATTTTCTATGTCTAGAGTCTGTGCACACAGTGGGAATTTTTGAATTAAAAAAATGTGATCTTTGCGGCAAATGGCTGAACTTTAGTTTGGTAAAGTTCTTAATACTGTTGGGTTGTGGTTAAATGCTACTCTGTTATGTGTTTCAGAACGAATGCCAGCCTTGTATGCTGTATCGTGAGTTTCACATGAAGTGGGAAACTTTTAGTAGTAGTATCAAGGAGTTTTGTCATCACTGCAAATTCTGAAGGTTCGGATAAACAAATGGGATTAAGATATGGGCTCTCCTGAAAAGTTAGAAATTGTCATTCATGAAATGATTATTGGATAAGTCAATCATAAAAGTAAAGACTTTCTACAGTTATTTTCATCAAACTGTTGGTACTTTATACCAAAAATTCGATCTTGCCTTTCTGAATTGACTATTGTAGATTAATACAGTTCTAGATTGGGACCCGACAACCACAGGCTATTCTTTTGTATTGATTTTGTTTCATATTGGGTGGTGGTGGTGGGGTGTTTAAACATTTTCAAGCTTTATTTCTTGACAGCTGAGTTCAAAATTGAGGATTTACGGGTGACCCATATCTGGGCATTTGTTACTAATGGCTAATTTTATAGGTTGAAAAGCTGAAGGATTTGTGCTTGAAGCAAAGGGAAGAGATAAAGTCCCTGAAAAGTGCGATTCTGTTTCCAGATGTGATGAACTCACAACTGCAGGAGCTCCTGGCTAAACAAGGTTCAGAACTAAAGGAGGCGAAACAACTTATCCCTGGTTTGCAGAGGCAGGTCACCTCTCTTACAGGGCAATTACAATGCCTTGCTGAGGGTCTCGCAGAGGTAAGACTCATATTCTTGTATGATTCAGGTTAGGCTGATGCTGCAGTATTGCTAATTTTACACAGCAATGTTTATGTGCCACGCGCAAAATGTAGAAAATAAGTGGGAAGAATTGTAATCTTATGAAAAGGAAAAGGTGCTTTGCTTTGGGATGAAAGTTCATATTACCAATATGGGAGGAAACTTTACAACTGTGCTTGTCTAAATGGAAAGAATTGCTTTGGGAAGCAACCTAAACTGCATATGTCCGGTAATCTAAGATTTACGACTATATGGTAGTTAATGATTATAAGTAACTAAATGACCTATCCAGATAAAGCCAACCCATATATTCAGTATGTTTCAGGATTTACTTTAGTTCTCATCCTTATGGGTGGTCCTTGCTAGTGTTATATTCTGGGTTTTGAGTGCTGCACTTGGCTTTATGAGTGTTAATTTAACACTCACTTGGTGATATGCACAGGTCAAGGCAGACAAGTGCTCAGTGAGGGGCTGCTTTGATAATCATAGCTCTCCAAGGACTCCAACATATGAGCATGAAGAGGCAACTAATTCCCTGGTTAGAACATCATTCCAAACAGATATATATATACACACATACATACATACATATATGAAACCAAGATTGATGATTGTGTTGACCAATTATCAGTTAACCAGTATACTTGTGCATCATCATTTGAGTGATCTATAAAATCTGATGGTAGTTCATTGCATGTTAATTTGTCTTGAGAGAGTTTAAAGTAATTCTATCTTGAGTCATGAAAGCAGAATATCTTGCACTATATGGTAAAGAGGATGTAGGGGGGATGTATATCACACTCTGAGCGCTGATGGTAGTAACATGCAACACTGTATCATTACATTCATTTTTCTTTCTTTTTATTCAACTGTACTACTGAAGTAGTTATGCCATCAATCTGCAATATGATCAGAAGTTCATTGCATTCATTTTTCCTTCTGTTTATTCAACTGTACTGCTGAAGTAGTTTTGCTATCTATCTCCAATATGATCGAGAGTTCAGCTTGTTCAACTTTGTAAAGGATTGTTCACACTTCAAATTCAGGATGTCTATTTTGAGTTATCTTTAACTTCTACCTATTCATGAAGCAGTTACTTTATATATTCTGCAATATGATCAGGAGTTCAGTTCTGGTGATCATACAGCACCCGGCAGTCCAGATGACATGTTTCTCAAAGATCTGAATCCCTGCCTAACTCCCTACTACAAAACAAAGTCCATGGTAAGTACATTAGCAGATATTAAAATCTTCTGGCACTTGTTGTATCTGGTATTAGCACATATATCCCTTCGGAGTGAGTAAAACATGTTATACTATCTGAACAAATAAGTATACTTTCTACAGGAGTTTGAGAAGCTTGACTTCCCAGATGATGAAGGTTTGTTTAGAAAGAATTTGAAAATTGGCCATGAGTTTGGCTTCAATTCTTGCACACAAAAATTATCAAAGAGTTCAGACTGTTGCCAATGTTCAAAGACATCAAGCACTTCTGTCCCTGCAGCACGTAGATCTGATGAAAGCAAGCGTAACTGTGGCAAGCAGATGCATCATAAACTTTTCTGAAGCATGAAAGATTCTGCTCATCTTAGACACCACCATCATCCTTCCGATGCTGCCAATGAGTTCTATCTTGTCAGAGTTCAGATTCTTGCCTTAAAGACAGGAAGCAGTTCGCTTCATGCACATGGGAACTGATGAAAGGAAGTGCAACCATGGGAAATGGATGCATCATACACTTTTTGAAGCATGAATAATACTTCACCATTTTACATTTTATCATTGTCCTTCCAGCAATGCCAATGTGTTGTTTATCTTTATGTTCTTAGATGTGCTGGCACTAGTTTATCCTATTTGAGTAACAGATTTATTTCTTCAAACTTATAAAGTCAAATATGCTCATAAATTCTAAAATTGCAAGCTTGCTTTATGTCTGCAAACAAAAAGTGACCTATATTACCAAAAATTTTCGTAATCTGAAGGTACTTTACTTAGTAGGTATCTGAACCTTCAACTACACCCCCTCCCGCACCCCAACAATAAAAAAAAGAAAATAAAGTTCAAGTATGATGTTACCTCGACGGTACTAAAGATAGAAATGAGCTCATCATCAGCTTAAAATGTGGGTTCTGGGAACAGTAATGATTTTGATATCATTCCTGCAGCTGGAAGCTCACTTGGCAAATTTTCTCTTAAAAATGTTTGTGTTGACCCTCCGTTTCACGGATATGCATCTCGAATTCCAGTTTAAGTTATGGATGATTGGTGGAGGACATGAATTTAGAAGAAAGACATCATAGGCAAGTTTTAGGTTGAGGTTGTGATTGCTTGCTTTTTCCCGTTTTGTCATTAGTCATGGAAATTCTGTCCTAAGTTGGAATTAAAGAATATAATTAACTGAAAGCAAGAATAATTACTTCCCAGGTGATTTAGAATGGCCAAAAGAGATCCTCAAGCCAAGGTGCAAGTGAAGATCTATGATCTTAGAAGGAACAACCAAAAAATAATTGTACTACAAATCGCCACCTTTTATTTGAATTTGGACGTAATTAGTTCTTTAGTTTTCAACAATTTGCATTCTTTTCATTTGGTACATATTGACATGAGCTATAGGCAGCAGTTCTTGATAAATCGTCTTTAGTTCCTCAAGGTGCTTCACCTTTAAGCGCCATCCTGACAACCTGAAAAATAACTGCCAAGAAAAAGAAAATGTTTAAACAAAATAACTGCTGGACAGAATGCATATCAGACTAGAAAAAGCAAACACAACTGCAGAAAACTCATTAGCTTTTCAATTTGGGAAGTGTTGGCAGAAAGTTTTAGATTAGAACTAGCAAAATGCCAAAAAACTGCGGCAAAAATAAAGCGAGATCTGAATCTTCAGTATCTCCTAAGTAACTACTGAAGCAGCCACTATCAAAACAAAGACATGACACTTGACAGGAGAGACACTGGAGTTGAGAGGAAAAGGACTAACAAGTTCATGCGAAGTCAGGAGCCAGATCCACAGTGGCAAAAGAAAAAGAGAAGCAACTCACGTTAAGAGCAGCATAAGTAAGTTGCAAATTAAGTTGAGATTAATCAACATAGAATATCGTCCAACAACCCCTTCACCCACCCCAATAACCACAAGAAAGCAATTGATTAGAATGAAAACTTAGGCAAGCGCATGTCATGACATCTTCATTCGTAAAAGAGAAGTATATTAAGGATAACGCCAATGATCAGCAAAAACCCAATCAAGGATATTGCCTTGCCATGTTTTTTCCAGCATGCTAGATTCAATGCCAAGAAACTTTTTAGGTATTATATCCGGCTCCCTGTTAATTGGCTTTTAAATTCCAATAAACTGTATGACATGTGGTATATTTTTCAGCATGCTAGTTGTGATGGATTAGGAATGGTAATATTAAGTATTAAACGACTCTAAGAGCATGTAACTATCAGACCATACCACACATCAAAATGTAGCATTATTGCTGCATAGGCCGACAAGCATCAATTTAAGGGGAAATATGCGTAGATATACACATGTCAAAAGGATCACTACGCTACATAGTAAACAAGCCGAAGACGAGGGAAGTCAATTACATGATCCAACGACCAAAACAGCAAAGAGCAAGAGGACAATGTGTGCAGGTTCAAATGCTTTCTTGCTGGAAAAAGTGAGTCCTCTACGGGTTATGTTCTTCTCAAACTTTGCGATCTTCCGCTCAGACAGGCGTTTGGATGTTGTCTGCAAGAAATCCATCGAACCGTTATTTTTTGGCATGTTTACGAGCAAAACAATTCAAGCCAGGCCCTTTTAGCCCATTTTCTCACTTGCATGCATTGATGGCCAATGGAACTAATAGACAAAATCCCAGTCAACGAGCGGTGAGCCTGGTTAATGATCTAATTAATGTTCACTGATTCTATATCTTCACCTTCCTGATAAACCAAAACACGAACAAATATAATGTTGAGGAAAAAAAAAGCGAGAAATCCAGATGAGGAATATAATTATTGGAGGCTGGTGAGACCGCAACTAATGTTTTGAAAAAAAAAATGATAGGCTAAACGCCCTGGATTCTGGGGAAGCCATCCCCAGAGAGAGCTGTATCTATGTGCGTAAAACCTCATTTGCTTAAGTCGCCTACTAAAGGAAAGATGGTACTCATTGAAGAAGAAAAAAAAAGATTTGGGGAAAAGGATCGTGCTCAGCCAATTGATAAAATGAAAAAGTTTAACGAGGGTGGCTGGCTAATGATTCATGAAAAATGGTTGCCTGCATGATATGCAATTAAAAAGAAAAAGTTATGCACCAAAAAACAAATTGGAGAACATAGGGACAAAGTTGATACATGTATAGACAGGGACAAGGGGAGAAGCGTTACCATGTTGTGGGGTTTTGAAGCTGCTTCTGCTACTGCTCTAGTGGTTGACGGTGCAGGAGGAGGAGGAGGAGGAAGTAACGTATGTCTTCTTGTTGGGATTTGGATAATGAGGCAGGCAGACAAGACAAGAAGGGAAACGAAACGAAAAGGTTGAATCACAAAGAAATCCCGATAAAGTTTGATGTATTTCGCAGTTTACCATCTAACATTTTATTTTTTTCACTTTTTCCCCCCCATCAGTCTACATCAACAAATGGACCTTTAAACATTATAGTTGAAGAAAATACCCCTATTTTAATCATTAAAATTTCTGATAAAAATGGCCCTCTTAATGTTGTATGAAGAGACAACCCCAAAAGTTCTCTAGTACGTTTTGAGCATTATCACATCAAGCAAATTTCTCCCCTTCATACGCAACATTTGCAGCTAAAATAGAAAAAAAAAAGTTCTAAGTTTCTTCAAATTCGTTTCCTGACTGTTCCTTTAGATGTTGTTTACTACACCATGTGAAAGAACCAATTCAAAAAACCTACGAACGTGGCAAAATAACATTCTTCAGAAGATTTTGTACATCAAAAAATTTCGAAAGGAGATTTATTAGATATCCAAATTATAAGGTTTAATTTTTACAATAGATTAATTATAGTTTTACACTTTTTAGAAAAATAATTTGAAATGCGAAAATCCTTTTATCTGGAATCGTCATGCATGGGATTATTTCATGGATAAACCCAAAACTTTGTGATAAAGGAAGAAAAATATGTACTATATTTGACCTGACCCTATGGGTATTTATGTCTATCCATAATTTTTTTAGGGATACCATTGTCTTTTTGATATCAACAATTAGTACCATTATTAAATGTTTGTTCTGACCACAAGTCAAGGGGATAAAGTGAAAAGATAAAACTTTAGTGGATAAACCGTAAAACATACCAAACCTTGAGGGGACTTCTTGTAATTAACCCGAAACGAAACGGAAAGAAACAGCCGTGAAACCCCTACTCCCCCTTTGGCCCTTTTTTTTTTTTGGGACAGTTTTGTATTCTAAGTTGTTGTTCAAGAATGAGTGTGTGTGTGTGTGTACACTGTACATACGCATATCCTTCTAGGTAATGACGCACAAATTAAGGTAAGACTGCCCCACACTAGCACTTGCCATATATTGAACCCCGACCCCACTAAGTATTCCAGTTTCTATGCTAACATATGCTAAGACTCCTAAGCTTGACGTTTTAGGTCAACCTATTTTTCTTCCACAGACCCCGCCCCCACCCCACAAAAAACTCATGAAAAAAAAAAAAGAGAAAAAAGGCGTTTCTTACAATTGAGTATGAATACTATTTACAATTCAGTTATAAACTTAATTTGACAAAGAAACTATGCAGGAGTAGTGAAGATTCAAATGCTTTGCTGATTCTGCTTTTCCAATGTACTTGTTAAAC
Organism: Coffea arabica; assembly: GCF_036785885.1. Classification (NCBI taxonomy): domain Eukaryota; kingdom Viridiplantae; phylum Streptophyta; class Magnoliopsida; order Gentianales; family Rubiaceae; genus Coffea; species Coffea arabica. The sequence goes on along the minus strand of NC_092326.1, from coordinate 42,813,722 downwards.
TTTGCCTAATCTATTGCTGTTATGGAAGAATTAAGGAATCTGTAATTCTGTTTGACTACAAACAAACAGACAAAGTAAGGCTAGCCAGTATACAATTTGCTTAATACGACAGAAAAACCTTTCAAGTCCTCCGTAAAACTCACACAAGGATCAGTGTGATAGTACACCTGTATGTAAAGCTGTCAATTTTTCATATACATATATATATATATATATATATATATATATATATATATATATATGGATTAATTTTTTCTACACTGACAGTGTACACATTATCAACGTTGGATGAATGATAATTATACAAAATTTAAATTTGAAATTCAATTTTTGCACGCATGTCATGAATCAAACGGTGATAATGTATACACTGTCAATGTATATAAGATTTACTATATATAAATTTGGCCAAACTACACAAACACGTAAATGACCTTCAAATCTTTAGATAATTAATTGAAAAACGGCTTTTCTTGTTCTATTGGTTGCATAGAAGTGCCACTATCGGATGGCTTTGAATTTGACACTTGAGATTAGAAAATTTGTCGTGCATTGTTCAAGCTACTGGCATAACAAATTGACTTCACTTGATCGCTAGTTTGTGCTCTATAGTTTGAGAGGGCAATATCAGAAACCTCTTCTTCTGAGATTTCTCTTAATATTTACTTCTGAGATTTTAAAAATATTATTTACCGTCCTTAATTTTGCTATTTATATGACAAAATCTTGAAAAAACTCTAAACTACATTTTTGCTCTTTTAAATGCTACAACCACATCACAAAAGCTATAGCTTCTAAAAATATAAGTTAAAAATGGTACTTATAAAGAAGTGCATTAACACCAGTTCGGCTTTACGCGATCAAAACCAATTCTTTATGGATCCTACTTTTATCCAACCTCTTCTCAATGGTTTGTTGGGGACACGTGGAGGTCAACTTACTATGCATAAATAGTTGAATAGGCCATATTTTCGTCTTTCGATGCTCTCACTTTGGCTCGAGAAAGAAGTTTGATCTATTTTGCCGAGAAGGTCTACGGTTCGAGTCCGTATAGCCCTATAATTTAATTGTGATAAAAAATGAAAGAGTTCTAGCTGTCAGATACAGATACACATTCTGCGTTCAGGATGACCACCATACAGTAGGTTATGGAGATGATCATAAATGTAAAAGATCGAAAGTAACCTTGCCAACGAATGGCCCTTTGAAAATCTTGCATGAATTGCTCCTACCAATGCTGCTGGGCCTTTTTATAGTTTGCCACTCGGTTTGGGTTTCACGTCCCGGGGCAAATACCATTTGGAACCCGCAGGAAAGACAGCGTCCTACGACCCGATGGTTCGACGGGGTTGGACATCACAATACGCAGTAATTTACATTGAACGAACGAAAGCGATTTCATATCCGTTCTCAATCAAGAGCTCGCTCGACCGCTGGTCCAGACGTCAAACTGGGTACCCGTATTGACGTTTGGTTGTTGAGGGCATTCAGGCCATTAACTCGAGCATACATGAATTGTAGAGGATAATTTTTTTTTTTTTTTGAAAAAAAAAAAAGAAAGAAAGAAAGTAACTCTGTTTCCCATTTCCACTGTATTAAGCTAATTGAAAATGCAATTCCGGTGAAAAGCCGATCAACACGTGGCACCAGTAAAATATTAAGAAGAAAAAGCCGATCAACCAGGTTGTATTGATTGAATAATACATATACTTTTCAATTGTAAAAACAACAATGTACAAGTTATGTACATGTATGAACTAAGACTGCATCAAATGATCCGTTCTTCCTACCAAAATTGGCCTCAAAAATGTGGTCTGGCGACCGAGAGGAGACGAACATCAACGAAAAAACAGCAATACAAAGAAACTACAAAATGTGCCTGAAGAGTAGTAGTTCACCAGCATTGTAGTTCTGAATGATCATCAGACAATCGTCGCATCTGTTGGCTGAGGCAGGCACAATGCAGCTTACCAGTTCTGCAACTGAGAAGTTATGCTTTTCACTATAGGATGGTACTCTGTGTGCATGTGTTTCTTTGCTTTCTCTGAACCAGGTTCATCAAGCCATTCAGCATATAATCCTTTGATGATCGGATTTTCAAGAGGATCAGCCTCAGTAACCTCACAAAGAAACAATTGTCAGTTCCTTGAACCCTCAAAGAACAAGAGGAACAAAAAGCATAAAAATTTCCATTTTCTATCCACGGCTGCACGTAATACTCAACATGCTAATACAACATACCTTCTGCATTAATAATGTATAAAGTATTGCATAAGTAACAGTTTAACAAGGTAGATGGCCAACATAAATAGGGAAATGAGGGAGCTCTCTGCAAACCACAGGCAGGTAGAAGACAGAGAAGACACAGAGGAATAATACATATGACGCTACAAGCAGGGAAGGTCCATTAATAAGCCGTGTAGAAAGTTGAATTCATTTTTTGTTCTCATCCACCAAGCTCAAGCAGAGAGCACACGGTTCTCTAAGCATCCTATGGAGATAAATTTCTTTCTCTTGATTGTTATATGGGGAATGGACTTCCAAGACAAAACAGAATTGAAGAGAGACAAAAATCAGTGCGCGTAAAGTCTGAAGCCCAGACTCACATTTTCCATGTACTTCAATTCCAATGACTGGATCAAATCCTTTGCAGATTCACCAGCCTTTGGTTTGATTTGACCTCCACCATTTAAGCATCCTGTTAGTAGCAAAGACACAATATGAGACAAGTGCTTTAATATGCTATAGGGCATATCAATTAACATGCCTGCAAACAGGCAGCTTAAGAACACATCCACCTGAGGGACAAGCCATGATCTCCAAAAACTGATATTCACATTTTCCAGCTTTGATTTTCCTAACAACATTTTGCAGGTTACGGAAACCGTAACAGAGAGCAAACTTCAAGACAGTCTCTCCATCTACCTGCATTTACATGAGCAATGATTACAACTTAATGTAGACCATGTTTTGGAACTTGCAAAGCAATATAATCTCCAGATGAGTAATCATAATTAGTAACTTATTGATAGTATAAACTACAATTTGAAGCAGACATCATGCAATTCAATGCCAACTACGTCCAAGGCCAACCAAAACCAGCTACATGAATATGCGTAATCATGGAAGAACTTCTAAGTATCTAGACACAATTGGGTACTAACTCAACAAGAGATGCGGTTCACAAGAAATGTTCATCTATCTAAAGAGGTGTCGATCAATTAGCTCCTGATAGGATAGTGAGACTCCAGATGCCTATGCAAGTGCTACAAGTCTACTAGATATTAAAATATCAGAAAGGACGCAGTCTTCCTATTTCTTGGTGAGAGCAAACATGATAAAAAAGGAAGGACGTACTTCAAGTGTCACTTCCTTGAAGTCAGAATTCCTTATAGTCTTGAAGTTGAGAGGACCAACAATTTCCTTGCCAAAAAGAGTTTTAGCAGCGTAACGAAATATTATCTCTGCATATCCTCCAGAGCTTCCATGGACGCCATAAAGGTGGCCGCCTTCAGCAGCATTCGCTAATCTGTAGGAACAAAAAGCTAGTATTGTTAATGACTGCTCTTGCAGAGCAAAACAACTCGATAACAGTGACAAGTGTTCTTACAATTTGTCCAAAGGAGACTCTTCTAAGCTTGCAAAATCAACTGACCTCGACTGCAAAAGTCAACACATAAATCATGTGAATGAATTATGACACTTGCACAACCACCTGCTTTCCAGGAGGAGAAAAAAGCTACAAAACCACAAACACATGACGATATGTTTTTGAAGAAGTGACGGAGCATGGACAAAGTGGGAAAGGGAAGACAGAACCATTGTTCCAAATAACAAACAATGCCACCAACAACAGGGTTAAATTCTATCCTTTTTTTTCTTTTTAATTCTATCTTGGAAAGGTATATTTTCCCTTGGCGCACCTAGCCCACTTTACCACTGGGAAAAAATTTAAATTACCTTTACCAGATCTAACAACTCTCCCGTTGTCAACACTGAATCTACCTCTGTGATCTTTTCACCTTGTGCTTCAACTTGAAACACAAAGTCATCTCTAACAGCCTCGAGTTTCTTGTCATAACATGGCATCACTGTTACATGGTATATATCCTCCGGCCTGTCATGAATAAATCAATGTCAACAGTGAAATTTAATATACATAACGAACCATTCGGATATAATCTCTGTCCATCCAATATCTAATCATCATGTCACTCCACACAGATCAACCAAATCAGTCAATGTTGTACATATTCCGCAACCAGCACAGCAGTTAAAAAATATGTAACTAAACCATCAAAACACCATTATGTTAGGACCTCTAAATGTGCAGTTTAACCTGGGAAGGAAGTGATGGCACCATATAAATCTGAAGTTGTCTTAGAGGATCACAATCAGAAGCTTCATAGCAACACTTAAATGACTATTCCACTGTTCCACATTTCAAGTGCAAACGGGGTAATTATTCGAAATAAGAGATGGATGCATAAAGTAGCTTGCATATCGTATATAATCTTATCCCCATATCTGGAAGTTGTCTTAAAAAGAGTTCAACCCTAAACTTCATGGCAATGGTCAAGTAACAAGCCAAGTTGTGAGTACAAAAGGGGTCAAGTAATTAAGACAAATAATGGCCAGATTTTTCAGTATGCATATAGTATATTACCTTATGCATAGCATCTGACAGATATGGTTCTTAATAATAGCTCCAATGGTTTGTTGAGGGCTCTTGACTGATGAAATATATGGCAAAATATATGATCCAAGAGTTTTTTCAGCATAGCATATCCAACCTGCACTTAAAGAATGAACAATCATAATCATATAACAGACACATAAAGACTCGAGCAGGCACTTAAAAATGAGAAAAATACAACAAAAGAAAGAGAAAGCAAAGAGACAAAGCAGTAGCTCCCCCAAAATCTGTTCACATTTTGATGCTCAGTAGAACTATAGATATCTAGGTGTCTATGCTAATAACAGGAATAAAAGTCAATAAGAAGTAGGGTGTTAGGCATAATGGCTGCTATTACGATGTTAGGGTGTTGGGGCTTTGCATCTTCACATACCAAAATGGCTGCTATTATTGATGAGTTGAGATTAATAGGATCTACTTGGCGAGGAGTTCCTAAAACCAAGACCAACTCGAACTTGCTGCTAGAGCGGGGCATTACTTTTAACTGTTTCAATTGTACTTGATAATTCCTTTGTAAATACTACAATCAGTATAGGAAACTAGTTTGATATTGCATGATGTACAGGTATCAGCTACTACTTTGTAAAATCTTTACAGTTCTGATGAATAAAATTGTTTTCATTTCCCCAAAAAAAAGAGAAAAAAAAAAAAAGGACGATGTCAGGTATAGGTATACCTGGACAGGCAGAAGAAATCATGGGAAGGGCCAATTTGGATTTCTCATCAGTAGTCAAATGACATTGTCTATATCTAGTTATGAATTCATAACAAGATTCAATAAGCGTTAAGTCCCGGCTGCAGCTGGTATCAAAAACAGCCTTCACTCCCAATGTTTTAAATAATGTTGTCAGCTTTTTGAAAACCTGTATTGAAACACAAGGACTGTCACAGGCATTTAGAGCCATTACAAGAATATAACGCAAAGTTGAAAACCTCATTTAGTTTGCTATTCAAGACAATACCTATGAAAATAAGCCTACCTGAAGTGGAGAAAGGCCAAAATGAACAGCAAGAGAGGCTCTAGACTGGGGAGACACAGAGACAATGACAGCCTTTCCTTTATTGATACTAGAAAGAAACTCATCTAAGCTCTGCTTCTCAAGCATCACAGTCTCAGCTGAGGTTATGCACCCACTGCAAAATCAACATGCGCACAATGAGTTCCTGACAACCTTTTTTTTTTTTAGCTTTCGTATAAGAATCATGATAACTGTCAAACCTGGAGAGCAAGAGAGTGATAAGTATCTCATGTTATGAACCTGATAGTTAGAGATTTACCAACCAAGAAAACAGAATTGGCAGGGGAGGTAAAAGGCAAAACTTCAGTATTGTTGTCAGTCCAAAATATGGATCTATACATGTTCGAGTCACCACAATTCTGTTGAAACTTATTAATTGTCTACACTAACATGTCAAATGTTCATCTCAACAACTAGAAAAAGTGATAAACAGACATTCTGCATGCACAATGAGGACCTAAAACCTACACCATTATTATCCTTAAATTGGCATTTATTATCATGCCATTGTTACCATACACATTCAGCAATGTGAAGACTATGTGTAATGCTGGCAATGTAAGGCACTAATCCCAGATTCGACATACAAGAAAAGAATACGGATGCGTCTCTCTTGCTATAGGTATATGGAAATTTCAAAATGAAGTTCAAAGGATGAAAGGGGAGAAAATTGACGAAGGTGGAGAAAGAATAATACCTGCAAGCTAGACAGTCCTTGAGGGAAATTTTTACGGGTTCAGTTTCCACTGGCTTGACAGCTTTCCCAAGTGTCGCAGGGTTCTGCCCAAGTAGCAATAACGAGAATTACTCTCACAAGAATGAAACTTTAAGAATAAAGCAAAGCTAAGGTCATATCCCGATTACAGAATCACGTAAGAGAAAAACGTCTCTATTCTTTTAATAGCAATCTCAAAAACCTAGCAAAATTAAATTAGGTAATAGTACTCCCAGGTAGAAAACAAGGAAAAGGCTGCTCCTTTATAATTCCTACACCAAAAACCCAATATAACTCCGATACCAAACACCCACAACTTGTTTAAAATAACCATACCAATGAACCAGCAAATGTTTTCGTCGGGCGAGAATTTTCTCAAAAAGAAGAAACATATTCGAAATTAACTAAGATAGCTGGGAAAATATGAAGACTTTAACAGTTCGACAAACATAGGAGCTGAAATTAAAATGTGTAAGTAAGCCCTAATGCATAATTATCCAGAACTCAGCAAGACAATTCCACTAGAAAAAAGGTTTAGCCAAAAAAAAAAAAAAAGTAATTCACCTCAGCATAAAATTTATCGAGCCTGGAAGAGGAAGTAGGAGGAGTATTGGGATTAGGATTGGAATTAGCCTTTAGAGAAACAACGCAGCCCTGAGATGGCGCGATATAATCATTCAAGTCGCCTATCCGCAGCGTCGCCGAGAACTTCTCCGACGACATTTTTTCCTTTCTTTGAAAGAAAATTCTTCGTTTTGTTTTGTTTTGGCTTTTTTTCTTTATATATATTTATTTATTAGTAGTAGAATTCAATTACGACTTGTTATAGCCTATAGGGGGGAGAGAGAGAGAGGGATTGTTTGAGGCCGGGATGCTTGTCAACGGATGGGGGTTCAGACCAGACCCGACCGAACCCGCTCAATATTTTCGACAATTTCGTTTACCCAGACCCGTGTTTGAATAGGTAATTGCTTTGATAATATATTTGAATATTTAATATTTGTTTGCGCCTTAATTTGTAGACCTCAGAACAATTATCTAAAGTAATTTGTGATTTTTAATCGAGATTGTGGTGTGTAATTAATGTTTGTTTAGAAAGATATTTTCCTCATTTTTTTTGCCTAATCTTTCTGCTGGGTATATTCGACCCATATACGGATCCGATCGGAGGATATAATTATGGATTTGTGAGAATTTTACGGAGGATATAATTGATTTCATGGTAGGGCACCAAACACTCTCTTAACCAGGACTCAGTATTCTATGCAAATCTGGAATGGCACACTACTTGACAATGCATTACACACTGGCTGACCTTGGGAAAAAATGCTTTGCCTTTTGCCTCGGACAACACCAACATCCTCTACTTTCCTAAGATCACACTCTCAAATTGTCGTAAAACACTGCTTCCCTGCCCAATGGAATGGGCAAGAAATTCCACTTTCTTGATCAAAATACAGATCTCTTGTTTACTGTTCTATATATATAGAATGGCAAAATGTTACACTAGAAATGCATTGCAGAGAGGTCGCGGATCAAGGCCGCAGGTATCACAATCTTCTTGCAAAGCAACGAATGTTTGGCTAACAACAACTAGATTTAAAAAAAAAAAAAAAATCAGTTAAAAGTCTGAAAGTTCAGTAAAAGCCAATTTTATATCACCAGTTGCAACACCCATATACCTCAAAGGAGCGTCTGGACTCGAACAAATTTAAGCCTAGCATGCTGATTGTATGAATAGAACAGTGAATTTCGTTTTAGTGCAAGAAGCAGCAGTGACAGAACATAGAAGATCAAGAATTCCCACAAAAAGCAGGTGTTTGTTTTTATTTTACAGGAAGAAAGAAAGTCCACCAGGTTACACATATATGATGCTCAAAAGGGTCACAGTGAAGATCCAGCAGGATCATGTACCATGAGCTGATGACATAATTCAGCCCAGTCTGTCTACCATCTTGAACTGTTCTTTCCCTTGTTCTCTCCGTACAAACGGAAGAGACTAAAAGCTGAGATGCCAGATATAACCACCATACTAAGACTAACCATCAGTGCACTGGCTATCCCCTCCCCTACTTGGTTGCAGTACTTCCCGTACATATTACATATCTTCATCCATTGTAACTCAGTCTGCCCCAGCTTGGCAAACACAGCAGATTGTGCTGCCGCCGCCACCGCCGCCAGACTCAGGTAAGCCATCAGCTGCACAAATGAGCCCATGATACGATTGGTTACAAGACCGCGAAATCAAGTGCATCAAAGAAGCAAAAATTGTTCCAGACTAGTCTGCATCTTTCATGATGCATATTAACGTGATTTCAGTCATTCCTTTCATTTTTTATTTGAAAAGGTGAACCATTCACGGTGGTTCTGTTGAGAAGTCAATGTACTTGATGTTGTAGGTCCGTCTTTATCATTTGAATTAATAGGAACTGTGCTCTGCTTTTTCCTTGTCGCAGAATGTGTTTTAAGGACCTTGTTGATCAGATTTCTCTTTACTAGTACAGCTTTTGGTGGAAAAGAGTTCTGTAATGAGTTATGAACTATGAAACTTTACACCTCTACATCTCCTATCCGAATGGACTTTAAATTCACTGCAAACAGCATTTACTATAGGCCAGCCTGATTTCTGAAAGGCTACAAGAAGTCCTGAGCTGTGAAGAGCCATTAATAATTTCGATAGATGTCTTCATCTAAGAGTCTCCACCTGTGCAAGGTAGGTACCAGGCAACATCTTTGGTGAACCCCAACTCTCTCTTTTTATTTGTATGTAATCCAAAGGACTTAAAAAGGGTCCACGATGAGTTATGATGGACGCAGTGTTTGGTGGTGATAATGCTAATGCTGCGGAATCTAGCTTTAATGAGCCAAAACAACTACTTTGTGTAACTCCTTGACAAAGTCTGCCCACTTTAAAACCAGTCAAGACCATAATGGATGATAGAAAACCAGTGAAAATCAATATGCTTAGTTCACTATGGTGTCAAATTGAAACATGAATAATTTCCAGGTGCGTATACAGCACCATTTTTACTCCGGGTGCGCTTAATAAAACTGAAATATGAAAATTGAAATCTAGGTCCAATATATTAAGTTACTGAATTGTTGACTTTTAAATCTTGACATTTGAACAGATTTTGGATTAAGTGATGAGTGACTCATTTTTTATGGAATAAATTAAATTTAGTGCCTTGCGACGTTCTGTGTTTTGCTTATCAATAATCAAACGTGTCTGAATATGTTAAAATATGAATACATTAAATGCTAAATTGGATTATGAAACGAGGCGGTAGGAAGGAAGAGGTCCCGTTATTATGGGCTAATAGTAGTGTTGGGGAATTTTGAGAGCTTCAGGTTTCTGAAAAAATAGTTCTTACAATTAGGAGTTAGCAATGATGATTAATGGGCGAGGAAGTATGTGCAAGCATGAATGACAAATGAAAGCCCTTGCTACATAAACAAAACCGAAGAAGGAAATCGGAAAACTACATACTTGATCTCCAGAGAAAATAGCCCAAGCCAAGGGCTTGTTGAAGAGCACATTGCCCCTGATCATACTTGTAATACACCTTAGAACTTGGACAAATGAGTAGGCAGCAGCAATCCCAGTGGTTATTACCAGAAAGCTGCCACAGCAAAGGCAAACTCAACTCTTTTGCAGAAACAAAGCCAGAAATACTACTACTTACTATTCAAGGTGTAGTTCAGATATACTCTAATAAAAGGGAAGGCAATCTTACACAAGAGCTTTCATCTCCGTGAACTTAGCTTCCTTCTTGATGGTGAATATTTCTTTGACTTGAGTGTCAGTCCCAATTAGAACAGCAGCAAGAACAGCCAGGCCACAAATTAAACACCTCAAAACCAATTCAGCAATCCTCACCCTCCTATCAACCACCTTCAAATTGCTCCCATGGTAAACAGGAACATTCCCAGGACTCACTCCTACACCCAAGTAACTCATTGTGCAAATTTCTAATTACACCAACCAGGACAAGCAGAGAAGCCTATCACGGACTGGTGAGCTGGTAGTTCCCCCAAAGAATAGAAAGACACGGACTCCGCTCACGTCCTATCCCACCACTTAAATAGAAGCAAGGAAGCATCAAGAATGCGTAACAAGGCTAGGATTTGCCATGTGTAAAAATGATCAAAAGGGCTAGTCTAAGTCCTCGGTCTTCACCTCAAACGCACAGGATGCATTAAATTGAAGCCAAGTTAGCATTGACTGTGAGGCAGTTCTGACATCTGGGACAGCATTTAAGGAAGGGGTGGGAAAAAATAAAGCTCAAGATTTTGGATTACTTTTTTGTTTTCTGGGAAGGGGCAGTGGTTTTTTGGTCCCAAGGAAGAGAGATAAGGGTGAGGGAGAGGCGTGTGTTTAATGGCCTGATCGCAGGAAGGTGTGGGTGGAATTAATGGTGACCCATGACTTGATGCGCACTGTACAAAGGGACATGAAATAGTATCAAATTATTCATCTTACCATTATGAATCATCATCCGGTGCAAATCACAAATCTAAAATTATGTGTTAAAAGGGGCTTAAAAAGGTTAAGAGTTGTCGAAGTTGCTTTTCAAGGTGGTGGGCCTTTGATGGCCGGTTCTGCAATCTATATTTTCCCGTGTTGATGCTTCCTTGATCAAAGAAAATCAATAAAGCCAAAGTGCGCTTGTCCATTCACTACAAGTGTATCATGACTAGGTTGATTAAACATTCCACTGTAATTAATTATGACGCTCATAGAAAGTGAACAAACTGGATTTACTGCTATCACCATATAAGCTACTTGGGTACAACCCAACTACCTTGTTGCACTTGCATTTGCAGCATTTCACTGCACCCACCAACTCCGTACTAGTTGTTTTTTTTTTTTTTTTTTTCAAGTAACGATAGGTCTGTTTGGATCCGTTGTTTTTTGGGCTATTTTTGAAAAACAGTTTTTCACATTCCAAATGCTACAGTAAATGTGTATTTCCAAAACAACTCCAAAAACACCATATCCAAACATTATATCAAAAACAACTACATATGTATATTTCAATTATGTATATTATATATATTATATTAATATAAATTGAAATATACAAATTGAAAATTATATATATTATATATTATATAAATATTTGTATACATTAATATTATACATAATATTGTATATTATACATAATATAATATAATATACATAATATGTAATATTGTATACATAAATGTGTAAATATTTATACATAATATATTATGCACATTATTTTATAATATATACATTATTAATGTATAATATTATTATGTGCATTATTGTGTATAATAATGTATAATAATCTTATGTATAATATATAATATACATAATATGTAATAATGTAATAATGTATATTATGTATATTATATTATATATATACAATATTATGTATATTATACAAATTGAAAATTATATATTATATATTTATATATTATATATTATATAAATATTTATATAATGAAATATACAATAAATATTATATTATATTATGTATATTATATTATATATATACAATATTATGTATATTATACAAATTGAAAATTATATATTATATATTTATATATTATATATTATATAAATATTTATATAATGAAATATACAATAAATATTACAAATTGAAATATTATATAAACACCATATTTATAATAATATAATATTTATAATTAATATTAATGTATATTATATATTAAATATTTATTTATTTATTTATACATATTATAAATATTTTATTTTATTTGAAAAATATTTTCATATATTTATAATATATTTATATGAATATTATATATTATATAAATTATATATAATATAATATATATTATACATTTATACATAATTTATATATTAATGTATATTTATAATATACATTTATATTATGTATTATATATAATATAATACATTTATACATTTATATTAATATACATAATATTAATTTTACATTTATACATAATATTAATACATTTGTACATTTATATTAATTATATTGATACATTTATACATAATAGTAATATATATTAATAAAATTATAATTTATACATTTACAATAATATACACTTATACATTTATAAATATATTTATATTATGTATTATATATAATATAATACATTTATATAAATACATAAATATATTTATTTATAAATGTATTATATATAATATAATACATTTATATAAATACATAAATATATTTATTTATAAATGTATTATTAATGCATAAATGTATATTTATATAAAAATATAAAATTTATAATTTATAATTTATACATTTATATAATATTAATTTATAATTTATACATTTACAATAATATACACTTATACATTTATAAATATATTTATATTATGTATTATATATAATATAATACATTTATATAATTTTATATAAATACATAAATATATTTATTTATAAATGTATTATAAATGCATAAATGTATGTTTATATAAAAATTATAAATTATAATTCATACATTTATACATTTATATAATATTCATTTATACTTTATACATTTATAATAATATACACTCATACATTTATAAATATATTTAAATTATGTATTATATATAATATAATACATTTATAATACATTTATATAAATATATTTATTTATAAATATTTATAAATGTATTATAAATGCATAAATGTATATAAAAACAAAAATATAAAAATTATAAATTATAAAAATACCCAAAAATATGTTTTAAAAATATCTCTAAAAATAATCCAAAAACATTTACAGAAAAATTTTTCATATAGTTTTTGAAAAACAACCCTAAAAACAACTAATCCGAGCGGACTTGTATTTCAAAAACGAAATGCTACAGTGCTGTTTTTGAAAAACAACCCCAAAAACAGTTAGCCGATAATATTTATATAACATATTTTACCCTAACGTCCATTAACAGCTATGGCCGGAGGCTCCAAATTGTCCAACTCCAACCAAAGAAGAAAGGGAAGGCAAAAAAAAAAAAAATTAGCACATTTTTTATCATTGTTTGCTTGCTGAAATTTCATTAAAAAAAAAAAAAAGTAGAGTGGGATCAACATTTATTCCATTTTAGTAATTCTTTATTACCGCATAAAATTAATAAAATTTTGACTTAAAAATAGGATAGGCTTGTTTGCAGCATCACGTAGTATTTGGGGCTCATTCCCAGTAAATAGAAGAAATTGGAATGCGCGTCGAATTGATTGATGATGGTGATACGAAAATTGGTCTCGCATTTCAATTCCAATAGTTTGGGGATAGACAGGAATGGATGAAGCAAGTTTGATGGGGATATGTCACATTGAGAGTTACTACTCTACAGGGATTGTGGCACGTGAATATTATTATATGATAAGCATTAGCCATGAGTATTATTGCTGTCATCTCTCCATTCCTCCTCCTTATCTCATCTTTGTAAATTGTACCAGTCCTCCTCCTCCACTGACTAGTGACTCCTCCTTGATCTTGATCGTCTGCTTCCATCCCTACGATCATGAGATAGGGCTAACAGCCCGGGTCAGGTGGTCCTGGCCACTACTTATTAGTAGCATGGATAGTTACAGGCAACAGCTCACGACTTGACCACCTTCAAATTCAATGCCTAGATTTTTGACTTTGTAGTCTGTGTCATTCGTATTTGGACATCACATTAACTTCAGAAAACGCAAATTGCCAATTTCTCCCTCCCGGGCAAGCCAACTGTCTAATACTAGTATTACCGGGACATGGGATAAGTATTGGATTAATCTTTCCTATTACACTGACAGTATATATATCGTTATTATATACTGTTAGCGTTGGATGAATGACAACTATGTAAAAATTTAAGTTTTGCACGTATATCATGAATCCAACGATGGTGATAATGTATATATTATCAGTGTATATAATATTTACTCGTAGGTATTTGTCACTTTTATAGACATGGCTAATCCTGCAGCTCGTCAACCAGGTACGTCTTTTGGGTCAATCTCAGCCCATGTGTTTTGGACTAAAATGCAGGCTGACATGATGCTGTTGACACACGGGAGCCACCTGGAGTGGAGGCCCAAATTAGTCCGTATGAATGGAACTCAGCGTTTGAAGAACAGCTGCGGCCCAAAATAAATACACTTATGATGAATCTTACATTAGGATCACAACATTCAAATGACAAAGGAGCTGCAAGAGTGGAAATGGAAAAGGGTGGGTTGTAAACATGCACATCCAGGTCTTACTTTGGACATGTTTACATTCATTCAAACTCTCTCCTTAACTCATATATGATAAAAAGACCTGACTGATCTCCCAGATGAATAATGTCTTCAGCAATTCTGTTCAGGGAAGCGTCTCAAACTTGCACGAACCGTGGCCTGCCGATGTAAAATGGCCAACAGGAATCTCAGGTTGATTGAATAAATCTGAGTAACAGATTAAAGACTAGAACGCTACAGTTTATGAATACACTTTTTTTCATAATGTGGCTATTCTGCTTTGATCCAATCCCACCGCCTTTCTTATCTTTACTTTTTTTTTTTTTTTTTTTTTTACATCTTGGTTTAGCACGTAAAGGAGGTACGCGTTTTTTGGCCAGGGAAGTGAACGAAAATGAGTTTAAAAGAACCTGGATCTGTATGAGAAATGACGGAAAATAAAAGAACTTAAAAAGCAAGTAATCTGATATGGGGTTGGTTATACACTAACTACTCTGTATCAGTGTGTAGTATGTGAAGACGCATTGATGATTGAGCAGCTAGCTTAATTAGCTGTGGGAAAAGAGAAAAAAAAAAAAGACTTAAGATCTGCTGGTTCTTCAACTTCAAGCCACCATCACTGATTCACTAATCCGCCAACCACACAATTAGGACCACAGACTCGAGGACTTCAAGATACTTTTTTTTTTGTCTAGTAATTTTCTTGGATTGAAGATGCTTATGTTAACGAGGCTTTGTCTGAACTCTGGATACAGAGTTGAGTTAACGTAGCCGTAAAAGAAATCTCAGATTGTGCTCCAAACATCAGACGGTGATACAATGCCGAGTAAAAGCAGGCTTACTTGGATTAAGGGCAGTTAAAACTGCAGCACCAAGGAAGTAACAACTGGCTCCTTTGTGTTTCATGTTCTGATAGTAGCTGTTGAATGCGTAGGAAGCATGGTCCCTGACGGTATTGGGAAGGAAGCAGGGTCTGTTTGGCTGTAGGCTGTCGCAGTTTGCTCCGTTGTGACAAGCCCATTCCATGGCCTTCTGCAACTCTTCATCCGGATATTGCTCGTCCGACATGCACCAGTCCTCTCTCTGTCCATCTACCCATCAAACTCCAATCCATCCAATGAGGACCACATATTTAAACAAATAGCTAATTAATTAAAAACAAAATGGATCTAACAATATCAGAAAGGGTGGGACGAGTTCATTCTTCTGCCTTGATTTACTTAAATCAGAAAGCTGTCTAGTCACTACATTTTAATGCAATGTTGGATTCCTCGAGGAGAATATGTAAATGTATGCATACGCGGCTTTCTAAAACCCACGCGAGTGATACACTATTATTTACCTGATTTTTGCAGCAGGACTGATGACAAGAAGATGATGGCAAGAAGGATCTTCATCAACAAGGGCGATGAGAATTTGTGCTTGAATAAGTTGTAGCTACAACAGCCTTTGCTTTTTTTGCACTTTGCTACTAGCTAGTACGTGTATGATGATATGAACAATTAATGTTGTGGATGAATGAGTTTTGGCTTTATACAAAGTTGATTAGCACATACCACATACAATTTTTGAGTACGAATACATAAATTATAGATATGTTACTACTACATGTGCCAACGTACATATTCATTCCCTTTTTCTCCTTGTCCGCAACTATCGAATTTCCATAACAAGCTTTCTTATTACCTTGTAGTATGTGTTATTTACAAGTTTCCGCTTTAGAGCTGAAGAGAAAACCCCCTTAATTCTTTCTTATTACCTTGTAATCATAATATATAATGCCTGAGTAATGACAGATGGTGTAAATTCTTTCTGTCATCTTTTAAACTTTCAATTTTATCCTTATAAAAATTAATTTTTACCTTAATCACATTTTGTCAATATAACCACTCATAATCATGCTAAATATTGTAACTACCAAATTACTACTATAAGCATATAAACCAAAGTTCTTTCATGAAAATTGTATACAAATTTTTTGTATGTAACAAATAAAATTGATTCATTTTAATTATTTCCTAATTGGACACACATTGGGTCTGTGTGTGTGTGTGTGTATGCGTGCGCGTGTTTTGTGTATATGGGTGTGTATGTTTGTGCGGACGTGAAAGATTAAGGAGGCCATTTGGGAAATCATCGCGGATTATTCAAAGAATAGAAAGTTTATGAGATCACAGATCTCATCTCAGTGACTTAGACCAGATTCTATGGTTAATACGAGCAAATTATGGTTAAAGTAAAACAGGTATACCTACAATATTGCTAGTTTCTCAAGAAAGGGGGGGAAAAAGGTTTTAGAAAATCAATCCTCCTCCAATTTTGATAATCGACATATGATAGGACAACAAAACATGTTGATGGTTTATGTCGGTCAACATAAATTAACATTACCGGAAAGAAAAGGGAAAAAAAAAAAACTAATTAAAGAAGAATTGAAAGAATCAATCTTTTTCACTGACGAAGCAAACTAAAGTAGTGAAAGAAGAAAATTCCCTCGGCTTTCCCGTTTTAGTTTATTTTTCTATCATACTGCTTCATTTCCTACTTAATGTGTGTCTTACATGAAAAGAAACTACTACTATTATCATGGGACCATCAGCTTTCCATGCATTCACGGGGGAAAAAAAGGCTGAGGAATTATTCCCCCCACCCAAAAAAAAAAAAAAAAAAAAAGGATGCATGCGAAGCTGGCTATGCGTCCCTTCACAACGTAACGGGCCTGAGGTTGATTCGCGATTGGCTCAAGTACATTGTAGTAGTATATAAAAAAATGGTTGGTTGGTTGGGCCAGACGACTAGAAAAACCTAAATTTGATTTTTTTTTTGGATGACTTTTTTAATGAATGAATTTTGACCAGATTGCTTAATGTTTCTGATTGTCAAAGTAAATAAACATCACACTACTGCCTTTTTGACACCTAAAATTCAATTATCCACTTACCCTTCTATATGTTGATCCATCAAGGTGCTCCTATTTTCCTTCATCGAAAGAAAAAAAAAACCCTGCGAAATACATAAGGAAAACAACGAAACAATTAATCACATCTTCGAAATTAAGAAACAAAGATGATTATGTCAGAGCGGATAAGAAGATGATCATGGCAAATAGGATCTTCATAATCAAAGGACGACGGGAGTTTTTGTACTCAGTCTAGACATCTTTTATGTATGTGCAAAAAAAAAAAAAATCCAGTCTGAGTAGCAGTCGGTATTATTGGTTATTTTTGTCTTCTAATTTTATGTTAGAACCCTCAAGCGTTGAACTGGAACATTTGTATGTCTTGTACACTCAAGAGGACTGCAGACAGATCGATGGTAACATGCTAAGGTTTGAGGGTCATGTACAACTGAGGGAATGAAACAAGAAAGTAGTTGATACTTCACAGCAAAATTCTTGAAAGAGTTTCGATTACTGTGACTGTGTTAAAACTAATTCGATCAACTCTTTCCTCAATTCTAATCCTTGAAAGAGTGCTTCCAGAATCTCAAACATGTCGAGTTTCTGGGAAGAATTAGTCCTTGTCTTGATCGAACAAATCAGGGGAGTTACTCAAACTTGCACGAATCGTGGCCTGCAGATGAGAGGTCATACATCAGTCAGACATTAATCAACAGTAACAAAAGGAAGTTAGGAAAATGGTTCTTGTGCTCTCCGAATAAAATAGAAAACAGGACAATGTGTTGTCACCGAAAAGAAAAAAAAAAACCCAAAAAAATTCACGGCTAAATGAGGTTTCATATGCAACTTTACTTGCTTGGATCAAGCCCTTTTAGAATTGCGGCGGCATTGAAGTAACAAGTTCCTCCAAGGAGTTTCATCCTCTGATGGTAGCTGTTGAATGCACAGGAGGCATGGTCCTTCACCGTATTTGGAAGGTAGCAACATCCCCCTGGTTCTATCTCGCTGCAGTCTGCACCATTCCTTCCTGCAGGCCCAATCCGTGGCCGCCTCCAACACCTCATCAGGAAACTGCTCGTCAGCTCTGCACCAATGCTTCTCCTCATCCTGTCCATCTGAAAACATTCATGTCCCAGCGAAACAAAGTTCCATATCAGACACATCAAACATTATACTGTCACGGGATCAAGCCACGAACGCAGATTGTAGAATGCAGGGATGGTCTACTGTATTAAAGCTAAATTTTCCCAGAAAAAAAAAAAAAGAAAAACTTAAATTACCCAATTTTGTCTGGGAGAACAAGAAGATGATTATGGCAAATAGGGTCTTCATAAAAAAGGACAACGAGAGTTTGTAGTTGAATATGTTGCACGGGCTTGTGCTTCAGTTGGAAGTAGACTTTTTTTTATTTAACTTAGTATTGATTGTAGATGCTAGTGGTAAGGGAATTCTTAGCTTTATAGAAAATTGGATTAAAAAACCCACGTGCATGCAGGTTTGGAATCCTGGATGTACGGTTGGAGGTTGGAACAAGCCTTTTTGCAAATGGGGGAAGTAGATGATTGAGATATCCTGTACTTGGCTCTGTTGAAGTATCCGTTTATAGCACAAGGCTCAAAGTTTTCAGCACAAACAAGCGTTACAGCCCCTTTTCGTGGAACCCCCCCTGATCAGAGGGTAGGTGCCAACGAGCGAGAGATGCAAAGATTATCCTTGTCATATATGCACATTAGCGTAACATAAGCATTAGAAGCAAATAATTTCTCAAATAGCAGCAATTTTGGAAACCAGTCATCCACCCACTTTTCTCTATATAATTTTCCTTTTCGAGGCGACAATAAAAGCATAATGGTCATTCGCGTAAATGGAAAACAATAGAAATGGTAAATGTTATCAGAGCAAGAAGCGTTACAACTCATGAAGCAAATTTACAGCAGTAAGGGGCACATCCATCTTCTCAGCTTTCTAGTTTCTCCTCCTAGTATATACTATTCTACCTTACCGAATCATTTATCATTTCCCCAAATCTATTCCCTACGCGGATTGTAACTGTATATCAGGGCTTCCCATACATTGATCTAAGACTGGAGAATATATTTCAAACGGTGGTTGTGGAAAAATAGGTGTCAGACCACCTGAAAACATCCCTGCGAGTGAGAGGAATAGCCAAGGAATGCTACTGGGAAGATGCCCAAAGGGCGGTCAATTGGGTTCAGGTTGGTCACTTGGGTTGCGGACGCTGTTGACCAAGAATTTGAAGATCAAACATGTATTACTTGCAGTTCAGTAAACATGTGGACTTAGCCACCATTCACAGCACCATTGCTTGAATCTTCTACATCCAAGATAAAGGCTGGCACATAACACGGGCAAATCCAAGAAATGATGCACACAATGCCATCCGTACTACTACTATAAAGTTAATATACATTTACAACAACTCTTGGTGCATCCTTTTGTTCTCTCCAGGCAACTAACAAAAAGAAACAAACTCGTTGAGACCCTGGAATAATGCACAAAGGCCACAAAATGTATCAAGAGTTAAAACATTGAACATTCTAGTACTACACGAATAAATTATGGAATTTCACATGTTCTTGAGCAGGTCTTGTATTTTGGAATACATCCCAGAACTGCTTTGTGATGCCCTTGAGCTCTCTTGAAGCTTAATCTTCTCGAACAGAAACTGCTTCTCTGCTTCAGCTTCATTCAATCGTTGTTTAAGATACCTGCTAGCATAATCCTCTTCTGACTTCTCAGTCTTGGCTAGTGCAATCCTTTGTAACCGCTCTGCTTCCCTTCTGGCTTCATTTGCCTTGAGCTCAAACATATCAGCCTCAGCCTGTTTAAGCCGCACGATGCTTTCAAGCTCATCGATTTGTTGCTTTTTCCTTTGCCTCTCCATCTGCAGTGCTGCTACTTCCCTTGTTTTGTCCTTGAGCTCCTGATCACAGGCGTCAACAGCTAACCGAGCTTTCTTAACCATCCTCATCTTTTCCTCCGCAACCATTTCCATTTTTCTGATTGCCTCCTGCACCACATCAGCAATCTTATTGAATGCCTCCTGCGGAGCTATAAGGCGACCACCTTCTTCACTTTCTTGGCCCTTTGCAAGGTCTCCCTCAAGCTCTGTGAAAGTAATAGAGAACTAGAAAAGTGAGAAGAAGAAAGGAAACGAATTCCTTGTGCTTTTGAGAACATCAGCTATGACGATGATAATGATGAGAAAGCAAAAGAACATGGAAAGGTAAATGTTCTGTATCAAGTTGCAACAATTTCTTACCGATCTCTAACTTTAGCTTCAAAGGCAAAAATATCAAATACATGGGGCTGGTTACAAGTTACAACAATCGTGTTCAATAACGTTCCAGGGAATTTTTGTGTGTTCAAACAGTTCAAAGTTAGACAATTGCTGTAGTGCACTAAAAGCAATTAACAGTAAATGCAATCCAAAACAATTCCAACAACTGAATGTGGGATTAGATATTAGTTAAACCATGTCAAGAGTGTCTGCACACAGACCTATAAATAAACAAAATCATTATGTTCACAGACTTGAAGCAAACCCAACTTATGCAAATTAGGATAATTAGAATAACTACCATCTTTTCACACCAATTTTAAGACCAAGTTAATATAAAAATCCACCAGAAGTGAAAATCAATTATAATAGATTTTTCCTGTTAAAATAAGAGCCATAAATGGGTTAAACAAGTGAGGCAATCTACACAATCAGTGTTCGAAACATCATGAAAGGACACAAGATTGAAATGAGCGTAGCAAAATCTTTTAACTCCAAATTCTTTTCCTAGTCAAATTATTTTCACCTTCTGGATCTCAGGTTTATCTAATCTCTATTCATTTTAACTCCAATCATGGGTTGGGAACCAATAATGCATGAGCCATGTGTTGAACAATCTTATGCAAAAGTTCTTACCTTGAAAGAACATCAGGATTGCTTTGCAAGCCATAGGTTCTGCCACCCCTGAGCTCAGTTTTTCAATGAGTTCCTCACACTTCCACAACAATTTTCGGCCCCTGTTATCCTCACTACCGCGAAATATTCTCCGCACAAAGTCAAGCTCCCTTAACAAAGCATCCCTTTCCCAGCTTGGTGCACAATGCTGGAACACGTCTTTAACCCACCCTAACAATTCAGATGTCCTACTGCAAGCTCGGCAGCGGAAAAGCATCTCTGCTGAGCTTGCACCATTTTTTACACTAGGGCCCATACCTATCTGTCCATTGCGAATAGCACAATCTGTATGAGTCCAATGAGAGCACAGGTCACAGCCAATCCATCGACAAGTGTTCACCTCAAAGTCAAACTTGTTGCATATCACACACATGCAGAGGTTGCAGAACCCATTTCTTTTGGAGCACAGCTCGCATGTACAGTCCTCTGCAGGAAGAGCATTTCCACATGCTATATTTCGGCACCTCTTATACAAGAAAATGTCAATAAGAGAAGCCTGAGACAAACTGACACTTGGATGGAGAAATGCCTGAATTCCAGTCTTGATAGCAACTAAGATTTCTAACTGGATTCTATGTGCCACAATCAGTGTTTTATCAGTCAAATCACCTCTACTCTGAACCAGCTTCTGAAGAAACAGAAATTCCTCTCTTTGCTGAGAACCACCTAGCCCTTCAAGAAGTACACGAAGCTCGTTCTTGAATTTTTCAAGAAACTCATCCGGAAGATGTTGCATCCTCTCTGCTATTACATCCACTCTTTCTCTGGCCAAATCACGAAGAGTCATGGTTTCGGAACTTGAGATATGTCGAACAACAGAATGTTCAGCAAAGCCATTCTCCCTTTCCTTATCCTTGTCCACTTTTTTCCCCATCAAAGCATCAGCAGTTGGCCACGTTTCTCGTGAACTAGCACTTTCTGATGGGGACTCACGAATTTGATCAGAATTTGATCCCCTCTCCTGAAAATTAGGAGATCCACAAGCATCTGGTGATACAAGTGATAAGGAAGTCTGAAGTCCACCTGACCTTGGCTGTTGACGAGGAGGCAGCATTCTCGGTGAGGGTTGGTGATTGAAGTGAGATCCCGAAGATGTCCCCATATATGAGTGCCCTAACAAATCTGAAAATGGTAAGCAACTGTTACTCTATATCTCTCCGCCAATTACAATGATATATTTGCTCTATTTTTTTTGAAAAAAACCAACAGCACAATCTATGCTTGCAAAACAGAAGGAAATCTTTTAACTATAGCAACCTTTTAGGAGCATTGTATGTATGCATTAAAAAACCACAGGCACAGATATACTTCCTTTCACTAGCAAAGATTAGCAGTTTCGTTTGAGTAAGCAATAAACAGTCTCTAACGTGTGAAGCTAGAAAATCATTAGATCATTTACCAAAAAGTGACGATCCATCAAATCTAATCTCAAAGTTATTCATTGAAGCACATTCGTAAACAAATAGAAGGAAAAAGTAAACAACTAATAAACAAATCAGCAATTTTTAAGTGAACTTAAGAATTTTAATTCTAGCAGTCAAACCACGATATTTTGCTTCTCACCGTCCCCATTGCGCCGGACACTTCTTCCTTTCCACCACTCCCCTTCCAATGAAATGAACCCACCAAAAAAAACAAAAAAAAAGGCACAGAGACAAAACACATAAATACATGCTTTCAGTTTGCAAAGATTAGCAGTGTCTTTTTATTAGTCTAAACCCAATATTCCAATCAAACCTTTTACCTCCAAAAGATAACATTCATTAAAAAGAAAAGAAAAGAAAAC
The DNA here is from genome assembly GCF_036785885.1 of Coffea arabica. Taxonomy (NCBI): domain Eukaryota; kingdom Viridiplantae; phylum Streptophyta; class Magnoliopsida; order Gentianales; family Rubiaceae; genus Coffea; species Coffea arabica. The sequence continues at coordinate 42,790,448 of NC_092326.1, read as the reverse complement.
CAGACATTTAGATTTTCAGAAACATATGTCTACTCAACCAAGCAAACGAAGCAACAGGAAAAACAAATTAGGCAGCCGTTGCTGCGGATAAACTTCAGAATTCAAAGTCCAGCACCTAAAACCCAAACCAGCAGTTAATCTACTTGTATTTTAATTAAGCATTTTTTAGGACTAGTGCTAAAATCAAGCAATCAACCACCCAAAGTCAATGAACACCAGATCGAGCAAAATACACCCACCCAGAAGCTCAAAAAACTCAGACATCAATGAATTACCCAGAAATTCCTATCAATTACATAAAAAAAAAATAAGATCTGGGATTAATGAAATGGGGGCGAGGTTACTGACCAGAAAATCCTGGATCAATCGCAAATGACCAGAAAAAGGCTATCTTTTGTAGTTTTTCATAAACCCACGAAGGGAATTACGGAATTGAATCAAAATTTCCCCTTTCTTCAGACAACAAGTACGAACCCTAACCATAAATTGCTGGCCGACGGAGAGAGAGCTGAGTTGAAACTTGAAAGTCTGCGGGGTGCTTGTAACCTACTGCGCTCCCGTCGAAGTGCCAATGTGAAATGTGGGAATAGAAGGGGAAGACTTAGACCGGACGAGTAGGTTGACGGTCTTCCTTCGTGACTTGTTGAACGGCTTGGGTGCCACATCCCCCAACGTCTCCTTTTTCTTTTTTCTACGGAAAAATTTTTAACGTTTATGATAAGTATATTTCTCAATTAATTTAATATCTCACATATATCAAATTATTATAATACATTCCTCTATAAAAACTTTGAAAACTTGTAGCAATTCAAACAAGACCTTTATTTTCCTGCCTCGTTGACTTGAGTTTGGAGTAGTCGAACTCCTGAAATTTGAAAATATTTATTTACTGGACATATGATGCGAGTCTAATAGCACTTGTAATTCATAAGTATGTTTCAAGGCATATTATTGAGTTTTTCAACTTCACACACATATGCATGTGCCTAAATTTAAATTGGTCCGGTTAACGAAACAACTCAAATTCAATTAACATGAGGTCGAGCTCAAGTTTTGATCATATGAGTTCAAAAATAGCTTTGTCAGCCTTATAAAATCATTTGATTTTGTTTAGAATTCCACCACGGGAACAAAGGATAACATTTTATGTACAAAGTATACAAGTATTGCAAGTGTAATTTATCTATTTAGCTGCACATATATGTTTAGAAAATATTTCTTTTTCTTTTCTCAAGCAGAAACCAACTGATTGAAGGGCTATATTAGTCCTTCAAAGGAGATAAACAAATCAAAAACTAAAACTTGAGGGGCTCCCATGTAACTTTAACATACCATAGGTGCTTCAGGAGCTAAAAGCTTTAAAAGGAAAGTAGAAGTTGTGGAATCCCCCAGACAATCTGAAAATTACAAAGCACCCTGGACTATAGGCCGTTGTTTCGTTGATATTATTGGTTTCATGTTAATGCCCATAATTACATTATATACACGAATAATATAAATTTTTTTAAAAAAAAAGGAAAAACAATTTTATACAATATGGATTGGCTCGATGTCAACCAAAAAGCCCATAAAATTGTGGGTCGACCTAAAGCTCTGAATTGTTGAGCCTTGACATCTCCAGTTTGGGCCCAGGTAATCAGTTTGTTTCCGCTGCGTACGGGTATGAGAAAACTGTGCCCAATGAATTAGTAACCGCTAAGTGAAGATGAAGCCATGGTCAGCAAGGATTGTTGAATGTGTTCGTGGATTCGAAGATTTTACTGTACTTATCTCAAACTAAGCTTCAAAATCTTCGGCCTTATTTGGATTGTTATTTTTTTTAAAAAAAATTTTTAAACATTTTTCATGAATATTTTTTCTACGCTCCTTTTAATTATCCTTTTATTTTTCATGCATATCGCATTTTTAAAAAAGTGTTACAATAATTTCTTCCTAACAACTTTTCAATAATTGCAATCCAAACGGACTATTGTGAATTCTTGAGATTGCCATTGTCGTCCTTCTCCTTTGGATTGTAGTAGGAGTTATATATTTTCTTGTCAAGTAAATATTTTCTTCCATGTAAATGTTCTAGATAATCTTATAAGCACTAGCTAAACTATTGCTAACGCTTCTTCTTAAGACGCATTCAGACGAATTTGATGCTCTAAGTAAAATTATTAACCAAATTACATGCAAGTATATTGCTTTTAAAAGCAACGTGCGAATTGGATTGCTGAACAGTCAACACGCACGAAGAATTTCTAAGTTGAAGCAAAGACCCCCCCTTGTGTAGGACTTCAACTTTGTGGGACAAAGGATTGTCTAAGTTGCACGTTAGGGATGATTCGCAGCTTTTGGTTCAATTCTGTTTTCCTTGGCAGGTTCTTCATGGCCCCTCTGTTATGTTTTGCAGAAAATTCATCATCTTTTGCAAAGTCTTCCGGCTACCATTCGAATTGTTTGTCGTGAGTTTAATTCAGCAGCCGACTCTTATTGCTTCTCTTTCGCTTCAAGGATTTCATGTCTTCTCCGGAGATGCTGCCTCAAACTGAATCTATAGAAGCAGCAGCAGAGTCAGGATCTTTGTTCAGGGTGCAATAATATTAATTTAGATTTAACATGTTGGTTTATAGATTTCTAGAACAACTAAATATGTGCATGTTATAGTAAACCAAGGCTTTAGTTTGAGATTTATTAATTTTCAGGACATCCAATAATATAAAATCATGCATAAGACTATAAAATGTATATTCTAATTAGCATATATAGTAGGTAAATAATTTGTACACAATTAAGGGGAGGGTTCTTAAGGTTTTTTCCATTGTCAAGTTCAGGATGCGAATCCTTTGTAGGATGGGAAGAGTACAAGGAGAGATGGAAATGTTAAAAAAAATAAAATAAAAATAATTTGTACACAATTGAATTGTCAAATGAATGTTTAGTTGTCTTGTAATTCACATAAAAAGGACATGTAAGAAAAGTGAAATACTAAATAAATAACATTTGCTTATAGAATAAGGTAAAATAGTATCGTGTAATATATTTTAGTTCAAGATTCACCATTGTGGAAATGGTGAGGACAATTGCAAAAATTTTTTAACACTTTTGGAGGGCAAGGGTGGATTTAAAGAGAATACAATCAAAATTCAGGAGGGTAAAAGTAAATTAATATTAAAATTTCTAAAAATTAATATCAGCACATAAACTTTTGCCTTTAAAATTTACGTGTAGAGTTGTTAGATTTTGGTGTTATGTTTATGTTAATTACTAGTTTCAGAATTCTACTTGATCATACTTAGAAAATCGCAAAAATTTATGTTGTTTCATTTACATTATTCATCATCACTATGTTCCAACCAATTCTCTGCAAATTTGGTTGCTTTCTTATATCTCGAATTAAGTTCCCAGCTAATATTCCTAACTCCCTATTGCTCTCCACTTGTCACTTTTTGACTCTTCTTTCCCAGATGCACAGAAAGAATTGCACCGGTGAATCTGCAACTTTAATCACCATGTATCAAGCTTTTGGCTAAGCAGCTGCAGTTGTATGCAAGTGCTAAATTTACCGTACGTGTTGTCAGTAGGTCATGTATATATTGACAAGCCATGCATCCTCTGAAATAGAACGTACATGTAACATTTACATAATAAAATTTCTAATAATTTTTGTGTTTCTTTGCTAAATCTCATCATCACAGCTAACAAGCGCGAAATACAAGCTGCAGACTCAAGAATAAAGGGAAAAAATGGGCTGGTTCTAAGGTTTGCTGTAGTTTAGCAGCTTTTTCAGAAGACATATCACTAAGGCTATGTGTTTTAATCTTAACAAAATGGGAGCTCAATGCCAATGTGAGAGTGTTATTCAACTTTTATTTGATAGTAATTTGGCATTTGTACCATGTAAGATAAAATGAGCACCAATGCATGAAAATCTGGAACATCAAGAAGATTATACCAGTAGGATATGTAAAACTGCTAGCAGGGTTAAATTGTAGTGCAGAGTACGGTGTAAAGCAACTTTCTTTTGTTTGTTTCCGATCTAAAACCCTTACGAATGACTCCAATTTCGACCTTTAGTTTTTCTTTGTTGGGTTATAATTAAACTACAAATATGTACGGCACTGTTGCCGCCCTCGGCATCTCTGATATCTATGGATATTTTTCTTGATTAGATCCAAAGTTATTCGTATCAATAACAATGAGTCTTACAACTTACAAGACTCTCTCCAGAATATTGGATGAATCCATAAAGAAGGCGATGCATGGAAAACCTTAGAAGGTCTCTTATCGTGTATACACACACATTATTCCTTTTGTTTTTCTTGTAGACCTTGTGTGGACAAAATTTATGCCAACGGTTTTGCTTGTAACAACATTTAACACTTCCAAGATCGTAGCATTAAGAAAATCTGGAAAAACATACGTGTATTTGATATATTGTTTTAGAGATGAAGAGAAGTATCAACATCAGAACTCATATCATCAAATTTATTCATGATGGTCGAAGTATTTCCTGTAGTACTTGTGCCACATGGCCATGACCTGGTATGATCTTGTGGGACACTTTGGTCCAATCCCGCAACATTGGCAGGGTTCATTTGTGAGTCTGGCCAGAGGGAAAGAGCCGGTTGGAAAGACTGTCTCTGATGAAAGAACATCTCCGAGTTATGAAACGGGCCGGAGGATGGCTGATATTGCATGGTGGAAGGAGAAGAAGAAGAAGTATGATGTCCGCGGGTCTCCGACAACAATCTTAAAAGCTCTCTCTCCTGCCTCATCTCCCTTGTTCTCTGCAACTGTTTAAACCTTTCTTGCAACAGTGCAATGGAAGAGTGATGAAGGGCTGCTTGATCACTTTTTGTAGCCATTTTGGTGGATTGGGGAGGAGAGTTGAAAGTACTATAGGGTTGATCCAAGGAGCTTATAATTGTTGCATGGGGTGATCAGGTTCCAGGACAGGAGTGTATATATATACATATATAAATATACAGAGAGAGAGAGAAAGAGGGGGGAGGGGGGGAGAGCACGTGCCTGGTTATAGGTTAATATAGTCTTTTCCTAAGTACTAGCTATATATATATACATATAATTTTGACCAATACTGAGGGTCTCTAAATATTAAAAAGGGATAAGTTACAAATTGGGGGAGAGGAGCATCGGCCACTATGCAACAAAGTCCAAGAGGAAAATGGCTGGGAGTCCAATCCACGGAGTACTTTTCTTGAGGGTAAAATTGAGAGGAGAGAGGACGAAGTGGAGCTAAAGAAGAAAAGGGTGGGAGGAAAGTTACAAAAAGAACTGGAAAACTAGCGCATGGAAGGGAGTGGTTGGAGGAATAACAGGTTGGGTGATGCACTGTCAGATTGTGCGCCAATGCCCTCTCATTAGCTTTGGAGAAGATGGCGCCTCTTTTGGTGGGCTTCGCCAATATTCGGCTACGTACCATTCAACTTTTTCTTTTCATTTTAAAATCTTTGCCTCCATCTCTCTCTCTTTTAGACTTTTTAGTTGTTGCAGCCTTGGAATGTTGCATTTGGATGAAAGATGAGAGGACGAGATGAGGACAAGCATTAGAAGTGGGAATAATCTTAGGAGCTCATGATTCTTTGATTGAACCTAAATTAATTTGTACGGTAATGCAACACTTTGATGATACGTCTATTGAATACATAACAAAATGCTACCAGACATTCCGAATTGTTTGTTCCTTTTTCTTTGGGTTGACACTCATACACGGCACGTAGACACGCGCCCTCCCCAAATCACAAAAAACCGTCTCCCTGTTCATGTTTTTGTCTGGGAGCCATTGGATGGGGATGGCATGCAGAGATGAAAGCTGCATTTGCCATCCTTGATGATAGGATTCCTTCCTTGCAGAAAAAATCGCCCTCCCAACCTAACCCTACTTGAATACATGCTTACCTAGACTCTAATTTTTAGTACGTAACTCATACTTAGCAACCCTTTTACAGTGATGCAGATGTGTGATAATGAGTTTACCTGCAATTTTCGTTTGAAAATCCGACATGTCCATTCATGTAATGTAATAGATACAAACCAGAAAATAGCTAAAAGCTAGAAAGTGAGCTACCATGTAATAGATACAAACCAGAAAATAACTAAAAACTAGAAAGCGAGCTAAATCTTATATGCATGTGTCACAAGAAATCCTCCATCAAAGGAGAGCCAACCGTAGGAATTTGAGTATATCTTACCCTACAAAGAAAGAAACAAGTTTAAGTCTCTCTCTCTCTCTCTTTTAAGTTTGGGTTACACTTTTAAGCGATGATATAACATCCCAGCAGTGTCAAAATCGCTAAGAATTTTCTTCAGAATGTCGTACATTGAAGCGCGCAAGGATTGAGGGGAAATCTAATCTAATGGGGTTTCGCGAAGACAAGGCGTGCGTTTTGACATTTGTTGGCAGTATACATCCGTCTTCATTAGGTTTGGACAATTGTTTTTCTGGGGATGTGTTTTGGTTGGGGGGGGGGGGGGGGGGGGGCTGCCCAAATGCTAATTATCTGTATAAAATTATGAACCTAAATGCAAGTATATGTATGTGTTTATGCGTTTGTGTTGCAGCAAATCCCGCCATTCTATGGTTGAGTTTTAGGAACATGCATGACGATCATATGTTTCTGGAGGCATCCACCTTAATGTGTAGCACTACTCATTTGTCAAATCTGAAATTGTTTGATCAAAAAGTCAGATTTGATGGACTAGCTGGCTAGCATGTAATGAATTGTAATATACTCAAATCAAACCATTTCCATCACTTTAATTTCACAAATTCATACCCCCCCCCTCCTCCCCAAACCCTCCTCATACATATCTATTATCAAAGCCAAAACTGAAATACTAGCTAGTACTATTTTGGCTTGCCCTAATTTGGAAATAGGACCAGTCTTCAAAATCTTCTGGAATTATTTGATTTAAAAGCATATGCAACACAATTAGTTTATGGACTACTACTTTACCTTTGAGCAAATGAGGGGCCAACGTTGAAGAGTTTCCTTTGATTTTTTTTTTTTCTCGATTAAAATGCGACAAATACATGCAACAACAACTCCGCTGCCACTAGCTATTGGCTACTTAGGAATATCTTCGCAGATTGCACCCTCTTCCATATATATTAGTGCTTTGCCACTTTTTTTTTTCTTTTTCTTTTACACAATTCGACCAATTTGCCAGAGTACCAGAAGAAAGAACCACTAAAACCTTCCTTTTCAAATTAAAGCAAATTTCGTTGGCTTCGTTGACTGGTGCCTTGGTGGCACAAGGGTAGATTAGGTTTTCATAAACATATTTTGCAAACAAAAAAAAAATAGAAAAGAAAAGAAAGGTTTCTTAAACATGGATTTAACTCCTTAAATTACAGAACCAACATTTAATTAAATACCTGCCTCGTCAGTGGCTCATTTGTTTGCCACTAATGTTTGGTAACCTGGGTGATAGCTCTTGACCTTTCCTAAAACGTAAAATAGGCGTGGGATTTTATTCTCTGCTGCACTCGTAATCTTAGCTAGTGTGTAAAGCCGCAAAAAAATTATTTTGGAGAATCTGATGTCCAAGAACGGAGAGTTACTCATGCATGCAGGATTACATATGTAAATGCTATCCTGAATTGGAATTCTAAATACAGTAAACGGGAGAAATTTATCAAAATACACATGCACGTCAAATTACCTTGTTTTATGGTAATTATCATTTTCTTGAAAAAAAAAATACTACTTCACAAATTGATGATGTAGGTTAATATCCTCGTATATATCTTTTAAGACATAAGCAAAGGCATCTAGACCTACCATTTAGCTTATATATCTATAGATTGGCATTTTGTTCCCAGTATTTGAATCTCGACGCTGTTGTAATTGATGAAAGCAAAGGAGCTGCTTTAGAGAAATGCTCTCCATGCTCTATGATAAAAAATTCTGCATACTTGCCAAAACTTCGTTAGTTGTGAAGCCTAAAGGCATGCATGTCGTCCTGAGAAAACGTATATTCTGATTTGTTTGCTCTGAACTGAGTTTGATATTAATTTGCAGTAGATCCTAATTGTCATATTGTTTTCTAGGTAATTGACTCTTATTAGTTATTAGTAACCTTCTTTGTTGTCTAAGTCCCGCATTAAACTAAAATTCTCAAAAACTTATTATCCCTTTCTGCTCTTTTAACTTGTGGCATAGATTCAAAAGACTTCCAAGCAGATAGTGGAATATTGTAACTTTGATTGACTGGTTAAAAAAGTAAAGAAGGATATATGGTAGTCCTCCTCCTCCTCCCCCTCAATTCTATTAGTAAGTAATAATTCTTTATCTCTCTCTCTCTCTCTTTCAGGACCATTTTTTGTGTCCTTTTCTACTTGTCTGAACTGAACCAACCAATACACCAGGAGGATGAGGCTTGGGAGTACAAAACAAGCAAGCGACCATTACAATTAAAGCACGATAAAAACATGCATCAAAGGATAAGGGTAAAAAATGGGACTAACCCCATTGCAGACTGATGAGTTGATGTTTTACAGTGTCATGTTATGAAGGCCCAAACGAATGAAACATGTATCCTATCCTCTGATGTTTGAGAATATGATGAAATGCAGGCCGCACTAAAAAATGTAGCCTCTGCAGAAGCAATAGTGTGGTTACAGATTTGCACTGTTTAAGACCTGAGGCTGCATAAATTTTTTGGGACAAGGGACTACAGCAGGGATCATGGACGGGCCACAGTATATGAGTAGCAAATTGTGGAAATTTTGAAATCTGTGACTAAAACAGGGATCACAAGGACCTTTGTGTTTAACATCTAGCTAGATTATTGCAAGTACAATGGCTTCGAGAGTTTTCAACAGAGACTCTTGATGTATCGGCTTTTCACTCTAAAGATGATAACTAGCTTGAGCAGAACCTAAATCTTTGTTGATTGGAGTTCGAGGAAATTTATAGATGAAGACCGAATTCTCGTCGATTCCACTTCTTTTTTCTTTTCTTCTTCTTCTTCATCTTCTTCTTTTTCTTTTTTTAATCTTTGAGAGGGAGCAGAGAGGGCCAAGTCTAATGACATACTTGGTGGTGATTGGAGACGGAAACAAGAATGGCCCAAATTCAATTCTCTGCTACTGAATTTGAAATGAAAGCCCAAAAGAGCCCAAGCTGCAAAAAGAAAATCGGAATCCATCTTTTTGAAGATACCTAGATTATCATCATCCTCTCTAGGAAGTTCCAAAAATCAAGAAATCAAAAATCTTTGCCTCTAAAGAGAATTATTATCATTTCAGCTATCCACCTCCCTACGACCATCTTTTTGATATTTTTTGCAGTTTGTGTAGCCTCTACTCTCTAGTTCTTTCAACGGCCGAAGCAGTTTCAGTTTCATTCGAGAAAAGCATGCTGCAACTTGATGTTTCTTGCTATTTTAAGGGCCAAAAAAAAAAATTCTTTAACTTGTCCCGAGTTAAGTCTTTACCCAAGTTTTCTGAAGTACAAAGCTATGCAAGTCAGAGATGGATTGCTGTGGTACTCGGAATTGTCCGGTAGTTATTGTCAAATTTCAATTGTAAGAAAATTTTGAAAGGGATAGAAAAAATTACAGTCTCAAAGAATTTGTTCAATATAATCTTAATGTTATTAGGGCATAAATGAAAGTCTGGAACAATTTTTCAAGAAGATAATGCCGAACAATAGGCAACAAAAAAAAAAAGATTACTTTTAAACTACAACGAGACGACGTTGAATCTTAGATGAATAGATTATTATGATGAAAACTAAAATGAGAAACAAATAAATCATCCAACCAACCCTCCCTCAAATAAACCTTGGACTTGATTAATGCTAAAAAAATCCAAAGGAAAAATTTTTAATGTAAAGAAGTTTAAATATTCTTGTAAGGTGGTGGGGACTTTCATGTCACCTCACTTTAGTCTAAGTTGAAACTTGAAAGGCATTTTTTATTGCATCTGTCTAAATTTACAACTACTTTGTGAAGGGGTTAATGGACGGCATATTAATTTTCTCGCAAACTGTTGAAGGTACTCAAAAGAACTTAAAATCTAAATCGCCAAGTCACTTTCCCAAATAAATTATAACGTTATTGACCTAAACAATAATATTCCATTTGTGAATTTTATACCTTTCTATGTTACGTGTAATTGATGATAATTTGTAGCATAAATTAAGCACAAGTCTTCATGGCGCGCCTTGCCTGCTTATAGGGTCAAGAAAGTTGTAAACGTAAGCTGACATAGGCAGAGGAGGTAGCAGCACTGACCCCGAGTTACGTCATGGCATTTCTGAATGAGATGCACCACGACCCACCTTCTCTTCCTCTTCTTAGTGTTGTCTACATTGAATTTTACCAGTGTAGGTACAATTTCGTGCGGTTAAACATTGGATTAATCCACTATATGTTAAATTTCAACATATATATTATGAGTAAATCTTATATACATTGACAGTGCATACACTATTATTGTTGGATCCATGACACATGTGCAAAAATTGAATTTCATAGTTGTCATTCATTCAACACTGACAGTGTGTATAATTGTCATTCATATTAATGCTAATTTACTCATATTTTTATGGTTGAGATATTAAATTAGTTATGATTTTGTCAATTTATTGATATTATATGCCTATATATGGAAAAGAATACCTTATAATTTTTTTCTTTGGTTTTGCAAAACTCTTTAGACACGTATTTATCTTAATAAGGATTGCAAAATTTCGTCATAAATTGAAGTATCATCCGTAAAGCTACACAGTAGGAGAAAATTTATTTTGTGATTTATACTCTTTGTTGAAAAATGTTAATGTCTGTGACATGCAACGTGTTTAAATACTTACTATGCCGTCTGCTGTAGAGACGCAAGTATTTACTACCTATGAGCTAACCTACTAATACTAAATGTTATACTCCACGTGTTTACAGGGAAGACCACCGAGCACTCGTTCAAGGAAAGCAAATAAAAAATGCTCTAGTCGAATGCAAGCAAATAGTACTATGCTTCTCCTCTTGACGGACGACAATAAATGTTGGTACTACAGAGATACCGAGCAATCCTCTCTGGTTCAACTAGAATTAAAGTCAGTCAAAAGTCAAATTAATTAATTAGCAGTACAGTAGTATTATTTATATTTATACTCCCTCCGTCCCACTTTGATAGTCCTGTTTCTTTTTTCACACAGTTTAAGAAAAAGTAGTTAACTTTGTTGGAAAAGTAAATTTAGATTGCTATTTTCTTAAAATACCCTCATATTAAATATGGTACAACTTTATGGGAACTTGAATTGATGATAAAAAAAAGAATCAACTCTCATTAAATGGGGTAGGTTTATAGTAACAACTACTTACATTGAATAAGGGTATTTTAGAAAAATTAAAATACAACTACATTTTTCAATTAGAAAGTGAACTATAATTTGGGACAGATGAAAAAGGAATACAGGACTATCAAAGTGGGACGGAGGGAGTATAATAAACGGAAGCCGATGTGACGAAAGGAAGATGATGCTCCCTTGGAACCATGACGATGACGCACTGCATTTGCTGCTTCTCGTTTAATTTCTTCAGCACAAGTCCAATCCAACTAATTTAAAACTAGCAGTGGTAGCGTTTCAATTTCACGGGCTTCGAGGCGCTGTCTGTAACATATCTTTAGCAAAAGGCTGTGCAGACTTTTCTTTTCTTTTTTTTTGGTGGCTTGAAAAGTCGTGCAGATTTGTTATGTGGATTCACACGTGAAAACGTAAGGATTTAGGACTTTGGGTAATTCTGTCGATTATCAAGAGCACAAATAGTAGAGTAATACTACTCATGATCTTCTTTTCTTGATTCTATTCCTTCTCCCTTTTTGTATTGTATTGATTGCCCTCTTTATTCCTTTGATCGATTGGTGACAGAGTCTAGGACCTGCTTTGCTGGAAACTGGCGGTGGATAGATCGTAGAAGAGGGGAGGGGAGGGAGCTTCTTGCCGTCTTGGTGGTGGTGGTGGGAATGGGATGACTACTGTTTGAGTCTTCTTCTTTCTTTATTCGCTTTCCGTCGAAGCTTCGTACTGCGTTAATGGACATGAAAGCGAGTTACGCACTGAGTTTTGGGCACGTAGCTGTCTAACAAAAGTAAAAAGGGACCCGGATCAATTACAGTACAATGGGTTGTGGGGTCAAATGGTAGGGGGTGTTCAAGAGGCTTCTTGTAGATGTAGACGGAGAAGATAACGTCAGAGAAGAGCCGCGTCTGTAAAGGTGAAGAATTCAATTCAATGACTCGTCGAGGCCCGTCGCAGCCGCCAGTCAGAGAGAGAGAGAGAGAGAGAGCTTTACAGTTTACTTTACACCCCAAAGATAAAAAAGAACAGGAGGAATATTCCGGCTGCATGATGATCAGTCCTGTGAGATGTGCGTTATCAGTAAATATGCTTTTCCACAAAGCAAATTTGTGTCTAGATCTGCTTTTGGTTGCACCCATCAACGTTTGTTCTCACTACAACTTTCAAAACCCAAACGCGGAATATCGCACCTAACGCGATTTCATCTTATCGATTGACAACCTATAAATAATTCATAAATTCGTTTCTTCTTCGTCGATAAAAAAAAGGGATAATTTCAGAAACCTCAGGGGAGGTTTCTGACAATTTCACTGACCTCCCCTGAGGTTTCCACAATTACACTGACCTCCCCTGGCAGAACTTGGGACCCAATTGCTGACATCATATAATGCAAAATTACTATTATACCCAAGACATTTTGTGTTATTATAGGACTAAAATATGATAAGGCAGATGGTGTTTTGGATAGTATTGGATTGCATTTCTATTTATTTAATGTATGGTTATGAAATTTGTAATGATATTACTCTTGGATTGCAGTTTTGGTTTGCACCTTATTACTGTTAAGGTTTTATAAATGACTGTTTTAGTTCTTGGATTACACCTTACCTCCAAAATTTGGGAATTTACCCAAATTTTCCATTTTCTAATATTCCTACAAATATGCAAAATTATGCATATCCCTCAAATCTACCTAATATTAATGTTTTGTTAAACTCTAAATAACAAAAATATGAAATATAATATTTAAATATATTTTAATACACACAAGTTGGACGGGTAACTAGTGTGTCAGAGAGTTGCCATAATCTCCTTAAACCCGCATGCGGGTTTAAAGAGTATTCGGATATTCTCATATGCACCTATGCAAATCGAACCAACCGGATATCTTATCCGTATCCCATTTTTTAAAATAAAAATCTTATAAATTTGAAAAATAAAATCAAATTTAGATGTATTAGGGTTTTAAAAATATTATATAAGTGATAAAAATTTTATAAATTGTAAAAATAAAATCAAATTTAAATAATTAAATGTTATATTTGCATAAGGAATAATACAATAATCATAATAATGATAATACAATAATATTGGTGTAATAAAACTGCCATTAATTTAAATATTTACTTATAATGCCCAAAGAGCCTAATTACCAATTTTTTCTTCTCGCGCTCAAATATAACATTAACCCGCATGCGAGCTAACCTTGAAATAGAAAAAACACAGAATCCCGCTTGCGGGTTTCAACGTTATTATGCAGGCGGGATTTTAACCTGCTTGCTTGTGAACATGTACCACATTGCTTTGAATTTTTGTGACAAGAGGAAAGCTTTGTCTGATGAATGTATTTGTGAAATGACCTGAGTGGTGGTAGATGGGTTAATTGGGTCGGTTGCGTTACCCAATTGTTTATATCCATAAGTAAAATTTTATGATTCCCATACCCATCCCTTCACTTTTTCTTATTTATTTCTGATTTTTATTAGTTTTCATTAATTCACTAATATAACTTGTACACCTGCCTTAAGGGCATTTATGGGAACAAAATTTCCTCTCTTTCCTGAAAACACTTTTTTATGTTTACTTTTGTGGTCATGGGCTGATTTTGTTACAAAATCAGAAACCTCAAGGGAGGTTAGTGTAATTGTGGAAACCTCAGGGGAGGTCAGTGAAATTGTCAGAAACCTCAGGGGAGGTTTCTGAAATTATCCCTAAAAAAAACAAAAACTTACTTGGCCCAGGCCAGAAATTATATCGGCGCAAATGGTGCATCAATTCGCCGCCAAGGTATGGTTGTCACAGCATTAACTCTTTGGTTGGGATAAATTCGTGGATTTCCAACAGTCTTCCAGCCTACCACGCATATATATATATATATATATATCTACCTTGTATATAAAAAAAAAGTCAAGTTACTGTAGCCAACCATTTTTTTGACACATGTATTGTATATATCTTTGACAAGTGGACTTTGATTATTTTACCAGAATTTTTCCTTCCCTTTTTTGATTCAATTGGGCTAAAGGATTAAAATATTTTTTCTCCTTGAGAAAATCAACTCCATCTCTTCTTTTTCTTCTTGCAGTAACTACTGTCATCCATTACCTTTTTTATTTTTTATTTTTTTAAAACTAATCTAACTAAAATTGTTGCCATGTTCTTTTTTTTTTTTTTTTGTCAAGTTGATAACTACTTAGCAAAAAGAATTCTTTATTATTTTTTATCCCATTTTACATTTTCTTTTCTTTCTTTTTTTTTCATCTCTAATCTCGCATGTTTGCTCTATTTTTTATCATAATGTTATAGCCAACTAGCATTTGTTTGGTAAATTTATAGGATGATGTTTTATTTGGTAGTTCTTCGTGGATAAAAGGTAAAATTTAAAATATGTAAAAAAAATTTAGAATTCATTTTATACCAATGATCATTTTCTATGAATAATAGAACAAAAATTCATTCTTTTATTTTCTTCTCCTACGATTTGATTTCTTACTTCACATTTTGTTTCCTTTTCTTTGTTTTTTGGTTACATTTTGTAATTATCTACAATTTTGTGTATTTATTTAGAATAAAGATATATCATGTGACGTTTTCACTAAGATAAATCTAGTTAGACATTCTTGTACCTCCGTTTTTCTCCATTTCTTTCTTTTTGCAATTACTTTATGGCCTATTAAATTTAATTGAAGGATCCAATAATATTTTGTATATATTTAAACTAAAGCTAATTTTTTTGTTTTTTAATTACTCAAGTGTTGTAGTATGCATTGGGTTGGTATACAAGAATTGCAGTCGATGGTGGAAGTCACAATTGAGGCTTTCGGCCTAGAGTGTGACTTGACAAAAAATTGTTAGAAATTTCAATTTTGATTAGGAAGATGTTTTTGCAATAAAAAAATAGTTCAATTCTAATTTGTATATGTAGACCAGGAAACATGGCAATTCATATTTTTATCTAACTTTGCTATTTATATCCAGGAACTGCAAGATAATGTTGTCACCTTTAAACAGAATTTAAATAGATGAACTGGATTCTTCTATCAAAAGAAAGAAAAATATGAAAGTTTATAGTAAGTTATATTGATGTTGAAGATTGTGCTATGTTTTAGTAGCTTTCTAAACATTTTCTCATTATTAAAGTACTAAAAGTATTACGACTGCTTTTGATTTAGTTTTAACTAAAACTATACTACTATTAATACACCAATGCACTTATAGTGTATTAAGTTTCTCTCCTTTTTGGGTATCATCATCATAGTGGTTCAAAAATATTTATTCAAATCACAATAAATAGAGAGGTTGACTTCATAGATGGAATTTTTCTTCACAACAAATTTTGAGAGAAATTTTATTTATACTCCATATTGTGTTAATTGTGTTCCTACAATAAACAAAAACTATACGATAAAAATAATAACGAAAGTATGATTAACAAAAATGAGAGTTCAAATAATATTTGTCAAATTTAATTGCTTTAATGCTCAAATTTTCTCCTATATTTCTATTCATTCATCATGTGTTAAAATAATTTGATGCTATGCATTCGACGGACAGTGGGCATTTTGGTCATTTTACACAGCGCGTAACTTTGATTGCACACGGCGTAACTTTGTTTGCACAGCGTGTAACTTTAGTACAAAAATTTACGGGCCCCACACACGTTGTGAAAATTGATATACAACTTGTATCTGGACCGCACATTTTTTTGGCCAAAATTTGGCCGTTGACTGTTCAGGTCCCTGCCCCTTGTCCGCATTCGACTAAATTTCTAGGGGGCCCAAACTGTGCTTTGCACAGTTCAAGTACCTCTAGTATATATATAATAATGCTGATAACGAAGGACTTTCTTTTTTTTTTTCATATAGTAATTGGAATCGATAGCTATGTGGTGTGGAATTAGCAGGTCATCGGGCACTTGAGATTCTCGGTGACATGTTTTCTATGTCAATCCAATGCCACCAATAATATTGCGCCAAGTGTCATGTATTGGGTGCCTGTCGACCCTACATACATCTGTTCTACAAACATGAAACGTTTTTCGAAATATATAGACTGGAAACTAGATGAATCCGTGAAGAAATATGACATGGGTTTTGGCTTCTAGAAGTAGAACTGACTTGTACAAGAATCGATGGTACTCACGATTTCTTCTGAAAATGGCAAATTCATACTAAAGGCAAATAACTAATTATTCAAAGTCTTTTTTTATTAATTTTATTTTTTTCCCCGGGGATCACTGAATTAACAGTATCGATTATTAAATTAGCAATACAAATAGCCTTCCTATCACTTCTTGTTTGCGTCGCCAGTTAATTTTTAGCATCAAACTTAACAAGTATTATCAGTTTGCAAATTAAATTAAAATTACTAATTTAAGGATTTAACACACACACACACACACTCACATACTTTATTAGTGTTGCGCCTTCTATTACACGAACTGGCTAAATGCACCTCATGTGCATATGACAAAATCCTACGAAGAACCACCTGTATGAATATATTTTAAATCATCCAATATGACGGACCTTTATAATTAAAGAACTCCTTATGGAGGAGTATGTACAATTTAAATATGCTTGATTAACTACAAGTAGTTTTTCTTTTTTTGGTCTTTGAACGAATGTTGCTGTTGGCGTTTCATTTCATTAGGACGTCATGCAGAGGACGGTTTAAGATAAGGATATGGGGCACTACCGCCCTTCTTTATTACGGACATCAAAAGCAAAAGGAGACATGAAAGATTCTGCTTTCCTCTTCATTCCTAATTGCCTTTTATGTTCCTCATCCCCATGTTATCATCTTCGGGCCTTTCAACAAACACTACTGACTATGAAATTTATGTGCACTACTCGTGCATGCATATATATATATATGTACACCATTTAGCTACTAGGCCCATTCAGGGAGTAGTTTTCTGAGCTTTGAATTTCTTGAGGAAGGTGCCAGCAGGGGCAGTGCTTTTCAAGTTGATGTGTTCCTTTAGAGGCATTTGACTGGAGGACCTATGAATTCTTAGTATTGATAATTTTTTAGAGCGTTCTTTAAGTCAATTTCTTGTCCATCCTAAAATGACAATACTTAGAACATCAACATTACTTTCATGTGTCCGTGAAATTTTGATAAATTTAATTTCTGACATTGCATTTGACAAAAATTGAAATCATTTTATGTGTAGGGCATTATTAGAAGAACCGAAGAAAGGCAAAATAAAAAAAAATAAAAAAAAAGGAGAAGGAAGAAGAAGAATGTAACATCGAATACAAGATCAATGTCTTCCTACCATCATAAGATATGAATTTATGCATTAAAAATTTACATTCAGTAGCCTCGTGGCATGCGCCTAAGATACTTGCTAGGTTTTGACATAAAATCCACCATCTCAGTCGGATAATGATTATGCGTAGATACTAGAGAAGAAGATTTGAGGGTGTAAAATGATGGACGCAGGCATTAAGTTAATCAGAATTCATAAGACGTTATCATTGCGGGAGTACATGAATAGATTAAAAGTCTTGGGGCTTCGCGAAAGTTTTTTGGTTTCCAGCCAAAAAACGAGATTAAAAATAGTGGGATCTTCCATTTTCTACCAAAACTTGCAGGAGATTTTTTCTTTTCAATTTTTTTTTTTTTTTTTTTTTTTTTTTGGTTGCAGGAGGATCAAACAAACGATAGCGATCGCAATGGTCTAATGTCTGCAATGATGTGGCATGGCAGGCAGCCAGGCAACGTTGAACAAGAGTTACCTATTTATTAGTTACTTGCATCTATTTAACAAATAAATAGGTAAAGTCAGTGAAATTTTACACAATTTCAGATGAATCTGTTTGCCTATAGTTACTCAAGGAGTATAACTATGATTGAGCGATTGAAAACTACAAATTAAAAAAGAGAAATTCTAAAATCAAATACCAATATTTAACGTTTATTCTACCTCTTGTTTTTTTTGGCACTAGTTTTATTAGTAAGTGTGGTCGATGTTGCTTTTGTCTAAATCCATGACTTTCTTATAAGATTTGGATCCACGTAAGATTTGTTCTTAAAATTTAGACGCAAATTTTGTGAAACTATCATCATGGGTGTGGATAAAATCGAGATAAAGTGAAAGGTTTAATTTAAAACTTGGACTCAAATTGTAAACAATATCATGGGTACGGTCTAGATTACATTCGGTTGACAACTTGGCATGCCTGCTTGATGATTGCGTAGGCATTGCTCAGAAAAGGCTTCACCTATCAAATTTTGGGTTTAAACAATAATAGTATGAAAATAACAAAAAAGTTAGTTTATAACTGCAATTAATCCTATCAAAATGTAACACAACAAAGAGTTTCGATAATGAAAGGTAAGCAAAGGGGAGGCAGCGACCGCGAAGTAGACTCAACAGTGCATAAATGTTAAAAGGATAGAAACAAACTAGAGGTTGTTTAGAATGCTAAGAGTACGCAATAGTACGTACTGCTTACCAAACTTGTGGATGAGACATGGATAGCATAAGATATGTAGTATTAATCTATATATATATATATATATATATATATATGTAGTGTATATATTATTATGACTAGATGCATGACAAATATATAAAATTTGAGCATCAAATTTAAGTTTAAATTAATTAGCATGCATTCAACAATAATAGTGTATACAATGTATTAATTCATGTTTTTTGGCATAAACTCATAATATTTGGTGATTGTATTTGGCCTGACTAATTTGCAGTCGAGCATTGTTGGATGGCTTTTAGCTCCGTGAACGTTATTTTCTCTGTTTATAAGATTCGAATTCAAAACCCTACTTAAAAAATAGGGTTAATTTTAAAAACCTTCCTCGAGTTTTTTGATAATTTCACCTAATATTCTTGAAATTTTTAATATTATCCTAACCTTCCTTGACCCTATAAAATGACCATAATAACCTTAACATATTAATATTTTTTTCATGCAATTACACAATCTGCTCCTAATCTTATGCTTAAGAATGTATTTCACACAATTAGACATTCAATGAAAGCAAAAATAGGATTCACTTATGGAATAACCAATTATGTCCTAAACACAATTTTTAACATATTACAAATTAATTTTAGTTTGACTTAGAGAGCCTGGGGATGAATAAAAGAAAATGCAAGCCAAAAGTTTAAGAAAGACTAGTCTAGTTTCAGTACTCCAATATTTGAGAGATATGGTGTTATATTAATGCAATTGGTAAAATTTTCTTGAGTTTAACGGTGTTGAATTTTTTTTTTTTTTTTTTTTAGATTGAGGCTTTAGAATTGAGGAACCGAAGGTGATAGTGGTCATGGAAATAGTGGTATCGATTTGGGATGTGAAAATATGAAAGGTTTAGAATAATAGATATGATGGTTAGAAAGTGAGTTTGTGATGTTGTGCATGTTTCCACTTTTTTAAAAAGAATTTTATGAGAAAAATAAAATGAACTTCACAATTTTAAGATGGCACTTTAAAATTTTGACCATTGAATAGTTTTTGTTACGAAAATGATAATTTTATGGGAGATATATATAATTTTTGAAACCTCAAAGGAACTAGGTGCAAATATAAAAAATCTCAAGATAGGTTTCTGAAATTATCCATAAAAAAAAAAAAAATATACGTTTCGTGGATGGAACGACGAAGGAGATGAGATGAGCGGCGAGCAATGTGCCAATTTAACCAATGAGTCAACGTCCAATCCAGTCGACACGCGGTCTTCAACATCTACTCCCTTTCTCTGAACGTATTTACAAGTTTGCCATTTGATCCTTCCTGCCGCCTTCACGTACGGATGGCGCCCACGGTTTCATGGAAAATCCGGGGAGTCAGCACAGATTTTCTTGGCCAGCCAGCTTACCTGTCTGAATTTTTTTTTTTTTGTTTGGGGGAGAAGTGGATGAATTTTTCTGGTCAAATAAAATCTTTTGTCATAAGGTCTCAGCTGCATATTTTGGAGTGCAGCTAGTAGCACTTCATTCTTAACAATTAATCACTTTGTCAAAAACAGTCTGGTAAGCACGTTTTAGTCATTATAGTATCCGTGTACAGCTTTTCTGGATCAGTAAAGTCTAATTCATTTCATAACAAAAATTATTGATTTGATGAAAACAAAATCACCAAATGTAATCTCAATAAGCCGTAAGACCATTTTAATACTCTTTTGCCTCTTTTTCAGTCATAATTTTACCTTTTAAAATCAGTTTCTGTGTAGATGTGAAACTTGTCATTCAGCTACAATAACAAAGAATCAAACTTGGAGAAAAGAGAAGCTTAAAGTATATAGTCTCGTCAACAAAATCTTTAATGAAATCAAGGCCTGGTTTTGCAAGCAAGTTTTTGATCAAGTTTGTCTGTTACAAGTTTTTTAATAACTTTGGCTACAATAATCTCAAAAAAACTTCTCAAAATTTTTAAACTATACATTTCAAAATATCCAAAAATTTATGTACTTCAAAAATTTTATCTATAATTTCTACAGTAAAATTTTAGACAAACACCAAAAAAATCCACTTGTTAAACGGGGCCAAGTTAGTATGTGACACAGGTTATTGAAAGTATTTGACATTTTCTTAATATGGCTGGTGTTGTATCTGGTCTAGTGTATGAGAAACAAATAATAATATATTCATTAATACTGGAATTCTAAAATGAAGTTTGAACTATTTTTGAAGAAAACTAAAACAACTGACCCATTTTGTTGAATCGTACCATTATTTGTGAAACCTTTTTAAGTAAATAACTTGAATACATGTTGAGATTTTCTTTAAGTTAGTAATTATCCACAGATATAACTGTCTTCAAATGTAAAACTTTCCTCCTTAAACATTTTGATACCTCTTATACTACGATTCTATTCCAAGCACCCAGCACTTTGTTGCATAAAATTAGAAGATTAATTCGGTACCTGGCATATGTATGGTCTTATCTGTAATACTTAATCATGAAATGCGCACACACGACAAAAAGTACAGAACTTGAAACACGGACAAATTAGGTAATAAACATGATGATACTGTGATAAAAAATTCAATGCTTGCATTAGAAAAGACATTTTTTTGGCCCACTATAAATCATAAAAATGTCAAAACCAAATGCAGCATACGAATGGGTCGAAAGTCAAGGTTCAACTCGTGTCTCTTTTTCAACTACTCAGCATGACTTTCTCTTAGATCAAATAATGTGCATGTATTTATGCGATGGTGATTTAATATCTCGAATTTTTTATGATCCAGTTGAATATGCACCTTCCATGTAGATTAATAGTACATGTACATAAATGACGATTCAGTTGGATCAGTGAATTAGTAGTTGTTTTAAATAAGCGGGGTGATTGATAAAAAAGAAAAAAAAAAAAGTGAGTGGTACCTGGGGTTGCAAACGAATCGAGCCGCTTGCGATTGGTCGAGCTCGAACTCGAGCACAAAATATTATGCTCGTTAGCTCGTGAGCCGGCTCGCGAGCTCGAGTATATATATATATATATATATATATATATATATATAATATTTTTTTTATTTTTTTATTTTCAGCATATATATATTTTTATTTTATGTATATATATATTTTTTATTTTTTTATTTTAATAGTAAAATTACATATATATTCTTAATATTTTATTATTTATTAAGAAAAAAATATTATTTTATTTATTTTTTAAAAAATAAAATAATTATTTTTTATTTTTTTCGAGGTCGAGTTTTAAATTACTGGCTCGCTGAGCTCGAGTTCGAACTTGATAAAATTTAGTCGAGACTCGATTGAATTAGCCCAAAATTCGATTCGATTCGCCTCATTTGCAGCCTCAGTGGTACTAGAGCTCAATAGCAGCGCCAGGGGTTTTTTTTTAAAAAAAAAAATTTTAGAAACTACCACCATTTCCCTTGTTCCGCACCGGAATGCCTAATCATACATACTCAGTCACTCACTCCCACGTTGAATATCGAATATTCCATATCGTAACGCGCACCTGCAGAGGAGCTTTTAAAAATAAAAAGTCGGTCTCCTCTGTACCTGCCCAATTCCCGTACTGTTTTACTGCTACTTTTTACCGCCACTACTGCTGCTTAGAAGTCTTGGAAGTTGGGGCTGGAAATTGTGGCAGTGTGCAATTTGGCCTGGATGGAACCCAACCAAATAAATAGCACCCAGATTTGCTGGAGTTTATTATACTAACACTACAAGTACTAATATACCAGTAGTAGCGCTTGAGTACTAGAGTTTGACCTGGATTTGAGAATTACTCAATTCAATTAAATACTTCGAATACATGCATGATCAATCGAAAAAAGAACGGAGAATAACCTTTGGTTATCTCAAGACTATGTATACAAGAACAAGATCTTCAACTCTACTAAATAAAAGCAGCAAGATGAGGAGGAAAATTGGAAAGAAATCCAAAGGGAAGAGAGAAAACGGAGTTTGGATAGAGTATTATTTAAAATATTATTTGAAATAAAAGCACTTTTTATGATGTGATGTATGTGAGATAAAATTGTATATTTTTTCAAAACAAGATTATTTTGAAAATAAACTCAAAAAAGAGATCAATATAGTTATATTTTTTCAAAATAGGATTATTTTGAAAATAAACTCAAAAAAGCATCACTGTGGGCAAAATTTTTTGGGATTGAATTTTGGAAATATGTATACATATATTTTGAAAAGATTGGAAAAAAAAAACCTCGTGCTTTCGTAGTTATTAATCTATAAACTGAAAAAATTCTAGTTTCGGTCCGGTCTACACGTTTGCGCTGTGCGGTTAGCCAATAAATGACCGGTATCTGGTACTTGATGATTACTAATTCTAGCATTTCCTCTCGCCTTCCTACCACTACTAACTACTAAGTACAAAGCCCACCTCCACTCTGCTGCAGCGTCATGTATACTGCATCAACACCTCCCTGATTCTTTGTTTCTTTCTTCTAGCTGCATCGAAGTCCAACGTCAAGGGGTCGCTCTCTTTCGATTGCTTCTTGAAACAAACAACCCCCACAAAAATAAAAGGCCAAAAGGAAAACAGAAGCGTAAACCATTGGCCTTTCATCAATCTTAGATACATATCACAAGACCCGTACAACTTGAAGCCTCTCAAAGGTACAGAATGGTTTCTTTCATTTGTGATTGCTCCTTCTTGCATCATATCATATCCAAAAGGGATCCTTTTGCTTATTCTTTGCATGCGTTTGACTTTATTGAGAGCTTAAGCATTAGTCTTATTCGTTATCTGGGTTGATGATTGATCTCAGGAAATTCAGTCTAAAGATGTGGATTTTTTTCCTTCTTTTTTTGGTGTTTTTGGTTTTGGGTTTTGTTTGCTTCTGTTGATTTGTCTTTTCTACTTGCTCGTATTAGTCAGTGAATGAAGACCTAACCACTGTGAAGTCTTGGTTCTTCATTTTGTTTCTATAAAGGCTATAAAATTCTTCTCCTTCTTGTTATTACCAAGCACGGCCTCTGATTTTTTGCTGGTAAAATAGAGTTCTGTGTTTGACTTTGGATCCATCTTGCCCTATTTCCTTCCTTGCTTTCGTTCCTGAATCTTTTTCTCATTTCTTTTATGTCAAAATTATCTTCTTCCAACTTTTGAATTCGGACTGAATTTATGGGATTTCTCACAGGTTTGGTCTTGATTTCTATCTTAGAATGCTCCGAAGAGTACAAAGCGAAAGGGTTGTTGGTTCTTGCGGGGTTTCTTCTCTGTAAATTGGTTAATTGCATGTCCTAAAGGTACTTTATTTTCCTTTCATGAATTTTTGGTTTCCAATTTTCCGCTTGTATGTTATTTTTACTATCAAAATGGATTACTTGTTTCCTTTTTCTTATTACTTCCTGGAAAATACTATTCTTTTGTGGTTAGATCGGTAGTAATCCAAATTAGGATTATTGAGGGCTGACTGGAAGGTTAACAGGATGGAATGGAAATCGGTTGGTTGGTGAGGAGTCTCAGCTTTTTGAGGAAAAGGTGAAAGGAGAACTTTTGGACGTCATATGCCTACTTTTTTGGAAGATTCCTACTCATTTTCATCAAAGCATCTTAATAAAGAAGGCCTTGGGAATTTCTAATGGCAAAGAGAAATTATAAGGCATCTAGAATGATTGAACTCCGAGCCACTCAATTGCTGGCTGTTTGCGGATTTCTAGTTCTTTGACCTTATTGCTAACATATTCAATGATCTCAAGTTTAATGAGCTTGTCAAATACTATTTGAATTTCCCCTGCTTCAGAGCCTGTGATCAGTTCTGCGTATCTTAGTTTGATAGTTCACAAAAATTTTTCAAGATGTCCTAAGAGTGATTTTTATCTCGGTTTGGTGGTAATGCTACTCTTGTTATAGGGAATTGTTTCTCAAATTTGAAGTAGTAATTATCCTTGTTTGGTCGTTTGTCATAGAATCCTATATTTCTTGCGCCAGTAGATAAGTCAACCACATATTCCACTTTGGGATGTGATGCTTCTACATCAAACATATCGGGTTGCCTAATAAGGTGCATAGTGGAAAGATTCCAGAATCAGAGGCTTGACTACTTCACCTTTCGAAGTTAAGGTTGAGCTAGAAGCATTTTTTCAAATTGAATTTCTTTAGGAGTCTGAGCTTAGTTGGAGTTGGGTGAATTGTATGTTCCCCTTTAAACTTGTTATCTTATGGTGTGCCTTTGAGAAGATAATGGGAAATTCATGTTACCTGCAAGAGCGGCAATCATAAGACATCTCTAATGGGCATGGTAGTATCAGCTGGATTGTCAAACTCTTTATTTGTCCTTTCATCTCTTTCTCTGATATAGCAGAACAGCCGCAAATGTCACCGCAGATAAACAAAAAGGCCCTCTTTTGTTTCTTCAGATGATTAGACAAGGGGCATTTGTAATGTACCTTGCATTTATATTTTCATCTTCAAATGGTAGAAAAGTCAAATCTGATAAAGGAACAAGTCCTTGTTTAAAACCAAAAAAACAGGTTGGTAAAACTGGTTACAGTATTGTCTGCGCTTTATGGGGCTTATGCTAAGTGGTCTTATTAGCTTTCAGTTTATTGTGGAAATACTTTCTATGAGAGTTATGAGCCTTATGAGGCTGAAGTTCTTACTGTTGTTTCTTGCAAGCTGAAGGTGGATTATCCCAGCAGACATTTTATCTCCTTGTAAGAGAGACATATGTATTCCCTTTCCTGTGGTTAGGATGAAACGAATGCTGAGTTAGAATGACAGATGAGGTTATTCAGGAGACTGGAGGGAACATTTGATTTGTTATTTGCATCATATGTTGCATCTTATATTTACTAAGATTTAATAGCTTGCTGTTTACTTTGCTTGCCAAGTCTTGATTGTGACTTTTGTTGAGCAAGTTGTTTGACAAATTGGTCGCTTTTCTTTTTCAATAGGTTACCTTTGCCTGTGATTACCCTACCCTGACTTGTCATAGCTGAGCCAATTCATTCACTTACTCTCAGATGCAAGCATCACAGGCTTCTCAGACTTCAGAAGCCATCCACATGTTGTACCATCAACCCTTTCAGCAGATCGAGTCATATAACTTGTCCCCTTTCCAGGTATTGAACAGCAATGTCTGTGCTGATAATAGCAGCCAAGGGGCCCAGGTGTCATTTCAAGCTTGCAACGAACAATTTGCCACCTTGGAATCCTTACCAATGACTGATTATGTTAACAGCGATTCACCTTCTACTGTGAGCATCTCATCTAATAGAAGTCCTTTCTCACCACAATGTTCGCAGTCCTATATGTCAGATGTCCATCACTCTTCTGATAATACTTATGGTTCACCATTAAGTGGGTCCTCTGGTGTTGATGATAGCAATGAATTGAGGAATGTGCTGAGAGAGTTGGAGATCAAATTAATGGAAGAGTCTGAAATTGATGACAGCAGCTCTTGCTCCGTCAACAATGTAGTGGGTCAACCTGTTTTCTCAACAAGGGGGAACCGAGTGGTGCAAATGGCCCATACCATGGACTTGAAACAATTACTTCTTGCCTGTGCTGAAGCAGTATCAAATGCTGAGATTTCCACTGCACAAGGTTTGATGAATGAGTTAGAACAGAGGGTTTCAATCTCTGGGGATCCTATTCAGCGATTAAGTGCATATATGATGGAAGGGCTTAGAGCACGGTTGTTGTCCTCAGGAAGCATAATATACAAAAAACTGAAATGCAAAGAACCAACAGGTCCAGAATTAATGTCATATATGCATTTTCTCTATCAAATCTGCCCATACTTCAAGTTTGCCTACATGTCTGCCAATGTTGTGATTGGTGAAGCTATGGAACATGAAAACAGAATACACGTCATTGATTTTTGTCTTGCTCAGGGAAGCCAGTGGGTTTCGTTTATTCAGGCGCTTGCACATCGTCCTGGTGGACCTCCATACATTCGTGTGACAGGTGTTGATGACTCCCAGTCTGTTCATGCCCGAGGCGGAGGACTTGATGTTGTGGGTCAGAGGTTAGCCAACGTTGCGGCATCTTGTGGGGTGCCATTTGAATTCCATGGTGCGGCTATCTCAGGATGTGAGGTAGAGCTGGAAAATCTTAAGGTTCGACATGGAGAAGCTCTGGCTGTTAATTTTCCTTACATGCTGCACCACATGCCTGACGAGAGCGTAAACACAATGAATCATCGAGACCGCTTACTGAGACTAATAAAGAGCTTGTCACCCAAGGTAGTCACTCTTGTTGAGCAGGAGTCAAACACGAATACAGCCCCATTCTATCCTCGGTTCTGTGAAACGCTGGAGTACTACACAGCTATGTTTGAGTCGATAGATGCTACCCGACCGAGGAATGATAAACAGCGGATAAGCGCGGAGGAGCATTGCATTGCAAGGGACATTGTCAACATTGTAGCATGTGAAGGAGCTGACCGGGTAGAAAGGCACGAACTTTTTGGTAAGTGGAGGTTGAGACTTACGATGGCGGGATTTGTGCCTTGCCCTTTGAGTTTCTCAGTAGGCAATGCCATCAGGGACATGTTGAAGGAGTACAGCCCCAATTACAGGCTTGTTGACAGGGATGGTGCACTCTATCTTGGATGGAAGAACAGAGCCCTCGCAACTTGTTCCGCTTGGAGATAGATCTCACCAGCAATTGCTGCGTGAAATGTATAAAAATTTTGCCTATCAATTCGTGCCACTTTGTACTGCCATTGTTGCTGTCACTTGTACTTATTCTCTAGCTAAGACTAGCTATATTTCTTTAGGACCTTCCTCTTGAGAGTCGACGACTACTTTGTACATGTAAACTAGCCAGCATAGGGATTAAAACTTGAAATTGTGAGCTCAGAACCTGCACTTCTTGGTAAAGGAAGAGACGTTAGTGTTTCTTTTACCTGCTTCGGGCGTGCGTTAGTCCTAATAGTTAGGTTGTTTGACCAGGCATAATCTCTGTTAGCCATTTCTTTTCTTCTTTTTTTTCCCCTTTTTGCAGACTTTGGCAGTTTGTGAATTACCGAGGATTAGGCCCAATTTTATCTTGTTCGTCACATGTTGCCATGGATTTTGAAAAAGTCTCTCATGTATGAGAAAATCCAATCACTTCCCCCCCCCCCCTCCCCGCCCGGGCCCAAGATTTGCTTCTTCAATACCTGAATCTCAGGAGTTATTCTGATATTGAAATAGAAGTTTGAATCTAAGTCTAATACAAACTCATATTCACGTTCACAGGGGTTGTTTGGATTGTAGTTTTTTAGAAAAGGATTTTTCACATTTTCTATGAACACATTTTTCAATCATTTTTTTATCTAATATATATCAAATTGCTATAATACATTTTTCTTCAAAAATTTCAAAAGATAGCAACCCAAATGGGAATATCATGAAAACGTTTCCAATTATCAAATTTTTTTCCTTAAAAACAAAAATTTCAATCATAGACAAGTTTTATGAGTTTTGTCAGTTGCCACTGCCACGCCATCCGGGGACATAAAATTTATTTAGGACGGAACATGAAAAAATTCATCTTTGGGGATTCCATTAAATTTTATGGCACGAAATGGAGGAAATATGATGAACCATTTTAAGTCAAAAAGAGCACCGGTGTCACCTGCGCTTATTCTGTTTGACCTTCCCTGAAACCAGACGGCTAAATTGCTTCCGAGTCCCAAGAAAAACGACAGAAATGATGACATGAATTAATAAGATACCATATTTGGTAAATCCCCTCGAATTTGCTCCATGATAGTGCGAGGTGCCAAACAAGAACTAATGGTCTGTTTGTTCAAATGAACCCCCTTTTCCCAAATACGAGCAGCGTGGCCAATTAGAAAATTGAGCTTGGGGCAGCACCGGGACAGTTGCGTCACTGGATCAATCTGACATTCTGGCTTCTCTGCCACCAGAGATTAATAATGCCCCCAAGGTCAAGGTGAAGGGTCCGTTCCAAGAAAAAACCATACTTAGGATAGTCATATCAGCCATCAGCATCATTTCATTCCAGTCTGACACCGCTCGCTGATTTGTCTCCCTGTGAAACCTCGTACCAACCCTCTATTAGGTATGTCACACATTGGCGCGTTTATTCATTTTTGCCTTTTTCTTCTTGTTTTTCTTTTTTTTTTTTAATTCATATCTTCCAAATTTTAGAAGATGGCTAATGAAGGTTATCCATATTCAGTAAAATGTCGCGGCCTAACCTGCATATCTAGTCTAGTATCCACGCGCGGGTTTGGCATATCTGTTTATATATTTGAGGGCCGCCAGCAAAGCTGATATGGCTTTTCCCCCAAAATTCATGAAATTTTCTGGCTCGAAAATGAAGATGAACTTTTGGTTTTCTCTGGCTTTTGCCTGTTTTCTGATTTTACCAATGTGATTCTTTGTATAAGTTGTTTCAATTGTAATTATAGCTTCCAAGGAATAAGGCTGAAAATTGGTGCAAAGCTATACATATGGTGTGTAATGAAATTCAAGTAGATATACATGTGCCAGTGTATTCTTCCTACCCTGAAAAGCAATTTTTTTTTAAAGGGGGTTTTTTTTTTTTCAGGCAAAAGATTGTGTGACTGTGTGTGTTGTTTATGAGTGGGCGTGGATGATAGTGCAGGACTAAAAATAGTGCCTGAGTGTGCGTTTCTACTCGCCAATGTCAGTCGGGCTGTTTTTTGTTCTTTTCTACAGATCAGCCTGATACATCAAATTCAAGAAAAATTGATATTCTTGTCCAAATTATTTCGTATATTGAACTATTGTATTTTTTCAGTATTATTCCGCACAATGCCTTTAAAGCTCTGAGGGAACAGAAAAGTTCCTTTTAGTTTTGCAGGTGAGGCCTGACCGTCTTGAATATTTCATGACAGATTATGATATCTTTTTGTATGGAGCATTACAAACATTATAGAATTGGGAAACCTCATCTACAATATTTGCTACCGAAAGCAGTAAGTTTATACTTGCAGATTATCAAAAACGTGATGAGCTGATGGAGGGATAGTTGCAGGATATTGTAAGAACGTTAAGGTGAACTTTTGGATGAGTTGACCTTCAAGAAGCCGTTCAAATTAATGGCGACTGACGAGTCACAAGAGTATGCAGACTGGCGTGCTAGACAAAAAGAACGAGAGAGGGAACGTCGCCGAATGCGAGACAGACAAAGGAGGCAGTCTATGAGTCTTGAAGAGAGGGAGAGACACTTGGCTAGACGGCGTAGAAACTATCAGTTGCGAAGACAAAGAGCAGCCAACGCTCAATTGGGCTTTCAGCAAACACATGTTAACTTGAGCAATGCGAGTAGTGAAGTTGAATCGGACGTGCAAAATGATAATCTTGCCCTGGTTTCCCTTCCAGAATTTACTGTCCAATCTAATTGTGGAACATTTGAAGATGGATTTGGTGGAGCATATGAAAAGCATGCTTCTGTCATCAAGTTTGATGGTAAATGTTCTGTTACTTATTGCGTCTAAACATACATGTATGACAAGTTAAAGGGGTAAAAAGCAGACTGTTAGTAGTATATCGGCATATGATAAATGTTTATTCTCTGTATCTTTCTGTATTGGCGCATCACATAGTTATGCTACTTGCTTGTGAATCCAATAGGCGAAACAACTCTACATGAATCACACAAGTATCCAAGAATTCTGCGCTTCAACCGAATAAAACAACTCGCGCGAAGACTGAATTCTCCTGTAGATAAAACCGGTACAGACGGAGACAGTCGACAAATTGGAGCAGCTGTGATAAACGAGGAAATAGTAAATCCACATTGTAAGTGCAGAATCAAACTTTTTTAGCATTTTTTTGACCTGCCATTCCATGTCAGGATAAGTATAGTTTAATGTACAAAGATCAAGGCCTGAACGTGTTTTTCACGGTTTATGGACTAGTTTATGTTTGTCGTCCAGGCGTTACTGGAAGAAAGATACGGTTGATTCATGTTAAACATCTTGCACGAGCTCTACATTCCAATGTGGGAAAAACTCTTCAGCAAAACTAATTTTATGCAGACCGCAAGGTATTGTTGTTAAATAGATTTTCTGTTGCACTGACACAATTTCCCAAAACTTTTTTGCAATATTTTTGCTGACTCACTCACTGTATTGAAATTTCTTCCCAGGACAAGACAATGTCATAGAAATGGAGATTGATGAGATGACAGCAGGTATTATTACATTTTGGAATGGGCATTATTCAAAGGATTCCATCTAAAGGGAATATTAGATTTTAAAATTACCGTGCATGCAACTTTTAGCTTAGACTTGTCTCAGCAAAAACTGATGTAATCACTGATGAGGCATCCTTCTTGGATATCAAAGGAGTCCTGTCATATTGACAACTCACACAATAAACTTCGGGATGTGCCTCCATTTTGCTCATACTTGGTTACTTTCTGCAATCAAACCTCAAAATCAGAGATTTGTTTGGTTGAATTCGATGCTTGTACATTTATGTAACTGTTTTTTTGCGTTTCTGAGTTACATGGCATGCAGAACGATGACATAGGATATATGACACAGGGACTTTTCTTTTCTGGACTGTAATATTTCCAAGTTTTGTTAATTCATCTGCTGTTGCCCTCTCCCTTGCCAACAGTCTATTCAGATTGTTCATTTTAGTGATGGTGTTGTTGTATGTTAGAACCTCTGGGGCAAGCAAAGAGAGAAGTGATGGTTAGTCAAACCCCCGTCTTCCTAATTAATTTCAAGAGAAGATGCTACGGTAGAATTAAGTAGTGACAGTGCAAAGTCTTGTGGCCACTGGGGATCCAACTTGTAAAAACGAGCTTGTGAAATTTTCTTTTGGCTTCTCCAGACATTTTCATTACTAGATTTTAACATTGTCCACAAGACTTAAACCAAGGGACCCTGCCTGCTATACAGTATAGATTTGTGCCTTCTTGTTCTAAATTTGAGTGCTTAACCAGCAGTGCACAAATGACGAAATGAAAAAAGATCTACAAGTCATAATTAATACATAACAATTACTATTTGGTTTTATCCTTTCTTGATAACAGTTTGTCCCTTTTTTTTAATAATCAATTCGAGCAATCTTGTTTAGGCTAGGGATGTTAAATGTTGGAAGAGCAGAGATTAGAAAAACATTTTCATCGTACTTTTTACATGTGCCAGATTCTAGGTAACCGTGCACAATGGCTAGGATGTTTGGCATCGGATACAAGGTGTTTGCTTTGATTAAATATAGGAAAATCTTCATCGCCCATCATGGAGGATTTAAGCCGATCCCAACACATACTAGCTAGCAGAGGAGATTCAATTTTTTTTTTTCCCTCATGAATCAGCCAATAAACAACCAGTGGCAGATTCCGGCTAACACTCGCACCATTAATTACTGGGCAGTTTACCTTGCCTAAATCTTAGTGTTGGTAGTTTTTCCGGTAGATGGAGATCCCAAACCATCTTCAGGTCAGAAAGCTGTAGGGTCTTGGAATCGAACAACATGATTGATTTTCACCAAAATTGTGGTAACAGTTAAAGAAATGTAACATTAAATTTAAATTATGACATGATAAATAATGATGGTTATTAGTCCAATAATGATATTTATTGTCTTTTTTTTTTTTTTTTGTTACTTGTCATCATCTACATCTACACCTACTCCTAGTCCTAGTCCTAATCTAGGAGGTGATCCAACAAGGTCACGAGAAACCGACGGGAACTAAACCACCATCGGACCATACGGGTGCACAGCACCCACATGGATCTTAAGCAAAGCCACATTAAGTGGCACTTTTTGATGGGAGGCAAGGGTTGAACCCTTGACCTCCCACCCCAACAATGGCCAGATAAGGGCTCTTAAGTCTTTCTCGAGTTCAAATCGTGCGCCTAGCGGTTGAGGGTGGGATAGATATAGGAAAGGGTGGGACTTGGGAGGATTAAAAAAGTTATCCTAACAGTTACAAAATAGAACGTCAAGTATAAATTATTAAAAGTAATAATATAAAACCCTTTGATTACCTTGCAATCCATCTCAAGGTTCACTTTGTATAGACATAGCGGTGTCCTTTGTACTTTTTTAAGGGGCCTGCCAAAAAGACTAAAATATAAATGAAGTAAAAACCAAAAAATAAAGAAAACGAGAAATGGAATTTGCAACTATCTCTTCAAACAAGTTTTCAATTTACAAGAGTGAGTAGGAATAAAGAATTAATTAAATATGGTGTCACATTATTAACAAAAACAACACTACAAAGAATGCAAAGAGTCATGTACAAAGACTTCACATCTATTCAATTTAAAAAAAAACATGCATCTGATTTCATATTGAATCATTTCATGCATAATTAGCAAATCCAATTCACATACATAATGGTAGAATATGCAAACATCTATGCAAGATTGAAGTTTTATTATGAGAGTTCAGACTGCCCAACTCAAAAGAAAAAATAAAGCCTATTCATATACTATAACAATTTATTTTTCTTAGCCAAAAAGAAAAAAAAAAAGGTAAGCAATGATGTATGTTGATGCTCATATCAAAGTCCACAAATTAATTAACTCATTTTAACTCTATTATTACAATTTATTTGTATTAGACAGGGAAAAAAAAAAAAAAAAAAAAGGAAACCCATAAGCAAAGATGTGAATATTGGCATATTGTTCAAAATATTGATACTTATGTTAAAGTCTTTGGCATCTTAGTCATATCTTTTTCCTTTTTTTTAAGAGTCACAGTTCGATGGCTTTAATTTACACTTTGATTGGAAAGTGAGTTTGTTGGAGAACAGGAAGAGGATGGAACTGGGATAAATATACAATATGCCTCTACATAATTAATATGAACGCCCTTTTAGAAATTGATGTTACATTTTTACCTTTTATGTTACAAATATTTATAAGCCCCATTTGTTGTGCTCATGCTTGCAAAGCACATGAAGTATTTATTGCTTGGGGCATTTTAATTAGAATCCTTTGGAAGGTAGGCCAGAACTTCAGAGAAATGGATCTGACTTCAGAGAAATGGATTAGGCTAACTGAATAAGGATACTATTATTATCAGATGAGAGACACAATGATGAAGGTCTGCTCCTGTCTTAAATGGTTGGTCATGAGCGACCCTCACGGCCAACCATTTCTTCAGAAGTTAATTGAAAGGTCCCAAATGGATGCCTCAGTGAAATTGTCATAGAAGCAGTAAGAGAGAAGCAATCCTTCTTGAATGTTTCGTTTTGCAAGCCAAGATTAGAAACTTTTACCACTCACTGTACTAAGAAATTCACTTCCTATTAAATATCCTACTCTATGCTAACTGCATGCCTGCCTGCTTATTTCCAACAGTTAAATTGGCAATTAAGAGCCGCGATTGACAAGCTGATTGGGACTGGAATGGATACGGCCTTCTTAATCTAATTGCAGACCGCGCAAATCGCCTTTCATTTGATTTTTTTTTTTTGAGTAGTATATGCCTAAACTCTTTCTAGTGAAATGTAAATTTGCGGGATTATTCTAGCTTACCCGTGTTTAATTGGAACAAAACCAGAATCAATGATCATGCCCGTATTTCTGTACAAGTATGGAACTTACTTTACATCAGGCAAAGGTGCTGACAATCCCCCCCAAGCAGGTCTTTCACTTTCACTTTCACTTTCACTTGTTTTGGAGGAGATTACAGCCGGTAACAGTCACCAACAGTAGTGTTACAGCTTGCTGAACATAAGTGCGGGAACTATATGATTCAGATGGCTTTAGCACTCGCGAACGCAACTCTTTCCCAAAGCTTGGTTGCTAAAGGTTATGGGCTCGTGGAATCCTCCAACTCATTTTTGTTTCTGTGGGTTTTACGTTCATGCCAAAGGTTCCTTCCAACTTCCAAGCAATCATTAATGCTCTTCGACCACAGTGTATTTTTTCCTAAACTCCTTGTTAGCCGCTGGGAAGATATGAAGCCCACGCACTTTGCACTTGCATGAAGCGCAGCAGCTGCATTGGGATAAACACCATCTATCGTTCTTGGTCCATTTTTAGGATGGCATCTGGAAGGCTGGTGTTGCGTGGAAGTTGTACTCAGATAAACGTCATTCATTCTACATTAGAAGCCTTTCGTATTGATGAGGTCTCTTCGTACGTAAATCCGTTTTCTTTCCTTTTATTAGTTTATTTTTAGGTGCTGGGATGGTATTTGGAAGGAAGTGGTGATGATTTGGAGGGAAGAAAAAAAAAAGGAACGAAAACAGATATGCAACTCCACAGAAAAAAAGGTGCAACTAACAAGTCCATTTTGTCTTGAACCCAAACTGCACAGGAGCCTTCCTCCACCATTTTCTGAACTCCCATGCTCAATATATCATCGTTTTGGATGGAAATACAACTGCAACCTTTGACCGTCAATCATAGTGGAAAAGTACTGATTGAAAACAAAAAGAAATTCAAAGAGCAAAGGGCAACAAGCACCCCAAGCATAGGGGGATAATTCAGCCTATAATCTTTTGAAGCTAATTTATAAGCTGTTTACATCAGAAATAAGGTCATGCACACATCCTAACACCATATACCATTTCAACCGAATTTATCTCCTTATATTATATATATATATATATATATATATATATATATATATATAAACGGTTGATAATGCAGAATTTCACTAGCTTGCCACCATGAGTGAAAAAACCATCATGTCTCGTGCAATATTTGTGATCCGTGTATGCATATTACACGATTCTGATCGAAGGCGAATGCACAGATAAAAGGCTATAGCGTGTACCCAGGATTCCCTGGTCCAAACTTGGAACATATTTGAGCATCAAGCAAATAGGGCAGCTGGAGGACAGCTTAAATTGCTATTGATCTGATGGTTAATGATTGGGCTTTCCCAGCATATTTAGAATAGTAGTTTACTATATCTATATTTTTTCGAGTTTTACCGTTTACCGTCCCAATATTCGGATTCACCACGAGGATGAGTACCTAACACTGCAAGTAAACAAAACACAAACGAATTTCAAATGAAGAAAGAACTCCCAACAATACTGAAATAAAGCTTAAACTGGCAAGTTCACAGAAACTGAATCAGCATTTAGTAATTCCTGTCCCCAGGAATGGAATAGCCAATCTTCCTCTCCAGATACTCCACTAATAATGAACGAAACGTTTCTTACAGTCTGCGTATAGCAAAACCCATGAAGGGAAGCCGGCTATAACAAATAAGAACTTTGACAAAAACCAGAGATTTAGTTCGAATATTACAGCAGAAAAGGGAAAAAGAATCTGAGGGAAACGAAAAATCTGCCTTTTTTGTTCTTTTCTTTTTATCTCTCACCATGTCACTACACATGCATGACACAACATTTCACTGTATATCCCGCAATCCAATTTTACAACTCAACCAAAATGCCTAGAACCAAAACCTATATTGAGAAACTCAAAGTTCAAATCTTACACGAAATCCCTTGCAGATGCTCATCTTGGCGCGTCCTATAGAACCCGTATAGTCATACTTCAATTGAACCTAACTAAATGCATTGCTAGCCAGATATCTTCCTTCCACATAAACAAGTAATTCACCATCTGTCATTGTAGTTCAGCTTGTACTTTCACCTACAACTTTACGAAATCCACATGGCAGACTCCTAGGCAGCAATTCCTGCAGCAAATTAATAAAGCATGTAATTAAGCCAAAAAAACAAACAAACGATGACAGTCAAAATGTAAACAGCAAATGAACAAAAATAATGAATGATGCATGGTCTAATACAACCTATTTGAATAACCAGTCATCATACAGAGCCAACCTAATATTTTCATACTGCAAGAGAACTATTAAAAACAGCTTTCACCATTAAAACAACAGAACATAGAATAAACCAACATCAAGAAGATAGAAAATCTACTCCACTTGTCAAAGATAAAACCAATATTAACTCATTAAGCATGTGTTAAAAATGCATTGAAAATCTTGAGACACTAATTGCAAATACTCCAGTGCTCAATAGAAGAGAAAAAAGTATCAACGACGCCGTATAACTAGCACATCATTTCTCTCATAAAAGGAGTCTCTAATTTGAATCTATACATGGTTCATTACCATCACATGAAGTACAATATATGCAATATAATGAAGTGCACAAAACCTTTAACTTGTGAACAGTATAAGTATTAACCCTGGGACTTGGAACATAAAATTGGGAGACGTAATTAGCTGTATTGCATCTTATCTACTACGCCATTCATTTGTAAAAGGCCTCTAAGAGAGGGTTGCCTTGTCTCTTGTCTAAGCTTTAAATGATTATTCTTCTGTATGAACAAGAATGATCGTAGGTCTTCAATGGGTAGGTTGGCAGTAAACAAAATTCTGTCACTCGCATCAAATGCATTCTAAATAAACAAAATAACTACTTCCGATGGACTCTCAGGCAACAATAGTTGGGCAGTAATATAACCTGCGTGGCTAAAAAGAACTAATATCCAAATGAAGAACATGCTTTAATATTTAGAGCATTGGATAATACAAAATAAATAGCTCTAAAAATCTTCTCCATCCACAACACTCAAACAAGAGGAATTGACCCCAATGCAGCCTTTAAATCTCCTAGGACTGACAAGATGCTCAAACCTCAAGAGTGTAATTAGCCCCCGCTGCCCATTTATTCAACTAAATTCTATAGACAGACTCGTAAGCACATTAGTAGGTACTTGGTTCCTATTTTGCTTATCCTGATTACTCTTTTGCTTTTTTTATTTTTTATTTTTTCCAGCAAGAGAGGTGTGAGATTTAAGAAGCGGGAAGGGGAAAGGGGAACTAGAACCCAGGAGCTCTAAGTCTTGGAGCCTCAACCTCGGCCACTGGACCTAGGCCTCCTCGGCTACTTACTCTTTTGCTCACATGTTTGTTTTCGTACACCAATTTAACTTGCTGGACAGATTTTGTTTACCCTTTTTTATGCCATTGAAGAGTTTATTTGACTCATAATCCATGTTTGGTTCATTAAGAATTTTATTAATTATTCTATTTTTATTGTCCATTTCCATAGTATTAATTAATAACCATATGTTAAGACAGTTTTTAAATTTTGTTATGACTATGAAGATAGAAAAACCATGTTGAAGTTTAATATATCCACAATATAGATGTGATTTTTTATGTTTCATTTATAAAGAAAACACCATGATGTCATATGTCAAAGGAAGTTTACCACATTTTCCCTTTACAAGTTTTGCCCCCCACTAAACAAAGTTAGGTACCTGCCCCTTTTCAAGCCCAAATTATTTTCAATCTTTTGATGTCGTTCTCAAACCCCATGGAAAACGCAATGAAAGCATTGGTTTATGGTACTTGAGAAGAAACTATCTCCCAATTTTTCTGGGCTTTTTAATGTATTATAAAGCAGAAATTGACCCTACAAAGGAAACAAAGCCTATCTTTGCGAAATCAGTGTCATCATAGCAATATTTTGCTAAATACAAGCATCAAACTAACATCATGCAAGTGATGCATTGCAAACCCAAGAAAACCACATGAACCAAATGAACCTATGACATGCATGCTCTCCTTGAATGCACGAAAAAACTTCAGACCAGACTTACACCAATTTCATGTCTGTCAACTAGGCTGTCTTCATGCCAATGATTTTCACCAATTCCATGTTGTACTTATTTTACAAGGCACAAAGTAGAACCATTATATAAATTGCATAGTATTTCCCCTGAGATAAATGTCCGGTGAAGATTTACTAAGAACTTGCAAGGAAATGCATCTCAAGCAAAGCTACTACAATTTTTGTGGAGACAATGTACCTAACATGTCTCCACAAGTTATCCAGCTTGACTATAGCACATATTGAGAAAGTTGAATATCAAAACTTCACCACTTACCACAGCAAAAGCTTGAAGGAAAAAGGAATAGGGGGGAAAAAGTAATATTTACCTCTATTAGATCTACTTGCAACACTATAACCACCAACATAACCAACAGAGTTGCTGGGTGTAACATTTGAAGTGGTATCCCCAAGCCTATAACTAAAGGTTCCAGAGCTTGCCAACTCTGGCGATGATGATGGCCATGCGGGCTCATCATATATTGAACCACTACCATACAAGTTTCCAAAAGCCATATCATGTGTATCACTTCTTGCAGCATATGATGCATTCGTGTCAACATTGCTTCCACTGACTTTTCCATACCCTGCCCCAGCCATAAAGCTGTCTTCTCCATTGCCATAATTAATGCTACTGCTGCTAAAAGAACCATTTCCTCCACCTTGACCTGAGCCAGGAGAGGAACCCCAAATTGCTCCAATAGTTCCAAAAGCACCAAGCAATTCGGTATTCCCACTTCCAGATCCAACGAAATCATTTGAATTTACAGTCTTGCTATCATAATTTATACCCCCGTTAGCCCACATGTTTCGACTGGCTGAGTTCACCAGAGAACCACTTCCACCAATGCCTACACCATACCCAACTGGACCACTAAACCTGTTTGAATACACACTCTGAATAGGGTTCAAACCACGTCCATAACCTATGTTAGGACTATAACTCCCACTTCCCCCAAAATCAGAACTCAAGCCTGAATCCAAATTTGGTCCCATAGCATAATTAGAGGAACTAAAGGGTAGATATCCACTCCGACCAACAGTAACTGGACTAAATCTTCCATCCATTCTCATTCCAAAACCAGCCATCGAGCTCGGGCTATATCCTTGAGGGTAGGCATTAGGAAAGTTGTTGACTCTATTCAAACCATGACCATAGCCACTTAAGTTGCTTCTTATTGGCCCTGGAGATAGCTCCTTGGGTACAGCCCGCTTGACCTCAACCATTTTGCCATTAAGCTCATGGAAAGTTTTGTGCAAAACCCTATCTACTGCTTCCTCTGAATTGTAAGTGATAAAACCAAAACCTCTAGGCCTTTTCGTGTTATGATCATACATCACCACAACATCCGTGATTGTACCAAACTGCTCAAAGTACTTCTTGAAGTCACTCTCATTGACTGTGGATGGTAAACCTCCTACAAAAATCTTCTTTGTGCGAGCAGGACTGGGTGATCCCTGAATACTGCCATTGCTCCTGCTTAGATTCTGTTGATCATCTCTGGGAACAGCTTTCTTTGCCTCCACCTGAATAATTAAAAATAAATTTTGAAAGGACATCACCCAGTCTCTAATCAAAATCATGAACAGTGCACTTTGTTATTTAACACACTGTTAAATATAAATTCAAAATGATGCGCGAAACCGGTAGAAGATGTAGAAACACGAGGACTTCCAAAAAGGTATACCCAGGCCCTCATTTTTTTTCCTTTTTGGGTGCGGAGGGGAACTGCTGACAAGAAGTTTGAGATAAAGTCCAAAATGTCCTGACTTGCTCCTTTTCCCATTCTGCTCTGGTTTCAGAATTCTTAACTTAAAAAGATATGAAAGAGAGAAACATTTTCGCTTTTTGCTATACAAGGTATTGAACGAGAGAACATAAAGAAGAGATGCAAAATGACCATTATATGGCAATCCTTTCCTATTGTCCTGCCATTTTATTTTTTTGTAAAGCATTAAGAAGATTGGCACAAATGTAAGCATAACACCATCATATGTCATTTCCACTAAGTCTTCATATGTTACTGAGGGACATTTCTTCTTTCAAATTAACATATGCCATTACCACTTTCACAGTGGTGAGACTATGAACTATCAGAAGACACTCCAAAATTGCTATCATTCCTTAATTAGAGGCATTTCTAAAGACGCATCATCCTTGAACATTCTTTTAGTTCAATCAGGAAAAGTCACATGCTGCATCAATCCAAAACAGAACAAGCAAAAGAGCCTTTTTAAGACACGTCAAATCCAAATTCTGTAATTAATCAGGCTCACTGTTACAAGATGACAGAACTCTGGGGTCACAGAAATGCGTCACTAATTTCAAACCACAAAGTTCAGTAAGATTTTGACGAGCATTGTAGGATTGAAAATTATTGCCAGGGTACACGTAATCAGATATTTAACGAGCCTCAATCAGAATGTCATTAAATACCAAAAGAAAGTCAATTAGAAAATCATCTGCAACCAGTTACTTACAGTTCTGCCATCTATAACGTGCTTTTCCTTGACAACTCTTTCTGCAACATAAGCGTTGGCAAAAACAACAAAACCGAAACCACGGGCGCGGCCCGTGTTCCGATCCTTCATGATCACAGCTTCCACCACGTCGCCAAAAGCTTCGAAATACTCTCTCAAGCGTTTTTCATCGGTGTCCCAAGAAATCCCACCAATGAACAACTTGCCAGACTCCATTTCCATTCTGCACATCCCAATAGAAACCATCTGATTACTCAATTTCCACAGATTCTAAATTTTTACCCACTAAGACAGAATAAGGGTACATCATCTGCTTAAAATCCAATCAATTAGATAAAAATCTAGACTTTACACAGATCTACAAAGTGATACAAAAT
This sequence comes from Coffea arabica, assembly GCF_036785885.1. NCBI lineage: Eukaryota > Viridiplantae > Streptophyta > Magnoliopsida > Gentianales > Rubiaceae > Coffea > Coffea arabica. Next base: position 42,749,293 of record NC_092326.1, on the reverse strand, counting down.
TTGTCCAAATACATTAGCAGATAGATAGTTGAGTTTCCATTTTTCGGAGTAGTCTCCAAGATACTATCCAATGCTTAATAAAAAAAAAAAGCATCCAGTACAAAGCATCAGAATGCAGATTGAGTTAAAAAGAAACTTCTGTTTATCTAGGAAATTACTAGAAACGTGAAGATTGTATCAGTCAACTAAAAAAAATCAATAATATGATGGTAAACAGCAGATCATGTGATAATAAACAGATCAAAAACAGATTGACCCACAATCAAAAATTTCCTTAAAACCAATAAAGATTCAAACTTTATCCGAAAAGATACATATGAAAAAAGAAATTAAAAAAGGGACCATACTAACAGTCGATGAAAAATCATGAGCTTAAATTTACCAAATGAGAAAGACCCAGATGATATTTGAATAAAAATCAAGATCCGAGAGGAAGCATATAGATAGAAAAGTTAAGGAAGTAAAGGCCTCTGTTCCTCTTTTGCTCTCCCCTTTTGTTTGTGTGTTTTGTTTAATTTTTTTTTTTTTTTCACAATTTCAGTTCTTTAGACAGAAGATACGTTTGTGGGGAGACGATTTATATATAATACTAGTATTTAGATATCTATGGAGACGGGAGGGAGGAGAGAAAGAGAGCGTGGTCTGAGACTGAGAGAAAATTTATTTCACGAAATTGGAAATACAACTGGTACAATTGCACCAACCAATAATCTTGCTACCTTTTCTATTTTCAAACACAAAAACAAAAAAAAAATTGATAATATATAAAAATAAAAAAGCAAAATGATGAATATTATTTTCCAAAAACAAAAGAAAAAATCAAATTCAACCTATTTGTAAAAGATGAATAACAAAATAAGCAGCTAATATGATCACCCGCACAGTTACTTACTTGTACTCAAAGTTATTTTGTGAATTTGTCAATAACTACTTTTGATATATATTCTTGTAAAAATTTCAATTAGAACTGCTGCTGTTATCCCTTTAATTCTAATTATTAAAAAGACAGCAGTGACAATGAAAATATTTTTTAAGTTTTTCAATTGTCAAAATACACACAACTTTTGTGTGTTGTGTTTAAGTCCATAATCTGGAAAAGAAGTATAGCATCAAAGGAGTAAAAATGGTACAAAGATAAAACAGGCCGAGAGAGATTAAAATTGTTGTGGCAAAATTAGGTGAATGGTAGCAGCAGCCTCTCATGGCCTTCTTGAAGCACACACATGACACAACACAAGAGTAGTTTCTTTTATTAAATTAACAAATGGATTGGAGGGTAGGAAAAAGAAGGCACAATTCTGCTAAGTTCATCTGTGCCGATTTCGAGAAAAATGCTTTTGCTTACTTGTAACTCTCATATATATATATATATATATACTATATAGTAATATAATCACTAAAACCTGCCCTTTCGGTCGTAGCGTAGGATGCCTATTGACTAGCAACTAGCTAGCCACCCCCTCAAGGTTTCGTCATTTGTTTTCCACCGCATCTGACTGCTGCCAAGCCCCGTCGACAAATAAAAACGTAAAAATTTTAAAAAAATTACTACTAAAAACGAAGGCCATCTTGGAAGTAAACAGACACCTTCGCTTCCTTGTTAATTTTTTGGTATTGTATAGAAACTTTAGAACGTGTTTGAATTCATTTTTCATGAAAAAATTATTGTAGCGATTTGATATATGTGATGAAAAAAGGTGATAGGGAAATGTGATCACGGAAAACGATAATATTCTTCGACAGAAACAAGCAATCCAAATAAGGCCCAGCCTTGTTAATTTTAATTTTGAACGAGAAATCACTTCCAACAAAATAAATACATCTTCTCACCAAAACAAATAAATACTCATTTTCTTGATTTCAAATCATCACAACAATTTTGTCACAGCATATTTTTTTTCCCCTTTTGTAGGAGGAGTTTACTGTTAAAATGAGCAAGAAATATATAATCATTTACCAACAACTACACCGAAATTCCACTTCTTCCATCGAGAATTCCCTGTTCACTTTAGCCTGCCTTGCTAGCAAATGCCTGCCAGATCTCTAATCTCTCTGCGACCTGGTTACAAGAAGTTGTACGGGTCCATCCACATTACATTAGTCGTCGCATCCAACAGCCCATATGAGTCTTAACTAACATCATTATTATTGTCCAGCGGCAGTGGACAAATCTTCTTCTTCTTCTTCTTCATCTGCCATTGCCTGAATGATAACCGAGGCTCAGTCACCTTCAATTCTCTAACACGAGCGGCGCCCAGTTTTGTGAAAGTCAAGCAAGAGTCATTTTTTTCAATTACCTTTTTTGCTACCTCAAGCAAGAGTCATTATTATTATTACATCGTTACTATATATACCCTTTTTTTTTTCCAGAAATTCCAAAAAACTTGCAACCCAAACGGGTTAAGACATATGAACGCTAATGAGAGTCGATGACGACGACATGTATTTTGTAATTAATGAGGAGTATTTCAATCCATAAGAATGTAATTAATGGCCCCATTTTTAATCAAGATTGATGGAGTTGATCTAGAAAAGGTAGGATGGAGTGAGTATGATGAACCTCAACTAATGAGAATGATAATAAAATGTTTTCGTCTTCGTAGGTCTACAAGAAGTTAGCCATCTATGCTTGCTTCATGTACAGGCAAGGGATGAACCGTAAGATTTAACGGACGGCGTGGCACTCTGTCATCACATGATGACCTCTTAAAGATGAAATGTTCTCATCTCGCGCACACACAGAACTACATGTGCAGTTTTTTCCACATATGTGCCTTACATTTTGCTTTTGAAAAAGATTAATTTTTTAACCTAGAATCAAGTCCAGAGGGGAAAAACTGAAATACGGACATAGTTAGTTCCTTGATCCAACTTTTGATCAGTATATAAAATTGAAGTAAAGGTGGTGGGATATGCATGAAGGACAGAGGGGATTGCTTGTTTGCCTACTCATCTAAAGAATAGAATAGAACAGGTACGACTCATCAATCACAATTATATGTGTATACAATACAAAGAAAAGCACATGAATGACGCACCAGATGCGAAGGTTGATGACCACACCTAATTTGTGGTCATTTAGAGTGTATTAAAATGCCAACCGAAATTAGACATTTTCCAACCGTCCTTTGGCTTGGCGTAGAACCATTCTCCGCCAACAAGTCAACTATTTTAATTTCAAGATGGCCTTAGCAGTGGGTGCGTTGATAGTCAGACCTTGTTTGGTTCTAAGAAACCACCAACGAAGTAAAGGAAAGTAGTTCCATCAGAATTGGTGCCGTTTGGATTCACACAAATAGAAAGAGAAGAAGGGATTTGGGAAGAAAGTCAAAGCATCTCTCTTTTAGGCGTTGATGCAAGAAAGAAAAGAAGTAATGAGATGGGATTAAGGATAGGATCGGTGTTGTTAAATGAACCAAATTGTTGGTTAGTTTAGCTCGTTTATGTTCGTTTGTGTTCGATAACGGCTCGTTCGAAATTTTATATGAACTGAATTTGAACAAACATTTTGGCTAATGATAAATAATCGAACGAATACGAACTCGTTCGCGAATTTAAACAATCGATCGATCGTAAAGATGGACCTAATTGTCATTTCACAAAATATAGGGTTAGTATTGTATTCAAATTCAAACTAAGATTTTGCATATATAAACACATATTTAGAGCTCAAATATTATCGAACAAACATGAATCTTATTCGAGTAACTTAATAAATATAGTTCAAACATGAGATACTCGACTCGTTTACAACTCTAAATAGGATCCCTTCAAACCTACAAAAGTTTTGTTCCCAAAATTGGGAAGAAATGGATAGATTGAGAAAAGATCTTAGGCAGTACTCTACTATTTTTAACCTAGCCTTATTAGGTTGATTGGTTTTTTACTCGTCATTTTAAATCGATGAAGCCACGAGGCCAATGAAGTTAAAGGACACATTTGTAAAATATGTAATTTAAGGGGTCACTTGGTTCGTTCTTTGAAATTGGAATTGAACACTGAACGAATTATAAAGAATCAGAGGTATCATCGAAATCGTTAATGCTTGGTACAATTTTTTGTGAAACAGGTATCAAAATTATTATTGCATTTTTTCCCTCTCTTTTTCTTTGTTGGGTTCAATCTTACGAAGCTTTTAACAACAATCATCCCCACCAACCAGCACATCTGATGATGAAACAATTTCACCTTTTCCTTTTCTTGTCAATTGATACAATTCAAATTGAGAGCTTGTCAATAACTTGCAAACAGATCAATGGGAATTTCGAGTAGGGTGGCACCAGATTCAAGCGATGTGGGTAGTGATTCGGATTTGGGGAAGAGGTTGTGCAGGGGCTTGCTGTGATGGATGAAATTTGGGGTGTAGGATTAGGATTTTGAGGTTGAGGATTAGGATTGTCAATAGGGTCAGACTGGCCGAACTTAATTCATTGGGCCCAAAAGAAAAGCAAGTCTATTTTAATTCTGGGCTAGGCAGAATTGGGACCTAAATTTAAAATCCAATTAAAATGTGAATCGAATTTGGACCTCTATAGACTCGGTCCAATTAAAGTTCATTAAACAAATTATTGGTATTCTATTCTATTGTAAAACTAATAAAATAAACTACTATAATATCAAGTGAAATATTGGAGGTATTAGAGAAAGAAGCAGAGAAATAGAGAGTGATTATCTTATTATTCCAACTAATACAAAAGTCCTTACAAAGGGTGTCAATGTACCTCTATATATAGGTACTACAAGATCAAAGGTACATAAATCCTATTAAACACCCACTACTACAATAATATGAAGAAATTTATGAAACGGTTTCTCTACTACATGAATAGATTTATGGATTGTAATTTCTATACATAATGTAGCCATAAATCAAGAATTAATTCTCTTGGGAATACAAAGGGACATCCATACTTTTAATTGTTTCATAACACTTCCCCTTGGATGTCCATTACACAAAGAATATGCCTCGTTAAAACCTTACCAGGGAAAAATCCATCGGGACAAAAACCCTAGTGAAGGAAAAAGAGTACACTATTCTTGTGTATTAATTTCTCCCCCTGATGCAAACATTATTTGAGATCTTTTAATCATCGCATTTCAATATTCTTTGCCAATTGCACTGAAATATGGTACTTCAGGACCAAGTATTTCTTTCCTCTCGCGGTCTAAAAGGATCCTTATTAAGATCTAATGATCTGACGACCATTGGAGTACTTAATATATGTGCCTTATCCATATAAAACTGCTTTAATACCTTTTGGGTATATGCAGTTTGGTGGATAAAAATTCCACCTTTCAAATGCTCAATTTGTAAACCAAGACAAAATTTCGTTTTTCCAAAATGTTTGATCTCAAATTCTTTCTCAAATATTCAACATTATTTTGAATCTCTTCAGGAGTTCCAATTAAATTAACATATACAACAATTATCACAAAATTTGATCCATTTTTCTTGATAAAAACGCATGGACATATTGGATCATTGGTATAACCTTCTTTAGTTAGACATTCATTAAGGCGGTTATACCACATACGTCCAGATTGTTTAAACCCATACAAAGATCTTTGTAATTTAATAGAATAAATATTTTTAGAAGTTGATTTGCATGCTTCAGGCATGTTGAATCCTTCGGGGATTCTCATATAAATATCATTTTCAAAATTTTCATGCATATCTAATTTTTCATGTACTGCAAAACTCACAAGATATCTAAATGTGATAGCATCCACTACAGGTGAATACGTTTCATCATAATCAAATTCAGACCTTTGTGAAAATCCTTAAGCTATTAGCTTTACACATTTAGGTGTTTGGACTACAAGTCAAAAAACTTTTCTTTTAACCAATAAATCCAATTCAGATTGGATTGTATCTTTCCACTTTGAACAATCATTTCTATACCGACATTCATCAACCGATATAGATTCATGATCTTCATCAATTTCTATAATATCAAATGCTATATTTTATTAGGCTCAAATTAAATTTTTTTATGATTTCATTTTCTTCAGAAGTTGGCTCTTCAGGAGCAACCTCTTCAAGAAGTTGAATTTTGTCATGACATTTAATCTCCGGAGATATTTGAAATCAATTTATACCTTATTTAGGTAGGCCGGCCTTAAATTTATTTGTAGCACTTGTGCATGTCCTTCAGGGACATTAATTTTAATCAAGGTATTTCCTGCAGGAATAATTGATTTAATAACTCTTTTGGAGTTAATAATATATCTGACAACTGGTTTGCAATTTTCTGCAAATGAATAATTTTTTGAACTTCCAATTCACATTATTTTGTATGAGAATCGAGAAAATCCAATTTTTCAGATGATTTTCTTTCGATTGATTTTTTCCTCCCCTTAATGTCGAGAATCGTGGTTCATCAGCATAAATCATTCAATGTATCACCTATCAATATTTTACAATATTTAATCGTAAAAGGTGATTCATACATGCCATAAATTTTAAATTTCTTTTGGAGCCATATATAATATAAAGGGGGGTATGTATAAATATTTGTCGGCTCTCAAATATTCTCACTTTTGTCAAATCATATATCCGTTGGGATCAGTAAACTTCTGATTTACTGCAGGTGATGATTATAAATCAAATGAGAATAAAGACAACTATATCGATAACCATTTCTCTCTCGAATGGTTATTATGATATAATTAACCTTTATCTCATTTGATTTCTAAACATGATCTCTATTATTATCTCATTTAGTGTCTCAATTTGATATCCATTTCAACGGATATTCAAATTCAATAATTCTTTCGAGACATGATAAAAAGTAGTGCTTTATTTATAATAAACTTTTCTCCTACAGGGAGAAATATAGTAGTGGCTCTTCTGAAATTTTCAATCACTTAAACACCACCACTGATTATGTTTGTCTCTTTTGTTGGAATATAGTTTATATAGTAGCACTTATTAATGAGACACATATCATTATCACCATAATTCTTATGAGACAAATATCATCACTATAATCCTTTGATCCCAAATGTTTAACATCCATTTCTTCTTCAGGAAGAAAAACTAATTAAATCAATCATCATACACCTTCAGGGTGTTTAAAGAAATTGGCCATGTGAAGATGATATTATAATTTTTATTCGTCAAATGTACTTCGGGACATTTATCTTTAGGATTCTTATTTTCTTGTTCTCATCAATATTATCTCACTTCAAGTGGTAATTTTTTCTCTTGTCATGGTAAAATATATATTTACCAAAATTATAGTCATGGCAACAACTATAACTAATAAATTGAAATTTAGTCGCATTCACTTCTGGGAATGGACTAGAACTAGTATGCAATAAGTACAAAATACTTCTCAAATTTTCTCTCAATAATGCTACTACAAAAGCATATTTGAGAAATATGTAGAGAATATTATTTTCAACTAAGAAATAACTCTAAACATAGCAGAATTATGTTTTTGTAACCATAGGTAAATTTATCATACCAGGCTTTTGAAATAATGACCATCTTCTGGTGGCCAAATCTTTTTGTTAAAGAACGACCATTTTCAGGTGATCGAATCTTTTTCTTTAAGTATTTCAAAGGACAAGTGGATCTGCAAACATAATTGATTTTCTATAATAGCATCTCCAAAACTCGTTGCATCAGAATATAAGTATTTATAACAAATAATTTTAAAGATAAATAAGTAGAATTAAAAGATGAAATATTACCTCAAAGGTGTCAAACAGTATATGTTTGTGTTTAGTGATTGTTCAGCAATAGGCACTTGTATTTTTTGTGATAATTCAAATATTATCCATAAGAAATTGAAACAAGTTTGTGAGTTAGAAATTTACCTCAGAATTTACTTGAAGAAATGCGAGCAGAATTTCGACAAAATCTTGTGTTTCACTTTTGTTCAAGATAGAGCCTCCGTTTTCACCTTTTGCTCAAAAATAGAGACTCGTGCTGATAATGTATTGTAAAACTAATAAAATAAACTACTATAATATCAAGTGAAATATTGGAGATATTAGAGAAAGAAATAGAGAAATAGAGAGTGATTATCTTATTATTCCAACTAATACAAAAGTCCATACAAAGGGTGTCAATGTACCTCTATATATAGGTACTATAAGATCAAAAGTACATAAATCCTATTAAACACTCACTACTACAATAATATGAAAAAATTTATGAAACGATTTCTCCACTACATGAATAGATTTATGGATTGTATCTTCTATACATAATGTAACCATAAATCAAGAATTAATCCTCTTAGAAATACAAAGGGACATCCATACTTTTAATTGTTTCATAACATATTCATCTTTTATTATTTTTTTCATGTATTTTAAAAGAATTAGAGACAATTATTGTTGAAAATTTTTTTATTTATGTATTTTTAATGAACATTTATGGTTTGTGTGTAATTTTAATGTTGTTAATTTTAAATTAACTTTACTACTTAATGATTATAGTGATTGTATTAACAAAATTAAGGGGTAATAAATGAGTTTGAGTTGAACTCGAATTAGGCTTAAAACCCAAATGTATTATGAGTCAAATATGACCTTCATATATATTAGCTTGAAATTCATGAGTTGAAACTAGAGCTGTTAATCGAGCCGAATATTTGGTTGCCGAGTTCGACTCGAGTTTAATTCGAGCCGATATCGACTCAAGCTCGTTAGGCAAAAGAGCTTTAAAATGTGTTCGAACTTAACTCGTCAAATATACATGTGGATTGAGCTTGAACTCGTGCAAATTAACCTCAATGAAATCTATAATTTTCAATTTTTTTATTTTTGACTTCTAAAATGACAAATATGCCATTTATTAACGAAATCTAACGAGCTATTCGGATATCAAACGAACCGAACTTACTCGACTCGTTAACTAAACAAGCACATTTCTAACTCGAGTTTGGCTCATTTACCGCAACTAAAGAGCCGAGTTCGAGCCTTATCGAACCGAGCTCTAACGAACTTTCAAACTACTCGTGAAGTTTAACAGCTCTAGTTGAAACCCAAATGTCCCACAAACTAAGTGAGTCTTATCTAGGTCTATTAAAATCCGACTTAGATGATCCGATTGACAGCCCTAGTGAGAAAGGAGTGACACTAGTAAGGGCAAAGGCAGAAATTTATAAGATGCCATGGTGAGTGATAGCAGCAAGGGAAAAGTTTCTAAGATGCCATAGAGAAAGAGAGGAGTGGTAAGAAGAGATGGAATGGCAAAGAATGGAGAGATGGTGAGGGTAAAAAATGTGAGTTGATTAAAAAATGTTTAAAAAAAATTATCTTGGAAACAAATATAGGAATTAACAAAATCCACCAATTCACTTAGGAATTGAGAGTCACCAATCCGCGTTTGGATTGCAATTTTTAGAAATTTTTATAAAAAATGTACTGTAACGATTTGATATATATGAGATAAAAAAATGATTGAAAATGTGTTCGCAGCAAACGTAGAGATTTTTAGATAGAAAATCCCTTTCCAAACAAGGTTATTCCAACTTTTCAACGCCCTTTCCTATTTAGCAAAGGGAAAAGAATTCCAATGTCCCTCCAACTTTTTACCAGGTAAAGTTTTAGCCCTCCAACAATTAACGGTAAAGTTTTGGCTCTCGATCTAATAAAATAGCATATTCATGCCCCTTCTGTCAGATCCAGCGGTTAAAATTGACGGAAAGCATTATCTCGTGAGATGCACGACTAAATATCAAGGGCATTTTAGGCTCTAAAGGAGGGAACCTGCAAATCTAGAAAGGGAGAGCTTTGGCTGACCCGTCAAGATCGTAGATTTGAATTATAAATTTGAGGCTTGAAGTAGCAGAAGGGGTGAAAATTGGGGGGCAGCTGGCAAATTATGATTCATCAATTTTTGGAACAGTAGGGCAAGAACGTAAGTAGTATGTGCCTGCACCACAACCTGCCATGTCTGCAACAGCATTACTACAAAAAGCTGCTCAGATTGGAGCAGCAACAACTTATGTTTCGCTCCTGAAAGGGTTCGGGATTGTTTCGTCGGCGTCAGCTTCCATCGGGCAGCAGGAGTGGAGTGGGAGAGCAATTGAGTCTAATAGTGCATCATTGGCAGCAGGCCTAGGACTTGGGCTGCCATGTGATAGTGGGTCCCTTGGGTGGAATTCTTTTTGTCAACCATTAAAGACTTGCCAACAACGAAGGCAGAGGTACCTTTGGTTAATCCAGACACAAGGAAAAAGGTATGTCTGATGTTTGAGATTTATTGCAACACCAAGATACTCTGCCGCTTCCGCAAGTACTTTGGCAGAACCTTCAGAACCAGAACTCCATTTTATGTATTTACCTCCAACAGCCCAAGATGCAGATGGTGGGAAATTTGAGTTCTGTGAAGGCGTATAGACATTGAGATGCCCAAGCACTGCAGAATACTCAGATTGACTAAGAGCAAGCAATGAATTGTGACCATCTGGTTCCAGTTGATGCACCACAATTAGCACTTTCGCTGCAGCATCCGGATCGAATAGTTTGATTTTTTCGCACTAGGGTTTTGGAGCAAAAGGGGTGGAAATTGTTGGAAGGAAAATCAATGGTGAAAGTGTTTTTACCCTTTTTTTGTTTAGAGACTATAATACCTTTAATATTTGGCCATGCGTCTCGCAAGATGATGTTTCCCATCAAATTTAACTCCTAAATTTGATAGAAGAGTCACGAATATTCTATTTTATTAGATTGAGGGCCAAAACTTTATCATTAATTGTTGGAGGGTTAAAACTTTACCTGGTAAAAAGTTGGAGGGCCATTGGGACTTTTTTCCCTTTAGCAAACAAAGAGTATGCTAATTACTAAGCGGCCCCTTAAATATTTTCTGCTTATTTCTCTCCTACTTCCAAACAAAAGAGAGTTTTTTTCCCCTCTCCCAAACAGGATAGGAGGAAACTTATTTCCCTTATTGTCCTTACCTTTCTCTCTCATAACCTTTCATCTTCTCTCTCCTATACTTCCAAAGTAGGCTTAAGGAAAGAATTTCAAGGAAAATCCCTACTCATTTACACCAACGTCCATTTCGTCACAAAAAAGAAACTGCAGAAACAGAGGAAAAGAAACTCGAAATGGGCCGGTCAACACGGTGGATTCATAGCGGGTAAAACCTTGCATTCGGATGGGAAGTCCCTGAAGTGTGGTGCAAGTGCAACCATGGATGTTCACCATCACCTCTTCCTTCCATAATGGCCTTCGCTCGAACCCGATCTGTATTTTCCCACTCCATCCGACACCCGAATTTACTTCACCATGGTTGCCCCGTGAAAAGACAAAAGTGCAAACAAAAACGAGTGAGTCATCATAGTAGAAGGTTTTTATATGTGTATGTGGCAGCAAACTTTGGAATGGAAAGCTCGCTGCCAGCCCGAATTTCAGCTGCAGGTTTATATTTAGTGGAAGTATGGCGGCAGCGCAGGTTGAAAAAGACGGAGAAGATGATGAAGTTTACAAATTTTCAAATTTGGCCCAGATGTTCTAGTCAAAGTACTGAGAGCCCCTCCAAAAAGTGTGTGTGTGTGTATATATAATATATATATAAAATACAAATGGATAAAAGGAATGGCTGTGGGGTTAAGTTCCCACATCGCTTGGGGGGGTTTGGGGGGTTTAGTAGTTAAGTGCTGCGGAGCACTTCAAAAGTTGCCGGCTTTTGAAGTGTCTTCGCAGAGTCCATTTATCGAAACACTCATACAAAAAACTGTGAGTTATGAAAGGGAAAAACCTGTCTCGGGGAGTCTGGGGGGTCTTTATCTCTTAGCAGCGGGGCACCCTGTGGGGTTAAGTTCCCACATCGCTTGGGGGGGTTTGGGGGGTTTAGTAGTTAAGTGCTGCGGAGCACTTCAAAAGTTGCCGGCTTTTGAAGTGTCTTCGCAGAGTCCATTTATCGAAACACTCATACAAAAAACTGTGAGTTATGAAAGGGGATAAAAGGAATGGCCCACTGAATCCCTGGAATAGAGGGCAGGGACCCTGGGCAGCTGTCGTTGGCCACGTCGACTACCAACAAATGGATTAAAAAATGCAAGAACCAAAATGTGGTGCTTTGTATCAGCAAATGCTTCTTTGACACTTACCTACAGTCCATCCCCATCACTCTTGCACTCTCCAGTTGGCAGGTTTCAAATCGTTATCAATTTGTTGTCAAATCGTTATCTTCCTTCTTTTCTCATAACACACACACACACACACACAATATATATATATATATAAGCAAATAAAAAGAATTCCTCCATTGAACGGATGGATCTATATACGGAGCTCCACTTATTTAAAGGGAGAAAAAAAAGGAACAAGGTTAAGGATTATTTATGCCAAAAGTGGAAAACTTTTTGCGTAATTTTTTTAATAGTATTTTATTTAGTCAAACAATAACTTAATTGACTTCCAGATGATCCTTGGTTCCAAAAACACTAAAAAAATAATGGGTCTGTTTGAATTGTAAGTTATTTGGGATTATTTGAGATATTTTTACTGTAGCACTTTTTGTGATGTGATGTATGTGAGATAAAAAGATATTGGGAAGATAAAAAGGTGTATTGGAAATTGTAAAGATGATGTAAGCAAATAAAATTGGGAAAATATGAAGCAATCCAAACAAACCAATGATTTTGTTTGGACAAGCCAAATTTGGTTTACAAAATTTGTTTTCACAAATCCCAATCACCTTTTTATCTTCCTAATCACCTTTTTATCTCACATACATCACATCACAAAAAGTGCTACAGTAAATATCTCAAATAAATCATCCAAATAAACTCTTATCCAAACAAACTCAATAATGTCTTTCCGCGCCCTTGCTAACCGTCAAGAATAGGACTCCCCATGGCTAGGATTCGATCTCCTATAATATAGCTCTTCCATCCCTCCACTAGCTGACCATCAAGAATAGGACTCCCCATGGCTAGGATTCGTTGGTTGGTTGGTTTCGTTTTCGTAGAGTAGATATTATCGAGCCGTAGAGCTGGGATTTGCTACGTATAACTAGATTCTATTATAAACGAATATGACATGGAGAGGATCCATGAAATTAACATACTTTACAAGGATACATATAACCATACAAATTCAAACAAACCGGACAGCAGGCAAAAAAATCGGAGAACAAAAACAAAATCTTGTAACCTCTCACAGGTCATTTACACTCTTGTGGTACAGTTTCACCTATAGCCCCTGAACGGTATCAAAAGACACTTTCCCTGCTGTTTCAACACTAACAAGGAATTGGTTCACAATCAGGAAAGCGAACTACAACAGAATTTGCCAAAAGGGATTTGAGACATTCAGATCACAGAGAGAAGAATGTCTTTACAATGCCCAACTTCACGATGAACAGCACCGACCTTTTTTACTTTGCTCATCTGCATCTTGGTTCCCATCTGCCTGTAGAACCACAGTCTTTCCATTTCCAATCGAGCTAGGATCCTTTTGCTTGAGCTCTTGAGATTGAATAACCTTTCGGCTCAAGATGTTGTATATCTCTTTAACCACCGTCTGAAAAGCAGCAGCTACATTAGATGAATCCAAAGCTGAAGTTTCGATGAAAAAAAGGCCCTGTGCCTCGGCCAAGGCTTTGCCTTCAGCAGTGCTGACCTCCCTGGCATCTTTGAGATCAGATTTGTTCCCAACAAGTATTGTAACAACATTCATGTCAGAGTGCGCTGTTCAATAGGTTAAGACTCAAATTAAACCTTCGGACCAACTAGGGAGAAAATTGCTCAGCACTAATTACAAACAAGCTGCATCAAGAACATTCAACAAACATTTCACACTGTATAACTAAATCAGCACATAAGCATCATGCAGACTGGTAAAAGCCAGTTTTATGCACTGTCAATAGGTTTTAAGATTTTATACATAAGCAGAAAATCATTCCACCTGAAAGAAATCAAATTCATGACTTCAGATTAAAGAAATTGCAATACTCCACACAAGATACCAACTAGAGCAATATAATAGGAACATCAACCGTAGCTACAATTTTCATGGCAGATCTAATACTACCAACAGACAACCTAAAGATCCTCACTCTTTCTCTGAAATATTAAAATGGAATACCAGCCAAAAGTCACTGAAAACAACAGTCTGCAGTCCAATGAATAGGGAACAAGGACAAAAGAAGCTTTTTGTCAAGGCAACAGATATCCCAATCCTGGGAAGTTGATAACCTTCATATTTGCATATGTCAAATCAGATGGTTGCCTAATGCTTTGCACGACTCCTGCAAATCAGAATACTATACACCGTAATTATCTATATACTAGTTCTGGTATTGCTTACTGTGAAGTTCATTAAGCCATCTGCCAATGCTATCAAATGTCTGTCGCCTACTGATGTCATACACAAGAAGAGCTCCCACTGCACCTCTGTAATATGCAGATGTAACAGCCCTAAAACGCTCCTGACCAGCTGTATCCCATATCTGAGCTTTGACTTCCTTCCCATTAATTTCAACCTTCTGTGTCTGGAATTCTACTCCTATTGTTGATTTTGAGTTTGGATAAAATTCATCTCTGGCAAATCTAGCAAGCAAGTTTGATTTTCCAACAGCTGAATCACCAACTAAGACAATCTTGAAAAGGTAATCCTCTGTTTGTTCCTCCGCAGAATAGAAAGCCATCTTAAGCCCCTTGCGCTGTTGCACTAGACAGCCATTGTTACTGATTTATAGAGTAATATTCAGACTAAATTCCAAGAGAATTTAAAACCTAGCTTATTTCCAGATGTGGAAACAGGGCCCTGAAAGGAAACTTGGAAGGAAAGGCAGGCATTTCAAGGACAAAAGATATCACTTGCAGGCAGCAAGGAATCTCAGATGGAGTGACAACCAAGAATAAGACTAAACACTCCCACTCAAGCCAATTCCCCAACTCTGCTACTGAGTTTTATATAAATAGCAACCCTGTGCTACAGCTGGCATGTACCTGCAATGTCAAGAAAGTATTGGCAATCAAAACGTTCAAGAAATCATCCATGTTTAATGCTACGACTATTTCAAATAAATTTTCAGCACCTTAATCACAAAACAAAAGAAGAAAAACAAAAAACAAGGGATTGTCCATTAACGAAAATGTAAGCATATTTTTTAAGCCAAGATTTTCTTCACATGCATTGAAGCTAACTTTAGAAGCCAAACCATTAAGTTTTCAAATTTAACAATGGAACATTAGCTTACCTCCACATCCCCTCCTGGGCTGCTCAGTTTGGAATCCACCTACAAAAAGTGGACAAAGCATTATGCAACGTTCTATCAAATGAATCATCCATGTACAAGACAAATCAATATTAAATTAGTACAACAAATATAATTCCTAAAACACCTGAAATTTCATTTTCACTCCTGTTTTCTTCTCGAGGGGAAGAAGGTTGAAAATTGAAAGGAAGGATAAGAAAAAGTTCCTTTCGAGGACTAATTTTCAAAATCTTTTGAGAAGTTACAGATTTTATGACAAAAGTACCTGCATAAACTCTACAGTTCAGAACTTCAGATACACATACAGAGAACAAAAACCCAGTTGTATCTAGCATGAATCTTTGTATCAAGTCCTACAGGCCGAACATAAAGAACTCTACATGCCTGCTGCATCTCTAACTTTAACCTTCCATAGTCACAAATCTTAAAGAACATTAATTTTAAAACTAATATGTATCAAGTGTACCTAATTGAGGTCTGTAGAAATTCCAGAAATCTGATATCTCTATGACACTCACGGAAAGCATAGTTCCTTCAATGAGATGCACCACAAACACCCATTGAGCACCGAATTACTCATACCATAACTAATTCAAATATCTACTAGAAGCACAAGAGTGTAACACAATCCAGAATTCTTTCATGACAGAAGTTCAGTCACTGGGGTTTTCTATCTTCAGTCAACTAGCCAATAGATTGCCAACCACGATCTAAGAAAACATCACAACATTTAGAATACCTGACATAACCATTAGACATGCTCAGACACTTCAATTGACAAGCATAAAAGCCGACAATCAATGCACAGCTTTCAAAGAGGTAATGTCCAGAATACTTCCCGAGATATAAAAACAAGTAAAGAATCTCCATGACGAATGTATCACCCCATGTCTCTAGAATGCCAACAAAACCAAATGTTATAACATGCCAGAGCAGGGAACAAATAACAAATGTAATGCAGTAATAAATCCTACTCTTAGCTTCATCCTGCCAGCCAAAAGTGCATTTGCATTATGAACGGATGACAATTCCTACATAATCACCCGTATCCTTGTGTACTTCCCAGACAAATAAGGGACTTGGGCAATATTCCAATAAATTCATAAGGGGAAGAGTGGATGAAGTAATCAGCTGCTTAGTAATCCCCAATAAACCGAAATTTCTCATTCACTAAGGATCACAATGTTCCTTGCACGATTCTTAACTCATCTTGTCCAGAAATCAACCCACCCTTCCCCTCCACCCCACCCAGAATACACACGCACACAAAGGAAAAGAAATGAAGGGGCAAGAAGATATCCTGTTTTATTCCAATTTTACTATCCCCAATATTGTTCTCCAATTCAGTTAATTCACCCATAGATTTCATCAAGCTTGAATATCACCAACCGCAATTTCCAAACTGAACCAACAAAATGAACATATTTCTGGTTATACATGCTTTTGACAAATTTTACTGGGAGATGGTAAATAGCCCAGTTTCCCATGGCTCTATTTTGTCATTTCCACCCAACCAAACCCATAGGGTCTAAGGATTCCAATTCTAGCAAGAAAAAGACACAAAATTTGCATTGGCTTGTATATCTGATAAAAAGTTATTTAGAAATCATCAAAACACTCAGATCAAGAGGTATCGAAACGTTTCACCACAACTTCAAATTTACTAGACTCAAGCTCCAATCTACCAGTACAATTATTCTATAAATTCTCATGTACCAAGTTCATGTTATGTCCAAAAATACACTTCTCTAATACCCACAAATTTAAAGATAAACCCTTCATAAAGAGAATAGCAGAAGCGTACTCCATCTTATGGACAGTGTACAAAACATATTTGGATGCCAATTTAAAGTACTCTTTTACTTTTTTCACATACAATAGGTATATCAATAAATGACAACATGACTACCAAAAAAAAATCGATTTCAATGTAATGAGTTGAAGTTGTATTATTCTAATTTCTAAACATATTAAAAGCTATTTTTTAGCATGTAAATTTTGGTATGGATAGCAGAAAGTAATTGAAGCAATAACCTCAACAGATATCATGACAAAGCATTACAAATTTAGGGAAAAAATTCATTTTTTATCTGTCAATCAAATGCAGAATTAACTGAAATCAAAATAAAGTCAATTTATTGATACTTCTACCAACTAATGAATTTTCAGTCCTCTTCAATTATTGACTCCAGAGGAGTCAATCTCACATGAAACAGTCACCACAGCCCCATCTTTAACCCTCAAATCATGAGATTGGGAAAAGCATAATTCCACAACTGGGACCCGCAAATAAACACTCAATCAACGCTCCATAGTACATTTCCAGGACGCTATATCATAAGAAACATCGACAAAAAGAATCTGCTGAATACATACCTACAGCAAACAAAGGACACTGGAATAAAGTTGATGCAAGTACATAATTCATAATAGCCCGGCCAGAATGATAACGAAGTTATAAAAGGATATTATTTCCATCAAGGTACAACTCAAACAAGACATCAAACGATTAAAAAGTAAAACTAACAGTTCACTGACCATAGTCTATACTGTTTCTAGCACACGTTTATAATGTGCTACTGGTATAACCGTGCCCAGAATATCTCAAAAAATTACTGAACCGTTTTCGTGGAATTTGACTAGAATCATCAAAAAACACAGTAAACTAACAAATAACATTGCCCTCAATGACAAGCAACAAAGGGGAAAAACCCGTAAAAATTTAAATTTTGCATTACTAATTCGAACCTAGAAATCGGAATAAAACAAGCCACTTGGACTAAAGAAAAAAAAAATCAAGAAAATGAGGTAAAACTTATGATAATAAAGGGAAAAAAAAGGATATCAAATAGGAAAGGAAGAAATAATGAAATGGTTTTAAGGAAATACCCACTCCTTTAGAGATTGAAAGAAACCTTCCCCTGTATATCTTCTCTCTCTTTTATCACGAGTCTTTGTCTGTGATCAAATCAGAACCGTTCGCGTCCAATGCAGATCAAAAGAAACCAAAGTTTCTGGTAATGGAATGATCTTCTGAACATGGGCTGTTATAAAAGGCTCAAAATCGTGAAGAAGATGGGGAAAGAAGGAATGGTTTTAGGACGGTTCTGAGTTTGTGCACAATGGAGAGAGAATAGGGTTAGGTTTCTAAGTTTCAAGATTCAATGAGGGGAGATTAATAAAGAAGTGGGGAAGAGAAACCAGAATAGGAAGCGGAGAGAGAGAGAGAGAGATAACGACAAAGCCAGATTTAGTCACTCGTCAAATCCAGTCGAATACATCGATTTTCGACGGTTGCTTCAACTGGGCCTCATATTGGGCCTAATCTTTTGTTTTCTCATTCGAGTCTTTCGTGTCCATCAAACGACAACCTCAACAGGTTAAGTCGCCCACTCTCTGATGCCACCAGGCATTTGAGCTGATGAGTGATATCTGACGGAAGCTTTTGAGGAGGAGTGAAATCTTGTGGGATTCTGATTTCATGGCCTTGTGGGGGTTTTTTTTTTGTGCCTTGTTTAATCTTTAATTTTGTTTTTTGGATTTTTATTTTAATCGATTTTGATTATAGTGACTAAGTTTCTCAGCTCGATTAATCGGTTAATTAATTACACATGGTTCGAGTTGGGTTGTTTCAGGATTTGATTTATAAAAGAACACTTGGCAAGTTTAGAAGGGGAGAATAGGATGTGAGACAGGGTATGGTACAGAGAATCCGTTACGCTCTTCGACAAATAAATAATTAAGTTAATGCCTCATCAATATGGCCGAAAGATAACCAAATGATTCCGTGCTCGAATTTGAGCTCAATTTCGTAAGAGTTCGTTTGACTTTGGTTCGCCAACTAGTGAAGTTAAATTCAAACTAAATAAAAAATCCATTCAACTTCAATAAACGAGCCAAGGTTAAATAAAATAACTCATTAAAATAATCAAATAAGTTTTAAACATTAGAGTGTTGAATTTGATTAGATTCATTTGCACGCATACTTTTTCAAGGAAAGAATGAATTGGATAGTAAGGTGTGACGGTTAGTCAACAGGATCAGTCGAAATAAAAGAATTTATCATTCAATTATCGAAGAATATTTTGAATTTATTTTTAAAAAATAATAGCATTTCTTCTATTTTAATGTATGTAAGTTAAACAAATGATTGAAAAAATTGAAAAGTGTCTGAAAAATATGTTTATAGTGGAATAAAATTTTTTTCCCTAAAATATAACTATCCAGACACACTCATCATTTTCCTGCGTCTTATAAGGAATAACATGCAACCTTTATATTTTGAGTTAATCTTATATACACTGACAATGTATATACACTATCGATGTTGGATGTATGACACATATACAAAATTTTGGTTTCAAATTTGATTATATATTATGTACCTAATCATGAAAAAGTGTATATATCGTTAATGTATAGAAGATTAATTCTTATATTTTTATTAACAACTTGCATAATATATTGGTTGCCTATATTTCCTTGTAGGTGGACATTACAAAATTAAGTATATTTGCATGATGTTTTTAGCATTTTTTCAAAGTGTATAAGTATTGAGAGGGGGAAGAATGGGTTAGGTGCTGTGGAAAGGAGAAGTGCAAGTAAGAGATTTTAAATTCGAGACCTTCCACTTACACTTACACTAAAAAAAAAAGTGTATAGGTATTGAAATATTCATTTAAAAGTTTACAAACTTATTTCAGGACCCATAGACAATATGATCAATGAAATAGTATCATCAAAATTTTGATATAAGAATTCTTTCGGACAAATTACGCACGTCGAGTATTCTTTCAGTGAGTACGAGGCTTAAATTTTACTCTGCTAAAGACAAATTACGCACGTCAAGTATGAGATTTATAGGTAAAAGAAAAATCAAAAGATGATGTTATCAAACAAGATAAATTCATATGCTACAATATACCTGCATCACTTTTTTTTTTTTTTTTTTTTTTGTCAACATAAGGAGTATCTCAACTTTTGCCAGACTAATTTTCCTGCGCCCGTGCATCTCGCCCCCATGAATACACGAGACGGTAGGAGAACCAGAATCAACCACACGACCTGGGCCTAATGCGGCTATCCCATAGCCAGCCGATCTGCGCCGAGGGGCAATAAACCCGCATCACGTGCTTTGTATGATTGTTGCTCATTCTATACTAGTATAATTTGTTTGAACCAGGACTCATCAGCTTAATTGATGGTAGGGGGATTATGTATGACAAAAGTTTGGGTCTGTGCCAAATTGGATACGTTGTTTGCGACCCCACAGAACCATATTTTGATCAATCACTTAAAGTCTGCAAGAACCAGCGTCAGATGGAGGCATCCAGTTTTGCTGTTCATGCAAGCTTTTGCTTCTGGTAAAAACATTGAAAGGAGAATGTGACGAGTCATGCTTTTTTATGGACTAGCGAGGCAAATTCCTTAATTACAGCTTCTGCAACGGAGTGATGATACCAATTTAGCAGCAAATTAAGTGCCGGCTTTTGCAATTTCAAGCAATTATTGTCTCAAGAATTGGTCCCCCGGGGGCCAGCAGGTCGCAACAGCAGGCTACGAGTCACTAGTACTATCTACATGCCTATATGGTTCGTAGATGCATGCATGGTGATTGGTGCAACCAACCTTAGCTGGTGGGTTCTGTCTTGAATACTGAATAGTACCAAGGTTGTCGCTTCGCAATCGACCTCATCCATCCATCCGTTTCTCTCCAGTCTCTATACGCATAACGCCGATACACATTTATAAATATAAGTTGACATATATTGCCTGTTACGTACAGCTTCAGTGCATATCCTTTTCTTTTATTGTGCAGTACGTCCATCGAGTACAGTACCGATAGTTCATTATTGTGCAGTACTAAAGAGTACCGATAGTTAAGTTTGTTCATTATTATCTTTTTTGGATAAAAAAACAAAAGTTTCTGAAATTTCCATTCTGTTCACGAGGACTAAAATCGCTTATAGAAGTACTTATAGGTAGGTTATTTGCTAATACAATTTTCACGTGGAGATTTGAACTGAACATGCACTTTTTTTTTTTTTTGGGTAAAGAGTCGACCGATTCAGTCAACATGTAATAGCCAACACTAGTGATTCGTTCTGTTCAATACTACTGGTATCCAGGTGAAGTGCAGTGCTAGAATCGAAACAAGCTGATGATCTCAGCGACTCTGCTGGCTCCTGCAGGCGGGCGGTGAGCAGATGTTGCAAGACTTTACTAGCTGTCTGCAATCCAAGTGTAAATGCCCATCCCCCCCGAGTCTTGTCTAAATCAAGCATTGAAGGGAGGGAGGATTGCAACTAGGCCAGGCTCCATCCTGACTTTTGTTTGCCCGATTGATTGCCAGGCACTCTCTCGTTTTTTTTTTTTTTGTTTGTGTTGTCCATTCGCGCGCGGCTCCAAAAATTAACAGCTGCATCTGGTAGAACTGCATAGATGTGAACTACAGTTGGACAGAATGAATCCACGTCTATCAATTAGGTAGGCGCATAACCAGTTTTTCGGCCACACGATCATTCCATTGTAACATGTAGACATTCGTTTAAGACCCACGATGATCATCTTATCTGTGTTCCTATAAAACAGTTTATAATGCTGCGATGAAGCATGGTCGAAATTACTTACTCGTTCAATTAAGAAGAGAAAAGTTGAATGCAAAGGTTGCCGGCATGAATTTTATTTCGTCCTTGTTAAACTTGAACATTAATTAAACACCACTCAACTTCATTTACTTAAGTTGGGAGTTACACTACTATTACCCTTCTATTCTTTTTGTTCAAGGCAGTTCCCGATAAATGATTTTCTTGACAAATCAAGTGTATGAGAAACTGTCGCGTATGTACCTGAGACCGAGTACATGTTCTTTGATGTTAGTAATACCCAAACAATCAAAATGGTTGATTTTTTACCTATTTAGGTGAAGCTCAAATTGACTTATGCTTCCTTCTGAGCCATGTTAATTAAGAGGATAATTTCGCCACAGACTCGGAATCTAGATGTTTGTACAGCGAATTTGTTTTTCCAATTTTTTGAAAAGCGTTACAAAAAGTCAAGATGGCCGAGTTGGTCTAAGGCGCCAGTTTCAGGTACTGGTCCGAAAGGGCATGGGTTCGAATCCCATTCTTGACATCTAATTTTTTTCCCCTTCAGAATTGGTCCTTTAATTTAAGTAATCAAGCCCATAGCTTGGGCCAACGGCAACAAGCGGGCAGCTTCAATACTTGAACTACCATCAATTGTCCAAAACTTTTCTCAACCCCCGTCACAAAGATGACCTGCCCTTGTGGTGGAACGGATGCTGCTGCTGATTTCTATTGGCCCAAAAATAATTGCTTCTCACAAATAAATATTTGGAAATGTTCAATTAATGCGGGATAACATATGGAGATTAGGGATAATAAATTTGAAAGTATGCACCTTAAATCGAAAGTGTTTTAATTGTAAATAGAATAGCCTCTCAATATTACCAAAACACCTTTTTTTTTTTTTTTTGCTGCCAAAAACACCCCATCCCCCTTCTTCCTACCTCCCTATCAAATTTAATATTTGTCTTATAATTAGTATATTAAATTTTATAAAATAGTATATTAAGTTCTTTTATAACAATTTTTGTTCAAGAAAATAAAAATTATAGAATATAAAAAAGTGCATGTGCAAATGCACAGGAAAGAAACTAGTTAATATGTATATATATATATATATATATATATATATATATATTAAGTATTGGTTTGATTATTTATTGCTATTACTAAATTTGAATAAAGTACGCTGCATTAATGTTCATGTGGATAGTTTTTTACTAAACCTTCCTCTTTAAAAGATTCATGTACTTGCAAGCATGCATGCATGCATACATACATGTACACTTATGTACGTGAAAATTAAACCTTCATCTTTAAAAGATTCATGTACTTGCAAGCATGCATGCATGCATACATACATATATACTTATGTACATGAAAATTAAATTAGGGAAAAACTATCCACATGAACATTAATGTGGCGTGCTGTATTTAAATTTTAGTAATAGCAATAAATAATCAAACCAATATTAGGAATAAAAGCATGTGATTGAAGATGATTAGAAAAGGAAACATATGAGTTGATTGACAAAAAACAAATAATGTAGAATTAATACAGATTTGTATAAGGTAGGTCATTAATAAATTTGTTGACATTGATTATAAATAAGGAACCATGTTACGAATGAAGTAAAAAAAGATGAGAATTAATGGTTACAAAGAATAGAAAACAAAAAATATATATATAAACATGAAAAGCCCTCCACGTGGCGAAAAGATAGATAGCCTATTCAATGACCTACCAAAACCAGAACTGATCATTGTGCAAAAATTCTAGTATTATTTGAAATATTATTTGAAATAATTATTATATCACTTTTTATGATGTGATGTATGTGAGATAAAAAGATAATTGAGAATATAAAAAGATGGGTTAGGAAATGTGTTTATGATGCAAGCGAAATATAATTTCCCACAAGATTTAAAAAATTCCAAATCCTTACCAAAAGAAATTCTACCAAGATTTATGTGCAAAAAATTTACATATTTGGGCAAAGAGTGTAGGCAGGGTGCGGGGGAAAATGTCACGGTGGATCCACCTCTTCTTAAATGAGACAAGGCTATTACGATGGAAGATGAAAGGTTGTACCAAGTGTGGAAACTGGAAATGCTACCTACCTTCTAAGATGAGCATCGCAATATTAATATTTGGAGGTACAACTGTACCCCCCCCCCCCCCCAGTAAAACAATGGCTGCCTACCTCACATCACCTCCCTCCATCACCATGTCCTTTCTGCCCCTCTCTGTCAGCCCCATTGGACCACTACATACATCAGATGATTGTGACTAACTAAGAAGATAAAATGAAAAATCGTTTGAAAACGGATAACTGAGAAAAGGGGTAGGGAAATCATCTGCTCTGCGGTATAAATAAAGCTATCTCCCCTACATATATATACAACTAAGCGACTGAAAACACAAGCTGCTGTGTTCTGCAACCAAGAAAGAAATTAAGAGACAGAAAAAGGCACTAGAATTAATCAAGTTATCCGTCGTCGACGCATTAAACTTGAAGGCAAGCATTTCTACAACATATCTATCTCCTTGATTTATTGAGCTTTGTTTGTTTGTTTGGATGCTGGAAGGATAAGGGCTTCATGCAAGAACTAGCTGCATTCATTTATGATTTTGACATTATGTTTGAGAAAATATTCGAAACTTTTTTGAGTTTCAGCTCTATCTATCTGCCATTTTTCGTTTCGTAGCAAGTATCTGTTGCCATCTTCCACCCACCGCACCCACCGCCGCTGTATATTTATAATCCAGATCAAGCTGTTTTTCACGTTAAAACTTCTTTCTTTTTCATGAATAACTGATCTTTTATTTGCCAATTTTTATACCTTTTGAGTTGGCGCATGACATATTCTTACATTTAACAGCGAATTTATGTAACATGATGTTATTTTTTTTAGGTATTTATTAGCGCAATCCATTTTATTTCTCTTTGCCTTTTCAACCATTTGGATTAGTTTTATACTTCTTTTTTACCCCACTCTTTTGAGGGGAAACAAAATTACTCCTACTATTTTTGTCGACTATATATATTGCAATTATTACACGATATATTACCACAATTATAGGCAACAGAATTGCATTGACCGGATCATAAAATTATCCGTTTTTAATCCGCAATTAATTTGCGTCGCTGTAGAACTGGCAAATATAGGAAGGAGGATTGGATGATGAAGCGTGCCTTAGCTGCTTTCTTTTCCATACTGGATTTTTAGGCAATCTTAACTGTGATTCTGGTACGAATTAACCTTATCCATAAAAATGAAATCATCATTCATGGAATCTATTCTGTCGTGGCTACAATTTGGTCGCAAGATGGTAAGTCTGTCACATGCAGGAATATCTTGAACATTATTGCCCATATCAATTTTCCTCCTACTTTCCACGGCTCTCCAGTCCCGTCAAATTCCATAAGTACCCTATAGAATAAACCAACAAAGATACAACAGTCTAATTTAGCAGAAAGTCTTTTGGACAGGTTGAGAAGAAAGTTTTGAGGTACGTAATGTTCATGAGTAGTGGTAGTTTCGTACAACAACACGTACTTTCACATGTGAGGGGGACGTGCGTCCTTCATGCATTTGTCCCTTTTTTTTTTTTGGGATGTTTTGTCCATGTAGCTGGATAAACGCAAGATTCATCTAGTCCCCGGCCGATGTTTTTGGGATTTTTTTTTTGGGATGTTATATCTGCGATTCAGCAGGTAGTCAAAAGTGCGGAAGAAGTTGAATTCATTCATAATTTGTGAGAAGAGAATGATACAGAGAATCAGGACAAAAAGATTGAAAGTTTTTAAGTTGTTGAAGTGTCCATCTTCCTCCTCCTTCCCTGTATTTTCTCGTCTAATTCCAGCTTTAAGTTGTTAAGTATTATGTGCCCATCTTCCTCCTCCTTCCCAATAATTTCTCATCTAATTACAGCGTTGCCCGATTGGCTTCCGCAATATTTGGAAGGGGTTTTATTTAATCAGACTTCCCCATCCCCCTTCCTTAAATCCAACACGCCCGCCTCATTCCTCTTTGTATTCCCAACTCCCGTTCCCAAACTACTCCATCGAAGATCCCAACTCTTATCTTAAAAAAAAAGAAAAGAAAAAAAGAGCAGCCATATTCTCTTCCTCCGCCTCCGCCTCCGCCTGGAAAGATAATAAAAAAACTACATCGAGGGAGTGCAACAAGAAGGAGGACTTTGTCTGGCCCATTTTTTTTTTGGTCCAATTGATGCGTATCCTTCTGATCAGAAGGAAGCTGTGCATGGGCGCTTTCTTTGTAGTTGATAACGAACCCTTCGGCTAAGAAAACTGCTCTATTCATATTTTATTTTTAAAAGGAAAAGCAAAAGGTAATTATTCTCGCGTTCTGAAATTATTTCTGATTTTCTCGTGGCAAATATGATTTTGTTTGGCGTTCATCTTTCTTTTTTTGCCGGATTTCCCTAATTAGAATCAAAGGAAAATCCTTCCTTCCTGAATCCTGATGCTTTTGGACCACTGGAGGAGAAAAAAAAAAGTGGAGGGCTGGTTAGGTCCGAGTCGTTTGCAGTCACGTTCCACCGTCTCTTCTTTGTCCAACATTTGCACCGTCATCCGTCAACTGTGATATCATGAGCCCAATATTGTCGCGTTCTTTTCTCTCTTTTCTCCTTCCGAGTCAAATATATAAGTTGTTTGACATTGAAAGGTATTTTCGAGGTTGCACCTGATCCAATTAAAGAGTTCGTAACCTTCTGAATTAAAAATGGGGTTCATTCGGGCAGTTTTTTCTTGATGTTGTCTCATGGGAATCATGGCTTGTGTTCATTTATTTAAGTTTCCATGAAAGCTGAAGGCCTGAATCCTTGTAACAAATTAAATTATATTGACATCCTGGACTAAATGTCTTAATTGAATCTGGGCACAAAGTAAAAGATTTCAAAGACAGCGACGGAACACATGACCACCTTTTCAGTTCCACTTATCTATCCAGTGACATTGCTGGCAGTCTTTGATTCGTCTGGCCATTTCTGAATCGTGCCTATACATGGTTGAAATATGACGAGTACAATTGACCAGGGACTACAGTCATCATTTCTGCACTCTGTCACGTTACGATTCTATTGAGTAGAATGATTAACTCTCAAATGCTGTTTTCCCTGCAGGTTTTCTTGATCTCGGAAGCATCTATCGAAACTTTCTTCCATTTTTTTATCCATTTGGATTTTTTTTTGCTGTAGTTACTACCCAGTTGGAATCAAGATGGTGGAGGGGGGTGTTACTGCTGTGAGCAGAACAGAGCTCACGGAATTCTGGCGGACGATATGGAGAACGCCTTATATTATGCGCCTTGCCTTATCAGCTGGAATTGGAGGGCTTCTGTTTGGCTATGACACTGGTAAGTAGACCTCGCTCCTTACTAATTTCGAACGATCACTTCATCATTTGTACGGTCTGATAATGATGAAATGCTGCTGCTGCTGAATGCATCAATGAAGCAAAAATATTTCTTTGCATTCAAGCTCTTACTTTTGCAGCTTTAGCTCGTCAATCAATCCATCCGGGGAGGGGCCAGAATGTAGAACAGTGCATGAGCTTCAAATTATCAAAAGTAGTAGTTGATCAAATAGTAGTACGCGTTCTGTTCAAGTTTATTGAAATCGTTGTTTTGATGCAGGTGTTATTTCTGGTGCCTTGCTCTACATCCGGGATGACTTTGATTCCGTTAAAAACAACACATTTCTGCGAGTAAGTTACTTGCAAATGCCTTTTGTTTGCACGATGAAACGACTGGTTAATTAATATCAGACAAGATGGTTTATTATGATACTTTCTCTGTCACGTGAAGGAAACTATTGTTAGCATGGCAGTAGCAGGAGCTGTGATTGGTGCTGCATTTGGTGGTTGGCTCAATGACAAGTGTGGTCGGAAGAAATCAATTCTTTTAGCTGATATGCTGTTCGTTGCAGGTGCCATACTTATGGCTGCTGCTCCTGGTCCCTGGATGATCATTATTGGGAGAATATTTGTGGGATTGGGAGTTGGAATGGCGTCCATGACAGCACCTCTCTATATTTCGGAAGCTTCTCCTGCTAGAGTTAGAGGTGCGTTAGTTAGTACCAATGGTTTGCTGATTACCGGAGGAGCTTTTCTGTCTTATGTGATCAACTATGCATTCACCAAGGTATAAGATAAGATTGAATCCCCAAAGCAACGTTCTTGAAACATAACATACTACCGGTACAAGTTTCCTCTAAAACAGGAAAAAAAAAAAAATAGGAGTGAAGAAGTTCTGACTTGTATTTATTTCATGTGCCCTAGACGCCTGGGACGTGGCGTTGGATGCTTGGAGTAGCAGGTTTTCCGGCTCTGATCCAATTTCTTTTGATGCTTTGGCTTCCTGAGTCTCCTAGATGGCTCTATATGGAGGTAAATACATATGTAGTGGTAGTACTGCGAATTTTCTGTTGTGGTGTGGTGTGGTGTTTCAATAATACCAATTCTCGGTTAATTTTCATCAAAGTTTGATGTTGGCGACCTTGAATTCTGTTGATTAGAATAAAACGGACGAAGCTAGGAAGATTCTGGAGAAGATTTATCCTGCCGAGGAAGTTGAGGAAGAAGTCCAGGCCTTAAAAGCCTCCATCGAAGCTGAGAAAGCTCAGGAAGGGCCTGTAAATGAAAACTTTTTCGCGAAGCTTAAAGCGGCCTGGGGTAATGTAGTGGTCCGGAGGGGACTGTATGCCGGAATCACCGTCCAAGTAGCTCAACAGTTTGTTGGTATCAACACCGTTATGTACTATAGTCCTACCATAGTACAATTTGCGGGATTTGCTTCAAATTCGACCGCTTTGGCACTATCTCTGATTACCTCTGGGCTTAATGTTGTGGGTACCATCATCAGTATGCTTTTTGTTGACAGATATGGCAGGAGGAGATTGATGATAGTCTCCATGTTTGGGATCATAGTTTGTCTGGTGGTGTTGTCCGTCATGTTTTTTGAAGCTGCCTCTCATGCCCCACGAGTCAGTCACTCTGAATCCTTCAATTTTAGCGTCAATTCTACCTGTCCCAGCTTCGTCCAAGCCTCAAATCCTGCATCTTGGAATTGCATGACATGCTTGAACGCATCTCCTAAGTGTGCCTTTTGTTCTAATGGAGCTAGCCAAGTGAGTTTTAATTTTACATGCTCTTATTAAACGCTGTTCTTTCGAGGTTTCCACGAATCTGTGATTGATACTTTTATTATTATTATTTTTTTTTTCAGTAAATTGATTGATGATTCGTTTGAATATGTGATTCTTTCATCAGTATCAACCTGGGGCATGCTTAGTGGTGGACGATGCTCTGAAGGCTAAATGCCACAGCGAACATCATCGCGTATGGTTCACCGAAGGCTGTCCGAGCAAATTCGGAATTTTCACCGTCCTGCTCCTAGGATTGTACATCATTTCGTACGCTCCTGGGATGGGGACTGCACCTTGGATCGTGAACTCTGAGATATATCCATTGAGATACAGAGGGTTAGGCGGTGGAACTGCGGCAGTCTCCAACTGGGTAGCTAATCTGATTGTCAGCGAGACATTCTTGACGCTGACAGAGGCACTTGGGTCTGCCGGCACTTTCCTTTTGTTTGCTGGATTCTCCTTTCTTGGACTGGTGGCCATTTTCTTCGTCGTACCTGAAACCAAAGGTTTGCAATTGGAGGAGATTGAGAGCGTGCTCCAAGAGGGTTACAAGCCAACCTTGTTCTGCTGCAAGGGAAAAGCAGAGGAAAAGGACAGTGGCAGGTGAACATCCAAACCAGTGCTGCAGCTGCTGCGTAAATAAATTTTTTTAAAAAAAAAGGGTCTTGCCTGCCTAAGTTTAATGTTGATCAACTTTTTTTAAGTTTAATTTCCAACTGCGCTTGGGCTTGTTTTATTTAATCAACTAGTTTTGGACCCGTTCGTTGAACGGGAATCGTCGAAAAATAATAAACTATTTAGTCAATTTATAAAAATGTCGATATAAAATACATATTTAATGTATAATCTATTATAATTTGTTTTAAATATATTACTATGAGCGCATTATAATGTAAAGTATTCTTATAATATAAATTTGAACATCTAATTCAGTGAATAATAATTCAAAAATAGAAAAAATAATATTCAACAATATCATAGCATTCAAAAACTTGAAAATAAATAAAAAGTGCAGTAAATAGTATCAAATAACATTCTACTCTTCATAAACTTATTTTTGTTTTTTCTGTTTGAATATTTTTCTTGATTTGTCCGTGCAAATGAGCATTTATTGATTTTCTATTATCACTGCATGATAGCAAAGTAGGATAATTAAGTATAAAAAAAATAAATGATTTATCGCATTCAAGGTTGTGTATAACAATACGTAAAGATTATAATTAAGCAAACGGCCAGAGTCTTTTAATTAACTAATGAATTTGCAGATATATCTAATAGAGATATTTATGTCTCTTATATTTATATCGCATTACTTTCTAGTGCCTTTTGTTTTTGGTTGTTTTTTCTGAAGGCAAATTAACAAACATCGTAGTATATGACCACAAAAATCAATTAACAAACATGATAGAAAAAATCCTACAAAAAATAACAATGAAAGTACTTGTTTAAATCCTATGTCTTCATACAAAACAAATAGAAAATAAAACAAAAAAAAATAAAATTCAAAATATGTTAGTAAGCTCTTACAATTGAAGATCAACATGCCTTTTTAAAATATATATATATTGAAAGAAAATTTACCTGATAATCAAGAGAAGTGGAAACTCAAAATCGATACTTTAATATGACAACCGTTTGCACTGGAAATATCTAAACATGAATTTGATGCTTGAAATCAATATATTAGAGACTATATATAGTGTAGGTATAAGAAATAAGAATTGATAAGAACATTAAAAGTATGTTTATCTTAATTTAAGTTGCTTAAAGTACGTAACTTTGGGTAGGAAATAAGAATCCTACAATATAAAGAATTCTTATAGGAAATAAAATCATAATCGTCCAAATAATTTTGGGTAGGAAATAAGATCTTATGTGACCCATACTATGCACGTATATAAACCTGTACGTAATAAATTTACAAATGCATTATCAAGATAGATTTTACCGACCTTAAAAGACCACCTCCACTATATCGAGTCCTTTAAGTGCATGAACTCCTATAATGTGAGTCTACACACGAAATACTCCTCACCATCTGGGCAGAGATGTATTGTGATTAAAAAATTATTAATATAAATATATTTTAAAAAAAGACGGGCGGAGAACACTACGGATACTACGGACGGAGGTCTTTCTCTTGGATTGGAGGACACTAAGGACGGAGGGTCGGGTAGGGGTCTTCGGGGTGCAAAACTTCAACAAATATCTAATGTTTTATCTCATATTTCTTTAGTTATGATAATGGGATTTTATTTCTTTGGTTAATGACACTCCATTTCTTTATGGACTTTTCCAGAAATTTTCAATCAGATGAAGTGTCATTTCTCTTTGTACATCAATTATGCATGGGAACTGTGAGTCTTATAAAAATTTTCTCGGGCTAACTTTCTTTAATTTTCATGTTTAGATTATTTGTATGTTGTTCTATATATGGATAGATTATCTTAAAATAAAAAGGATCTATAATGAAGCTGTTAAAAAAAAGGACACTATAAAAAAATATTATCATTTATTCCTATATATCTAATAGAGGAGATTTATGTCTCTTTTATTTATATCGCGTTACTTTCCAGTTTCTTTTTTGGGTAGAAAATAAGAATCATATAATATTAAAAAATTTTATAAAAAATAAGAATTGATATATATCAAAACAAAAAAAGAAACAAGTCATGTAGAAAACAACTTGTCGTCTCATTAAATCATATAAGAAAGAGAAAATATAAAGGGATAAGAACGAGCATACGACTTTATTATATATATATATATATATATATATATATGATACGTTGGTTTTTGGCAAGTGAAGTACTTACTATATATTATTTGGCCAAAGAGGTGCTGGTAAACTTACAAATACAACAATTTCGGACTCGGACCAATTTGCTTTGTTGAGACTTTTATCCATCGGATAGCAATTAATCTCTACCGTCCGTCTAGGCTTTATTTCCTTAATTTTTTGGTCAGTTCAATGAATGGATAAATATCGTGATGGTGGTGGAGCGCGGATGCCTCCACTTTTATCAAATCATTATTATTATTATTTACTCCCAGGAGACAAGTACCCCCCCCCCCCCCCCCAAAACAAACACACACAAAAAAGAAAATTTTTTGACAACAAATACTAACACTTGTAGCAATCATCGTCGGCCTGAGTTGTGCTCGCCTCGCCGGAGAAGTCCTTTTTGTTTTTGTTTAATACAACAATTGATAAAATGATGATCCCAAATTCTACTGACTTGGTGAGGAAACAGCAGCATTTGTTTTACTTGAACCCATATTTTGTTTTATTTTTGTCGGCAAATATGTCATCTAATAATTCAACAATTATTCTCGACCTCTAAGCTATGCCCCCATCCCCCGGCCCCCAAAAAAAAAAAAAAAATCCTTTTAAAGCACTCTTCTTTTCTCGTTTTATGAATGATTGGTGCAAACTCATTTAGACATTTAGTGAAATGGACTGCAAAACAACCCGACTTTAGTCGGCATTCGAATATCTGATTACAACTTCTCTTCTTTTCATCAAACTCCACAATAAAACAAACTACCAGTCATTACAGCCCGACTTTAGCAGCGGTAACGAGGCTCACAATCTTGAGTTAAAACTATTGATGATGCAGAAAGTAATCATCACAAGCCAAATACACACAGGACAATTGTCTGAACTCAAGGGCACACGGACAAACTCCAGACGGACAAAAAAGATTTGAGAGCCATGGCAAAAGAAAATTCAAACTGAGTAAAATATATTATTATTATTGATGAGCGGACGACCCCTACTATCCAAACACATATTTTTAGTTGCTCCGCCAGCTAATAAGGACAACACAGTAGTACTAATACTGAAGAACGAAGAAGAATGAATTCACCAAAACCATAAAAAGTTGGTGGCCAGCGCCAGCCAGCTTTCTTACTTTCCATAGGAGGAGGCTATATACAGCGCAAGTATGCAAATGCAGCGCCCCCCCCCCCCACCCCCGCCCGGGGGGGTTCCATTTGAACTCAAACTTACTTTACAACAAGCACACTAGCAAGTTAAAAGGGACCCTACTCAACTTTTCATCATTTTTCATCCTCTGCGTTGTCGCTTCAAAATCAAAAACTGCCCCCCTCTGCCCCTCACCCTTTTCTCTCCCAACAAGTTAAAAAGCAAGAATTAGACATCGAGACACATAACATGTACCCTAAAAGTAAAAACCACCTACTAGCCTCGTGAACATTTCCAGTCCAATAATAACCAAGAGGGTATAAAAAAAAAAAAACACCATCCTTTTTACTTTTCACTGTTTTTCTAGTAAGATCACAAACCATCTTTGATTTGCCAACCATGGCGGCAACAGGGTCCGAGATACCAAGTATGCTAGAACATTTTTAAGTTCTTCAATGGAGAAACTGAAAGGAAGAATGAGAAGAAAAGGCAGTTGTGTCCTCGTATTGGAGTAGCAGCCCCCACTAATAAAAGATGCCAGACATCAATCAGTAAAAACATGTGTGAAAGTGAAAGAGGACCCAAAACAATAATATGATTTTAAGTGGGGAGAGGGGGAGGAGGAGGCTGAGCAAGCAAAGTGGAGCAAGAATGAGCTGCCTGCATAGTTCCATATCAGCTAGTGGGGGCCTTTTTGACTTTGAGAACCACCAAACAGGCGCAACCAAGGTGACTAATATGCGAGAGAGAATCACCAATAGTCTAGCATGATTAGTCAAGAAGAAAATCACCAATAACGCTCCGCATGTTCATAGGAATCAGATAATCACTTGTTATCAGTTTCAACGAATTTGGACATCCAAAAACAAGCTACAGGATTACAATCCAAATCCTTAGCAAACAAAACCAAAACCAGGCAACCAAAATCTCACCCACAACGCCGTACAATAGAAGTGTTAATGAAGGAGGGATGTAAACCCTCAAAAAGACCTACCCGATAATAATTAATAATAATAATGCTTCTAAAAGTCAGCTCTTCATACTATTTCCTAGCAGTCTATATTTTCCCCACTCAATAGTAGAATCCCAAACTCTGCATCACTCTGTACAAACTATCAGAAACCTTCCTTCCTATATACAGCCAAAAACAAACCACAGCAAGCGCTGATAGTTTGATATGAAGGCAACCAATCAAATACCTTCTACGGGGTTGAAGGAGAAGCCTCTTGTCTTGGTTCTCTCAAGTACTCCAGAAGCCTTTCAGCCTGCCAAAGAGGATGAAAATGGCGTCAAGGTTCGGCATTTCATGTGTCAAGAAATAGAGAGTCTAATTGAACATATAAAGGCAACATATCACTCTAATCCTTTCCATAGGCAGCAGGACGGGGATGGGGAAAATCATGGCAAAGCAAATTTTAAATAGCCCACAGGGCATTCATAACCTCGTAAACAAAAATCAATACTCGGTACAAATACCCAGAAAACAATAAATTCAACGATCAATGAACGATACCCTGTAAAATCTCAGCACTATATACCTTAACGATCAATGAACGATAAATTCAACGATCAATGAGCGGTACCCTGTAAAATCTCAGCATTATATATCTTAACTAGAGGCTTCAAACTTGATTCGAACCAACTTGTTAAGATACTCTACCAATTACGGGCGTCCAAATAGTTCAGTAAGTATGCTGGATCAATACGTTCAGATAAAAAGTCAAACAAATTAAGTTCAAGATTTCCGCAACAACAAATTCTCAAAATTGCAGGTGAAGGAACATTGGCTTGTTATCACCTGTCATTCGATCTAACGCCCTAAACAGAATGCTGCAGAAAGATATCTAACTACGTGAAACTAGCTTAATTTGATCGCAAACACAAGAAATAGCCGAGAAACGGAAGCTTCAATCAATCACAGAGAAGATCAAAACCTCACCTTGTGCTTAGCCTTAGCAGTCCCAGTCTGAGACAGCGCCACAAGGGGAGGGATCCCCCCTTCCCTAACCAACAACCCTCTGTTCCGAACACTATCCCCACAAAGCTGCAATAATGTCAACACCGCGAATTCCTTCCCCTTATCAGAGCCATCTTCAATAGCCTCCACAAAGGCAGCAATCCCACCTTCCTCCACAATTGCATCGCGGCCCATTTGAATCCCGGCTAAGCTACTCAGCACCACCATCGCCTTCTCTGCCAACCCTGTCCCTTGCTCTCCGACCAAACCCACCAGCGGCCTCACCGCGCCGGCAGTCACCGCCCTCTCCTTGTTCAGTTTGACCGAGCAAAGCTTGTAGAGAGTTGTCAAAGCATCTTTCTTCCCTCTGTTCGACCCATTTATCAACAAGGCCACTAGCGGAGGAATAGCCCCGCATGCGCCTATTGACAATTTATTACTCTCGTCGACTAAAGCTAAATTCAGCAGGGCGCAGGCAGCGTTCTGTTTCGAGATCTCGGTGCCGGTTTTCAACACATAAACGAGTGATTTTACAGCTCCAGCGTCAGCTATCAGAGCTTTGTTATCTTGATGGAGGGAAAGATTCAACAAGGCCGTGACGGCGTGCTCCTGCGTCAGGGGGTCTGAGCACCGGAGCAGCGGTATCAAGGCCGGGACAGCTCCAGCCTCGCCAATGAGAGCCCGATTATCGGCCCTGTTCTTGGCCAGGAGCCTCAGTTTAGCTGCCGCCGACCTTCGAACTGCGACGGAGGAGGAATTGAGTCCGTCTACGCAGAGTTTGACGGTGGGCTGAAGGTCTTCCGGCGAGATGCTCTCGATAATCTCAGTGGAGAAGGTTTCCCTCTGGAGAAAGCCAGTGCAGGGTTCGGGCTCGTCCTGGGGCTGGAGCTCAGAGATGGGGGCAGGATCGGGGACGGTGGCGAGTCGGTGGAGCTCGCCGGAGATGTCGCTGGAGCAGGCGGACAAGTCGCTGCCGAAGGAACGGGAAATCATGTCAAGGTAAGTAAAATCCTCAGCTACGAACGGGGCGGCGGGATCCCGAACCCCTCCGGCGGGGGTGTGGGAGGCAGTTTTGGTGGCGAGTTCGCCGAGACGGAGGTCGATGAGGGCGGAGTCAGACAAATTTTCGGAAACATTGGTAGAAATTTGGGGAAGGGAGAGAAGGGAAGGGTGGTCGGGGGAGGCGTCATGGATTTGGAAGAAATTGGAGCGAATAGTGCGCATGGAACGGCCCATGGAGCGGTGAAGTTTAGCAGAAGAAGAGAGGGGCGGGGGAGTGTAATAGTAATGGTGTTGTTGAGGCGTTTGAGGGAAGCGAGAGGTGGAATTGGGAATGGAGTGAGAGTAAGTATGGGAATGGGAATCTTCTACGGACACCATCCTATCGCTATAATCCTAATCCTAATGCTTCTAATCCTGAGGAGTGGAAGAAGAGTAGACTGCTGTGTTGTGTTTCCTCGTATTACTGATGGTTTGTTTCCTTGGATGACCAACCAACAAATACAAATATGCTTTCCACCTGAAAATCTAGACTAAACAACCTTCATATACACACATAGCAGAAAGAACTAACTAACTAACTAACTGCTTGGGGTGGTGGTGGCGGTGGTTGTGGTGAGTGGTGGTGGGTGGTGGTGGCGAGATAATTTCCATAATCCGGGAAATTATATGCTTTGCTGGAGCCTCGGGACTGGAGTGGAGTGGATGTGGAATGAAGAGTCAGTCATCCGTGTGAGTGGCGTGTTTGGCTCGTACTGTGGTCGTAGCTATAGTAATAATGGAGAAGACGACTAGCAAGAGGATGAGGAGGGTAAAGTGAATACTATGATGGGAGGGGGTTTGGCGAATTAAAAAGGGAGGGTACCCCTTACCTTACCTTACCTTACATATGGATGAATTTGAGTGCTGAGAGTGATGGAAGGTTCTGGTTTGGTCCATTTGGTGGGCTCTGCTTGCTTGCAAAGGGTGGATGGAAGGTTATATTTATTATATTTGATAAGTTCACGGCGCTGTGTTGTTATATTGGGCCTCACAAAGGAACATACAGCTGGAATGTGATCCACTGCTGGGGGCCCCACTCTCAGAAGTGTGTGAGGCAAAGCTTCCCGGGGGTGGAAGAGATCAGGTGACCCTAGCAAATGCCAATGATGGTAACAGTGGAACGTCGGCGACATGGATACTAGGTGACGTCGTCGTTTCTTTGCTACCCCCTAGGCTACCACCGGCAGTAGTGGCCACTACTGCAGAGTTAACTGTTAAGTCGAATCGACTTTAAGCAGTGCATTTGCTGGAGTTCATACTCTGAACTACTTTATGCTATTCGAGTTTGATTGAATCGAGTTCAATCGATTTTTCAAGTTTGATTTTTGTAGTAAATTTTATAATAATGAATAATTAAAATTA
This sequence comes from Coffea arabica, assembly GCF_036785885.1. Classification (NCBI taxonomy): domain Eukaryota; kingdom Viridiplantae; phylum Streptophyta; class Magnoliopsida; order Gentianales; family Rubiaceae; genus Coffea; species Coffea arabica. Next base: position 42,712,054 of record NC_092326.1, on the reverse strand, counting down.
TATTATAAATATACCATCTGATAAGATTTAAGGAGTGCACAAATCGTGATTTAACTTGCTAGAAATCGATTCAATTGCTTTTTTAAACAATTCAAACTCAACTCTAACTCCAAATCCAACTATGCATATGATATCGCGGTACAGTAGTATTTCTTTTTTTTTTTTTAACAAAATTTTGATTCAAACGGCTTTTAGGCTTCAGAATGAGATAAACTCTTTCCCTCCTCATAATCTTTTCATGCACCAAAAATATTATTATTATGATGTATTAGATATAGAAGAATATCAGCACACAACACAGAACCATAAACTATTTTTATAAAGAAATGAAAAAGGAACGGAGCTCCCTCACTTGACTGTTCCTTGTGAAGCTCCGTGAAGACAAACATAAAAAAAATGAACCAAAAAAAAAAAAAAAAAAAAAAAAGTACTCCTACTAGTAGTAAAAGGATTGCATACAAAAAATGGGGCAAAATCGTGACTTCAACTTGTTTGGAAATTGTGGAATTCCACGAGCAGTTTCTTTCTTGTAAATGGTTTCTTGTTTAAATTGCTATGTTTTGAGGAAAAAAAATTCATTTTTCGTGAATAATCCTTTTAATTATCTTTTTTAACCTCACATATATCGCATTTTTTAAAAAAATTGTTGCAATAATTTTTTTTCTAAAAATTCTTTAAAAAATGCAATCCAAACAATTTTATTTCAAACTAGTGATATTTTTTTTTTCGACAGTCAGCAATAGTCTACTCATACTTCTACTCGAACATATTCTAAGGGGAGTCCAACTGGGTCAATAGATAACCAATTTGAACCAAATCACCATCGGATCGAACGAATGCACTATATACCTGTATGAATTTTTTAGAGAATCGCATAATGTAACAATTAGTAGGAGGTAAGGATTCACAAAGCCTCCCACCCCACCAAGCCTTAAGGACCTGGTGGAGGGCCGGTGGTCACAAACTAGTGATATCCGAAGGCTAAGAAAACGAATATTGATTTGTGCACATAAATTCTGGTTGACATGGAATTGCTTCACAAGCAGATAGAGACTAACGTCAGTCTCACTCCCTTACAATTACTTGAGTGAAGAATAAATAAGTAGGAGTTCATGCCAATCTCCACCATTCATTTGATTGCAAGCCATAATTCAAAAGATACATACAGATTTTAGTCAGAGGTGATCTGAGATTAATATGATATAAATATAACTGTCAAAGGTTTCCCCTTTTTAAAAATGAAAGAAAAAGAAAAAGTGTTACTCATGGGTGTTAGGTACTGTTTATCCACTTTGGTTAATTACCAGGGAAAATGATGTGATGCGAACTTGATGCAGTGTATCCTGAAAAAAATAAGACAGTAAACCCAAAAAAAAAAAAAAAAAAAAAAAAAAGGAGGAGGAGAATGAAGAATGAAAACGTTTATAATTTGGTGAACAGATTTTATTTTTCCCGTTTTCTTTTCCGCTGAGCTGATTTTTTCAACCTGAAGCCTGAAGGGGCCTGCAGGGGATAAAGTGTTTAAAGGAATAAACTTTTTCCCTTTTTTTCATTTTTCTCGATTCTTTTGGGTTGCGGGAGAGAGTGACAGCGGAAGCAGATTCGCATGGAGGGTGCCGCTACGACAAGAGGCCACTTGGTAGGAGGAGAGTAGCGTTTGGGAAGTGGTTCACAACTGTCAACTGGGACGGGTGGTGTTAATAAATGCCTAATCCCTTCCTGTTCTTAAACTTTCCTCCAGGTTAGAGTCTGGAGATTGGTCGGTTTGTGGTGAAGTTGTTCGTTGGATCCTCATCGGACGGTGTCAGGGGCTTTGAAAATTGATCCCCCAGTCAACTACTAAAGCATTTTGCGCCATGCAGCAGCTCGCTGGCTGTTGACAGAGGCTGACCAAATAGGGTCCGGTTCTTCCCAAGTAAAATTTAGTTGAAGTCAGTCGAATTCAATTTGGAGTAAAAAAAAAAAATTTTGTTATTTTCATTCCATTTTTTTTTAAATTATCTACGCTCATATCATTTATTTTATTAGATAGTTCGACAAATAAATATTATATGATTAAAATAATAGTAAAAAGAAGCCAAATGTTCACCAATTAGGCTGGCTATCAATCGCTGATATAGCCCAATTTGCGTAGCCATGTTCTGCAAGTATTTGGCATTGTACAAGTAGAGTTTGTTTTTGATTTCGGCACGCTTTTATCTTGTATTAATGCTGATTTCTTGGAGATAGGTAGCAGATTAGTTAACTCACATGATAATAGGTTCTGATCTATTAATATCCCCATCCAAACCAAGCAATCGGTTCAAGTGATTACCTGGTACGAGAGGCTCGATATGTCAAATTGGGTAAGCAATTTACTTGGAAAAAATGATGGCATCGGTTAATACAGCGCAGTTGCATGGACCCATTTTAAGGCATTAACCGTTCCCCGTAACACGTCCTCGCTGGCTGGAGAGGCCGGCGCCTCCATCACCTACTACTTCCGGCCGGCTACTATATCTCAAATCAAGAAATCAAAAGCAGATATGCTGCTCTTTTCAAGATTTTGTTACCCCTTTCTAATTAATTAGTCTCTTTCCAGCTTCTTCTGGGTTTATTTTGGTTCTTGGTTTGAAATTTTCTTCCCTTCCTTTTTTTCCTTTTGTCTGGTGGTTTGCTTCTGTCTGCAATCTTCTAGTAGCTTTTTTTCTAGCCAATTTTCTATTTATGGTCAACGATGCCGGAGCAGCACGATGTAACGTTGCGGCGTTCAATTTGTCATGATCAAATTCTGGTGTTGATGTTATAAATTTCCACAGTACGGATCAAAATTCCTCTTCTTTTGGTTTTGGAAGAGAAACCAACGCAGAAGGTTTGTAGTTTCAACTTTCAAAGTCTCGAAGAAATCCATCTCATTAATTTTCTGGGCAAGGTCCACTCATGGTCATGGGCGGGCATTTGTTTTACCGGGCGGCAGGCAGGCAGAGGCTTAGCTAGCTACCGTGAATTTATTTATCTCTCTTTTGATTTTTTATTTTTCGGAAGGGAGCTACCATGCATGAAATATGGATGTACTGAGCGATGGATATAATTGAAAAATAAATATTAAAAAAAAAATCTCAGTGGTAGCCACTATTGCATATTATGAATATTTATGCGCAACGGATATTCTGTCCCATATTCTGTGCCACTCTCTATCCCACTTTTTATTATATTGTTATTTTTCCTACATAAACATCATGTTTTAATTTTTTTTTGTTTTCTTAAGATTCAATAACTATTAATTGACAAATAAACATCATGTTTTAGTTGTTTTCTTAAAAAGTGGGACAGATAGTCCTCGCGATATTTATGATGCCACATTAGAGATTCAGAATGGTCATATTTAGGCAACAATTAGTGCTAGCTAGCAACACATATTACAAAATCCCAAAATTTGCTACCTATAACTACTGCCGATTGCTTGTCGCCAACTAATAAGTATTAGCCAAACCAAAACAGCTTAAAAATGTCAAAATAGTTGCAGTCCAGTAGTATTAATTTGGCAAACGTGGAAATTTTCTGATGCCATGTTGTCCTTGCATGATACACAGCATGCTTAGTTGTTTACCAACTTTGTAGAGGACCGGCACGTTCCCCCCCCCCCCCCCCCCCCCCCCCCCCCCCCCTCTTTATCTATCTATTATAAGTAGTATTTTTCTTGAAAAATTTTACTGTAATAATGTATATGAAAAAATTGTACTATAAAAATTATTTGAAAATTTTAATGTATTATATTGATGAGAAACACCATAAAGTTGAAATTCACGTTCTTAATGACCATTGTGATTAAATGGCATGGGGGCAAAAAGAAATCTTAAATAAGCTGACGGGGCGGGGAATGGGAGGTCCTCGCAATCAAAATGTAGGGTAGGACAAAAAAATATGATAAATGTTCAGTTCAACAAAATTGCGAGAAAAGGAAGATGAACAACCCAATTCTCAATAACGAAACATATTATTTCTAGTCATTGCAGTAGCGTGTAGATCATTGCAATAGCTTTCCGACACACGCATTAAGGATGTGGATTAAAGCACTTGTAAAGTAGTAGTACAAAGTAAGTTGGGGTTAACCTTTAAAAGTTGGAGTGACGAGGTTTCTGAGTTATAGTAAATTATTTCCTGCAAAAAGTACACTCATTCTTTCTATGATGTATTAATTCTTTGGGGTGACCACACCAGCCACTATCAGCTGCAAGTTGCTGCTGCTGCTAATGATGCAGTATGTGTCATGGTCAAATCTTTTGGAGTGTCCAGAGTATAAATAATCGTCACTTTTGTCATCCAATATTGACGTGTGCAATTAATGATGAAGAGGAAGGACATCCTGTCCTCCGTCCAATGGTCTGGTGTAAACTTCGCTTCCTGTATTAATGCTTCTTAATGTAGTACAGTAGTTGATTTGATTATATTCCTTGAACCTGAACAGACGCAGGTCATAACAGGAAGTTGTGTGCAAGAAACAATAATAAGATGCTAAAAGAAACTTTTTTTTTTTTTTTTTTTAAGATATCTTCTCCTGTTGCCTGAAAACCAATTAAGGAAAAAAAAAAAAAAATTCCCGCCACCAATTAGAAGTAATTTGGTGGTCGCCAAGGCACATGCGACTACTGTCCCTTCCTAAAATAGTTAGAAATACACAATTTTTTTGGTCCAACCCAAATTCAAATTGGAGTAAATTTTTTTTGGTTAGTCTGCGCGGTTTTTAGGGTCTGCGTACAAGTTGACGTTTTCTTGTTCTCAATGACAGAGAATTAATTTTCTCATGTCAAAAACAAACCCCATATGTGATGCGATTTGTTGCTTGTAGACGTTGCCCATTATTCGCAGTTGACTTATTTGTATCGTTAAAAACAGGAGGGTTCATCTAGAAAGGGGTTTAAGTGGTTGACCAATCAGACGTTCTTCTTCTTCTATGTATATATATATATATATATATATATTGAGTCAACTAATCCAATTATTATTAATAGGAGCTTTTAAGAGTGCTCTCTTATTGCTGCTTAATACATGATGAATACAAATACATAGCAGACCAGACCTACTTGGCATGGTGGATTGCGTCTGATTGTGGTCCAAAAGTACTTCAACAACAATGCCTTATAGAAGGTGGTGTTCGAGCGACTCCAACCATAATATATACTCCCTATAAACAAACTAGGCGTGTTGAATTAGTAATTTTGTCATTCTGACACTTATGATTAGTACTAATCAGACCCAAGTTGCCGTACGGATCCTCTAGCTAAACAAGCTATTGGTACAAACAAAGAAAAAGCAATCGTGTCGTGGCATATCCTCCGCCAAAAAAAAAAAAAGAAAAGTATCTGACCCACCCCAGAATCTCCAAGCAAAAGTTGTTAAACTCATGCAAGCGCCGATTCCTTGCTTTCGTTCATCCTTGGATACCAGAAGTGGGGGCAGCAACTGCAAGGGGAAGGAATATTGGCATTGTGCCTTGCTCAAAGGCAGAAGTCTTTTCCTTGAAGCCTCTTTCATTCTTTTTTTGGTCCAAAACGAAGCTTCTTCTTTCATTCATTAGTAGCAGCAATTATATATATATATATATGTATATTTTTTCCTTTCCCTCCTCCTCTTGCAACTTAAAGAATTTCTTGACAGAACCAGGGATTATCACCACCAAAGAAGAGATTAAAGAACCATTTTTCCTTCTCTGATAATTTAGAGATTTTTGCTTCAAGGAGTGAACAACCGTTTAGAAAAAAAGTATGAAAGAGACGCAACATATTATTGCGTGCGTCATCTTTGCTAGGGGCTGGCTAAGGCTAACAAAATTTAATATGGCCCATTCGTTGAACCTTGCAAATTTATTCCAACCACTCCTCTGCTCTGCCTGCGGTGAGGCGGCAATCGTCAAAGCAAAGCATTGGGTCCATCCATTGAGGGAAAAGAAGGAAAGGAAAGAAGAAAAAAAGCATTGGGTGTACAATGGCGGCAGGGTAGTGCGGGTCCACCAGTCCATGCCACGTGCCCAAAATTGGCTGCTGGCGGTGATTAATTTTGATGGGCCAGAACCTGACAGATGGGTTAGTTTCTCCATCGTTATTTGTTTCTCTTATGAGATATGGACTTGTTGTGATTTGAAACTCTATTCGAGCTCAGTCCTGGAAACCTTCTAGATGTGGGCGGTTTGTGCTGCGGGCGGCCTATTAGAGTCTCCAATTGGCCCGTTTTTGACATGCTGCAAGTGATTTAAAGAGTGGATACAGTTAAATAATGCAAGGCTCTGGTGATTATTTGCCGCGTATAAATTTTGAAGAAACACCACGCAGCATTTCTGACTTCCTAAGCTAAGCCGCCACCGTTCTGTCACTTTCTTGACCATCTTTTTGGTGGCTTGCAGTTGCAGCTAGTTCTCGTCCGACAGACGTCAGATTGCGCTGCTTGCAGGAATAACAAGAAGGTAAAGTAGCAGAGGGCACTAATTACTAAATATAACGGAACAAATTAAGGCCTAACTCAAGAGACCCAACCTGAAATCAACATTTTCTAAACACACAGTACTGATTTTTTAGTTTTCAAATTCAAGTCCAAATCCACCACGGCGGCGCCTTGAGGTTGTGTACGCCACGGTGAATTGCAAGTAGAATAATGAGAAGTTAAACAACATAAAAAAAAAAAAAAGGTTCTAGGCTCTCAGGAAATCCATTTATATGCCCCTTTTTGCTGATTTGTTCTAGGCTACTAAAAGCCTCCCTTCCCAATTCCCATCATCATATGTGGGGTGGGCCAAGTGTAACAACATGGATCAAGGAGCTATATATATTTATACAGATTCGTTATGTAAGTAATATCGTCGCATCATTAACAAGTCAAAAAAAAAATAGAGTCCAAATTTCTTCTTACTTAATTTTACTGTTCGGTAACCCTGGTAAGGAGTAGGGCCTAGAGGCCAAGAGCAAAGCGACACCCTTAGTTGGGCCAAAACTCCCCCTGGAAACATGCGCTGGTGGGAGATGGTATTTTGGGCCAAAACTCAACCCAAGGAAATTTTTTTTAATTATTTTTAAAAAAAGGGATTTGTGAAGGTTGAATCTCGGAATTGCTTCAATATAGTTGTAGATATATATATATATAGGCAGCCTAGGTTGGTTCTTACGAAGTAAAATCTCTCAGTTTATGCCCCCATGGGCCCCATCCAGAGGCAGCCAGGGTTTGGTTTGACCAGGCTGGGCGGGTCATATGGGTGTTGCAGCAGAACTCTATCATCTCATGAAACCTAATCCAATTTACTACTACAATCCTACATCTGACGATAGTCTTACGAAAGAGTTGTTACTACTAGTTCATCTGTTAGTGGGTCAAGATTCACCCGAGTCAAACTGCAAAGTGTGGTGGTTAGGACTGTTGGGAATAAGGCAATCCATGTAAAACTGTTCTCCCTACTTCTTTTACAGTTGCAGTTCTTCTTCCGCAACAATTATTACTTGGTTTGACCTTCAATTCTCCCCAAGCATTAGGCAACGATCATTATATATATGTTGAGAAAATGTGCAAGTCTTCTTAAAAAAAAAAAGAGGTGTGCAAATACAGAGGGAAATGTTGAGAAAAAAAAGGTTTCCTCATGCAAATCTCATTCTGCTCTGCAGAAAGAAGCATAAGTTCTGTGTTTTGCCCAGTGTTTTTCCAAGTCCTACAAGAATTTCATTTCCAGGTGGTTACCTAAATCTCTAACCAAAAGGAGTCTTAATTCCATTCCCAATCTTAGAGTGATTCGGTGCGGAAGAAAAATAAAATAAAATAAACGTTACCATAATCTGAATGAAGAAGGTTATTCTAAAACGACTAAAAATTGGTAGTATTTCCTTTTCCAACACGGTCACAGAAATTGGCGCTCCATAGTCTATATATAAGAGGCCATCCAGCCCTCTTCGACATTAAGATTACAGCTATCGAGCCCCCTGCACTTTAGAAGTTTTCATTCAGGTAATCTCTCTATTCTTCGAATCTTCAATCTTCATGCGCCTTGCCTTGCTTCCCAGTTTGGATTTTATCAATTCTACGAGAAGCCTCATTAGTATAATGTAGCAGGAAGTTGTTTATAGTACGATTGTAGTTGAAGTTAGAGATATTAAGGGTTGAAAAAAAAAGGGCAGTTTGTTGAAACATAAATCGAAGTATACTTGTTGAAGTACATATAATATGAATGACTTCTGATGATCTTTGACAGGTGCCCCATCTCCAACAAAACTTGGAACCATGTTTCCTTTTCAATTGCAAACCCCTCACCAAACTACCTAACTACTCTTGCCCCACCAGTCTCCTATATTAAGACTCCCTCTTCCAAGTCTTTCCCTTCAATCTTCCCTTCTCTCCAACGCAAGCACTAGTTATATTTCTCGCACCAATTATCTTTCTGATCAACAGGCTAATTGACAAAGATGGGTGCAACAATGAGATGCATGGTGATTCTTGGCGTCCTGTTTGCTCTGTTTATGTCGTCCACTTCTGCGCAGTCATGTTCAAAGTACAACTTTGCTAGCAATAAAGTTTTCAGTGCCTGCAGCGATCTTCCATATTTGAACTCCTATCTTCATTGGACGTACAGCCCATCTTCCCAGAGTCTTGAGATCGCGTTTAGGCGCTTGGGAACATCATCATCAAGATGGGTTTCTTGGGCTATTAATCCAACTTCTCAAGGGATGGTGGGATCACAAGCACTCGTGGCTTTCCAGAAATCTGATGGAACCATGAGAGCCTACACTTCGCCTATAAAAAGTTACCAGACGGGATTACAAGAAGGAGATTTGAGCTTCCCAGTTTCGGATTTATCTGCTACTTATTCGAATAACGAGATGATCGTTTATGCTACCTTGAAGCTGCAGAATTCCAGCTCTACTCTGAACCAGGTGTGGCAAGAAGGTCCACTCTCAAACGACAGCCCTGGAATGCATCCCACCACTGGTCCTAATGTCCAATCCATGGGCACTCTCAACCTACTTTCTGGAGAATCTAAGACCACAGCAGGAGCCTCAAGTTCAAAACTCAAGGCTAAGAATGCAAGTCTTTGAATCGTTTTTCCCTTTCTTTCTTGAGTTCGTGATTATATATCTTTACTTTCCCCCCAAAAAAAAAATATAAAGACTTGTAGATAGATAGACATTCCTTGAATCTATTTAACATGTTATTTGTAAAGAAAAAGTTAATCATGATATTGCTGACCCAATCCGCTTTTTGATATGTTTCAGATTCATGGGGTGCTGAACGCGGTGAGTTGGGGAATTCTGATGCCTCTGGGGGCTATAATCGCAAGATACGTTAAGGAATTTCCTTTGGCGGACCCTGCTTGGTTTTACCTTCATGTTACCTGCCAATTATCGGCCTTCATCCTTGGCGTGGCCGGATTTGGTACTGGGCTCCGCCTGGGGAGCCAGTCTCCAGGAATCACGTACGCAGTCCACAGGGGCCTTGGCATTGCTCTCTTTACCCTGGCATTGGTTCAGGCGAGTGCTTTGCTTATAAGGCCGAAGAAGGATCACAAGTGGAGAAGCTACTGGAATTGCTACCACTACCTGGTCGGATACGGAATTCTCGGCATCAGCATCGCCAACATTTTCAAAGGATTGGATATCCTGAGCCCGGAGAAGAAATGGAAAAGAGCATACATTGGCATCTTGGTGACCCTGGCATCTCTTGCCCTTCTCTTGGAAGTAATTGTATGGTTCCTGAAGAGGAGCAAGAGATCTGCAGGTGCTGACAAGTTGAAGTCGTCCCACGGCACCAATGGGACAAATGGACTAAATGGCTATGGAGGAAGGAAGCCTGAGACAGTCTAGTTTACCAACTTGAGATTTATTCCTCCCTATACAACTCTTTTCATTTAGTGTTTTCCTTTTCGGTCGTACCTATTTATGCACCCGCATGTATATTTTCCAACTCGACGGCAGAGGTTTTAAGATGAGTTTATGATTTAGTAGTAGTAGAATTTTAGAACTCCACGCCGATATGTAGGTACTATTGTTTCTTGAATGGCATCTGCGGATTTATTATTTTTTTTTCCCATGATTAAAATCTCTTATCTATATGTGTCTTTTTTCCATAGTCTTATTTCTGATCAATAGGTGTCTGTACTCTGTAGAAAAAGCAATTGGTGTATGATGACACACATCATTATTTGCAGAGACCTAGAAATATTGACAGACAGACAGCAAATACTTTATTTGTCCCAGTCAATTCGTCCACTTCCTGCAACATGTGCTGATATCAATAATTTAATTATCATATTCTCAACCATCCATGAAAAAAAGCTAACTTTTTATGTTGATTACTTTGCCCTAATTATGCAACCAATGCTAAAATCAAGTATCTTACGTTTTCTTGGAAAAAAAAAATGCCCACAAGAGTTTCCAAGAAACAAACTACAGTAGCGCAAAGATGCACATTCCGCGGCATGGCTATAAAAACAGCAAAGCGCAGAGAGGAGAGGCAGAAAATACTCAAACATAGAACTAGCAATTTCTTAAGAGCCATAAGCTTCAGATATCAAGAAAAAGCATTTTTAGGAGCTCCATCCAATGTAGGGTGAACTTGGAACTAAGGTAGTCATATCAATTGGACACTACAGCGCATTTGGTGCAGCTAATATTTTGCAACTCAGTAAAACTGACTAGGCCATTTTCCAGCTAATTAGAGTGCCTCTAAAGCCTTTGACGTGAACTGAATAGATGAATAATCTGTAATTCTTCATAATATATAAGAAGGTGACTGTTACGGAACTGTTGTGGTAGCTCTCTGAGTTACCACGTTTCTCTCATTTGGATTGCTGCAATGCCTCAATGAAGGCATCCTTGAGAAGAGGATTTGAAGCTGCTATTCTTTGCGAGGTGATATCAAAATCAGCACCAGACCTGCGGCAAAAGCAACATGCAATACTCATAAATATCCTCTTATCATATATATAAGTTAAAGCAATTATAAAATTCAGTGCTATATCTACAGATGCGACATTTAGAGACTTGGCATGTTTCATTTTGGAACGACATTCTGAACTCCAGAACCACTGGATGAACAGCATGCAGATCCAATTCTTTTAATAGACCAGGAAGATGTCAGAAGTTCGGAGGACTTACGGATCAAACAGAACGCCTCCAGCTTCTTTAACAATGAGAGCACCACCTGCCACATCCCAAGGGCCTCCATATCCAAGTTCATAAAAGAGATCAAGCCTTCCACATGCAATACCACAGAGATTTAAAGCACAGGAGCCACTCATCCGAAGAGACCTCACCTGATGTATTGAGAAACAAGTAATATTAATTATGCAATTTAAAAACTATATTTAAACTCCTGATCCCATTGCAAGGATTTATTTTACCTTGAACAGTAAACTGTTAATTTTGTTGGTACAGGTGTCCACAGTTAGTTTATCACGCTTTGTCCCAGCCTGCTTCCAGGAATCATTCATTCAGTAGCTGGAAGCAAACTAAACATCCACAATTTAAGATGAATAAACTTTATGCTAGTTTGTACTATCTCATAGAATTCACACATGAGAGAGAGAGTGAAGAAGGATCAAATGAAGTCATCCACAATCTGATGCTGCTGGATCAGAACCAATGTCTCAATGTTCCCAAAGGGCAAAGCTATAGCGCTTTTTCGAGCTAGTTATTCAAACAAGAATGCTTAATGCAAATTTTAAAAGGGTAAAAGAAATAGACAAGGCTCATCAAAAACATAATCTGTTGCTGAAAAAATGTCCATGGTCTACAAGAACTTAAATTATTACCAAAAACTTCATTCAATGTTCTATTTCTGCATGCTTATGATACGTTCATGTTGCTGAAGAAAGCTGGTGGTGTTCACAAGCATAAAATGAGGGAAGGCCTCAATGTTGTAACCAGCATACATTCTTAAAATGTGCTACAGCTGATGGATGAAGAGTTACCCAATGGTTCCATGAAAAAGATACCAGTATGTGTTTAGCTACGTATAGCTGAATACCTACCCCTGTAGCAAGAGGAGACTTCACGAGTTCAGACTGAGAAGACACTGCATATGAACAAAAGAAGTTACTGAGAGGTTTCAAGTTTGAATAGCATCAAAATATAGCACACTAATTGCAGAACTAAACTTACCTTTTATTGGTTTTCCATTCAGAAAAGCTCCTTTCCCCTCTATCCCAGTGAAAAGCTGCAAAGTAGAAGAAAGAGTTTTCTCAACTCAACCAGCAATTTTTTTTTTATTTATTATTATTTTTTGGTGCCACAACTCAATCAGCATTTGTTGCTATACATCTATTGGATTTGCTATTTGTGAGCATGATGAGCATAATTTTGGAAACCCACTATCCACTGGATAAAGGAACCCCAATAGCATGAAGGGAACAAGAAAACAGAAGCATCGTGCTTAACAGGTTTGCAAGATGGACTCAGGCAGACACTACAGAAATTACTCATGAAACATTTCAATTATTTAAGACAGATCCCTCTGGCTTTATTTCTTAGCTTTCTACACATGTACATTTTCTCTAACATTGATAGTTCAAATACCAAAACGAGTAGGTTTTTCGTAATAAAAAACAGTGTCTCACCTCATCTATAATGGGATTGTAGACAACACCAACTGTTGGAACCTTTCCAAGTGTAAGACCAATAGAAACGCACACAAAAGGGAACCTACGAGTCACCATATTATCAAAGTAAATTGCTTTAGTAACTTGCCATATATCAGAAAGTCTGTCTCAATAGCTATGCTTATTGGCAAGGCCAAATTTTTACCCATGCACAAAGTTTGTTGTTCCATCGAGGGGATCAACAATCCAAGTTGGTTCATCAGTTAGCTCTGTGACACCACAAGCAGCAGTAGTTTCTTCTCCAATGAACTAGCAGGAGCAGATTATTAGAACAAATATTAGTGCAAATGTCATTAAAAAAAAACACATCCTCATCAAGCACAATTCAAACTACACTGCCCAGCCCAAAACAAGGCATACAGAATAATGACAGTTTACCTTGTGGCTTGGAAAATGTTGCTTAAGGTGATTGAATATGAGATCTTCACATGCTTTGTCAGTTTCGGTGACCAAATCCACCTTCATTGCAGGGATGATAGCGTGGAAGGTAAACAATAACCAATTGTCATTGAGCCTTTAAAAAGAGAGTAAACTGTATACACTATTATAGTTGTATGTATGACACATGCAAAATTTGGATTTCAAATTCAAATTCGGATTATGTGTTATATATCTAATGATGAAAGTGTATATACTATCAGTGTATAGAAAATTAGTCCTCAAAGAAATGTATAGGAAAAGTGCAGGGAAAAAAAAAAACCGCACCACATATCACATGCAATTGTAAACAACTAAAAATGGTCCTTGCTCTTAGAATTTTGAACCTCCACGCCCCATTGTAGCAAGCATTGAACATCTTGCCTTCATGTGGGCATCAAGAAACTACATATATAAGCATTCCAAAATCCTGAAAATCTTTGTTTTGTCGTCATTGAACAAATTTTCCCTTATACCGTACCCAACTCCCATTGGCGGAAACTACCAATGAATTTGAATGTAGCGGAAACTAACCCCCCCCCCCCCCCCCCCCCCAAAAAAATCAATCTTTCCACCCACCGTTAATCAAGTAAAATCACATTAGTCACAATTAACGGCAATTGGTCAAATTTGAAAGTATCAGCAACAAAAGCAAAATCGAAAAATTCCCCAGACTCGAAGACATGATCTCAAAAGTTTTGGCCTTTCATGCGAACGTCAAAGACAAAAAGGTGAACACCAGCAGAACAGAGCTCAATGAACTTCGAAGGGGAAACAATAAAAGTTCACCACACCTGGCTTTTATGCTCCACATGCTTGGTCTGATAGAACCCATTACGAATTAACTGTTAAGATGAAAGAGAAAAATGAAAAGTAAAGTAAACCCAAAATGACAACCTTTTTGAAGATGTTGAAGGCGAAAAAACCATACAATAAAAGCCTATCAAACAAATTGAAGGGGGTGGGGGAGCTTAGGAAATCAATCAAGCAACTCAAGGGAAAAGCAACAATGGAGAAAGCGTTAAACTTGAAAAGAAGAAAATTGGTTGAATGAGTGTGAGAGTATTCAACCTCTCCAGCTTTCTTTGCTGCATCCACTGCAACGGACAGGAATTCCTCCACTGATTTCAATCAAGAAACGAATTTTCAGTCCCAAGAAACATGTTACAAACAGCGACGGTACAATTTCCTTCACAATCAAATAACAGATACATGCAAAAAAAGAGGAAAAGAAATTCTACATGTGAAAACATTAATTGGGGTCCAACCATTTTGGGCCATTCTTCTCTCCTGGGGGAAAATGGGAAAAAGAGGGCGACGCAGACGTGAACAGAAATGGAGTGGGTGGGGGTGTAGCGGGTTGGGGATGATGGACGGTTGGACGCTTTTAGATCCTACCGGTACTCGTAATTTGGCTGATACCAAAACAAGGACTGCCGATGCTTCGTTGCATGGGGGAGATGGAATTGAAACAGGGCAGCCAGCCTCCAACTATTTTGCTAATAGTAGTAGCAGGGGGGTGTAATTTATAGGCATTTTTTATTTTATTTTATTTTGTTTTATTTATTTATGGGACGACCCGTCACACTGATTAGTACTAAAGCTAAGGAGTAGGGACTAGGAACAGGATACCTGAAATCAATTGATTAGTAGCATTTTCACCTTATTAGCTTTTAAAACAGTTCAAATAAAATATGTTATCTTAAATACAGTTGAGATGAGCCCGACTTGCCAATTTTGATTCCAAATTCAACTTGAACCAATTCCGCTTATGATTTTTGAAATAACAAAACAAGTTTTGATATGAACTTTTAATTAAAAAGGGTTGAACATGATGCTTTTTTTTTAAAAAAAAAAAAAGGAAAAAGGAGGATCAATAGGGTTAAACATGATTGAAAGGTAGATAGATATCCTTGGAGATCGGAGCGAATAACATTCTTGAAAATTCTCGCCTGCATTATTTGGTTGCTACAACAACTCGTAATATGCTCATTAGATATTCCTCGCTAGTCGCTAGCTTACATGAAATGGAAAAGCCGCCCTTTTTTTTTTCTTTCCTGGTTCTTAAAAAATCAGCCGTTCTGGGAACCAACCAGATGGTAACATTTGTTTCATTTTTCGTACGGCTAAAAACATGTTTTGATTTTAGTTGTATCGAGAGAGAGAGGGAGAGAGGAAGCGAACCCAAGAATTTCCACCAAGCAGCCTGACAGAAAGGGGGATGCTGAGGAATATGCCAGCCAGAATTCTGATTCCATCTGGCGAATTATTTTTGATTGTTTCCTGTCGAAGGCTTCTATTATTATTCTCGACACCATTTCTCCTCTCATCTGAGCTTGAGCATGGTTCAGTGGCTGCAAGTGGAGGTTCAAATTTCACTGCAGAGAAAAAAATTTAAAAGTAGTGTTCAATCACTTTTTTGATCTATTACATCTCTTAGTTCTTAATACAAGTCTCTTTAGATTTTCCTTCTCCTATAAATTAAGATAAAATAAATTATATAATTATTATTGTTGCCCTGAAAAAGAAAAAAAAAAAAAAAAGAAGCTACTTACTATGAATGAGAATGATACTCCCCTGTCAATTTGTCATTTCTTAGGAATGCAATATGAGACTCCTTTTCCTCTCAAGCCTCGGTGAAACCGTGCACCGGACTGCGACTTTAGGACCTTCTTTGATTACTTGACAAACACTGCTACATTAGACAATTACTATTTGTTCTCTTTTGCTTCCTTCCATTGACTTGTACACTTAAACTGTCATAATGATTAAAAATTTTTATTAAAAAAAAAAACCATTCTTCACCTTCCTTTTAACGAACAAAACAAAAACTAGATCAAGAATTCAGAACAGAACACTACAGTCTCTTAACCATATTCATTTGCTGCAGCACACAGGTTTTCCCTCTACAATGCTCAAGATACCAACAAGTCTGCAAAATGCTTTGAAGGTTTACATTATTCTTATTAATAATACCAGCCATGTACATTCCTCGCTGTCATATATCATGCACCATTCACATTCATATTCACATCTCTCTCTCTTGCTGAATCTATCGTCTTCCAGCTTTGTATTCGGAATATTGAAACCTCCAGTTAGGGATGCAAACGAATCGAGCCGCTCGCGAGCAGCTCGAGTCGAGCTTGAATCGAGCCGCTCGATCGACTTGAGCTCGAGCTGGTCGAGCCAGAGTCAAGCTCGAACTCAAAACATTAAACTCGTTAGCTCACGAGCCGGCTCGCGAGCTCGAGTATATATATTTATTTATTTATTTTTAATAGTAAAATTACATAAATATTCTTAATATTTTATTATTTATTAAGAAAAAATATTATTTTATTTATTTTTTTAAAAATAAAATAATTATTTTTTATTTTTTTCGAGCTCGAGCTTGAAAATTACCAGCTCGTCGAGCTCGAGCTCGAGTTCGAATTCGATGAAATTAAGTCAAGACTCGACTCGATAAGGCCAGAGCTCAACTCGGTTCAGCTCGTTTGCAGCCCTAACCTCCAGCAAACTAAAGAAGAAGAAAAAGAAATGAAAAGCTTTACGAAAAGGGGGTCCATGTTTCCAGATATTCTGTCACTAGAAACTATCGTTGCAAATAAAATTGGAGGGAAGAAAATAACTCCCGACAGATATTACAACTAGGAGGCATGAACGCGCTTCGCGCGATAGAAATATAAAATGCCCTGTCCAGTTTTGAAGTAATAAAAATAACAATTTATTTAGAAAAGTATATTTTTTAGCATAGTTATTCCACAAGTTAAGTTTTGTTGATACTTTTTGGCCGTTTCTCACAAAGCGTCTAGTCAATGGCAACCGTCAACTTGCATTTTTTGCAAAACCATTTCTGGTGCAAAAATGGAACCAATGTAGTATATAATACAGAGCAAGAAAAGAAAGAGCATCCCACGAGTTGGTTATTTACTGATTGAGAAACTTTTGTGGCCTATAATAGCAAACACAATTGGAATTAAACAAGCCTATAATGTGGTCTAATAGACTACAATCTTAAGCATCCATTCAACACTATATCAAAGTTTCACGATGACAACTGTTTGAGGGGGCCTATACAGAACGTGAAATTATGAATCTCTTAAAGACTGTATTCACCTCTTCAGCCAGTGACAGGAACTTTTGAGACTCATCAGAAGCATAACCAGAAGAACCTAGAACTAACATTCCCGGAGCAAAACATGCTAAATCATCCATCTGCATATAATTTTGAAAGACAAATACTATAAATTAATAATTACTCCTCCACAAAACAATTAGGATATTTAATCTTGCAAGTTCACACGTCACCTTGTCAGTTAGGGAATTTCCAATCTTTTCACAGATATATGCAAAGGATGAAGGGGTAGTTCTCTTAACCAAGCTTGAAAGACCTTTCATTGATGTCTCCCACATTTTTCTGCTTGCAGATTCATGAGAAGAGTTACTTCTCCAGGATATTCTAAGTTTATCTCAAAGTGTGAAAAAGAACTTAAGACAGCAAAGTAAAGAAATCTACTCCATGCTCAACAACAATGCAATAAGCAATATGTACATTAAACTTCAATGTCATTAGTCTCTCGCTTTGAGCTCATAATACATTTTTCTAATCCCATATACGTGACTTTTCTTTTACCTATATTTTCTCAGGATAGCTGACACACTTTGATACAAGTCTATATATATATAGACATACATACACACACACACACACACACAAACATTAAAATAGAAATGTGAATGCTTTGCAGAAAGTATGCCTTTTGGGAAAAGATCGATATATCTAAGGAAAGAAATGCCAATGTTTACCTGTAATGATTTACAGAAGCAGTTTTGTTTCCTTGTATCCACACCTTGAGTAAATATTCATAAAAGTTGCCAAAAGAAGAGCTTTTACCATTATTCAAATTACAAAAAATACAAAGTAAAGAAAAGAAAAAAGTATATTTTCAAAGCCATGGAAATGAGATATACAGGAGGATAATTTTGAAGGGACCTAAATGAAAAACAAATGCTATCTATAGATTATGAGATAATTACAAAGCAAGTACTGCTAAGGAATGTAAACATATTGAATAGATTGTATCTGTCCCCCATAGCCCCAGAAGTGATGGTAGAATAGGATGTTGTGCCCCTATGGGGATTAACATAGATGGGAAGCAAACCATCAGTAGGAAAGGTCCTTCTAAGAAATAAAATAACATTCTCCACCTGAAAGTAATGGATATGAATCATCAGCTGTCTGTCAGAAACTTATTGGGAAAAAAAAGGTCTATCCTTATCTAACTCAGCCAAAATTCTCTCTTGTTCGAGCACTATAAAATCTTAATATACACTTTGACTATTAAAACTTTCATAAAATGTTCATCTCTTTTGTCTCTCTCAGACGCACAGAAGAAGGAAAAGGGGGAATGAGTGAGCGAATTACTTGAAAGTGTAAGGAGCTAGTTTTTGGATACCTTCTGCCGATACTTTGGGTTTCCAATCCTTTGAGAAAGAGTAATAAACTCTAGCTGCTCTGTACCAGAATCAGCTAAAATACTATCAACCTGAGAAAAGGTAAAGTTTTACACAATTTGTCATACATATGTATACTCAAGGCATAGACATGACAATGAGCAGAGACAATGCAAGTAGTTCATGCAGAGAAGTAGAAATACAGAAGTTGATTGGGAGATACATGATTTCAATGTAAAGAAAGCCAGGATTAATAAGAGCAATGTAAAGCTCAATTGCCATTATATAATTGTGAAGAATCAGGGAATATTTAGATAATTATTGTGGCAGGTATTGCTATTATTATATCGTGCAACTGAGTCTTGAAAGGGCCCACAACAATTTTGTTTTGCTTAAAAGTATAGCAAAAGTCACAGTTGGACAATGAACTTGAGTCTAAATGTTTCATGAAACAGAAAACAAATTAACATATGTATCAACTTACACCAGTCGATCTGGGATTATGCGGATTCCCATGAGCCAAGCTAATAACGTTATAAGGAATGCCAGAAGGTGTGTCCTATGTAGGCAGTAGCCTATCCGCAATATCCTGAGCCTTTTCAAGGAAAACCTTATCCCCAGACAGATTATATGCACTGAGAAGTCCTCCTACCACTCTGGATTTTGTTATGAAAAATTCATAAGTAACCACCAGTTATATGAATATCTTGTCTACCTCCATTTAAAAAGTTGACAAGAATTTCAGATGTTAAAACTTATACAAAGGAAAAGATGAAAACACAAACCTAAAACACACGAAACATTAAACCTTATAAAACAACCTTATGGTTGTTTCAAACACACTTGCATCATAGTTTTTGTTAAAATCCAAGGAATTTACAACCCACTTGCCACCAAATGACCAGATAAGATTAGATAGGAAAAATGGATAAGCAAATACTTACCGATTAAAGACACTTTGCAATTAAAAGATCACCTTACTACAGTGAAACTTTCAGGAGGGGGGAGGGAAAGCAAATTTGGACAAAGATAGTGACAACTTATACGTGTGTGAACAAAGATATAGCAATCATTTTTTAACATGGTGACTACAGAAAAACTAAACAGCAAGTGGAAATTCTACGACATTGCTGCTAATCTTCAATGAAGAAAAAGTCAACAAGCAAAATTTACATTTATGCAAGTGGCTCAAATGTCTTAACTTGTTTTACACTGCCAACTTCATTTTCTTTCTTGAAATTAAAGCATAAAGGGTTTTGGACAGAAATCAAATCCAGCACCGTGGCTATACCAAAACGAAAAAATGCCAAGTATGGTTGTCTTCAAATTGGTGTAATTCCTACCTTCTTAACCCATACAAAACCTTCAACTCTACATCCTCCTACTGAGAGCGCAGGTCTTTTTGGATCTTTTGTCTTGTCAGATTTATCCTCTAAAGCAAGTCTTTTAGACTCTAGTGAAACAGATGCAACCAAAGTTTCCATTGTCTGCAAATAATTAAAAAACCCAGTAATGCCACATATATAATAGGTGACAACATCAACACCTATGCAGGACTACACAATTCAATCATAGGTTTCTAGTATAGAAAAATGATATCAACTGCATTGATAGATGTGCAGAGTCATGCTACATATACATTTTCCTTTTCCTTTATTTATTTAATTTTTGTTTTGTTCTTTTACTTCCTTGCTTTACTTCACCTTATTTTTGCCTTTCCCGTTTAAAACTTTGGGCATGCAACTCAATATTGTTTCTTACCTGGACCAGACTTTCAATGTCTTGATCGCCAAAATATGATTCATGCTCATGATGCCCATGTTCATCCTTATATTAAAACAGACAACAAACTTCTGATTTGAATACAGCAAATTCAAATATTACATAAGGTCATTATAAATGAAAATTTCTTCTACTTAAAGCTAAAGAAGAGAAAAGTTTGCACTACAGAAGGAAATTTTTAATGAGAAAGTTCAGATTAACCAAGACAAACATATAATAAGCAAACAGTTTTTAACAGGCAACAAAGGTCAAAGAATCAAATTTGTACAAAGATAGTGACAACTTATACATGTGTGAACAAAGATAGCAAAGAAGGTTTAATACAGAGAAAAAATAAAATTATGGACCAACATTCATATTAGTGTCATACAGCAGCCTAGCAGATATTGCGCATAGTCCATTTTATGTCTAGGACTCTTTCCACCGAATCTAATAATGCAAGTATTATCAAATTATATTCAACTTTAATGTCAACGAAAAGGAGAACAAGGTATAAAAAATGAAACTGAAACATTAGAAAATTTCCAACAGGAATATTGCAAGCAAATTCCAAGTATGAAGCTATTGGACAAGGCCAACAAATCATAAGTAAGGATGACAAAAGGAGAATTTTAAAAAAAAAACTTCTTGAGCAGTTCTCCATTAATTTTTTTTAGTCCAAGAGAGATTTTAAGATCTTACAAGAAGAAAAGAGAAATGGAGAATTAAACTAGTAATATAGGCAGCTACCTTCTTTTCATTATTTCTTCGGCTGTCTTGAAGTCATTGCAAAAAGCTTCTATCCACAACCGTTACGCCAAACATCTCGATCAGGCACACCTTCAGTAAAATAATTTTGCCCTCCTGAAGCAGCCTCAGTCAAATCTGGATCTGGATCTATATCAGAATTTGGATGTTTAAGGTCCAAAATTGCTGCTGCAGAGCCATCACCTAAGCGGATCCTGTGAAAAACCAAAAAAATTATTTTTGGATGGCCGACTATGGTAGCCACCAAGGAGCCCAGGACAAGGGGCGGAAAAAATACGAACTCCAGAGGAGGGGGAGGAAAACAGGAAGCTTACAGAAAAGATCGGAGTTCACTGGAAAGTAAGAAGGAGAAAGCTCGCGACGAAGGAGGAGGAAAAGTGAACGAACGGCACAAGATCTGGACCGATGCAAACAACAGCGAAGGCGGTAGCTCCTTGGGCGGTAAGAAGACAATGGAATTGGCAGAACGGAATACCACACCGCAACAAAGCTTTGTACCAGTCAGGAGAGCACGCGGATAAGTGACAGAGCAACATTGTTGTGAGAAAAAAAAGGAAGAGAAAGGGAAAAGAATGACAGAAGAAAGAGAGAGAAAGCAGCTGCAGAGGGAAGGCAGCGAGAAGAGAGAATGCAGCAGAAGCACATGGGATACTGGCAGCGAGGCCAGGTGGGAAGCTAACGCGCGAGGCGCGAAGGACTGAATGCTTCCAATCCACATGCCGGGCACGTCAGAGGACGACGAAAGTTTTGGCTGAATTCTGTTGGGATGTTATCTACTTATTATGCTGATAACATGGCCATGTCAACTAATGGAACTACACAAAGCCGTATTCATGGGCCCTCTTTCGGCTCTAGCGCAGCAATTTCTCTGACAACTTGGGCTTTGTCAGCCTCAAACTGTTCATCCTCTGCACCAAGACGCAAACAACTAGAATTAGAATGCACTAAACCCAATAAGCTCTAGGAGAGGGTAAACCGTACATGTTTGTTCTCTCTTACCTTTATCCAACTTGAAATCAGCAAAGAGGCGCAGAAGTTTGCTTCTATTTGCCACAAGGATGCTAACGATATCTGGGGGCTTATGTTGATTGGCAGCGAATAACTGTGGGACAAAAATTGCATCTTTGGTCAGGAAGAACCAACACCAACCTGGTCTTGATTTCTTGGCAAAGCATATACCAGGGTGGTTGAGATACGAAGCAATACCTTAAAAACATGAAATGCTTCAATCTGAATGCTCTTGCTGGATTCCTGCCAGAGAACAAGTGTTTGTTCAGTATGGAACAACAGATGTAACAGATCAAAAGAGATAAAAGAACAAAATATAGTTCACCGTCTACAACGGCAAGGGGCAAGAAAGGAAGAAAAGGGAGTTTGGTGAATGACACATTCAAAGTACAATAAGATTTGACCTTAGCCAATATCTATCTATTCGTTTAGAATAATTTCTTTATTACATTGTTGCAGTAAGATGATCTTCGGACTATTTCAATATCTTTATCTATGCCAAGGAGAGAGAGAGACAGAGAGGCCCAACCAAATGGTATTTCTCAATCAAGAGGAGAAAACATACTCTAAGAAGATTCATTAGAATCCCCAAGTTGTCTCTTGAGCTAACATATCGAGTCATGACAGCTGAATTTGAGCGGTCAAGCAGCATATCCCCCAGCAACTGTGACCACCAAAAGAATAATTGTCTTAAACAATAACTTTTCAAACAGAAATAATAATAATAATAATAATAAATGCTGGACTAAAACAATAAATTACAATCATCCTATGAACGCCTAAATTTTCTTTGGCTGATAGGATAAAAGAAGGCCAAATGGACAGAATAAATGCATCAAATGCATGTGCCATGGTATAGCTCTTCAGTTCACTTGAGTAAGAGAATGCAAACTAAAGAATTAAAATTTTGGAACTCTTAATAACAGAGAGACTCGCACTTCAAAAAGAATGGAGAGAAACCCCTGAACACAAATTTACTACAAGATGGCCTTCATTTTCTTCTGTATGCCTGGCTTTTAGAAATTTTAACAACTATAATTCCAATCCTTTTCTCAATATTCCTCCTAGTTTGAAAAAAAATCCTTTGAGAGGTTCCCATCTGAGATTTTTCCCGAATTGGCAACCCCGGATGCACCAAGTACTGTAGCAGAGACAGAATTTGCATGTCTGACATACTGGTAAACAGTCAGCATCAACTTCACATCTTGGAAGAGGTTCCCATACCGCTGTTGAATGAATCATTATTGTTGTTATTATTCGATAATAATATTAAGTACATAAATTTTCTGCCACGTGTAGGAAAAAATAATCTCAGCTGGTAGGGAAGAATAAGTTTTGTGTTTTGCCTAGTATTTTTCCAAGTCCTACAAGAATTTCATTTCCAGGTGGTTACCTAAATCTCTAACGAAAAGGAGTCTTAATTCCATTCCCAATATTAACGCAAGGGAAAAGGAAACCATTAGGTGAGATCGATTTCCCAATCTTAGACTGACTCGGTGCGGAAGAAAAATAAAATAAAATAAACGTTACCATAATCTGAATTAAGAAGGTTATTCTAAAACGACTGAAAATTGGTAGTATTTCCTTTTCCAACACGGTCACAGAAATTGGCGCTCCATAGTCTATATATAAGAGGCCATCAAGCCCTCTTCGACATTAAGATTATAGCTATCGAGCCCCCAGCACTTTAGAAGTTTTAACCCGCGAATTCATTCAGGTAATCTCTCTATTCTTCGAATCTTTAATCTTCAATCTTCATGCGCCTTGCCTTGCTTCTCACTTTGGATTTTATCAATTCTACGAGAAGCCTCATTAGTATAATGTAGCAGGAAGTTGTTTATAGTACGATTGTAGTTGAAGTTGGAGATATTAAGGGTTGAAAAGGGCAGTTTGTTGAAACATAAATCTACTTATTATATAAGAAAGAAGTGAGATTGCTGTAGCAATCTCTATGGCTGCCAAGTGGCGCCCATCTACTTTGACACATGGCTCATTAATCTTTTGAGTAAGTTATCTTTATTTTTTTTTCCTTTTTCTTTTGGCTTTTATTTTCCCCTCATTTCCTCCTTTCCTTTTGGCAAAAGACAACCACAAGAACCCTCATCCTCATCTACACTATCACTTGCATACTCAATTTTCACTCTGTATTCTTTTCATTTTTTTTTCTTTTTTTCCTTCATCCTAAATTTTTTACTCTTTTTTTTTCTATTAAATTAGTTGATGCATTTTTTTTTCAATTTTTCCATAATTAACTAAATGAATGGTTTTTGTTGTTGGAGTGGATGAGGGAAGATAGCAAATTTTATTGAGTGAAGATAACAAATTTTTCTCAACTTATATTCATTCCAATTTTAGTTTTCATTTATTAAAATTGTTATTTGATAATAGACTAATAGTGCTAGGATGGATGAGGAATAATTTGACAAGTGAAGATCCAAGGTGAATGATGGCTGCCAAATGGCTCCTATCTACTTTGACATGCGGCTCATTAATCCTTTGAGGAAACTATTTTTTTTCCCTTTTTCTTGTGTTTTTCTTTTTTCCCCTCATTTCCTCTTTCCTTTCTGGCAAAGACAACCACAAGAACCCTCATCCTCATCTACACTATCATTTGCATGCTCAATTTTCACTCTGTACTCTTTTCATTTTTTTCTCTTTTTTTTTCCTTCACCTTAATCATTTACTCTTTTTTTTATATTGAATTAGTTGATGCATTTTTTTTCAATTTTTCTATAATTAACTAAATGAATGGGTTTTGTTGTTTGAGTGGATGAGGGAAGATAGCAATTTTTGTTGAGGGAAGATAACAATTTTTCCTCAACTTATTTTCATTCCTATTTTAGTTTTCATTTATTAAAATGGTTATTTGACAATAGGCCAATAGTGCTGGGATGGAGGAGGAAGAATTTGACAAGTGAAGATCGAAGGTGAATGATGACTCTGAAGGAAATAGAGAGGTCTATTGAATTTAAAATTAATCAAAATCTCTTAATTTATAGATAGATAATTATATTTCCATATTTTGATTTATTTAAAGTTTCTTAATAGTGAAAAATGGTTATTTATTAGATGAGAAGGATGATATGTAAAGGAATTGTCGGGGCTAGCAATTTAGGATATGAATAAAATATTTCGTATAATCTCTTCATTTTAGGTTACTGACTTGTATCCATGACAAGTGGTTTATTTTCATTGCATGATAGTTTGAGAAGAAAAAAAAGTGTAAAACTAGATTTTAAAATCATTTGCTTAAGTTGGTTCTATGAATTTGTATTTTTATATAAGCTAGATGTGGAACTCGATATATCATGACTATTTGGCTAAAGGAGTTGATAAATTTTTGTAAACTCAAGTAGTTGAATTGATTATTGTTGTTAAGGAATTGCAATTGGTGGTGGAAGTCAAAATTGTGACTTTTAACCTAGAGTGTGATTCGACAAAAAAATTGTAAAAAAATTCAATCTTGATTAAGAAGACATTTTTACAATCAAACAAATGGTTTGTTTCGAATTTGTATATGTACATTTGCAAACATGGCAGTACATATTTTTATCTAATATTGTTATTTGTATCCTCAAGCTTTTTGGCAAATAATGTTATCACCTGTTGTAATGCTATTAAAAAGGATTTAAATGGATGGATTAACAACTCATTTTTTCTTTGAAAAAGACAAAAAAACCAATGTGTAGGTTTGTATGTTTTGAAAAGGATAGAAAAATGTGCAAGTTTGTATCTTTTATTGATGTTGAAAATTGTGACAAATTTTGGTGATTTTCTAAACCTTTTCTAATTATTAAAGTGCTAGAAGTATTATGACTACTTTTGGTTTAGTCACAATTAAAGTATGCTGCTATTAAATTGATAATATGGTGTACTTATTATCTCTCCTTTTTTTGGTATTATTATGCACACATAGTATTGGTTCAAAAATCTTTATTTCATAAACGAAATTTTTCTTCACAGCAAATTTTAATTGTTTTGATGCTCAAATTTTCTCCTATATTTACCAAAAAGATATATTGCTTTATGTTTAACTACACTTCTAAGGGGCACAGGCCGTGCAAATGCCTCTAGTCGAAGTATACTCGTTGAAGTACATATAATATGAATGACTTCTGATGATCTTTGACGGGTGCCCCATCTCCAACAAAACTTGGAACCGTGTTTCCTTTTCAATTGCAAACCCCTCACCAAACTAGCTAACTACTCTTGCCCCACCAGTCTCCTATATTAAGACTCTCTCTTCCAAGTCTTTCCCTTCAATCTTCCCTTCTCTCCAATGCAAGCACTACTTATATTTCTCGCACTAATTATCTTTCTGATCAACAGGCTAATTGACAAAGATGGGTGCAACAAGAAGATGCATGGTGATTCTTGGCGTCCTGTTTGCTCTGTTTCTGTCGTCCACTTCTGCACAGTCATGTTCAAAGTACAACTTTGCCAGCAATAAAGTTTTCAGTGCCTGCAGCGATCTTCCATATTTGAACTCCTATCTTCATTGGACGTACAGCCCATCTTCCCAGAGTCTTGAGATAGCGTTTAGGCGCTTGGGAACATCATCATCAAGATGGGTTTCTTGGGCTATTAATCCAACTTCTCAAGGAATGGTGGGATCACAAGCACTCGTGGCTTTCCAGAAATCTGATGGAACCATGAGAGCCTACACTTCGCCTATAAAAAGTTACCAGACGGGATTACAAGAAGGAGATTTGAGCTTCCCAGTTTCGGATTTATCTGCTACTTATTCGAATAATGAGATGATCGTTTATGCTACCTTGAAGCTGCAGAATTCGAGCTCTACTCTGAACCAGGTGTGGCAAGAAGGTCCACTCTCAAACGACAGTCCTGGAATGCATCCCACCACTGGTCCTAATGTCCAATCCATGGGCACTCTCAACCTACTTTCTGGAGAATCTAAGACCCCAGCAGGAGCCTCAAGTTCAAAACTCAAGGCTAAGAATGCAAGTCCTTTAATCGTTTTTCCCTTTCTTTCTTGAGTTCGTGATTATATATCTTTTCTTTCCCCCAAAAAAAATATATAAAGACTTGTAGATAGATGGACATTCCTTGAATCTATTTAGCATGTTATTTGTAAAGAAAAAGTTAATCATGATATTGCTGACCCAATCCGCTTTTTGATATGTTTCAGATTCATGGGGTGCTGAACGCAGTGAGTTTGGGAATTCTGATACCTCTGGGGGCTATAATCGCAAGATACGTTAAGGAATTTCCTTTGGCGGACCCTGCTTGGTTTTACCTTCATGTTACCTGCCAATTATCGGCCTTCATCCTTGGCGTGGCCGGATTTGGTGCTGGGCGCCGCCTGGGGAGCCAGTCTCCAGGAATCACGTACGCAGTCCACAGGGGCCTTGGCATTGCTCTCTTTACCCTGGCATTGGTTCAGGTGAGTGCTTTGCTTATAAGGCCGAAGAAGGATCACAAGTGGAGAAGCTACTGGAATTGCTACCACTACCTGGTCGGATACGGAATTCTCGGCATCAGCATCGCCAACATTTCCAAAGGATTGGATATCCTGAGCCCGGAGAAGAAATGGAAAAGAGCATACATTGGCATCTTGGTGACCCTGGCATCTCTTGCCCTTCTCTTGGAAGTAATTATATGGTTCCTGAAGAGGAGCAAGAGATCAGCAGGTGCTGACAAGTGGTCCCACGGCACCAATGGGACAAATGGACTAAATGGCTATGGAGAAAGGAAGCCTGAGACAGTCTAGTTTACCAACTTGAGATTTATTCCTCCCTATACAACTCTTTTCATTTAGTGTTTTCCTTTTCGGTCGTACCTATTTATGCACCGCATGTTGTGATACCCCAAATTTTAGGATATTATTTTTGTTTAATCTCAAAGAAAAGATTATGGTTTCTTTATTTTATTTTTATTTTAAAACATTATTTTATTTTAAAGACTAAAAACCCTACTTGTATTTTAAAACCCTAGTTTACTTGTGACTAATAGGTTGTGTTTAAATCCCTCATATTTGACTGAAAACCCTAATTTTATTCTATGAAATTGTAAAATTCATCACATTTTTTCTTAAAATTCCCTTTTATTTGAAATACATTACCTTATTATAGCTATACTACTTATTTACATCCTCAAGGGTTGGAATAAAGAATAGAATTAAGAGTTTTACGCTTAGTTTTATAGTTCGGGTAAATTAGAGTTTTCACGTATTTTGGTAATGCGATTAAGTGTGGAGGGTTGTGTACTAAATTTTGTAATTAAGAGTGAGTTTTAGATGAGAAATAATATGAGATTAGAAGTGAGAATAATAAGTTAGTAAATTATAAGTAAAACGCCTAGTACGTGCGAGTTAAGGAAAAACGGGTAGAACCGACATGCACCGTTTGTTATCGAGTGAGTGCACCATGTGAACACCACTTTATTACCTTAATACCCTTGCTATTAATTGAGTTAAATCAGCCCCAAAATATCTGATAAAGCAGCCGAAAAGTTGGAAAAAAAAACAAGAGAGAGAAAAGAAAATTTTGACCACCAATTAAATTGTGACATGTGTTAAATTTTGACCAAGCTTTTTTCTTGCTTTCTTATCTTTCCTTGGGCTGCATTTCTTCTTCATTTTCTGCACATTTGGCCGTGAAAGTGAGGAGAGAAAAGGAGAGAAAGAAACATTTCATTCCATCTTAATTTCTTACTCAATCTTGCAAACTAACCGATGGATTTACCAAATAATCCATGAAAATTGCTTAGAAAGGTGAATTGCTATCTTGGAGTGGAGAGTTTTGGTGGTTCAAGCTTCCTAGAGGCTGTTGTGCTTCTCCAATACTAGGTGAGGAAGGTATTAGTTCATGGTTGTACTACTTAATAGTTTACAAGTGAAAGTTATGGTTTGTTGGGTAGATCTCATGGTTTAGTAGTAGATTTGGTCAATTCCAGCTTTGTAGTGTAAAATTTCAGCTTTGGGTTTGAATGATTTTCTTCTTATACTTGCTGTATGAATGGTATATGATATATATAAGCTTGTATATGAGGTTGTAGTGCTGATTTCAAGCTTAAAATGAGAGTTATACCTTGAATGGAGCAAATTTCCAGAATATCGGTTTCTTATGCTTCAGTTCTGTCCTGTTTCAGTGCCCTATGTTAGAGGCTGAATTAGGCTTGGTACAAAACATGAAAGTTGTAGAGAATGATATTTTATAGTATTCTACAAAATTTTAGCTCAATCGGAGCAACGGAACCTGTGAAAAGACCGAAATATCCCTGCTGCCCTGTTTCTATCCGAACATACTAATCAGCTTCTGTAATTGGTTGTTTTGACCAGGAATACTACTTATTTGGATGTTGATGTCTTCTTAAGACATATAGTCTTATATCTTAGCTTTCAAATGGATTTAGAATCACTTGAATTGGAGTTGTATATTCTGAGATATGATTGAATGACTCAGGACTGCCATAATAAACTTCGAATTGAAAAATCTGGAGTTGTTTTGGTAAATTTGACCTAGATACATTGCAAACTGGACTAAGTGGCCTTCTTCAACCTTGTAGCCCCTTGTCTTAGTTTCAAAATGGTATAAGTTGCACCTCAATCCGATAAGCGTAACCTCGGATGTGCCCATTCCGCAAAAATCCGTTAAAACTGTCTTTTGTAAACTTCGTTTCCACACTTGTTATTAGCTTAAATTTTTGTCCTTGTATTGTCCTGAGCATATTGAGTGGCTGTTTATGTTGTGTGTAATGTTGGGATTGATTGAGGAAAATAATAAAGCCATAAATGGCTGAAAAATAGGTAAATACAAAGGGGGTGCTGCCCAAATTTTCGCTCGAGAACTAATTTTCTATTTGAACTTGTATATTTTCGTTTGACAAATACTATGACCGTTTTTCCATCTTAAAACGTGGTCATTTTTTAATTGAAAACTCCAAATGTCTGCTTACTCTTATCAAATAAAGAGAAGTGGTTTAGGGTTTTCTTGGGTACTTTGTTATCCTTTTTACATGAATTTCATTAAGACCTTTAGTTTATAAAATCTACTTGAATATGAGATGATTTTGAACCATATAAACGATTCTGAAAACAGTATTTCTTAGCCTATCTAGTTGGATTCCGACTTGTTTTTGGTTCAAGTGTTTTCATTGAAAAATTTTATAATCCTTTTGAGTTTGGTTTTACATTTGGTCTACGAAACCCTAATTATTTTATCTAAGGGTCTAAATGTCCTGGTTTCACTTTAAATACCTAATTGTTTGTGATGGATGAGCTGTAATATTCTGTCTCGTTAACTTTAGGTTTTCTCGGTGACTAAGGATAATATCCGGAAGGAAATTTTGTAAGTTATTTTGCGTACATAGGTGAGTGTTCCTTGTTTGCTATATTATTCTTGACTCCATGACTTGTGTTATTGTTTGATAACGTGTTAAGTACTTTCCATGATTTTCGAAACAAGTTTTCTGGGCGAGTGTGTATTTCATCGCACTCGACCTAAATACATATGAACTTTTTCATGATTTAATGATTGAACAAACGATTAGTTATGCATGAATGTAAGCCTTCTGGCTGAACTGGGCCCTGCCCTTCGTTACCGATCGACTCGAGCCAGTAGCGGACTCGGTCGGGCGATATGGTGACCCTGGGTGTGAACGTCGGTATACTCGAGTATTACCTTGTAGTCCGGACAACGTCCGGATGGGTGGAGCCTGACCAACGGCTGGGAAGGAATGAACGAACGAAAGAACAAACGAGAGATTTTACTTACAAAAATGCATTTTTAAACGATTGGAGGAATAAGGGGAAATGTCAAGAGAATGAACGAACAAACAAATTGCTCATTGTGAGCCGTATCCTTTTAATGAATGTGTTACTATCGCTTTCCATTGTAAATGTTTCTTGAATTATTGATACTCCATATTTCATGTATTGAAATGACTATTTGATTATGTGTTCGGAATCTCACTGAGCTCTTAACTTATCTCTTTAGTTTTGTTTTCCTTAACAGGGGAAGGCATGCAAGGATGAGAACTTAGTATAGACTAGCTTGGTCTAACTCTTTGATTTTGTAATGGTTCTCGCCCTAGTGCTTGGCACGGGCTGATTGTATGGTGAAGTGAGAACTTTTGTACCTTTGATGGTTATATTTTTTTTTGAGATAGTAATGTATATATAAGTTTCACTTAAATTTTGGATTGTTGTATGTTATTTCTTTGGTTATATTCCGAATTTGATTAAGAAACGACTGAATCCCGGCGAGAGTTGGGCAGGCGACCCGCCGAACCCTTTGGTACGCCTTAGGGGAAGGTAGGACCGTCACACATGTATATTTTCCAACTCGACGGTAGGGGTTTTAAAATGAGTTTATGATTTAGTAGTAGTAGAATTTTAGAACTCCACGCCGATATGTAGGTACTATTGTTTCTTGAATGGCATCTGCGGATTTATTTTTTTTTCGACGATTAAAATCTCTTATCTATATGTGCCTTTTTTCCATACTCTTATTTCTGATGATCAATAGGTGTCTGTGCTCTGTAGAAAAAGCAATAGGCGTATGATGACACACTTCATTATTTGCAGAGACCCAGAAATATTGACAGACAGAGCAAATTCTAAACGATGTGCAATTTCTTAAAAAAAGTACAGTAGCTTCGAATCCTTGTATAAAAAAGGATACCTTAATCGCTGCATTAGCACAAGGGAGGAACTGATGACAGAAATTTGGTAATGGTTTGCCGCCACCAAATTCCATGTCGTGACATCAATAGCTTAACTACCTACTCCGTCCGTCCTGTTGCATAGAGTAGTTCGCGTTACGGTTGGTTTCATTAATCTACTTTATTTGTCCCAGTCAATTCGTCCACTTCCTGCAACATGTGCTGATATCAATAATTTAATTATCATATTCTCAACCATCCATGAAAAAAAGCTTAACTTTTTATGTTGATCAGTTTCTAATGCGAACCACAAATTTAGGCCCTAATTATGCAACCAATGCTAAAATCAAGTATCTTACGTTTTCTTGGGAAAAAAAAAATGCCCACGAGAGTTTCCAAGAAACAAACTACAATAGTGCAAAGATGCACATTCCGCGGCATGGCTATAAAAACAGCAAAGCGCAGAGAGGAGAGGCAGAAAATACTCAAACATAGAACTAGCAATTTCTCAAGAGCCATAAGCTTCAGATATCAAGAAAAAGCATTTTTAGGAGCTCCATCCAATGTAGGGTGAACTTGGAACTAAGGTAGTCATATCAATTGGACACTACAGCGCATTTGGTGCAGCTAATATTTTGCAACTCAGTAAAACTGACTAGGCCATTTTCCAGCTAATTAGAGTGCTTCTAAAGCCTTTGATGTGAACTGAATAGATGAATAATCTGTAATTCTTCATAATATATAAGAAGGTGACTGTTACGGAACTGTTGTGGTAGCTCTCTGAGTTACCATGTTTCTCTCATTTGGATTGCTGCAATGCCTCAATGAAGGCATCCTTGAGAAGAGAATTTGAAGCTGCTATTCTTTGCGAGGTGATATCAAAATCAGCACCAGACCTGCAGCAAAAGCAACATGCAATACTCATAAATAGCCTCTTATCATATATATAAGTTAAAGCAATTATAAAATTCAGTGCTATTTCTACGGATGCGACATTTAGAGACTTGGCATGTTTCATTTTGGAACGACATTCTGAACTCCAGAACTACTGGATGAGCAGCATGCAGATCCAATTCTTTTAATAGACCAGGAAGATGTCAGAAGTTCAGAGGACTTACGGATCAAACAGAACACCTCCAGCTTCTTTAACAATGAGAGCACCACCTGCCACATCCCAAGGGCCTCCATATCCAAGTTCATAAAAGAGATCAAGCCTTCCACATGCAATACCACAGAGATTTAAAGCACAGGAGCCACTCATCCGAAGAGACCTCACCTGATGTATTGAGAAACAAGTAATATTAATTATGCAATTTAAAAACTATATTTAAACTCCTGATCCCATTGCAAGGATTTATTTTACCTTGAACAGTAAACTGTTAATTTTGTTGGTACAGGTGTCCACAGTTAGTTTATCACGCTTTGTCCCAGCCTGCTTCCAGGAATCATTCATTCAGTAGCTGGAAGCAAACTAAACATCCACAATTTAAGATGAATAAACTTTATGCTAGTTTGTACTATCTCATAGAATTCACACATGAGAGAGAGAGTGAAGAAGGATCAAATGAAGTCATCCACAATCTGATGCTGCTGGATCAGAACCAATGTCTCGATGTTCCCAAAGGGCAAAGCTATAGCGCTTTTCGAGCTAGTTATTCAAACATGAATGCTTACTGCAAATTTTAAAAGGGTAAAAGAAATAGACAAGGCTCATCAAAAACATAATCTGTTGCTGAAAAAATGTCCATGGTCTTCAAGAACTTAAATTATTACCAAAAACTTCATTCAATGTTCTATTTCTGCATGCTTATGATACGTTCATGTTGCTGAAGAAAGCTGGTGGTGCTCACAAGTATAAAATGAGGGAAGGCCTCAATGTTGTAACCAGCATACATTCTTAAAATGTGCTACAGCTGATGGATGAAGAGTTACCCAATGGTTCCATGAAAAAGATACCAGTATGCGTTTAGCTACATATAGCTGAATACCTACCTCTGTAGCAAGAAGAGACTTCACGAGTTCAGACTGAGAAGACACTGCATATGAACAAAAGGAGTTACTGAGAGGTTTCAAGTTTGCATAGCATCAAAATATAGCACACTAATTGCAGAACTAAACTTACCTTTTATTGGTTTTCCATTCAGAAAAGCTCCTTTCCCCTCTATCCCAGTGAAAAGCTGCAAAGTAGAAGAAAGAGTTTTCTCAACTCAACCAGCAATTTTTTTATTTATTTATTATTATTTTTTGGTGCCACAACTCAATCAGCATTTGTTGCTATACATCTATTGGATTTGCTATTTGTGAGCATGATGAGCATAATTTTGGAAACCCACTATCCACTGGATAAAGGAACCCCAATAGCATGAAGGGACCAAGAAAACAGAAGCATCGTGCTTAACAGGTTTGCAAGATGGACTCAGGCAGACACTACAGAAATTACTCATGAAACATTTCAATTATTTAAGACAGATCCCTCTGGCTTTATTTCTTAGCTTTCTACACATGTACATTTTCTCTAACATTGATAGTTCAAATACCAAAACGAGTAGGTTTTTCGTAATAAAAAACATAGTGTCTCACCTCATCTATAATGGGATTGTAGACAACACCAACTGTTGGAACCTTTCCAAGTGTAAGACCAATAGAAACGCACACAAAAGGGAACCTACGAGTCACCATATTATCAAAGTAAATTGCTTTAGTAACTTGCCATATATCAGAAAGTCTGTCTCAATAGCTATGCTTATTGGCAAGGCCAAATTTTTACCCATGCACAAAGTTTGTTGTTCCATCGAGGGGATCAACAATCCAAGTTGGTTCATCAGTTAGCTCTGTGACACCACAAGCAGCAGTAGTTTCTTCTCCAATGAACTAGCAGGAGCAGATTATTAGAACAAATATTAGTGCAAATGTCATTAAAAAAAAACACATCCTCATCAAGCACAATTCAAACTACACTGCCCAGCCCAAAACAAGGCATACAGAATAATGACAGTTTACCTTGTGGCTTGGAAAATGTTGCTTAAGGTGGTTGAATATGAGATCTTCACATGCTTTGTCAGTTTCGGTGACCAAATCCACCTTCATTGCAGGGATGATAGCGTGGAAGGTAAACAATAACCAATTGTCATTGAGCCTTTAAAAAGAGAGTAAACTGTATACACTATTATAGTTGTATGTATGACACATGCAAAATTTGGATTTCAAATTCAAATTCGGATTATGTGTTATGTATCTAATGATGAAACTGTATATACTATCAGTGTATAGAAAATTAGTCCTCAAAGAAATGTATAGGAAAAGTGCAGGGGAAAAAAAAACCGCACCACATATCACATGCAATTGTAAACAACTAAAAATGGTCCTTGCTCTTAGAATTTTGAACCTCCACGCCCCATTGTAGCAAGCATTGAACATTTTGCCTTCATGTGGGCATCAAGAAACCACATATATAAGCATTCCAAAATCCTGAAAATCTTTGTTTTGTCGTCATTGAACAAATTTTCCCTTATACCGTACCCAACTCCCATTGGCGGAAACTACCATTGAATTTGAATGTAGCGGAAACTACCCCCCCCCCCCCGGGCCAAAAAAAAAAAATCAATCTTTCCACCCACCGTTAATCAAGTAAAAGCACATTAGTCACAATTAACGGCAATCGGTCAAATTTGAAAGTATCAGCAACAAAATCAAAATCGAAAAATTCCCCAGACTCGAAGACATGATCTCAAAAGTTTTGGCCTTTCACGCGAACTTCAAAGACAAAAAGGTGAACATCAGCAGAACAGAGCTCAATGAACTTCGAAGGGGAAACAATAAAAGTTCACCACACCTGGCTTTTATGCTCCACATGCTTGGTCTGGTAGAACCCATTACGAATTAACTGTTAAGATGAAAGAGAAAAATGAAAAGTAAGGTAAACCCAAAATGACAACCTTTTTGAAGATGTTGAAGGCGAAAAAACCATAAAATAAAAGCCTATCAAACAAATTGAAGGGGGTGGGGGAGCTTAGGAAATCAATCAAGCAACTCAAGGGAAAAGCAACAATGGAGAAAGCGTTAAACTTGAAAAGAAGAAAATTGGTTGAATGAGTGTGAGAGTATTCAACCTCTCCAGCTTTCTTTGCTGCATCCACTGCAACGGACAGGAATTCCTCCACTGATTTCAATCAAGAAACGAATTTTCAGTCCCAAGAAACATGTTACAAACAGCGACGGTACAATTTCCTTCACAATCAAATAACAGATGCATGCAAAAAAAGAGGAAAAGAAATTCTAGATGTGAAAACATTAATTGGGGTCCTACCATTTTGGGCCATTCTTCTCTCCTGGGGGAAAATGGGAAAAAGAGGGCGACGCAGACGTGAAGAGAAATGGAGTGGGTGGGGGTGCAGCGGGTTGGGGATGATGGACGGTTGGACGCGCTTTTAGATCCCACTGGTACTCGTAATTTGGCTGATACCAAAACAAGGACTGCCGATGCTTCGTTGCATGGGGGGGATGGAATTGAAACAGGGCAGGCAGCCTCCAACTATTTTGCTAATAGTAGTAGCAGGGGGGTGTAATTTATAGGCATTTTTTATTTTATTTTATTTATTTATGGGACGACTGGTCACACTGATTAGTACTAAAGCAAATTGATTAGTAGCATTTTCACCTTATTAGGTTTTAAAACAGTTCAAATAAAAAATGTTATCTTAAATACAGTTGAGATGAGTCCGACTTGCCAATTTTGATTCCAAATTCAACTTGAACCAATTCTGCTTATGATTTTTGAAATAACAAAACAAGTTTTGATATGAACTTTTAATTAAAAAGGGTTGAACATGATGCTTTTTTAAAAAAAAAAAAAACAAAAATAAAGGAAAAAGGAGGATCAATAGGGTTAAACATGATTGAAAGGTAGATAGATATCCTTGCCTTGGAGATCGGAGCGAATGACATTCTTGAAAATTCTCGCCTGCATTATTTGGTTGCTACAACAACTGGTAATATGCTCATTAGATGTTCCTCGCTAGTCGCTAGCTTACATGAAATGGAAAAGCCGCCCTTTTTTTTTCTTTCCTGGTCCTTAAAAAATCAGCCGTTCTGGAAACCAACCAGATGGTAACATTTGTTTCAATTTTCGTACGGCTAAAAACATGTTTTGATTTTAGTTAGTTGTATGGAGAGAGAGAGGGGAAGCGAACCCCAGAATTTCCACCAAGCAGCCTGACAGAAAGGGAGATGCTGAGGAATATGCCAGCCAGAATTCTGATTCCATCTGGCGAATTATTTTGATTGTTTCCTGTCGAAGGCTTCTATTATTATTCTCGACACCATTTCTCCTCTCATCTGAAAGCTACTTACTATTAACCACTGTGAATGAGAAGCTACTTACTATTAACCACTATGATACTCCCCCGTCAATTTGTCATTTCTTAGGAATGCAATATGAGTCTCCTTTTCCTCTCAAGCCTCGGTGAAACCGTGCACCGGACTGCGACTTTAGGACCTTCTTTAATTGCTCGACAAATACTGCTACATTAGACGATTACTATTTGTTCTCTTTTGCTTCCTTCCATTGACTTGTACACTTAAACTGTCATAATGATTAAAATTTTTTATTAAAAAAAAAAAACCATTCTTCACCTTCCTTTTAAGGAACAAAACAAAAACTAGATCAAGAATTCAGAACAGAACACTACAGTTTCTAAACCATATTCATTTGCTGCAGCACACAGGTTTTTCCTCTACAATGCTCAAGATACCAACAAGTCTGCAAAATGCTTTGAAGGTTTACATCATTCTTATTAATAATACCAGCCATGTACATTCCTCGCTGTCATATATCATGCACCATTCACATTCATATTCACATCTCTCTCTCTTGCTGAATCTATCGTCTTCCAGCTTTGTATCCGGAATATTGAAACCTCCAGCAAACTAAAGAAGAAGAAAAAGAAATGAAAAGCTTTACGAAAAGGGGGTCCATGTTTCCAGATATTCTGTCACTAGAAACTATCGTTGCAAATAAAATAAAATTGGAGGGAAGAAAATAACTCCCGACAGATATTACAATAACATGGCCGTGTCAACTAATGGAACTACACAAAAGCCGCATTCATGGGCCCTCTTTCGGCTCTAGCGCAGCAATTTCTCTGACAACTTGGGCTTTGTCAGCCTCAAACTGTTCATCCTCTGCACCAAGACGCAAACAACTAGAATTAGAATGCGCTAAACCCAATAAGCTCCAGGAGAGGGTAAACCGTCCATGTTTGTTCTCTCTCACCTTTATCCAACTTGAAATCAGCAAAGAGGCGCAGAAGTTTGCTTCTATTTGCCACAAGGATGCTAACGATATCTGGGGGCTTGTGTTGATTGGCAGCGAATAACTGTGGGACAAAAATTGCATTTTTGGTCAGGAAGAACCAACACCAACCTGGCCTTGATTTCTTGGCAAAGCATATACCAGGGTGCTTGAGATACGAAGCAATACCTTAAAAACATGAAATGCTTCAATCTGAATGCTCTTGCTGGATTCCTGCCAGAGAACAAGTGTTTGTTCAGTATGGAACAACAGATGTAACAGATCAAAAGAGACAAAAGAACAAAATATAGTTCACCGTCTACAACGGCAAGGGGCAAGAAAGGAAGAAAAGGGAGTTTGGTGAATGACACATTCAAAGTACAATAAGATTTGACCTTAGCCAATATCTATCTATTCGTTTAGAACAATTTCTTTATTACATTGTTGCAGTAAGATGATCTCCAGACTATTTCAATATCTTTATTTACGCCAAGAAGAGAGAGAGAGAGAGAGAGGCCCAACCAAATGGTATTTCTCAATCAAGAGGAGAAAACATACTCTAAGGAGATTCATTAGAATCCTCAAGTTGTCTCTTGAGCTAACATATCGAGTCATGACAGCTGAATTTGAGCGGTCAAGCAGCATATCCCCCAGCAACTGTGACCACCAAAAGAATAATTGTCTTAAACAATAACTTTTCAAACAGAAATAATAATAATAATAATAATAAATACTGGAATAAAACGATAATTACAATCAATCCTATGAACGCCTAAATTTTCTTTGGCTGATAGGATAAAAGAAGGCCAAATGGACAGAATAAATGCATCAGATGCATGTGCCATGGTATAGCTCTTCAGTTCACTTGAGTAAGAGAATGCAAACTAGAGAGTTAAAATTTTGGAACTCTTAATAACAGAGAGACTCGCACTTCAAAAAGAATGGAGAGAAACCCCTGAACACAAATTTACTACAAGATGGCCCTCATTTTCTCCTGTATGCCTGGCTTTTAGAAATTTTAACAACTATAATTCCAATCCTTTTCTCAATATTCCTCCTAGTTTGAAAAAAAAAAATGTTGAAAGGCATAGATTAAGGAACACTTATGCAGATGCCTTCATTGGAAAACTACTACTCCTTGCATCTCAATAAACCGTTAAGTAAGCACATACACCATTTTCAATCAACATACATAAAATTGAATGGACAGCATTCTCTCATAATATACGCCATAGTGAATATGCAAATCAAATATATCACAGTAAGGCCCTACAGAATGGCAGAATTAACATTTTATTGTAAATAAATATATCAAAGACAAGAAACAAGACTGAGAAATAGAAATTAGATAACCATACAAGGTACAATCACAATCCAAACCCTACCTTGACAGCTTGCCTTCTGGTAATGTAGTTTGGAGATTCAAGCAGCTTTGAGTTATATTCAGCAAAAAACTGCAACCATGAACATTAATCAGGATCCAAAGCATAGCTTGCCATGGGAGTTTTTTTCTACATATTAAAGAAAAGAAAAGAGAAAGAAGAAGGTAACATAGATTGCTTAGCCAAAGAATCATGTTGCACACAGAAAGCAACAGATGTAATAAACCGATACAAGTATTGATCATTGGCATCTTGTGATATCAGATTTCACATTAGATACTGAATAGCAGTCTACAATTGCTCCATAACAAAATGTCAATCCTTGCTAAGAAGAACCATTAGGAACAACAACAAATGGTCGACTGAGATTAATATTCAAAATAGGGGAAGCACAGAGAAATGCTGATTCAGTATTTCAATCATCACATTATTTGTAATCTAAACAACAGCTCCTAAACACATTCAAGAACATTATTAGACGACCAAGTAGAAAAGCTTCCCAAGCATGTCAAAGCAGCTACACAAGAATCATATAATATCATGCCAGATCAACAACACGAGCATCACAGGGTAGGGAGGTCCAGAATTAACTGAATATCTTACAAAAAGTAGAATTAACTGAATAAGTATTGTGAATCCCTGATGCCAAAACATAAATTAAACTAATGCAATAACAAAACTTTTAACAGCTAGACTTACAAAATATCCAAGAAAATCTTTTTGTTGAAGCTCCAAATAGGGTACATTCGATATTTTTTAGACACACAGGCACACTGAGAGAGGGAGGGGGCAACAGAGAGAGATAACAGAATATGCATGCAGCAAGCCAAAATCCTTTACCCAGTCATAATTCTTTGAAAGAAATTCAGCTACAGTTGATTTGTGCCTTGTCAAGAGTTCCTGCAATGTGACGAACTTGTCAAACCTGATGCTTGATAAATCCCAGATGAAATTACAAATGATTGCTATCACTAGTCAAAGAGTGCACAGTTATCACAAGACAACAGCAGAATGGTGGATTGCCAATTGTGGAAAAAGAGTAAACAGCATAAAAATTAAGCAAATGCTATAGAAACTACTCTCCAATTGCAATCCCAGACATAAAACTTGGTCAACATTTCTTTTCCAACATAATTTTATAGAAAAGACTAGCAAAGCACATAGCTTGTAGCACCTTTCTACTTGAAGCATTAGTAGGTACATGAAGCTCAACCAGCAACATAAATATTTACAAATCACTTGAAGAAATAAGAAGAACAAACTATGGAAGGAAGGGAAACTATCCTAAGCACAGCTTATATACATTTGCTTTACACATTAACAGGAAAAAGGACTTTCTGTAGTAAAACAGCTCTTGCGCTTTTAGTCAGAAGCACCTTACCTTGAAAGTTGCTGCAGCATCAGCAGCAATATCGAAATTTGGAAGTTGAATATAATCAAAAAATTTCTTCATATGCTCCGATTCCAAGACATACCTGTGAATGATGGCAAGTTTTAGAATATGGAAGTTAAATAGGTAAAACAGCTCATAAAGAAGATTACTGTCAAATAATCAGAGCCAAAAACAGGAGGCAAACGTATGGTGTTATTTCCCTTTCCAATACTTAAGCCCAAAAATCAAATAAGCAAAATTACAACCAAAACAAAGATTAACTTTCTGCACCTTGCAACAGTCTGATGGCGTATACATTCTCTAAGCATAGCACCATAGTGTAAAGCCATATCTGTATTCTCATAACTGAATAATCCAACATCAAAGATGAATGAGTTAAATAACCCAAAATAAGAAAAAAGACAATAATTCAACAATGAGGGGAAACAAGAAACCCCACTTCTAGTAAGGTTAAGACACGGGGAACAGCCAAAAACACATCTTCCAGAGATGATATTTAGAAAGACATAAATGAATGACTTTTAAGCTGTGTAATTAGAAAGAAAGGCACTTTGCATAAGAGCAAATGTTTGCAACTTAAGATGATGCCAATTAAAACTCAACTATATCAGTACCCAATGTAATGTACATTTTAACTTGCTTTATATACTACACTGTACTGAGATTCAGAGTTTCTTCTTCATTACTTAATTATCACCCCCACGGTGGAAAAAAAAAAGAGCAAGAAAATACTCCCATCAGAAGTTGTTGTAGTATTCTCTTTCTATACATATAAAAGATCACATTCATTTCACAATTACATGAGCTTGCTGAGTTCCATCTCTCATTG
This sequence comes from Coffea arabica, assembly GCF_036785885.1. Taxonomy (NCBI): domain Eukaryota; kingdom Viridiplantae; phylum Streptophyta; class Magnoliopsida; order Gentianales; family Rubiaceae; genus Coffea; species Coffea arabica. Next base: position 42,670,522 of record NC_092326.1, on the reverse strand, counting down.
ACTGGAACTCATTATTGAAAGTACAGCCAGATAAATGCATAATGACATATCAAACTCGACATGAGATAAATTATTTCCTCTCGCAACACATGATGTGGATAAGTAACACAATGACTTCTGTTCAAGAATCTTGTGAAAAGCATATCATTCTAAACCTAGATTAATCGGATTAACATTCCAAACGGTACTGAAACAAGAAAAGTGAAATCCAGGGATTCATCAAAATTCACTAATACAACATTCCGAAAGCTCTAAAACAGCTGCTTACCCGCCTATCAAAATATCCATCAAATCTATGTTTGCTTCCAAGTAATCACAGGCAATCAATCGTGACTGGACCTGCTGCCTCTGCAGATTTGCAACAACTTGAGTAACATCCTTACGGGTCTGTGAAAGGATAACCATGTCAGAATCAACAATGAGCAGAAATAAAAAGTATCCAAATTCCACTTCCAACGCACCTTAAAGCGAGAATAGTGAAAATAGGTGATGATGGTTGTCATCACAAATCAGCACTAATTGGACAGAGTGGATTTAAGAAGAATATCCATCATACTTACCTCCAAATTTAACTTTGGCAGACAGATGATTAAGAGGCGTAGTGTGTTCTCTCTGAAGAACTCCTGGGTCAGTTGCGCACAAGCTTCTGTTACAGGCTCAGCTTCACTATTTCCATAAAGAATTGACTTCAATTCTCTCATAAGCTTGCTTAATTCCATCATCTGCAGACGTCAATTTGAAAAAGGCTACAGTCTCAATAACTAAATAAACACAGATTATAAGCTGACCTACATCCACACACAAAACTCCCACTAAATACATTCACTTCAACAAAGAAACAGGATATTCTTGCCAAAAACCAGAAATGTATACATACAGCACGAAACAGTTAACTATTATAGAATATTAAATTCCAAACTCGTCCTACCATGATGGTTAGATTCTCAGCATCCGATCCCCGACCACTTTCTCACCCCTCCTCATCCAAAAAATTGAAAAACAAAAAACACGGAAGAAAAATTGAATCCAGTTGCAACACTTCCATTCCTATCTAGAACATCTAACTCCACTTCATCTAGCATTTCCCAAAAAAAAAAACCATAATTTAAATTCACATAAAAATGCACACAATTCCATTTAAAAGAAAAACAAATCTAAATCATACCCAGATCAGCTCTTTCCTCTAATTAAACAACAAGAAAAGAAGCAAGGGAAAACCGAAGAGCTAGAAAACCTAAACAAAATAGAAGCGTAAAAAAAAAAGGGAGCTTTACCTTTTCTTCGCGCTTGGTCTCGCGCGTGGCATCGGGGCCGCGATCGACATAGATGAGAAGATCCCGAGTCTGACGAACGAGGTCAGCCGGGGTCTTGGGTTTGGACTTAAACAAGCCCTTCATCTTTTTCCCACTACCAGTGCCGCCACCGTTACCGTCGCTGCTATCCGATGCCGCCGACGATGGGAGCCTTCGAGGCGGCGGCGGCGGCTGCTGCTGCTGCTGTTGCCTCTGAGTCACTGATGCAGCTGACGACGCCGAGGCTCCGTGCGTCGCAGCTGAGGTTCCACCTGACCAGCAAACCCCTATTTTTAATCCCTTCTAATTTCCAATTCCACCCACTATTTATCCACTTTTAACCTCTCCAGATTTGCATTAAAAACTGTTGCTTTCTAAACCTAAATTAAGCTAAAGATATTTGTTTCTCAACTCATTTTTTTCCTTTTTATTCCCATCACTCTCCTGGGTTTGGGGGAAAAAAAAAAAAAAAAACAAGTTTAACAGTTTACTCGTATGTTTCGTGTCGGGGCATCGGTTTATCAGATTCCATCGTCCTCTGCAGTTCTTCTGGGAAATGTACTGCCAGTAGTAATAGCCACTTTGAATTTGCTTAGCTCAAATCTTTGGATATATCTGCGACCACATGAATACGAACCTTTTTGGATTTTATTGCAGCATCGAGAGAAAGCGTGACTTGTGACGCGGAGCAAGCGTTACAACGATAATTTTAAATGAACCCCTCATAATAAAATAGGTTTCCGTTCGTCGTCTTAGACAACAAAATTTTTTGGATAATTACAGAAACCTCCCCTGAGGTTTCTGATAATTTCCCTGAGCTCTCTTTAAATTTTAAAAATTACACATACCTCCCTTAATTTGATAGTTTTAGTAATAAAATCTTAAAATAATACTGACTTAGTCAAATTTTTAAGTAAATACCCAAAATACCCTTGTATAATGAATTTTAATTTACTTTCCTATAGAATTATAAGATTATCTAATATAATTGTAAGGAAAAGATGCCAAATTTTTCATGTCCATATATACTATTTGATAAACAAATGTAATAATAATTTTATCACTACGATAGGATACTTTTGATGGTATTTTTTTATGGATTTACAAGATAGAAAATAAAATGTTGAAATAATTGATTCAGAGTTTATAAATTTTTTGAGTAGTGAAATTATCATAATTTAGTAGTGATTTTGGGCATTTCTTTTTTATTTATTGTTAATTTTAAAATCAAAAAATAGAAAGCAAAGATTAGCAAAAAAATCGGATTACGTATAAAGTTAACTTGTCAAAAAAATCATTACATGAGTCGGCTGATTTGTATCTACTTACATGAGTTGATAATGCCAAACCCCTTGTATTAGTTTGAGAACCCTGAGACAGTGTAATTTTTATTTGTCTTTTTCAGATCTATTCTTTAACATCTATATATGTTTGATGATATAATTTCTGTCATTAGTGTAGATTTTAACGAAATTATGATGTTTTATCGAAATCCACTTTTGAAATCAACTTCGATGCCAATTTTGTTGCTGTGATTTTTTAATGATATCGATCATCGGAAATCAACTAGCCAGTCAAAAAAAATTTTTTTTTTTTGAAGCACTATTGCCCATTTTGGGACCAATAAAACAATCAGTACTTACTTGGTCTTGATTAATAATAATAATAATAAATATTTAGCGCAACAACCCTAATTTAGAGGACCAAAATATAATGAATCCCTAGTTTATTATGAGAAAAATCTAACATTTTAACCATCTAGCGTATATTTTTCAAATTAACCATTTCACACAATGATGATCGTAAAATCCCTTTAGTTCAAGGCAGACTCCAAATGAGGAACCATAAATCCAATCGTGATCTAGTTAAATCTCCCTAGTCGGGATGAAAATTAGGTACTCCAATTTGATTATCACCATAAGGATCTGATTTTGGATAAGCTCCAGATTCTTTCGTAACTTTTTTGATTAATCGTTAGCTGTTGTGGATAATTATATTTTACTGGGCTATTAGTTTGACGTTCTTCACTTCAGGGAAAAAAATATATATCTTATCTGTTAGACTCTAAGACAATGACATCTTTGAAAAACCGACTAGTTCCATGAGATACAGGCATGAAATTTGAATCAAACCACTCAAGATTTCAGCTGATTTTACTTGATCGCCTTCTTCACGAGTGATTTGAAAAAGAAAAGGAGTTGCTCATATATGTACCACTCGTTCTGTGTAAAAGTCAGGGCCCAATGTGGTCCAACATTTTCACTAAACATGCAGTTAATAGTTATGTAGCAATCCTTTTTTCTGACGGAATGTTGTGTAGCAATCTACTAGTCAGTAACAACTGACAACTCTTTTTTTTTTTTTTTTGGAGGGTGGAAAAGGGGGAAGTGTTGAAATTGATGCATAAATATAGAAACATATGGTCAAATCTTACAAGCAGAAGTTAGCAGGATCTTCACAAGATGGCCTGTTATGAAATAGCTTTGTATCCCGATTAGGCCAGAGGTTCAAGCAACCAAAGCAGAAAATGGTGCCCCAAGGGATTTTGATTTTGATTTTTTGATTTACACCTTATAAGGACTGCAAGCCACAGAATGGATACTTGTCTTCAGAGATAATTTTGCATAACTGATTTGAGATAGTAGACCCTCAAAAAAAAAAAAACTTTTTCTTTTCTGAGAAGATAGTAGAACCACAATTTTTGTCGGTGTGCTTATCCTGTTATCAAAGTTACAAAAATAGATTGAACCTTGCTAAATATGTACGGGGAAAGCGTCCAAAAGATAACCAACACCTATTTGATGGTTTCTTAACACCCCTACTTCACATACATTTCGCACATCAGTTGGTTATCCCATGGAAACCGCACCCCAAGTGCATTCTTGATCCTTCACCCACCCATAGTAGGCATGCTGTCAAAATAAGCCGAGCACAAGTAGCACCATACTCGAGTTTGAACTCACCCGAAGGATATGAGTGTCATTTAAACTCGAACTCGAGTTCGAACGAGTCAAGGAACTCCAACTCAAACTTGTCTAGAGGAAGTTGTAGAAATACTTGACAAGACTCGAAAACAATGCCAAGCAGGTATTGTCCATTTCGTGCATGTGTGTGTGTAATATTTATCTTTTAATTATTTAATGCAATACTCGATAAAAGCTCACCGAGTACCTGATTCTTAAGTTTGAAAAAGACCTGACAGTGTTTTTGAGTAGCTCTAGTTCAAGTTGAGCTACTCGATTCAACATCACCCCTACTCCGTAATGCGGTGGCCCTTCCTCGCCCCACCTAAGTTTGGTCCCTAGGATTTCATTAATTTTTTAGGGCTTTCAGTAATTGCCCAAGTAACCAAGTTATGATGGCAATGCAATTGACAATTTTAAAATCAACACTTTTTTTTTTTTCTTCAAAAAGTGGGAAGGTTTGAACCCAAAACATTCTACTTATAATCCCTCCCATTTTACCACCAACCCCTCCCCCTTCATGAATAAACAGGCTATTTGAATCTCATGAATCCAAACAGCCTTGTTTAATTTCTTTGAAACAATAAAATTATTTGAATCAAGATTATTTTGGATCAAGATTGAATTGTACGAAATGGGTGCAACTTAGCTCTATTGAGCCTGACTATGATCTCACAAATTTGATATTACTAAACTAAGGTTACAAGCCCATGAGAGATGATCAGCTCCCAGTTTGAGTTCGGTTTTAAAATTTCAACTGTTTGTCATTTCGGGGTCATCGTCTGTTTCTCAAGGCTAGGTAAAAGTGTGAAAATCGGCGATTCGGACGAGAGACTGATCATAATTGGTTGAATTTATTTATATCTATCTAACAAATGCATTAAACTGTGTATATTCTCAAAAGGGTGTGGGTCCACCTAATTACCCAAATTGGCCTGCTTAAAATTCACTTACTTTTTTGTTTTCTTTTTCTTTTTGATTGTTATTTAATTAGAAATATCGATACTTTATTACTATTGGTTTGATAAGAAATTCAAATTTATCCACTCAACACCTACCAAAAAATTAATTTTGAATGTATAATTTAAAGGAAAAATCATTCAAAAAATCATTCACATTTCGTCAAATAAATTTTTTTGTCCTTCACTTTTAAAACGGTAACTTTACGTCCCTTACAAAATTAAATTAGTAAAATTTGATCCCAACCTCAGTTTTCTCTTAGTTTTTACTCTAAATCCATTACATGACTCATATATGGTCATTTTTTTATTGGCAAAAAAAATTACTATAAATCTTATTTATAGTCAAACAAATAATCCGATCTAAGTATATTTATTTTTGCTCATAGGAAAATAGAATCTAGCCTGAATTATATTCCTTTTTCTCCCTAAAAAAAAGTAAGATCCGATCAAATATATAATCATTATTGTTGCCACTAAAATTGTGGGATTTGACATTTTTTATACATAAAACATGACTTCATGTGGGCCACGCTGTGATTTCAACTAAAAAGCAGTCGAAAACTTAAATTGGAACTAAATTTTGGTAGCTTGAATTTAGAGACGTGAAGTTAACATTTTACAGGTGAAGGCTGAAAAATTCATTTTGCGAAATGTAAGGGATATTTTGAGTGATTTTTTAAATTTTAAATGGACATAAATGGGTAACGCAACTCAACCTACTACCCACTAATTAAATTGGTCTAATCGAGTCACTCATTTAAACCCTTCAAAATGTATCACACGCCTAAACATATTCATTAGCGAGTGGAGTTGGATGGATCAACCTCCAAGCGTAGGCAAGATAGGCTGGTTTATCTTTAGACAATATTTTACGATAACTGAAAAACTAAATTAAATTAGGTAAGGATTGCATACATGATCCGAGCAGGCCGGCCCACAGTTAACAATGGATGGTAGCGAAACAAGAAAACATGGGGAACTCGATGATAATGACAATGGTCATGCACATAGAATGAGATGATTTCCCAACTGGTATTCTAATTTTTCATGCTTAATATCAATAGATCATAAGATTTGTGATTCAGCGGTAATTGGAGACCCCTTTTTATACGGTTTTCTGATGCTTGGGTTGGCTGCTTTGGGGAAGACTTCTCATTCATATTATTTTATTTTTTTTTTTTTTTTTAAAAAAAAAAGAGAGAGAGACTTCTGATTCATAAGCATGGCGTTAATTGTGGGCTTGACCCTGGTAAGGTTGCATTCCCAGATGTAGACTGCACTCTCTCAGTCGTTCTTAGCATCCCCACTCCACCACTCAAGCGACAGAGACCGCTATTAGGCAGATCATTTTGGCTTTCTTCAGGCAAGGTTCTAGGATTAACTAAGAAAATAAAGAGGTTCTAGGATTAACTGAAAAAAAAAAAAAAAGATTTAGAGCAGGATACACACAGGATTAAATTAAACAAGCCGATAAACAAATGAGGGATGGATCAAATAAAACGATGTATTATTATTATTATCAGAAGCAAACAAGTGCTTCAACTCTTGCAAATGTATGAAAGCTCTTGTAGTACAGTACACTTCAAACATCTCTCATAGTCAAACCACAGTTTTAAGCAAGAAATACACATGATTATACATACACCTCTCATGCCACAGTTTTAAGCAAGAAATGCACATGCTTATTACATCCTCTTAAATCTGATCAGGGAAGTTTCCTGAAGGAAGTAAGCTTCTTGAATTTGAGCCAGGGCTTGACCCAAACAATGGCCTCGTACAGATTTGAAGCAGTGCCATCCAATGCCTTTATCACAATCTTGTAATTTGTGCCGGCCACCACTTGCTCCTGCGCCTCCACCACAGTTTTAAACTCCAACTTGGTACCGGCCTCCTTGTTGTGCTCATCTATGGCAAATTTTCCGTTCTCTACCACCTCTGGGTCCTTGGGGTCAGCCTTACTCCAACCGCCGACTAAGGCATCTTTGGGGCGACCACCCAAAGCCGCGGAAGGGACGTCGGAGAAAAGACAGATAGCTGCCAGGGTGGTGAGTAGGAGGAGATGGGGAAAGGCAGAAGCCATTCTTGCAGCGTCGGTTATTGGTGTTGGGGCTGATGGATGGATGGATGGATTTTGAACGGGCGGTTTCAATCTAGTGGGGGCGTTATTTATATCCCTGATCAATTATAGAAAACATCCTCCGTGTTTGTTACGAAACAATTTATTGACTTCATTCATTCATTGTGGTAAAATGTTTAATGAAAAGACAGATTTTACTTTCCTTAATTAGTGGCTGTCCTTAATTATAAGATCAGTACGATGATGTTATTTTAGCGTCGATGGCTGGCTCAATGCCATACAGCCTGAGCATGACCTGTCCTGCTGTCCTTGGCTCCAGTTTAGATATCGACCACAGTTCCATTTTGAACCGGAATCAGACCCTGCGGGAATTGGAGTCAAAAACCATTCCCGAAGGCTACGTTTGTTTTGATGTTTTATGCGTTGGTACTGGTGAATGGGTTTCAATTTGACTGTGCTGAGACGTAGTAATTTATCATCATGGAATCTGTATTAAATTGTGAATAAATGTTGTTCTCCTGATTTTTTTGTTACAAATAATTATTTCCTTCCTTTCTTTTGATAGCAGTTATTTCTTTCCTTTTAAAAGTTGAATAAATGTAGAGGTTGTGTTTTCCTTATTAGTGGCAAAACATGTGGACCTTCGTTTAATCTCTATTGGCAAAATATGGAGTCCGCCTGAACATGACCTGTCCTTGGCTCCATCACATCTCCAGTAGAAAACGTGTATAATCATCACGTAATTTGGCTCTAGCATCCTTGGAGAAAACCAAGAGCAGAAATTTTTATAATTTACTAAAATAAACGAAAAAGAAGACGACGCCACGATTTAAAATCATACGAAGCTTCCATTGAAAACTAGCTGAAAATGCTGCAGCAGCGTTCTCCATTCATTAGTAGTGCATGACTATTTCCTTAGCCCTACGAAGTTATCAGAATCTTACAAATAAATACAGAAAAAAAAAAAAATTCTAAGCTTGCGTCTAATAATAGATGCAAATGAAAGTAAAGCTTGCTTAATGAATAAACAACCACCATAATGGCTGGCTGAGTGCTCAAATTCGATGCCTGTGCAGGAAGGGACCGTTTGTCATGTGTACAACTTCTTTGTCCGTTCCAAATACAACAGTACCTGCAAGAAGAGACAGTAAAGTAAATGTCAGAGAATCTTGTTCGTGAGAGGCCGGCCTGGCTACATGAGGATAAAGTCCAGTGCCTCAATCAATTCTACTGCATAAAAAATGAAAAGGATCATTAAATTACCAAGAGTAGGCATCAAAATAGACAGCGCTAAGGTGCCAGCAATCTTGAGGGGCAATCCGGTCTTGATCATGTCCGGAATCTCAATATGTCCGGTTGTAAAACCCACAATGTTTGAAGGAGTTCCTGTTGGGAGCAAGAAAGCAAACTGTGCTCCAATGGCACCTGGCACCATGAGGAGGAGTGGGTGCAAATGCATCGTCTTTGCAATTTGGATCAGGAGTGGGACCACAAGGGTCGTGGTGGAGTTATTAGAAGTGAATTCGGTGATTGCCCCGCTAATCAGGCAAACAATTGGAGCAATGGCCAAGTATGGGGCAGCCTCCAAGAAATCCAGAGCCTTGGATAAGATGTCTGCCAGCCCGCTTGACCTCACTCCATTAGCTATTGCAAAACCTGCCCCTAAGAGTAGTACGATGTTCCATGGCAGCTTCTTGCATTTGTTCCAGTCCATTAATCTCTCTCCCTTCTGCTTCTTGTTTGGAATTATGAACAACAGGGTTGCCATCATCACCTACGCACGCATCGCAGACCAAGCGTTTAAAGCTATCTAAACAGAAACTACTACTTTAATAAATATGGCTGGCAAGAAGCCAAGAAGCATCAAGGTGGGATAACACTTACACTAACAGTTCCATCACCAGCGCGCCCCTGGAATAGAGCGCCCCATCCGGGAGTATCATCTGTGATGCTTCTCGTCATCCATAACAGTATCAATATCTAACAGTAACAACTAGCCCAAAATCAGAAATCAAGTAGCTCAACATTTGATCACTAATTAAATCCAGACTAGACTTACAGAAAACACGGCTAGAACCATCTTTTCAGCAAAAGCCATTGGACCTGCACAGTAGATCAGATGAAACTTTAGACTTGTAATCATAAATAAAAATTGAAAGGGCTTTCTTCTTTTGGAAAAGAAAAAAAAAAAAGAAGAAGAAGAAGAAAGAAACGATCTGCTCTTGAGCAGAATAGGAAGCTGTAAAAGTCCCGGGCTTACCAAGCAAGTCAAGCTCCCTTCTTAAGTGGGATTTATCGAGATAGGCTGAGAGAGCTTGGCCGGAGCTCTTCCTGCAGTACAACAAGCAAAGTATAGCCCACAAAACAAAGAAAATGAGCAAAGCCAGCGGGAAGCCGAAGAAGAACCAGGTACTGAAGCTGATGGGGTCGGCCTCGGGGAAATAACTCCTCCACATCCCCACCAATATGAGGTTGACACCTGTCCCGGTGAGCGTGCTCATCCCCCCCACGGCGGCGGAGTAAATTACACCCAGCACGACAGCCTTGCAGAAATTAGTGACTTCGTTGGACCGAGTGGGGCCCGACGGAAACCTGTGCAAAATTCCAGTAGCCACGGGCATCATCATCACCGCCGCTGCCACGTTGTGCATCCACATGCTCACAAACGCTGTCGTGGCACAAATCCCCAGCAGAAGTAACGGTGGATTCAAGGGATCACCACAAAATACCAGAGTTATCTGCATATGGACCCCCAAATAATGCAAGTCAAGATTAAAAAAAAATCACCCAAAATGTTCATCATCATCTTTTTTTCCTTTTTTTTTGGGGGACGCGGGGGGGGGGGGGGGGGGGGGGGGGGGGGGGCGAGGTAAGAGCAGGACAACATGGTACTGACTAGCTAGCTAGCAGTTTTGGTCCTGTGATGATGGATGGACGTGGGTTTGATGAGTCAAAAGATGGGAGGGGACAATTAGGTTCACTTTGTCCTCTCCCTCATTAATTAAAATATTCGGAACAGAATTAGCAGTAATTGATCGCTCGCTCCATTTGCAATTGTCACTTTGTCCTCTCAACTTGATATTTATGTTTCAAAATTTGCCCACAGTTAGTTAAAAAAAAATTAATGCTCAAAAAATAATGAAATAAACTAATTTGCAAAAATAGTAGTGAAATAAGCTCAACTATGACGACTACAAGCCATGGGAATAGCCACTAGGACCCCTCCTATCATTTCAACCTTTTCTTAAAGTAGACACTTTCGTTCTACTTCCTTCTGCTTCACAAAATTCTTGTTAAAAACAGAAAATTTAATTGGGCACACAAATATTATCTGTGGTTGGACGTGAGCGGGTGGAAGCAAAAACGTCCATCAGGGAAAAAAAAAACAAAAAACGGCAAGCTGACACAACTGGAAAATCCCAACCAGTAGAACGATCCAAAATCCATTAAAAAAAATTGGAAGTTAGAACTTCATATCCATTCATTCCAAGTTTTGAAATATTGGTTTCATAACTCAAACCATAAAATCCAAATGAAAAACAAAAAAAAAAAAAAAAAGGGAGCAAGAAACATGTACTTAATTAATTGATGGGTACGAGGAGGACTCACGTTCAAGGCCAATCTTCTATGTATGTTATAGTGCTCAACAGCCAGAGCAAGTATGAAGCTTCCAAGGACGAGGGAAATCACATCATCCATATAAGCTTCCGCAACATCGTCGCAGGAAGCAATCCCGAAGAGGGGAAAGAGAAAGAGGGGCGACATGGAAGTGATGGGCATCGGAACTGCCTCCGTGAGCCACCAAGCGAACATCCACGCCAGAACACCCAACATGTTCCGGCTGGTGGCGGCGGTGGCGGTCCCACTACTCCCCGGACCATCAAATTTTACGCACAGGCAGATCACGGCGCACAGTAAAGGGCCTAAAAGAATGAAGAAGTTCTGGAGGGTGAAGACGGATTGAATACATGAATTCAGGCTGTGGGATGACCTGACAGTGATTGAATCAGACATTGGAAGCAGAGGGGCTTTTGAGTCGTCGGGGACATTATGATGCCTACTCTCATTGCCATCCATTTTACTCTTGCCAAGACAGGATCAGAAAAGATGACAAATCAATCAAGTTTCCTCTGGTTTAGGCTTGTGATGAGCTAGCTATATATGCATGCCAAAGGTATGGTAATTGGTAACTGGAACCGGTGTGATGGGTAAGGCTAGAAGACTAGAAAAAAGTATTGGTGTAGTAGTATCGTACTGCAGAGAGAAGTCGTGGAAAAGTTTTTATTTGCTTTATCATTGAAAAATTTTTGCTTTAATCATTAACTCATTTTCAACCACTTGCATACATCTTATTAAAAAAACGGGTAACAATAATTTTTTTTTAAATTTCTTTGACATGTGCTTTTTCTTTGACTTATTAAAAAAACGGGTAACAATAAATTTTTTTTTATTTCTTTGACTGCCCTTTTCAAGTGTTTTTATTTGACTTAATGTAATTTTGCCCAGTTCACTTAATATAAAATCTTGTTTAATATAAATAATTATATTTACGCTCAATATGAAGAACAAAGTGAATAACAGCTGATTTTCAAGTGCATTTTAACCATAAATATTTTTTTAAAAAAATGCATTTTGAACTGCACTCCACTTAAATTTTTTTTTTTTTTAAAAAAGAGATTGTGAATAAAAAAGAACATCCTTCAACTACATAAGAAACACTTTGCAACTTTACTTTTAGTTCCCTTCTCAAGTGCATTTGGGAGAAAAAAGAATAATAGTTGATTTTCAAGTGCACTCCACTTAAAAAAATGTAAAAAAAAAAAAAGAAGAAGAAGAAGAAGAAGACTTCATGGCTTTTTTATCCTTTTTCCTTAACCAATGTAGTATTATTTACTTGTACTTTTGCCCTGCTAGATTCCTTTTGTATGGTTGCCCACTCTAATTAGCGGGAGAGCTTTTGTTGGATGCGATTCAGGCCTTTAATCAGTAAATAGTGACTCACATAGTGTAATTACTCCCTTCTCCTTTAAGATGCTACTTAATTACATGATCTTTTTTCTTCTTAATCGTATTTGTATAGCATTCGAGACTGGTTTGCATCAGTTTTGCCCGCCGCTTTGCCTTTGGCTTTGCTTATCATTCAACTCCAAAATTTGGTTTCAGTTTTACAAGTGGTTAAAAAAAAAAAAAAAAAAGCACCAGAAGACATTAATTGCTCTTTTCTCTTCATCTGCACTGGTTTTTTAACTTCTCTTCAGGTTCTCCTTCCTGGCTTTCTTTTGTTTTTTTGTGCATATTTTGTATGTACATTATCTATCTATTACACATAGATGTACCTTGTGCATTATTGCTGCTCGTTGCTGTTTTGTTTCTTCCATGTTGCTTCTTCTTTTGTTTTTATCTTATTCTTGCTCTTGCATGTTGCTTCGTCTTTCGTTTTCATCCTATTTTTTCTTCTCTCTAAGCTTTAAGTCATTAATGTCTTTAGTTTTTTCTGTCATGTTGCTTCAAGTCACTGTCTTTGGTATTTTCTGTCTCAGCTATTTGGTGTCTTTTTGGACATTTATATCACTTGTTTCATTCTAAACATCCTTTGATTTGCATTGCAATATTTTAATGTTGTCTATGAGCTATTTTTTCCCTCGAAACCTTGTTTAGACAGTCATATTTTTTCCCAAAAGAATTTCTACTTTTTCTGTGAGCATATTTATTTTTTTAACTTACATATATCAAATTATTACAATACATTTTTTTATTAAAAAAAACTCTAAAAAATAGCAATTCAAATAGGAGGTTTCCAAAAGCAACTCAAATTTATCTTTAGCCCACATTTTGCAAGCAAAATTAGTAAAAAGATAACGGCCACACTGACATACAACTATTTGTTCTAGATAAAGCACAAAAGCTCAAGAAGAAATTAACAACAAACATTTTAAAAAAAAACTAAATAGTATCTCTTAAAAGATAGTAAAAATTTACCATTAAATAACAACCATAATATATATATTTTTTTAAATTTAATATAAATAATAAAAAGTGAACCCATAAAAAAATGTATAATTTGCTTATTCAATAATCAAATTTTCCGGCTCAAATCAAATATTGAACACTTATGTCGTGTACTTACAATATATTCTTTGCAGGAACGAGTCAAAATTCATCACACACGTAAAGGAGAACTTTTGATTATAAATGAAGACAATTAATGCATCGCATATCTAAATCCATACATGTGTAAACGGAAAATTTTTAAATACAAATAAAAGGACTGTATCGTATATCTATCTATACTCGCTTGTGTAAAAATATATATATATATATATATATATTTTGTACGTATATATATATATATGTCCGAGTAGAAATCTGCAAGCGCAGTCGAGTCGCTGCGCTGTCCTTCCTGACGTGGAAGATTAATCGCTACAGCCAGACAAATCGCTAATGTCAACCAATTGCACCTCATGAATTTTTCTACACACAATCACAACAAGTATTTACTCTTATCCAAAAATACGAAATTTAGTGCGTCAGATTCTCCTGCGAAGGTTTAGAAAGAAAAAAAAAAAAAAAAAAAAGAAGTTATCATAAAATGTCAATAATTTATTCCACATATGCAGTTACGTGGAGCCAAGGATGACATAAAAACTTCTACTACCGTGTATCTGGTATCATCTGGTGCAGGTGCGTCTGCTTAAACATTTTATTTTTTTTTTAACATAATAATTCTCACAAGCGACTGGATTCGCATCTTTAACAATATGAATCCTATCTCACAAGTAGGGCTGCAAATGAGCCGAGTCGAGTCGAGTTTTGAGTTAATCGAACCGAGTCTCGACTAAATTTTACCAAACTTGAGCTCAAGCTCGAACTCGACGAGCCGGCAAATTTCGAGCTCGAGCTCGACTCGAATCAAGTCGAGCCGAGCTCGAAAAAAAATAAAAAATAATTATTTTATTTTTTTTAAAAAAAATAAAATAATATTTTTTTCTTAATAAATAATAAAAATATTAAGGATATATACGTAATTTTACTATGAAAATAAAAAAATAAAAAAAAATATATATAATATACGTAATTTTATTATTAAATAAAAATAATATATATATATATATATATATATACCCAAACTCGCGAGCTAACGAGCTTAATATTTTGAGCTCGAGCTCGACTCGAGTTTGACTCGAGCCGCTTGCGAGCGGCTCGATTCATTTGCAGCCCTACAGTCACAAGGTCAGCTCGATTCGTTTGCAGCCCTACAGTCACAAAAGGTCATTATATAGAGGGCGCTTATGATGTCGATTTCAAAATAGGAAGCAAACGCCTCCTTACGGTTCGTAGAGGCAGTAGTATTATTTACGGTTCGTAGTTGTCGACCAATCGCTACTGTCGGTCCACCTGTAACTGCTAGAGCCCCATCCGTGGTGCCACGTGGTGGAGGAGGGCTGCCGACCGTGACATGTCATGTGCGGGAACTCGAATGAATGCCATCGCGTAACCTTAAAACTGCCCCCATTGGATTTCCAGTTTTGTTCTGCATGTAACTATCAAAATGAAAAGTGACCAGTACCACATACTTTGGGATGAAAATTATTGCTGCTTCGGCACTTCCTAAATTGGAGTATAAACTAACCGTGTGATTGAGGAACAAGTGCCACTTCCTCGGTCTCATTAAAACTGGAGAATCGTAAGGATCGGACGACTTCTCCAATAGCAACCAAAAAGTCTTCCTCGGATGTCATCTTTTTAGACTGTTTCAATGTTCAATATAGACTTAGTTTTTAATACAATCAAAAAACTAAATTCTAGGGACGTACCTATAGTTATTTTTTGATTACAGAAGTAGTTAACGGGCATATTTGGTAACTAATAACATATTTATTATCGAATAAATGAAATAATTATTACGTCTATAAGCAGCTGTATGAGTTACTTTCGAAACTTTTTCTTTGACTATAACTTGTTTGTTATTGATTTAAATTTAATTTGCTTACGTTTGATTATTTTTATTTACGTTGATTGTTTAGTTTTAATACTCCTAAAGCCCCTAGTTAACTACTACTCTTAAGGAAATTAATCGTCCGATATCTGAGGAGATGATCCTGATACTTGAATTTAAGATTGTAGAGTAGGAATTTTAAATTTTGGTGTTTAACACCCATCATCAATATAGTCATAATTTCTTTATTGTGAATTGCTTTGTTTGGAGAAATAGAAGAAATATGCATAACACGTGTTTCTTTGTGTTTAGTCTTTCTAATCCCTATTTACTAGTCTTTATTTCTCTCTCACTTTAAGAAGGCAAACAAATAATCTTGTTATGCACGCTTAATTTGAGATCAAATCGAGAATCGACTCGACTAATACAAATATTTATCAACAGTCGTTTCAAATGCATATCCTTTTTTTTTTTTTTTGGCATGGACTTCTCAACCTCATTCTTCTTGTCAAACACTGCCAATAATATGACTAATCGGGCAAGAACCGAACCTGCCAATGCTATGTGGCTCCCAAGAAGAAGGAAAAAAAAACCTGCTGATAAACCTGTGGACGATGCGTGGCCTTCTGTCATTGGATACACTTGGCAGGCCTGTATGGTTAAGTCGTAGCCAATTTTTGTATTTGGAAGAAAATACTTTAACAATTGCCAATGAAATTGATGGTTATATAATCAGAATTAAGCAGGCAGGCAGTAGTGTTGCATCCGAGCTGGTGCATTCATCTGCCAATTTAATATAAATATAAGAGGATGAGACGTGTGGACTGGCTAACATGTATCAATCAGCTTGATCCAATAATGCACACATGACGGCCCTGATGACTGACTTAAGAGGATGACTTGGACAAATCTCAATCTCCAATAATATTCATGAATTTTCTGCATTACATCACAGCAACATTTTGATTATTATTATTATTTTTTTTTTTAACAAAAGGACCAAGAAGGCATCTCTCCAAGGTTTTTACTTTAAGGTAAGCAGAGTTGTCAGGTGGTTCAAGCAATAAACGACCAACAACAACGAATTGAAGCCAAATAAAATAATAATGAACGGCCGGCCAAAACAATTGGAGGCTAGTCCCTTCTGATTTTGGATGAATTTGTGGTCCGGGATCTGCCAAGGGATCAATCTGTAATTTTGCCTCACATGCAGGCGCAGGCTCAGACTTCCGGGGTGTTGAAATGCCTTGAATCAGATCTTCGACTTTCGTTGAGTCCGTTTTAGTTTGGGTCTCGATTTTTGAGGCTAATGGTCCAGTACGTTTTGGTTATTTAGTTGTATATATATATACACCTTATATTCATTCTGTACAAAAATATAGTATATATTTCGAATCCTAATAAAAATTTGATTTTTTCCAAATTTGTTATTGCTTATTCTTGTTTGTTCTTGCGTTCAGCTGCATCTGTTTTATCACGGCGGTTGAAAAATCAATCTTCGACTAAAATCTATAACTACACCACCATACTACTGCATAATGGATCATTCTTGATGCAAGGCTTCTGTTGACCAAGCATTTGAATAATAATTTTATATTATTGTTTGCTTCCTTTGTCATCCACTTACACGCAAAATGTACTAACACGAAACTGAGTTTGATTCCGAGGAAGCAAGTGGTGAAGGTCTCATTCATTCGCATGGTTTAAGCAAACTTTTCTTTTGCAAAAGAAACTACTACTTATTATGTATAGTATAGCGGCCAAATTTAAGACCAAAGGAAAGAAAATCAATTTTTCGGGTGCATAAAATAAAAGCCAAGATTGCACATTTTAAAACTAGTTTGGATTGTGCGACTGGGGAAGCAAAGTCAGTTGTCTAAAATTTCTTTCAGTAGACTTCTGGATTGCCACCGAACAGCCTTACTCCATTCTGTCAGTTCTCAGCCAACAGCCAACACAACAGCCAAAGCCAATCTTTAATTCTTTCTTCTGTGGAACAAATGTCAAAACCTTGGAACATGCAACATAAATTTGCATCAAATGTTCCTCGGCTTGTAGCAGTAGCAATTTATAAAACTTCAGTTACTTCCCGGTTCCCATGTCGGTTTTTTAGAATTACAGTACATCATTTTCTTCGGAGAGTTCAATAATAATAATAATATGTTATTGACTTATCTCTTATCTCGCATTGGAAATTGGAATTATACTGATGTGGTGTTGATATTGAATGCATAAGAGATTGACTACTACTCTCTCCGTCCCACTTTGATAGTCCCATTTTTTTTTTCACACAGTTTAAGAAAAAATAGTTAACTTTGTTGGAAAAGTAAATTTAGATTACTATTTTTCTAAAATACCCTCACATTAAATATGGTACAACTTTATGAGAACTTGAATTGATGGTAAAAAAAGAATCAACTCTCATTAAATGGGGTAGGTTTATAGTAATAACAACTTACATTGAATAAGGGTATTTTAGGAAAATTAAAATACAACTATATTCTTCAATTGGAAAGTGGACTATAATTTGGGACAGACGAAAAAGGAAAACGAGACTATCAAAGTGGGACGGAGGGAGTATAACATGACACGAAGACCTAAAGGAGATTATCACGGATGTTTTCCAACCTTCAACTTAAAACAAGACCGGTAGTCAAAAAAAAAAACATGCAAAGGGTTCCAATTAACTGCCAGTCTGTTTAATGCAAGAAGCCCAACTGATTTTGAGTGATTTCTACTATATGGAAGCCGGCAAAAGTGTTCGTTTGGGCTTCAGAATTTGAGATTCGAGGTTTCAAAGAACTGTACCAGCCCAAGAGCCATTCTGTAGGCGTAGGGTCACAGTATAAGTTAGATGGCCTGCACGGTCACACTACCCGGAGAACGGAGTCAACAACTGGGGCCCAAAAAACATCAGCAATCTTGTCAGCATTGTATCAGTCACCAAATGATATTCAAATCCATCACCGTTCATTTTTCTTTGTTTTGCCTCTTCTGCTCCTGCTCTGATTTATACTAAGAAGAAGAGGAGGGAAGGCCGAGAGAGGCTAATTAGGGAATCGACGTGGATGAAATCACCGTCGAATCAAATAGATACACTGCTGTTTATTATTTACCCTAATAAACACCTAATCATCTACACTGAATATATTATTACAGTAAAACTTTTAAAAACTCCAAATCTTACGCAAGCAAACAAAATGACAGCGGGAAAAGCTTGAAGGTGGAAACTTCCCTATGCATGACCAACCTTTCTGCAGCTTGATGAGCTGTCTACTCATCTTTACCACGAGAAAGGCGAAACAACGCGTTGGACCAGGTGACCAACCCAGTCCTTCTTTTGCCCTTTTTTGGGCGGCGGGGGCCGGGAATGGGGTGTGTGGGCCTGTGGGTTGGCAGTGGTACACTTTGGATCCCTCGATCACGATTTCGAAATATGCTCCCCATCTATCTATTGGCACTGCAGACATGGAAAGAGGAGACACCCACATAGACTATGGAAAGCAGTCCCCAATAAAACGTTGGAATTTTTTCTTAAAAAATAGCAGTCCCTACCTATCTCCTTTTTTTTTTTTTTTTTTTTTTTTGTGTCCAAGTGGTAGATTCAAAGGGGTTAATAGGAAATTCGGAGGAACTGAATAGTCATCAATCAAACTAGACAGATAGATGCCTTTGCTCCCATTGATAAATATTTTCAAAAAATTCTAAAGAAAAATGCAGGCCAAGGAATCAAGTATTCCAGAGGTGGTTAGGAGTCCTGCCCCCATCTGCTTCCACTGTAAATGTAATAGCCCACATCACCTGAAAGACTATACTATACTCTCAAGTCTAGTCTAGTTGTAGATAATTGGACAATTAATGGGGTACTTCTCTCTACCACTTTTTTATCAACTTCTCTCTACCACTTGGCGACCAATTTTTCCTACTCCACAATTTTTCAATCCACCACCATCTCAACGACAATGACGTCCATCCGACATTCCAAGTATGTTTTTTTTTTTTTTGGGGTCAACCATCACAATTTACTCTGCATCTCCTTCTACTCTTAAGTCTATCCTAGAAGGTGATTCAATTGAACAAAGAAAAATTAATAGAGATTGAACTATCTCCTTCTACTCTTAAGTCTATCGTAGAAGGTGATTCAATTGAACAAAGAAAAATTAATAGAGATTGAACTATGAAATCATACGAGTGCATTTTATGCTCATGTGAATTTGAAGGAGCTACCGTATAATCTAACAGAGTAATATGAATTTGAAGAAATAAGATAGATCGAACCATTGGCTCTGTTTGGATTGTAAATTATTTGAGATATTTTTACTGTAACACTTTTTGTGATGTGATGTATGTGAGATAAAAAGGTAATTGGGAAGATAAAAAGGTGCGTTGAAAATTGTAATGATGATGTAAGCAAATAAATTTTGACTAATAATTCTCTATCCAAACAAACCCATTAATATTGGGATTGAACCATCGAACAAAGCCATACCACACTCCAATCTATAGTATATTTATTTACTAGAGTAGCATCCCGAGGTTGGAAGACTTAACCAATTCCTTCAGGTGGCGTTTGGTTCGCGTACCATTGAATCAAACACCAATTTTTGTACCAGTGAACCAAACACCAATTATGATATGGAGTTTATTCCATTCCTTAGTTCAGATACCTTTTTACCAAACGCCCCCTCAGTCTCTCTCACGACTGACTAATCAGCTGAAGTGCTACTAAATCGGCCCTTCGTCCGCGTTTACCAAACTTCATTTCCCCTCTTCCAAGCCCTAATAAAGATGCCCAATCTTCCGCGGGAGCTCATCACCGACATCCTCACCCGGCTGCCCGTCAAGTCCCTCCTGAGATTCAGGTGCGTATCGAAACCATGGTGCAGCTTGATTGATAGCCGTAGTTTCATCAAAATGCATCTGCTTCAGTCCAAAAAGACTGGCTCAAATTTGTTCCTCATGCTTGGATTCTTGGGGATTTATTCTGTTGAGTTGGATTCGCTCGACGCTGCCAATAGGCTTCGCCCGCCATACTCCGCCTCAGATGTATCCAACTCTTGCAATGGCTTGATCCTTGTTTTGGCTAAAATCCCTTTTATTTGGAACCCCTTCACTCGAAAGTACAGGGAATTACCGGCTACTCCGGTCGAACAACCGGTTGATTTTGAGGTTGGTTCTGCTTATGTGACTCATGGGTTTGCTTATGATGCTGTGAATGATGATTATAGAGTGGTCAGGGTTGAGGAGTTTAGAGGCTTTGATTCGGAGTGGATTAGGTCTGAGGCGAAGCTTTATAGTTCTAAGTCGGATAAGTGGCGAAAGATCCAAAATTTCCCTTATCAGCTTCCTTATAAGCGGGCCTGGGGTGCTCATTTGAATGGTGTTTTGCATACGGGAGTGAGAACAGGGGATCTTGGTTACTTCGACTCGTCGATTTGGGCTTTTGATGTTCGGACTGAGCAGCATTATACCTTGCCAAAACCGGATTTTACAGGTACTGATCTTGAGTTCACTGTGGAGGTCTTGGGTGGTTGTCTGTGTTTGGTTCGTCCTCGAAAGAGGTATCGAACGGATGTATGGATAATGAAGGAATATGGAGTGAAAGAATCTTGGACTAAATTGCTAACAATCGCGCCTCCACTCGTTGAGCGGTATATTACCATTGGCCCGTTGGCTTATTCAAGGAACGGTGAAGAGGTTCTCTTAAACCACGACGATAAACAACTTATTTGGTATGATTTGAGAAGGAAGACTGTTAGGAATGTCTCTGTTGATGGTTTGCCATTTGTCTTTTATGCTGAGGTATGTGTTGCAAGCCTCATTCAGCCTGATGTCTCCGGAGAAGGGGATGAAACTGAGGAGCTACGCCAACAGGAGAAAAGTAGAGTGAAAAAAAGGTAAGTTGTTTCAATTGTCTAGAATTGTTGTGCTTTCTTCCGAGGCTATTCTTTCTCTTAAATACACATTTGCATGAACACACAGAAATATTACATATCATGTATACTAGGGCAAATTTAGTTCCTTGTGCTCTTCTTGTGCTTTAGGCTTCGTAAGTGTGGCAGCATGACTAGTTGAGATTTTAATGATTACAGGTCTGGTTTTTTTCCCCACTGGTAATTACGGATATGAAGAAGCTGTCTGCTTCTATCTTTGTTAAGTCTTGTTTTTATCTCTCACACTGCATCTGTAGGCCTCACGCCGCATGCTTAATTTTCGCTTTGTTCTACTAGGGTTGATTTCCTGTCAGAGGGATTTAAACTGGTGCTATGAAAAAAATTGGCAGCAACTGGAGCGAACCAAGCTGGTAAGGTGTTTACTATTACACGGTATAATAAGTTTTGGATGCAATGATGACGTTTTTGAGATGATTGAGAGGGTGTTAATTTTATCATAACTCGGTAGATTTTCCAGACACAATGTTTGTTTTGCATTGAAAGAACTTTTTGAAACTAATTTATTCTCAGGGAACTTGCTGAACAGATGTGACAAGTCTTTTTCATACGGTTTTTCATGGATTGATGAAGTGAAGACACTGAAGAATAATGCTAGTCGTTTTCTTATGTAATCTTGAACTTTGTAGCCTCTTGTTGTAAATATGCACCTGATATCTTATTTTAACTGATGTATTTAGCTTTGGACTACTGAATACTATATCGATTGTGCGCTGTAGCTAACGCTAGGAATAATTATGCAATGCAACGCTGATGTTTTTAAGATGATTGAGAGGGTGATATTTTCATAATTTTTCCGACACAATGTTGTTTTGCATCAAAAGAAAGTTGGGAACTAATGCATTGTCTGGGAACTTGGTGAACAGATGTGAAAGTGTAGTTCATACAGTTTTGTACGATTGATGAAGTGAAGACAGTGAAGAGTAGTGCTAATCGTTTTGTTATGTAGTTTTAAAACCTTTTTTAGCCGCTTGTTGAATATATCCGCCTGATATCTTGTTTTGGCCAATGCATTTAACTTTGGAGTAGTGTGTGTGATATTAATTGCGTGCAGTAGCTGACACTGGCGTTTGTGTTTTTGCAATTTTTATATATCAAGGGACATGCTATAGTAAAATGTTGGTGATTCTAAGCTAAGAAGTTAGGTTGTGTTGCAAGGTGAAATGATCATTGATTTATGATGATCATCTGGAAGGCAGTTTGATGGAATGAGCTTTGTGCTATTTGTGGTGACTGGACAGAGCAGGTTGTATAATTAGGGCTTTAAAGAAATCTGGAACATGGCTTCACTTGGCATCAACGTTATCAGAGTCCCACTGTGGTATACCTGAACGAAGAAGAACCAAGACCTTGAGGTAATTCTCTGTTTCGACTCTCTTTGTTGGTCTCTTTAGCGTGTAGATATATTCTTTAAGAGTCAAATTATGTGTGAATGGGAGGCAATTTTGATTTCGCAAGATTGACAGTTTTTTGAAATTTTTTTTTTTAAAATAATAATAATGTTTTAGCAATTTTTGGGATTGGAAAATGTTTTTGTGAAGCAACAGGTTTTTTTTTTTTTTTGGGCAATTAATGGGGATCTAGACAGGTCTTGGCCATTCTAAACTTGATTTTCCCTTCTTATAAGGAAGCTGGTCAGGGAGAGCCCACACCGGAAAATGATGTTGGTCAGGGAGAGCCCACGCCAAGGGAAAGATGTTAGGTATATATTATTGTGTATCACGCGTTGCACTGTACACCATATACTCTGCGGAGGCAATGCAACGTGGCGATTTATCCACCATCTCAACCAAATGGTAGTGGATCATTTCTTTGGTAAATTGTGACGATTTTCAAAACAATCATAATACGAAGTTTGAAGAAATGACCTACTACCATTATGTTGTTCCGGGTGAATGGTAGGTGATTCGATAGATGACGCGGTCCCCCATTGGTTTGGATTGCAGCAAAATTTTTACATTTTTTGTAAATATATTTTTAATTATTTTTTTTAATCTTTTTTTTATATATATATATACACACACACACACACGGAATGTTTACATTATTTTCTTTTAATAAAGACTTTTACAAACTAACAATTTAGTTTTGAAATTTGAGAATCGATATGGCTCTCCTGACAATTATGTGGTTCAAACAAATGAATGATTATTGAGTCAAAGTGGCAAGAAGTTTGATAGATACTTCCTAAGCAAATGGGTTCTTGGATTGAGAAATCAACGTTGAGAGAATCATTCTCCAAAATGGTACGACAATGCTCGACCCTGGATTAATCGACGAGCCTTAATGTGATTATTGGACATTGGAGGCTTACAAAAGGTTTAAAAAAAAAAAAAAAAAAGGGTTTGCAACTCCAACAAAGATGAACGTCATTAATAAAGAAAAGAAAAATAAATTCAAAAAGCAAAAAAGTGCGAATGGCATTGAGGCCATCCGGTTTTGCTAGTTGCAACTTTACCTTTGCAAGATTCGGGGGGTTCATTTTTGTTCCCTTTTCCGGCAATGACAATATTTTTTTTTTCTCTCGGGAGAATAGTTTAAAAAGGTTGTGTATAAAAGATTAGTAAATATATGAATCTGATTAGATTAAAGGTGTGTTTTGATATTTTTTTTTAGATTTCTTTTCTGCAAGTGGGGTTCAAATCTTTAACCTATGGCTCAAAGGAGGACTTAATCATTTTTTGATGGTGACCGAGTCAAAATTCAGTGGTTTTTGGGGGGTAATTTTTTTTTTTTTAACATGATAAATTTTATTTTATACCCATTCTTACTTTATATTAAGTGAAAGGGATGCATCTAAGGGGATAAATGGAGAATTCGAAAGAGATTGAAATGCCACAGAACCAAGTATCCGCTATGAAAATTTCAAGAAATTTTGGACAAAAATATGGATCAAAGGATCGAATTTCTTCGTCCATGTCCGAGAAAAGTTTTAAAACTCTCCTATCCAACAATTATTACTTGTATAATTGGTTGTTTCCAAGGATTAATTGAACCGTACAAAAGTTCATGAATGAGGAGAAAAAGCAGAGTGCCCACTGCCCACTTCTGACAGCTAGTAGATTCCGATTAGAAGTTTGTGGTAGGTACTTTTTATGTCCTTTAAAATTCAGATCCAATAGTTGTCGGGTAGGAGGAAGTGGCAGTTGGAACAGTTGGGTGGGGTGGAAAAGTTGTTGAATTTGGGTACATATTCTACCCGATACACAAATTTGGGTACATATTCCAAACAAGGACTTAGGTCCTGTTTGGATAGCAAATACTTTTTCGTGAACATATTTTCTTATCACCTTTTTATCTCACGTATATCAAATCATTATAGTAATTTTTCTACAAAAAAATCTAGAAATATGCAATCCAAACAAAACCTTTAGTTCTTGTTTGGATTGAAGTTATTTATAAAAAATTTTTTTAAGTTTTTCGTAAACATATTTTTAATCACTTTTTTTTATTTCACACATATCAAATCATTACCGTACATTATTTTTAAAAAGAATTGAAAAATGTAGAATTCTACATCCTATAGCGGTTCATTTTCCAAGCATCAGGCTTGAGATTCTATTGGCTATTTTTGAGACTTGCCCTCCGATTAACTTGTCCTTTTTCTCGTGTAGATTTTCTAATTGAGTTTAATTCTTAAAAGGCTCGTTACATGAACTTGCACAAAAAGCTAACATCTGTATTCGATACTGCAGTTTATTTTTATTCTTTAGCAATTTCAACTTTTTTTTGTTTTTAAAGAAAACTAGTCCTTGTCTAACCAAATATGAATATCCCCAATACATAATTAACTAGTGTGAATACCCGTGCTACGCACGGTGCTGATATTATTGAAAAAAATAAAATGGTGAACAACTAAAGGTGAAAAAATTGAACCAACAAAATTTAAATGTAATATCTGTTTAACAATAGTTTGAAATATAATAGAATGTGTATATCATTCAAGAACTGTCTTTTTTCGAAAGATGGATCCCGAAAAAAAAATTAAAATTTATATTAAAAAAGGGAATGATATATTTCTACAAATGAATGCAATTGAATGTTGTTAAAATGAAATACTTACAAATACTAAGCATTCGATTTGATAATCTTTCTTGAAGGTGCGAACACTCTTCACACCAATCCACTTTTAGTACGAAAGTCAAAATTGATAATTTAATTAACTATGTTGAATTTTGTGGAGTATGTACTACAAATGAAAATGCACGATCTTTGACGATATAAAAAACTGTATATTTACCATGATCACGCAAAAGTATTGGTGATGCGGATGGTTGCCGAACTTGAAGAGAGGCAATATTTTCATTTCTTTGATCGAGAAAAAATATATATATTAAATCAAAAATAAATAATTTTTTGTATTTATTTTATGTGTAGTAAGTGATACATTGTATGAGAATTGTTAACAAAAAAATACAATAGTTAATATAGAAGTAGCATCAATAGAATTTAATACAATTGTGTTGTAATCAAATGAAAATTACGCACCAATAGAATCGTTATTAGCACTCATGGTTAATGAAGTAATCCCTATATAAATATATTTTGGTATATGTAGACCCCCCAAATCCCGCAAAACCAATTACCACTTATTGAAAACAAACCAATAAATGCACTAAAATGCCTCCCATCTATACCTCAAATTGCACTTTAACCCATGAATTTTGTGCGAAATCATCCCTCTAATTGCTTTTGTCCTTTTCGGTTTTTTCACATGTCGCTAACTGCTTCATTCCCTCTGCTATCACTTGTATATTTAAAATCAATTTTTAATATTAAATAAAAAAGAATGTATTAGTTTATAATATGTTCATAATATAGATAAATTATTAAATTTGGAAAAGGGCGTATGTTCTTATAGGCTTATTTTCTTTTTTTTTTTTTGGGAAAATGAGTTTGTTCTTGTAGATTTTTTTTTTTATTTTTTGGATACAGAATTGTTTTTCAAAGATTTTGGTTCGTAGTCCCTACTATGTTTAAACCATCTTTTAATATCCAATTCAATATTGTCTTTTAATTTGGCAGCCTCTATAATTTTTAATTTATTCTTTTGGTTTAAGTTCAGTTAGAATTCCCAGATTTTTTTTTAAAATCACTGTCTTGAGTCAGGTAGAGCGCCGAAATATGAGTCAGGATTATTTCTTTTGTGCAGTTTCCTGATATCTGGTATGATATATAATTATGTCCCTTGGGTTTTTTTTTCATATAGATATCGTTAGGTCTTTGGCATCACTACTGAACATTATCCAAGTTTAGAAGGACGCGTTTTTTCTAATCCAGTGGATGCAAAAATACAAAAATATAAAGAATGAAGGTAATATTGTGATTCAAACTCTAAAAAGTAGGATACCATCATTCAAGAAGTTTCATGCCTTCTTTAGCATCTCAAAAAGATGCAACATAAAACAGTTATTTGAATGTTAATAAACTCTCTTTCTACCAATTTTGAAAGGCCAACCATTAAAAGTGAAGTGAAAATTATTGCAGTCAATGCAGAGAGAAAATGATAAAGAAAAGAAAGGCTAGAATGCAATTTTGCCAAAAGAATTTCTGACGAAATTAAAAATTAATCCAATTTTAATAATGGGAGTATAGTGCCTTAGTTATTAGTAGTATCTGAATTGTTTTTCTCTAATTATAAACCATTTTTAATTATTTTTTATTATAAAAAAATATATTTTTTTATTTCATGCACGATCATTTTTGGAATAAAATTATGAAAATAACTATCGTAACACCTTTTTTATGTGATAAATGTGCAATAAAAAATAATTAAAAAATTTCAGTAATACAAACAAATAAATTTTATAATATACAATTTATGTTAGAAATAGTAAAACCCTCAATCATGAATCTATACCATTCGCAATTATATAAGCAAGCAATACCTTATGTTAGAAATGCGATTGTGATTTTGTGTTTATATTTTATCTCACTATTGACTATCTTTGCTTTACAGTATAACAATAAGCAAACAACCGTTCATAGGATTTTGTAAAAAAATTTCAGAAATAATGGATGATCAGAAAATCAATGCAATATCATTCATGATAAAAAGCAAAGCAAAAGCAAAACATACTTAAAAGGCAGAGGGGACTGACCTGAAAAATTAAGTTGGCAAGAATATACTTCCAATTCTCCGCAAGAAGGTTGAGTTCTGCTAAAGTCTCTGCACATAATATCTTCCATTACTGCTCATAAAATAAACAAAATCAATACATTTACAAAATGAATAGAGAACAAAAAACAAATAAGAAAATGAGAGAGAGTGGGGGGTGAGATAGTGGGATAGTGGGAATAGAGAATTTGTAGGAGTGGTTATAGGATGAGTTAAGATAGTGGGATAGTGGGAGTGAGATAGTGGGAATATTGATGGGTGATAAGGTGGGTTATAACCCACTACATTTTATGTATTAAAATAAATACAAAAATCTAGAAAAAAGAATGAGAAATTTAGGGGTCATTGAGAGGGTTTCTGCTAAAAATCCCTTCCTGAATACATATAGATATAGATATAGATGGTGTTTATTTATTTTTGGCCCTCCCACGCTAACTATCATAGAATTCAATCACCGAGGAGGGCTGTTTTAAACTCTGATCTTGACAGCGATAGAAGTTTTTTTTGAATTAGAGAGTTCTAAAACTTTCTTCTTTTGGTTAATGGGCTTGGCCCGTGGTTTGGCGTTTGATTATTTGAAGAACCACGCTTTCAAAGTTGAAAGCACACAATTGATTTTAATAATTGGTAAAACCACAAAAAAAAAGATAAAGAAATCAATAAAATACATGTGTTATTGAAATAATAAATGGTGAATCATTGATTTTTTTGGGTCAATTATCAATAATTTAGGTCCCATTTGGATTGCATTTTTCGTCATTTTTATTAAAAAATTATTGTAATGATTTGATGTACGTAAGAAAAAAAAATTATAATAAAAAAATATGATTACGAAAAATTTGGTATTACTCTACTCATACGTTATGACATTGGTACGGTCTAATTGGGCTGGCTCGTGTAGCGGTCAAGGCGAGCCACCTCCTCGGGTAAGATAAATGCACTCGCACACTCTTTGAATTTTTTTCTTTGGTTGAATGCGTCGTTCAGTTCTAAATAAAACATTTATATAAGCAAACTACTACACTAGTAATATTTTACAGATGTAACTAACCTGGGCCGGCCACCGCACTTTGTAATGTCACGGGGGTCCCGCTGCTGTCCCCAACAGATTGCGTACTACTAAAGCAGGCCAGTAGGCCACAGCTCCAACAATAAGCAGCGGCACGTGTAGCCCTACACGCCTCTTTTTCGTCACAATCCCGCAACCACCCATCCCATCCCATCCCATGCCATCCCTTACTTGGCCACCCAAACCGAAAGCACCGCTCCGACCTACCCTAACATGGTGGATTGTTTCTCCGTCAGGCTGAAGCATATCATCCCCTTCAATGTCTCCTTCTGTGTGCTCCACTCCTCTTCCCTTACCCTCGCAAGTCCCCAGGATGCCGAATCTCCCCTGGGAGCTCATCCTGGACATCCTCTCCCGTCTGCCGGCGACATCTCTCCTGCGATTCAGATGCGTTTCTAAGCCATGGCGCTCTTTAATTGACAGCCCTGATTTCGTCCAGATGCACCTGCGCCAATCTCAGAAAGCCGCCGGCACCACCAATCGAAGCCTCATCCTTGGGTTTCTGGGAATCTATTCCATTGACTTGGATTCCCTCGACTGCGCCCGCCCTCTCAGGCCCCCCTTTTCCAGTTCTGATGTGTCGAATTCCTGCAATGGCTTGGTTCTTCTCCTGGGTCAAAATCAAACGCCTTTTCTGTGGAACCCATGTACCAGAAAATACAAGACTTTACCCGATTCCCCTCATGAATATCCTCCTCCTGGGATTCCTGTGGACTACAACGCTTTGTACAAGAGGTATGGGTTTGGCTATGTTGCTCAAGACGATGATTATAAAGTTCTTAGGGTTGTCGAATTTCGATCTCCCGATTCCACTTGGATCGGTTCTGAAGCTAAAATCTATAGCCTGAAAACCAATTCCTGGAGAAGGGTTGATCATTATCCTTTTCCTCTCCCCCGAATAAGAGGGTGGGGTGTCCATGTTAACGGGGCTGTGCATACAGTCTTATCGCTCGACAACTATTACCAAGAAATTGTAGCTTTTGATCTGAGGACTGAAAAGCACTATACGATCCCAAAACCGGATCTTTTGCTTGAGAACGTTGAGTTGAGTGTGGATGAAATGGCTGGGTGTCTCTGCTTGCTTGTTCGCAAAAAACGCAGGATTAATATATGGATCATGAAGGAGTACCATGTGAAGAGCTCCTGGACTAAGCTTTTGTCGATTGCTCCTCCTCTTATTGATGAGCATTGTTCTCTTATTAGCCCTTTAGCTTATTCAAGGAGGGGCGACGAGGTTCTGTTGAATTGCGATGATGAAAAGCTTGTTTGGTATGATTTGATGAGGAAAACTACTAGAGACGTTGATGTCCAGGGTTTGCCTTTTAGGTTCTACGCCGAGTTTTTTGTTGGAAGCCTTCTTCCTCTTGAAAATGGCTGTCGTGGTGGTGGTGGTGGAGAGGATGAGATTGGCATCACGAGAAGGGCTACTAGACAAAAAAATACAAAGGTGAACGACACCCGGAAGAAGAGGTACTAATAAAATGGAGTCTAATGTTACTAAAGTCTTGGTCGCGTTATTTAAATGTAATTGCTGTTCTGTTTCCATTGAATTTTCCACGGGTACCAATATTACTACTATTTTTAACAGCCTTTTGGAAATACTAAGGTCAAAATTATATTTCTTTTGGAACTCCCGATTTTACTTCATGTGAAGGTAGATCTGTTCCGGATTTTCAAGACTTAGAAGGTAGTAAAAAATACCGTCAATTTACTTTTTTTTTGGGCTGGTGGATGAGGGGTGCTATGAATTTACTTCTTTATCCAAAGCTGCTAAATTGGACATAAAAATATATAAGAATAACTCTTCTTTTCTTTCAGATCAATCTGCACTGTGAACTTTGTCACATGCTTCATTTAGTCTTTAGCTGAATCCTGAAACACGGATTTGATAAGGTTTGGGATAGATACTGGATGCTGTGACAATTTCACACTGGTGGTATTACAGCTGATATAGCTAGGTCACTGCCCTCCTTTGACCTTCCGTAACATATCCGCCCCTGATTGCTAGTTCTTGAGTAAAGACCAACAACAAAGTATAGGTGAGATGCATGCAAGAACAAAAGGGGGAAAAAGTGAAGTTCGCATGTAGCTAGGATTATTGACTTCAGAATATTGAAACTTGTTAAACTGGTAACTGATCAGTGGGCACAAACAGAAAAAAGAATAGCAATAAAGCCCTGAAGAACAAGTCAAGTATTTGCATATGAACAAGTGCATAATAGAAGGTTAAATTTTTCTTCCTCTATTTGCCTTCCTCCTCCTAGTGGAAGCAAAAGTTTATATGAGTTCTCTTTCTCCTCCTATTGGGTAGCTCTTTTTGGTGATTATTTTGTTTGGGAGCGCTCATGTTTTCAGTTTTTACAGCTCATAAAGAACAGATATCTGCATTAACCTTCCTGGTCAACTCAAGATTGGTCATTACTGCCTCATTCCTTTGGTTTTAACAAAGAAGGAAGAGAAAGGAGGGGGGGGGGGGAATTTACTGTCTCTACAGAGAATCTTTTGTTTCCCATCCCATTGAAAGAATATGACCTTTGGCTTAATCTTACTTACTTTGTTTCTCAGGGATGATTTCCTGTCGAAGGGATTTAAACTGGTCCTTTAAGACTCCAGCTATGGATGTTTATGGAGCCAAAAATAAAAGTAAGTTCTTCAGCAATTTTATGGGAGATTATAGCATCTGTATGAGCCGTACTTTTTGATCTTTACTAAAGGAGTTGATTAATAGTTTTTCTCTAACAACAACACTGTAGCAAAGACTAATTCTATATCGTTTATTGTGGTGAGTTACTATCTGATGAACCTTGTAACTTTGTGACAATAGTATTGTTACTGACAAAACTTATAATGCTCTCTCAGAAGAATATGTTCTATAATGGCACAAAATCTAGCAGACAGTTTAAGGACAGAGAAAGAGACAGGTAATAACTCAGTCAGAATTTTGAACCAGTTTTGTTCTTGTTTGTGTTATTTTAATGAAGTGCATCTGCACATTCCTGACGGTCTTTAAATATCTGTCTCTGAAATATGTAGAATTATGTAGCAGGAGTGCGAATAGTTTCTCATGGAAGCTGCTAAAATGGATTTTCTGATGCTTACGATCCTCAATTCATTTGTTGATGTCTCTAGTCTGAACATGCTTCTTTCTCCTTTCTGCCTTTTCAATTTAGAGCTGAACTTTCTGTCCCTTTGAGGATTATCCTTCGGTTATGCTGTATTGAATTTCATGATCTTATGCTTTGGGAAGGAGTGTCAGCTGAGGTGAGCATCGTCTCTGTTTCATACCTCTTTGACTTATTAATGATAGGAATGGACAGTTTTTTGAAACTATACCCATGAGGGATTGGCATGCACTCAGAATTCAGAGCAAGCAAAGGCTGAAAGATAAAATAAACAAGAATAGAGTTTATTAGATGCACGAATAGAGTTTATTAGATGCACGAACTTAAGTTGTGATGTTCCACCGTATTGCCCTTGCTAGAATCTTCATGATCAGTCAACGTCCCAGCATTAGTTTATGGATGATGTGCCTTGGTTGTGGCGAGCTGTTCTTGGCATTGGATTCACAATCATAGTGGATATGGGTATAGCTTTTGGTCATGTCATTCGTGACTACAAGATGCTTAGATGCCATCTTTTAGGATTTTACTTGTAGATCTATGTTTAAAAGACTGTTTTTTTTAAGAAGGGAAGGTTGTGCAGCTGAATAAAACTGTGATGGTATGCATTCTCACCTGGAAATTACACGGTTCTTGAGGGCCTTTTACTTTTGTTACTTTCTTGCTGGGATATTGTTGGAGTTGATTATGGGTGTTGCACAATTCCAGGTTTGCTTGATTTCTTGAGCTTGTTTGTTATGTTGGTGGGTTGGATTGTTTCTGGGTGTTGATGCGAAGGATGTGTTGAGTTGCTGGAGCTGGAAGCCAAAAATTAGAGAGGGATGCTTTCTGAATCCATGAGCAGTATTTTATTGAATGATCAAAGCATGAGCTGATGATTGTATGATGCTAGATTTAGTGGTGTTCTGGTTAGAGCTGTTGTGGCCGTGAAACCACTTTCCATCATTTTCGTTGTAGTTGCTGTTGGGGTTTGCTCATCAACATTATCTTGAACTCGAGAGTAGTTCCTGTAATTAGACTTTTTCTTTCTGACCTTAATGTTCTCCATGTCTGTGGACTGTGGGGGGGGGGGGGGGGGGGGGGGGGGGGTTTAAAAAAAAAAAAAATTTTTGATGTACTTTTCATATGGTGAAGTTAAAAACTTTAGTTGTATTTTAAATTTGTTTGATGAATTTCTCTTTTTTCTCCATTTTTACCAACATGGATCCTACAAATTTCAACTCTCCTAAAAATTTAACTCATTTCCAATGTATAGTTAATTAAACTTCAAATGCAAAGTTAATGATATACACTCCAACGTCAATAGATATTCTTCCTGCTTAAATAGATATGCTCTCCAATCCATAGTTGTTGAATTTTAGATAAACACATGTTACAGTAATTAATTATATTTCAAGTAATTTCTTATCCGAAAACGCTCAAGTTCAAGTATATTCCGGTGCATGAGTGTATTATTTATTTATTTATTGAATAGTACACTTTTCATGATCCAATGCACTAGTTTAAATCTACTAGTTATTGGATATATAGACGGCACAAGAATAGGCAAATAAGAAAAAGTGAGAAGAGGAAAATAAATACATGGAATTTTTAATATATAAAAGAAATATTATTTGCACTCCCATTTTTTTTTAATAACATTTTCACTATTATTTTTATCACGTGATTTTTATTTACTAAACTATATAATACAACAAGTGGTGAGAGTGCAATTAACCAAAAAATGGTGTGTAAAGAAAATTTTCTTATATAAATAGATCCAAAAACAAATATCTATGAGCTGATTGAAAATTTAAAAAAAGCCCAAACAAGTCCTCTTGTGCGTACGTGAAATTCGTGCGCTCAATCCTATTTGGGCCCAAACAATACTATTTAGTACAGGATGATTCGATTTCGACCCAAACAAGATTCTGACACAAGTCAGATTGGTCCCACTTGCATTATTATGAGTTTTTCAAAAAAAGTTCTTTTTTTTTTTTATTAATACGATGAATTCTATACCATGGCTGCTTCTACTTTAGAGGGAGGATGATTTAAAGAAAATCTAGGGGAGATCTAAATAAGTCAGGGGAATTCGGTGAATCATCACAATATTCTTTTCTTTTTTTTTTTTTATTTTGTAACAAAAGCTCCCAAAAACTCTAATCCAAACTCGGCTGGCTTATAAGATGCTCTACAAGTCGGCAGCGCGCATGTTAAAAGTTAAAACCATCGCTCGCTGATTCAATTTCCATATGTACATGTGTATTAGTTTGATATGTCAATATCTTATATATTTGTGCGTGTTTATATATATATATATATATTCCCTCCGTCCCATTTTAATAGTCCTGTTTTCCTTTTTCGTCTATCATAAATTATAGTTCATTTTCTAATTGAAAAATGTAGTTGTATTTTAATTTTTCTAAAATAATTTTATTCAATATAAGTTGTTGTTACTATAAACTTATTCCATTTAATAAGAGTTGATTCTTATTTTACCATCAATTCAAGTTTCCATAAAATTGTACTCTAATTAATGTGAGAGTATTTTAAGAAAATAGCTACCTAAATTGATTGTTCCAATAAAATTAATTACTTTTTATTATACTGTGTGAAAAAAATCTGGACTATCAAAGTCAGACGGAAGGAGTATATATTAACCCAACAATGGCCTTATAGTCGTCAGTCCCATAAGTTCTTCTAATACGAGAGGAAAAAAAGCTGTTGGATAACATCATATTTTTGTTTTTATTAGGCATAAAAAAAATAAATAAAATAGGATTTAGAAATAATTATCCAAATTCACATCAATCCCCAGAACCTTAAGCGTTAAACCACCCTACAAGAAAACTCATCAATATCCAATGTCCACAATAGATATATATATATATATATATCATAATTGTCAAAATCGCGATCCGGATCGTAGGATCGTACGATCCTACGATCCGGATAACCAAAATCGATCCGGATCGTATGCAGAGTCGCAAATCATATTAATTTTTTGCAGGATCCCATAGAATCGTAGCAGGATCGTGCAGGATCGTGTAGGATCGTAGGATCCTACAATTTTTTTGTAAATTTGTGAAATACGAAGCTCCATTTTGCAAATAAATGAAAATATTTGTGATATATTTGTAATTTATCAAAGAATTGCAACCTTTAATTGCAATTAATAACTTTTGGTAGGATCTTACGATTCTACGATCCGATCCTGTGAAACTAAAATCGATCCTACGTAGGATCCCGATTTTACAAACCTTGATATATACGTAGACGTAGATAGCCAACATCGGAATGGGGATCAGTATAAAAAAGGAAAACAGGGTCAGACAGGCTGAGAGTAATAAATCATTAAATAAAAAACGACACCTACGAGCAAGTAAGCAAAACGAGGCGCGTGTGATAGCGATATGTATAACGTGGAAGATAGAGAAGAGAGTGAGACCGTCGTAATCGTAATGCGTTGCGGCAAAGCAGCAATCAGTCCTCTTTAGTCATTTCAACTAATTCCTAGGTCTTCTAATTCCTCTTTTCTCACTGTTCAGTGGTTGCGGCTGCGCTAGTCCTCTCTCTCTCTCTCCCTGGCTATGGGTGAGGTCTGCTCAGTCCCTTCTCATGATCGTCAATCGTTATCACCTTCCTCTTCTTTCCTACACACTCACACATTAGTCCCTACTCCACCACCCCGCCTCCTTGCAGCTTAGCTTTTCGTCCCATGGCCTTTCTCCTTCAGATTTATTGAATTCCGATTCGGTGGGTTTCGGTCCATCCCCTTTTTTCCCTTTCTTTTCTTTTTGTTTTGGCTAAA
The DNA here is from genome assembly GCF_036785885.1 of Coffea arabica. NCBI lineage: Eukaryota > Viridiplantae > Streptophyta > Magnoliopsida > Gentianales > Rubiaceae > Coffea > Coffea arabica. Next base: position 42,635,242 of record NC_092326.1, on the reverse strand, counting down.
ACCTCTCACCTCCTTTCCCAAATGTCCTCTCGTCTCGAAACCATCCACAATTGGACCGTCTCCACCACCACCGCCGCCAATTCCATCAAGCGCAAGCTCGACGACTTTCACAGCGACTCTGATGATTCCGACGACGACGACTTGTTCTCCCTAGGAAACTCCTTCTTCCCCGCCTTGGCCAGGATGCGAAAAGACCATCTTGCCCCTTCCTTCACCTGCCCCCGTCCTCTTCTTCCCTCCCAACCCTCCCGATCATCTTCACCCTCGTCCTCGGAATCATCAGCTGCCGCCGTTGCCTCCTCCGATGAAGACGACTCCAGCGGCGGCGGCAGCAGCGCCTCCTCCTCCTCCTCCTCCTTCTTCGCTCCTGGACTCCAGTTCTTTGTACGGATGCTCTCCGGCGGTAAGACGCTCGTCATCCACGCCGATCCTTCCGACTCCGTCAAGTCAGTTCACGAGAAAATTCAGTCGGTCACCAGAATTCCTATCGAGGAGCAGAGGCTAATTTACCGGGGGAAGCAGCTCCAGTGGGAGCAGTCGCTGTCGGAATGTGACGTCCAAAACGACACCGGCTTGCAACTAGTCAGCCGCATGCGCAGCACTAGGCATCCCAATGCTTGGCACTGCGTCGACGATATGTTATCCAAAATCTTACATCTTTACAAGGGCGACCGGACCCGACCCGTGGGGCCTACCGTGAAATCGCGCCTTGCCGAATTCCTCAACGACATTCCCCAGAAAGATGAAGACGTAGAATCATCCATCTCTTACCTCCAGATATTCCTTTCGTCTTCTGTGCCTGCCGCCCTGGTAATGCTTTACTTGTCACCTGTAAAGAGTAATAGAGATTGTGCTGATGATTGCATTAAGCATTTCATCCAGAATTGCAAGACCTTTTGCAAGGGACAGGTTTACGGGCATTTGGCTCACTTAGTTTTAGAGTTCTGTAAGTTATTGGGTAGGGGAGCTGGGATTGAGGACCCTTTGTACAATACTTGTCGTAGTTGCTTAGGTTCGATGGTAGAATATGTTGGCTTTGGGGGCAGGGAGACTAAAATGTCCAAGGATGGAGGTATTGCTGTCATAGAGATTTTTCCATTTCTTCGTGAGTTGGCGGGTAGGTTGTCACAGGACTTAGCATCGAGTTTAGAGTCAAGCACAGGTGGTGGACCAGCAGTAGGTGATGTGCTCGATTTTGTTGCCTTTTCATTTCCGATAAGGAATACAATTGCATTTCACTTGGGCATTAATAGGCGCCGTGCAGCTGCTGGTGGTGGTGGTATTGCTGGGCAGTGTAACGTTCCATATTATGCTGATGAGATAAAATCTCTGCGTGTAATTTTTGATGATTTGTTGGGGAAGATGGACCTATGCTTAAAGAAATTGGAGGAGCATTTGGCAGCTGCTGAGAAAGGGAAGGGAGAGCATCTTTTACCTGGTTGGTGCCAGTATCTTACTATTTTGAAAGAACTGGGTAGCATATCAAAATTGTACAAGGGTGCTGAGGAGATATTTTGGACGCATATGGGGCAAAGAAAGGTGGCGTTATGTTATCTGGTTCTCAAATTTGCAAAGAGGAGTGATGATAATGATTGGATTACTGACCATAAGGAAGTGACTAACTTTGAGGTGAGGAGGCATTTAGCAATGATGTTACTGCCTGAGGTAAAGGATGATTATGAGGAGCTGCATGAGATGCTTATTGATAGGTCGCAGTTATTATCAGAGTCATTTGAATACATTGCCAATGCAGCCTCTGACTCATTGCGTGCTGGCTTATTTATGGAGTTCAAGAATGAGGAAGCTACTGGACCTGGTGTGTTGCGGGAGTGGTTTTTCTTGGTTTGTCAAGAAATCTTCAATCCTCAAAATGCTCTCTTTAAGGCTTGTCCAAAGGATCGCAGAAGGTTCTTTCCAAATCCAGGTAAGCTTTTATTGCATCTTGAGCATTCTTAGTAAGTTTGATAGTTCCTTGTGCTGAAGTCTGACATGTTTGTGATAAATTGAAATGACATCTGGTTGTTGGTTGACATCACTTTTAACATTTTGGATGACTGGTTATTTATTGTAAACTGGTACAATTAACCATCTCTTGTTGAGATAGTCTAATCTTTATTGGATCCATAGTGCATGTTTTGCTGATGTCTGTTTCATGTCAACTCCTTTTTTCGTCAAACTTAGGTTATCTGTTTGAGGTGCTGCAATATGTGGTTGAGGCCAACAACTGTTCAAATGTGGCACCATTTGGTGTTTCATTTAGCTCCTGGGTACTTGATGCCAAACCGCTAAAAATGTTGTCCCTTAAAAAAAATCCTAAAATATTGCTCGCTAAATTTATAGCAGTTTATTATTCTGAGTGCTTCCATTTGGATTACACCACACTTGCTTCCCAATCCCCCCTCCCCCCCCCCCCCCTTCCCACCCAAAAAAGAAAAAAAAAACTGTCTTCATCTGATGCCTTTATTTGTGGATATCATAAATTTGAGTAAATTGAGGGATTCTTATGTCGACTTACACTTCTCATCCCATGTTACACTTTGATGCTAATACTTTCACTATGGTGGAAGACTGTTATTGCTGCTTTATGGAAAGGTGCCTTCTCATTTTTGTCCTTCCCTTAAAGTTACCATACTGAATGTTGATGCTTCCGTTTTGCCTTTTCTTTTGTTTTTGCTTCCCACCTGACCCAGGTATTAGGGATAGACCTTATTGGGTTTTACGTGAAATTTAGTTGAGTTGAGCAAGTCCTTTCTGTTTATCACCTTTCAGAAGGTAAAAGGCTTTGATGAGATGGCTGAAAGAATCAAAATGATCTAAATCGTACTTGTTCTGCAATCGCAGTGGTAACTGTTAACGTATAGATGATATAGAATCCTCCAAATGGATTGAGTGCTTTCAAGCTGCTGCTTTGAGATTGATTTCAATATATATTATCTGCTTAACAATGACTGGAAAAGTATAGCTTAAGAACTTCCTGTTTTGTATCTTCTCTTCTCCCTTTCCGTCATGACTTTCTCAGTTACTTTCTTCTCATCTTATTATGGTAAGGGTTTATAAGCTTGAGCAGAACCTTCATGTGAGGGTAAAGTCCTGATGAGACAAACTCTTGAAGTTAAGAGACCCATGATTAGTGCTAAGCAATTTAACCCATTATTAGAGAGCTTAGAGCATTTAACCAAGCAATGCTTGCTAAGCAAACATTGAGTAATTCAGATCCCTCCTTCATTCTATCCTCAAGGCCAAGTATTGCCGTGAAATCTTGCCTTTTTGAACCTAATGCTGGCACTAGACAATTTTCTAACAAAGTGAAGCATTTTAGCAGCTTGGGATTTAATGGTTTGCACTTTTGAGATGTATGGTTTTGGCAACCCTGAGGCTGTGCTCATTATGGGGAGGGATGGATTGACACATTGTGGATCCATGCACTATAGCCTTTTGATATTCACCAGTTATTATTAAGCATGTTCACCAAGAGAACTATAGAGAGTATAGTATCCAATTGAGGAAAATTCTTCAGGAATATGCAGTAGACCTTTATGCTTACACTACAAATTGGATGTGGGATAATATGGAAGTCTAACACTGTTTATGTCAATTTGTTTTAGTACTGATGATGCCTTCTTGAAAAACCAGCTCATAGAGTCTTTCTGGAAATAATCGCCTAACACGAGACTACCTTTGGATGTGTCATGAATGAAGTGCTCTTCTTTTTGTTACTTCACAGTGAAAAACTTCTGATTGTTTAGCTTAAGTGTAATTGGCCTTGTCAAAATTACTTTGTTACTTGCATTTTCATTGAAAATGCAGATTTTCTGATGGACTGTTGGTTGAAGTTATATGTTCCTCTATGCTTTTAGCACATTGGAAAAGATATTTATATGACAAGGTCATTTTCATTGCAAGAAAATTAATGCTAGTCATTTGTACCATTTTCTGTTTGCAGCATCTAAGGTGAACCCTCTGCACCTTGATTATTATAAATTCTGTGGCAGAGTGATAGCATTAGCGTTGATGCACAAAATACAAGTGGGCATAGTCTTGGATCGTGCATTTGTCCTGCAATTAGCTGGAAAGGATGTTTCGTTAGAGGACATACAGGATGTAGACCCGTACTTGTACAATAGCTGCAAGCAGATACTGGAGATGGATCCTGAGGTTGTGGATCAAGATGTTCTTGGTCTGACATTTGTTCAAGAAGTTGAAGAATTGGGCACCAGGAAGGTTATTGAGCTTTGTCCTGATGGGCAAAACATTGTTGTGAATAGCAAAAATAGGAAGAAGTATGTTGATTTTCTCATTGAGCATCGCTTTGTTACTTCAATTTCTGAGCCTGTAAGGAAATTTGGTGAAGGTTTTTCCAACATTATGAGTGGCTCAAGCATTCACATTCACAAATCCTTTTTCCAAAGCCTGGAGCCTGAAGATCTTAACTGGATGCTACGTGGGAGTGAAAATGCCATTTCTGTGGAAGACTGGATAGCACATACAGAATTGAATGGCTACAAAGATACTGATCCTCAGATATCCTGGTTCTGGAAGGTAGCACTTGTTTGATTCCTCTGTGTTATCTCCATTTTCTGATATTTAGAGGTATCCATTCTTGGTGCTTTTGCTTTTTTAATGCTAAGTGCACTCTTTTTTGTTACTTTACCCTTTTCTTTAGAGTGATAGTTACTGTCCAATATGCTTGTAGAAACAACGGTTGAATTTCCTGCTTGTAGTGGTCTTGGTGTCCCTAAATTGCTGCGAGATTTCATAGATGAAAGGAATTGTACCTCTGATGGTTATACGTGTCATTAGACCACTCTAAAGTTGTCATTAGCTGCTACATGGTAAAGGGAGCCTGTCTTATTTGTGTTATAACATTGGCTTCTGAAGTGAGTAGGAAGTGAAAGGTTTTAAGAATGTTTTTAGGATTTTATTCATTGTCTTGCCTCTTCTATTGTTGAATATCTAGATCATTAATTATTTGTTCAGCTATCATTTTGATGTATGAAGCAGTGACTTTTAAAACTCGCACAAATTTGCATTCATCTACTACTACATCCTAATTCCAGGTTGTGGGAAACTCTTTAATTTGGCTTGCTTGTATGTATTTGTGTGGACTGTGGTTTACTTCATGGAAATTCGGAGATGGTTCATATATTATTCTTTTCAGCTCATTGAAGTTTTTTTGGTTGTGCATCCATTTCAATGACTGAAGCTGTCATCAGGTGGCTTTCTTTTCCTCACACTGTTCACACATATTTCTTTATATATGAACAAGATGGCAGCCTTATTTATACTTGATTACCGTGTTACTTGCAAAGCAAGACCGTCGCCTTCCTGGTAAAATCTCCTGGAAAAGTGTTGTGTATTCCATGCTTTCACCAAGTTATAGAAACTGCACCAGCCAAGCATGGGTATGCAAACTTGGCTGGAATTAACTGGTGGGTGTGGGTTTGTTTTCATAGGGCACTATGGTGAGTCGCTGCCAGTCCAAGTAAATGTGTTATATGCAGATAGAGGTTTATGTTTCATAGACCTTGGAGGGTCAGGATAATAATGCAATGACAAATGTAGACTAATCTGCTTCATGTTACTTGTGGTACTCTAAATGTCAATTTCTTCTCAGCTTGTTGTGCTTGTGTTTACAGTAAGCTTATAAAGATGAACTTAAAGTTTTGGAATCAATTCTTGACTTATTAACATACGCTTAAAATGCAATTGTTACAGATTGTTGAACAAATGTCAGCTGAGCAGAAAAAGATTCTTCTCTTCTTTTGGACCTCAATAAAACATTTACCTATTGAGGGTTTTGGTGGTTTGGCTTCTAAATTATACATTTACAGGACTCTTGAACCTAATGATCGCCTGCCTTCCTCTCATACCTGCTTCTACCGATTATGTTTTCCACCATACCCTTCTATGCCCATTATGCAGGATCGGCTTTCTCTCATCACTCAAGAGCATGTTGGTTGCAGCTTTGGCACGTGGTGATAACTGGAAATGCTAGGACTTTGAACTGCACATAAAGATCTTTAGCCAGCCTGTACAGAATATAGAAATTCTTCTTTTTGTTCTCATCTCAAGGTTTGGAACTTTGGATGGAGGTGTTGTTCCAATTCTGTCTACTTCCAGAAAGGTTGTAATTTGGTGGTCTCCTCATCCATCAATTGTTTATATTGATATAGTAAACAATAAATAGTCAAGGCTGAAAGGATTAAACATCAACTGAATTTTTGGTTGGTCCTGTCTGAGCGTTATTATCCTTGTTTCTAGGCGTAGAGATCAAATCGTATTGTTTGCTATTTTCTTTGTTATTAGACTTGGGGATCAAATCGTCTAACAAATTGGGCAAATTGGGGTTTCTGACATTTAGAAATCAATGTTTTCGTATTGAGGAGCCTTTGGTTTGATAGCTAAGGTTGAGATTCTGGACTTGAAAAAAAAAAGTTCTGGGCTCAAATTCCTCTTTTCCCTCCTCATTTCTTAAATCCTACCTCTTTCTTGTTAAGGGGAAAAAAAATATAGTGTCTTTCTAAATCATTCATGTGCAGGGAACGCCTTGGACCTTTTCTCATTTGAGAGCCAATGAAAGCTTTCCGGCCGCCTCGAAGGTGCAGGGGCGTGTCGGAGGCTGGTCGTTTGATCTGTGTTCAGCTAGCTTTCCTGTGTCTAATTTTTTTTGTTTCAAAGAGACACTGTACATTTTGGGTGGTGCACATAGAGATGTATGCAGACCTTACATGTTTCTATTGTACCCGATTATCGAAGGCTCTCTCTTTCTCCTGATGCGGAAAGCGGACAAGTGTTGGCTGAGAAAACAATGCATGATTCAGAAGCCGATTGTTAATTTTACGTGGTGTTATTGAGATAGAGAGCAGCCATGAGTTCATGGCAAATGGCCATTCTTTAACAGCTTATCTCTATCAGCTGGATATGGAATGAAGCATGCCATTTTTAAGATACCAACTGTTTTGGCGTCCAGGAATGAATTGTTTTGTTGCTGCCCTTGAATTGTCCTCAACCATGTTGAAGTGAGGATTCATGTCAAAGGCGAGCAGGTAATGTAGTAGCGGTCGTAGGGGAGATGCGTGGACCTGAGGGAATTCCCATTCAATGCCCGAATTTTCTCTTTGCTCAGAAAAATCTAGGCAGGTGATCAAAGGATACGGTTTTGATGTCACATCCGTATGGAAATGCTATAGAAAGTGAGATGCGCATCTCACTTACAGTTCCGTTTGGAAATCTTCTATCATCTTCTTTGTGGATGATGGAAACCCCCCGAATTAATTGTCCAATTCAAGTTCCCATGTCCGACCATCTGTTCTCCAAACAAAAGGAGGAGCAGAGGAGAAGAAACGAAAAAAGAATACCTTTGAAGCATGCCATAAGGTAACAGGAAACTCTAGGTAGATGCAGAACCAGACCACGTGAGAATGATAAAACAAAAATCAACAATATGATATTCTTATTACTGGAAGCTAGAGATACATCCATCAAACCATGGTAGACAAAGTAAATCAAATTAACCCAATAACCACGACAATTTCTATCCCGTTCAATCCACTAGCATGACTGCCGATGACCATCACACTTGGAAGTTGCTCATTGCTGTCACGCAAGATCAGGTAGCCCTGCTGTGCCTGTATGGTGAGGTCAACCAAACCCCAGGGACAGTATAAGCTCTAGCTCTTGAAACCCATACTAAAAATAAGCCTCGCCTCATAGTCCCATAACCATAACAATAGTTAAACCAAATATAAGCAAAAAGCAAAACAAACTATTTAAACCAACTTTAGCATGCAAGCCTAGTAGAAAATCGAAGAGAAACCACCACATATTGCAGTATCTCAATTCAACCTACGCGTATTGGATGCCTTCTACTCTTCACTCTTCTCCACTGGAACATCAGTGCTCCCCTGCTCGACAACCGGAGCTGCTTGCTCTTCTTTGGCTGCAGGAGCTTCCTCAGCCGGAGCTGGAGCTACTTCTTCAGCAGCAGCAGCAGCAGCAGCAGCCGGGGCTGTTACTTCTTCAACAGGCTCGATCTTGGCTGCTTCTTCTGCTACTGGTGCTTCTTCTGCTGCTGGAGCTTCTTTGACTGCAGGAGTTTCTTCTGTTTTCTCTTCAACAGCAGGATCTTCAACTTTGGGCGGTTCCTCCTGCACAACTTCCTTGGTCTCAACTTCAACCGGTGCTTCTCTCTCGGCTTCAGGAACAGCAATTGATTCCTCAGCTGCAGCTGGGGCTTCTGTTGTTTTTTCGGCCGCTGGCTCAGGGTTTGCTGTCTCCACTGTTGTCTCTTCCTTGGGGGCCTCTAGGATGGTAGTTTCCACCTCGGTTGCAACTGGACCTGGAACTGATTCAACCTGAAAACAACAGAGACTCACTATGAGAATGATAGTAAATGGTTTTGCTTGATCGATCATGAGCATTTGGCTGGCCTGCAAGTAAAAAGCTTGCGAATTTATCGAGTTAGATAGTGGTGATATGATCCTTAGGCGCTATAGATTGTGATGGATCTTTGGATGATATTAATGGTCGGCTTTGGCTAGCCCAACCGACTGTACACCACTCCAATGGTATCAGGAAAATTTAGAACAGGCCCTCAATCTATTTTTTGCTGTATTATTTAGGTTACTAACTTCCATGCTTTTACCTATTTTAAGGCAAACTGCTATTTGATGAATCGATCACAAGTTGATCCGATCGTTTACATGTATGATTTGCTAGTACGTGTGTTCCAAAGTGTTAATGGTTTTTGAGAAGAAACAGGATGACACGGATCAAGAAATAAACTCTCCGTTTGAACCTGTAGAAGATCATAAACTTGATCATCAATACAAAATATAAATACTTCACCCTTTAAGTAGGAGTACTAGCAAAGTCTTAATTTATACACCCAATTAACATGGTTTCTTGAGCTAGCTTCGTCGGCTGTGTATTGAATTCTGATAACTTTCAACTTCAGAATTCAGATATACAACAACGCTCAACGAGACTATGAATACGAGAAAAGCTAAAGTGGAGGGAAAAAATACAAAAGAAAGAAAGAAAAATAAAAGTAATATTATGTACCTCAGCGGTAGCCATTGCTAATCAAAGAGAACTAGTGAACTATGGAATCAAAAAAGAAAAAGATAGAAGCGGGCCGGAAGCAAAAGGCAGAAGTAGAGAGTGAGTGAGGGAGTGAGCGAGCGAATGAGGAGGTGACGAGAAGAGAGGAATGTGAGAGGGTATTTATAGAGAAGTAAAAGAGTGGTGATTAATCATAAACAATGGTAGAGAGGAATGGGGGACATCACGCATCAAATCTGTGACAGGAAGGACACTAGGACGATGTCTAGTTGTAAATGTTTTTACTTTGCAGAGGATGAAATTAAACTATATATTGTGTTGATTGAGGATTTTGTGCATTATTAATTGTTTGATAATATAACTTTTTGTTGTGGATTGGCAATTCCACATGGTGGAGGCCATTTAACGTTGGCCATCATAGCTTTTCTTGAGTGGCTCATTCTGTGTTTTGTGCAGTAGGGCACGCAGGTGACTTGTCTGTCAAATGGTAATTATCTGATGTACTGTCAAATTGAGAGGGAGAAAGAATCTAAAAACTATATCATAAACTGAAGTCCCAAAAGAAGGAAAAAAAAAAAAAAAAAAAAAGAGGAAAGGCATAATGATTTTAAGCCATGCAGCATTGCATCTGCAGTAGCAAAGCCGAATGAGAACTTTGAATTATGTTGCCGCTCAAGTGCTTTTGAACAAATATATTAGAATGCATGGCATGGCATTCTCTTCTGTTTTGATCAGTTTTCTCAACCCAAGAATTTGGCTTCGTAGCTCCTTTTCCCGGTTAACTAATACATCTGTTCCGAGCAGACATTTTTTTTTTTGGTAAGATTATTGTTGACTTGAATGCATTTAGACTATTGGGAACTGGCCACCCTAAAAAAAAAAAAAAAACTGTCTTTTTAATTCTAGTCAGGATCTTCATGCAAAACCCTGGTCGGATTTTATTCGTTGGACGGTATTTCTTCTTCTTCTTCTTTTGCTTCTTCTTCTTCTTCTTTTCTTTGTCCAATTTTAGTAACTGAATTTTCTAGGGGTCATTCAAATCCAGACAGAGGGCCACGTCAAAAACAATAATATGCTTCTTCATGATCAACTGTCGCAGTCTGATAGAAAGAGTATCAAGAACTTGTGCAGCTAGAAAGAGAGTTTTTTCCAAACCCTCTAAAATACTATCAACTAGCTAAAACAGATTTCCTTATTGTTTACGGAGTAATCAATCATATATTAATAAAATACGTTGAATTCTTGATTAACTTGAGCAGCTAAATTAGGAGTGAAAGTAATAATTATCTACCCCATGTGTTGTTGGTACCAATTAATGCCATCTCCATCAGCAGCCAAAAAATAGGAAGGTGCAAAGCTTAAACCCATGCCATGAAATTTCGCTCGCTCTCGGCCTTGGGACTTTGATGCTGCCGCTGCGTGGACATCAGCCAAAATCCAAGCAGACGTCAATGGGGACAGTGACCCATTGTCACTGACGTGGATCGGTATATTTACCAACCTACGTGGACCCGCCAAAATTCATCAAACAGTGACGTGGCAAGTTGCAGCCAGAAGTAGCAGTGGAGAATTTGAGTTCAATAACTCCCTAACTCTTCTTCGATTCTTTGCTTTAATTATTACTATTAGATCAAAACTTCTGTCACTTTTTGTTGGAATTATTATTATTCTTCTTAGAATTGAGATTTAAGGTCGTGTTTGGATTGTAATTTTCTAAAATTTTTGTAGAAAATATACTGTATCGATCTAATATGTGTGAAATAAAAAATATGTTCACGAAAAACGTACAAATTTTTCATTAAAAAATTCCTTTCCAAACAACAAACCCCTATTTGGTGCGGACACCGTGAAAAATAGGCTCGTTTGGATAAAACTTTTTATGCAAACACTCGAGGGGATGAATTTAAACCTTGATATAATGGGAAAATTACCCAAAGGAATTTAAAAAAAAAAAAAAAAAAACTGCGTACTTGCAGAACCAAACAAACAATAAAAAAAAACTTGAGAGCTTTGGAAACCGCCCTTTCTAAAAATGGGTCCCATCTGAATCCATCTTTCAGCGGCAACTGCTGGCTTTGCTTTCCAGATAGTACAACTCGTGAAGGGGGACCCACTTGCGTGCCGCCTGATTTGCCACGCTTGATCACACTCATCACCCCATTCGGCCATTCTACAATCTCTCTCATCAAATCATGCCACCCATTTGGAGCTTCCGTGTGATAGTATATTTTTATTTTTTAAAAACCTATAGTATTTATGTATTCTTCGTTCTTTAAATCTCGCGTATAATTGGTGTAATTTTTATTAATAGTGCAAATTTAATGAAACGATAATATTATATTTTTTATTAGAAAAAATCATGCAAATTTTTTGTGGCCTTGGATTTTGAATCTCCCAGACTGGGGTCCCTCCCATGGTTCTTGTTTCGGTCACCGGAATATATTTTAAACCCGCTACTAATACTTTTTAGATCCAAGGATGATATGGGTAGGCAAGATCTGTAACACAAATTACTTTGTATATTGGTTTTTGGTTTATCAAGGGCACCCCACGGGCGTACTTGGTGTTGGCACCTGCCTAACATTCCACGGTGGACACGGCAGCTGCCAGCTATGCACACATATATATGTATGTACACAGAGGGAAGTTGATGATGCACAATCACCATCAAATGGGAATGAGGGGCATCTAACCATTGAACAAAGTGCACAATCACCATCAAATGTCTTCGAAGAAGCTTCTCTTCCCCTTTTGCCTCCGGTTTTAGCAAACCGCAGTATCTCATTCATTAGCCGGTAGGCCTACGCAGTAGTATTGATTTGCTGCTGCTAATTACATTCGATTAATGGCCCGATGATGCCTCATCTCAAAACTAATTAGTTCAGCTGGCAATGACTGTAGAGTAGAGCCGCATTAATTTATTATTATTTTGATTGTTGTTGTTGATAAATAACCTGGGAATAGGAAGTAGTAATTAAGTAGAGATTCTTTGGAGAGGCATGCATGGCAGCCTAGGTGGTGCGAGATGTGAAATTTGCTGCCCATCAGAATCATTCGTCTCTCTCTCTCTCTCTCTCTCTCGAGTGACTCAAGCCTATTTCCTCCTGGCGTATATATATTCCCTCTCCGCCTCCGGCTGGCCTGTAAAGTTAAGGTGAAAAAGAGGAAAATGTCGATTCAAGCGTGAGTTGGACGGTGGGTTTGGGGCCCACTTCGATTGGTTTTGTTGACCAAGTGGACGCATGCCACGTGTGCCTCCCAGACATCACATCGGACGTGACCGCGTTCTTCAGTTCTCTCCTCCATTTCATACATTCATTATTTCTTTTCTTTTTAAGACCTAGCTAGCTAGCAGAGAGGATTGGGGTATGTGGTAGTTAAGTTCTCGAGTTTATCTTCAGAATTGTCGATTTTTTAGGTTAAATTTAGAATTAGGTTCAACTGACTAATTTTAAAAGTATGAAAAAAAATAAAAAAAATATCACACATTCGTCATATTATTTGGTCCGGTCTTGCATAACATAATTGCCATCCGAATATTATTATTATATGTGATGGGATGGACGTGATGATCCTTTAACATTCACTCTCCACCTTTCTCCTGTTCTCTACATATTATGGATCCCAACAATATGTATAAATCATCCGGTCATCTCCCCGTCCTAATTTCTTGCTTTCACGTCATGGCACTTGGTTCCTTCCAACGGGTTTATGATTTCAAGCTTTGATCTCCTTTTTGGGAGAACCAATTGTAATAGGACATTTTTTGCGGGGCAGCAATGTAGGGAGTTACTATGCATAGCTGGCTAGAGAAGACGTGGACATGATGCAGTTCTTGTTGAAATTGTCTTCTCAAACAGGTTCATCGATCGAATCGGCTGCCTCAAAATTTAGGACCATGCGGCTGACGCAATGTGGGGAAAAAAGGAGAAAGAAAGGCGATATCTCTAATGCAATACGAATTGGGAAAAAATTAACAAAGGAAGGAGTGGTTGATAAATTTCTCTGGTTCCTAGACCTTGGTCCGCTATGCATAGATAGAAGGCACAGCTGTAGCCTTTCATTTTTTCCCTCCCCACAGCAAAAGTCCCAAGTAAATACTACAGTAGTAACTAGCAAGCGGAAACACTTTTTGGTGAAGTTGACGTTGGATGATGGAGAAAGGTTTCCTCTCTTCAAAACTACAAGCCAGCAGCTGAAAGAACCCACCAACAAGTCTTTTGCAGCTTAGTATTTGGCCATCTCCTCCTTTTCTTGGTACCGTAATTCCTAACGGTGTCTCCTCTTCATGGTACTGTCATTCCTACTGGTGGCATTCACCATCAAAGAGTAAGACGCCTCAAAAAAGGGTTCGGCATAAGATCCAAAACAGGAGGGTTCACCGCCAACAATCTTTTGAATCATGACTCAGTAAAGAAGAAGAGCATAATAATTTTTTCAAAGCGGCACTCGGTACTCGGTCCCGACATTTTTTTATGTAGATGTGGGATCTCTCAAATCAACCCATAGACAGTTGCAATTAAGTTGCATTTGTTGGGTTGGATGGGACATCATCTTATTAAGCTCGTTAATGAATAATAACAAGGCCACGCTCTTCCCTGCAAACCCCCGTTAATCACGCAAACGAAAGGCTAAAGCCAGCCAGTGATACATAAGTGATAAATTTAACCGTGGACTGTTAGATACGGGGCCCTATCATCTCTTCTTTTCGTAAATTCCTTACTTTGGGCAGCTTACCTGGTCCGCTTTCACGCTTTTGTCTCGTGATCTTTTTTAGCAGTCAAGAATCCTTAATTTCTGCTACGAAAAGCTTTTCTCTGTTAAAGATTCAGCCGTTTTGAAGACCACTAACTCAAGAATTGAACGTTTAAATTCGTTTCTGTCCCATCCCTCAATGAAGGATCAATGCACATACCAACTAGCATGATCGCAGGCAGAACCAGTTCATGCAGCGGCTACGGTGGTGGTAATCAGTGAATAATCAAATCTTGAAGTTTACATTTTCGGGGTTGGCACCTGGCAGAGTTGGATGTGCTTTGGGCACTGTGTTTGTTCGTATTTGACACGGTCTCCACCATAGATTATGGCAAGTTCAAGTTCCGAGGCAGCATAATGACCAATCCGACAATTAAAAGAAAAAAAAAAAAGTTAGTGAAGGCACAAGGAAGAAAATAGAGAGACCACAGAATTCTGTCTCCTCCCTGCCGTCCTCGTGCTGCAGGATCGTTTCGTTCAGTCATTTCTATTTTCCATTACCATATTTGAACGGAGTGCATATAATTTCCATTACCATCATATTAAAGATAAAAGTAGTTTGTATGTTTCTAACACATCAGCAGCCACTTTGTCACCCTGACATGCCTAATTTGGGAAGAGTATTGTCATTCACAGAGGATCCACAGTAAGAATGGCAACCGGGACGGAAGCCCGCAAACACCCGCCTCATTGGGGGTGTGGGGGGGGGGGGGGTGTTCATGGGACGGGACAGGGGAAATCCGCCCCGGCCCCCGATGTTTAGAAACGTTCACGCGTTAATATATATATATATATAATATTTAATTTAATTAGTTATAAATTTATAATAATAATATTATTAGTTATATGTATTATATAATGAATATTAGTATATGTAATATAATTGATACTATCAATTAGACTAATAATTATACATATTTTCTAATAGAAATTATTAATTAATTATATTAGATGAACTAATAAATTTATACTAAATTCATAATTACACTTAACATAATAACACTTTTTTTCTCAAAAAAAATAATTATTATATTTGTATCAAAAGTGAAAATTTGGCTACTTTAGTTATATTTGTTTCATGATATTGGATTATATTCAAATAACTTTTTTTTAATTATTTTTGTAAGTTTTAATTGTAAAATTATAATAAATAATGTATTAATATTTTATTACTTGATTATTTGTCAAAATTTGACTATAAAAAAAAATTATATGGCAACTTTTTATTAGCTCCCCCACGAGAGAAGCGGGCTGGGGGGAGGAGGAGGGGCGGGGGGCGCAAGGGACGGGGGAAATTAGTGGGCAGCAGGCCGTTGCCGTCCCTAATCCACAGTGTTAGTTGCAGCATCAGCTGAAACTTTCAAATTTTATTTGCCGGTGGATTCGTTTAGCGTATCATCACCGTGCCTCGTCAAGGTCCTCATTGACTACAATACTGCATCTTACACTCGAATTTTATATTGGCGCAGCTTTCCTATTCTGTCTTTCCAGAGAATAATCAGCAATAAATATAACAGACTAGACTAACATCCAGATACACAATTCCCTGCACGCAAATTCTGAATAAATAGAACAAAAAAAAAAATCCAAGAGGGGCAACCAGAGATGGTCTCTTGCACCCTTTTTTTTTCCCGAAAAAAAGATTCTACAAACTTTCAGAGCTGTTGCATTACAACTACTAGCGTAAATTCCAAAGCCATTAACCTATGGATTCAACTACATAACACACTTTGAAATATGTTGAAGCAGAGGCCGATCGCCTAATAAAATTATTTCTCAAATGGAAGCACCAAAAGCAGGGAGCTCAAGGGCTCGGTCATCTTGATCTTTTTCTACATGGTAGGTAAAATCTTTTCCAACTTCCAGGCTGATGACATAATCCCCAAATACAGTTGCACGATCAGATGCGGCAACGCATAATTTCTCCATTTATCGGTTGTTAGCTGACGAGTTTCCTCAAAACTGCTTCCGCCCGCTGCTCAAATTTCGGCAAGGCCCATTCATGCTGGACTATATCTAGACCATCTTTCTCGGCACTCAAACTCTGACAAGAGTAGCAAAAAAGGTTCAAGTTAAAAGCACTCGTCAAATTATCAAACGTGACAGAGTATGCTTTAGCCATGTCTCACAGGGAAACTTGAAAGCAAAAATATTAATCAATCGATTGGCTCTAAAAACACACTATTTTCACATTTAGCACAACAGCATTTCCGCAATAACTGAAAACCCTAAACAAGTTAATGTCAGTAAAAGAGTCGAGTACTAATCAGGATATTGAGCTTTACGTGCTTTTCTGGAGGGTTTTCACCTCAAAGTGCATACTTCCATTTCGAAAACCAAGAAGTGATATTCACATCATTTAATAGTTCCAAGCATCAATGGTCAACAGTAAAGTCCACAAGAACATACCTTAGAAGGATCCATACCAAACCCACTCATTTGCATCATACGTTGTGTGTCATCAGTTGCTGTATGAAAGCAGCAAATTAAGATCTCACTGAATGATAACGTTTTCATTCTTTCATATAGGCAAACAGAAGAGAGAGAGAGAGAGAGAGAGAGAGGAAAATGCATATCCAGATTGATGATTCAAAAGAACCAGTAACGTTCAGGATACTTACCATTTTCCTCTCCCAAAATAAGACTGAACAAGCCCCTTAGCCCAAACAGGTTGAGGAAATACCTGATACGCAGTGTAGATTTATTAACATCCAAGCAATGCAATACTAGAGAAAAACTTTACTGATAACAACACTCAATTACCATGAGCGGCTGCTGACATAGCTGACATCAACAGTACTCAAATCGATACCATTCTGCAACATTGATCTGAACCTCTGTGTCAGTGGAAACGGTATCTTTGCTGAGGAAGAACATATTAAGACGCTTACATCAGTATCCATTAGGATACAAGACCAACATCAAAAAAATATCAGTGACTAGGAGGAGAACTATAGAAAGTATGTCATCCAAGCAAAAGGCAAAAACGTCATGCTTCAATCCCCAAGAAAGAGCCAGACTGAATCAACAACATAGATGTAGAAATCAAAGTTGCAGATACATATATACAATAAACTATATGACAACCAAGACCTTCAAATTCTAGCCAACTTAGCAACTACATCAAGAAGACCAGATCATAGAATGGCTCGTCATACAGAAGTAACACAGAGACAATATCAATGTAGTACTAGACGAGGTAAAAAGAATGAAAGAAAAAGAACAGGCAGACCTGCTACAAAACCCGAGAAGAAAAAGTTGACCCACGCGAAAGTTAGAGTCTGCAGAAGAGAGGATAAAGTTATAATGGCCAGATTCAGCTTTATCTCTGTAAAACCATTAAAGATTCAGCTATAGGCTGTGTCATCAAGAAAAATTACTAATCGATTATTTCTCACCTGTGGTATGATCATTGAAAGATTCTTCTTCATCATATCCATAGCCATGTTGGGGTCAGAAAACATTTGTGCCTGTGCGTTTTGAGCTTGGCCCTTGGGCACGAATAACAGTCCATTTTCCTGAAATGTCACATTATAATCCACATATCAAAATATAAGTTAAGCAAATGATGAGTAAACAAAATGCATTCATTTTCGATTTCTACAGACCCACATCATGGAGAAACCTCGCTTCTTTACTCTCTAATCAAGTAACCTCCATTGCCCATGTTATACAGAAATTAGTTAACATACTTCCTGAGTAAATTATACTTATCTCGCCCTAGATCTGTCATTACTGAAAATTTTTTTTTTTTAGATTACCCTAGCCTGCCCCCATAAGTTAATTTCTTTTTACAGCTTTTCACTATATTTAGATTTTTATGGACCAAGAAAAGGCCAAAGATTATTGCATCTATGAGAAGCCTTGAGAGAGGGCACAATAGTTTGCTCAAACTTCTTCCAATCAAATTTCCTTATAAGTAGTCCATCATCTATCTTCTTACTTAATTTGAAATTTCAGATAAACAGTTTTTGTTCTATCAATAGCACTGCTGCACCTTAGTCACAGGAACATATGGCTGCATCTCCTCTGACCCTTTCAGCAGTCTAAGTTCACAGTCCAGGCCTACTCCTAAGAAAACAAGTGTAAGTGCACTACCTAGTAAACAACACAGAGTTTCATACTGATTTTTTCCAACCTTATTAGCAGCCAGGCATTTTCTCAAGGGGATAGTAATAAACATGAAGACTAGAAAGAATGCTAGTCCCAAGCATAAGATCAGCACCCTGGGTTTGTATTTCTTAAACCTGTCTAGTCTATTATCAGCCCCAACAGCAGAATTCAAACTAATTTCAAAGGTAAAGGATGACTAATGAAGCAACATTAGGCATAAGACTTCTAAAGTGAGTGGTAAAGCTATGTGCTGCGGCTAGGAAGTGAATTCAGATAGTTGTTGGTAATGGCCAGATGTCTTATCTCTGGCAGGATTGGTGGCATCCCCTTGGGCCTTTGGCTCAAGTTTTTTCTTCTCAGCTTATTCATTTATTTCGCAGCTCTGAATATTCACAGATTTGTGGCATCCCACATATTTCCAGTCTGGACATGCTCTGAATATCTAAGTAATGCTGTAGTTTCCACAATAACTTCATCATCAATAGAATCCTCCCTTAAATCTGACAGTAAACACATTATACTACAAAATATTCACAGATTTTAGTTATCACTTATTGTAATTCAATTCTCAGATTAACGTCTGGCTTTGCATTCCCTTTCATTTCTTCAATAGTTTGTATAAAGTTCCATTATTTTAGCACTAGACTAAAAACCCTCCTGCTCGCCAATCCAAGCCACCTCCCTGGGGGCCGGGGAAAATGATAAATTTTCTTAACTAGAAAGTCAAAATGCTTGCACAAATGAAAGGCAACGAGTAAAAATGCTTTTGGGATTACCGACTCTTAGATCCCGATGCAAAAGAGGGCACAAGAACCTTTTCTTTTAAGTGGGGAGGGGGATTTGCATAACAATTACCTAAGCCAAAAACAAAAACAAAAAAGGAGAAGAAGGAAAATCGAACCTCATTGCTGTAGTAAACTTTACGAGCACGAAAGGACTTGGCAGGGATAAAATTGGCAGCAGCCCTTAAATTCCTAGCCCTAATAATCACCTGCCTGAACAATTAAGTTGAAAATAAATTTAAAAAAAAAGGCAAAAAAACAGACAAATATTTTGGTTATACCCAAAACATAGATCTCCAGATTAGGGGAAAGCAAGTATACCCTTCTTTGACTATCTTAGGATCGGGCAATTGGGAAGAACTACGCATGAGCTTAGAGACGAAGTAGCGGAGGACTCCGATTAGGACCATCACCACCGATAGCGGTATCAACACCCAGTCCCTTATCGCCGTGTCCAGTACCAAATCCTCCGCCATTCCTCTTTTTTTTTCCTTCCCCTTGACTGATTAATTGATTATTAGGCTTCTGCTTTCTCGCAATCCAATCGAAAAGAATATGCTTCTCTTTCACAGAGCTTCGTTAGGATTTAGAACCAGAAGGCTACAGTCTAGTGACGGCGGATATTTTGACCCTTGAGGGAAAACGGAAAACGAAAGGAAGTTAGCAATTATCCGGTTTCCCAGTCAAACGCCGTTGTTATGTATTGGGCTTTCTTCACTAAATTTGTTAGCCCAAGCAGTTGTATGCAAAGTTTGTTTGAACCAATGCAAGCTAGGGTGTACATATGCCAATCAAGTTGAATATTTGGTGCTCAAATTTATTTGATTATTTTAATAAATTTAAAATTTTGTTTAAATTTTATTTGTTTATTTTTCGAATCAAGGTTGAACAAACTTTTTTATTGAATTTGTATTTCATTGAATATAAAATATGGTTCAAACTTAGTTTGATTAATTGGCTAATTAAATTCGAACGGACTCTTATGAAATCGATATCAATTCCAGTATTGAATAATCTAGTTCACCTCTTAACTCTAACACAAACTACAACCCCTAAAGGGGTTTGGAGAATAATTGGTGCATGCACTCTTCTAAATGCTTCTCAATAAAATCTAAGTAATTTGAGATAACAAATGTAGAACTGTTTTGAAAAGTGTGATTTCCATCTCAATATCATAATGTACTGACTCATCTTCCTAGAGTGTTTTTAATCACTCTAGAAAAAGCATCTACAGAAAGAAGAGGGGGGGGGGGGGGGGTTCAATAATAATTTCTTTGGAGTCCCAACCAACCTTTGGTTCTAGTAATTGATGTGCTGCATTCTCATTTGGATTGCTACTTTAGAGTTTTTCTAAAAAAAATATATTATAACGATTTAATATATGTGAAACAAAAAATTATTAAAAAAATATATTCACAGAAAATATAAAAAAATTTTGAGAGAAATGACAATTCAAATAATACTTCCCAGTCAAACAAAACCTCGTTAATTTTTTTTTAAAAAAATAGTTAAAAAAATATGTTCACGAAAAATAGAAGATTTTTTTTTGGGAGAAATGGCAATCCAAGTATAAGCACTTCCTAGTCAAACAAAACCTTGATTTCGTCCAAAAAAAAAAAGTCAAACAAAACCTTGTTAAGAAAAAAAGTACACTACTAACAGGTGACATGTGATTTTCGTTTCAAGCCTAGTATAGGTTTCGAATTTCGATTGCAGAATGATGTCGGAATCTTGGCGTTAAATTTCTTTGAAGGTATATAAGAGAAACTTATTTTAGAGGAAATCTTGTAATAGTCCATGTGAGTATTGCTTTCTTTCGCAACTTTTCAGAAAGGTTCCAAGCTTGCAGCTGCGGCATTGTTGCTTTATTCTTTATATACGATCTTATTACCTTCCATCCATGCACTACATTTGTTCTTTTTCTCCAACAATTCTAAATCCGACATTCATTTCTTGGATCTTCAATTCACAGGTTCAATCTCCTTCCTGCCTTCATATTCTTCAGCCAAATGATCTCTATTTCCTTTCCATTTACGTGCCCGACGATGCCGTACGAAGTACCACGCCAACCCCTACGCCAAAGAGCATGTCTTTCGGACAGGTTTCACTGTTTTCAATCTTCTTCCACAAATAAGCTGTGGCCCAGAGACCAGCCTACATTGTCGGTGGCATGCAAATGCAGTGCTCAAGGATTAGGGTCAGAAGATGATGATCGCAGAGCTCTGGAAACAGTTCTCAAGCTTTACAAGGCAATCAAGAATAAGAACTTCAATGAACTGTCTGATATAATTGGAGAAGAATGCCTATGCAATTGCAATTTTGTCTCCACCTTCCACCCTTTTCATGGTAAGGAGGTAAGCTTAATAGCGCGCACACACAAAAGAGTACCTGCATCTGATCATCTTGATTCCAAGTCCAACCCTCCTGAGTGCACATCTAACCTTCTGGTCTGGGCTTCCCTGTATACCCTCGCATGCAGCAAGTATTGGGATTCTTCTCTTCTCTCATGAAGAACTTGGGAAATAACATTGAAATCGTGGTGAAGCCGACATTCCATGACGGAATGAATGTTGGTGTATCTTGGAAACTAGGTTCTCTCCCCCTCTCATCACAACAACTTTCATATTTATTAATTATTTTTTTTCCTGTCTAAACGTGGACTAAAGAATATCCTTCGTCTTTATGTCCATTCTGCAGAATGGGGCAAGAATCGCGTCCCTCTGGGCAAAGGTCTGAGCTTCTACACTTGTCACATTTATCAGGGAAAGGTGGTCATAAAGTAAGTAGCATAACAGATGAAAGAAATTTAACTTGCATTAGTTTGTTGTCTTCACTGTCAGCTTCAACTGTGACTAGCTAATTGTTTCTGTTTGATTGCTTTATAATCCAGTAACGTAGATATGTTCTTGGAGCCAATCCTTCATATTGAACCCCTCAGACTGGTGAGTATGGTTAGAGTTCAATTTTACTTCCCAGTGCAATATGAATGGGCTAACCTTGATGTTCCACAGAAAACAATTACATCATTGACGAGTGCCATGGACGACATCTATTCCAGGGCTTCATTTCAAGGAAAGGCAAAAGCAGCAATGAAAATTTTCTTCATTTTATTTCTCGTGGCCGCATTACTGTACTATCTCAGGCATCGTTTCTAGGCATGTATGTATCCATGGAGTCGAGAAGTACTGGTAGGGGTGACAGTTTCAAGGCTAAAAGAAGAACATCATTCTTTGCAATTAACCATTCATCAGACAGCAGCGGCAAATGTAGAGTTATCAATGCCAAAAATTAATGAGAAATTACATGTTTGGACTGCATAAATTAGATCCAACGCGATGTAGGGTGCCAAATTTGTATTTTCCAAACAACGGTATCAAGGGCATTTGTGCATGGACCTCACACTGAAAGCTTTCAGTTCATCCTCCAAATTTAGTTTACACTGTTAATAAGCTTTTCAAAGTAGGAAAATGCTGTAGTAACTATTAACTAAATAGTTTTTACCTAATATAACAGGTTATTATACTTTTAATGACCATTTAATTACCTGTTGGATCTATCCACCTAAATAGGATGATGCCTAAAAATAAGGAAATAAGTTTCTCATCTAAAATAGTAAGTTAACCGTAATAATTAGTAACTTTTGTGTCTCAAAAGGTAAATTGGAATAAATATGAAACTTATTTTGTAAAGAGATAAATTACTAATTTATATTCCAAACATACTTTTGACAGAGTAAGTTTAGTTTAAGTAATAGTAAGTTTTTTATACATAAATAGTAATTTAGGGCACAAATGTACTATTTTGCTTAAAAAACTTATACCAAACCAATACTAGGAAGTTTATTTTAAATAACAATAAAATGTTTTTATTAATGATTAAAACTTAGTATCTTAGTTAGTAAGTACTCGAAATATACTTGTATAATACATGATTATATGTATAATTTAAAAAATTTTTGTATTTATATATTTTAAAATACTATGAAAAATATTTTAACCTTCCACATAACCTTATAAAATAATAAAATTTTGTCATATTATAATTTTGAATAATTTTTGAAATGTTTAAAAGTTTGGATAATAATAACAACACATCTTCGTAGTTATTTATGGAATATCACTTATCTATGTAATTTCTATAATTTAAAACCTATTAATATAATAAGAGGATAAAGTTTTGATATATTTATTGTCTGGGACACAAGAAATAATAAGAATTAAACTTGTATTAATATAGACCTAACAAAATGAGAGAAATAGTGTAACAATTAATACAACAATAAAAATAACAGAATTAGTATAACAAAATTAGTATAATCTGGAACTTTTTTTCTCTTGAGATTGTTTATGAATATAAGATCCAACTACTAAACAAAAATCACATGCACATATAATCTATTGTATAATTTAAATTAAATTTAGTTCATGTACAAAATGATCCTAAATAATTAGCACACTACAATACCACATTATTTTAACAACAAAAAGTTTTTTTGCCAAAAGTCTCCAATATCCATGATATATGTATAAGAGATATTTTACCATATTTTTATCTCTGTTTTTTCCATATTTGTATCTCATGTCTAATCATTGATGTTAATTTGAGGAAGAATATTTTTTATAATAAAATCATTTTGAAATTAATTAACAAGTTGAGATTTTTTTTAAAATAAAAGTGAAATATTTTGGCAACTTATTTTTTATTTTCCCAAAATTAAAAGATTGCTATTTTTTACCAATTGTTGCCATTAACATTTCATTTTCTACACTAATTTTTATCAATGTAAAATTAGTTTAGTTAACAATAATTGAAGTTCTGTTGGTCTGAGGATTAGCATGCTATTGTTGTTATTTTACATGTAAATATATAACCTAATTAATAAAACAAATAATAGCTACTTAAAAAGAAAATAGGTGCTCAATTGATTGCATTCAAACTATGAATTCTGTTAGTGCATAATTGCTAAATTATATTTTTATTTATAAGAAATCAATATGCATCATATATTGACCAAGACTAAATTACTAATTACTTAACAAATCATATCTAAACACATGATGTGATATATATTCCATTTGGTCACCTTTATACTCATACCATTTTCCTTTCTTTCTATTTATATTTTAAAGGTGCAAAATTCTCTTGATTATATTAGTGAAAATGCATAAAATCTTTTACAAAATTATTTCAATTTATTTACAAAATATTGTACTTTTAGGAGAAGCAATGCATTGTAGGAATGGTTTACTAATTTTTTTAGTAAACATAACTACTACATTAAAAAGTTAAAAAAAAAACTTGATTTTATTATGCTTTAATTAGGAGTGCTTTTGAAGAAGGATTAGGAGATTAATTTCTTTGATTCAAGAATTTTTAGAGATTGTAATTATCAAAAGAAACAAGAATTTTTAGAGATTGTAACTCTCTTATTATTTGATTTAATAAATTTGATATTTGTGCAAGTTTTCATGTCTTTTATTCTCGGCAATGAAATTTGTACTTACAGTTAGATACAAATACGGTAAAATATCTCTCATATGTATATCATGAATATTTGAGACTTTCAGTAAAAAAAAATTTGTTGTTAAAATAACATTGTATCATAGTGTACTATTTATTTTTGGACCGTTTTATGCTTGAACTGAATTTAATTTAAGTTATACAATAGATTACATGTGTAAGTGATTTTCATTTAATTGTTGGATCTCATTTTTATGAACAATCTCCCAAAGAAAAAAGTCCAAATCATACTGATTTTCTTATATTAACTGTTATACTAATTTTGTCATTTTTATTGTTATACTATTTCTCATTTTGTTTGGGCTTTAACTCTTATTAATTCTTGTGTCCCAGATGTAAATTTATTAAAACTTTATCATCTTATATATTCATAGGTGTTAAATTATAAAAATTGTGATATATAAACAAGTGATATTCTTTATATAACTGGGAAGATTTGTTGTTATTGTTATCCAAACTTTCAAACTTTTCAAAAATTGAAAATGATTAAAAACTTATAATATGACAAAATTTTATTACATATTTTACAAGGTTATCTGAAAAGTGAAACTACTTTTCATAGTATTTTAAAATATATGAATACAAAAAAATTTTAAATTATACCTATAATCATTTATTATACTTACTAACTAAGGTACTAAGTTTTATAAACATCTTATCATTATTTCAAATAAACTTCCTAATACTAGTTTGAGATAATTTTTTAATGTAAAATTGTACATGTATTCCAAAAATCAGTAAGTTTTGATCATTAATCAAATTTACCATGTTATTAGTAAGAATTACTATTTATGTATGAAAATTTACTGTTACTTGAACTAAACTTATTCTCTAAAAAGTAAGTTTGGGATATAAAGTAATAATTTATTTATTTCAAAAGCAAGTTTAATCTTTATTCCAATTTACTTTTTGAGGTATAAAAATTACTAATTTATTAAGGTTAACTTACTATTTTAGATGAGAAACTTACTTCTATATTTTTAGGTATTATCTTATTTAGGTGGATGGGTCCAACAAGTAATCAAATAGTTGCTAAAAGTGCAACAACTTGTTATTTTAGGTAAAAACTGTTTCGTTACCATAACTATCGTTACTAAAGTATTGTCATTCAAAGTATTACAAACGAGTTTTGGGAATGAATAAAATTTCCATTTTTTTCAGCAAAATGCATACTCAAGCCAAATTTCTCAATGATTAGGGAAGGGCTTTTAGATTTTTCCCCGCTGCAATGTTGCCAAATTTAGAATTCGAAAGGTGGGGGTGAGAAAGTGGGAAGGGGCAGGAGAAATTTTTTTTTTTAAACAAGAAAGCTAAAGTATAAACAGGCATCCAAATTCGTCCAAGAGGAAAGTGTGAAGATTATAGACCTTTCGTATACAATATTTAGTGTCTCAAATTTTAGATACAATATTTAGCCCAAGAGAGAAGTTGAGATAATAGAAGTTAATCAGACTACCCTTCCCATCATTAGCTATTAGACCTAAGATTCAAAATTGAATCTAACACTAGAATGAACTTTAAGAGCTTATTATTGATCGCTAGACCAGCCCTAGTGGTTCTAATTCCATATATTAGATTAGCAAATTAGTCAATAATCAATATATTATAGTTTGTTGGTGTTCATTAATGATAACTTATTAGTAGTTTTATGCACACATACATGCACATATGTATATGTGTGTGCGTGCCTATATATATATATATGCACGGGATATATAATATTGTTATAAGTAATTTTGGAGATTTGGTTGGTATTAGATAATCTTACTTTAATATGCATTAGTAAATTGCTTTACCAATATTAGCGATTAAATGTATCTTGATTTTACCTAATTCCAACTTATTGAGACTCGATACATGAGCCAAATTGGTTCGGGCAAATTTTTCCATTTTTTCAAAATTATGGGGGAATCAAGAAAAAAAAAAAAAAGTGCTACCGATGCATCCTAGAAGGGTGGTACTACTATAAATCTTTGTTTATTAGTAGCATTATTTTTTCGGTAACAATAGTGAGTAGTATTACACTACTATTAATCTAACAAAGAAAGAACAAAAGAAAATATCGTTCAAGTACGACGGCGTATAGGACCTTAAGTTATCATGCGAGCATCTGTACAAGGGATCAACGCAAAGTACCGGGAAGAAAAACAATGGCGCAGGTTCTGAGCCCGCGGCCTCCGTTGCCGACCGTGCACTACCGGAAATCATCACCGCCCCGCAAAAACTCAGCTCGCAATCAACTAACCAGCTGCAACAACTCAGCACGAGTCAACCCCACCTGGGCATCTCTTCAGCACAGCCTCCAATGCAACGGCAGATTTTCTTGCCTATTTTCCAACAATCGCAAACAGGTATCCCATCCCCTCTCAGACCTTCCACTATTTTCCCTTTTGTTGTTTGAGAATAAATTATTGAATGAATAGTTTGTGTTACCCTGTCAGTAGAATTTATCAAACTAAATTTTGCAAACTATTTGCAAGAGAAGTCATGGAAATAGTTCTGTGTAATTCATACTAGTTCAAATAAAGATATTTCAGGACTAATTGTCTAAGTTCAGCTATTCATTAAATTTTTTCCGTTGTTGTCTTTTCCTCCCTTTCAAGTGTGTTATTGGAGTTAAACGCTCTGGGTGGATTTTGTTACTAATCTGGTTTTTGGGTTAACAGTGAAACATTAAAATAGAAGTCTTGAAACGTTGGAAAGGGATATTTTTTACGCGTTAATGTTTCTTTTAATTAGGGTTTCTTGAAATTTGAGGATGTTTTTAATATGAAGATTTCAGCTTTAGGACTAACTAATATAGCAATGACATTGAACTAATTGATGAAGCATTTAACCTAGAATATGGCGAACACCTCAAAAGTAGTAAACTTGACCTCCTATCAATTACACACAGAGTGACATGTATAAAACCAACCTGAGAGCTGTCTTTCATTTTGGGTTGGAAAATTGGGCTCCAGCTAGGGCTCCTACTCAAGATATCACAGCTCTGGAGACGACTCTAGTACCACGTAGCTAAATCTCATTGGTAAACTTGACCTTATTGCTTTGTGCATTTGATACAAGTTTTGGTAGGTTCAGAAGAAGACGATTGAAAAAAAAAAAAGAAGCCTTTTGGAATATAATGTGAATATTGGAGGTGAATGGTTGGTGATCAAGCAATACGACCTGCGTATGGTTTGTTAGACTTGATGCGAGCCATTTAATGTTTCTGTTCTTGCTGGCTTATTGGACTGCTTCTGACAGATGGAGACTGGGGGAGGGTGGCAAGTGCAAAAGTGGACCAGATTTCGAATCAAAGTCCAAACCATGAGTGGTGTGAATATTTGTTCACAGTAATATTTATCATATGTGAGGTATCATTAGTTTAACAATTAGTCCTGCTTACACACTGGAAGTAAATGAAGTTATTGCCATGATGCATTGTGCCTTTTGGTGATTCTTCCAAAGTTGCGTATCTGAAAGTGAAAGCATGAAAAGAAAATGATTAGCCACTATTGGAAATTCTGGTTTCAGATAATTAATAGCTTTTATAGTAATCCGGACTGCTGATTTTTGAGCTACCTTATAGCAGAAAATCTTGGTTGTATTGTAAATTTACAAGTCATTTATGATGATTGGTGAGGTTCTGGCATTATAAGGTAATTGACAGATCTGCTTCAGTCCTGGCATTCTTTTTTTCTTTGGACTCCTATTCTGTTAATTTTAGTGGTATTTGGTCAAGTTGTTCTATTTTGCTTCTGTACTCTGCTGCTAATCACTTAGATGTTATAGATCAAATTGCAAGTGCATCTGCAGGGAAGTACTCTTTCATGTTGCTCAATGATCGATAGTTAATTTTGTCTCTGATTAGACTTGTGTTGTGGATGGTACTGAACTTTTTGGTTTCAGGGTGAGGAGTTTTGAATGATGTAACAATTGGTTTGTTTAATTATGATTTTTTTCTCCATTCCCTTCTAGATCAGTTAAAACACTTGGAGGATGCCATTCTTCCATCTTTCTATTGTGATCAGCATCAAATTCAGTGTTAAGAAATCCACAAAGTAGGCCCTTAAATGTTGGCAAAAATGTATGTGACAAATCTTCCATTTTTACTGGATAAATTTGGATCGAACACCTTCTTCTCTTGTTTGTCTACTTGGAGCAGTGAAGGGATGAATCATGAACCTCATTGTCTTGCAAATTGTATATTTTTATGCAAACAAAATTCGAGGAATGCTCTGTCAAAATGATGACCTGCTTTCTAAGTCTGATAAATTGGAATAGAGGTTTTTGGTTGCAGTGATCCTTAAAAACTACCTGAATGACCTCTTTTGTGTTCATTGGTTCTTTCTTCGTTTTCTCAGCCTTTTATTTTTTTTGGGTCTTATCCTATCTGATTGCCTTGTATCATCCTTTTCTTCTGCAGGAGGAGGCTAGAAAAGCTTTAGAAAGTGCCCTCAGAGGGAAAAAGACTGAGTTTGAGAAATGGGACAAAGAACTTAAGCGAAGAGAACAGGCAGGTGGAGGAGGTAATTCTGGGAGAGGAGGTTGGTTTAGATGGTTTGGTGGGTCTGACGATGACCATTTCTGGGAAGAGGCGCAGCAGACTAGTCTCACAATTTTAGGTATTATTGCTATGGTAAGGATTTGATTTAGTTCCTTGTCCACTGTTCCTATTTTTACAAAGTTTTTTCTTTATCTACATATCATATCTCTAATTCCCTATTATACATGCCTGCAGTGTCTGATTATTGCAAAGGGTGATCTGATGATTGCCGTTGTTCTCAATCCTTTGTTGTTTCTTCTGCGCGGAACAAGGAATGGGCTTACCTTCTTAACAACTCTAGTCAGGGAAAAGTTAAATTCAGTTACAAATCCTAGTGTTAGTACAGTTCAACAGAGGCAAATTTCTGCCCCCGTTTCTGCTAGAGAGAATGTAATGAAGAAATGGGGAAGTAGTTGATTGCTTGGTCCGCCTGCAACAGCAATTTTGGTTCTCTAAGAGTCCTTCCTTTAATTATATTGGTCTTTTTAAGATACTTGTCACTTTTTTTTCTGAAGATATAGCACCACTATGCAAATAGGATTTCCCTGCTAGGTGCCCCTGGTCCTCTGACAGAAGGCTCATAGGGTCAGTTCCGTCTCTTGTAATGGTGAAGTCTTATCTTCCCAATCAAGCTGAACGCAAATGGCTTTTCATTGTCGTTATTTTAAGTTATTAGTGGAATTTGCCTCTCTAATCCTAAAATTTTGTACCAATTCAAAAGAAAATCGGCTCATGCATTTATGGATTGGCGACATGAAAAATACATGATACTTCACCGAGCAAATTAATGTGTACGTGCAAACATGAGATATATGGGATGCCGAACCAGGCAAATTAATGTTCAAATTCCCAGTGCCGCTGATGATGGTGTCTGTGTTGTTGTGTTATCTCCACACATTTCAAATTTGGAAACGTTTTCTACAGTAAATGCATAAAGAGCTATTCGGTAAGCTGTCCACCTCACCCCGTCTCAATAATATTTCTCTATTCCATCCAGTAGCAGAGGAGTGAATTGAAGGGGAAGCTGTTGTAAACCACACAAACACAAAATCATCCAACCTTCATGAATACGCTTGACCCTGAAGTTTGTTCCTGGGGCGAAATTGATTACATTTCCTGATTATGCTGCGGATTTGACGAATGTAAAGTTTCAACATCAATCATGCGCCCGAACTAATAAAGCTTCATCAAGCGTAAGCGTTTAACCGGGCAAATTATTAGTCAACCTAACAGTTATGGTACATCAATTTGAATCATATGGGGCCAGTTAATTATGTCAATTATCGCCTCGCAAACTTGCAGATCTCCTTTTCTTGCATCTGTTTATATCATCATCATCATCATCGTCTGCTGGGGCTGGGCATCCAGTGATTCGAGTCGAGGCAACTTTGTACAAATGACCTCTATCCGAGAAGTCATTATTATTATTATTATTATTATTAGTATTTAACCCTCCAGAGACATATAATGTCCCGAATCTTACCAAATGGAGCTGCAAAAGAATTTGCCGTTCTCGGGTTACTGATCATTGCAGATGAGTCGGTTTGATCATTGCAGTTGAAAATAGCGGCGGATAGATTACCGACCCAACTAACCTTACTTGAAAAAATGAACTAGCAGTAATATGTTTTCCACAGTTCGATGTCCAATGCAGTTTTGGTGTACTTTGGTGTCTGTACTTGGTAATGCCCAACAAATAATTTTTTTGTCATTTATTTCTGGGGAAGTCTGCTCATCTGCTGTGCTTGACAATACTATTAATATGAAGATAAAATTATGTACTACTTATAATGCATAATTGACACAATTAAACTTTGGCAGAGGCTGCATTTTTTGAAGAGTTTCTGAGAGGTAAAAATGCGATCGACGGATAATAGGATAATCTTAGAGCAGCTTAACACAGAAAGCAAAAAATGGTATCCATTCTCCCATTGGACTGCTAAGTTTTCACTGTAGCAGAAATTCTCGCCTGAGATTAATTAAAGGAGAAAGAAGGAAGCAGTAGTAGTGCCAACTTCCAATTGTTAAAAAAGTTTGGTTCTTTCTTGTCAAAGCAAGGTATTATTAAAATCTAGAGATGTACTGTATATGGTACACGCATCGAACAAAAGGCATTTTCATTTTTTGTTTGGGGTCTTTCTGTCCTTGTGTACTTGCCAACAGCATTGAGTGGACAGCATTAGTCGCTCCGTTGAATGAGCCGGTGTTAAAAATCCGGTAGTGTTAAAAAGGGTACGGCCGTATATGATATCAACCAAAAATCTTTGATGGTATGAATGTGTGGCGATATCAATGGCCAACAGCGGCCAGATCATTATGCAGTTTGTACTCACCCCCCACCCACCCCCCCCCCCCCCCCCCCCAAAAAAAATAATACTTAGTAAAAGATGATGATTATTACACCATTAGTAAGAGATTACGACTTGGATTGGAATGAATTACAGTGCACCTAAACTTTGACAAAAAGCAGATGAGTTATGTGATGAAAAGGTGTTTATTGCAGTAATCTGTTCTGTTTTGAGTTGAGTTTCTTCGGGAGTGAGTGAGTACAAGTGTATAAGCATTAAGAAGGCTGCCTAAGACTGAGGAAGAGGGGAGTTAGGACTTAGGAGTCGTCCAACAAGAAGGGGTCAAACAAACTAAACATCGTCCACCCAATCCGAGGCTGTCCTCATATCATATGTGTAGAAGCCCCCTCGAATCGTGGCCTTCCTGAAACCTACTGCCACTAAGTGACCTTCACGATCTCACCACCTCTCTCTTTCTCTCTCGCATTCATTACTTTTTTCATTTATTCGCAAGCCCGGATCACCACATGACCATTTCGTTCCCTGCTTCCATTTCCTCAAACAGCCCCCGCTCTTTCTCACTTTCACATATATCAGCAACAAGCCTTCTGCTCTTAAAAATCTCTTTTGCCACCCCAGTTTGTTTCCTTCCTTTCCTCACCATTTCTTTGGATTCTTTTGACTTCTTAGCTTAAAGAATAACCTTCCCCCCCCCCCCCCCACCACGCCCCTCCACACACCCCACCCTTCTCTATCCGTGGCGTGACATTTTCAATTTGTTGTTTCCATTGAGGGAAGGAGATTCTTCCTGTTTTGTCCCCCTCTTCTTATCCTCTTCTGGTTGTTGTGATTTGAATTCAGGGAGTGAAGGGGTGGCCTTCTTTTCCTTTTCTTTTCTTTCTTTTTTTTTTCCTTTGACAGGGGGAGGAGGTTCTGCTTGTATTAGTTGTTTGTTGAATGGTTTGTTGTTGTTAATGTCTTTGGCTGTTGGAGTTGTTTCAAGTTCCAAGAGTAGTAGCATGGGGTTTGATGATAAGAACAATGGGGATGAGAAGAATGGGGGAACAAGTCCTGCTCCAGGAACTAATGCTGGTAAAACGGGGCCAGTTGACCCTGAGATTGAGCAAGAATCTGTTGAAAAAATCAACAGGCAGATGAGTGAGAGCTCTATTTATACCACGGAAGACGAGGAGGATGAAGATTCTGATGCCAATATACAATTAGGCCCTCAATTTACCCTCAAAGAACTTCAAGAGAAGGATAAGGTCTGTCCTTGCTCGAATTATTTTCATCTTGTCTTCCCTGATTAATCGGCATTTCTGTCTCATGTCTGATAATTTGTATTGCAAAAAGTGTAGGATGATGAGAGTTTGAGAAGGTGGAAGGAGCAACTCCTCGGGAGTGTTGATATCAATTCTGTTGGAGGTAAATGTGTTCTTGCTTTTATCTTTGCTGAACGAATTTTTCCATACATGAGGATTCAGATGCATTTGACTCGAAAAGACAGTTCAATTTGTCATCTTCTAAGTTCCATTTGCAACCCCATTTTCCGGTGAAAATGAAGATACATGCTAGAGATATTTATCACAGAATTCAAATCTGCTAACATAATTTTGCCAAATTTCTGGCTTTCAGTAGTTTGTCACGACCAACAAATTTGTATCCACAATACAATAAACTGTAAACCTATAAAGCCTGATTTTGATTTCTGTAATTCGTAAATAGTAGCTTTGTCCCTTAAGGAAGGAACTATAGAAAGATAAAGTTACAGGATATGAGCGAACTTTTTCCCCCTTCAGACAAGAAGATTCGAATTTTGAGTTAACGCTACAATTTTGAACACTGGGGGATAAAAAGGAGTCCCTGTTCTGTCTGATGGCTGAAGTTCCCTGACTAATGGATGCCACGTTTGTTTCAGAAACTTATAAGTAGATGGCCGATCTGTGTTAAACTGGTGCTGTTTTCTGACTGTATCAAGATTAAATTTTTAATCAAACAAAGACGGGTAATTTCAGATGGTCATTGCAGGGTAAAGCCTGTCCATCGCAATCATTTTAAGTAATGTACGCGTCATATAAAGTTAAAGCACCTGTGCTTCTCATTCACTATTTGCTTGAGATTCGATTTTGAACATACGAACCAAAGTGATATCACGTCCACTTCTTTTTTTTTTTCAAAAAAAAAAAAGGCTTAAAGTTCTGCTGCTATGCTTCAAATGTCTGTAATGAGAAAAAAGGCCATTAAAACAGGTTTCAAAATTTTAAAATGTTTATGATAGATTTTCTTCGTCCGGTCCGTATGCTCCGCATCATTTCTTATTTTGCAACATAAATAACTTCGGCAGCACATGGGACAAATGCAAATTTTGAATGTGCTTTTCATGAGCAGCATGAATGCTGTTTTTGTTTAATAAGAATCTGCTGCTTGAATGCATTTCTTACAATTTCTTCTTTTCTCACGGCCTTGATATTATAGAGACTCTGGATCCTGAAGTGAGGATCTTAAGTCTTGCAATCAAGTCTCCTGGAAGATCTGATATTTTTCTTCCGATTCCTGAGGATGGAAAGCCAGAAGGGCCATGGTTTGCATTGAAAGAAGGCAGCCGTTACAGCCTCGAATTCACTTTCCAGGTCAACAATAACATAGTATCAGGCCTCAAATACACAAATGCAGTTTGGAAAACTGGTATTAAAGGTACGCTCTCCTTACCCTTTCTGAATACTGTAGCGCAAAATGTCAAGGCTGTTGATGCTCTCATATGAATCTTGATGCTTTTATGACTCTTTTTTCAGTGGACAGTACAAAACAAATGATAGGAACCTTCAGTCCGCAGGCAGAACCTTACACACATAAAATGCCAGAAGAGACAACCCCTTCTGGCATGTTTGCAAGAGGATCATACTCAGCTCGAACAAAGGTGAGTTTTGGACTTTTTTCCATTTTGCCTCTGCAAGCTCAAATTACTCATTTGTAACTGCCTGAACTCTGAAGGGGCGGAGAAAGTATTTCCCCAGAGTCCTGCTACTATACATTGAATAGCTTCTGCTGCAATGAGAATTCCCTCTTTGTCGTTAAACATAATCACCATTTGACTGGTTGTTTTCAATTGGTTGTGGGAATTATTAAGGTGGCAGCCACCTCTGGTATATTGTTGATGGTGGATTGATGGATCAATGTCAGTTTGATCACTTTTGCACATGGTGGGATAACTAAACTGAATACTGGGGGACCATCTTCTGTCTTTTGCCTTTTCCCTGTCTTTTGCATTTAATGCTCTAAGCATTTAAGTAAGGTCTTAAGGACAGCTTACTTCAAAATGTTCTCTTGATGCTAAATCCAAGATCTTTATTTGACGACAATTGATGCTGACAACAACTGAGCTGAGCATATGTAAAGATGAAGTTCCAGATAATGAGATTTTGAAAATTTGGCTTTATTTGAAACTCATGCATCTTTTCTTTGGGTTCAATGAGGCCATTTTGAGGAATAATAATATTAATCCTTTTGCTATCCTAACCTGCTTCCTGTCTTTTTCTCTGTTTCTTTTTTGGTACAGTTTCTTGATGATGATAATAAGTGCTACTTGGAGATCAACTACACATTTGAAATCAAGAGAGAGTGGCAGGCAACCAATAATTGATGCTTTTTGCTGGAAATCTAGTTTCCTTGCCGCAGAATGTAGCTCTGTTTGGGTTGTAGCTTAGTTATGCCAATCTTTCTTCAAACTTTCTCGAGGAAGGAGGAGAGAACAGACAGCAATCGACAAAAAAAAAAAAAAAAAATGGAATGGAGAAGAAAAAGAGAGGAAGAAAGAAAATCTGTCAATGATTGATTGATTGATGCTCGAAGTGTTTAGCTTCTAGATTGTTGTTCATCATTCTCTTGGTACAAGTAAGGTCATTGTTTTGTTTTCGTTTTTTTTTTTTCCCTTTTTGAAGTGTTGTTCACAATAAACTTAAGCTTGGCCTGTTACAATCTTAAAAAGAGGAATGACTTCTCCTTGGTAGCCCAGCCTGACATTTCATTGACCTATTTTTCTGGGGAAGAGCAAGTAACAATTGGAGTTAGAAACTGCAATAACCTACCGGTACTCGCTCGCATGCGGATCCAGGTTCTCTGCAATTATTGTCCATATTGCAAACAACAAATTGTGGTGAGAGATGAATGTAGTGAAATTTGGGTGTTCGCGACTGGATTTTTGGACCCAATTTTCAATAAGTGAAAAAAGTGGTCCTGTATTTGTTATTTATTTATACCTTCCAATCTGGATATGCTTGGTTTGCCGTTCTTGAGAAAATTATGCGGTGATAATTCTTCCTCGTTCGGTATAACATCTGATGGATACAATTACAGTGTAGCATAAAATAAATTTTGGGAAATCCAAATGCTAGCCTATATTTTTTACCCCAAAAAAAAAATTTGTTAGCCTACATACTCATTTTTTTCAGTTTAAATGCAAGATTTCAAACCTGTGATCTCCGCCCTCTATATCACCTAACCCATTCTTCTCCCAACCTATATACTCACTTAATTTTCAGAGAAAGCAAGAACTAAGAGTGCATTTGCTAAAACTGAAATATGATAATTGAATTTTAAAATCTAAAATCTAAAGTTTAAATCCATTGATTTATTAAATTGTTAAGTATTAAATGTGATATATTCGAGACTATATCATATTAAGTGATAAATGAATAGTTTATTACTTATTTTGTGGAGCAAATTTTGTTTAGAAAATTTAATGCCACTTAATTAACTTAAGTCTTCTATTTTTTGTCATCAAACGCGTCTAAATATGTTAAAATTTGAATCATTAAGTTTTATTACTGAATTGAATTATCAAATAGGACTTAAACTTTAACTCCAAATACGCGCGCGCGCGCGCGCGCACACACATACACATATTGAAATATTGTTCCCAAATTGAATTTTTACCCAATTCGTATTTCTCTACTTTTCCTTGTTTAAATTAGAATATAACACAATATTATGAATATATTCTTCTCTTCTCCTCATTTTAATTCTATGTAATAGTTCTATGTATTTTCAAATTATTAAAAGTTTTAAACACTTTATACTAAATAAGTATTAAATTTTTTCGTAACCGCTATAAACTGTGTAGTCTAGCTATTTATTAAGCCAATTGGACTGCCGTGTACTAAAATGAGAGCGCGGACAATTCCCAAACTAAAACTCAAGAATGACCGAGTTATTTTTCCACTTCCAAGAAAATAATCTGGACAATTATACTAGTAAAGTTGCTGCAGAGAATTGGGCCTTGTCATGTGGAGAAAACAGTAAGCCCAAAAAGGTCCGGATAGCATTTCATCCTCTCGAAAGTCGGCTGACAGCCAGCCCAGGCTCTTCCTCCACTCCTTGTTCTTTTTCTGTTTTATGTTCTACACATTTTTCTCCGGTCAATTCATCCAACGAAAAAGAAATCAGTCGAAACCCTGGAATTGGATCCAAACCCTACAATCTTCATCGTTTCTCTCTTTCGCCGTTCTTCACCGGTAAGTTGTACGGATACTAGCAATTCGATAGAGTTTTATGTATCTCAAGCATTAACGTGAAATTCTATGAAATTTCCCCCATTTTGTTTCTGTAACTATTGAGATAGTTTCAGCTTGAGCTCGAACGCTATTGATTAAGTGAAATTATTGGAGGTTTTTCTTCTCCATGTTTTGTATTCTTTCTTCATTCCGAGGTTATCTCTTATAGCTGGCTAATTTAGGGTTTCTTTTCTTTCTCTTTTTGATAATACATTTCTTAGTTTTTACGATGGTAGAGAATTCCAGTTCCAAAAGGCAGAAGATAGTGGAGCAATCCTCTGGTTCGGCGTCAGCTTCTCCTCCGCCGTCTACGGTCGCATTTGAGAATCCTTTACTTCCTCTCGCTTCGTATGAGGACGACGATGACGAGGAGGATGACAAGAGAGGAGGGAACCTCAATAGGGTTTTGAGCGGGGGCAGAGGATCAGAGCCGAATGGCAATACTCACAAGGAAGAATATGATGAAGAAGAAGATGACGATGATACTCTTATGGTGGGAACTCGTGGAAAGCGCAGTCGAGCTGTTGAAGTGAGAAGGGACTGTCCTTATCTTGATACTGTTAATCGACAGGTATTTTAATTAATGCTTTTGCTTTACTGAGTCATTAAATATAGCACAATGATGTTTTTTTTTTATTAGTTGTTGATTTGTTCTTGTTTTTAATACTTTTCATGTTTGTTTTTCCTGAAATTGCTTCTATCTAGGAATAGATAACATGCCTCTCACTGGAAATTATGGCTGTTTGCCTGAGTGGCTGGTGTAAGATACTGTCGATTATCATTAAGTAAATCTCTTTGCAGTATTTCAGACGAACCTTGGGTTTTAGTAGCTTCCAATTTTTTGGGTGCTTAAAATTATGATCGTCCTTTTGATGCTTTAGAACAATTTGTTTTTATGTAATGCAATCTCTTTGTAGTTTTAAGAAACTGTTTTATGTTGTTGCTTCTGGTTATGATATTCTCTACTTTGTTGTGTTCAGGTTTTGGATTTTGACTTTGAGAGGTTTTGCTCAGTTTCCCTTTCCAATTTGAACGTTTACGCATGTTTAGTTTGTGGAAAGTACTACCAGGGAAGAGGCCAAAAATCTCATGCATATACTCACAGTCTTGAAGCTGGACACCATGTCTACATCAATCTTCGGACAGAGAAAGTTTATTGCCTCCCTGATGGATATGAGATTGTTGACCCATCATTGGATGACATTCGACATGTTCTTAACCCAAGGTGTCTGAAAATTTTATGTCAATGCTGACATATTTATTTTCCTCTTGATTGCCTTTTATCTATGGTTCACATTTCCAGTGTCAATTATATGATGTGTTGATTGGATAAGATGTGTTTCAGTAACAAATCTCATGCATGTCTCATGTTTCCCTTTCCCCATCCCTTTCTTTTATTTTTCGGTGTGGCTGGGTTTTGGCCGCAGAGGGAAGTGTAGATGACATGAAGAGGTAAAGAAAGGAGGTTTTGCTTGGAAGTCAAGCATTCTTTTTCTGATTATAGAGTTTTCCTAGTTTCCACAAAATGACTTCATAAAAGTGCTTAATGCTTCCTACAATGTATAATGCTGGATTTTTTTATCTTTTCATGCTAGATTTGGCCCTTGTCTCCTGTTTGTTGTCTTTGCTGGCTGCCGACTTTGTTTTGGCACTGTGTAACAGGTTCACCAGGGAACAAGTTTTGCACCTTGACAAGAATAAGCAATGGTCTAGGGCACTTGATGGATCAGATTATCTACCTGGAATGGTTTGTTCTCGTTATCATCGTTTAATACTTGAAATGTCATCTATATCCTTGTTAGTGCCTATATTGAGTTTTTTGCACGGGAACTGATTTGTAGGTGGGGCTGAACAACATAAAGGAAACAGATTTTGTTAATGTCACTATTCAGTCCTTAATGCGTGTTACTCCTCTGAGGAACTTTTTTCTTATCCCTGAAAACTATCAGCACAGCAAATCTCCACTAGTTCATCGATTTGGAGAGCTCACTCGAAAAATTTGGCATGCAAGGAACTTTAAGGGACAGGTTCGGACTGGTACTGAACGTCCATGGAATTGTTTCTTGTTCACAAGTTTCATTCTGTACTTCTGTGAATTTTGCAGGTTAGTCCACATGAGTTCTTACAAGCAGTTATGAAAGCCAGTAAGAAACGGTTTCGAATTGGTGCGCAGTCTGACCCTGTTGAGTTTATGTCATGGCTTCTTAATACACTGCATGCAGATCTCAAAGGTTCAAAGAAAAGTGGCAACATTATCCACCAATGCTTTCAGGTACTATTCTAATGAAACCGTTTTCTTTGCTTTCCTGCATGTTTTTGTTGTACTAGATGAATTTTTGTTGCTTGTTTTGAGCAAAAAAAATTGTCCTTTATCATTTCATTAGGGAGAACTGGAGGTAGTGAAAGAAAGCCATAGCAAACCCATTGTTGAGAAAAAGGTAGATGGAGATGCAGTAATTAATGGTAATGGTGTAGATACTGGGTCCGAGGTGCATAGTTCTTTTACAGAAAGTACCAGAATGCCGTTCTTAATGCTTGGTCTAGATTTGCCACCCCCGCCACTCTTCAAAGATGTTATGGAGAAAAACATCATCCCCCAGGTTACTTCACATTCTTTTAATTCTGGTGTTGTGGTTGTCACTTGTTCATATCTTGTTCTAAGAATTGATAATCAGAATGCGCAAAACACGTTGGTCATTAGTTTCATGCTCAAAACTGTAATTTTGTGCATTTGAACTAATTTCCCTGCGAGACACTGTCCTGTTTGTTCTATGGTGGGGACAATAGATTGGTTAAAGAATTTTCTGAGGCAACTAGCTATGAGGTGCTGCCACTTTGGTCATTGCAGGGTCTGGGGATCACTGGGGAATACTGGGTGAAGTGGTGTTAGTCACATTAGGTGCTATATCAGAGTTGTTGATCATAGTCCAGTACAATTTGGTAGGAGGAAGGAGATCTTCACCTTTGGGTTGCCTTTATGTGGGAAAAATCATATAGATGTTGATATATGACATGCCTTACAAAACATATAGCACCTCAAAGGCTTTATAAGGTTTTAAGTGTTCAGGTTACCACCTTTATCTGTGATCTCATACTTGGTGCTTTAATGCTATCTTGGGGCATCTGGACTTAGCTTTATTTAAGGGCATCAAATATGATGACTTGGTTATTCATGGACAGGCAATATACCTTGCCAGGACAGGATATTTAGTGCTTTTATGCTTGTGATGTCTGCCTTGTATCATTCATATTTGTTGAATCTGTATCTCACCATCTTTCCCCTCCCTTCCAAAAAAAAAGGAAAAAATCCTGCTTTATTACGGATTTATATTGAATCTGTATTATGTTGTTTTATATTTTTTGGCGCTAACAGAATATTGCTAATCAAAATGTTTTTTCAACTAAGACAATGGCTTAGCTTCGGCACAAATGTTTTGTGCTAAAAGCACTTTTCTCAATGTGACAAATGCTCCCAGGTTCCACTTTTCAACATTCTGAAAAAGTTTGATGGTGAGACTGTGACAGAAGTTGTGCGACCTAGGATGGCAAGGATGAAATATCGTGTTACAAAATTGCCACCTTACTTAATTCTCCACATGCGACGTTTTACGAAGAATAATTTCTTTGTGGAGAAAAATCCTACCCTTGGTAAGTATTTGTAATGTTTGACAGACTATTTGCTTCTCCTTTTTGTTTCTTGAGGTGTTTGGAGGGGGGTAGTAAGAAACCGATTGCAGTAGTTTTTTGAGTCTGTTTATTTATGTGATTCTAGGAGGAGTTGCTGTTGTTTGAGTTCACAGTGCAGGATAAATTGAAAGATTACTCTGTTTTTCTGCCTATAAGACTGTATGTTCTTGACGTATTGATATATAGCTTTATTCTGCCTGATGATTTTTCAGGTGGAGATTATTTGCTATTTAGTCAACAACTATGTATGCTAGACATAATGAGGCGACTGCTGTCTCATTTGGAACTGTTTCCGTTCACATTAGCACATTGCTTCTCCAGATACTTTTTAGATTGCTTTCCTCGAAGGGAAGTGATGTGGGAAGTTTGGGGGAAATTTTTGTCTGGCCAGTTTGATTACATGAATGGCTTGGAATCTAGCACAAATAATCTTGTTTGTTGCTTTCACTGTCAAGATGGAGATTTAAGTCATACATGTTTTCTTGTTCTCACACAATACCATGCAAAAATTTTGCTGTGATGTGTGACATTTTGGGCTTCATTTTTTGGTGTCTCATGTTCCTTTAGTCTAATGTTTCTTTTCTATTCTATATGGTACCAATATTAGTTCTGTATCTGTCTTGGCATTTTGATAATCTTGTGAAGTGATGTGCGACAGTAAGATCTTACCAGTGCCTAGTATTCTTTGATTTTTTTTCACATATCCCATTCCACGTGTTTGCAAGAGCCATGTTTTCACCTGTTAGTGGAGATGCTGCTTCTAATTTGTGTCTTACAAAGTTGTTGAGGTGTTACCGCTGGATTATGAAAATAATATTAATTTGATATATGCTGTGACTAA
This sequence comes from Coffea arabica, assembly GCF_036785885.1. Classification (NCBI taxonomy): domain Eukaryota; kingdom Viridiplantae; phylum Streptophyta; class Magnoliopsida; order Gentianales; family Rubiaceae; genus Coffea; species Coffea arabica. The sequence goes on along the minus strand of NC_092326.1, from coordinate 42,594,116 downwards.
ATTGTATGTCCCATTTTTCTTTTAAGTTCATTTTTCTAAATTTTTTTCCCTCAGTTAATTTTCCCGTGAAGAACCTGGAGCTCAAGGACTATATTCCACTTCCTGCACCCAAACAGAATGAAAGACTGCGCTCCAAGTACGATTTGATTGCCAACATAGTTCATGATGGTAAACCAGGTGAAGGATCATACCGGGTTTTTGTACAGCGGAAGTCTGAAGAATTATGGTAATCTTTGCTTACTTCTCAAAGTTTTTTTAAGTTGCATGAAGATTATGCCACTAATAGGCTTCCAATCCTGTTTGTTCTGTATTTGCAGGTATGAGATGCAAGATCTGCATGTTACAGAAACTCTCCCCCAGATGGTAGCACTGTCGGAAGCATATATGCAGATATACGAGCAGCAGCAGCAGCAGCAGTTTTAAAGAAGCTTGACAACAATGATCTGTGGGCTCTCAGCAAAGAAGCTTGATTTCATTGGTGTGACCGTTACCCAGTAACTCGTGAGCAGGTCGACAAGTGCTACTTGCCTTGCCAAGTGACTGTTGATGTCGTCTTCATACAAACATTTAACAAAAATGCAGCAAGTTAGATGGGTCAATCAGTTGTGTACTTGTTTCTTAGGTCAGATTCGGTTGATCTAGATTTAGTTTCGAAAGGCTATGTAATAAGGGATCAGGGGGCTTCTGCTGGTAAAGTTTGTGGCCTGGATTGGGCCGGTTGCCTGGATTTCTTTTTCCCAAATTTGACAGCCCAAATCTGGGCAAGTTTAGGGCAGTCCCTGCAAACCCACTCCCGTATTAAATGCTGCTAGTACAAGGCTAAAGATTCTAGCATCTCAGCATGGTAGGTTGAGGCTTTACATGTTCCGTCTGATACTTTTGAATAGCTATATCAGAAATCGACTAATCAGAAGTGGCAAGCGCAAAAGCTATATTTGTTAGCTGGAGTTCCCAAACAAGTGCTACATAGCCAGAGCGTGCCCGAAACGACGGGATTGAAGTGAGATTGAAGATAGTATGGTACACAGGAGAAGTAGAAGTGGCAATTTGGATCCATATTCATTTACCCATCCACGGAAACCTATATTGAATGGATTTGGATGACTTTAAATTATTCTGCAACTTTTGATTCGCAAGATACTGCTAAATCGCGAATGAAGTGTCGTAAGCGGCAGAAGTGACAATTTGGATCCATATCCATTTATGCATCCAAATTATCCTAACCTGAATGAATTTGGATGACTAAAAAATTTTTGATAGACTTGCATGGATGACCATTTAAACCCACACAAGCTGGTGGATTTAAATGGATAGCCCATATTATCCATGTAAATCCAATTATCAAAACTTAAAAGAAAAATAGGGTCCCACAACATACTAGAGCAGCTTACACATTCACCTCACACATTCAAACATGCACTAACCGACTCTATATAGAGCTCTTGACCCGCTGGAAAACTCAAAAAGTTTGTATCAAAATAGAATTTTGGTTCCTCTCTTGGGGAACGGCCCTGGCAGCGGCTGTCATCGGAGAGTGTTTTGAGTGAATTTATTGAGCACACAGATTTGGATTCTGAGTTCAAATTGATTGTTTTTAACTCCATTCTAAGAATTAACTGGGTGCAAGCTTTTGGGTCAACCTAAATATTATACAAGCTTTCTTCTTGATGATGATAAGATGATGTATTGATAAGTGTGGGTTGAGGCTGCCTTTGACTTTGAATCGGGACAGCGGTTTGAAAAATGCTTTCAATTAGTAGTACATATGAGTATTTGAATAACTGGATCCAAGGCTCAGAAGAGAAGAGAGGCTGCAAATGGAGAGTGCTTATTCTAATACTCCACACTTTGATCACTTTGACTAGCTAGAGTAGGATGAATAATTATAGCACTCAGGAGAATAAATGGTTGGATCATGATATTGCATCATCCATTTAAACCCTATCCTATCCATTTAGGTTCATTTATTAAATGATGATTGTAATTAGATTAGATTAATTTTTATCCATTATCCATTTAAGCATAACCATTCATTTTGCCACCTCTGGTAAACAGTAAACAAACAAAGGAAAAGCATTGGGCTCCCTTGATAATTTGATTACGATTTTGATATGTTCCGTTGTTTGTTAGCTTTCCACTTGTGAGACATCGAGTGGACATAAAGTTGGTATCGAGAATTTACTCCACTGACCAGTCAATTGACGACATATCTTGGGTGAGCTAAGTCCAATCATGAGTCATGCCCGCGTTTCCTAAATTTTTTTTTTGAAATATTTGATATACTAATGTGGATGGGATGTTTTTTGAGTTATTGTATATTACTGTAATATTGTATTTGAAAAACTTGTTTTTTTGAAAAAATAGCCAATCCAAACGGAGTTTTAGATTCAAAAATTATCTTTAACAATTTTTATAGTCATTCCAGAGAATATAATCTAACAGTCTTCCTAGTCATTATTCAAAAGAATTTCCAGTATTTCAGTCAGTTTAGACCTGTCATTCTTAGACAATGATGAGGATAAATATTCAACATCCTAAGTGCCTTGACCATCTTGATATATGTTGGAATATGACTGTATATCTATCTTTTTCTTTTTTTGTTAATCCAATTTTTTGGTGGGAATCCTGAGTATAAAGCACGTGCATATTTATTTAATAAAATTAAAAGAAATTTAATAAATCAAAAATATTAAAGTTATATAAAAAATAAAAAATGAATTAAAGGAAAAAAATATGTAGAAAATAGATTTGGGTATTGAACGGGATCAATCTAAACCCATCACAAAGTGATCCCGTCCAAATTAATCCCAAAATATATATGGATAAGGTTGGACTCAAATCCATATGATTTGATTTCATTTCAAACCTAAGTAAATTCCGCTCATCCGCTCATTTTGCCACCTCTAATTGGTCATCACCTAATTAAACGAGTCCAGCTGCCGAAGCCCAAAGGTTGCCTACAAAAACAGGAGCAACAATAGAAACCTGGATGACCTCATCATGCCGATTTCCTTCTTCTTCTTTTCTTTCTAAAAACTTGTTGCCGTATTGGTTGGTGGTCTAGGGCAGTGTGAAAAGAATTGCGGCAGCCTAGGCCACAGAGTAGAGACACGGTCCGCAGTTCCACAGGCTAATCTCTTTTGTCACTGGTTGCCTGATTAATCAAGTCAGTCCTTATGAATTATGATGGTCAATTCCTTCGGTATCAGCTGAAGACTGGTGTTCCACACCAACCACCGCCGCATTAGCCTATGGTCCATTGCAGGAGGTCATCCAGCCACTGGGCCTTGGGCCCGCCAAAAAATTACCGCATATTGATCATTTTGGATGTAATCTCTGTTCACGTTGAGTTCCCACCTTCTAAATCGGGTTATAAAAATTCTATAATTATAATAAAAAAAAATAATTGGAGGAGGTCATCCAATCAATCATCTACCGCATACCGACGTCCATTCATTGGACGAGCGACTTGAAACTCCACTGTCTACAAGGTTCATTACTCGGGGGAAGGAAAGAAAGAAGGAGAAGAAAAAAAGCACAAAACCTTTCTAGATGATGGCCCCTCTTCTGTCTCTTTTTTCCTTTTTATTATTTTTTCTGGTTGGTTTAGAAAAATATCAGCACCCAGATAATTTCCCATTCTAGATTCTAGAACAGTTAAGAGCAAATTTCCTCCACGTAAAGTTATTTTTCCGTTTAAATTTTCTCTATCAAGTACAGATTACAGAAGTTCTGACAAACAAAAAAATGGCACAGATTACAGAAGAAAGGCACAAGGGGCACAACCTGTTATTCATTTTTCACTGCGCCTAACTTCTATTGCACACAATATGTAATTTACTTTGCACACGACGTAATTTTATAACACCTTTTTGTAGGCCTCACACATAACATAAAAATCAAATTACATACTATAATCTGAATCGTATAAATTTTTTAAATTACATCGTGACCGCGAACCTTCAGGAACGGTTGTCAGTCTCCTGCCCCATTTCCCAGAAGAAAGCCACAAAACTTAATTTGGACTCGCTCACTCGGCTGCTCGGATTCCACTCGTTGTTCGCATGTAGTACTTGGTACGCGTTGGAAACAATAATAATAGTGTCCGTAGACCTTGAGGTCCCAAGCGGGCATCTATCTTTTTTGATCGCCCACCAGCGCTGATAAAAAGTAAAAACCAATCAACAGGGTACCAACCAAAAAGGCAAGAACTCTACTAAAAAACAGGAGGGAAACAGAGAGGAGAGAAGAGAGTTTACACTTTACTGGGGGGAAATGGAAGGCGAGATCAAGGATGTGATCAAGTATTGGGTGGAGGGTGAGATTAGCAATTTCGTCGAGGTATGGTTATCTGTGTACGTCTCTTTGTGCTACTGCTACTTGGCTGGAAAGATCGTCCAAAAGGGCATGCCAAGGTTCCTGGCATTTCTTCCCATAATCTGTCTCTTCATATATCTCCCTCTCAAACTCCACACCTTACATCTTGGGGTCACCACTGCCTTCTTCGTAGCATGGCTTTCCAACTTCAAACTCCTCATGTTTGCTTTCCACAGAGGCCCTCTCTCCGACCCTTCACTCTCTTTTCCTCGCTTTATAGCCTTGGCATGCCTCCCCATCAGAATTCGACAAAAACCACCCCCGGAGGAAACTCCACAAAATGGCCATCCTGAAAATACCCCACCTCAAAAAGAGTGGCCAAAGAAGAAGAGCCATCGATCTGTAGTCAGTTATGCTACGAAAGGGGTCCTCTTGGCATCCATGATTAAATTGTACGACTACAGTGACCAAATCAATCCGCTCATAATCTGGATTTTGTACTGTTTCCATATGTACTTTGCACTGGAAATTATACTAGCAATTGTGGCCACCATGGCACGGGTGTCACTAGGGGCAGAATTGGAACCAACGTTTAACGAGCCCCTGTTCTCGTCGTCGCTGCAAGATTTCTGGGGTCGCAGATGGAACCTCATGGTTACCCGTATTCTCCGCCCGTCCGTATACGAACCTGTCCACAAACTGGCAGAGAAGTTACTCGGCCGGGAGTTGGCCTCAGTTCCCGCGGTGTTAGGAACTTTCGTTGTTTCTGCCCTGATGCACGAGCTGATCTTTTACTATATGGGCCGTGCGAGGCCTACAGGGAAGCTGACTGGGTTCTTTTTGTTGCATGGGGTTTGTATGGTTGTGGAGGTTGCTGCTAAGAAGGCTCTCAAGAGTAGGTGGCGGTTGCCAAGGTTTCTTTCGACGGCCTTGGTGGTTGTATTTGTCATGGTCACCGGACTTTGGCTGTTCCTGCCGGAGATGCTGAGGAATAACGCTGATGTAAGAGCTTTGAAGGAGTATGCTGCCATCGGTGCGTTTGTGAGGGATGTTGGCAGAGCTTTGGCTTTTGTACCATCAGGCAATGCAACCAGTGCATAGATTCATAGAAGATTAGGTTATTTGTGACCGTTCAATCATACAATTTCAGGTTACTTTTATTACATTCGTTTTTTTTTTTAATTTTTGTAAACTAAAATAAACCATTAAAGAGGAAAAAAAAAAACTCGAACTAGGGTGTTGACACTTTGGAAAAAAATTGAATAACAGGTCGATCTAATGAAATTTGGAAAAATCGATTAAGATTTGATCTAAAAATTTGGTAAAACAGTTTGGGAAATCTATTTAAATTTGATTCCCGAAAATAATCGAATTATCAAATTTTATATTAAAAATAAATATTGTATATATTTCATCCCTATGAATTAGATTGTATTACATATCAATGCATTAGTTAATAGTATATTATAAGTTGTAATTTATGCTTAACGTATTAATAACTTTCATATTATTAATTATATATTAAATATGCTTAACTGATCTATAAATTAAAAACTTTTGGGTATTTTATTGAAATATCGATTATTCAATCGAAATCTAATTATCAATATCCAATTATCAAATAAAAGTTTGGGCGCTAATTGGATGTTGAACTTGATGAAAGAAAATCAAAAAATTGATTTTTTTTTTATCGAATTACCTATTATCGGCCAGTAAACACCCCTAACACAAACTATTAAAAGTTTGTATACTTGTGGTCTTTGGATTATTAAATGTGCCAAGTTACTGCTCAAACTTGTAAACCTTTGCATCTAATGGACTGAAATCCCATCTCTAATTGAAAGGAGTACCTCCTCCGTCACTTGCTGCTTCGATTTGTTGTTGAACGCTGTACTATGCTATACTTTTCCGTGAATTTTTTAGTGCGAGTAATAACTATATATAACTATATATATATATATATATATATATTTCAGTTTCAACCATAATTTCAGTTAGATTGCTTTCGGCTGATTTTTTCGTTAACTCCGTATTTGTTCTAAATTAGACCTTTCCAGCAAAACTTGTATGCGTTAGAATTTTTTTTTTTTATTAAAATAAAGTTTGTAGACAACACGTGAATGTGGAATAAGTGATAGAGTAAAATACAAAGGTCAAATCTATAGATTTTTTGAGGCTAATCGGTACAGTAAATTTAGACATATGGGCGCCGAATGTTGACTGGACATCGCAAAAAGACCACTGGTCAGTTGAATGTTTCCCTTTCTATCTTTTCCGTATGACGACAAAAAACAATTGGTGTGGCATATATAAGTCCAGGCTGGGCTAATTCCTTAAAATATACGTATAAAAAAAAATTATTCGTCAAATGCACGTCTGACAGAGGGGCTTTCTTATTCTATACGGGCCGTGTTGAGTCAGCACGGCCGAATCACAAAAAAAATCTATCCGGTCAACATCTAGTTCGGGCTGAGCATTTGTGTCAGCGGACGTGCTGACTGGGCACGTCCTTGTGTCAGGTGCGGACGTGCCCAGTCAGCACGTCCTCTGACACAAAGGTCTCTTAGGTAACATTTAAAAAAAATAAGTTTTAGGCTTTAGGATTTTTAGAGTTAGGGTACTTTAATTTGGTACTTTAAAATTTGGTACTTTAATTTTCAAATTAACCTAATTAAACTAAATTTTAATCGTAATCCTAAATATACTTTATTTCATTAATATTTAAAATAAATACATTAACCTAACCTCATGATTCATGTCCCTAGATGCCTTTTCCACATGTATTATTATTAAATCATTATTAAATGCATAATAGTTGTTAATTAACGAACGATTCATGTATTCTAATAAACAGGAATTAATTATTATAATCACTTTGTGATTGTGATTGGCATACATAATAATACAACCAATTCGGATAATTATTTTTTCGAGACAACGTTTTTGCATCTATATTTTTATTATATTTTAACTACATTTTTAACTATATTTTGGATAATTATTTTAACTATATTTTTACCTTGCACGCAACATATATGATATCTTACAAAAGTCCTACTACGTACATGAATTATTCATCTACATCAATATCAATCCAAAAATTTTTTTATTAATATTTGCAGATTACTTCATTTTTTTATGCAATCCAAAAATTTCTTATGTTTAGTTAATTAATATATTTTATGCATGTAAAAAGCAATAATTTTAATTAGTTATTTATAGTATTTCTATATGAATTATATTACATAGTAATTCGCCAAAAATTATACGATTAAACAATAAGTCGTAGTCGACAACACTATATCACTATATACACTAGTTAACTCTTTTTTAACACTTCAATATTGTAAAATTATAAATAAATTATCACACTTTACATTAACTATTAATTAATAAACTATAACAACAACACACAATGCAGAAAACAAGTTTAATTAATGTCATTTGATGACAGTATAATATAACATGTAAATACATAAATAATTAACATAATATAAATAATTAACATAATTATTTAACATGTTTAATTAACATAATATAAATAACTAACATAATTACTTAACATGTTTAATTAACATAATATAAATAATGTAATTAATAAATGCTGTAATAATAATTTAAATTACTAACCTGTATGAATCCGAAGCCAAACTGAAGGAACGAATGCAAGCAGAGGAGGAGCTGCTATGATATACATGAGACAGAGAAAGCGAGAGATTGAGGGACGTGCTGACAGGTTTGTGTCAGATGCGGACGTGCCCAGTCAGCACGTCCGCTGACACAAATGCTCAGCCCAAATTGGATGTTGACCGGGTAGATTTTTTTGTGATCCGGCCGTGCTGAGTCAGCACGGCCTGTATAAAATAAGAAAGTCCCTCAGTCAGACGTGCATTTGACGGATAATTTTTTTTATACGTATATTTTAAGGAATTAGCCTCCAGGCTGCAGCTAATTCATTCGATTATTGTCCAAAAAATAAAAAATCGAAACAATAATATTTTTCTGATACGAGTATGATACGAAACAATAATGCTTGCAGGATTTAATCAGCTCGACAAGAAAGAATTTTTCGAAAAAAATGCTGGGCTTAGTTAGCTGACAGCCAAGTTGGAAATATTTTTTTAAAAAAATATGATGGCCTTTGTGGGCAGTTTCGAGGAAATTCACTTTTCCATTTTCAAAATTCCCGGGTCCTGCAGACGATGAAGAAGAAAAAGAACTATTGAAACCAAACCAAGTGAACCACCGGCCAATGGCTAAGTGACCATCAGGGAGGGACTTAAGTCCCTTCTTGGGCTGTTGATGAGGGTTCAAATCTCATCAGCAGCGAAAAAAATCTAAGAGTTGTACCATAATACTCTCTTGGTCTAGTTTGATCTATATATCCACTAGTCCCTACAACAGCCTCCTTAGGCTAAGGAAGATTGTGGGATTCTTTTTTTGCAATGCAATACTTCTGCTGCCCAAGAGCCGACAAAAATGTGGGGCTTATTGGTGTCCGGGGTTGAGATAGGGTTGCAAATGAATCGACTCGAATTGAATTTTGAGATAATCGAATCGAATCTTCATTTAATTTTATCGAACTAGAACTCTACGAACTGACAATTTTGAAATTCGAACTTGAATTCGAGCTCGAAAAAATAAAAATAATTATTTTATTTTTAAAAAATAAATAAAATAATATTTTTTGTCCTTAAAAAATATTAAGAATATTTATGTAATTTTATTATTAAAATAAAAAAATATATATACTCAAGCTTGTGAGCTATTTTCGTGAGTTAATAAACTTAATATTTTGAACTTGATTTTGACTCGACCAGCTTGAATTCGATTCGAACTCGATCAAATTGAATCTAGCCGATCGCGAGCGGCTTGATTCGTTTGCACCTTAAGTTAGGACAGTGAATTTTGTCCAATTCAAGAAAGTGTAGAGTAAATGCAAATTTCTCAAAAGATGAGAGGAAGACGATGAAAACAACACACGACATAAACAACAGTAGTAGTGGTATTCTTTCCAAAACTAAAGAAAGAAATAGAAAATTTGGAAAAACAAAAGAAGAGAAATAGGATCGAACGTGGGCAATTGGTTGGGCTAATTTCTTAGAATATTCATATAAAAAAAAACATTTACCAAATGAAGCTCTGACTCAACACGGCAGCAAAACTAAATTTTTCCGCCGCAGTCTGACAACATAAAATTCAGCAAGGGTCAGAGGGGTCAGTCACAACCATGCTGACTGTGCACGGCTGCCTGACACTTTTGTCCCCTTGCAGCCGCTGTCGGCTGACTTTGGCAGAACAAAAAAAAAAAAAAAAAACTAGGGGTTTGGTGGTTCCGTCTATGATGGAAAGTTGACTCATCTGTGCATATGCATGGTGAGAAGAGCAAACGAAATTTGGCCAAGACATCATTGCGAGGCTGGACAAGAGCTAGCTATTAAATAAACTACTTGACACCAGGTAAAAGCGATTGATTATGTGCTCCACTTTTATTTCAATGAGAAATAAAAAGTGAACCCTCGACAACTTATTAGCACTGGCTTGTGGCAGCCTCAGAAAAGTTAAATAATGGTATAGGGTCCCAAGCATTTACACAGTTTGCAGTTCCTGCACCGGTCAATTTGTTCAATTTCTTTCTTACGATCATTTTCTTGTTTACGGGCAAACAAGGAAAAAGAAGGCTAATTATTGGCAAACAAAGAATCAAAGATGCGCACAAAGGCCATCACATTTTGACGAAAAAAAAAAATTTTCCAGCTTGGTCGCCGTGCTTAGTCAAACGAGTCCAGTATGTTTTTAAAGAAAAATTTTCTTTGTTATTGGTTGACTAAACCTAGAAGCCCACCAAATTTTTTCTTTTTTGTCGGGTTGACTAAGTCCAATGAATATTAGTTTTATATCATACTCATGTCAAAACAATGAGTGTGTTTGGACAGCCAATTATTTGATCAAATATATTTGCTGACATCATCATTACAATTTCCAATACACCTTTTTATTTTCCCAATTACCTTTTTATCTCACATACATCACATCACAAAAAGTGCTACGGTAAAAATATTTCAAATATTTCAAATATTTCAAATATTTCAAATATTTCAAAATATTTCAATATTTCAAAAATATTTCACATCACATCACATCATATTATTTCAGTTTTTTTATTTTTGGGGCAATAATAGAAGAAATTAGCCCATAATAGAAGAAACTAGTTAACTAGCGACACATACACACCCACCCGTAGAGCTTGAAAGCAAATTTCCCTTCAAAATTGGCATGCAAAAAGAGTCAGCTTCCCTTCCCTGATACAAGCATGCTAATCATAAGAAGCAAGAAAGGGTTGTTTGGCCAATGGCTGCATTATGCTTCAGAAAAAGTAGGATTGATGCGCTCAACTCTGATATGACAAGTGAACGCTCCTTTCTGGTGCCATCGTACGTGCTTTGCTGTAGAGAGAGCAGAATTGACACGACAAAAGTGAACGCATATAAGGACCATTTTCCACTTCTGTTTAAACCATAGGGATAATTTCAGAAACCTCCCCAGAGGTTTCTGACTTTTACACTTACCTCCCCTGTAGTTTAAACAATTACACTGACCTTCCATGAGGTTACTAATTCTTTACAAATTCAGTCCAAATGATTAAAATATTATTTTAGAGAGTGAAATTAGAATTTTGTACCTGATTTGTCCTTTGTACCACATGTCCAATGAATGACAAAGTATTACAAATTAATTAACAATTAATAAACTTTAACGAGCGTAGTTTATAGACAAATACGTATTGCCTATTTAAAGTACCAACTCTTTACATGAATTTTATTTTCAAACATTTATTTTATCACAAATATTTATTCTCAAATACAGATTTGTATTTACTTTCAAATATTTAATTTTTGTTAAATACAAAACCTACCAGTTTTTCTTCTGTAGAAATATTAATATAACATTTTTTCAATTTCAATTACAAATATTTATGTATTTAACATAAATTAAATGATTCAGAATAAAATACTCATAAAGAGCTAATACTTTACTCATGTAATGGATGAAAGTCATAAAAAATTAGCATTTTATAGGCCATTTCTTCTTTTTTTTTTTTTAATTTTAATTTATATTAAATAGATAACCTATCGATTTTATTTTTACAAGAATATTATTGTAACCTTTTAATTTTTAATTACAAATATTGATATATTTATTGTAAATTAAATATTTAAAAATAAAATACCTGTATCGGCTCTTCACAGGTATTTTATTTTCAAATATTTAATTTATGATAAATATATTAACATTTGTAATTAAAAATTTAAAAGTGTTAAAGTAATATTCTTGCAAAAAAAAATCAGTAGGTTATCTATTTAATATAAATTAAATATTTTTTAAAAAATAAATGGCCTCATAAACTATTAATTTTTTATGACTTTCATCCATTATATAAGTAAAGTATTGGTTTTTTATGGATATTTTATCCTGAATCATTTAATTTATGTTAAATACATAAATATTTATAACTAAAATTTAAAAAGTGTTATATTAATATTTCTACGAAAGAAAAACTAGTAGGTTTTGTATTTAATAAAAATTAAATATTTGAGAGTAAATACAAATCTGTATTTGAGAATAAATATTTGTGATAAAGTAAATGTTTGAAAATAAAATTCATGTAAAGAACTGGTACTTTAAATAGGTAATACGTATTTGCCTATAAACTACGCTCGTTAAAGTTTATTAATTGTTAATTAATTTGTAATACTTTGTCATTCATTGGACATGTGGCACAAATGACAAATCAGGTACAAAATTCTAATTTCACTCTCTAAAATAATATTTTAATCATTTGAACTGAATTTGTAAAGGATTACTAACTTCAGGGGAGGTCAGTGTAATTGTTCAAACTACAGGGGAGGTAAGTGTAAATGTCAGAAACCTCAGGGAGGTTTCTGAAATTATCCCTAAACCATATTGTGGTTTTTTGTGGACATTGATGGAACTACAGAGGGTCAGCCTGTCTTTTCGTGAAATCACGAGTATGCGTTCTGGTTGTGGGATCATCATTTTCAGAATCCGAACGCAGTCCTGAAACAAAGTGACTTAAGCATTCCCTTATTGATTTGATAGCATACTCCCTAATATCTGCAGCAGGTACTCAACTTTCTGTTTCTGCATGAAACATGTGGCTTCTCTGTCGAGCCAAACTAATAAGTTAGAGAGAAATTAAAGCTCAGAGTCACGCCAAGTCTTTCCCTCTAATAAGCTGAAATAAATGCTCATAGCCAGAAAAAATGTCATATCCATGAATGGTTTCACCCAAGCAAGATGAAACTAACGGCTCTGCATGTTTTCCAGGAGGGAAAAGCCACTACTGGTATTTTTAAGTTATACAGCAAAACAGATGGAAGAGAAACAACTCTTCAACATGTTACCAAACAGCAGCCTGATAGTATATTAATTTTTGAGGGACAGGGAAGCCCCACTAGAGAGCGAAAGCTGCTGCTAGCAATTAAGAGACTCGGACAAAATATGGAAGGTGAAATTGGGAATTTCATGAGGGCATGGGCTTCAACTATTGCATCTGTATCCTACAGCTACGCCATCGCTAGAATCGTTGGAAAAGGCTTTCTTAGACTGATCATGTTGGCCCCTGTCGTCTGCCTTTTCTTGGTTCTCCCTTTCTCTCTCACTTGGTTCTGTCCATTTGGGATGTCCCACAGTTTTCTTCATCAGCTGGCTTGCCAGCTTCAAATTGCTCCTACTCGCTTTCGGCAACGGCCCATTGTCTCAACCCTCACTTTCTCTGTGCCGGTTCGTTTGTATCGCTTGTTTCCCGATTAAAGTTCGAGAAGAAGACAAAAAACCCGGTGAACCATAATCCAAAAGCCAGCATTCGAATGCAAGCCCGATTAAGGAGGAGATCCATTCACCTCCAAAGAGCTGCTACTACTACTGCAAAACTTGGCGGTTGATGTCACAGGTGATAACTGGGCCGTTGATCTTTGGATTTGTAATCCGCACATTCACGTGGCTAGTATTACCCGAGGTAGTACAGTATGGAGTGGACGCGGGACGCCGGAGCCCTTGGTGAGTACGCTGCCTTGGGCCAATTTCTCAAGCATCTCACCCTCTCTGGAATGGAAGTTGTCACCCCTTGCTTCCAAAATATCCGGAGCACAACAATGAAGGAAACAAGATTGTGAATGAAGGAAACAAAGAATTACCTAGCCAATGTCTTTCTTTGTTTGGGCTGTGATTTTACCCAGAAAATATTTTTACGCCTTTCGTAAATATAATTTTTAATCAATTTATTACCTCACATACTGAGGGTGCTCACCTCGGCCACCCCGCGTGTCCGAGGTGAAGTCACCTCGTCTCTCATCGGAGCCCATCCCTGTCTTGAGCACAACCCCAGAGCCCGGCTTCATCCCTAGTCCACCGTGTAGGTGACCTCGCCACATCCACCTCGGCCGCACGCTGATGATGTCAACCTGCCTGACATCTTCCAGGACCAGCACTTTATCTGAAAAGCACGGGAGGCACTTGATGGCACCTGCACCATATCCTCCGTCATCACTCCCAGGCGGCTACAGTGTCAGAGTCAGACTCCCCGACAGGAGACAGAGCCGTAATGTCAGAGTGGGTCCCACTAACATAAGTCCAGAGTCTCGCCTCTACTCTTCTATAAATACCTCCCTCACACTCCCACCAAGTAAGCGGACACTGTTCATTAACTTATTCTCATTATTCTCGTTCTCATACTAACTTGATCGTCGGAGTGATACCAGGGGAGAAGCCCCGCCACTCACTTCGGACGAGGAGGTTCACTTCGGACACAGGAGTTCACCTCACTTCATCTCAGGGAGGACTGATCCAGGTCGGTCTAGTTACCAACCAAAAATCACCTCCTCAATTGGCGCCGTCTGTGGGAACGAGACTTGCTAAAATGAGATCCACGCGTTCCAGAAGCGGAAGAGTTCCCTCAAACGGGGCTGGGCAGACCTCCGGAGCCCAGCAAGACCGCATCTCTGAAGAACCAGGGTCCCAAAGGACCCAGCCAAACAACGATGATGCCATCGCCAAGATGGCCGAATTCGTATCACACAACCCTACCATTTTTGAGGAGCTAGGAAGGTACCTCAAAAGACAGGGGAAAGAAAAGGCCGAATCTTCCAAGAGGAGGCCGACGAAGTCCCCTGAGGCACCTTCAGATGAAGACTCCGATGAGGGGCGTCTCTCTCGGAGTACCTCCAGGCGTGCCTCCTCCAAGGCGACCTCTAAAATTGCCTCCATCTCCCGAGCGTTTTCTCGAGGACTCCTAGGGAAACGGGCCGAGGACCCACCTCGGCGCCCCGGGGGCCTAGTTTCGGACTACATGAGGGCCCCGCCCTTTACGGATGACATCAATGGGGAAAGGGTGCCCCCGAACTTCAAGCTTCCAAACTTGCACACCTACGACGGCCGAGGTGACCCCGAGGATCACCTCCGCGCCTTCATCTCCGCATTCCGACTCTACTGCGTCCCCGACGCTGTGATTTGTCGGGCTTTTCCCATTTTCCTACATGGGACTGCCCGGATGTGGTTCTGGAGTTTGGAACCGGGGAGCATCTCCTCCCTGGATGAGCTGATAGACCGGTTCATCCACCGCTTCGTGTCGTCTCGACCAATCACGAAGACTTCAGCTTATCTCTTGAACCTTCAACAGGGTCAGGGCGAGTCTCTTCGCTCGTATGCTCAAAGGTTCAACGAGGAGAATGTGCAAATACCTGATCAGAATGAGCAGGTAACTCTCGCGGCCTTTACCAACGGGTTGGTGGCCGGACTCTTCAACACCGAAATCCATCGGGATTACCCTCGTACACTTCACGAACTCTGGGAAAGAGTGGACCAGGGAATCCGAAGTGAAGATGTGAATCGCATGAAGCGAGAAGCCCAAGCCTCTCGTACGGGACAAGATACCCGGAGAAGGAAAGACATCGGCCGAGGTGAGCCCGGCCCAAGTGGCACTTCAAACCAACCCCTGGACCGCCGGAGTGTTTTCGACCGGATCGTGAAAGGAAGATCATCCACCTCGGACGCTGAGCTAACACCGCTCAATTCCAGCCGATCTCATGTCTTGGCTGTAATGAGGCAGAACCACCTCGGCCGAACACCTCCTGAGATCCCTGGAAGAAGAGATAGGAGAAACTCCAGCCTCTATTGTGCCTACCATCGAGATGTTGGGCACGAGACCGAAGACTGCAACGATCTGAAACGAGAGATCGAAAACCTAATCCGGCAAGGACACTTGAAACAATTTGTCCGCAAAGATGGAAGCTTCGGACGAAGTGCCTCCCACCGGGAGAGCCGAGGTCCTCGCCGAGAAGACAGGCGGGACACCAAGCTCAACTGCCGAGGTCCTGAGGACCATAAGGGGGACCAAAGGCCTCCACGCGACGGATCACCAGGATACGGCCCAAACATTGCCGGGGTGATCAACACCATCTCAGGTGGCCCCACGGGAGGAGACAGCCAGAGCTCCCGAAAGCGGACCTACCGCCAGGCCGGCATGGATGTGGCCGAGCATGGAGCTCGAGGCTGTCCGAGGAGATAACCTATGGTCCCCGCGACCCTGTCCCCGCTGCCTCCAGCACTCACGAGGCCCTCGTGATTGAGGTCCTCACAAACAATTATATAGTCAAAAAGGTCTACGTTGACCCCGGAAGCTCGGTAGACGTCCTGTACTACCGAACCTTCGAGAGCTTGAAGCTAAGTCGGGAACAACTCACCCCGGTCAGAACTCCCCTTGTTGGCTTCGGGGGACACGTCGTCCACCCGGAAGGCATGGTGAATTTAATGGTGACTATCGGGCGTCATCCCCGTTGCCGAACCGTGCCTGTCAGTTTTGCGGTGGTCAAAGCGGACTCTCCTTACAACATGCTGATAGGCCGGCCGACGCTCAATGCCTTGAGAGCCGTATATTCTACCTACCACCTGAGTTTCAAGTTTCCAACGCCAGAGGGTGTGGCCGAGGTGAGCAGCGACGTGGGCGCCGCCCGAGAATGCTATCTCGCCACCATCCAAGCCGCAGTCGGACCTCAGCCCCAGCCGAGGTCAGAAGAAAAGAGGCCGGCTGTCCTCTCCATAGACTGCATCGACCCTCATAAGGCAGGAGAGCCCAGCAGGCTTGAGCCAGGGGATGAAGTGGAACAAGTGGTCTTGGATGAAGCCAAGCCTGACCGAGTGGTCCAAGTAGGGGCCGGACTCCCTTCACCCCTGAAAGAAAAAGTGATCTCCCTGATCAAGGACCACCGAGACATCTTTGCGTGGTCCGCAGATGAAGTGGTCGGAGTGCCACCCGAGCTTATGACTCACCAACTTAACGTTAACCCACAGGCCCGACCTGTGCGGCAGAAGCGAAGACACTTCGGCCCCGAACGCAGCAAGGCCATATCGGACGAGGTCGACAAGCTCTTGCCGGCCAAGATGATCCACGAAGTCCAATATCCGACCTGATTGTCCAACCCAGTCATGGTCAGAAAGGACACCGGCGGATGGAGAATGTGTGTAGACTACACCGACCTCAACAAGGCCTGTCCCAAATGCTGCTATCCCCTCCCGAGGATAGACACCCTCGTCGACTCGGCGATGGGGTACGAGATCCTGTGCTTCCTAGATGCCTTCAAAGGGTATCATCAAATAGGAATGAGTGAAGAGGACCAAGAGAAGACGGCGTTCTACACCGATCGAGGTGTTTATTGCTACACCACCATGCCGTTTGGGCTGAAGAACGCCGGGGCGACCTACCAAAGGCTGATCAACCGGCTCTTCAAGAATCAGATCGGCCGTAATGTGGAGGCTTACGTGGATGACATCCTCGTCAAAAGTCTCGCCACTTCATCCTTCCTGTTAGACTTGAGGGAAGTCTTCGGGGTCCTGCGAGACTCGAGGATGAAGCTGAATCCCAAGAAGTGCGTCTTCGGCGTCACCTCGGGAAAATTCTTGGGGTATCTGGTTTCCCATCGGGGGATCGAGGCCAACCCCGACAAAGTCAAGGCCATTCAAGATATGTCCCCACCTCGGAACCTCCGAGAAGTCCAAAGACTGAATGGACGCCTGGCCGCACTGAACCGCTTTTTGTCTCAATCTGCTGAGAAGGCCCTGCCCTTCTTTAAAGTGCTGAAGAAGTCTGATCAGTTCGCCTGGACTGAGGAGTGTCAGTCTGCCTTCGACCAGCTGAAGCAGTACTTGCACCACCTGCCCACTCTCGCTTCACCTCGGCCCGAAGAGAAACTCTACCTCTACCTCTCTGCAGCCGACGAGGCTGTCAGCGCTGTGCTAATCCGAGATGAGGGCACCCAAGTGCCGGTCTACTACGTCAGCCGCGCTCTTCGCGGGCCGGAGACTCGATACACTCAGGTGGAGAAACTGGTGCTGGGACTAGTCCATGCCGCTCGGCGGTTGAAACCCTATTTCTTAGCCCATCCTATCTCGGTCAGGACTGACCAGCCCATTCGGCAAATATTGGTGCGACCCGAAGCTTCTGGTCGCCTCACCAAGTGGGCTGTCGAATTGGGAGAATATGACTTGTCCTACGAGCCACGCACCGCCATAAAAGCTCAAGCTTTGGCTGACTTCCTTGCCGAGCTCACCTTCACGGAAGGTCCGGAGTCCACCTCAGCCTTAGCCGAGGTGTCCTCCTCACCCCAGTGGACATTGTATGTCGATGGATCCTCCAACGGAGAAGGCAGCGGAGCCGGACTTCTCCTGGAAGGACCTCAGGGAGAGGTGTGCTCCTACGCCCTCCGCTTTGGCTTCCCAGCCACCAATAATGAAGCCGAGTACGAGGCCTTAATTGCTGGACTCCAGTTGGCCCGAAGGCTCGGCGCCCAACAAGTCCACGTCCGCAGTGACTCCCAACTTGTTGTGCGCCAAGTTCTTGGTGAATACGAGGCTAAGGATGAGACCATGCAAAGGTACCTCTCCAAAGTTCACCAACTCACCGCATACTTCAAGTCATTCGAAATCCAAAGAATCCCCCGGTCCCAGAATAAGCGAGCCGACGCCCTATCCCGGCTGGCCTCCACTTCATTCTCGGACCTCAACAAGACGGTCTTAGTGGAAGTTCTGAATGAACCAGGATATGTGGAAGAGGTGGCCTGCCCCGTCCACTCCGAAGATAATTGGATGACCCCGATCATCCTCTTCCTGAGTCAGGGAACCCTTCCCGAAGACCGAGCCGAGGCGAGGAAGATACAACGCAAGGCTGCTCGACACGCCCTCCGCGATGGAGAATTGTACAAACGCTCTTACCTCGGCCCCTGGCTGAGGTGTGTCACTCCCGAGGCCGGACGTCATATCCTCCACGAGATCCACGAAGGCCTGTGCGGAGCTCATGTCGGCCACAGGATGTTAGCCAAGAAGACTATGCTCCTTGGATACTTCTGGCCATCACTTCGGCAAGACGCCAGGACCTCGTTCTCAGCTGTCCTTCCTGCCAAGTCCACGCACCCGAGCATCACCAGCCCTCAAATTTCATGGTCCCCATCACTTCACCTTGGCCATTCGAGCAATGGGGGACAGATATCATAGGTCCTTTCCCTAAAGCGGTCGGGGGCTATACCTTCCTGGTGACGGCTGTGGACTACTTCACTAAGTGGGTCGAGGCCGAGCCACTTCGCACCATCTCGGGGCTGGCCATTCAGAAATTCTTTTGGAAATGCATTGTCTGCCGCTTCGGCATACCTCAGATCATCATCTCGGACAATGGGAGACAATTTGCCGAGAACCCATTCAAGACCTGGTGCGAGAACCTCGGCATCAAACAACACTTCACTTCGGTAGGCCACCCCCAGGCCAATGGTCAAGCAGAAAACTTCAACCGGACTCTCCTGCATGGCCTCAAGACCCGACTACACCGAGTTGGGTCATCTTGGGTGGAGGAACTCCCCAGTGTCTTGTGGTCATATCGGACCACGCCGAGGTCAGCGACTCAAGAGACCCCATTTTCCCTGACCTACGGAGCCGAGGCTGTCATCCCGGCTGAGATCCTTACCCCCAACCCTCGGCTGGCAGCTTATGCCGCCGAGGTGAATGACGAAGAGAGGCTGCTGGACCTCGACCTCGTCGAAGAACGAAGGGACCTCGCCTCCGCCCGGATAGCTTCTTACAAGAACACACTGGCACACTATTACAATGCCCGGGTCAGACATCGTAGATTCCGCCCTGGAGACTTGGTTCTCAGAAAAAACTCAGTCAGCCGAGCTGAGCCTCAAGGAAAACTGTGCCCAAAATGGGAAGGCCCCTACCGAGTTGTGGAATCTGACCCTAAGGGGTATTGTAAACTGAGTTACCGAGATGGCTCATTAGTGCCGAGGTCTTGGCACGCCGAGAACCTTAGGTTGTATTATACTTGAAGTTGTGACTTCATTCAGTTGTTTCATCCAATTATCTTGTCAAGTTATGACTTCATCTATTTAGTTATTTTTCAACGATATGATGCCCAGCATATTTTATTAAAAAATAAGGGGGACAAACAAGGGATGAAATCAAAGCAAGAAACAAAAAACGCTGAGATGAGAAGAAACAGACTTTCATTCAACAGAAGTATTACAAAAATTACAAGGCCGAGGTCGGAACGCTACTAAACACTTCACCTCGACCACCCCCTTGAAGCCTACAAGCCTAAATCCCCGTATCGGCTGCATCCCCGGTCTTGGCTCCCTCCTGGGCATCCATCTCTTCGGCCTCCTTTCCGCCGGGGTTAACTTCATCTCCAGACTCTTTGCCGACGTCCCCTCCGGCTTCGTCTCCCCCGGCATCCTCTCCAGTTTCTTCCTCTTCAACCCCCTCTAACACTTCGTCGATTTCGGACAGCCATTTGTTGAACTCGGCCTGGACCTCGGCCAGGTTCCTTCCAGCCTGGAGGCCCTCAGCCATCCGGTCGCACAACTCCTTGGAGTCCTCGTTGTAACTGGTATGATTTTTCAGAGACTCCAAGGCTTCGGGAGAGAGATGAGCTGCAGCCTCATCTATGGCCGATGTGAAGCCAAACATGAAGTTCGGCGTGAGCAGTTGACCGAGATCCCTGGTGAAGGCCCCAGACCTCCGGAATTCGTCCACTGCCGAGGCTCCAGCACTGTCAAGGGCTTGCTGGTGGGACTTCTTCGCCTCGTCCCCCCTCTTCTGCTCTTCTTCGAGAGCCGATCTGAGACTGTTGACAGTAGCCACGGCCTCCTCATCCTTCACCTCGGCCTCCTTAAGCCGCCTTTCAAGCTCGGCCTTCTCAGACTCGGACACCGCCAGTTGTTTCTCCAACTTGGAGATCTGGTTCTGTAGCTTGCCGGTGTCCTGCTCATCGACCAGAGCACAATATCGGTGTGCCATCTCGGCCGCGAAGGCTGAGGTGGAAGCCGTGGTCACCATCAGACTTTGAACCAACTCGGCCGGGCTCAGCTTCTTCATGAACTCCAAATCCCTTGGCAGAGTGGAGTGCATTACTAGCTCTTGAGCGACCCGAGGATGTTGGCACCTGTCGTTGACCGAAATCTTCCAGTTCGGACACCAATGATTGCCGGAGTGCGTCTTCTCGTCTCCGGGAAACACTGGGGGGCTGTGGAAACGATTCCATAGCGAGGTCCCCGAAACCGGATTGACCGGAGCCTTCAACTGCTTGTCTCGGCCACGAGGAGGCGGAAGTGCCGCGACGGCTCCAAAGGGCACCCCCTCTGGCACAGACGAGGTGGACCCAGTAGCCGCGGCTGCTGAGCTGCTCTGGCCTGCCGGGGTGGGATTACTTTTGGCTGCCGAAGTCTGGATAGCCAATCCTGGTGACTTCTTCTTCTTCGGCGGAGGGGCCGACGTCTCGTCCGAACTTTTCCTCTTCTGCCTCTTGGCCACTTCGGACGAGCCGGAGACGACGAGGTCAGACAGTTTAGTCACTGCACAAGGAATAAATATTATCATATGCCTTAGCCGAAATGAAAAGAAAAGCCATGAAAGAAAATTACAAGGTTTCTCAAGTTTAATGGAAAAGAAGGGAGTCTTGGTAGTGTTGATCACGGCTCGACTTATCCCCCCATCTACGAGCACGGCCTCGGGGTAGTCATGGCTGAACAGCCGAAGTCCCGACTTCATCAACTTCTGGAAGGACTCCTCTTCGGCATCCCCGGCAGAGGGGTCGGCTTTCGCCTTAATTGGCCTCCACCAAAAGTCCCTCGGGAAGTCCACTCCGGACACGAAGAAGTAGTCGCGCTTCCAGTTCTTGATCGAGCTGGGAGCACCGATCACCAACTTCGGGATGGCATTGTTCCTGTTGCCAACATAAAACCATCCCTTGTCCGACGCGTGCGCCTTGAGGGTGTAGCATCGGCGGAAGAGATCGACGGAAGGAGTCACCTCCTGATGTCGGCACAGCATCTCGAACCCCACAATGATGCGGATCGCATTCGGGGTGAGTTGGGTGATTCTCACCCGGAAGTGACGAAGTAAATCTCGGAGGAACCTCGACGTCGGCATCCTCAGCCCGGCCTCCAGCTGTTGAACGTAGACGGCCACCATGCCAAAGGGGGGCTCCGCGGCTGTGTCATCCGCCTCGGGCGGCAATATTTCGTACCACGGCCGGAATGGGTACTTGTCTACCACCCTCATGGCCCTATCTCTTCCTACGCGACTCCTAAACTTCGGCATCTGGCCGAAGTCGATGTCGGCTACGTCCACTGGAGCAACTGGCTCCGGTACACCCTCGTCATGGGGTATCTCGGTCCCGAGCTCGGTATTATACTCCACCTCGGAGCCGCCCTCGCTGATCTCGGACGATTCCAGTTCCGAGGCTATCTCTCCGGCTCTCACCTCGGTCGATCCTTCCTCAGAACTCTGTGCCGACCCCTCCGAGTTGGACGTCGTTGCTTCTTCCTCAGGATCCGCCCTCACCTCGGTCTGGTAGCTCGGGGTCACGGTTTCTTTATGGGTTTTAGCCGTCTTGGCCATGAGTGAAAGACGAGATAAGAAAGAAAAGGGATACTTACTATCGTTTACGGAACTGGACGAAGTGGATGACTTCGGCTATGATCTCGGCTGGAAAAACTGACCTCGGCAACACTCGCAAATTTTGCAAGTCACAAGCGAAGAAAGAAAGTGATGGGCCATGCGGTGAAAGGGACCACCTATTTATAGGGGATGGCCAGAATCCGAAGAGGCGGCAAGAATACGAAAAGACGACCACGATCGAATTCGAAACGCCACGCCTCTCTCTCTCCTCATTAATGCCCCGTCCTTTCGACTGACACCTTCTGCACGAAACGTCCCACTACTTCACGACGCGACGGTTATCAGTGACCACGTCCTATCAACTGATTCGCCCACGTGTCACGTCCCCGCATCTCCCGGAGTAGTTTTGGGACCCCGACTCTTCACGACTTCGGCACAAAGAAGCCTCGGTACCTCCCTGGCCCGAAGCCCCGAGGCTTTGGGGGCTTATTGAGGGTGCTCACCTCGGCCACCCCGCGTGTCCGAGGTGAAGTCACCTCGTCCCTCATCGGAGCCCATCCCTGTTTTGAGCACAACCCAGAGCCCGGCTTCATCCCTAGTCCACCGTGTAGGTGATCTCGGCACATCCACCTCGGCCGCACGCTGATGATGTCAACCTGCCTGACATCTTCCAGGACCAGCACTTTATCTGAAAAGCACGGGAGGCACTTGATGGCACCTGCACCATATCCTCCGTCATCACTCCCAGGCGGCTACAGTGTCAGAGTCAGACTCCCCGACAGGAGACAGAGCCGTAATGTCAGAGTGGGTCCCACTAACATAAGTCCAGAGTCTCGCCTCTACTCTTCTATAAATACCTCCCTCACACTCCCACCAAGTAAGCGGACACTGTTCATTAACTTATTCTCATTATTCTCGTTCTCATACTAACTTGATCGTCGGAGTGATACCAGGGGAGAAGCCCCGCCACTCACTTCGGACGAGGAGGTTCACTTCGGACACAGGAGTTCACCTCACTTCATCTCAGGGAGGACTGATCCAGGTCGGTCTAGTTACCAACCAAAAATCACCTCCTCACATACATTAAATCGAATCAATATATTTTCTAAAATTAGCAATTCAAACAAATCCAATCTTGGGGCCGTTTGATAAGAGGGTTTGTGAGTCACGATTTGGACTGACATCCATACTTGTCGTTTGCTTTAGAGGTATGGGAATGGTGATTTTGGAATGAGATTTCGTGAGTACGTCATTTTGCTATACAAGTAATAAAGATAGTCAGTGTAGTCTTGTTCAAATTTGTATTAGCATAAAACTACTTTGTTGAGATCTGTCGGATATCACCTAGGCCCCCCCGGCGGCCTAAATAAAGTTTAAAATAAGTAAAAGTCAGACTATCTTAGAGCAGCAACATCCAACAACTAATGCTGCTATTCTTTCCAGCCGACAGCGCAGATTATTTTATTTTCCCCTTCCCTGTTTATTCCGACGACCATAAACGACCGTTAACTGTGAACTGTAGCTTTCCAACCCGAAAAGCAGATATGTAGAATTGGGACTCGGGGCAGAGACGGTCCCTGATAATTTTGGTCATTATCAATTGCGCGTAATTTTCTTTGTACATCGTGTAACTTTTTTTTCACAGGATGCATTTTCACAACTGATAATGATGAAACCCACACTTGATGTGAAAATCGAGTTACATGATATAATCTCAACCGCATAAAATTTTGAGGACAAATCTTGGCCCTTGCAGGGACGGGTGAAAATCCGTAGAATTGGATGTAGCACCCAAACTCCAGCTGCTGAAGTCATTACTCACTCGTACGAACAAATAAATAGAGTGGAAAGTGTTTCATTAACGTCACATCCGATTTTCCTGCGGTAAATAGTTAATTGAGGCCTCCAAGGCTGCTTTTTTTTTCGCTTATTTTTATACAGAAATGATGATACACCCCTCTTTTGTTCATATATTCTTGATTATTTTTTTCGCTATTTCTCAAATTACATTGCAATGTTACTACTGACCCAGAATGGTTTCGATCATGCTGGGAAGCAACGCAGGTGTTTTTTTCTTCCGAGGTAGGGTATTGCTATTACTCGTCAAACTCAAAACTAAATCAACACAGTACATCAAAGCTGAAGTCAATACCGCAACTTACGGATGCAACATAATACAGTACGATTCCATTAAACCCTAAACGTTGGAATTGAGACTGCGCTGAACGCTTGTTAGGAAAATCGTTCGGATCAGTTTGTACAAAATGCATAAAATGTAACTTTATATTCACACGGTGTAACTCACTTTCAATAACGTACAACTTTAGAATAAAATGTTGCAAACTCTACACATGATATGAAAAAGGACGTACAAAGTGCAATCTGATGGCAAATACACTGTTCATTATCTTTTCCATTTTTTGTTCATCATCTCTTCACCACTATTGATTAGTAACAGCAGCTGCCAATTAGTTGCATTATCTCGTAGTATTTTATAAGCACGCATTCCTTTATAATCTTGTGCAGTACTCGAGAAGAAAGTATTGATAAACTACACTACACTGTTCCCGGGCAAGGAGTTCTCAACCTGCAGTTTATTTAATTATTTTAGTGCGCAGCTTTTTTAGTTTTTAAACTCAGGAGACATGGTCTAAAGCAGCAAATACCAGTTCCTCTAGGTCTCCAAATGAGACCGTCGACCACGAATATAAGAATATTATGAATACCAAATAAAGAAATGAATGTACAAAAAATAAAGACCTTTAAGGAATGTACACGACCATTGGAGCAGCTGGGATGCCTAAACAATCTGGTACACCCAGTCCAACAGGACCACCTGGACCAAGACTGATTGGGTATTTTACTCCCACATTTCAAGTCAAATGTTGACTTGCTCAAAAGAAAACAGCTATCCCATAATTTTCTTCAGCTAGTGACTAATACTAGCTAGTAACCTTTATTCCTTTTCTTTTCTTTTTTCTTTTTTTTGTTTCTTTTTTTAACGAATTGCATCTCAACACCTCCCCCCAACCCCACCAAAAACCCAAAAAAAAAAAAAAAAACCAACAAAAAGCTAGCGAACCCCACCTCTCTAGCTAACCACAACAATTATGCATAGAGTTTCGTGCAATCGTGATTATAAGCAAGTTTAGTTAATGCTTATAGCATTTCTTGTAGAATCATGTATACAAATTATTATTATTATTGTTATTATCACGTTGATTAAGTAACACGCCCGCCATCCAGACATATTGATCTCATAAATAGTAGTAAGTACTACCAGTACACAGTCCAACCACCCCTTTTTATCCATTCTTGAACCTTCTACGCCCTGGCTGTAGATCTGGGGGAAGTACCTGAAAGCCATCGAAGATCAATGGAAGGGGAGATCAGCAACTTCGTTTTTGTATCAGCAACTATATTGTCATCTCTATGCTACTGTTACACCGTAGACAAAATCTTCCCAAAAGGGATCCTGAGACTGCTTGCTATAATTCCAGTAGCATGTCTCTTCATCTTTCTCCCTCTCAATCTAACCACCATCCATCTTGGGGGTACCTCCTCTTTCTTCATAGCATGGCTAGGTAGCTTCAAGCTCCTGTTATTTGCCTTCAACAAAGGCCCTTTGTCCTCCTCCGAATCCATCCCCTTATCTCGTTTCATTCCCTTGGCTTGTTTACCGATCAAGTTTCAACAAGCTCCTTCTCCCCAAGAATCCACCAAGAAAGGCCAAAGATCGCCCCTAAATTATGTCATCAAGATCGTGCTCTTGGTTTTGTGCATTCGAGTATATTCGTACAAAGACTCCATCCAACAAAACATCATATGGTTCTTTTATTGCCTTCACATATATTTCACGCTAGAACTCGTACTTGCCATGGTAGCGGGGCTCGCTAGAGGACTGATTGGAGTCGAACTGGAACCGCACTTTGACGAGCCGTACTTGGCTACTTCGCTTCAAGATTTTTGGGGGAGGAGGTGGAATCTGATGGTGTCTAATATTCTCCGTCCCACAGTTTATGAACCGGTTCGCTCGATTTCTTCAAGCTTGATCGGGAAGAAATGGAGGGCTCTTCCGGCGGTGGTGGCAACGTTTTTGGTATCCGGAATAATGCACGAGCTGGTTTTCTATAACATCGGAAGACTGAAGCCCACAGGTGAAGTTACGTGCTTCTTTCTGCTTCATGGGGTGTCTTTGGTTGTAGAGATTGCTGCTAAAAGGGCATTAAAGGGAAAGATTTGGATCCCTGGAATTATATCAGGGCCATTAACGCTAGCCTTCGTTATCTACACCAGTTTTTGGCTCTTCTTACCACCATTTTTAAGGGGCAGGGCAGATTGGAAAGGATGTACGGAGTCACTCGCCTTCATTGAGTTTGTAAAGCATCAGCGGCTAATTAGCCCCAACGACCTTACCTGTCCGTTCCTCCAAGGAAATGGCAGCAGCTAATTAACGGATTCTAGAACTGGGCCGATTAATTCAGGGATCTATCAGCCGGTGTCACTTTTTATTTTATTCTCCTTCTTAAATCTTAATGAAATAGACTGCAGTTATAAAATTGGCAAGGAGCTGACCTTAATCATGTTGAAGGGTTCATACTTCATACATCTCCATCTTAAAAAGTAGCACTTTGCACAGTTTTCAATATTAATAATTTAGATTGAGAATGGAAGGATGGTGGTTAAAATTGTGTTTGGATTATATTTTTTATAATTTTTTATGAAAAAATTACTGTAGCGATTTAATGTATGTGAGGGAAAAAGATAATAGAGAAATGTGATCACGAAAATTGACGTAATTTTTTGACGGAAAACAGCAATTCAAACAAGGTCACCCTCAAAGTATTTTCCCCACCTCTCCATTTGTTTCAGCTAATTGGATCGTTATGGTCTAAACCTATTACTATTTGGTTTTTATCGTTATGGTCTAAACCTATTACTATTTGGTTTTTATGATATTTGTGAATCAGTTGGGATTTTCTATGCCACTATTTGGTGTCAAATCTAATGCTGATTTCACTTATCACATGATGGTAGAAAAAATTTAAATAAACAGCACATAACAAATTAAGTAAACATGACACTTGGTATAAATATGAAAGTGGTACTGAATTATCATTGAAAAAATGGTACTGAAAATATCGCGTATTTGTGAATTGGTTTGTTGGGTGGGTATATATTTTGTCTGGCCAACGTGACTGTGGATGCCCAGACAAAACGCAAGAATCATTTGTTCCACAAGAAATTAACACGAGATTCATGCATTTACAACATAGAAAAAAAAATCGACGAAAATTAAACTATCATCAAATTAGATGAATATGAATAAAGCTGTTAATCGAACCGGGCAACTCGCGAGCCGAGCTCGACCCGGCTCGATAAGGGCTCAGCTCGACTCGTTTACAGAGAGAAACGAGCCGAGCTCGAGTTCTAATCAATACTCGTTTAAAACACGAGCCGAGCAAGGCTCGTGTTCGTAAATGCTCGGTAGGCTCGAAAGATAGGGATATTTTCGTCATTTCAATATGTATGTGGTACTTTAACTAAGTCTCGTGTAGCCCTAATTCTTCCTTTTCTCTTTTGGTCCTTCGTTTTCCCGTTCCATAGCCGTCACCCCGCAGCCACTCCCCAATCCCCGCAGCTTCCATTCTCACGCCACACCCCGCAACCGCCATTCTCACCGCCAGGCGCCATCCACAGCCGCAGTCTCAGCCGCAGCAACAACGGCTAGGCGCCTCCTCTGATTTCTGTCAACTCTTTTTCCGTTCCACAGCCGCAGCCGCACCCACCGTCACTGACTCACCATACGGAGCACCCTCCATTCTCGCCACCGTCACTGCTCCTGAATTCATGAGCAGCGCAGTACGGAGCCACCTCGGTAGAGCCAGGGACCTCTACCATACCCCGATTCACTACATTCTGGTAAGTAGTAACCATTTCTTCTCCAAATTTTGCAATTTCCTGTTCATAGATTGCAGATCTAATAATTAATTGGTTTTCCTGGTCTAGAAATTAATCCAACAGTTCAGTTTTTTTTTTTTGGATTTATTGTTTTGGCCTTTTTCCCTTTCAAATGCAATTAAAGAGATCTCAGACACAGGAAGATTAATGCCAGCCTGAAAATAGACGATGACTTTGTACTTTTGTTTTCTCATTCTTCTTCCTTTTCTTTTTCCTTTTTTTTTAGCTGAAATTAGCTTTAAGCCTTAATTTTTAGCTAAACT
Source organism: Coffea arabica (assembly GCF_036785885.1). Taxonomy (NCBI): domain Eukaryota; kingdom Viridiplantae; phylum Streptophyta; class Magnoliopsida; order Gentianales; family Rubiaceae; genus Coffea; species Coffea arabica. Next base: position 42,565,614 of record NC_092326.1, on the reverse strand, counting down.
TCTTCAGTGATTGTGCTACTGGACAGCAGCAGTCAAAATTGATATGGTGTAATGTGATTCCCTTTTTTTTTAATTAAACTTGGGAGGGCTGGGAAATTATTTTCCCGTGACAGGGGAGGAAAACTCCTAACATTTTACTTGATTTATGCTGCTTAAAATATCAAAATTCAATTACTGATTATACGTCAAATGCAGCTCAAGATTCAATCTTTGCGGACTGAAGATGAATTACTTGGGATGAATAAGTATGTTTTGTTACAAAATGAAAAACAAATTATTGATATTGGTAATCTTGGAGTCTATCTATTTCTTGCAAACTGATCCCATTTTGTGCCCAAACTTTAGAATTTGAATCTAAAGTTCTTGATAGTTTAGTTATGAATCTAGGTTATCTTTCTATGCCCAAACTTGTTCCTTTCTTTTCCTCGCTCGATTTTCGTTTCAATACATTGCTCACTAACTATGCTTAGGGTGCATGGGCAGCCCTCTGCAGTTATATTTTCAATACAATTTTTTGGCTGTATAATTTCAAAACAGAAACAAAATAAGAAAAAGAATGATTTGTTCTTTTCCTGATTCCTTTCCAACTGATGGCAGAGCGTGGCTGGGCTGCATGTTTTGCATTTTGCAGTGAAGATGGTGGCTTCTGAAAACTCATTGAATTGCTCTTGGTAGTCCCCCGTGATCATATGAAGGAAATGCTACATATTTATAGTCAAATAACACTTGAGTTATACCTGATGGTGGCCGTTTATGTACTTTTTCATGTTGTAATCTGATCTGGTTTGGACATTTTGTGTTGGACATGTTGTAATCTGATCTGGTTTGGACATTTTGGTTTGGAAATGTTGTTATTTAATCTGTTTTGGACATTTTGGTCACTGATATGTTGTAATCTGATGTGATTTGGACATTGTAATCCGAGTTTGGACATTTTGGTTTGGAAATGTTGTTATCTAATCTGTTTTGGACATTTTGGTCACTGATATGTTGTAATCTGATGTGGTTTGGACATTGTAATCCGAGTTTGGACATTTTGTTTCTCCATTTTATGGTTTTTGGCTTGTATTGTCATTTGGCTCGAGCTTGTATTGTTGAATTTGATGGTTTGGACTTGTTGAATACGAGTGTGCTAGGGTCTGATATGGTGTCTCCCGTAAACGAGCTCGAGCTCAAAAAACTTGGCTTGAGTTTTTCGCGAGCTCGAGCTCGGCTCGATTTCAAACTCGAGTTCGAGCCCGAGCTCGAATTTTTTACCACCACATCGAGTCGAGCTCGAGTGCCTTGTGAAGCTCGAATTAGTAATCGAGCGAGCTCGAGCTAACTCGATTAGGGGTTCGAGTCAAGCTCGATTGTCCTATGCTCGAGCTCGACTCGGTTCGTTTAACAGCTCTAAATATGAAGTAAGAGAAACTACTTGGGATGACAAAATAATGAAAGGCAAGGTCAGAATTCTTGACCTCTCTTCCCACATCTACTAATAATGATTGCAAGGTATGTGAACGATTCAAGCACATCAGTCCAGCTATACGTGAAAAGTGGAGCCAAGAGTAGACTGCGATGGATGGGGCTACGTACACAAGCCCTGGAGAGAGAAATTCGAGTGTGTTTGGATTGTAAGTTATTTATCCAAATATATTTGCTTACATCACTATTACAATTTTCAATAAATTTTTTTTAATTACCTTTTTATCTCATATACATCACATCATAAAAAGTGTTACAGTAAAAATATCTCAAATAACTTACCATCCAAACACACAGTTTTCTCGTCAGGCCCTTAGAATTTTTGGACCACCCGTCTCTGGACTAGAATTTTGACAAGGATTGCTGAGTATGAAAGATTATGCATTACTCGAAGTTTCAATTTGTGACTCTTTGATCTTTAATTTTTTTTTATCCTTATAGAAACTACTTTTATTTTAACTTGCCTAAAGACATGTTTATGGTTAGTTATCTTAAAAACATGTTTTGTTTTAATAATCTACTTTTCAACATGTCAGCCCCTTTTGCACAAGGGTGGCAGGAGGAAAATGGGCTGCACTTCCAAGCAGTCTTGGTAACATTTTTGATGTCTGGCCTGATTTTCTACGACAATTGTTGACGCAAATAATAATATATTTAGCTAACACTCTACCCAAACACTAATGCCCTGATTTGACTCCGAGAGTTAAGTCTCTCTTTTTTCTCCTCTTGCTGTAATATTCAGAGTCTCCTTCAAATAGGGGGAAAAAAAATCCAAAAATACAAAGTACTTAGATTGCATTTGGAGTTCTGATGCCCCTATTTTCCTCTTTCAAAATGATGATAATTGGAAATTCACTATAAGACTCGGGCAGTCTTAGAGTTGGTTCTAGATTCACTTTTAGAAAAAACCTTTTTTTTTTTTTTTTGACGAAATGCACATCTTGTTGTTTGGTCACACACTAATTTATTGTTCAAAACAATTGCCACAGATGCTCTGAACAAGGACGGTCCTCTAAACACCATCGTTGGAAATGTAAATTGATACTGGCCAGCGGCCACTTCTAGAGAAAGCTTGCCATAAGCATATAAGAACACAACACCAATTGGTCATCTTCCCATTTTGGGTCAGGTACCGACTACCCAATCAAGATGGTCGCGTCCATAGAAGATCGGCTCGGCTATGTTGGTTGTCAGTTGTCACCAACTATATGGCGTTCTTTATGCGGTGGCGGTGGCACCCTTAGTTTACAATCCATGTGGAGGTGGAAAAGAAGAGAGGAGACTTGCATGCACGGCAGGACAGACAGGGACTGGGAAAGTAAATGCCATCGAGTGTGACATTTGTCGGCCTAAACGAGGAGATGAGATGTTGAGCAATCCAAGAAAAAGGTTAGTTCCGAGGTCAATAAATTCTGCAGTAAATTAGTAATGCTGCATGCAGTGCTATCGCTTCATTAATGTGTTCACATTCTCTGCAGAAGCAGAAGCAGAAGCAGAAGCAGAAGCAGTACAAAAGGCTCAAGCAGCAAAGCAAGCCAAATTTGTTACTCCTACTATAGCAGACGGAAGTCATGAAAGGGAGGATGAGGCTGTCCAGAATCGGAACAAATTCGTGCACGCTGATGCTACTGCTGATCATACTCTCGGAGTTGGCCTGGCCGTCACTAGCCTGCTCTTCTGATACAAGCAATTGTAGTCAGTGCATCGCTAATGGCATGAAGTTCAACTGCCCCGGGTGTGTGCCAATCATGCGTTGCATGGCCAAGTGTTTGTGGGGTGGCAGTTCTCGTACCAAATGCATGAAGAAATGTGATTGCAATACTGACTACCCAAAGCTCGCTGACTGCAAAAAATGCTTATCCCGGTGCAAGTGCAGCTGCTCTGCCTAGATGTGTACGTTAGCCATGTTTCAGGAGCACACCTGTGTTCAATTTGAATTTGATGTATTTCTGCTGTTAAATTTGTGTGGATTCTCGCAACAGTTGTTGTGTGGATGTATTCCTCGTGTGATCATAGGCTTTGTAAGGTATCCTTAGTTTTGTTGCAATTTACATTACTTGCTTTACCAATTGCAGAACGGTACTATGAGTAATGCAAGAAATAAAAGAGAAAAGGAACAATGGAAGGAACTACTCCTGGGTAGAGATGCAGCTTAATCTTTTACTGTGACAAAATGCTTCCAAAGTACGATGGTGAAAGAATTGTAAACAACGTGGCCATCATATTGTGCTATTCCTATGAGCAACAGCTAGCTTCCAGAATTTTTTTCCATTACCAAGTGGTTGCTATAAGAGCCTTGGGAGCTTAATAATCCTACCACAAATCTGTACAAGAATGCTCTTGTATGTCAAAATAATCTTTGGAATACATCATGCTAGAGGACACAGACAACAGTGTGGTATTATTCAATGGATGAAAACACATTTATTGTAGTCAAAATCTTCCTGTCTCATGTTTCAGCTAATATACAATGCCTTGCAAGCTTGCACCAATCAACAAACGTAGCAAAATGATTATGGTGAATATGACAAAGCAAATACGAAGTACCAACAAAATAAAATATAAAAAATACAGGATTTTGCAGGACTATCATGATTCTACGAACTATCAAAACCAGTGAAAACATAAAGCGAACAATTAGTTGTCCAAGTACTTACAAACCCGTCAAGCAGGTAAGGTTCTGCAGTCTCTCATTGGAATCCATGGAGATTATAGTTCCTAAATGATGCTCTTAGTCAGTAGTTCACTTCTGTGGCTATGTACAATGGTATATATGTGATCGATCATAAGATTGTGGTGTTGAGATAATGATTTACAAATTTTGGTTTACATATAATAAGAAGCACCTAGAGAGTGAGATTCCAGTTGAAGAAAAAGGGTAGAAAACTTCTATATGAGCAAAGGTCATTGATCACGAAGAAATCTCTGTAGGCAATTAAACCCCAGATACTCGGCACAAAACCTCTCCATCTCATGCCCGCCACCTCTCTCTCGGCAAGCCTCTTTTTCTATCCTAGAAATTACATCATCCCAGTCCCTTAGAAAGACATCCCAATTCTCAACTCTAGTGTCACAAACAGCATCCAGAATCTCTTGCAAACCCACAATCCTACGGCTCAAGTGCCTCCTAAGCGCCCTCACATTTGGTTCAGTCCCAGGCACCGAGTCCAGCCTCAACAACAGCCCCATTAGTGCTTCATTGATCTTAATCCTTTCACGCTCGCTGGTCCTTACAGCATCAACAGTTTCCTGCCATTGGACAGACAGATAAAAGGAGAATATGAGAAGATGGAAGCCAGAAAGAAATTGGAATATCATGGTCACAGCATATAACCATAAACAAGAGAAAGTTTAAAAGGTAATGTAAACCAGGAAAGGAGAAGGCTAAATCATGGCATCAGGTCAGGTGTATGGAAAGTGGATTATCAAGTGATAGCATAACCTTTTGCCATACTCCTCAACGTCTCAAGAGACATGAGGAAGAAGAACTTCAAGAGCAGAACCGCAAGATCAACTCTAGTTATTTCTTCACTTTCACAGCAAAACTCTCTTGCTCTGCATTTTATTTAGTTGAAGCCCAAAATGTCCCAATGCGGCAAGCAACACTTGCCTATTCTTGGAAAGGCTTTGTGTGGGATTATTGACATCTTCCGCTCAGGGAAAGACAGCTCATGAGTTTTTCATAATTAATTTCAACATAGTCCAATGTAGAAGTTATCCCAACGTAGCAAGATCAAGGAAAAACACACTGAAGTCTCAAACTTCAAGATCACGCAGGCCAAAAAAATTCAGTTAAAACATGTCCTAAATTGAGAATCCACACCGTGGCACCCAGCAACCAATAAAAGAGTTCGTCCAACAGCAAACGGATCACAATAGAATTCCAAATCAAATAGTTGGAGTACTTAATTAAAGAAATATAAGAGACCAGAAATCTTGAAAAGAACTACCGTAATTGAAAAAGAAATGAACCATCTTAACAAATTAGCCAATAGATACCTGGCATTGGATATGTCTTTCCCAGTAATTAGCTTCTGAATTAACTGCAGACAATTTCTTGACAAGACTGCGGACCAAGTAAGCCCGGTAAGCTGATTGTATCTTAAGAGCAGCAGCATTTGCAGCAGGAGAGGATTCTTGGTGATGAACTGAAATTGGAACAGGTGTAGTAGAGGGTTGTTCTTGTTCACCAGAGTTGGGGAATTCAGAAGTTTTGAATTGTAGGTGTGGGGTGGGATGTTCATCCTGGAAAGTACTAGTAGTATACGTGATTGTGCTAGCGCTACTAGTGGAAATTGAAGAAGAAAAGAACCCGCCTCTGCTTCTTCTAGATGACGACGACTTCATACTGGTATGGAAAAAAAAAAGTGTGCTAATGGTGATGGGGAGACGTCGAAAGAAGGGTGAAGAGTAGGGTGAGAGCGAGGAGAAGAGGAAAGAGAAGACGGAAGTCCGACTAAAACGAAAGGGACGTCGGGTTCTTGAATAATGGTGGCGCGTATCGCGCGATAGGCTTCCGTCCTGTCGTAAAGACTTCGGCCCGTTAATTGCTAGGCCCCAGCGCTTGTGATGATAACAATCACTACTTTTGGCATTACTTTCTTTTAAATTCTGAATTAGTATTATTTATTGTTAGTGCACTCTGTATAATTAGGTCTATTAGTGACTGGGGGAGGGTTGAGTTGAGTAATAAGAGGAAGGGAGTGTAAGTAAGAGGTCTCGGATTCGAGTCCTCCTGCTTACACTAAAAAAACAAAAAAAAAAAGGTCTATTAGTAATGGGAAAAAGCCCAAAACAATTTTATACCCTGATGAATGTTTAAGTTGTTTGGTAATTCAATTCAATCTTTAAATTTAATAGATTTAAAATGTAATGTATTTAATATGTTTGATAATAAAAAAATAAAATATTTTAATTAATTAAGTGTCTCAACAAAAAACTTACTCCAAAAAATAAATGATAAACGATTCACTTATCAATTAATACAAAATATATTCAAATATTTAATACTTAACAGTTCAGTAATTGAATAGCTTTATGCAATGCACTCGAGTGATCCCCTTAGTTTGAAAAAAAAAAAAAAAAGTTGATCGTTTAAGGCTTTAAGAGCTTCTTGGAGTATGGCTCACAAAATGAATAAATTCAAATCCGACTAGATTATAGTATTAAATAGTTACTAACTGTCTAGGCTCATCAGCTACAACTCCAATTGATACAAACCAAATTTGTGACTTGATGAGTTTGTTTGCTCCGCATCATGGACACCTGGATGGTTGGACTGGCCAATTTCATGTACACTACAGTAGCATATCCAGTTCCCGGTCATTCGCAAGAGTTACTAGAACCTTTTGTCTAACTTATGATGTCCTCCGACACAATTTATATTTTTTATTTTTTAATATACATTTTTTAAAAACTGTAATGTATGATCTGACTGAATGAAAATTTTGTTTGACCCTCTACAAAAATAAAAAAAAAAAAAAGAAAAAGGAAAAAAAACCTTCTGCATTTTTACAACTGCTCAGACTTTAAGAATCCTCTTTAAGACTTTTTAACCGGCAATGCAGTTTTTAGTACATGGACCAATTTCCTTAAACGAACCAAAAGCAAACAATCACATAAAATTAGGTTTGTCCGCGGCACATAAAATTAAGAGTGAATAATTTTACAGCTAAACGACCGCCTCATCCATCCTCCCACGAAGCATGCAAAAGCAGGGGGGTCAAAGAATGCCGAGAGTTCTTTAAATCTGTGCAAAGTATGGATGTGGGATGCGGTCAAGTCGATGCCGGAAGAATCTTTCCAGAGCACGTCCCGAAACCAACATTATATCCGTCACCCTGCAAAAAGTCAAAATCTCACATGTCCAAGTTCTATGAATTTCATCATCACAGTTTACGAGGTCAAAGTTGATGGCGATATGATTAAATGCTTCAATAACTGGACCATGAACCATCCGCGGTCAAAACATACTGTCGTATGTGCGTGCGGGTAGCAGCATGCAGATGATGTATGAGTTGATGAAAGGGCAGACAAGGTGGTGATTACTCAATATACTGAGCTAAGATGCTCTTAAGAACGACTATTGTCGGCCTCAAGGATGGAATCATTTAGAGAATGCTGGGAAAGTATTAAACATAGGAGTGGAAAAATCGACATTATGAATGAACCTTGCAAAAACCAGTAAAAACCACTTCATCTCCATCTTCTAGAAATCTACGGGTTGTTGCGCCTAAAGACACTGGATTTTGCCCATTCCAGGTTAATTCCAGCAAGCATCCAAAAGATTCTGGTTCCTGTAGAGAAATAAATGCTCATATGAATGCAGTTTAGGCGAAAGGTACTAGCAGCTTTTCCCCAAGATTAAAAGAACAAGTTCAAACTGCAGAGCTCTAAATCTTACAGGTCCGCTAATTGTGCCAGTTCCAAGGAGATCACCAGACCTTAGATTGCAACCATTTATAGTATGGTGTGCAAGTTGTTGGGTAATTGTCCAGTATCTGTGTGCAAATAGATTTTCAACAGTCATTAGGACTTTCAAAATCAATATACCTTTATCGAAATAAAGACAAGATTTCACAGCTAACCACCATGCTTATAATTATGAACATGCATCTCTCATTGGCAGGAAAAGTCAATTCTCTTTTCCAGTTTTGTGTCGGAATTGGGACTTCTTTCTATTTAAAGTTAAGATAATCAACAAATTCCAACATAACGCTCGAAAAAGCATCTGAATGATATTCAATGAGAAGTTCATCCACAGCAGCATTCATAGTGAATGATTTGACTGATGAGCAACTAAATAATTTATAGAATATAAGACTACTTACAAGTGCTTGAAATTACTTCTTGTGATGACAAAGGAATCTTCTTGTCCAGCAGGTTTAATGAGTACCTTGCATTGTGACAAGAATGAAAAGCATCAATTTAGCAGATGAAGCAACTCTTATATCCTCTTCTGTAACTCTGTTCTCGAGTTTTTCCTTTTCTTTGTGTTTCTTTCATGCAGGAGCATATATAGGAGATCCAGAATTATATCCGCTCCCACCCCCCCCCCCCCCAAAAAAAAACCCAATATCGAAAAGATGTCTCTTTTAAAACAAATATACCTCCAAAGAAATGTCATAATTTTTGGAGGTCTTCTCAGCAAGATATGGCAGAGGAGGAGGATTCTGCAAAGAAAGCCGTATTAGTGCTTATACATTGATGAATGCCTAGTGCTCCAAACTGACAGAGAATGTAAAGTACCTGTATTGGAGCATCACAAGAAAAGGGTTCTAGAGCATCCAAGGTCACAATCCAAGGGGATACTGTCGTACCTAGAAAACGTACACGGCCAAAAGAAAACCATCAAGCATTAAGCAATGTGCAATGTTCCATGGGACAGGAGAAATGATGCAATCATAAAGAAGCAGAATTTCAATTTTAAAAAAGTTCTAGCATGTCTAAGCAGAGTTTTAAGTGATAAAAACAAAATAAAGAAGGTAGCTCACCAAAGCTTTTTCCAAGAAAAGGACCAAGAGGAACATATTCCCATGCCTGAATATCTCTTGCTGTTGATATAGCTTGTGTTAATTGGGTATAAACAAACAATTAAAGAAGTTTAGCCTTAAATGAAGCTAAGCATTCACCATACCACTCCAATCATTCATCAAAACAAGTCCAAAGATATGATCAGCAGCATCATTAACATCGATAGGTTTTCCTAATTCATTCCCGGGGCCAACTACAGCAGCCTTTATCATACAAAGAACAAGAACAAGGTAAGAGAAATCAGTTATATTGGTATCCCACAAGGAGGCAAGAAAAATTGAGATTATGGAAGAGTTAAAACAAGCAAACTGTTTTACGATCTTCCGTCATAAATATTAGATGCACATCCACATAAGAGGAAGTAGCTTCTAGTACGCAACCTAAAATTGATGCAAATGAAAGAGAAAAGCCATATCCTGTCCAAAAGTATGTCCCACAAAAGCTTACCATTTCCAGCTCAAAGTCCAACTTTCGCGAGGGTCCAAAATACGGTGGTGAATTGCCAGTAGGATGAGCTTGTCCTCTGAATGCAATATGAATCATCATACAAGAGCATAGAGATAAGTTTAAACTCAAAAGAAAGACGAAACAATTTCCATGTAATAATGTTCACATGTTTGAAAGTAGTTATTTCAGAATTACATGGCTCAATGTGCACATCAATGCAGAGAAGAATATGAAACAAATTATACTTCACAAATTGGCAGATCAAGACAAGGACAATACTCAGATCTAATTGATTCTAATCAACAAGAAATTTGTCTGTGCAGCGCATACTCTGAGATTATAAAATATATCACAAGGCAATCCAGATTTCGTGAACTTAATTACTTTAAGGGGCAAAGAAGGATCAATCATATCGTTACCTTGGCCTAATAATATCTGTGCCGGAGATGACGATGGAAGATGCTCTGCCATGATATGCAATTGGAAGTTGGAACCTGGAGACCACGAAAAATGATAAATAAAACTGTAAGCAATATTTCAAGAAGAATAATAGTCCAATTCCTTTCTCTTCTGCATTTTGTTTATCTTTTTTGTTTTTGGCTCAAGCTTTTTAGTAAAAACCACAACAAACTTCAAATTTCATTATACCAGTTGGGATTGATTGCGTTCTCTGGGCCCCTAAATATAGTCCCACAATTTTTAGCATGATGCATGGACGAGAAAAAGTCTGAATAGTCTCCAATTACAATGGGAAGAAGCATCTGTGCCTTGTCCTGCAGCATCAACAAGCAAAATATCAATTATAGCAACAGTGAAGTGAACCCTGTTTAGCCATTCAGAAGTGGATGCATATCCTACCATTGGTACCAGAGCCTTCGACCTCAGACTAGCACTGTCACGCAAGGTCGGTTTAGTAGCTGCAATAAGAAACAACTGATTCTTAAAATCTCATTACAAACAAATAACTCTACTGAACGCCAAAAGTGCTTGGCATATTTGCCCCAACAAATCAATAGCGACAAAAATAAAACATCAACTTAAAAAACTAAAAATGAAAAAAGAGGTACACCTGACAATAGCTTCTGGAGCGTAGCACGAGCTTCTTTCCATGCAGGTCGCCCCAACTCCAGAAATTTATTCAGATTAGGCTGTTAGACAAAGAGAATCGAATATCACCCTTCTAGTAGCTAGCTATGAACAAGATCACATTCCCAAGAGAATATGAGAAACCTCAATTACACTTGGCACAACATTACTTAGAACGCAACTTAAGCGCATGATAATCAAAAGTACTTTCTCGGCCCCTACAATCACCAGTCACAATTGCAACCCCGGACCATCACTTACACGGTCATTGTACACACTCAAGCAACCATTGTATCACTTCATCTATATGAATGCAACAGAATCACAAGTGATCAAAAGCTTATGAGTTCCAAATGGCCCACTCCCCATGTGATGCGTGACCAATTACTTCGCCAAAAAAAAGGTCGCTAAAATTCAAGCAATCTTTCTTCCCAGAAGTATAATTCGCAAGCAAAATATAAATTTCAACGACAACATCCCAATAATATATTTTTATTACAGTCATCTTTATCCAAGATTACATTTTTTTTAGCCAACAGTAATAAAAGAGAAAAAAGAATCATCAGAGTTTAGTCGTGGGATTTGAGCAAAAAAGTAGAAAATAAAAGTTGGACCTGGTTGAAGCAATCGGAGTTTTTGAGAATGGGTCCGTCAAAAAGGCCGGCAGAAGCGATCACGGAAAGGTCTAAGACGTGGTTGCCAACAGCAACGGCCGGTCGGGGCGGGGAATGGGGTTCAGGCTTGAAAACGCCATAAGGAAGGTTCTCCAGTGGGAAGTGAGAATCCGCTGGGACTTCCACGAATGACTTCAACCCCATTAGAAAATCTGAGCGACGTCGTCTTGTGTAGCTTAGTAGAATTGCACCGGCCAAGCTTGTAGAGACTATAGACTGAAGAGGAGTGGAAAGAAAGTGCAAGGGAACTCTGAAGCAAGGGAACTCTGAAGATGGATAGATGTTGCTAGTACCCTCCTATTTGTAGCCAGCCAACCTTTACAGAGGAAGGCTGGTAATTGGAGTATACTTTGTCGATATATATATATATATATATATATATATATATATATAATTTTTTTTTTCTTCTTCTTTATTGAGAAACCAGTAATTAGTGACGAAATATTGTGAGATAAAATCCTGAAATCCTTTTGTATTGGTAACTAGTTTTCTTGCTGCTGGCCCACGTACAGGACAACTAAGTCGTGGGAGCTTTTGTAGGAAAATTCTCGTGTTAATTACTACATTCTCTAAAGCATAACAACAAAAAAGACATGGTGTAATGCTTCCATCAAAGCCCTACAGTTAAGCAGAAGCATCCCTTTTGCACCTCTCGCCGGACGAGGCTTGGACAAAAATATCTCAAATAAAAAAAAAAAAAAAGAAAAATAGCTCTCATGAGAATCTGTTTCCAGAATAAGATACTGCAAATGGTAAGCAACGCAACGACAAGTTCTAGGCTCTCATGACCAACTAGCAGGTCTCAGCCCTGTTTAGAGCAGGTAACTTTTTTAGTCTTTCATTGACTGAGTTGTTAGGGAATCATTTTAGGTCGCTGTCTTAATTTTGATATGATTCACTGGTAGAATTCTATAGGCAGATGACATTAAGAGGTGATCTAATTAAGAATAAGGATGATGAAGATCCGTAGCAATCATTCTGACTCCTTCAGGATGGTCTTTGTTAACAACTTCTCTTTGGCTACTTACTATGTGAGCGACTTCCTTTTGGCTACTTGCTCATCTTTTTTCTGTAGGAATGAGTTTGGCTGAATTTGACTTTGGTCATCAACACGAATTAGGATATGTTTTCAGAACTACAGGTATTTTGTAAGAAAAAGACTAGGCATTGATCATTACTATAGACAAAGGTTTGCCTCAATATATGTCTTTGGTAGAAAAAGTTTTTGATCACCACCACGAAAGGCCATACCCTGAAATCATATATCTTTGATAAGAAAAAGCTTGAGTGAGTTTAATTGATTATCACTATGAGGCAAAATATTGCCTCGAAATTATAAATCACTTATAGGATTCTTATATATTAACCATCAATACAGTCTCATATATTAGGAATTTGAACACACAATTTTTTATGAGATAATCGTCCGCTCTAATACATTTGAATCAACTTATGTTAGATGTGGAAGAGGGGCTGGAACGGTTGTCAGAGACAACTGTTTCTGTTTCGGAAGGTTCACGGCCATGATTATGCTAAAAAAATTTATGCAACTCAGATCACTTCTTGTAACTTGATTTTCATGCTTTGTGGAATCCACAAAAATGTTGTTCTAGTATTACTCGCTGTTATTCTATTGTTACATCTTGTACAGATGATGTTACACTGTATGCTTACACCTTCCGAACGATTGCTCCCGAATCTGATAGATGTGGCTACACGCTATCACGTCGCGTCACGAGTTTCATCCGTCTCTACAAGCAGCAAGCTTGGTGTACCTAGGGATGGCAATGGGGGCGCGTGCCCGCGCGGGGAGCTCACGGGGCGGGGGGTGGGGCGGGGGCGGGGGAGAATTTTTTTCCCCCCGCTTAGAAACGGGGCGGGGGGCGGGGGAGTATACCCCCGCCCCGCCACTCGCAAAAAATATATATATATATATATAAATATATATATATATAAATGACTATATATTATATGTAACTTAATTAGTTATAAACTTATGATAATGATATTATTAGTTAGATGTATTATATAATGTATATTAGTTTATGTAATATAATTGATATTATCAATTATATGAATAATTATACATGTCTACTAATAGAATTTATTAAATAGTTATACTAAATTTACTAATACATTTATACTAAATTTCTAATTACACTTAATAGAATAACACTTTTTTCTCAAAAAAAAAAAGCACAAACACAATGATGAATTAGTGATTGCATTTGTACAAAAAGTGAAAATTTGACTATTTTAGTTATATTTATTTCATCATATTGGATTGTATTCAAATAACTTCTGTTTGATTATTTTTATGAGTTTCAATTGTAAAATTACAATGAATAATAATTTGGTGATGTGTTGATATTTTAGTACTTGATTATTTATTAAAATTTAATTGTATAATAAAATTTTATTAACCCCGCGGGCACCCGCGGGGCAGGGGCGGGAGGCGGGGGACGGGGCGGGGGACGGGGGAGGGGTCCCCCGCCCCAACCCCGCCCCGTTGCCATCCCTAGGTGTACCTGTCACTCTTTCAGTAAGCTCAGCTCGGAGAAATTTTATTTCATTACGGACCTATGACATTTAATGGTCCTACAATTTTATTTGACTTATATTACTGGTTCCCAATAATTTTAATGGAGCATTTTTTATTCGTCAAAGCCCAAGCTTATTAACTAGTAGCAGTTTGCTCAGACTGTGACAAATTTTCTCGCCAGGACGCTGTGAGGCTGATTTTTATACGGCCAAGCAGGCCCAACCACTCACAGTGGGTGGAATGGGCTCTCACTTGGGCTGGAGTAGACCCAATCGACACTAATTGACGGATCGGATCCATTTGTGTACCAATAAACCGCACCGTTGTCCCAGAGTCTATATAATCCCCGACTGACAGCCTCCCGGCTCCCATTCGCTAGCTTTGTTCTTCTTCAATCCAGAGTTCCACAGAATAGCTCTTCCATCAGAAAGTAAAAAAATTAAAGAAAAAATGTCGACGATCCATCCAGATACTGATCCCAACTAAACTAACAACGGCTAAAAATTTAAAACCACCTTTCAAATTTCCCACCCCATCCTTTGCATTTGAAAACCCTAATTCTTCTTCCCCCCCCCAGCCCTCGCAATTCGACGATTTATTAGTATTTCTGCAACAATTGATCTGAATATTTCAAACACGCACTCGAAGGATACTAAATCGATAATTGTAAATTTTTACAAAAATTTAGTGTAGGATTTTGATATTTGAAGATGTCGATAGATTTGATACTGAAGCCGTCGTGCAGCGGCTGCGGGTCCACGGCGGAGCTGTACGGCAGCACGTGCAAGCACTTGACCTTGTGCGTTACCTGTGGGAAGACCATGGCTGAGAATCGCGCTAAGTGCTACGAGTGCGGAACCCCCATCACTCGCTTGATCCGCGTATGTCTTCTTCCCACTTTGGCCACGGGATAATATCTGTTCATTTGCGATCGCTTTATTAGTCTGTTTATGTATTGCTAGTTGTTAGTTAGCACTTTTCTGACGGGCCTTTTGATCTTCGTCTAATTTATTGTCCTGTTTAAGTGGGTGTTCATTATTGATAACAACAGAATGTACTTTTACTTGATAGCTAGTGTCTTTTAAGCTATATTGGGCAGAAGGAGAAATGGGAAATATATCTTTCATTTAGGATCAAATGAAGAGCGATGCTAGATATCCAGAAAAAAAAAAGGATATTGCAAATGCATTTGGGAATGACGCTTTTGTGGAGGACTGGAGTAGGAGGAATGGTGGTGGAGGGGACAGAGGATTAGGAGAGAGTTTATTTTTTGGTAGGAGAACGATGAGAAAGCGAGAGGATGGTGCTGCGGGAAAGGCATAGGATCAAAAGGATGGAGACGGGAGATTGATGGATGGACAGTGAGAGACAAAAACATAGTGATAGGCCCTGTTTTACTGCAATATGTGACGGGAAGGGATTTGGGAGAAGCTTTTGCAGGACAAGACTACTACTTCCTGAATGAATGTTTCGACTTGTTCTTGGAGTTGCACTAGCCTTTGAGTTTGGAAATGCAGCTTTCTGTTTTCTTAAGGCAGTCAAAATTGGATGGACAAAAACATACTACTGGTGCAACTAATTGTTAATTTTTTAAAACCAGAGTCGCTAGATTTGATATATATGGTCTGTTTATGTATCACATTTAGTGAGTTGTATCACATCGTAAGTGTTTTGTATACATACTGCCTTAAAAAATCAACTTCTGATATGAGCCTTGTAAAAGGAAATAAGTTGGTAGTAAAAGATTCACTTTACATG
Organism: Coffea arabica; assembly: GCF_036785885.1. NCBI lineage: Eukaryota > Viridiplantae > Streptophyta > Magnoliopsida > Gentianales > Rubiaceae > Coffea > Coffea arabica. The sequence goes on along the minus strand of NC_092326.1, from coordinate 42,550,107 downwards.
AACTCATGGCCCATTAAATCATGTCAGGGCCTGTTGTGTTTCAGTTTGTGCCCACTATGCGAGAACAATGATTGTCTTTTTGTAGACCACATTATGCTGAAAAGGAACTTTGTATGTCGGAGTATATACAGGGGAAGTACATGAAATGATCTTTTGATTGTTAAGGAGTTTCTTCTTGCTGTATGTTTTTATTTGTTACTTCAGAAATTTGAGGCTAAATTTCTGGATATCAATTTCTCTTCTTCAGGAATATAACGTACGAGCTTGTTCTAGTAATGACAAAAACTACTTCATCGGCAGATTCATTACTGGTTTACCAAACTTTTCCAAGAAGAAAAGTGAGAATAAGTGGTCTTTGCAGAAAGAAGGCTTGATGGGGCGCCAAGTTACTGATACCTTGCGGGTATTGGTTTTATCTGAATGAATGCAGTTTCCTTCTTCTATCTCTACCTTTGCCCTCTTTGCTTTTTCTGATTTGCTTATGCTGTTCCATGTAAGTAGAATTTGGAATAGGTGATGGTCAATGGGGCCAGAAATTTGTGAAGATTTTAATATGTATGTGAAACTGTGAAAAGAAGTGCTTGATTCGTCAAATTTTCATGGGGTCTTGCTGCTAGTTTTTGGATTCAGTGCTTAGATTCTTAGTTTTAGATATTATGTGAAATTGCCTAATTATTTTGTGTTCCTGTGAGGAGGAGTATGTTTAGCAAAGAGGGCAAATTTTCATGGGGTCTTGCTGCTAGTTTTTGGATTCAGTGCTTAGATTCTTAGTTTTAGATATTATGTGAAATTGCCTAATTATTTTGTGTTCCTGTGAGGGGGAGCATGTTTAGCATTTCCCTTTTTTGGGAGGGAGAATAGTCACTAATATTTAGGTTTTGTTTTTTGGCCTATTCCATGCGTTTTCTTTGGGAAAATCTCTTTTTGGTTCAACTTCGCAGGCCGGCAAAGCCATCAAAACAATTGAAGAAGAGAAATTTTAGTTTCACTGTGTGAGCTGTAGAGTTCATTTACGCTGCTTAGTAATTGTCCCTAGAAGCAGCCCTATTAGCAGCTATTCGTGGAAGTTTAAGGATTAGGTATGCTTAGAAGTTAAAAAGTCCGGCATGCTTAGAAGTTCTAGAGTCAGGCATGGCTGGAATTCAATTTTCAGCTGCTAGTGGAAGATCGATGACCAGCCACAATAGCAGTAGCCTTTGTGGATGATCCCGTTTGTTTTTTCTTGGAGTAAATTAGGGAAGTTGCTTAGATATTAAGATGCTGGTTAAAGAGTAGACAGCTACAAAATGTTATTTCTGTGATTTTTGAGGAAGCTTTAGAAGAGATTACATTGGAAAATAGATAGGATAATTTCCATTGCTCTTCATTTTTCCATGAGGACTATATTGGAATGAGTTTTTGTGCTTTTAACCGTCAGATAGCCTGACATATATGTGGCTTGTCTGTTGAGCTTTCTTTTGTTGAAGTGTTGCCCTGGCTTACCATAATATAGTTTTGTTGCACAGGAGAAGTACAAGAATAAGCCTTGGCTGCTGGAAGATGAAACGGGGACTCAGTACCACGGTCAACTTGAGGGTGCACAATCAGCCACCTATTATCTCCTGATGCTTCAAGGAAGAGAATTTGTTGCCATTCCTGCGGGTTCATGGTATGCATGTTGCAGACATCATATTATGGTCTTTATGGCTTATGCATCTTATATGCTATCATGGTACCGTGCATCTAGTTCTATCTGTTAAATGCTGCATTTTGACTGTATGCATGCATACTGCCCTCGATGTCAGGTACAATTTCAACAAAGTTGCACAATATAAACAACTTACTCTTGAAGAAGCAGAAGAGAAGATGAAAAATAGAAGGAAAACTGCAGATGGGTATCAGCGGTGGATGATGAAAGCAGCAAATAATGGACCAGCCGCATTTGGTGAAGTTGAAAAAATTGATGACAAGGAAGCTGGAGCTGGCGGTGGAAGGGGACGCAAGAAAGCGGGGGGTGATGATGAAGAGGCCAATGCATCAGATAGGGGTGAGGAAGATGAAGAGGAAGAGGCTGCAAGAAAAAATAGGCTGGGTCTCAATCAAAAAGGTGGTGATGATGATGAAGAAGGTCCAAGAGGAGGTGATCTTGATCTTGATGATGATGATATTGAAAAAGGTGAGCTTTTATTCTCTGATAACATGCATTGTGTTGCATTTTGACTGCTGAGCACCTTTAGTTCTCTTTTTTTTTTTTTTTTTCTGTCTCATTATATCTACAAGGATGTCATAATGGGTCTATTCAGCTAGTAACAATAGATTTGGTTTATTGTTTGCCTCCTGGTGTATATTATCACTTTGCTTGCCTCTTTTCCTACGTCTATAGTTTTGTATGCCTAACAATTTCTGCATTAATTTGTGATGGAAAATAACCTACTGGAAATATTTGGCTGACGCATTGTATGTTGACTTGATATTTCCATATTGCTAATATTTGGCAATTAATGACATGGACATGAAATGCTATTACCTTTGTGGATTTCAGAAGTTCCTCACCCGGTTTCTCTGACTCACTGCCTGCTTGCTCTAAACTTCCCAAGGACAAAATTGAACCTGAGCTAAGCATTTGCATTACTCATTTTTCTGTAGGTGATGATTGGGAGCATGAAGAAATCTTTACCGATGATGATGAAACTTGTTATACAGAGGAACGTGAAGAATTGGCCCCTGAAATTCCTGCTCCTCCTGAAATTAAGCAGGTTTATTATGATTGCATTTGCATTTGAAATTTGAATGGTCTAGTTGTGACGCTGAAGATTATCTTCTGCTTCTCAGACAAGCATCCTTTGTGATGCCTACAGTCTGTGTGGACGGATTTCTTGTACATTACCACTTCTTCTCGCTTGCAGAAAGACAGGCTTCATTAATTATTTTAGGTGGTAGAAAGTCTAGAAACACACTTGTTTAATTGATTTAATTAACTGCAAAGCACTGGTGGTGGTGACGCTACAGTAGACGTCGTTATACCATGGAACTGCATCTATAAATATGAGTTTCCTTAGGTGGAAGCATCGTTGCTGATCTTGAGTACCCTCCTGTGTGTTGCCTGTATAGTTTTGTACTTTGCTTTCCATTGTACTTCTAAATTTTTTGTATTGTACATCTTTTTGTACTCTTTAGCTTGTCTTCTTGATGGTTGTGTGATTACTTTTGTGTTGCAGGATGATGAGGATGAGGAAGAAGGTGATGAAGAGGAGGGGGGAGGGCTAAGCAAATCTGGAAAGGAGTTGAAGAAATTGCTTGGCCGAGCTAATGGGCTGAATGACTCAGATGCAGAAGACGAAGATGATGATGATGACGATGTAAGTAACTTTTTGGTTTGTCGTTAGTTCTAGCTGTTTTTTTCTAGTTATGGGAAATCGTTCGACAGATTTTCCATTTCATCCTTTTTGTTCTACAAATTGATGGGAAGGGTGCTAAAAAGACTTGTGAAAGAACCCTTGGAGTCCTTTCTGATGTTCTCGTAGTTAATAATCTCTTATACCAAGTGGATTGTTAACCGCTCTTTGTTTGGCCTCTTTTCTTTATGAACTTAATGATCATAAAGTTCTTTTGTTTCAATTCTCCAGATGGAAGATGATATTTCTCCTGTGTTAGCACCAAAACAAAAGGAAACTCTTAAAGAAGAACCAACTGAGAACATCAGTCCACTAAAATCAGCTGCTCCTGGACCTTCTCGGGGAACTCCTCCTACTTCAAAGTCGGCAAAGGGGAAAAGAAAAAGTAATGGTGAAGAAGTGAAAGCGGCAAATGGGACACCTCTTAAAAAAGTCAAATCCGAAAATGTAATACATTTAGTTACCTTGTTGTATTTATTTAATTCCAATAGATGAAAATAATCTGTGGAAGATATTACTCTGTTGGTTTTCAACTATCTTTAACTCACTTTTACTTCAATGACCATCTTTTTATTTTTTATTTTGTATTTTCAGGAAGCAAAGCCTGTTAAAAGTGAAAATACTTCTGGCTCGAAGAATACTGTGACTCCAAAAGCTGTATCGCAACAGCCATCTTCAAAAACAGGGTCAACTCCTTCTGGTCCAGTCACTGAAGATGAGATTAGGGCTGTTTTATTGCAGAAGGGGCCAGTGACTACTCAGGATCTTGTTGCCAAATTTAAATCTAGACTCAAAACGAAAGAGGTACTTTATATTGTTTTCTTGTAAATATCTTTCCAGTCTTGTCTGCAACTTTGCTATCAAGCCCCAACTATAGCCTCTCCTCAGTATTTGTGTACATGGATGGAGTATGAAATGCAAAATGAGATATATAAAGTCAAGAGTTCTTCAAGTAAAGATGGTGATAAACTACAGCATGGGAAGAAGGATAGTTACAGTGAGGATTCCAAGCAATTAGTTGAGTGTGTGGAATTAATCTTCATGAACAATTTTAAAGTTCTCTTGGATCCTAGGGAAGAAAATGAAAGCAAGTCACTAGCAACTGGAAATTTCTTGAATAAATAAGCTTACTTTACCCAAGGATTTGTGGCACTTGGAGGTTTTCTTTCTGAGTGGAATAGAATAAATAGTGGCATTTGGAATTAAATTAGTTTACTGTAAGACCTTCTTTAGGATATTGTGTAAAATGCTGCTTATAGGCCTTTCCACTTGAAGCTTCCAGAACAGTTTCACAAAAATATTCGTATGCCCATTGTGCTATACAGCTTATTGGCCAACCTTCTAATTGCAATGCAGTGTACAAAATATCAATGAAGAAGCAATTTTATTTTTTTTTTTTGGGAGGAAAAGAAGCATGTTTCAGATGTTTTGGAGAATCTGATAGGGTTTGTTGGGTATAAATTGGATATCTTATAAACATAGCAAAGCTGTTCAGGTGCTGAGATGGACAACAGCTGATAACAAGTGTTGCAGCTTTGAATTTTATCTGGGGGTGACTGAGGGCTGGGAAATGTCATATTACTATGTAGGAGATGTGCAACTGAATGTTATGGAACAAGAACACCTAATGTTGCAGTCAGTATTTGAATCGTTTTCTTGTCATATTGCTGCTTACAATTTCCTGTGATGCAGGACAAGGATGCCTTCGCAGCTATATTAAGGAGGATTTCCAAGATACAGAAGACAAGCGGGTCAAACTATGTAGTGCTGAGGGATAGGTGATTTCTTGAAAATTTACCCTTTTTCCTCGTGTACAATAACAACCGGACAATTGAGTCTGAAAACAAGCAAGTGACAAATGTAGAGATTGAGTGGACTTCAAGCTTTGTTAATCCGGGTATCTATCTTAGCTTCTGTTTCTCGTGTTCCTAATTTTGGCAGAGATTTTTCGTTTGCTGGTTACAAGTTATTGCTTGAATGTTGTGATATGTGAATTTTTTGTTTGTAATGCTACGTTTAGCTATAATAATAATCAGATTTTGTCTTGCATGTTTGAAGATAGTAGTAGTGTTTTTTGCCCCAAAGGTCGAACATGTGTGCTCTTGGTGGTTTGGTTTAGCGTGGTCGGAGACGTTCTTTCTTAGCGTTTAGTTTCATTGCAAAACGTTCTCATGGTGGTTAAAATACTCTTAATAGTAGTGCGCGTCGTTGCTTTTAATCAGTTTTCGGTGAACAATTTTCAGTAATGTTCATTTCCCGAGATAAAAGTGCACCTTTCACCTTTGCCAGATTCAGAGAGTTATTTTCCTTCCGTTCTTCCTTATCCAGACAAGTCACACCAGTTGATGTTCTTTCCATCCATAATGTTAATGTAAATATCAAATCTGAATCGTCCTTTAGTTCTCAGGTGGGCCATAACCGTATCCAAGCACGAAGACAATAGCGCACAGAACCAAAAAAGGAGACATCACTAATCTCTGCAAGCGGACTTATGACATGAATTTGATACGACAAATAATCGGACCATCACCTAGCACATTTGTATAAAAATTAAGTCATTATGCATCAAATCCGACGGTTACATAAAAATTAAAGTCATTACACAAGACACCAGAATCCTCGACAGTTTTATATGCTTCACAAGCCAACAGATACAGAAAGTAAAATGAGGATGTTTCCAGGAAGCTGCCTAGGAATTACGACTAAAAAGAAAAGCAGGTGGTCAACCAACATAAACGGGTAGATAAACAGTCCTAAGAGACAGCAGCAGAAGGAAAGATGCGGGTGCGTTACATGCCCACGCAGAAGAGAGCCAATCCAACAAATAGTGCAACAGAGAGGCCAGGGAAGTGGGGTGCAGCAGCTGGTGATGTGGGGCCATCAGCAAGGGTCTCATTTTTCACTTGAGGATGCACCTTCACTGGGAGCTTCAATCCATTTTTGCAGCTGTCCGAGCTGCCACTGGTGAAGAATCTGACGCCCTCACTCTCGAGGGGTATCTTATCCAGGCCGCTGGTGTACATTCTGATGGGATTGGATAGATCACAAGTAAAGAACTCTTCGGATGTTTGGAGCTCCAGGATTCTCTCTTCAGTTGCTGGGTAGGCAAACCCTGTGCAGTTCATCACAATGAATTGCTGCAGTTAACATACTCCCAAGCGTGGGACTAAGATAAAAGGAAGAAAACTTCTTTGTACTTCAGAGTAGATAATCATAATTGTTGCTTCTTGAATTCTACCCTTCTTCTCATGCAGTTAAGTGTCATTTATTTATCCTATCTAGCATCCAAGCCCTAATGACCTACAGAAAACTGACATTAATGGGAGGTCCTTACTGTATTTATGTCATGGAAAGTTGGACAATATGTCCTATATGAACCACAATGCACTCATAATACACGCACGCAACTCAATGAAATAGGATTTGTTGCGTAACATCTGTGGTTGGTTGAAAGTTAGGCACTCTATCCTATGTGGGTGCCAATGCACTGACTTCTATTCTTCTGGGAATCGAATGTATGCATGCCCCATGCATAGCTCTCACTTGCCCCACACAGAGATAAAAGCCCAAAATCTTTATTATATGGCCATCAATTGTCAGAAATTCATCGCTTAATCTACTGCAGACTCACAATATGTTGCTATCATAATTTTTCCCTTTAAAGCATCCAATTACTAATGAATTATCATATCTATATTCTAAAAGACATAGACAGAATGTTTGCATGTCCCATGTATAGCTCTCACCAGCCCCACACAGAGATAAAAGGCCAAAATCTTTATTATATGGCCATCAATTGTCAGAAATCCATCGCTTAATCTATTGCAGACTCACAATATGTTACTATCATAATTTTTTCTTTAAAGCATCCAAGTACTAACGAATTATCATATCTAGATTCTATGAGACATAGACAGAGCAGTGAACTAATTAAAACGAGATCAAGCATTTCTACTGGAGCTAACAGTCAAACTACAAGAAAGAAGAGAGTTTTAGGTGGCCATTTGACAACTAAAAAACTCCCAAGACGATTATAGCATGCTACTTCCGTCTCCGTCTCATTTATGCATCAACGAATCGATACCTATTATGTGCTACACAACGAATTCCAGACAAATTAAACACTTCACGAAATCAAAAGTTTTCCTGTTTTATTTCTAAAATTAGGGTAATCCAAGCATGCTGAACAACAAAATGACCTTCTAAAACTTCGTGCCTAACTCAGGAGCAACAAAATAACGAGGAGATGAAGAAAACCGAAGTACTGCAGTCCAAAGTTTGTGCCTGGAATTATCAAAAGCTGTAACTACCACGTGCTTAAAAGATGGATTATTTGACTGAAAAAGGAAAAGAATCTAATGACGATGGAGAAAGAGGATCGACAGGTTTCTCTAGGGGGAAAAAATTTGCATGGCAAAGCTAATTATATCAGTAATCAACAAGAATCTTACCAAACCAAAAATAGTAATAATACTAATAATGAACAAGAATGAGTGACTAGGACCATGTTAAGCTCATAAAAGGAGGTGGAAGGATCAAGGAAGGAGGCAAAACATAGGCTGATGCGTCTGTCAAGAAAAAACTCAAGAAAGGGGTGGTGTGCTTACAGATTTTGTCACCGACCCTGAAGACTCTGCCTGTAAGCCAAGAACCTAGATCTGTGGAAGGTGTCCAACCGTTGTCGTCGCCGACCACATGGTGCACTTGAGCAGCAACCCTTTTCCCTCCAATGCCCAGAAAGAGAAGAAACAGCAGCAGCAGGGTCATTAGCCCCTTCGAATTGGATCCTCCGGCACTCATCATCTGTGCCATCTAGTTTAGTTTAGTTTAGTTTAGTTGCTCTAGAAGCAATAAAGCAAAAGCTTTTTGTTCAAGTGTGGTTCGCTTCTCGTGGCCTATGGTCTGTATGGATATGTAGTCCAAAAGGAAAAAGAAGCGAAGAGCGAAGCAAAGCAAGGACAATATTCCCAATGCTTTTTTTTTTTTTTCGTAGCGTCCAATGGAACTCCATTTCTTGGTAGTTTCTCATTAATAAGAGATGCATGCGGACAAAAGGACTTAATCCTGTATGTACTTAAAAAATCAACGGACATATTGGTGTCACTTGGTGGTATCTAATTTGTTTGGTCCGGAGATTATTTGAAATAATTTTTTATAAAATATATTATATTATTTTTTTATTTGATATATCTGAAATAAAAAAATAATTAAAAAATGTGTAGATGATATACGCAAGTCAATGTGTATAAATAATGTGCAAATCAAACACAATGATTCGGCTTCCTGCAAGAGGGAAAAAAAAACTTGGGTTTTGTCTTGATTTGTGTGAAAAATCTTTAGGGATAATTTCAGAAACCTTCCCGAGTTTTTCTTTTCACACAAGGATTACATAAAGACCTGGTGTCACTTGGTAGTTAGGTAATCCTTGTAACTTTTAAACATGATTTAAAAAAAAAAAAAAACTTTTCTCCTTCTACCAAAGAAACGAAAAGATAAAAAATTTTAATTTAGTATAATTTAGAAATAAAAATCCCATAGACATTGAAAAAATGAGTAAAGGAAAATGTTTGAGAAAGGAAAGAGAGGAAGAAAGAAGAATGTGACTTTTTTTTATGTTTCTTTAATATTTTGAGCTCCATTTGTTTGATATGTGAATCATATATCAAGGGAAGGTTAATATAATTATTTTGTAATTATTAGGGGAGATAAGTGATATTTTTAAAATCTCAGAAATACTAAGTGATATTAAGAAAAACTTCAGGGAGGGTTTTGATATTATCCCTCAGCAATGAGGGGTCCTTGTCCGTTGTCTGCATTCCTTCTCTCACTTCCCAATCTTTTCTTCCCACCCTTTCCATAAAGAGATAAAAAAAAATGAATTTGTAATCTTAGCCAGTGCAATATGAAGGCACCCTTAATTCAAAGTTCAATGTTAAACTCATATGGTGTAGGTTACCCCGGTGATTTTTTTTTTCAATAATTTTTTTGGGTTGAAACTACAAGGTAAATTTTCAAGAGCATAATTTGGATAGAAATGAAACCCGAAATCATGAAAAATCGAAGGTACAAACATGTTATTTTATGTACTCCCTCCGTCCTATTTTGATAGTTCTGTTTTATTTTTTCATCTGTCTCAAATTATAGTTCACTTTTCAATTGAAAAATATAGTGATCTTTTAATTTCTCTAAAATATTTTTTTTGAATGTAAGTTGTTATTACTATAAACTATTTTATTTAATATAGATTGTTATTGAATATAACCTACCCCATTTAATACATTTAGATTTTTTTAAAACATATTGATATATGCAAAGCCAATTTTTTATTCTTTTAAACTTATTTATATCAATTCAAGTTCCCATAAACCATCAATTCAAGTTTCCATGAATAATTAATATAAAATTATACTATATTTAATGTAAGGGGTATTTTAAAAAAAATAGCAATCTAAATTTATTTTTTCAATAAAATTAATTACTTTTTCTTAAATCGTGTGAAAAAAAAAACTATAGAACTATCATAATAATAGGACAGAGGAAGGTAGTATCAATTATCATAGCCAGTCACTTGCCAATCGTCATTATTAAAGTACAAACATTTAATCGTCATTATTAAGTTTCACTCCAAACAAATGGTCCAATCTATTCAATGACTCTAATCACTTTGTCAAATTTGTTTCAAATTGATTAGTAGGGAAAAAGATTGCCACCCTCAGCTGGCTGTCTGGTTCTTCCGTGCCACTAAATTGTCGAGCAGCACAGAGTGTTGCAGAATTTGCAAGCTAAGAAGCCCTTAATCCTCAAAGGAAATTATAAGTATGTTTTAATCCCCTATGCACGTGAATACAATCTACCACCGGTATTTAACAAGTCAGTTTGTCATGTCCAAGTGTACGGCTTGGGCATGATGCCCATAGCCACCGAATTATTACGGGTAGGTAGAACCAACTTAAGCCTTAAGGTCGAAGGCCCAACCAAAAGCCCCAACAATTTTTTTCTGATCATAATTGATCACGTACCTTTAACAAGAAAGTTGGGTATGGTCCATAGTCCATACGGACCACCCGTCTCATTATTTGACCGTTCGTTTGATAACAAAACTTTATGGTGTGGTGTCAGGCAAGCGTGGATTGACGTGAAACATTAAATTCACCCTTGTCCTCGAATGCATTGAAAACGAGACTCTCGTTTTCTGTGCTTTGTTTGGGACTGGGAGGAAAGGGCGGGAGAAAAGCAAGGAAAAGGTTTAAAAGATTATCAATTTTTCGTCCCTCAATTGTGGGAAAGGGGAAAAAAAATTTTGTGGGAAAGGAAAGGTTTTTTCCTCCCAAAAAAATAAAAAAGTTTAAAAGTTAGTGAAAGCATCAGATGTATATTCAGAAGAAGCATTGAGTTTGTTTGGACAAAGAAAGTTTGCAAGATTTATTTCAGATTTTGTTTTGCTTACATCACACACACAATTTCCAATCACCTTTTTATCTCACATACATCACATCACAAAAAATGCTACAGTAACTGAATCAAATAAATCATCCAAATAAATTCTTATCCAAACAAACTCATTATAATAATGTTCTCAGGCAAAAGTTTGCGGTATAACGTTGAATATCTTGGAATTTTGACATTTCTTTCCTTTTCTACTCTCAAACCTCAAAAAAAAAAAAAAAAAAAACCTATCGTAAAGTAAAAGATAACAAATCTTTGTTGCCGCCTATCATACCACATGTTGGTTGTAGGGCTTGTTTTCGATCGATCGATCGATCGATTATTTATTTTAATTGATTATAGATTCTGATTTTAAATAATCAGTTTGTGTGATGTTTTTATTTGCTTTAATATTCAAATGTAAAATTTTCTAATGGGTAAAAAAAAATTAAAATTTATAATGAACCAAATAATAACTTTTAGTGATTATAATTGTTTTATGTAATCACTTTTTATAAACACGTTTTGGCAAAATCGAACCTGTTCACCTGTGTTTGTTAGGATCCAAACGAGGCCTTACCGAACGAGGAGGCTACTGTCAAAGGGGTCGTATTCAGATTCTTCTAACTTTTTCGGTGGCACGAGGATAGGTATTTCCCTCCCACCCAACATCCAAAAACAAGAAATAAAAATGCATGTCGTTGTTTCTGAGATACTAGCGTACACCTTGGTCGGTTCAGCCTATCCGATGGACGGGCTGGTGGTCGCGGTCCAACAGGGCTGTTGATGATGACGGAGGGGCCTACGTAGTGTTGCTGCTGGTTTCCGACATTGCTGCAGTACAGTAGCTGTGGTGTGCGTTTGTAGTTGGGTCTTTACCCTTTCGGGTCGTACTTGAACTTTGATTTTGGTGGGTTGCAAGTTTGAATTTGTTACACAGCGAACAGAGGTTTGCTTAACCAATAAGGAATGGCTTAGATTAGTGTTCAAATAGCGAACGGGCGTTTGCTTAATCACTAAGGGTTGGTTTAGATTAGTGTTCAAATTCTGATGCATGGCCATATCGGTGAATAATTCTATAGAGATATGTGTAACGGTGATGGCCATTAGAATTATTCAAATATTATTATTATACCAATAAATGTTAATGTCATATAAATTAATATCGTATAATAGTTAAGAAGTGTAAAATTTTCGATCCAATTCATTTCTAGCGTCGACTTATCACAAAAATCGGTTGAATCGTTCAATCCAAAGTAATAAAATTTTCGGTCCAATTCATTACTAGCGTCAACTTATCAGAAAAATCGATCGAACTGTTCAATCCAGATTAACTTGTGAATCGCAATTATTCATTTTCCAATTTTTTTTTTTAAAGCGAACCTAAAGTTTTAAACATAAAACTTACCCGTGGAATCTTTTTGTTTTCGATTCTAATTTCTAAAAGAGTAACCAAACTCTCTCCGTTCCTCACCCTCAAACTCAAAGATCCTCCATTTTCTTGGGTTGGGTTGCTTGCTGATAGCGTCGTTTGCTAACTAACTATTCGCTCTTAGTATGAAAGAAATATAATTTACCAAAACCGCAAGAGTTGATCTACCTCATTCCACAACTTTTTTGAGTATTCTCTCAATCAAAATAACAAGTTCAAAGCCATTAAATCTTCCTCAATTCCAGCAAAGGAAAAACATCTTCAAGAATTTTCAGCAGCTACGTCATTTTCAAAATTAATGACTACAATCAGCCGGAATTTGCAGAACGTTGGCTGTTGAAGATGATAGGGATCTTATTGCCCTTCTCAGCCTCACTTTGGAATGCTTCAAAGTTCAAACCCTCTGAAGCATATTCTCAAGAGCAGTATGTGCTTTTTCATCTAAACTTTAAAACGTAAGATCACACTGATAATCTTTGCAGGAGCAGAAGATATGCCAGCCCTGTATATTATTCATTCTTCAAATTCTCCTTTCGGAGTGTAATATATGTATATGTCAGCTTCTTCGGGCAACCTAAATCTCACCTTCTTTTTTACCTTCCCGCTTCCACTTCTACTAATCGAACTCACTCGCGACGAGTCTTGATCCGCATCTTGTCCATAATCTTCATCAATCCTCCCTAATTTGCAGTCTGCACCTGAGAAACTTGGTCTTGGCGTGAAAAACTCCTGACCAGTATCAGGAGAAGTCGAAGATGGATAAACTCTATTAGGCAAATGCTTAAAGATTTGAATTTCACCTCCTACAACGCGTGGATGAGCATTTAAGCTGGGAGAGGCCAGCAGACAATCCTCGAGAGTCATATACCCCACCTTTCTAAATTTGTTCTGAGCTGATGAATTCATGTGCCTAGTTTGCTTCTTCTCCGGCGGTAGTGATCCCAGAAGAGTGTTTTGATAGCGGCCAATAACCGCCTTCTTCGGCTGCACTTCGTCTGTAATTGGGCGGCTGAAACAGCTGCAAATTCCCCCCATAGGATATTCAGTACGAAGTACTAGTATCTTAAGATGAATACTGTCATATTCTGAAGTAGGATGAATATTCCAGTAGAGAAATGGAGTGTGTTTATAAAGGCAAATTTTTAGGACGGAGTGTGCTAGATGGAGGAAGACGGTTTTGGATCCTATGACGGCCTTGTTCATATCATTATTCTACCAATACTTTTTATTTTTATCTGCTTGTCCACAATTTTTGAACACCGCTGATTGTTGTCATCCTTCCTTTGAACTGAATATAGCAGAGTTCAGAAGTGGTGAACAATTCAGAGATGCGTTCGCTCTCTGATTCGATCTATGACAATTCGTTTGCTAGTTGGTAAAAGACAAACATCTCTTGGCCTCTGATGAAAACCATTGGCCACTGAAACCTAGTCTTGGACAAAGCTGGTGATAAAATCTAACGATGGCTTTATCGTTTAACGAAGCATAGGAACAAATTTTATGCTGGAAGTCTTCGAGATCTCTTCTTGCCTTCCGCAGGAGTGATCGTAATAGGCTGCTCCGCTGAACATTATGCGGGAGCAAAGATTTCAGAGCTTGATCCAGAAGCTATTGACGTTATCTTGTACAAGAAACATCCTAGAGCTTCGGATTCCTTGCCTATGAAAACTCTCTGTCAAGTACTGGCGGCCAAAACAAACATCATCCAACAACAACAACATAAGTAGCAAGCGCAGAACTATTGCATGCAACAGTAGTGTCTCAATCGATTTCATGATGATTCAATGGTCGATTCCATCTTGAAACCTCTACACTGCAGGAGCTCAGTAGCTGGATTTGGAACACACCTTTTTTTTTTGGGTTTCCCCTCACAAAAAGATAGTTTTACTTAAAAAAGAAAGAGAAATTCTGTGTTTATTTCATGCTTCTGTGTTATTATAACTCTAGCATGCAAGCCAAAGCCGACAAATCCTTTACAAGGAAACATATACAGTGAGACTGCATCCCGCAGTACCAGGAGCCAATTTATTTGCTTTATGGTCTTGTCTGTTTTATTGTTGACAGCTAATTGGGGCTTTCTGAATGATGTTAAGCACATTTCCAAGGCGGCAACAACCTTGCGAAGTCATAACCAACTAAAACTTGACTCGAAAAATTATTAACCTCTTACCCAAAGAAACAATATAATAATATTACTTGTAAATTTAGCTACTAAAGGCCATCTTCCTCATCTTAGGTGTAACACTACTAAGAAAGGAATTTACAGACAGAAGGGAAGCCTTCTCTGCTAATTAAAGAGACCAATAAATAAATGTTAGTAGAAGAACTTAAAGGAGCTTCAACCAGAACTAGAGGGCCTTAAGACCTGTAAGAGCACTAGAGTCTCGAACCTAAGGAGTCCTCATCCCATCTTTCTTAGGCATAGAGGGTATAAGCAAAGATGAGTTCTTGATCGACAAGGGTGTTACTTCAATCAAGCAAAAGCAATGGTGGTAGCAAGTTCAAATGAAAAAGAATATATAGTCCAAAAGAAAAATTCTAATCACTCTCTCAGATCAATTTAAATCCCACGCAAGTAGAGAAGCTACCCCAACGCCTGTTTGAACTAGCACGGTATGAAATAGCATACAATCATTAAGTCATCTCGTGTCCCTTAATCCAACGATAGAACTATCCTAAACAAAGTTAACTAATCTGGATACCGGAAAAACTCTTGCGAGTATGGCAGACTTGAAACGGTTCGATGAGACCCATCCAATCCAATCGATGGGTGATGAGCTACCTGCTAAAGCGATCAAAAGACGTGGTAAAGAGAACAAGTATCATCTGGTTATCTTAACTGCACAGCATGTATGGCATAATTCCTTGGAGGAGGGATGCGCTTTGACCCTCCTCTTCATCCCTTCAGATCATCGGACTTTTGGTTTTCGAATTTTCACGTAAGGAAGAATGCCCATGTAGTGCACCACTTTTGGGGCCCAACCGCGCTGTTGAGCACGGCAAAACATCAAAAATGTGTTGGCGAAGTAAGAATTAATACCCATGAAAACGTGCCACATGGCATGTCCCTGTGGATTGACAGGCCAGCTATCCCTGCAGAGAACACGGTCAAACAGCCAGCACAGAGTGCCAGCAACTAGGGTAACTGCATATACCTTTGCAACCCGTTTAGCACGCAGATCGTCTGTGTACAAGTAATATTTGTACATCCGAGGAATGCACAGAAGGCACAGCATCAGGAAATGCACCTTGAAGCCAATACCCAATTGCATATGTGAATGGACTATTGCGAAAGCAGCTCCATAGACGACTAGGAAGGTTGGCATTGTTCTGCGATAATGCCAGTCTGGTGAGTACAAGACATAGATGTAAAGGAGAGTTTCCCATATCACCGGAGTTTCATCACTTTGCTGTAGCCTGAAGCATTAAGAACCATAGATGAGAAACTTGCAGTGGTAAAGAAGAAAAAATGCTGCTTAGTTACGGTGACAGTCAAATGCAGCAAGATGTCATCAAGCCTAAGATGAAACCAATGACATTGAAAAACCACAAAAGCATGCATGAAGCACTTTCTCGGTTGACAACCAGTATAAAATACTTCCATCCTACTTACAAAGATTGATTGGCATTTAAAATACTTCCAATACTTGACATCTAGATCATGATATGTGCCTTTCTATTTCACCTAAATGACATCTAGATCATGATAGGCGTCTTTCTAGTTGACCTAAGTGCTCTGCTGGAGTTGCAAAAGAGCTTTTTAAGAGAAACAAACGGAGATGAAATACTTAGTGATATACAAAATTAAAACTTGATCAAAAATCAAGCAGCACGTAAACCCAGCCCAACATCCTGAGGAAGAAGAGCCGAAGGAGCGACGAGTAAAGCCTGGCATACAAGTACATGGATTAACCAGGTGAAAGCGTTCTAAACATAAGAAGCAAATCCGTGTATTACTGCCATCATCCAAATATGCAGCAAAAATCCTTCTCACCTAATTCATATCCATATCAGTCTACACATCTTTTGTTGCCTTTATGTGGTAACATAAAACAGCACGCTCGCTTTAATTAAGTTTACTTGCAAATAAGATGAAAAAGAAAAAGTAAAATCATAAACTTAAGCTCTAAGTGGAAGGGAAACCATACTGAAATTCAAGTTTAAAACACCTACACTTCACAGCATGAAGTATAACCTGTAGGTTTCTAATTAATAAAGATGCATAAGGAGGAAAAAGAATCTCAAGAATATGGCATATTAGCGAGAATTGCACAAGGAGATATTTTAAATGTCTGCACTGATTTAACTTACACGCGATATAATGTAGCATGGTATAAAATGTTCCAAATTGCTAGTATCATGTTTGATAAATGAAGAACACTGAATCTCTTCTCAAACCGTTGCCTTGAAGAATTCACAAGGCCAATGAGAGCCAAAAGTATGCATGGAATATTTGATAGGGTGTTGAAGAATTCAGCAATATAAGAAGAGTATACATAATTCTTCTCACACCACTCATTGGTGGATGTGACCGGACCCCAAAAGCTTGATAATCCGTCAGCCATTACTTTGCATGGGTACGTAAGCAACTTACAACTAATTTTACAGTCCTCCCACGCCAGAATGCTGCAAGAATCAGAATTCAGAAGACCAGTCAAAGTTCACATCTCAGGGAAAGAAAAGAAACTCGAATTGGAAGATGAAATGAAAGAGCTCAAAATTGTGCCAGGTACCAGACAATTGAAAGATCAAACACACAACCTTTCATGATAGGAGATCCTAATCTGGATATATATCTTCTAGTCAATGACAAAGGCCTGAAGACCTAGGTAAGTGAATGAACTGCATAAAAAGCCTAGCAAGTCTAGAAAGACATAATTATCGCGGTGAAGAACAACAACACAAGTCTTCACCAAGTGGTGTGGAAAACATTTAACTACCATTATAGAAACCTAAAATACTAATTTCCGGGGGTTGAATTTCCATAGGATGCTTCCATCCGTGCAATAGGAGGTCCATGCCAAGTACGCATAAAAAAGGGCTTTGACACTTTATGTCCATATAAATAGGTTCTAAAGGCTCCATCCCACATGATCAGGAAGTGCGCTGACTAGATGGAATTCACCTTAAAAATCTTAATT
The DNA here is from genome assembly GCF_036785885.1 of Coffea arabica. Classification (NCBI taxonomy): domain Eukaryota; kingdom Viridiplantae; phylum Streptophyta; class Magnoliopsida; order Gentianales; family Rubiaceae; genus Coffea; species Coffea arabica. The sequence goes on along the minus strand of NC_092326.1, from coordinate 42,532,735 downwards.
CGGCAAGAAAATGCACGATCTCAATTTCCTCTGAATGATGAAGAAGAAGATGTAGGACTACAATTCGAGACATTATCACCAACATCTATATTTTGTAACGTGTTTTCAGATGGAGTAGCCTCTGCTTAAATAAAATGAGGTTCTCAATAACATCTACTCACGCTTCAGTAGAAGTATTCTCTACGCAGGTGAAAAGGAAACTGCAAAAAATCAGAGACTCGTATAGGTGAATCGAGCGAATTAAGCATAAGCCATATAAGATAAACCACCCTGTTCCATAATTATGGGTCCTGCCCAAATACTCCACCTCTGTTGTTTCCTAGGTTGTCAGAAGAAAGATCCTGAAACATGGCGCTGACATCTGACAAAGGCACAAGCCACGTAAATTAATCACCACCAAATCCCAGATGATGAATGAGAATCAACCCAAAACGCCAAAAAAACCGCAACAACCGACCCTATTTCATTCAAAAGGTTGACTCAGCACAAATTCATGATGCAAGCTAAGCAATTCTAGCCTCCTGAATCAACGGAAGTAGTAAAATTTTAGGTACAAGGATTCACAACCCACATTTCCATTTCTTAGATTGAATCAAGATTTCATGATTGAGCATGATGAGGAGTTACTTTAATGCAATGGTAGAATGTGATCGTCGTAGCATGCAGGGACGTGTAAAAGAATATACTGCAATTCCATATATAATTACGAATTTACGACCAAAGCATTCATTTTGTTTTCTCCCAATTTTACATTCTAAAGAATCCCAAATGGATCAAATCAAACAGTAATACTGTAATACCAATAATGCTAGAAAAAATGAGAAAGACGAGAGCATGCAAGTGAAAAACTGATTACCTGAAACTACAAAAAAAAATTGGAAAAGCTCTACAATTTGGGCTTCTCGGTTGGGCGGCTGGTTGGTTGGAGGGCCAAAAGAGAAAAGCTTGAAGAAAACGAGGGATGAATGATGCCACTGCAAGAACGAAAACTGATCTTCTTCTTCGACTTTCTCCTTTTCGATTGTCGAGACCCCGCCAGGATGATGATGAAGATCAGTTTTCTTATGCTGTAATTTGATTTAATTTTCAGTCAAATAGCTTAGTGATATGAAATTTATCAATTTATCGTGCATGCATTGTAGAAAGATCGTTAGATAGTCATTTCAACTTTTGCTACATCATATTTTAAATTAATTATATCACCTGTAAACTTTTACTATACAATCATTTTTCAATTCCGTTATACCTTCAAGGCATTATAAGCCCCCTCCGTGTTTGATATTAGCCACCCAGTTTTGTTGTAACTAACCAATTAAATGCTTTACTCCCCATTCCCTGCTCTACAAAATTTTATAATTTTTTTTCACTTTTGTGATAAAACTTGTATCATCTAAAATCAATATTTTTGGACATTCAGGATGGAATTAAGAGTTGTATTGAGTGCTTAAAAAATTTTGTTAATTTTATTATATCAATTCAATTACTTAAAAAAAAATTCTCAAACTTACTATTAAAAAAAGAGAAATGTTATTTGTGCTTCATTTGTTATTATTTGCACTCCCACCATTTGTTTTATTATATAGTCTAATAAATGAACACCAGATGATTAGATTAAAGTGATAGTGGAGGTGTGCTTAACAAAAATAGGAGTGCAAATAAAGTTTCCTTTTTAAAAAAATGTCATGATAATGCAAATTATGCCTCACAATTTTTTTCCAAATAATTTACAACTAAGAATCATTTGCATAATAGATACTTTTAGACCATAAGGATGGTGAGGATGACAAGATCAGCTATTGAAAAAGCAAATTGTCAACAACATATTAATTAAATTTTGGATTGATCAAACTTTGCCCCCCGGACTTTAAAATAGTTACACTTTTTTACTTGGAACCTTAAAAATATAGAATTTACCCCATAATTACTAGTTAATCTTGGAATCCTTAACCCTATACAAAAAAAAGTTAATGTTATGACAACATTGACTTTTTATTTTCGAAATTAATTGTGGTTTACTATTATTGCCCTTTTATTGACGAAAAAAATGTGAAATTTAATCTAATCTCCATTTTCCTACTCTAAGTCTAAAACATGATGCATATAAGGCCTTTTAACAATTTTGGTTAAGTTGTTAATATTTGACTAATTAGACAATCAAAAAAAACTAACAATAGTACTATTCTAACAGTTTACAGTGAAATAATAGAAAATCTTGTTTGGAAAATAACAAGTTTAATATTATCTCATGTTCTTAAAATGTAACTACCCCAAAATCCGGGGGACAAAGAGTGATTAACCCTTAAATTTATATGCTCAACACATATATAGAAAACAAAAGAAAGGATTTTCCCGTTTTTGAATGTTTGGATTGTAAATTATTTGTCAAAATTTATTTGCTTACATCATTATTACAATTTACAACACACCTGTTTATCTTCTCAATTAACTTTTTATCTCACATACATCACATCACATTACAAAAAGTGCTACAGTAAAAATATCTCAAATAATTTATAATCCAAACAGTCTTTTCCCAAATGAAAAAAGTGATACAAATTTAGCAAGATTTATAAAAATAAAAAAAAGGCGCAAAAACACTACTGTGACTATTTATTCAATAAAGCAACTATTTATTGAACAAGTACTCAAAAAAATTGTATAGATTATATGAATATGATCTGGGGGCATTAATGCACGGTTTTAAATCTAGTTTCGTGGTTCATCTCTAGCACCGGTATGCCAGAAAATAGACCTACAAAAACAATAATATTGGCATGGCTAATTACAGCTATCCCATTTATATTTTCTTGTTCACTAAATATGCAGAGTCATGTATCTTTAAAAACTGGTAAAATACCACACAGCAGGGTAGAGAACTCAACATGCTGTCTGTCTGATTAAAAAAAAAAAAAAAAAAATCAAAGGCGGACTCTTCTACGCCACTCCAAAAAGAACTAATTAATAACCAAAGCTATTTTAGAATGTACACCAAAATGCATCTAACCCTATTTAGAGTCATAATACACTTGGCACCTGCAGTTTGGAACCTCCTGAATTGATCCAAGCAGCATACGCTAATAAATCACTCTGTAGCTTGGTTTCGTAATGGCCTGATAGTCACCAGCAGATTCCGTGATTAATTTTTGCGTGCTATCTATCTTGCTATGTATCCTTGAAATAATGCTTTACACAAATTAGTCTAATAGAAATAAAAAAATTAAATACATAAATAAATAAATCGCGCTGGGGATAATCTAGGAAGCTTTGCAGATTCAATGAACCTAGACACGTTCTAAGTTCAGTGAATTTGGCTGCACTTGACACGGCTTCAATTCTCCGCATCTTCAATACTTAAGACAACAAAAAGGATTTTTTTTTTTTTTGTTTTAATTCTAATCTACTTGTGCCCCCAGAAGGAAAAAAGAAAAAAGAAAAAGGAGAATATAATATATGAATTGCACACGTGCGGCACTATTGGTCGACTCATAGCATTATGGCAACGGCAGCCACCCTAGGTGCAAATTTATGATTTTTGCCCTCCATAATAGTTACAAATTCAATCGGGCTCTTACAAGTAAATGGTTTTAACGTAGTCATCACCTAACATCTAAATCAAATAGGAAAAGAGTCAATACTCATTTGTTGTATGAGATTTCACAAACATAATTTCTCTGCTCTGGCCTTAATTTGCGACATATGATAGATGAAAACTTTTAATTTTATACAACTTTAATTAATGATCTTCTAAAAGTTTTAGTAGTGTGTGTTATTTACCGTTGGGTTTGTTTGGATAGTGTATTATTTGAAATAATTAATGTAGCACTTTTTGTGATATGATGATGTATGTGAGATAAAAAGGTGATTGGGAATATAAAAAAGGTAGGTTGGAAAATATGTTTGTGATGCAAGCGAAATATTATTTGAAATAATTTTGATATCCAAACACTCCCGTTACATAAAATTCCAAGCATGTATTATATTCACTTCATGCCAAGGTTTTCAAAGAAAGCATGTACAAGATGCATGCAAGCCCATCACAATTGGATAGCAAAATTTTTCAAAACAATTTTTTACTAGTACTATAAAAATATTTTCTAATTTACTTTTTTATACTTTTAGTCACATTTTTATCTTACATACATCATATTATAAAAAGTACTACAGTAATTATTTAGAATAATACTCTATCCAAACAAATTAGAATAAATTAAGAAATTAGAATTGAAGGTAAATAAATTTTGGAACAGATTTTGTTCTGGAATTTGGTTAAATAGAAGTTACAACGGGATTGGATTAAGCTGTGAATTTGGTTAAATAACCCATCCACATACATTGCCGCGTACCCCCGTAGCCAAAATATGCAGAATATACGCAACTAAGCCGAAGTAGGACAGTAGTCAAAAATATGCTATATAATATAACTCTGTATCTATAATCTACGTGTAATGTCGTCTCGCAATCTTCATAATGTCTTCATCGTGACCCCTGTAGGCTCCATTATTCTTCTTTCTTCCCATCCCAGAATAAATGTGGACATCATAGCAACATACATGACTCTGATGTAATCCAACTCTACAAGCACAAGAAAAGAAATCTTTCTCCGTCCTCTATAAAAGCATAACCCTCTCTTCCGCCGGAGTCATTGTCGTCCAAAAGAGGTACAACCCCCACACCCCCCCCCCCCCCCAAAAAAAATTAAAAAGAAAAGAAACAGAAATTGACCGTAGAGATGGCTAGGATACCTGTTAGATTCAAAAGGGTCGCGGCAGCTTTTGATGAGGAAGCTCGGGCTAGGCTGTATGAGAGCAGTGGCAGCGAGCACTCTGCAGAGACATGTACCGATTTGTCACATTTAGTTAATTCTTTTCTTGAAAACGAGGAGGAACTTGGTGATCCTCGGGGGATTGATCAAAGGAACGATGGGGCTGAAGATTCAGATGAATCATCGGAGAGGAACTGTTCTGATTCCGACATTAAGGACAGTTTGAAGAGGTTGTTGAATTGTCAAGTCGATGAGGTGAAGAGACAGATTCATACGGCGGTGGAAAAAGCTTCAAGGGAAGTTGTTGGCGCCCATGGTTCGTCAACGGTTGATTTTAAACGGCGTCTTATGGTCCGGTTGCGTGATAGAGGTCTTGATGCTGGTAAATAAGTGATCAACTCCTCCTTTGTCTTTATAGTAGGACTCCACATGCAAAATTTTAGCCCAGTTTTGCTGATGAGATGCAGCATCCATGAGCATATACAGGCCTTTTGTTCTCTATTTTCCTGGTATACATGCAAAATTCTTTTGATGCAAGCAAGAATAACTAATCAACCTTTTTTTTTGATGGAGGGAAAATAGAGAACGAAAGTCTTGTTCTTGTTTGGATTCCTTTTTCTTTTCTTTGGGAAACAAATATAAACTTGATCGGGTATGCAAGATAGGGGACGTGATGTGGGTATATTAATTTTTGCAGTAGTAAAAATTAGGCAAATGTTTTTAATACTTTACGCTATTGGTTCATCGCATTGCTGCCATTGTTATGACCATATAAGGCGAATGCCTAAAACACACTAGTTGCATCACGTGGACTGTTTACTCGTTGTCTAATTTCTTGAACTCGATTTTTTCTACAGGCTTTTGCAAATCCAAGTGGGAAAAAGTTGGCCACTGCCCTTCTGGGGATTACGAATATATTGATGTTTATGTGGGTGGAACTAGGTACTTTGTTGAGGTTGCTCTAGCTAAAGAGTTCGCGATAGCCAAGCCAACCGGGCGCTATACATCCTTACTCAACATTTTCCCTCAAATATTTGTTGGCAAAGAAGATGAGCTCAAGCAGGTGACAAGATTAATGTGCAGTGCCATTAAGAAATCCATGAAGAAAGTTGACATTCATTTGCCACCATGGAGGAGATTAGGTTACATGCAAGCAAAATGGTTCGGCTCTTATAAAAGAACAACCAATGAACTTTCTCCAGCTCAAAAAGCATTTGATTCTGACGAGGACGACTTGAGAAGAAGGAAGAGATCAGTTGGCTTTGTGCCCGTGCCAACGATTTCTTTCCCCTGCAGAGAAGATTTCTCTACTAAATGTGTTGGTGGTTTCAGAGTAGGCAACTTGGCTGCGGAGTTGAACGGCAACAGCGTACTATCGTAGGTTAAGTGGTTAACAATTCACAAAGCTGGCCAATTTGTGTGAATAAAATTTGCCCAACAATGGCTGCTGCTTTTTTCAGACGATAGTCTAGGCCGGCATAGGATAAGGTTCGATTTCTTGGAATTAGTTCGACTGCTTTGGAGGGCTACCGGAGCAAAATTCCCTCTACTCCTCCATAAATCTCCTGTATTATATTACTACTAGTTTTTTGATCGCCTCATTTGGCTGCTGAGCAATGAAAGCCTATATATAGACTTGTTTGTTAAGTTTTTCCCCCCTTGCAGTACATGTCTGCACTCTGCTATGTGCTTTTTCCATGTGGCTTGCAGCTATGGAAAACTGCAGCCACTTTTGTACGTCTCCGGGTCATCCAAACGCTTGTTTTGTACGATGGTAAAATTTGTATAATTTAATTTATTCATAAAAGAAATTGAGCAAGGAATTAGGAGATATTTAAATTTAATTAAATTAAAAGGCTGTATTGATATCGCTTTTGAATTTTTTTCACTGCACTGCAAATGAGGTTTAAATTTCTAAATTACAGCCCAAAAAGGACTAATCTAAGAAGGATTAAGTTTTGATGGCCGCTGAGCCAAAATCAGTAGTAGTTTTCAAACGCTTGTGTTGGACCAAGAAAGTTTGCGTAGTCGTACAAGAGCGACTGATGAATGCCATTATGCTGTAATCCATTGGTCAAAGATTAGGGGTTCTATACTCAATAGCGGTCAAGAACAAACAAATTGGTACCGCTGATGGCAACTTCTGATTTTGTAGTCAAAGGATGGTATCATTTGTCTCAGCTTTCCATTTTCTAGTCAGTCGAGGACTGGAAATGGTACACTTATTTAAGCTTTCCATCTTCTCCGTGGGCTGGTGGTTGGCGCCTCTTCCTGGGGACCGTCAGGTCTTGGGGTCGAACCTTCACAGCAACATCGGCTTTTCCGTGCATTTAACGTGCTAGGTCTAGTTGGGGCGCTAGATCGGGCCGAAGTGGGATTAGTCGGACCGTCTTTACGGACTTGATCCGAACATCCACTCCGTCGACAAAAAAAAAAAAAAAAAAAATTTTAGCTTTCCATCTTCTCAAAAAAAGACCAATGTAAGAGAAAAATAAAAATAAAAAGGCCAATATTATTGATTTTGGAGGCATATAACTAAAAGAGAATCCGCTTTTCTTCAATTTAAAATAAAAGCCCAAAAAAGTAGTTTTCTTTTCTGTATAGTTATGAATTTCCAGATTCTCACAGAAACCATTAAACTTTTTTTTTTTTTTTGTTTTCCGTCAACCAGCCCACTAAACTATTGGACAGATTCAATCAGCCCATTCTGTCAAACTATTGAAAACGTTCAATTTGCCCATCAGCACCCTCTGTCAAGTAACAAATAAGTTTTTTTTTTTTTTTTTGGTCAAGAAGTCAATTGACTTTTGCTGACTAAACAAACCTAAACCCCATATCATACTCCAAAAGCCGGCAACTCTTGGAGCAGATCCAAGAGACTTATCTACCCATCAAACCCCAACCCCCCTCTCGATGTGGGACTAGAACTCACTCACCCACCCTGCTGCTAAGAGTGTACTAACCCCCAAGTGAAATGAGAAATGAGCTTCGTCTTTTTGGTCAAGAAGTCAATTGACTTTTGCTGACTAAACAAACCTAAGCCCAGATCATACTCCAAAAGCCGAGCGGCATTCTTTGTGTCAAATAAGACACTTTTACTCATGACTATTGTTAATGTTAATATAGTTTAGGTTGAAATAAAAACAAAAAAAGAACAGCTTAATTTGGGATTTCTTCGATTCCTTTGTGCCTAAGTAGTTTGATTTCTTTGATTTTTGCCATCAAAATCCCATTTGTCATATTTATGGGCGAGCAGATAAGAGTTAATCATTTATTTCTGTTGTTTTTCACTTCATCCCAACAGTTAAATCTTGCCATCCTTTCCCTCACAATTGCATCCAAATAATCGCCATTTCAGATCGCACTGAAAATTATGAGCAGTAACTTTCAGGGCCAGAGTACAACTTAAATCAATCCGAAAGAAAATATATTTATTGTAGGCACCCATTGACGCGTGCTGCTGAAGGAATCACAGCAGCAAGCCTGGAAGGTGCAAATTCAAGCATTGATGTCAGAGAAGGGTGTTTGAAACGGCAAAATCCAAATAATTGCCATTTTCGTCTTCACCCCCTTCTCTTGCCCCAACCTCCTGACGAAAGCTCAGCAGTCAACTACAGCAGGTTTTCTAGTCTAGAGAGAAAAGGATAAACAGAGAGTACAAAACGGCACTTCATCCTACTTTCACCCTTGCCTGCTGTACATGTAGCCCTTCCAGCAATTTAGCCGGATTGATTAGCAGAAGTGAAAAAATTAGCGGATAAATGGACGGACGGACGAGATTATGTGAAGGCGGATGGAGTGCGGGCAAAGTGGGAGGGGCGGTGATGGTGCTGTAAACTCTTTAGTACTACGCACCAACCCTAGAAGTTTCGGGTGTGCTTCTTCAGCTTATAAGCCGATGGGGGTTAAATCTTGGCCGTTCATCTTTTCTAAGCAGAGTGACCTTTTGTATATATATTTTTTTGGTCTCACCCAACGTCCTTCTCTTCTCAGCATGCCTTACTGAGATAGGGCAATGGGCATGGACTGTGGAGCAGAATCCTCTGTACAAAATACCAATTCAAAAATATATTATCACGATTTGATTTAATTTGATATATATGAGATAAAAAAAAAGATGATCAAAAAATATATTTACGAAAAAAGACGGAAAAAAAATCACAGCCGAAACAAAATAATAATGCCTGAGACATTCTTCCGAAATCCCAGGAATATTTATTACTGTACTGCAATAATTGAACTTTTATAAGTTACAAGTAATTGTTATTCGGAAGAAACTGGCCTTGGATGGCTTTGATACAGTAGCAAAATTAGTTAGTAGTGGTTTGTTTTTATTTTATTTTATTTGAGCGGGATTGGGAACAGGGTTACTTTTGGAAAGTTGCTTACCATAGCCATAGGAAAGGAGGTGGATTAAAGATTAACTCCATTCCATATATATACTAGTATATATTTGCAGAGCGAAAATAAAAAATACCGTGACAAAATTGCAATTTCCTATTTTTATTGGTTTACGAAGTAAATCAAATTAGACAAAGCGGAATAAAGGGATCGCCGACCAGTCGCCGCCGCCACCGTGAATGGAGGGAGTAGGGGCAAGACTCGGCCGGTCCTCTACGCGGTACGGCCCGGCTACTGTGTTCACCGGTCCGGTCCGTAAGTGGAAGAAAAAATGGATCCCCCTAACGCCGCCAAACAATAACAATACTAGCAACCACCACCATCACCAAACGGCGGCGCCCAACGGTGCCGGTAATGGAAATAACGGCTCTCACCTGTTGCTGTACAAGTGGACGCCCATAACTCCCAGCCTCAACGGCAACAATGGTTACGGGAATGGGAAGACTAACGGTGACAATAATGAGGAGTCAAAGAGCTCGCATAAAGACGACGCCGTAGCTGTTGACGAGCCCCCCAAGCGTCAATTCAAGTATATCCCGGTACTTCTCTGTCAATCTACTTTGCAGTTTTTCAATTTTCAATTTGACCATAGAGTATGTTTGCTCGGCATTGAGAAGTGATGTTCTGATTTTGGAAGGAATTTAATTTCATTTGATTGTACTGATTGTTGGATTTTTTCAGTCTACAAAGAGGGTTTAGGCTTTCAGATTCAGGTTGGGGAGGTGGGAATCTTTAAAGAATTGAAATTTTGTGGTTTGCTGTTTGTAAGGATCTGATCTTGAGTGGGAAATTGAACGTGCTGTGGAATGCGGACACGTATTGGATAGTTTTGGGGCGTTAGTTATCACATAATTTGAAATTTGAGAAAGTATTCCACTTTGTTCGATTTTCTTTCTTCTTCGCTTAAATATTCGGTACGTGTTTGGAAACGACTTCTTCATCGTTTTTTAATTAGACTAGACTATCAAGCTCTGAAAGCTTCCAATGCAGATTGTTTTCACTAAGAAATAAGGAGCTCCAAAGGTCTGCCTGTAGATATAATATAATTTGGAGACATTATGCCTAATGTTTCAACTGATGGTCTTCAAACTTAGAGCCTGAAAAGGATATTTAAAAAACTGCTCTATAGTAGAAGTATTTGAAAAAGCTGAAAGAAAACTGCTTTGTCTATCTAATTGTACTGAAATTCTACCGCATCTTTTTCTTCATTTTGGAGCTCCTTAAGATGAGAATGAAGCTGTGGTTTTACTTGTTATCTAACTGTATGTATTTGAGGTACAAAGAAACTTATGGTCAAGTTAACTAATTAGCTTCATCTAGAATTCGGCATCAGCAAAAACTATAGTCATATTTATTTATCGTATTTGATTCAGTTCTGAAACTTGTCATTTGCCTCACTGTTTTGCGTATTGTTCTTTAATTTGATGAAACCTGGGTTTATCAAATTTTCTCTTTCCTGTAAATGTTGTGAATTGTCAGGAATGACCTTGGGATGCTATGGTTGTACTGTTTTGACCTAGGAGGCAACTGATTAATGTTGGAACAGGAGTAACATTTCTGCTTGTAGAGAACAAGGCTGCTTATCGAACTTCTTTCCATCCATAGAAGCTCATGGATTGACTTTACTCTTAAATGACTAATTGCTTACTGTATCAGGAGTTGCATAAAACACTCTTGAATTTTTCATCACCCTTTGCGCCTCTGTTTTAGCACTTTTATAGTCAATTGAAAAAGGATGGCAGGACATTAAATGCCTGCGCCTGTGTTTACCAATGGTAGTCATGGGGGAAAAGTGGAAAAGAACAGAGAGAGATTTTGTCAATGGACATGTTGTTACATATGCAGGGATGAGAATATGCTAAGAAATTGGTTATGAGCTGTAGTTAAACGAGTTAGGTGCTCTACAATGTTGCGCCCTAAGCTAGGCTTTACCCTGAATTATGCCTTAACCTCTGTGCTCCCATTATATTTGCAATCATGCTTCCTGCAGGGACTGTGTTTTCAAGTTCACTTAAGAGATGTTTTTGAGATGCCTATATTTAATTTGCGATGGTATCTCTGGACTCTCTCCCTAGAAGTTCAAAATAGTTTCTATAATTGTTTTTCAGGTAAGGAAACTTTCCTAAAATCTGTGCAAATTAATCCCTTGTAATATTTGTTTCTGGTTACTATTGTTGAGATAGATGCTAAATTTGGGTTCTTTGCAACTCTCTGGTTGTTTATTAGGATCACTGATTAACTTACAAGTAAGCTGTCAACATAGTATGAATTTAAAAAATAGTAGGAGGAATCGTAATTTAAGTACCTAGAAGATTGATAGGGCCTTGAACTTGCTCCGTAATGGTATAGGAGTTATTGGTAGCAAAAATCTGTTGGTTTAAAGAATAATGCTGCATGCTACTATGATGATTACTGTTGCTGGTTGACTTCAGCTAGTTGGCAATCTATTGTCTATATCTGTTAAAGGCATCAATGGTGTGTGGAAGATTTTGAAAACTGAGGCCTATGTGATTTAATAGTATTATTGTTATGGATAAATTACAGTCATATCTCATATCTGCACGGAAAAAGTGCTTTGTCATGGTAATTTCATTAATTGCTTCTAGTCTTCATGCTTGATCAAGTTTTTTTTTTTTTTTGGTGCTTTACATACAAATTACTGATTCCATTGGTATCATGATAAGCTACCACTGGAATGTACCAGTTGTCTTTGAGATTGTTAAATTTACTATATCAATTAGATCTTTATAGATGCTTGCGATCCAGCTGAGACATTAGAAATTTGACATGGAAAGGCATCTCGGTCTAACATTTGCAGATCACCTTTTCTTTCTGACTCTCCTTTTAATAATATTATTTATGTTTTAGCACTGTGGCAATAATTTATTGTTAGTTGTTTTTGCCAGTTTGATAGCTTTTCTCTTCTCAATTTTTTTTCTCTTTTTTGAGCCTGGTCCAGTCAAGTTTAGATGTGCTAGGCGTGTGACTGAAATTTTGACATCTTCTTGAAGTAAGGAAGTTGATATAGCTTTCACCATCAATATGGTCAATTCTTGATTATAAAATGTGGACAAATCTATGTAACTCCTCGAGTTAGTCTGGTGAATATCTATGCAGTACTTTTAGTTGATTGTCAGCTTATCTTTGTGTTCGGATGGGTGAAATAGGTGGCTGTCCTAGAAGAGCAAAAGAATGAGGTGTCAGAACAGGTTGAAGATGAAGTTAAACCTATGGAGACAGACACAGATGGTATGGAGCCAACCTCTAAGAATGATGGTTTTGACGAGAAACCTGATATCAATGATGTTCCCGCAGAAGAATGTCAGGTAATTTGAGTTGAACTCAATTTTGTTTCCTGCAGCTTCAAACTTGCTTGGTAATTGATTTCTTTTTTTCATTTCTTCTTGAATTTGGAGGAAGACATCAGTTTACTAACTTGTTAGGTCTTCTTTAAATCTACTCCTATTTTAGGCTTCAGACAATGATCCCGTAGGACGGCAAGATCTAAATGAAAGCACATTGGACTTAAGCTTGGGCTTGAAGGCTCATGATGGAGAAAATGATTCTGATGCCAAAGTAGAGCAGAATAAAGATGGATAGTTGGCAAGAATGAGAATGCGTCAGGGAAGGAATAGATGGATGCTAAGCTACAGGGGAAGCAGAAGAGGATATTAAAAATTCCTAGCAGTGCAGTCCCATTTTTACCTCTTGAAGATGCTCTCTGTTAACTGATCGTGTCGGTTAGAGCAAGACTACGACAAAAATGTATGCCTGTAATATTAGACTTACATTGATGCTTCCTCATTTGAGAACATGGCAATTTGTATCGATTATGTGTACCAACAGACAATCAATTTTTTCACCAATCTAATGCATTCTACAGCTGCAGTTGGACATTTTGGACTTTACCAAATGTAGTCAGGGAGTTTTGAATTATATTTGTCGAGTTCATAGCAATTGGAAAATGCTATTACTCTTTTTTAAGTTCATTTGTACACCATATTTGGTCTGCTCTAGTAGGTAGCTACTGCCTTGGGGAATAAAAGGTTAAAAATCTCAGAGGCTGAAGCGCCCTTGTCATCATGGCATGACATTCAAATCAAAACATTCATATTATTGATGGTCAAAAGTTAAAAGGAAAAAAGATTAAAATCACAAGATGATGACTACAGATGAATCCAAAGCAGAGGCTATAATTAACATCACGTTCACATCTAATGAGAATAGCAAATTACAGAACCCAATTCAAGGGGCACAGAAAAATCTATTCAGGAGCTTCCAAAGTAGAAACCAATTGGATCCATCATTCCAAGGATTAAAGATGTGAACTTTCGTCATCATTCTTCAGCAACAACAGCTTGCTCCGTGTTAGAATAATCATGCCTGATCATAAACAGATGATTAGTTTAACGAACATAGGATGTGCCCTAATGCCACATCAATCCACAGAAATAAAGATGTCAAACTATCACTTATAACACAAGGGACATCATTTTCCTTTTTACTCCCTCCTCAGTTCAGTTTACTTTTACATTGTTTGATTGTTTCTTTTTCCTACTCTTCCCACGAGGGGTGGTTAGAGAGGGGTTTAGTACTTCCTATGTGGCATGTAAAATTCAGGTATCTCCAATGCAGCGATGGTATCGTTTGTATCAGATCAAGTAAATAGCTAGTTGAAATACACAAAACTGACCTAATCTTCCGTGAAAGCTGGTATAGGCCAGTGCAAGCCATTGCAACATTTACACTGAATAGATTCCAGTTCTTCTGCAAACCACAATCAAGCATACAGACAAGAACACCGCAAATATTACTACGATAACCAACTACTCGTGACATTAAATGATGTACGTGATACAGATGGCAGGAAAACATTGCTAACTACAAGTAATTCAATGGACATGCTTAAATAGACTTATAAACTCTCTGCTCTCCAAGGAAATCAAGAACATTGCTCATTGTTTATAAGGATATACTAACTAAAAGGTAAAGCAGAACACTCTATAGGTGTAATAATATCCCATGTACAAGAGTTCCAATCTAGTTGGCTTTGATCCCAAAAGTTGTTTTTGGCTTGGTTGCTGTAACTGACAAACGAAAATATTACCACCAGAGGGTAATGCAAAAAGGGACAGACTGAAACTCATCAAGATAATTTGCAAGTATATTCATTTAAAAAAAAAAAGAAAAAGCAAATTGTTGTATTGAGCCAATTAACACAGAAACAGGAACTAAACTGGCACACTATCAGGCAAGATGTTAAAAAGAAGAAAATAGTGCAAGATTGTGAAAATTAGTAAGCTTTAAAGTTATTTGAGGATGCTACTTTAAGAATGCAAAAGATGATGGTCAATAGCAATCAGGACCTAGCAGAAAGAGGATGCTATTTTAAGGTTTTCACCATTGGAAGGGACCAAGGAAACAAAGTTGGTTGATTATTTGAAAGTGGATTTCATCCAAGTCTCGTGTTTCAATCTTTGACACCTGAAGTTGAGGAAAATCCACACACTTCCTTTTATTGATTTGATAAAGGAAAGAAGTTATTTATATAAACTGCAACAGCTGCACATGTCATGAATGAGAAATTCCTCCATTAGGAAGACTGATAAATTGAACACAATTTATTTCAACCATAAAGCAGGTAAGGGCTGAGGCAAATTGAAATAAGTCAAATTGGACACAGCTCCAAAATTAAATTTCTCAGTTAAAAAATTGAAAATCTAGAAGCAATCAAACTGTAGACAAACAACCGTACTTAAAAAATTGAAAATCTAGACATGTATTGGAAGTAGAATTTACCGGGGTAATGACAGTACTATAGCGCGACCAGATAAGTCCAGTAGCTGTTACCGCTGTACGTATGACAACAATTGTGATGCTGGCCAAGAAACTTATAACAAATGCCACATGAAAGAAAAACAGAAAACTGAAAGGATACTAGGAAATGAAAAATTCCATCACAGAATTTAGCCACATTAAATTGAGGCAAACAAAGATGACAATTAAAAAGCTATTCAATGGGCCGATGGGATTTACAAGGGATTTTTTGGGTTTTTGTTGGGGGGGGGGGGGATTTCATAAATGGAGATCCACAAGGCACACAGAGTACATGGAGATACAAGAAGATAGAACGTACCAATCTGCTGAGGGTATGAGAGCTTTTCAGGTGGTTTAGAGAAGTCAGCAATGTTGGCAATACTAATTCCCCACTTGAAAGTTGGAGCCCAGAAATGAACTAAAACACACAAAATGAACAAGCACAAATCATCATCTTCTCTATTTTTTGATGTTAAATGAAACTCTACCTGTTGCAAAAGAGACACATTCCTTTGTTTCTGTACATAGTTCACAGAATTTATAACAAAAAACGTGGTGACAATACAACCTCCTCGCCAAATTTCCAAAGGAGTGTTTTGAAAAAAGGTAATAGAAAAAAGAAAAGAAAATCAAAGCCCCCTAGACAAACAGAAAAAGAAGATAGTACTGATACAACTCAGCATACATCTAAGACGAGTTTTTACTCATAGTATCGTACTGACTAGGATCAGGTACATGCCCCTCTTTTCTCAATTTGCATTCTAAGGTGCTGAGTTTCCAATCTTGAAGTATCACAGATTCATCCAACCACCTTCTATCATTCTAGCCTATATGCTATTCCTGTGAAACTCCTATTTTTCCAGCTTGATAGAGCATCCACATAACAATAATACAATAGAACCCCACTGCAAGGTAAAGTTCTACTACCTCTAGCTGGATTTTGCTGACAGACGACTCATTGCAGTTGCTACCATTTGCCTTTACGATCATGCCTTTGCAATTAAAAACTTTTGGATAGATCTCAAATTAAATCGACTACCTTATCTCGCCTGAATTTGAGAACCTACTCGCTACATTATTAGTCAGAAAACTCAAACTTCCTCTGATACTAGAATTGGGGCGGCTTGTCGATTTATTGCCTCCATTCGAACATACAGCACTGAAACGACCTAATAATCCACATAAGATAGCTATTAAGAACCCGAACCCCAATCCAAAACATCCTAAAAAATTGAATCTTTCTCCCACCTGGAGAAAACCCAAAACTAATTTACACAAAATAATCCATCCCATCTGCCAAGTATTGATGTTAGGGAACTACAAAAGCATCAAAACGAGATGCAAAGAAGATTCAAAAGAATTGGGAAATTGACTGCAGAGAATATCAAGAAGATCCAAATCCAACGCATGAAAGCCAACATAGGTAAATGGCATAAAGAGAGAAGAGATGAAAGAACAGACTTGTTTTAGGGCCAGCGGGGTGATTCCACAAAGCCTGGAGCTTGGAGGTCGCCATGGAATCTTGGGTTCGCGATAACGATGAACTACCACCGCTCCGGTCAGAGAAAATGGGCTCTGTTGTCTTGGTGGACTTATGTATTAGTTATAGTTTAGCAAGCGGGAGGTGGACTTTTGTATTTGGTTACAGTGATACGTGACTGCGGCTGTCTGTATCATCACTGCGACGATAAAAATGAAAATTCACAAAAATTCCACCATTCGTTTGGCATCATAATTATAACAATTCAATAAATTCTCATTAGATCATTAACGAAAACCTTAAAGATTGATACTTTTGAGTATGGTATGGTACCAAAAAGTATTGTAGAACCTCTTGAAAATTCATATGCTTTTCTCTTTTATGTCCATGTCTCTCGCTTTTTTTTTTTTTTTTTTTGGTTGAACCAAGTGCCTAATTCCATCTCCGTTGTCTAGTTTTTTTGGCATATATCAACGCCATGATTTAAAGAATGAATTATGGTTCAACATACGAACTTAAGGAGTGCTTCAACTTAGAAGTTACTCTACTATAAATTTAAACTTTAGTGAATAGGTGAAATTCTATTAATCCGATTAACTTATTAAAAACAAGGTCAAATTCTAGGTGTAACCTCGCATCTTGTATGCGTAAAAAAAATTTAAAAAAATATGTCAATGCATTCCTCTAATTTTAAGTAAGTTTTCCTTTCTTTAGTTCAGATTTGCCTTCTCCTTTGTAGCCTCTTGTATTACCTAAGGTCCCAAGTGGGTCTCCCCTAATGTTTGTTTAAGTAACATAATAATATAGGTGTTGCAATTTGTCAAAATAAAAATCTATATATTAATCCAAAAACACGAAGTAAATCCCAATTAAAAGAATAGATGGAGTAGGAGTTAACCGATGGTACTCTATGGGACACCATCACAAAGTGAATTGTTAAGTAATTTTATTTGGCTTTTCAAGGGAGAACTAGATGTAATCACGTATATATGCCCACGTATTATCTTTGGTAGGAATCTATTAGAATGCATGACATTATTATTCCAATGGTCACGCATGTTAATGGAGTAAGGTCTGGATTGAATCCCTTTAATCCAGACCCATTAAATTTAGTTAGATCTAGAGCCAAATCCTTATGGATCTCAAAAAATAAACCCATATCCAAACCATTCTAGATCTGGGTATCAAGGGCATTCATTGTATTTTTGTAAAAGCACTAAAATAAAATATATATTAAAAATCTGAAAAAAAAAATTATGAACGCCATCCAATTTTTATTTTCAAACAATAAAATTAATATTAAAGAAGTTGAATGCAATATTATGAACTCAAAAAAATAACTACTACTGATTGCTTCTATTTATTTTTAAAACTTCACCTATATCTACGTTAAATCCTTTATTTATTTGCCTTTACTTTTTCTCCTTTTTTTCTTAAAAAGCTTGTACTAATTATAATGACAACTAGATTAAAAAAAAGAGAACAATCATGAAGTCTTTCTATATTCGATCTAATAACTATAGAATATTAGAATATTTTATAAATTTATTAATATATATAATTTAATTATATACACATGAGTTTAGATAGGATTTGGTATGGATTTGAAATTGAATATGAATCATTAAAAAATCAGACGTCACCTAGATTCATAACACTTTTATATAGGGTTTGGGTGTGAGTCGGGCTTGAGTTTGAGAAATTAAATCCATATCCTACCCAAATTTATTAGCCCTGGTTAGATATAGATAAGATCGATCCATTTACATTTTATTTTTAACCAATGATATTATCACTTACCGTATGTCCTTGTCCTTGTATTGTCATCCATGTATAAGGCTTGCTCGATTATAATCTGATGAGCTTTAAGAAATCTGAGCGCTTGGGCTTTACATTTTGTAAAACGATGATGTTTTTCTTGAATTCTAAATACATTCACATCTACTTCGACTAGTGGAGTGGACTTGATGCAGACGACGTACACCATGGATCCTCAAAACCAAAACACTTCATTGCAAAGGCTTCAAAATGTTGAAAAGGTAATCAATAAATTAGACGATTTTTTCCTTGGAAACCAGATCTTTTAACGTTTTTATGGCTATTTTGGCTTCACAGAGAATAGTTAGGGTATTGGAGTTAGCTAGCAGTGTAATGGACGAATGGGCAAGCCCTAGTGGTCCAAGAAAGGAGCTGGTGAACAATCACTGCAGTGAATTTATGCAATTGATCAAGGTCACAGTCCTTCTTCCTGATCAATTTTAATACGATATGGCATATTGCTGTTACAAATTAGAATTGTATGTGTACATGATATGTGAGAAGGGGATGGGTTGAAAACAAATTTTTCCACCAGAACTTCCCCAAATTTCCAATCAAGAGTGAACTGAAAACTTTTCGTCTAATTTTTGTTGTCTGTGGGTGCATAAATATTTTCATCTCTATAGTTTGTCCTGTTTGTCATAAAAACAAAACCATGGAGTAGTCTGACAATTTACAAGTACCTTTTAATGAATAAAAATTTCTTGCTTTGTGAATCTGATTACAGTATTATTATTGTGTCAGTATTGTGAAGTATTATCCCCAAGTCTTTGTAGAGATGGTCAAATGCCGCTTTGAGAAGTTACAATGGCAAGGGAATGTGGTAATTGCAATTAGTTATTACCAGCTGTATGGTTGTTTTCCTGGAGCTGGTAACGTCAGAAAGTGAATAGGGTTACGCTATGGCTTTTGTTTTAAAGGTCTTAGCTTGTCTTAATTCTTAAACACCTACCCCATCTTAGAACTGGTATTGGTGATAGCCTCAATTTAAGGCCGCAGAATGCAGTCTATGCAGCCGTTGACGTACTTGATCCAAATTGAATCAGTTTCTTTTCCTGTCAAAAAAGCTGGAAAATAAAAGAAGAAATCTTTGAATTAGACATGAACATAGAATTGAAATTTATTTAACCATGAGTTCATAGTTCATATGGGGACAAGTCTACTACGTGTAAATTATATCATGGGTTCAAGGATAAAACTCTGGAGGTGATATATATCTTGACGTTTTTGTGATCTAGAGTTTTCTTTTCCTTTAGTGATGGAACCATGGGGTTGAACAATGGAATTTTTTGTCTTTGTTAATGAGCAAGTCAAAGTGCTCGAGATGATCTTTTATAAGGTATCTGATTCACTGCAATGAGTCAATTGCTCATGGTTTTGCTTGTCTAGGAAGATTGTTCTTTTTGGCATATTATTAGCTGCTGTTGTTGTTTTTTCTGGGATTTTACTTTCTGGCATATTTTCTCTTTTGACACTGAGATTGTTAACAATCCCTGCATGTGCCTGCAACTAGAAGAAACATGCGATTTTGTTTTGTTTCTTAATATCTTCTGTATTTTATGTTGTCATTTGGAAAGACAAAATCGCAAACAAGAGGATGTAGGGTTTGACAAATAATAACTCGGACATATTGAAGAAAGAGTAAAGTTCTTCTTACAAGTTCTGTAACAGAGAAGATTTTATTTCTGCATATTATTATTAAGATGTGTAGATTCATTTTTATCTTGGATAGTTGGGCATTTTACCTACTTGTTCCTGCTCAAAAGCATTTTGTAGGCTTGTTTCGTTATCATAGTAATTGCAATCGTCAGCTAAGAAGATGGCATTTTTGCATCTCATCTTTCTAAACAGGACATCCAAGTGACACTGCGAGAAGAAATCAAAAGTGCCTGCGAGTATCGTCCTTTTGAGAAGTGTGACTACGTTCCAAGAATATCTAATGAGATCTGTTGCAAGAAACTGGATCATGTCATTGCACAGTTAGATGAGATGAAGCATACAATTGAAGGGTATCATACCACAGCTTGAAACTCTGATCTAACATTCACAAATAGGCTGCTTTGGAGGATGCCTAATATCTGAGATCAGGGATATAGGATTTAGTTGGTCTGGCAAGGGCATTTGATTAACCATGAGCGTGCACAGATGTTGGTATGAAGAAATTTCAGAATCTGTTGTGCAAAAGCGGTTAGCCTTAGATTATTACATGCTACACATGGCACTGTGTGCTCTTCTTGTTTATTCCATAAATCCCTAGTGTCTTAATCTTTTGCACAATTCAAGAAATTAATTCTAGAGATTGTTTTACCACAAGCAGAGGATAGATGAATTACTGCCATCTTTTAGATGGTATGGTGGCACTATTGGCGCAGCTGCACTGAAAAGTGCTCTGAAGTCTGATGAGTACAATCTGCACTATTCAGCTTATACAACCTTATGGCTCGCGGTCCTTAGGATGAGAATTGATGTGGGTAAAGATATCTTTCGGTTGGTGCTAATTTAGTTACACATTCAGGAATTCGTGTAGAAAAAAGAAGGAGTCTCTAAACTGCTGTCTTCTCTACTTATTAGCATTTGCTTTTGCCTTCGTTTGATCTTTTATGGTTTGCTGCCAACATGGTTGATTTTCATAATCTCCTTATCTACATTTCTCTTTTCACTTTTTCTTTTTTGGGGGTGAGATCTTAATATCTTCTGAAGCCTTTTGCTTTCATACAATTGTACAAGTATACACAACATATTAAAATTCAAATTGCAAAAATACTGCCAAGCCCTGCATTACAGGGCTGACAGAAACTGTTCTTAAAGCAAGAGATATAAACTCGATTGCACAAAAAGTGAAAGAAAGAATCGATAAACAAGAGGTGAACAATTATAAGTTATCACTTGGCATTCTTTTATTGATTATGATACGTAAAGTCCGTGAACAATGAGCAACTGAACCAACTCACTCTTTCACCATTCTAGGTGACAACCTAGAATGCTGTAGATCTAGTACTAATTCATATGCTAAACAATTCTTCAGACAAGAAATTTCCTGATGACGTGCTTTGTACGTGATATTGCAGCACTGCAGCACCTGCATCGTGTTATCGCATTACAGCCTCTGTTGTAAGGAGGAGGAGCGGCAGCATCAAGAATTCTTCCATCTTTTCCTGTTCCTGTGGCTTTGGCTAAGGTTGTAGGCGCAGCAGCATCACCACCTTGTGCAAGCAGGAAGATGTCAACCACAGCAATATCCAAAAACATAAAACTCTCGACCTGCCCATTCTCAAAACGTGGTAATATTAACCCTTGGAAAAAAAAAGGGTACAAAAAACAATGGGTACAAGCAATGCAGTTGGGAACTTGGGATGAAGAAGAGTTGATTTATAGTGGAAAAAGGGAATCCAGATTTTTGGGAGTCCTTGAAGATTCCTCTACCGTTTTGTTTACAAGTTAAGCGTAGTGTATATGGAAATAATTGAAGACGACTGATTTTCTTGGAAACACTTGCGCATTCTAAAACTATTTCATTCTTTTATTCCTGGAGTTTCACGCATTGGCAGACCTTGATTTTCTTTCCAAGTAATACTTGCTGTTTTTTGTTCTCTCCAAAGCTACATCAAATTATTTTATTCTTCACACATAATTTCTTGCTATCTTCTTTTTTTTCTTTCCTTTTTTTTTTTTCCTTAATACTGTCATATATGAATTCAACTCAGTCATGAGTCTCATGACTGGGGACAAATACGTTGGGACAGTGATCTCCAAATTTGAGGAGCTTCAAAACAATTTGGCATGCGACATGAGATGCTTTGCCACAAGCTCTTCTTGCCCAACTGATCTCAATGATTATGTACCCGAAAATTAAAATGTTTATTGGCCTAATCAAACAATTGTAGTCTCTGTCGATGATAAAGAGAAGGAAAATACTAGCAAGCAAGAGGACTTGACTTGACTTGAGATGAAACGCTTGAATGCAAAATACTGGGAAGGAAGGCGTGATTCTTTCCTCATAAAGTTGCCAATTTAAGATGATTAAAAGCGTTTCCGGAGTAGGTGCAAGTCAGGGCGCTTTCAGCTGATAAAAGCGTGTAATAAGTCTTACACCCCTCCAAACTGATGCCACCCATTCTTGTCCCTTGACCCAAAGAGCGTGAGTCGCTTCCGCGCTTAAGGCTTTCAAGAACGTTAAAAGCGTAATCCAAACACCGCACCTTGTTCCGAAAGCGTCATCAACATATTTCTCCGCACCCAAAACCCATCCAGCGAACGGCACGGGAGGCCTAGTCCTAGAATGAGCTCCTCCTCAACCGCCAGTTTAGTAGCAAAGCCAATAGTTTTGTTCACAGTCACCATCAGCATCACCATTTTCTTTGTGCTATCTTCTCGACCATACCCGTATCTGATCAAACCCGCCCCCGTCTCCGCCCCTATGGCTCGGAGCTTCATTCTTTGGCTTCATGGGTTGGGCGATTCGGGCCCGGCAAATGAACCCATCAAAACCTTCTTCACTTCTCCTCACTTCAAAAATACCACTTGGGCTTTCCCTTCTGCCCCATCAAATCCTGTCACTTGTAATTGTAAGTTTCTTTTTTATTTATTTTTAATTTTCCACTTCAATTTAAGTATCATTTCTGTTATGTTTTTGAGCAGCATTGCTTGATCATCATGTTATTTTAGATGGTGATGCGTTTTGTTTTATTTGTTCTATGTTTGTTAATTTTGATTCTTCATTGTTCTTACGAAGCATAAATGTGGTTTCGTTCGTAAATCAAGAGAAAAGATTTTTTTTTTTTTTTTCCTTTTGGCTTTTGGTGCAGCAAATAATCGTGTTGCTTGTCTTGTCCGAATGCATTGTTGTAGGCTACAATTTTGAGACTAATTCTCTAGTAAATGGACAAGTTTAATTTCTTCAAAGGTATAAAGGATTAATAGACTTTTGAAAGCTTTGAGTGCTCAAATTGCTTTTGCCGATTAATCTTTTGCAAATGACTAATTAAACACTGTTAGCAGTAACTGAAAAATATTTAGATTTATTGGCTGGTATCTTTGGATTAGGGATAAGCTTACCAAGAGTTGTAAACATTTCACTTCTAGCGGTTTACTATCCATGCTCATATTTTGTTGATATCTGATCGAAATTGGGTATTCACACAATTCTACTATTCCTAAAATATGATTTCTTTTTACCGTTTCACTGAATTCTTGACAACCAACAAGTCCAGGAAGGCTTCTAGGAGTCGTACCAATTTTTAGTACTTGTTGTTCCACTAAATGAGATGCTGAAGTAACCACCAGCTCCTTGTGTCCTTGACATTTAGATAGATACTGGAAAAGCAATCAACAGTAAGATCAACAATTGTGTTTCATCTGTGGAGACATTTTGGGGATTTTTTTTTTTGATGTCCAATGTTCCCTTTGGTACTACTTTCCATGTGCTTAAGTTGTACTTTGTATTCAGGTCTTTGGTGATAGTTAACAAATTGAGTTGAGTGGGGAAATGTTCTGTTACCACTCGTGCTGGTCCTCTTTTGTTTCATTATGTATTTTCCCTGCATTTTATCTTTTATTAATGCCTATTTACTGTGTCTATCTGCTGAATTTTCTTTTGGCATAGATGGTGCTGTGATGCCTTCATGGTTTGACATTCATGAGATACCTGTGACAGCGGTGAGTTCCCTTGTCTCAATTTTTCTTCACCTTGCAGCTTACAGTCTATGTCATGAAAGTTAAATTTTGTGTGCAATTTGATATTGAAGTGATCTGAATTAGGGGGGTTGCAATTGGGCCAAGTTGAGCTTGAGTTATTAGAACTTGACTTGACTCAGTATTGCCATTTCTTGAAATAGGCTTGAGCTCGTCCAGCTCTTTCATCTGTGCTTGAACTCATCTTGAGGCAAGCCTTATTGAAAACATACTAGTGTTCTGTAAATGAAGGTGTCCATCAACATAGGTTCACCCAGTTAAGGTTCTGGTTGATTTGCAACAACACCATTGCTGTTTTCAGTGATCATACTAAAGAGAAAAGGAACTCAGGCTCTACAATCTAATGATCTTTCTATGTTGAGAGAGAGTGATCTGGCCAGGGGATCAAAAAGGAGATCAGTGGTGCATTACACCTTGTAAAAATGGAGAATTGCTAGGTGTAACTAGGACTCTAGCAATTCATACACCAGGACTCTAGCAATTCAAACATATGCGTGTTTTTGTTTTCCTTGTAACTTTTCAGTGGGCTATTTATGTAATACAATAGATGCATATGGTTACCTTGACCCAATCCTAGGATGCATATAGTGGCTGCAATCCCAGGTACTCTTGCCAGTCTTTCCGAATTACATAGACAGAGGTAGTATTGTGGTTCATATTCACATTTTAGTAATAAGTAGTATAGAATATTATAGCAGATGTAAATTCAATTTGGTTCACCATTACTTGATGCTAGTGTTCTTGGGCTAACTATTCAAACTGCTCAAGCTTGACGAAAGACAAGTTGAGAAGGCTTTGGTTGTGTTGACCACCATGCAAACTTACTTTGGCTCATTTGCAGCTGATCTGAACTTTGTTGAAAATAGCTACAGAGTAGTATATAAGTTTTCTAAGGACTTGAATTTTCCTCAAAATAAATTATTTTATGTATATTGTTTATCCGCTTTGCTAGTTAGGTTGATATGTGCACTTCAAACTTTACTGCTTTTCCAGTTGGAACAATATCTCTTTCTATATCTTCCTCATGTCTGCTTCTTGAATAATGAATTTCATTGAGTACCGGATGTCAAGATAAATTTAATACAATACTTGCAGCCTTTCTTTCTGGCAAGCTCAATCACATGCATTTCGAATTTTAAGGTACACTTTTTTTTTTTCAGAATTCTCCTAAAGATGAAAGTGGTGTTCTCAAAGCCGTGCAGCATGTTCATGCAATGATAGACAAAGAGATTGCATCTGGAATAAATCCAGATAATGTATTTATATGTGGATTTAGTCAAGGAGGTCTCTCTCTTTCTCTGAGTGTCTGTGATGCCTTTCTCTCTCTCAGATTGCATGCACTGATCCAAGCATTCTTTATGTTATCCTGCCAATTAGATGAGAAACTTTGTGAGTTTTGTAGGTGCCTTGACGTTGGCTAGTATTTTGCTATATCCAAAAACTTTGGGAGGAGGTGCTGTATTCAGTGGATGGGTTCCTTTTAATTCTTCGATACTTGATCAAATTAAGCCCCCTGCAAAGAAGGTACTCCCATAAACTTAATGTGGGTCGTCTATGGTGTTGCAGATTGTTTTCATTGTTTCAGCTTTGTTTTTTGGCAAGCTAGAGCGTATCTAACTAGAAGCACACCTGAGATATAGTCTTTAAGGCTTGCCTTTCCAAATGAACAATGTGCTTATCTTTAGCTGGGGTTTAGGCTGATGATCTGATATCATGATGATATAAAAATTCTCTTATCAGAGGCATGTCCAACTCCATTGAATCAAAGATGGCTTTCTTGCTGACCTTTTCATTTATGATGTATTCAATAATTGTGTGCCCTTTTTTCGGTCTTTTAAGTTTTGGTGGGAGATGCATGTTTGGCTGTTAAGTGAGATAGGTGCCTTAAAAAAAAAGCTGAGATTTTTTTTTTTTTGGGGGTAGAAATGGTAGTTGGCACTACATGTTCTTTCTCCTTTTCCTGGATTACTTGTCTTGCTTTTTGTTTGGAGTCAAAATAGTGTATTTAATGATTTAGTTTGTTCAGTAAAAGACTGGAATTGTTGAAGCCAACTTTGACCGAATTGTTGAAGACCACCTGGATGGTAGTTTGTAGTTGTGGGAATAGTGTCTGTTTATTCAGTGATTAAGTATATAGCATTACCAGTCATGGGCATTGGATTGAAGAAGGAAAAAGACAGTGAAAAGAAAGCAGGTGGGAGGAAATCTTGTAAGAAAAACACATTTGGTAGCTCCATTTGCAATAATTGTTTCAAACCTTTTTGCAGTTGGTTTTGCAAGCAATTTAATCTTTGATCCATTGGTAGGAGCCCAGTTTTGGCTGACTGGCATTTATTACTACATCATCTATTCATTGTCAATTTTACTTGCTTGAATTATGGATCTGAAATGGGGAATTACATGCAGACACCAATTTTATGGTCCCATGGTATGGATGACAGAACAGTACTCTTTGAAGCAGGGCAAGCAGGTCCTCCATTCGTTGAGCAAGCTGGAGTAAGCTGTGAGTTCAAGGTGCTTGCTTGCCACCCTTTCTCGAAACATCCACATGATTTCTCTATGCGTTTGTCCTGAAACGGAAAAGACAAATGGCATTACATTTTTCAGGCTTATCCTGGTCTTGGTCACTCAATAAGCGGTGAGGAGCTGCGTAGCCTGGAATTGTGGATTAAAAGCCGTCTACAGAGCTCTTCCTGAAGGTTTGACAATTTTGAGTTTACCATGTGATTATCATCATAGGCCCTCAAGTGCTGCTGCAATGGTGCTTTAATATTATAACAACAATTCTGGTATCTCAATCATCATACAACTTTTCAAAAGTCGCATGAGTACTGTGTCTGAGTTAGGTGATTGTAATTATGCCTAATGGCTACGAGGCATCAGGTAATAAAACATAAGTGAGAAGGAAAAAACATTTTCAAGAAGCCATTGACCTAAAAAGGAGCCGCCTGCTCTGCATGGCTTCTCCTGTTACTCAGATTATGTATAAATAAACAGACTACTATAAAACATCTCCCCCGTCCGTGTTCTAGTTTTGCTCCAAAAAATGAAAAGGGTAGTACTAGTTTTGGCCATCTGTAATCTACCAATGCAATTGTTCTATGCTGCTATAAGCGAAAAGGTAAATCCAGTTGAGTTGAGCTTTATTCATTTCTCATTGTGCGTTCAACAGGTATATTCAAAGAGTGGCAAGGTTGGCTGAAGATTCTCTCATCCTTATTATAAGCACATGAGAGAATCAACCAAAGGGGAAACGAAACAACAGTTGTTGATGATCAGGTAGGTACTTCAGGCCACCCTGTGAAAAGGGTACTCGCGCTCCGTATTTATTTGTCTACGGGTAGTTTCAGATTTGGTATCTGAGCTTTTGTGGCATGGACGCAAGAGGCTGTTTACAAATTTGGTTTGGTGGCCTCAGATTCCGGGGACAGAGAACCATGTCGGGCCCATCCATTAGGGATTTTTACTCATTGATCATATCATCAATCACAAGTTTTTGTATTTATTATTCGTACGACAGAGATTCGCTCAGTTACATGCTAAATGGTTCTGATGCCAAGGAAAAATATTTTTGAGTGACCTGCCTACATCATCGCACTTCGCATGATAGTTTTATTTATTTTTTACTGAAAGTGAGATGAGTCTTTTGATCAAGTGCATGATAGGAATAATAATAAGATATCTATTTTATTGTATTGTCATGGATGGCGTAACATCTGACATGACTTCTTATGATCAAAGCAAAATCAAATGCGAAAGATTAAAGAGTTGAATTTTTTTAAAAAAAAAAAAAAATTTATGCAAGTAAAAAGTCTTAAATTCGAAATTTTCAGTCATATTCGCTCTGGGTTCACGGAGGAAGACGCTGCTAGTGTCAACAAAAAAATTTGTTTGGACAGCTGATTATTTTTTCAAATATATTTACTTACATCATCGTTACAATTTTCAATATACCTTTTTATCTTCTCAATTATCTTTTCATCTCACATACATCACATTACAAAAAGTATTATAGTAAAAATATTTCAAATAACTTACAATCCAAACAAACTTAATAAATGTTGTTTAGAAAAAAGAAAAAAGAATTAATCGAGGGGGATGAAGAGGCCAGTCGTCGTAGTCCTTCTGCCACCCAAACGTTAGGAGGGGTCCTCATAAGGCCAATGAGTATCAACGGCCCAAAGCTGTAGTACTGTAGGCCTCTGAACGTTCTCTCAACCTTGTGACCTAACATTTATATAAAAGGGGCAAATGAATGACACAATTCTGAAAAGCAGGATTTTGATCCAGATCACCTCTTGATTCCATGGTGGGTCCCCCAGTCGATCGATCACCCACGGTTGCAAATAACTCCACCTTACCATCTCATCAACCAATCAAAATGCGCTAGCAGGCTCACTCTTACGGTCCCATCCAGGAACCAGGATCATCCCTATCAAAAGCTCACCGCCCCGCAGGCCCCAACCCAATGCAGTGGTACTACCAAGGCCCAAAAATACATACGTCACCAACTTCCATGCTTCTTTCTTTTCCCCTCCCCCACTCTCCAGAAAATAAATGAGACTTGGTCAAACTCTTCAAATTCAGCATTTTCAAGAGTCAAGACTCCTCCCGTCCCAAACCCACCCCCATAAGAAACACCACATATTGATATTTAGCCATTTAAAAGCCCTCCTCCCCATCGCCTCTTAGTATTTGATACTAGTAGTATTTAGTTCTAAAGAAAGAAAGAACAATCCCACCATCCATCTTCATTTCCTAGGTCACCCTCATAATCAAGTAGTATGAAGAAGCTGTATAGAAGAGGATCAGTTCATCCATCACCGCCTCTGAAACCAGACCATTTATCGTTTCTACCCCCGACCATCTTGACTCTCACGGTGGCTTTATCCCCTCAAGATAGAGAGGTCTTGGCCTATCTCATATCTTGCTCTTCCTCCTCCAACTTTTCCGGCAATAACCGGAGGAGAAATACCTCCAGTGCTACGGCCAACAGCTCTAATAACTACAGTAACAACAGCTGCGGTGCTGACCATCCGCCTTCGTTCGATTGTTATTGTTTTGGATGCTACATGAGCTACTGGGCGAGGTGGGATTCGTCGCCGAATCGCCAGCTTATACATGAAATCATCGACGCTTATGAAGACGGGTTATCCACCCAAAGCAAGAAAGAGAAGAGTAGGAAGGATAGAAGGAAGGGTGGGAAAGGGTCGGCTGAGTTGAAACGGTCCGAGCCGACCCCTCCGAGTGGCAAGGAGCTTACCGAGTCATCGGATAATTCCCGGGAGGATGAGATTGTTGATACCAAGGGTAGCGGGGAGGCTGATGATGGTGGAGAGGAGAGGGAGGGGGTGGAGACGGAGAGGAGCTCTGTGAGGAGATTTGTGAGTTTTCTCGGCGAAAAGATTTGGGGTGGTTGGACTTAGATTTAGTTTCCGACGATGGGACGAAAACTACGAGAGGATGTAAAAGGTTGGTTCAACTTCAACTACCCCTCCAATCAATCATCTGTTTACAAAACTTCCAACTGTCTGTTTTTCCGATGGGCTGTTTCTTTACATATATATATATATATACACAAATATATATATATTCAGGTTTAGTTTGTCTCAACTTGCTTGTAAATTTCATCGCCTTTTAATCACATGTAAAATATATATGCAGAAGAAGAGGGTTTATGTTTTTGGTTATCTTCCTTTCTTGCTTGGCCGGTTAAGGTCATCAATGCAATTTTCTTGGGAGCGACAGCTGCGTTTTACTTTCTGCACCTTTTTTAGGCCATGCTTATTATTCATTCTCTTTTGCTTGGTGTTCATGTTCCAGGATGAGAGAACGTGTAATGTAGCAGGATAAGGAGCGAGCAATTTTTACCTTGTAAAAATCGAGTAAATTTTTTTATTATCATTTTTTGGATTGTTATCCTCGAAAGAAACATTTTTATGTTTTCAATAAACATATTTTTTTAATTAATTTTTTATCTCGTATGCATCAAATCCTGTTAATAAGCAGTAGTAGTATTAGATTAGGGTTTTATTAGTTATTAATCCTATTATATTCTGGGAATAGCCACCGGTGGAAGCAACTAACTCCTGTTCCTCCTCCTCTGTTGAAAATAATTTTTTGATAAAAGAAGTACTACTAGACTACTGTCTTTTGAAGAGCCTGCATGCACGGCCCGCGCGTGGTATTTAGTCAAGATCCCCCCCCCCCCCTCTTTTCTCTTATCATGGGGGACTATTATCATGTTTCTTTCAGAAATGGCGTCTCCTCTGAATCTCTGAATTGGAATATTGGTGCCAGATGTGCATCCCTTTTCTTTTATCGATTCTTCTGGGAAATTGTCTTCTCAAACGGGACAAATATAGCCGGGATGGTTGAAGTCTCATTTGTTGGTTTCCCGTTTCCTTCAATAATAATCGTCCCAATGCATTGGTGGCATTTGCGAGTGGTCAAGGCCTTTTCGATTCTCAAATTTTTAGAATTTCACGTTAAGCCGTCGAATTTTTCATCTAATTTGACTCCAACATTAATCAGCTTATGTTATATATATATATATATATATATATATATATATATATATAATGTTATTTACATTTTTTTTTATTATTTGTATTTTTACTACTCCCTCCGTCCCATTTTGTTAGTCTTGATTTTTTTTTCATACAGATTAAGAAAATGTAATTAATTTGGTTGGAAACATAAATTTAGATTAATAATTTTCTAAAATGTTCTTATGCTAATAACGAAGAGTGTCAATTAATATCAGTTACAGCTAATGGGTTAGTATTGGAAAAGCTTAATGTATTCAACGTAATGGGCTAGTATTTAATAACAATGTATTAATAACAAGATATTTAATAAGGATATTTTAGACAATTTAAAATATTATTACATTTCTTAATAGGAAAGTGGATTACAATTTGGGACAGACGAAAAAGGAAAATAAGACTATCAAAGTGGGACGGAGAGAGTATCATTTTTATTATATAATTTTTATTTATTAAACTGTATGATATAACAAAGGGTGGGATCGCAAAACACGAACCTTGCATCTTTTTTTTTTTTTTGGTCTCTAGGGGGCATCCGGGCCTTTTTGGGACTCGACTAATCCCCTCGAGCAATCGCACAATGTCAGAATCTAAAGAGGCAACCTCAGTACCAGTCGAACCTGGCATCTTGCAAGAGGCAAAAACTAATCAAATGGCTGCAGTAACAACCAAAACCAGCCCTTGGGTGAGTTGAAGTGAAACATAAAGTATAGGCGTGGTTTTAAGTTAGGAGGTGCGTAGGAGGGTTTAAATCTCTGCATTTGCCTTAAATTTTAAAGGGAGCGTGGGAGAGCGCATCTCTTTTGGTCTAGAAGTGGTATATTCTTTTCTTCTAGTTTCCTTGGTTCAGTTAGGTTTTCCTCAGGCCTCGACTTTATTTATTTATTTTTTTTTTTTTTTTTGTGAATAATAGGAAGTTTGGGATTTGGTTCGCGTCATCACTGTGGTGCTCTAATGGACCTAAATTAATCACAAACATAAAAAAAAAAAAAAAAAAAAAACTAAAGAAAAATCAATATAGAGGCAAAGGGGAATTTTTCTTCCATTGATAGAAGAAACTGTGGCGTCACAGCTGACACAAACGAAAACCAGAGGTTTTTGACTATTACCCTATGATTTATACATCCGAAGTTAAACTCACGACTCTTAACATAATGACTATTATATAAACTGACCAATGATGACATGACACGTACACCGCTACTTAATTAATAATACTAAAACACAAAGCCTTAGTTTAACTTCTTTTTTTTTTTTTTTTTACATTTTTTGATGCAATAAAAAGTTTGGAATTTGGTTAGAATGATATGTTGTTTATGGTGATTTTTATGACTTATCCCTTCACATCAATAATTAAATTTTATGAGGAATCGATCCGTTTTTATAAACGTGTCCTCAACTTTACCTTTGGTTTGGGGAGTGGAGGATCCACAACTTTTGCTGTAATCAGGCAAAACAGGCGGCATGCCTTATCATGCCTCCTCCGTCACTAACCTCGGGTTTCTAGCGTTTGATAGTCCTCCTAGGACCAATTTTTCATAGAATAGAGAAGAAAAGATAGAAAAAGAAAAGAACAGATAATTTCCTGGATTTTTTTTTTTTTTTTTTTTTGCCTTAGACAGGATTATATGGTGCTAGATTATATAGCCTGTGTTGTCACGACTGACGAGGTCGGCAAAAGTAAGGCTCCGATTAAAGCAAAGTGCTAGGTTAAAATTATAGGCTCGTAAACCTATTAGTCGAATCCAAAACCTGCTTTTTATTATTCGCCAAAAAAGGTCAAAAAGGCGTCGTATTCTTTCCTTAATTTATTGAATTCTTGTCTGTAGTGCATAGGGTTGTAAAGGATTCAATTAGTTTGGCTCAATTTTATCGAGTCCGAACTCAACAAATAAATTTTTTAATGTAAAATTTGAATTCAAATTTATTCTCGAATTCGAGAAAGTTTAAATTCAAGCCTTATAAAGTTAAAAGATAATTATTTTATGTTTTAAAAACATGAATAAATCATTCATTTTTCTTAATAAATAATAAAAATATTAGAAACATATATGTAATTTTACTATTAAAATTATATGTGTATGTGTGTGTGTGTTCAAGTCGACTCGATTCTAGTTCGAGAACTCGACTCTATCGGTTTGAGTTTAATGTTGACCAAGTTCAAGTTTAGTTTTGATCTAGTCGACTCGCGAGCACTAGCTAGCGATTTGATTCAGTTACAACCTCGGGAAATTTTACTCAGCTGGACTGCTAAAATTTGCGAACTGCCGCCGGTTCATCTCAATTTTAGCCTACCAGACACTTGAATGACTGTTAGCTCACTGTTTTTTTTGTTTTTTATTATTCCTTTTTAAGCATGTTCCAAGAACCATCACATCTAAAGTGCCGGACCAATGTCGTCGAGGACTACAGTTAAAGATGAGCAAAATTATGCTTAGAGCAAACATTCTTTCAAGTGAGAAGACTTAAAGACACCCAATTTAGGGTTTGGTTGTGAAGATTCACCACTAGAGCAACATCATCATCCTTCTATGCTAGGTGGAATATCGAATTAAAGGTTACTAGGTTCCGCCTACACTCCTGCAGGCTGATTGTCTCTTGATTAATCGAGGGCTTTCCTTCCATTTAAATGATGGAGCGCGAAGAACCAACCAGACTAAACAAAGATAGAGGCATCTAAGAATGATTACAGGAGGCATAACATAACACAGGGTTAGAAGTGAATTCAACAAAATGGTTTTTAAGTTACACATTGGCGCTAGCTCAGTCAACTTTGTAACTCATCAATTGCTGCATAGATGGAGATGTCACGAATTAAAGTCAAGTGCTCTTGCTATCAGGCCATATAGACCAAACATGTATGCTAGGGAGTGGGGGAGGTACATAATTAGTACATATGGCAGCTTAATATTTGAACAAATTAGCATAGAAGTATTAGAAATCTGTCCTCCTCCCACATTTAATTTCAAACACATTGATTAAGCATTTCAAAGTTTGAAGTGTTGAGTTTGACTTGGTTAAATATTTACTATATGATAAGATGAGGGGTGGACTTATACTGAACCGGTGACCATGAAGGAATGGTAGGAACGAGTCAACATTCAAGTGCAGCTTATTCAAGACTCCGTTCAACTAACGTTTTGGGCCTTTCTGTTGCCTTCTCATGAATTGTGGATGTCGATGGTGACTCAACATATATGTGACAATATGTTAATTGGGAGCATATTTTGACCTGGTTCTTTCATTCAAGTGATTAACGTATAGAATCCTCCAAAACCACCGGCCTTTGAGTTGGTAGTCACCACCAATGCATTAGGGCTTGGTGGGATGGGAGGGAGGCAAGGTTCCACCAATTTATCACAATTAAATGTGACCTTGTTTAAAAAATTCAGGCGGATGCATAGTGCATCCGTCTGATCCGGTGGTCATTCAGTCCCCTCCGAGTTACCTCAGAACCTCTTCAAACCCTTTCCCTCCCGGGCCTCCCCATAATATAGGAAGCTATCGTAATAACCAAAAAAACAAAAAAATATAGAATCCTCTAAGACTAACGACTTGCTTAACTATCATCGCCAAGGATATGAATCTATCCCTAGCTATTCATTGGCGAAAAGGGCTCATTGTGTCTTCTTCGTTTTCAATGTTCAACCACCAACCAACCATTAACTTATTTTTTTCGGTTTCTAATGCAAAACAAAAACAGGGCAACTAGATTTTGATGGCACGCGCATATGTGTAGAATAAGTCTTACAAGCAAATATGTACATTCCATGGAATAGTTGGTGGTATAACCTTGCCAGCAGCTTAGCCCAGATTCCCCAAGTGCACATCATGGAAAAGTTAATGCCCAAGGTAAGTTAGGCCCAAAGTCCCATCGAATGTTTTGTGGAACGCCTGCTTAACATGTGGTACTTTACATGGATGACAAACCATCTACTGTAATTCAAGAAAAAGAAATGATCATCCAAATTCCAAATGTATGGTAACGAAAGTTCTCAGGTTTCAATCAGTAGGGTTCTTTCCATAACCATAAGTTCAAAGGTTAGTTAACTGCAACGTTGACGAGAATGGAGACCGAGTAGAGTAGAGCAAGAATTGATATGAATCGTTGCCACCTACTCATATCAGGAAGAAAAAGAAAAAAAAAATTACAGAAGCATTTCCAATACTCCACTGGACCCAAATTACGAGGATCTCTACATTTTTTCCCTTTAATTCCTGTCCCTTAAAAACTCCTAAACAAATTGCTGCAGAATAACCTGGTAAAAATGATATCTAAAATGCCACCTGCAGCCATCCGGGAGTCTTTAAGTTTCGCCAATACAGTTACATCAGATAATTTATGAATTTAAATATATACAAATCTATGAAAAAGTGATTTAAATGACTGAATAAAAATGGCAGCACATGGGAAGGAGTTAGCTAGGCATGCACAGGTATGGATGAATTCATTGATACACATCCTTTCAAGCGATCAAGAATTGCATTTTTGCTCACAAGCCCTGAATGAAGAGTAAGTGGAAGGCCGTCCTTCAGACACTCATCATACTTTTCGAGAGCTGAAACAATCTCACTGAAATCTGGCCGCTTATTGGGATTTGCCACCCAGCAGCGCTTTATAAGGTGTGCCAATACTGGCTGGCAACTGGCTGGCATTGGTGGTCTTTCATTCTGTAACAAGGAACAGAAAACACCATTAGGCTTTTTTTCATCTCGGACTGAAACTCATAAGTAGTCGAAGCAATGTAAATGCATAAACGGGGATACGTGCAATATAGCTTGTTTTGTCAAGAAATCAGTTCTTATGCAGTATCCTGGAAATTAGATGCGCTAGACATGGAGCCGTAACCTCAACTTTATGAAAATATAAAAATTATCCAGGCAATGCAATTTTATGTAATCTCTCGTTTGATTTACATCCCTACCAGATCATTTGATTGGAAGTTGACTTTTGTCTTTACGGAGGAACATAGAGTCACGGTTTATACAGATGCTCCCTACCATAACATAGCACCGTAAAGTCACTGATTATATACTTAACTTATTAGTGTCTCATGTGATATGAATCACTAGCAAGATCGTTTTAAGGACGCAAACCACTAATCACTTAGCTATGCTGCCAAACCACTATGGATTGTTAGACTGGCCAAATTGTTGTAGATTGAACTTTTGAGAAGTGATTCGAAAATGGAGACCGAGGCCCTGGTCTTAATATATAAATATCTTGATTTTGCTAGCACATTTAAGAACAAAAACTGGAGAAAAGATGGGAGGATACCAAGGGATCCTTATGCTCAGTAACGAGAGGAGGTACAAACAAGACAACAAGGGGTTAAGATAACAATAATAGCTAAATTAGCTCGATTGAAGCAAGATGGGATCGAGTCTACTTTTAATTAAGGATCTGATCCGTCTAGGACCACTTATCTATTGGCTGGCTAAATAGATTCATTGTTGCCAATTGCTTCATTCTCTAATTTTGATCCGTCTAGGACCACTTATCTATTGCCTGGCTAAATAGATCCATTATTATCAATTGCTTCAATCTGTAATCTAAGTCTCACAGAAAGGAAACTATTCATTTATACGGAATGACAGCAGGCCATGCATAACCATAAGACTAAGATAGGCATGATCACATGGCAAAATGTTATTAGTATGAAGGAGAACATTATATCTGTGATAAATCTAACCTTCTCAGCCACAGCAAATGCAGCTTGGACAGGAGTCATCCCTTGAAAGGGAAGCAAAGCCGTTGTGAGTTCCCATAGCACAATTCCAAAACTATACACATCCACCTTTCGTGTGTAAGGTTTCTCCTTGATCATCTCCGGAGCCATCCACCGATAAGTTCCCATGTTCCCTTTGGCTTCGCGACACTGTGTTTCCAGACATGATGTTCCAAAATCTGCTACCTTGACACGCATCTCATCGTTTAAGAGCAAATTGCTGGATTTAAGGTCCCTATGGATCACTCCTTGTGAGTGAAGGTACTCCATTCCTCGTGATATGTCAAGAGCTAATCTAAGAATAGTTTCTGTTGAAAGTGAATATGGCTCTTTCTTGTTGAGATACATCCTAAGAGTTCCCTGAGACATGTATTCTGTAATGATGCAATACACGGGAGGCTTCTTACAAGCTGCAATGAACTGTAACAAGGAACAGTGTGTGATTGTAAGTAGTGTTTATATGCTGCGGTTGAAATACTTGACTACCTTAGGTTTCTGAAAAGTTTCCTTAGCTGATACAATCAGCGGTATAGCATCATTCAATATTTAAAATTACTGTTCTGAATGATGGGTATTAGTCTAATCTATCAACTAAAGCATTGAAGGATGTTTCTGTTTCTGAGCCTGAGACTGTATTTCCATCACATACTTGTAAAAAGCATTTCTCATGATTTAAATGTCCAAATTACATGACAGAGCGGAAGGAGTGATTATCAACTATATCTAGGCATACGAAATAAGGAAAAAGTAAAGGTGTTCATTTACTCAGACATTTCATCATTAAGGCAGACAATCAATGCTATGGCAATTGCTGCAATAGTTGTGAATTTGATGAGGTTCAGATATAACAAATGAAAATGCACGCCTTGAATACATTGAACAAGCATTCAATCCCATCAAATGTACAAAGATTACTCTTTCAAAAACTAGGAGCTTCCATTGCTCTAAATGCGAAATGAGGAGACTAGTGAAATTAACAGGCAGCAGTTATGTATTGTGTTTTTGTCAGATGGCAAATGGTATTCTCATAGAAATGAAATACCAATACTTTTCTAATCGGTACATATTTTAGTTTGTGATGATGAATTGAACATGCATTCGAATATATAAGTTATCAATCGATTTTTAAGGACATAACTCGTGACCTTAACAAGGCCAACCATATAAATGAAGAATCTCATCATGATGGCATATCAATTTATGAATGATATAGACATCGACAGAATCATAGAAAATACGATTGGATTATTGGTACCACATAATTTGTATTTTTATTGATCTAAACATTAATTGATGCTTTCAAATATATACCTCTTTAATCACATACTTGCATAAAAAGCAACACTGAAACTGACTCAAAAGATTCAACACAACGAACCTGCACTATGTTGGGATGATAGAGACGCGAAAGCAGGGCAACTTCAGACTTGAATTGCTGTTCAAGCTTAGCTCTAGTCTCTTCCTTGTGGGTTGGAATTCTGACCATCTTCACAGCCACTGCTCTCTGCTTATAGATCCCTCTATAGATCCTACTATGTGCCCCAGAAGCAAATTTATTACCTATAAACAACTGAGATAGATCAGCTGTCCATTCCTCTTGATCCTCCTTCGATGCTTCCCAAGTCTCCACATTCTCAGACTCCAATATCATTGACCATGACTCTAAACTGTCAAATCTCTTCCTTTCCATGTTGTAAGTATCAGTATTTAACTGAGTTCTGGAAGAGGAGGAGGGAATTGATAATGGCTTGCTCTTAGACTTTCTCAGCCTGAA
The DNA here is from genome assembly GCF_036785885.1 of Coffea arabica. Classification (NCBI taxonomy): domain Eukaryota; kingdom Viridiplantae; phylum Streptophyta; class Magnoliopsida; order Gentianales; family Rubiaceae; genus Coffea; species Coffea arabica. The sequence continues at coordinate 42,494,715 of NC_092326.1, read as the reverse complement.
TGGCTTAAAACATGATGAAGCCATCAGGAATTCCAAACCTTTGCCAAGCTCGGTTTTTTATTTCTTTTTCTTATTTTTTTTTTCCTTTTGGAGGAGGGGGGTGGGGGGGGGGGCTTAATCAGAAAGCCTTTGTAGTCAGAAACAACACATAGTCTTCAATAATTAGTGTTTTCCTTCTAAAAGTATGAATTGATTTCAAGAAATGCATGAACTGATTCAGAAACATGGGTGGTCCTGAATATCTACTAGAAAAGGGATGATGGCTTTCATGTATAATATGTTAAAGACGTATCAAAGATAAAGATAATCCATCACAAGCTTTAAACACAGAAGATTAAGAGAGAAAGAAAGCAGAAGCGAGCACACTTCTCGACTAGAATGAATTTGCATGATTACTAAAGAAAGAAGTTCATCAAGTGGTTTGTAAAGTCAGAAAAAAGATGTGTGTATTTAGGCAAGGATTGTCGGAACTTTCATGGTGATAAAAAGGTGGAATGAAGTGAAGGATATGTCCATCAAAATTCAGAAATGAAAAATTTTTTTTTTCCAAAGGAAGAGAGATTGTGAAGTAACAATGGCCATTTGTTATATGATGAGGTAAAGGCAGTTTGGCACAGAGGCATGAACTCAAAGGAGAAATTTTCAGGAAAGTCCCGTGAGTTCTTGGTTCCCATAATAAAGTTTACAGAAAGAGGGGAAGAGACTTCACTTTTTCCCAAAGGAATCCAATCCAACACCTTCTTCGTCTCTTCTTCTTTTGTGCCATTCAATGCGAACTTGCTGTCACAGGTCTTAACGTTTCCTTCATGTTTTTTATTCGAGTATTTTCCATATCCTACTAATTTTTTCCTTTATTCTTTTTAACAGATTTTAAATGATTCGGATAATATACCGCGGGATAAACTCCTCCTCAAATCTATCAAGGCAAAAAGAGCAAATATTTTGCTCATAAGTTCCTCTGTTGTGCACTGCAAGCTGAGAGAACTTGTTCTACGTCAAAACTACAAGTTCTAACACTCGAAAAAGATACCAAAACCTATGCATCCAAGAATTTCCATCAATTATGTACTGCAAAAACCTGCCGTATCATTTGCGCAGTAGCGTTGGGCTGTTGGGGAACGAGTTGCCTCAATTTTGGTTGTTGTCCAAATGGTGAATATGTAGGCTTTTTCCAAATAAAAATGAGAAGAAATATGAGAGTGAAATCAATCAGAAGAAGGTATTTCTAAATCCGTCCACCATTTTTCTTGCGCGGACCAGGAAACATGTTCATAAATTTTTCAAGTTGGTACACTCGAATCGAATGTAGTAGTTATCATGATTTTTAACTCCAAGAAAATAGTTGTTAGTTCTTGTAAGATGTGCCAAAAATAGCTATGACTGTTTAAATTGAACAAAAATTACGTATTGTGGATTCTCGATATTACAGCTATAATTGGTTAGGCGAAAAACTTTATCACCGTCAATTGATTCCTTTTTGTAATACCAGTTCTGTCTTGGCTTTATAATTTATGGTTAGTTTCTGTCAAAATCTTGCTTAATATTGTTACACCATGAATCTCATCACCATTTATGCACGAAGACGAAATTAATATTCTTATTCTACAATCTTTTCCAAAATGTGAACAGAAAAGGCCTATAGGTGCAAATGAGTTGAGTTTAATTGAATAGTTCGCGAATTTGCTCGGTTAAAACTCGAGTTTGAACTTGCGTTGATCGAGTTTGAGTAGCTCGAGCTACTTGACGAATTGAACTCAAGTTTAATATGTGAAACTCGAAATCAAGCTTAAGAGTTTAATTGAGTTTCACACACACACACATTTTTAATTTATTAGTATGAAATATCTATTTTGTCCCTTGTCTAAATTTATACAAAACATAAATTTATATTTCTTAAACTCGATGAGGTTCGATTAAACTCGATTGAACGCAAATTAAGCTTGACTAGATTTGACGAGCAAAAGCTCGAGTTCGAATTTAAGTAAATGCAAAACAAAATCGATTTCAAATTCTATATCGAATCCAAGTTTATTTTAACTCGAACTCTGCTCGACTTGAGCCTCGATTGCATCCGTAAAAAGGCCTAACAGTGCGTAGTCCTTCGTCCGAGGATTGTTTTGCAAGGTGACAAGGTTGGCAACTTTTGGAAATCTATTTAGGCATGAGAATAGAATAAAATGGAATGAATCATATTTTGCGGTGAACTAACCAATAGGCAAGGAGACGTTAAGGCACTTGTTTACCTAAAGCTGCAAAGATCTTGCTTAATTTGCATTCATCTATAGGAATTTTAAAAGTGGAAACCAAAACAAAACAAAGGGAAAATGGCAGTTGCCAATTTCAATTTGTGGTATCGTTGTGTGAAAGAGGATACTATAGAAATTGGATTGCGCAGACAGGCAACTACCTATGATGATCCACGCATAAGAGCCCACAAAGGGTTTGGGCTTTTAGGCCCTTAAGTGGCTAAAATTTTGGTCTCGTTTGGGGTTCTCAGTTTCTCACCTCTCGAGTAACACTTTACATTGGCCGGATCCCAAAAATAATACGAAAAATAAACGGATAAAAAAAAAAGAAAAGAAATTGTTTTTCCCACATGTTGTATTTACCATCTTTATCTTTAGAGCATGAGTCATTATCTTTGGTATCAAAATTTTTTGTGATTATTTGTTTTTCATCTTGTACTCTCAAATAAGTAAGAAATTTATACATATAACTACCAAAACAAACCAATAATACTTATTCAACTAGTGTGAATACCCGTGCTACGCACGGTGCTGATATTATTGAAAAAAATAAAATGGTGAACAACTAAAGGTGAAAAAATTGAACCAACAAAATTTAAATGTAATATCTGTTTAACAATAGTTTGAAATATAATAGAATGTGTATATCATTCAAGAACTGTCTTTTTTCGAAAGATGGATCCTGAAAAAAAAATTAAAATTTATATTAAAAAAGGGAATGATATATTTCTACAAATGAATGCAATTGAATGTTGTTAAAATGAAATACTTACAAATACTAAGCATTCGATTTGATAATCTTTCTTGAAGGTGCGAACACTCTTCACACCAATCCACTTTTAGTACGAAAGCCAAAATTGATAATTTAATTAACTATGTTGAATTTTGTGGAGTATGTACTACAAATGAAAATGCACGATCTTTGACGATATAAAAAACTGTATATTTACCATGATCACGCAAAAGTATTGGTGATGCGGATGGCTGTCGAACTTGAAGAGAGGCAATATTTTCATTTTTTTGATCTAGAAAAAATATATATATTAAATCAAAAATAAATAGTTTTTGTATTTATTTTATGTGTAGTAAGTGATACATTGTATGAGAATTGTTAACAAAAAAATACAATAGTTAATATAGAAGTAGCATCAATAGAATTTAATACAATTGTATTGTAATCAAATGAAAATTACGCACCAATGGAATTGTTATTAGCACTCATAGTTAATGAAGTAATCCCTATATAAATATATTTTGGTATATGTAGACCCCCTAAATCCCGCAAAACCAATTACCACTTATTGAAAACAAACCAATAAATGCACTAAAATGCCTCCCATCTATACCTCAAATTGCACTTTAACCCATGAATTTTGTGCAAAATCATCCCTCTAATTGCTTTTGTCCTTTTCGGTTTTTTCACATGTCGCTAACTGCTTCATTCCCTCTGCTATCACTTGTATATTTAAAATCAATTTTTAATATTAAATAAAAAGGAATGTATTAGTTTATAATATGTTCATAATATAGATAAAATATTAAATTTGGAAAAGGGCGTATGTTCTTATAGGCTTATTTTCTTTTTTTTTTTTTTGGGAAAATGAGTTTGTTCTTGTAGATTTTTTTTTTATTTTTTGGATACAGAATTGTTTTTCAAATATTTTGGTTCGTAGTCCCTACTATGTTTAAACCATCTTTTAATATCCAATTCAACATTGTCTTTTAATTTGGCAGCCTCTATAATTTTTAATTTATTCTTTTGGTTTAAGTTCAGTTAGAATTCAGAATTTTTCAAATACCAAGAGAAACCAGATTTTTTTTTTAAATCACTGTCTTGAGTCAGGTAGAGCGCCGAAATATGAGTCAGGATTATTTCTTTTGTGCAATTTCCTGATATCTGGTATGATATATAATTATGTCCCTTGGGTTTTTTTTTTCATATAGATATCGTTAGGTCTTTGGCATCACTACTGAACATTATCCAAGTTTAGAAGGACGCGTTTTTTCTAATCCAGTGGATGCAAAAATACAAAAATATAAAAAATGAAGGTAATATTGTGATTCAAACTCTAAAAAGTAGGATACCATCCTTCAAGAAGTTTCATGCCTTCTTTAGCATCTCAAAAAGATGCAACATAGAACAGTTATTTGAATGTTAATAAACTCTCTTTCTACCAATTTTGAAAGGCCAACCATTAAAAGTGAAGTGAAAATTATTGCAGTCAATGCAGAGAGAAAATGATAAAGAAAAGAAAGGCTAGAATGCAATTTTGCCAAAAGAATTTCTGACGAAATTAAAAATTAATCCAATTTTAATAATGGGAGTATAGTGCCTTAGTTATTAGTAGTATCTGAATTGTTTTTCTCTAATTATAAACCATTTTTAATTATTTTTTATTATCAAAAAAATATTTTTTTTATTTCATGCACGATCATTTTTGGAATAAAATTATGAAAATAACTATCGTAACACCTTTTTTATGTGATAAATGTGCAATAAAAATAATTAAAAAAATTTCAGTAATACAAACAAATAAATTTTATAATATACAATTTATGTTAGAAATAGTAAAACCCTCAATCATGAATCTATACCATTCGCAATTATATAAGCAAGCAATACCTTATGTTAGAAATGCGATTGTGATTTTGTGTTTATATTTTATCTCACTATTGACTATCTTTGCTTTACAGTGTAACAATAAGCAAACAACCGTTCATAGGATTTTGTAAAAAAATTTCAGAAATAATGGATGATCAGAAAATCAATGCAATATCATTCATGATAAAAAGTAAAGCAAAAGCAAAACATACTTAAAAGGCAGAGGGGACTGACCTGAAAAATTAAGTTGGCAAGAATATACCTCCAATTCTCCGCAAGAAGGTTGAGTTTTGCTAAAGTCTCTACACATAATATCTTCCATTACTGCTCATAAAATAAACAAAATCAATATATTTACAAAATGAATAGAGAACAAAAAACAAATAAGAAAATGAGAGAGAGTGGGGGTGAGATAGTGGGATAGTGGGAATAGAGAATTTGTAGGAGTGGTTATAGGATGAGTTAAGATAGTGGGATAGTGGGAGTGAGATAGTGGGAATATTGATGGGTGATAAGGTGGGTTATAACCCACTACATTTTATGTATTAAAATAAATACAAAAATCTAGAAAAAAGAATGAGAAATTTAGAGGTCATTGAGAGGGTTTCTGCTAAAAATCCCTTCCTGAATACATATAGATATAGATTTTAACTTCCAATAACTCTTCTTCTTTTTTCGTCTTTTCTTTTGGCAAATCAAACTTCTAATAACTTCTACCTTTGTTGTTAAGAAAAAAAAAATCTCTTACCATTCTCTTGTTAAAAAAAAAAAAACTTTGTTTTAATTTGCACATCCATGAGATGTGCTTATCCCATTAGTTTATTTTATCACACTAGATCGTATAATTGTCTAAATTTGAAGAAAATGAAAAATTTTTCTTAATAAAAAAAGATTATATGTTTTATCTCACTCTTTAACATCCTACATTCTTACTTTACAATCTACTTTTCTATTGATAAAAAAAAAAAAAAAAAAAAGACTACACCTATCACGGATAGTAAGATAAACATTGCAAACTGTCAATTATGTTCGTTGCATGTAGAAATTATTCAGAATTTTTTATGTGTAGCTAGAAAATTGCGATACAAAAAATTCATTTCAAGACTATTCAAGAAAAGAAAAGGTTTTTATCCCCAAAAAAAAAAAAAAAGAAGGAAAAGACTAAACTGCCGAGGAGTAGACGGTAATTTGACAAACTCCCAGCGACCTTCTGAGCTCCCGCCCGTAAATTCATCTTCCTTCCTTGTAAAATCGCTGCTGCAAATTGCAAAATCGATTCGTTTATCGGTAACAAATTTTACTTGCTTTCCTCTCCACGATCCTAATATTCTTCCGGAAGGTTCGGTTTTCTTCATCTTCATTTTCCGTACAGATTTAAACTGCTACTACTACTCGGTAGTGTACTTATTTTCCTGATGATGACTTCCTATCTCCCTATTTGAATCACGATCGAACTTTTTTAAATATCTTCTGTAGCTCTCAATCTTTGAAGGTACGTTTATTCTCCATTTTCGAATTTCGGCAGCGTAATCGTTGTTTCTGTGGGTATGAGCAGATAGCGCTATTTTGCTTCGATTAGTCGGACCTCATTTCGTTAATTATTAACTGATACCGATCCGCCTCCCTTTTTCCCCCCAATAAATTTAGTTTTTCTTCGTTTTGGTGAATTTTATACATCTTCCCTCGTCATTATTTTTGAGAATCGGTAAAATATTTGTCTGCAGATGGGAACCCATTAATTGGCTGAAATTAATAGATTGTTGCTAACATATTAGCATCTGGTGAGCTGCAAAATTACAATTGAGAACTTAGAAAGTATTTGAGGTTGTTGGCTGCAATATAATGGTTTCGGTATCAACGTACAGAAGAATGTTAATTTGGGACTGTTTCTTCTTGTCAATTTCCTCTTTTTAACACGTGAAAGTTTGGGGGTATCAAAATTGAATGACGTTTTCTGAGCTGTGGAACTGACGAATCTACAGAGGATGAAAGCATGGGGTTTTCATCTAGAAGTGAAGAACGTTACAATTAGGTGTTTAGACAGCAGAATCTAGATTCATCATGAGGCTTGATTTTTGATCTGATTGATGCACGTGGGGATGCTGATTATGTCCCACTTTTGCTTCAATCATTTGCTGAGGTATTAAACATGTAGTCCGAGGTTCCAAAATTTTTTTACGTACCAGTTCAGAGCATGTCCTTGATGCTTCTTGTCACTGAACAGGAACAGGTACAGAGCTTTTGTGGTTAAATTTAGTAATTGAACTTTTACTTCTGCACACGAGTGTTCATTCTTTGCGTAACTTGTAGCTGGAAAGGGAAGGAAGTTTGACCTATATACTGCGGCCAGGTTGCATAAGCAGGCATCGTTAGTATCAGTTTCATTTGGTTTTTGATCATTAGGATGCTGGTCTCACCATTCTATGTAACGCTGGATCTGCATTTCCGGGGTTTGGTTATAGAGAGATATCAGATTCTGCGTACTGATAGCGTCGAACTTTGTACGGGTTACCGTGGAAAAAGGCAATAAACCGGTGCAAATGTAGGGAGAAGCAGTTTTAGGCAGTATTAATTAGTATCCGCATCAAGTCAGAAAGACGAAACGATTGAGAACATCTTTTCATCGGCCTTGGCACCGTTGAAATCAACTTGATAGCGTTGACAGCTTGCTGCCTTTGCTCCGGTTTCACTTTTCACTCTGAATTCCGGTAAATAAAGATCATGGATTCTGTGTCTAAGAGGCCCGATAGGTTAGTGGCTTCGTGCATTTGCTTGCAACGAGTGATCCATTCCAGATAATGGTATTGAAGACAGCATTATTGTTGCACTTGTCTCCTTATCGATAGCATATTATTGAATTGACTGCGTGCTAATTCTTGACCATGTACGAGAGGAGATTGCCGTCCTCTGCTTAGGCTCACTCAGCAGTAAGTTGTGATTGCGGCGGAGCGGTGCAAGCCCTCACAACTGCCGGTCATCATCAGACGTTTAGGAGAGGGTTTGATATGGCCAGCCATCCAGGGTGTGGAGGAGTCTCCGGTTTTCTGACAATTGGAAAAGAAAATATGGACATGGTTTGACGCCGGGATATGTGACATAGTAAACTACAGCACAAAGAAGCCGGTGCATTAATTGTGCGTTATAAATATACGACGGCATGCGCCAAATGAGAGGCTCTGCGAGCCTAAGCTTTCTTAAGAAAGCAAAGGATCACCCACCGCTGCCTTGTTTATTGCTAGATCTGATGGTGACATCAATTATACTACTTGAAAACAAGAGAGTTTTATATAGTTTCCAAAGAATTTTGATCTTAATGGAAATGGAATCGGTGCTGGATTTGTTAAACATCTGCCAGGCTCCCTCAAAAGACACCAGCACCATACCTGGTTGACGTTTTACCACCGCATTGGATCAGTCGCATTTGAATAACTATATATAATTGACCCTAGTCACTACTACTGCAGAACGGAGTATTATTGATGGAGACACCAACCAACCCCTTCAAATTCCTCGAAACGTGGTGCAAATATTTTCCATGGAAAGTATCATATTTTTTGGGACGTTTCAAAACATTCCTCTTTCTTTCTAATATAATTCCTTTTTTTTTTTTCTTTTGCAGGAGATAAAATTGAAAAGATAAGCACGATCATCACAATCAAATCACTATTTTTAAAAAATTGAATTCCGACTGAATAATTGAAACGGAGGAGGAGAGGAGGGAGTACATTTTTCTTTCCAAAGATATATGTACGTGCTCAGCTTAATTGACCAACTCCTGAATTTTGTTAGAAAGCAAAGGCGTCCGTCTATCCATCATCATCAAAGCATTGGACTAGGTAATGTACTAATGGTACTTAGCATTCTAAGCACGCGAAATAAAATAGGGCTTGATGTTGTAGTAGCTAAGATTGAGATATCACACTGCTACTGCTTATTAAACGAGTTGTAAATTTTAATCCAACTTTCAAAGCCAAGTAAATCCTACCTACCTACCAGTAAAATGTAAACAATCAATCAATCCTGTGCATGGTTTGGATGGGGGGGGGGGGGGGTCGCTCAGTCAGTTTAATTGAGAAATGCCTAGGATGAAAGGGATGGTCGGCAGCTCCGAACTACCATTCCATCATAGCCATGGATTCCTCTTTCACAATAAAATATCTCTCATTTTCCACAGGATTCCATGGGTTAAAAAAAAATAAAAAGGACCCCACTCTACAATTTGGGACCCAAGCACCACATGGATCCCTTCAAAGATCTGAAGGTTTAAAATCCCTGACCCTACCCCTTAACCCAAATTGTCACCGACGCAAACAACCAAAACCCGGAAATTACAGCCAACAACCCAAAATAAAAACAAAACACAAACTGGTTTCATGCTTTGCCAGAGCGCAGCAGCGTATGCACTACTCATTTGCCTACTTCTTTGATTTGATACTGATGAGTAACTGATGACCTTTCTATTGTATTGTATATATACATGACAATAAAGACCGGAGAGTAGACGCCGGACGTGGACAAACATGTCCTTATCACAAATCACAGCCCCTGTTTTGTCTTTTCACACGAACACCCTCCCTCCTGACGTCACCCTCCTCTCCCCTGACTCTCTCTCAAGTCTCACCGAAACACACTCACTCACACTCTCACTCTCACTCTCACTATACTCTTTTCTTCGCAACTGTGCTTGAAAACTCTCCCAAACCAAAACAAAAACAAAAACAAAAAAAACCAAAAACTAAAACATATAAATCAAAGCAGAAAAAAAAAGGGAAAGAAAGAACCTAGCAAAGGTCGTTCAGAGAAGCTTGAATTTATATAATCAAAAGAAAAGAAAAAAAAAAAAAAAAAGAGAGAAGGAAAGGAAAGATGAGTGGTCGGACCGGGTCGCACCAGCTGAGCAATGGGTTGTACGTATCCGGTAGGCCCGAACAGCTGAAAGAGCGGCAGCCAACAATGGCTTCCCGCGCCGTCCCCTACACGGGGGGCGACGTTAAGAAATCCGGCGAGCTGGGGAAAATGTACGGCATCGACTTCACCGCCGCAGCCGGGGACCACCACCCCCATCCCCATCCCTCCGGGGCTCCACCTCCTCTGAAGCCCTCGTCGAGGCACTCCTCGTCCTCGCAGCACAACAGTGGATCTCTCAGATCCGGCCCGAACTCAGGCCCATTGGGCCAGAAATCCGGTAACTCCGGCCCCATGCCGCCCAAGAGGTACACCTCTTCCTCCTCCTCCTTTTCCGGGCCCGTGACCCCGATTCAGCCCACAGGGCTGATTACCTCTGGGCCATTGGCCACCAGTGCCGCCGGTGCCCGAAGCGGTCGGTCTGGCCAGCTCGAGCCGCATGCTGGACCGACCACTAAACCTGCTTACGGTTCCGCCGTCACTAGCTTGAGCCAGGACGGCAGGTACGGGTTCAGGGTTTCGCGGGCGGCAATGTGGGTGTTTTTTATAGTGGTGGTGATGGGTTTGGTGGTGGGGGCGTTTTTAATGGTGGCGGTGAAGAAGTCGGTTATCTTGTTGGCCGTGGCGGGGGTTTTGGCTCCGGTTTTGGTCATCCTTTTGTGGAATTTTGCCTACAAGAAGAGAGGGTTATTAGGATATTTAAGGAGATACCCGGACGCTGAGCTGAGAGGTGCCGTGGATGGGCAGTACGTCAAGGTCACGGGGGTAATTTCTCAATTTTTGAATTTTTTTTAATTGCAATGTCTTATTATTTTATTGATGGTTAATCGAGTTTGTTTGAGTTTTTATTCTATTATTTACTTGGGGATTCATTTTTGTTTAGTGTGGGTTTATTAGTGGTGGTTCTTTTATTGTATAGAGGGGGTAATTGTGGTTCCTGCATGTTCCCCCAACCCCCCCCCCCCTCTTTTATTGTGTTGCTAATTTGTTGTCAATTGACAAATTTAACCCTGAAGGTCTTCTTTTGTAGATATCTCATGCAGAATGTGATGTGACTGTGTTTGCAGGCATTTGAATTTTGCCAATTTTTGTTGGAGGGTTTTGAACGTTCAAGGCATAGCAAAAAAATAATGCTAGGTTTGGAACTAGTTATGATTTCTTTCGAATATCAAATGAGTAAGAATTTACTGATTGGCTTCTGATTGTGTGGATTGTTGCATTACCATTGGAAAGCAGAATAATTGTATTAATTGCTAATTGTTTCGGCGGCTTGTCGGTTTAAGGCAGTTGGATGTTCTGTTTGTCGAAGTTAGACGTAATTCAGACATATCTTTAGTGATTGGGAAGAAAGAAAATGATTGGCTTAAAACTAGGAGTTTTAAGTATATGTTCTGTATTCTTCTCCTAGAAAGTGTTCTAGTTACTTTTTCCGAGAAAAAATGTCCGTGAACTGATTGGCCTTCTCATGATTGGTCGAGATATTTTACATTCATTTACAAAGTGCTTGTCAATAAATTCCAACAATCTAATGTTCTCTCTTCGTGGATTTTTCTGTAGTCGAGTAGCATCATTACATATGGCATGGTGAGGCTAAAGGACTTTTATTCTGCTGTCGCTATGTGCCATTTGTAAAGAAAAAAATTCCGGTTATTACTATATGTCCGAACTCAGGAATCAGGGCTTATTTCATTAATTGCTGTAATTTTTGTTTATATAAACTATTGGTTGACTTCCGGTTTTCATACTTTTTAGAAGCATAAAAGTTTCTGTCGACGCTCATTTTCTTCAGATATTTCCTTTTCCTCTCGTCCAAGAAAGCTTAGAAATCTGGCTAGTATTATCTGCCACAAATTAATGTTGCTATTTCTAATATATATCTCCAAAATTGATTCACCCCAGCATCTCCTTCTCCCCTCCCCCACCCCACAATTTGAGGTTTGTTACCTTAAATCTACTTTTTTTCTTAAGCATTTCCTTTAGAATATGAATCCTTCCGGAGATGAGGATGCAGTGAGATTACTTTTTGAAAAGTAATCTCATTGGTAAGTAACATTGGTGATACGTCCCTCCTAGTCTCTGAGTTTTATTCATCATGTGTGTGGAAGTCTGTCCTCCTATTGTGAATACTTCATCTATTGTCATTTCTGATTTGAGGCATTCAAATGGTAAGGACATAGTTGAGTGTCACTGGAGATGTGTTCTACAAAATGTAGCTATCATTGTGCTGTGCTTACAGTTGAATTCTATATAGCAAGTATGCAGATGTCAAATTGTAACAACATTCCATGGTTTTTCCTAATCCTTTCAGAAGCTAAGAGCTGCCTGATGACTTCTGTATGTAGGTCGTCACCTGTGGAAGTATTCCTCTTGAATCTTCTTTTCAGAGGGTTCCAAGATGTGTTTATACATCAACAGTATTGCATGAATACAGGGGATGGGGTGGAAAATCTGCAAATGCTAAACACCGTTTTTTCTCATGGGGATGTAGACATTCAGAGGTCAGTTCATTATTTTGGTTCTAATATCAGGAAATTAATTGTTTGAATGTCTTAGTATTGTTATCCAACATAAGTTGATACCGAGAGTCAAGCATGAAATCAGTTGGCGGCATCTTCTGTATTTAGCTTCAGAATAGTTGTTATTGGGGTGATAGCATGTGAAGGTTACAATTATTGCTGCTTTACGGCTACAATAACCTTGTACCTTACATCTCTTTTAACAGAAATATGTGGCTGACTTTTACATTTCGGACTTCCAATCTGGTTTAAGAGCTCTAGTGAAAGCTGGGTACGGAGCTAAGGTAACTCCATTGGTCAAACCAACAACGGTTGTTGATATAACAAAAGGGAACAAGGAATTATCTCCAAATTTTCTGCGCTGGCTTGCTGATCGAAGCCTCTCAAGTGATGACCGGATTATGCGTCTTAGAGAAGGGTAAGTTTGTAAATTGATTGGATTCTTTCATTCATGTTATTGCTTTGATTCATGCAATCTACTCTCGTTCTGTATCCTAATTGCTAATACTACTTTTCGCAACTTGCACACATCATGAACAGTCTCACGATCTACTTCTATTATTGTTGTTTCAGCATTTTTGTCGTGTTTCTGGGAACACATGCAAGGCTTTAGAATTCTAAATGAGTTTCTCACTTGTATATGCCTGAAAAACTGGGGAAAGGGAGCTCCAGCTCTCTTGATTTTCCATGTTAATCTAATTCATTAATCTTTTTTGCTGTTGTTATTTCTGTAATTCTGTTACAGCTAGTTGATGAGGCAAAAAATGAATTTGACCAACGACTAAATTATTATCCTTCCATGCACAATTCCATGGATGAAATTTGGTGTCTAAATTTGTATTGCTAGTACCATATCTCTAAATTTGTATTGCTAGTACCATATCTCTAAGCAAAAGTGTGGAATATATAAAATGCTACATTGCATCTTTCTAAAGGTTATACACACTCACACACACGCATATGTTGTAGTTTGTATATGGAAATTGCTTAATTGGAGGATTTAAAATAACGGGGAAAAATTCTTGCCAAATGCATGGAAATATTGTAAAGGGTTCACAAATAACCTTTATATGGAAGTTAATGTCTTAATCACTTCAAAATAATGAGAAGATTGTACTTTGAACTGCTTTCCTTTTACATTTTGTTTCTGAAAAGATACTGCAAGTAACTAGTTTTAGGAAGTTCAAGTGGGCAATATAAAATGCTTCACGACTATGTACTTTTTATAGAACTTTGTTTGGATTATTGTGTATGATTTGTCTGAATTTGGGAGGAAAGGAAACTTATATGTAGTTAATGTATCTCACATGCCCGTGTCTTCGGTTATCAGCGTACTTGTGTTACCTATCTACATGCATGCATAAATTCTACATATGTTCTGTAGAGTAGAGAGGAGAAAAACTATTTGAATGGGATTTGGAAAGGAATGATTTTGATGTGCCAGAAATAGATGTAAGAATGTCTTGAGCGATTTTCTAAGAAGCAACCTGGTTTGAAGCTTTATTGCTACTTTGCTTGTATGTTGGTGAAATAGAAGTTTCAACATATCACCTACAGTGAAAGGAAACCTCTTTGTGTTAGCTTATCGCAACAATATCGCAACAAGGAGAATATCTAGAGGGGCCATATAGATTCCACCTGAATAGTGAGATGGATGAGCTTTTGAAGTGTGTTTTAGTAGATTGCATGTTTGGATGCGATTTGTATTCTATTTACCGCAATCGCTTTTGACACCAAGTTGATCTGAATTTGTTCCTTGTATGGCAGTTATATCAAAGAAGGAAGCACTGTAAGTGTCATGGGAACTGTCAGTCGGCATGAAAATGTGCTTATGATTGTGCCACCCACAGAGCCCATATCAACCGGTTGTCAGTGGACCCGCTGCCTTCTACCGACCTATGTTGAAGGTCTTGTATTGACATGTGATGAAAGTCAGACTGCTGATGTTATCCCTGTATAGATATACCTAAGCTCATCAGTTGAACTTGTGTTTACTGCTTACTACAAGTATACAGTGGAAGGGTGAACCTGATCATATGTGAAACCCGCCAAACCACATTGTCTATACTTGCCGAGGATTTCAAGTATGCCATATAAGTTGGCCTGTAAAAAGACAATTAGGAAGACCAAAGATCTCACAATATGTGAGTGTAAATTATGAAAAATCATGTTGCTGATTATGTGTTGGCTTTTTATGGATACCTGGAAGTGACCAAAAAGCAGTTCCTGCAGCTAGGCAGTGCTTGTTGTGCTGATGTTTATTTCAGCATTTTGACCTTTAACTGCGTTATGTACATAAGTTGTCGTGGTGCCTTTAGCCTTGATGGTTTTCTTCATATGTATATTCTGGTTTGGCATTCTTTAGATTGATTCCATTCTAGGTCATATGTGAAACTAAGCATATGTGGTTAAAGTAACTTGAATACATTACTGAGCTGATGTGTCTCGTGACATTTGACCTACAGAGCTGTTTGTGGATTGTATTATGTCGGATTAGTCTTTGCAGAGTAATACATAGCTCGGCAGAGGGATATCAGACCCAGTCGGGGTAGTCCTTTTTGCTTCGTGATCGAGGGATCGATGTTCTTTTTGGCGCTTCTCAGGCTGCCGTGCATGCAAGGCCAGCCCCAGTAGTCGCCAACTATTTTGGCTCGCACTTGGATTTTTTTTCAAAAAAATTTGTAGCTATTTCTTTAATGTTTCAGTTCAATGTTAATGGAAAGAGCTAAGTGCATTTATATTTTTATTGGATAATATCTAGTGAAGGCATTTATCAGAACCAGAGCTCTTTCTTTTCCTTGGTTTCTGAGATATGATATATCTCGTGTAAAGTCATAACAGCTATACCTAACTGTTTTCCAGTTCCAACATGTACGTCCAGAAGCAAATATTCAGCAAGACTAAACATATGGATTCACCTGCCATGTACGTCGTGCATTTCAAGAGATTTTTTGTTTTTCCTTTTCTTTACCACGGTGTTTATCGAGAGTTGATCATACGAAGAACGTTGGCCTGATGTTGTTTATTTATGCAACTGGAAACTGGCACCGACATCGATCTATTCCCAAGGTCTGAACTGAGTTTTCAGAGGGGAATTTTGAAACAAGCTAAATCTCTCTGTTATGTCAAGGATGATAGCATGAGCAGCAATGTAGCAAGATGCATAATGGCATTTCTTGGACAATCTACCTACACAACGTTGAAACCGGAAATTTGGAGCCTTCTGCTCTCAGGGCCTTGATCAATTCTTTTATCTATCAATTGGCCCCAGCCACATTTGCATCAGGAGTTTTACGTACCAAATGAATCCACCCAAAGACAAAATATATCAACCAAATTAGCAGGAGGAGAAAACCATCCAAAAGCTCATCCAGAAATGAGGAAAGTTCATGGCAAATGATTTTGTGCAACCAAAAGATTTATCTGATCATCTTTCAGGCATGCCAGTCAATTATTAAGCACTTCTTACAATGATGGGTCCTCAAGACAGAAGGTCGGATAAGAGAAGAAAATGGCAACATAATAAATAAAGAAAAGTGAAACGCAAGCTTATATAAAAGCTAACGTATAACTTAAAGTCTGGATGGGATTCCTCCTGCAACTACCAAAGTTTCTCCAGTTATATACGAAGCATCATCAGAAGCCAAAAAGGCAGTGGCTGCAGCCATATCATCTGTGGTTCCAAGTCTGTTAAGCAATGTTTTATCCTCTATGGCCTTCCTCTGCAAAACAAGCCAGTATCACATGGTTCCATGAGAGGGTGGTAGGCACTAAACCTTCCAAACCAACAAAAAACATATAGCTACATATATTAAAATCTTACAACATCAGCATTAGTAGTAATAAATGCAGCAAAATGTGTGGGCACAAAGCCAGGTGCAACACAGTTTACACGAGTATTTGGAGCCATCTCAGCAGCAAGGGCCTGCAACGCAAAATGAGAAATCTGTGTATGATCCCCAAGGTTTAACAAAATCCATGACAAGGGTATCAAAACAATATTTTTAAGACCTTGGTAAGCCCAAGAAGGGCTGTCTTGGTCACCCCATACATAGCCATGGAAGCCTGTGGTTGATAGCCAGCAATAGAGGAAATAAGAACTACAGAAGAACCCTTCTTAAGGTAAGGAGCTGCTTCCTGCCACAGAAAAATGCCACAACCACAATTTCATTTTAAAACAGTCAACAGCTTCAATAAATCACGGTGATAGAGACCGAAAAAAAATATTGACCAACGTGATAAAACAACAAAAAATCTCTGCTGGTTCAAACAATAAGGTGTAGTAGAATCATCATCTAAACATGGCCTATTGTGCCAAACATAGAATAATTACAATGAAATGCTCATAAATATGGACTTACTTGTAAAAGAAGTATAGAGGATTTCACATTTATCTCCCATAACTTGTCAAGGACTGGTTCTTTAGTTTCCAAAATGGAATCAACAGATGGATTGGCAGCGGCATTTGATACAACAACATCTATTTTTCCATATTTCTGCCAGAGCACCAGTAATATCCTCAACACTAATTAAAATTAAATGAAGTATACAAGCATTTGATTTAAGTAATAGAAGTAAAACTAAACACGTAATCTTCAAGAAAAACTTGAAACAAAACATGTGGAGAAAACTTGGTCCCACAATCCCCGCTATTTCTTTTACTATAGACGAGGAATATTACTAAAGCAAAAGAACAAAATATTCTAACCGTGCGCTCTACAGAATGCACGAAGCCAGGTGGTCAACATCATAGGATTGCAAAGATGTATAATAGCATGACTCATAGCAAGGGAATATCTTAAGTTGTCCTCATAAATAAAAAGTACAATACTAATAACATGCAAGTTAAATCAGATCCGAGGTAAGCTTCAAGCCTTCCTTCAACCAAACAAAGATAATTCATCAACACATCACCAGCAAAATTGACTTGCTGAAGCCCCCTTTTCCTATAGAAAACCATGTTCAGAAGGCACTTGGAACCGAGACTAAGACCTTTTTCGGTGCATTCTAAAGAACCGCAATGCATAGGTAAACTTTTTAGGTTCGCCATCCTTCCTTTTTTGAAGCTTAAAGGCTGTTATTCCACCTCCGATGGTCACAGTAGGAGAGGCTGCTCCTACTTTTCATGGATACATACATAGCCATAGATACCCACAGTTTCGGCAAAAAAGAGAATACCATGTGCTTGATGAAACCAATCAACAATTAAAGCTGGAAAAGTTACCATCTTTCAGATAAACGAGGAATAAACCATCGCCCCTCAATTAAGGGACAGCGATTTTATGAATTAGACACATGGAAGCAAAAGAAATCAGCTACAGGCAACAAAGAAAAAATAAATGGGCATTTCCATTATACCAATCAACCACAAGAAAATCATTTCTCAGGTTATACTTCACCTGAATGGTCTTGTCAATCAGATTCTTCCTCTGCTGTAGATTTGACACATGACATACTAATCCATAAACCTCAATTCCTCGTGCCTTAAGTTTTTCCACTGCCTCGTCAACATTTATCTGCAAATATATACCAACGAAATCATCCCACCACCCAGATTCCATAAGTAAGACATAAAGTTGCAAAAGATCAAAAATTTATCCTAGAAACCAAAGGAAAAGAAAAACCCACATAGTGAACCCAACCAAAATATTAGTTCAACAAAATTCCAACCAGCAAAATTCCCCAATCCCAGATGAGAATTTCATTCAAAAAAAAAAAAAACACAAAGATCAGAGGTAAACAACGCTAAAGTAGAGGGGCCCAGAAACTAAGAGCAACCTGTTTGCGAGAAGAAATGACAACAGAGGCGCCTTCTAACCCAAGCCGCTCGGCGATACCAAGGCCAATGCCCTGAGTTGAAGCTGTGACAATTGCAACTTTCCCTTGAAGCCTTTTACCTATTTTTTCCATGGCTTTCTAATTTGGGGAATTGGGGTTTTCAATTTCAGACACAAAGTCTATTTAATTCAAAAGGTAGAAGTGCTGCATCAGGCGTCGTCTGAGGAGAAAAGGGGCTGTATTTGTACATTTTCCAGAACTTTCATTCTCTTTTATTTTCCTTTAAAAAAAAATTTGCCCGATTTGGATTCACACTCGACGAAACGATAATTTTGCCATTTTGGTAGTTTTTGGGGCCCACAAGATGCCATTTCGATGAATTCTCTGTTAATTTCTAGGACGATGCTTTATGGAATATAAATGGGAAAGTGGACTACAATTTGGGACAGACGAAAAAGGAAAACAAGACTATCAAAGTGGGATGGAGGGAGTATGATGAAAATGCCTAGATGAAGTGGAAAATTGTTCATTCACAATAGACAATACAAATTGTTTGTTTCAGTTCATCTAAATTTAATTTATTTGTGTTCAGTTAATCTGAATCCGAAGTCTAAAACTAGAATCCAACATTGACCGCAAGAATTACTCACTCTCAATTGTTGTTGTTTTTTATTCTTGGGCAAATTATCCAATTGGCCCTTTAACTCTTTGTCTAGGTAAAATTAAGCCCCTCATCTATTTTTTGCTGACTTTAAGCCCTCGAACTTGTAAAATGAAAAATCCGTATCCCTTTTAGCCAGTTTCTTCGGTTTTGCAACCGGATGACCAATTCACACGAACGCCATGTGCTTCTTTCAAGGGCATTTTTGTCCTCATATTCTAAGCAAAAAGGGCACACATAATCCACCGAAGTAAGCTGGAAAAGTGCTCATTTTTAGTCAAAAAGAGAGAGAAAATAAAAGGGGAAATTGCTGATCACCTACCCCCCTTGCCCCATGCCGTAGAATATCAAACAAAAGAAAACGCAAAAAGATGGGAATTTTTAGATAAAAAATAATTTTCGAAAAAAAGGTGTTTCCTTTCTCACTTTTATTCCTCCTACTCTCCCCACCCCGCTGAAACAGAATGGCTGAGACGTCATTGCTTCAACTACTCAGACTCCACCAGGACGATGACGGCCTAGACGACGTCATTAAAGAAGTAGATTTTTCTCATCATCAAACCCATCCCCACCGCCATCATCTCGATCCCTACTGGTCTTCCGATTTCGATGCTATTGGTTGATCCCCCCAGCGACATCGTGTCGGAGCCCGAATCGGTTGTCACCAGCGCTGATCTTTTCGACCGCGAGAATCAGGTGAATTTCGTTATGGACCTCCTGCACCAACGAGTTGAGCAAACCCAATTGTCCTCCACAACCTGTGTGGTGATTGACTCGGAGATTTCCGATGCTGACCCGAATTTCGGGATTCATGAAGGAAACGACGGAATGGAGCCGACCCATTTGGATCTTGATCTGAATCTAGGGTTTCTTGGAGAGCCCACTTCGGCAAATGTGGAAAATTCAGGGTTCGTAGCTGAAAATTTTGAGGGTGGGGACCATTTTGTAACTGGGTTGCGAGTCGTGGATATCGGGTCGGAATCGGATTCTGATATAAACCATGACGTTGAGATTGATTTTAGTGCTGACGATGATGATATAAGTGAGGGTGATGATGATCCAAGCCTTAGGCTCTGTTGGGATTCTTTTCAGATTGAGGATCATAGAGAAGTTAATGAGGATTTTGAGTGGGAGGAAGTGGATGAAGGAGTTGATGAGAGAGAGGTTCTGAGCATGTTTCTGGATGATGATGACATGCCGGTGATGGCCTGGGAGGAGAGTGCATATGTATCTAGGAATTTGGACTGGGAGGTTTTGTTAGATGTGCAGAATTTGGAAGCAATCCCCGAGAATGTGACAGAGACGGCCATGGGATTGCGTGGGGGTTGCGCAGGGAAGAGTAAGGGAGGTGAGGGAAATCAAATAGAAAGGTGGACTATGTGTGCCCTTCTTGCTTAGACTATGAGGACAAAAATGCCCTTGAAAGAAGCACATGGCGTTCGTGTGAATTGGTCATCCGGTTGCAAAACCGGAGAAACTGGCTAAAAGGGCCACGGATTTCCCATTTTACAAGTTCGAGGGTTTAAAGTTAGCAAAAAATAGATTAGGGGCTTAATTTTACCTAGACAAAGAGTTAAAGGGCCAATTGGATAATTTGCCCTTTATTCTTCTCCTTCACAATATTTTTTTCTTTGTAATTTTTTACCAAATTCTTTTGATAATCTTGTTGCTGACTGGACCTAGATAATAATCAAGAATTTTTAATCATGCACCAAACAGGACAAGCGTATATTTATTTTGTGGGCACCCCTGTGGGGTTTCTATCCCATATCGGTTCGGGGGGGTTTGGGGTTTGGGTTTATTAAGGTCTGCGGGAGCCTTCAAAAGTTGCCGGCTTTTGAAGGTTTCTCGCAGGTCAACTTTAGTAACGAAAAAGTCTGAGTTTCTCAGTCATCGGAAAAAGACAGAAACCTCGGGGAGGTGATCTCTCCATTTCAGTGGGTGTCTGGGGGGTCTTTACTTCTTAGCAGCGGGGCACCCCTGTGGGGTTTCTATCCCACATCGGTTCGGGGGGGTTTGGGGTTTGGGTTTATTAAGGTCTGCGGGAGCCTTCAAAAGTTGCCGGCTTTTGAAGGTTTCTCGCAGGTCAACTTTAGTAACGAAAAAGTCTGAGTTTCTCAGTCATCGGAAAAAGTATATTTATTTTGTGGCAGATATGAATTTCAGGCTACTAATGCGAAACGACCAATGTCCTAATAATTGTTGGCTTAACTGTTTATATACTTTTAATGCAAATTTGAGAAGATCTTAGACGTTTACAAAGAGAGTCACGTTAGGAGAGTTATCATGGACATGCATTAAAGTTTATAATTCAGTTCAGAAAATGAAGCATCTAAGAAATAAATTAAACACACATTCGAAAGCCATCCATAATGGACTTTTCAACCCTAGATTTGTTCGTCCCTTTGTTTCGTTCCATTTGACTGTTTGGTGCATTCACATTACGCCTTTCCTGGGCAAACCTCCTTCCAATTGGGCTGACTGCAGATCTTATGGAATTGCTAAGGAAGAATGAAGAGGCAAAATGTGGACAGAATGAGATGCCAAGCCTTACCATTAACAAAGCCAGTACTTGTTTATTGGTATTTCAAACTGGCATTTCAATTTTAACTTCTCCCCAAACATGCACTTATAATATAACGCTAGAATCTAAGATAGAAATAATATAATATAACTGATTCGATTTTGCAGATATGTGCTATGACACTAAGCAACGGCAAGTTTTACAATTCAAGACGTCTTGAAGTAAAATTTAATCGCCCACCACTTTACTCATAAGGATTCCTAAAGTTTCTCAGGAGCTCTGGAATGTCATAACCCAACATATTATCCACAGCCTGAATCAACTTAGGCTTTATCTTCTCAAAATCATCAATTTTGTAGCCACTTTTTAGAACCTCCCTAAAGTGCTCCACACTCGGAAAATCTCCTGCTGGTAGATGAAACTCTTTTTGGACCTGTTTTAATAAGGTCAATGATCAATTAAAAAGAAAAAGATCTGCCAACACTCCTACAATTGGACAACGGGAATGCAAGAGTGATGTTAACCTTTGAGAATACATCCTCCAGATTATCAATCAGTCGCTGCTGAGTTTTGGCTTTGCCCATCAATGAAGGCATCTCCTTTTTGAGATGGCTCATTATGTAAGCATGGATTTTAGCAGCTCGTGCACGTTTAACCAACTCATTGATCTAACATATAAAATTTGGGTCAAAAACTAATTAATTCCATTAAAAACCAATTCTAAAAGTCCTAGAGTTACATATTTATTTGCTGAGACATATCAAACCATACAAAAAAAGTAAGTATACCTGTCGGTCACAAGCTTTTTTAGGAATGTCCATCAAGTCCACGAGAAGGTCATCTTGCTCTTTCTCAAAAAGATCCTTTCCAATTGGACCTACTGCTTCTTCATTAACTGGCTTGTCATTGAACGAGCTGCATGGCAAAACAAAAAAAAAAACAAGTCACATGTCCAGTTTTTTTAACTAAGACCAACAATTGAAGCACCTTCTCCAATATCAGGCCACCACATTGAAAAACAAAAAGACCAACACATGCATGGTATTGAATCAACGTATTTGCCGTATGCTTGAGTCTGTATTTTCCTGCAATTACTTAATGTTCAAGTTTCCTTTTAATTTTTCAACATCTAATTATTGCTAAGGGGAGGGAACTTGGGGAGGGGCTAGGAAAAGGGGATTAGAGATTCTGTATTCTACTTTGTTTCGGTTCTGTTAATTCGATTTGAATTATTAAAAATCTTCTGCGCAAGTGAATGATGAAGCTATAACCTACAAGTATCTGGGTAAAATTTGCGTTACTTATTTGGAAACTACGGAAAACACGACATTGAAAATTGAATGAAACAGATGAAATGAAGGTAAACCTACCCAATATAGACACGCACCACCTCTGGGGTATTCAAAATTTTCCCAAGGGACCACATTAATGCACCATATACTCTCATCAACTGTAACAGATAACGTAGTTAGAAGCTACCTAGGATTAGATGCTTCACAGAATTGGAAAAAATAAATGCTGGAAATAGTTCCTAAAATATGATAAGGAGCTTACTTGCTGCGTGTCTACTTGGTCAGCTTTGTTTAAAACAACACGAATCTTGTCATCATTACCACGTAAAGACGAGATGACGCGTTTAAATTCATCGCTGATATCTAATTTGTGTGGATCAAAAAGCAGGAGTATCATATCACATTTTGCAGCAAACCATGAGATAACGCCGGTAAAATCATAACTACGTTGTGTCCGCTGCTTCTCCCCAGACAAAACCCCAGGAGTGTCCACAAAAGTAATATGTTCAAGCAGCTAAAATCGAATGAAAATTGTGTTAGATAATTACATCTTATAAATTCAAAAGGCAATGCGTATGGCTGCAGCAGGTAATAACTCACAGGATGTGGCATTTGGGAACACTCAAACTTGGACAAAAAGGCTCCTCCAAAAGTTGTCAAGCCAGTAAATGGCATCTCTGCATGAACAGCAATGGTGTTGCCAGGAATGCTTCTCTCATCTGGTCCAGACTGAGTAGAAGAAAAAGCAAGTGGTGAACAATAGAGGAGGATAACAATAATTGCAATAGACCCAATATTATAAATGTGAAGTAAACAAGTATTTGCCGTCATAAACAGCTACACTGGTGGCCCAATGAACAACAATCTAGGCAAATGAAAGTTCTTTGAGCAACATAAGCAACCAAGAAGACCCCCCCAAAAAAAAAGGAGTGAAAATCAGTATATCCTTCAATACCTAGAAATCTACATTGACTATCTTATCTGATTATAACATACTTCCAGATTAATCTCAACTTCCTAAGAAATATTAGACTTAAATGACAAAACTCTGATAATACATTAGTGGATTTTGAGTACCATAACAACAATAAAACGATCAGTAGTTGGTTCTGGTCCAATATGAGCTCCTGCGAATATAAAAATAAACCTTTAGTCGAGGAAAGTCGCCACCAAATAAAAGTATTTGAAGACTCAATTAACAGATATATCGAGCTGGCCAACCTGGATAACTACACCCAAGCAAGTGTTTGATAAATGTGGTTTTTCCAGTTGAATATTGGCCCAAAAGCATGACCATTGGTTTGGCGTCAAAATCACTATTTGTCTGAAAGTTGAAGGAAATAAATCAGATGAATACAGATATCTACAACTTCTAGGATGATTATAAGAATCAATGAGATGTGAATAACAGCTAATAAAGCAAGATTTCTAAGGACACAAGCATAGATGTTTTGTTAATTCACTCACCAGTAATGGCGACCCAAAATCATTGAAATGGTAGGTAACTTCCAAAGGCCTTAGCTTTTCGTTGTACAATCTTTTCAAGCCATCAGTGACAGAAGTAACAGGGGCAACGGAACTCAGGGACTGTAAGAATATGGAACCTTACATCAGTCACGGACTTCAAACCCCCCCCCCCCCCCCCCCAAAACACGAAAAAAAAACACTTGTTTGTCAATTTATGCATTGAAAAAAAAGGTACTCTTCCAAGTCAAGAAGTTGTAGTAGATTTTTCTGTTCGAGGACTTAATTTAAGTCATTGGACGACTTTGTGAAATGGAAAGACACAAACATCACATTCATGCAAATAGAGACAGTAAGAAAGCAAAGAGTGAAAAAAGTCAGAATAATCTCCTGAGAGGTAGATCTACAAGGTAATGTTTGGATGAATCAAAGCTATACCTTCTTTGCAGATTTTCTTTTAGATAATTTGACTAGGGGATTGGACTGCAGTTCAGCAGTTCCTGCATTTTTTTTAACAATAGACTTATATGGCATGAGATTATATTTTAGTCAAAAAGAGAAAGAGTGACATTAAACAATAAGAAAAAATATCAGACCATTTCCTTCAAGCTTTTCCTTGACTGGTGATACGTTGGTCTTCTGGAAGGAAGGGGAAGAGAGTGAGAAACCAGAAGCTTGAAGCTTTTATCATAAATTTATTACAACAAAATGAAATGGTGTACTTACGGCCTGTAAGGCAGCCAAACCTTCCATCACAGGGAGATTCAGACTTTCCAAGACAGCTAAAAAGACAAAGACACAAAAACTTCAATACAGCAAAAAGATGTCTAAAGGATCACAGCATCAACTTCAGAAGAAAACTCTGAGCAATAGTTATATATCTAAAATCTTGCCTAGGAGGAAGAGATTCCTGGAATCTAAGTGTTCAATTCAGAAGCAAAGATATTCTATGACATCCTATACCGTCCAACACTGATATTCACCAAAATGCATTTTCAGCTATATAGCATTATCTGGCTGCTTATGTATACTTGGAGACAAGCCATACAGGAATGATGAACACTAAAGCAATTTCTTAGGACAGTAGTGAGATTTCTTTTAAAGAATATGACAAATTAGTCATAAAAATGTCTCGTGCAAAATAGTCTCACAACTTTTAGTAGATTGGCTCAAAAACCTAACTTCCCAACCACAATTTTCACAGATATCTTGAAATTATTTAGGTGCAATTGTATATACTGTTCTTTTGAGATTCTTCTCCTGCAATAGTAAACTGCAACAAGTTAGCCTCACCTTTTAGCTCATAACCAAAATTCTCAACATACCAACAGAGAGAGTCTCTTTCCATCGAAAATGAAAAAAGTGAAGGCAATTTGTAGAATCTACATGCCCATGTGCAATAGACAAATAATCAGCATGAAGGTTTTAAGTTAGATGACGAAAATTTAAGTCTATAGAAAATGCCTTAGATTAAATTTCTCTAAATTCCAATGGCATAAATGAGGTAGAGCTTGGAAAATTTGGGTAATAAAATCCACTTGCCTGCGTTTTTAAGGAGAGCTGAGTTTATTTCATGACCTTCTTGTGCAAGAGCTATCAACTATCAATCAGGGGAAAAAAGAAATAAGAAAGACAATGAATTGACTTTAAATACAAAAGGGGTTCTATAGTGAAACCTGCATTGCAGTGATAAACTCCGTCAGACCAAGGAAACCTTGTTTTTTGGAATCGGCTAATGCCCAGACCTTCAAAAAAAAATCATAAATACACTAACAAACATGTTTCAAGAGCAAATTACCAACTGTGGTAACAATCACAATGGTCAAACAAACTAGAGAACGGATAATCCATAAGTCCTGCAATTGAAAAGAAATATGGCTCGCTATGGCTCTAAAACCCTGGTAAGGACGATGATCAATGCAATAAAGGTAAACAGCAAAAGAGAGATAACAAAAATTTCGAAGGTAAAATCCTTCAATGTCTTAGCAATTCAATTTCATCTCCTAACGGCAATTAGAGTTTTCCGCTGGTAGATGAATATATCAAAACTGCCTTTGACATCGACAATTTCCACTTTGGAGTGCATAAAATTAAAACACAGATACAGGTACATCAGATTTCATAAATCTAGCACTTCGACTCACTTACTAAACCAATAACCAAAACAATTAAAAAAAACTCCAAATCGACTGTACTAATAATATATTTCTTGAGCAGTAGACCAATCGCACATTTAACATTTTTCCTCCAAGAGAGAAAGAGAGAGAGAAGGTCCTTTCCATAATCGATATTAAATTATTCATCCACATCACCTACCTACTATGTGCGTACAATAATTCCCCATCCAGACACATAATAGAATATACCTGCTTCAGTTCAGGCCTAGACAAATTGGACATGGCGAAAATTTTCGTAGCATCATTTCCAGTCAAGCGGCCATCGCCGTCTGCACAAAAGGAAAAGTAGAATGCTAAGTAAATAAATCTATAAGAAGGAAAGAAAAGAAAAAAAAAAAAAGAAAGGAAGAACATAGTTAACGATTAATTGGAAGGGAAGAACAGCAACTGAATTAATTTGAACGAAAAAGTTATGACCAAAAAAAGAAGGAAAACCTGAGTCGGCGAAGTTGAACCAATACTGATAGATCTTCTGGTGATCTTTCGAGCAAGAATAAGTGATTGGAACTGAAACCGTCTTCTCCATTTTTGGACGGATTTGGGAGAGAGGTTTGAGAGAGGAAACTGAGGTGAGTAGTCGTAGTATTTGGTATTTGTTGAGAGAATTTGAAAACCCTGAAAGGGAGGGAATTTAAAACCGGATTCCATTTGCTTGAGACGGAGGCGATATCCGACGTGGCGCCCCTTTTTTAAATAATTTATTTTTACACTTTGATGGACGACGTCGTTTGCTACGCGTAAATATGTCCCATTGTACATGTACTTGTCCACAGAGAGCCCAACAAGTACTCGTATTACTATATTTTAAAAAATAAAGAAAATTAGACAAAGTGTATAAATGCAATAAAGGGTCATAATTTAGGAAATGTGTATAAATGTGAAAGAGAATTCTTTTTGGATAAATGAGGATATTAATTATTAATATGTTAACGAGTACCCATTGACACTTTTTAAAAAAACTCATGTGCTTTTTTTTTTACCTCCTTCATAGGGTACCGGTCAAAATTAGGTAAGTTTGAGTTTCTTGAAAAAAAAATTCAAAGTTAAAGGAAGTGAATTGCGAAAAATAAAAGTTTAGGATGCAAAGTCCAATTTGGAAATAGTTTTGGATGCAAAGTGCAATTAACCCAAAAAAAGGAAGAAGAAGAGAGAGAATTAAAACCTTATCTCCCTGTAACGGCTTCAACTTCCTAATAAGTGTTTTGCTTGAATATGAGCTATCTCGTTTTAGGGGAAGATGATGATTTCTTTAAATGATTAATGCAAATCAACCATGATAGAAACTCTCTCATTCAAATAGTTTTGCTCAATCATTTAAACAAGTGAATTTAGTAATGAGCTTCTTTTTCTTTTTCTTTTTCTTTTTTTTTTTTTTAAAGGATCGATCTTATAAGTTTGATTAGTGATTGAACTATATATTTGTAATCTTCCGCCGAATAAAAATTTATTTGCAATCAGAAAGAAAAAGTTGAGCATTTGAATTATTTTAAAATTTTTAATGATTTCTTCATAGCTGCTTGTGCTTCTCCACGGATGTGATGGAAATAAAGTTGATGAGCACATCACAGACTGGCATGACCCACATGTTACATAATCAAATTAAGCTAATCCAAAGATTTTTGAATTTTTGAAACTTTTCCTCAAAAAGTATATGGTATAGAAATTGAATTTGAACGGTTCTATACTATTAGCGAGGAACTTGCAAATTCAGAATTCTCACTTCCCAAGTGATGGAAGAGCACCGAAATATTCAGCCAGCGGAGTAGACTGAGATATAGAAAGTGACTGATTCTGATAATGCTCTAGGTTTTGTTACATTTTGCTTTATACTAGCTAGTATGATGATTCTATTACAAAAACACACTCCCCTTTGGAAAACTTTGCCGAAAGTGCTTGTATTCATGCGACGAAAGGAAATGAATGCCCGGAAAAAGTAGTACCAGTATGCATGCCAAGACTTCCAGATTTTACTGCAGAAACCCTGTTGATGTTGATGCAGCGGAAGGAATAAAACAAACACTGAGAGTGTATCGCCGCCAATACATTCTCAAGCTTTAACCAGACGGACGAACCAAGCCGCCAGGATCAACTTGTTGCAGTTCAAAACAGGCAGCAAAACATCTGCACAGAGAAACAACGATTAAAGTGAGATAAATGCGCGTGCCGGGTCCAAATTACGAGCATTTCCTTGTAGAAATAAATTGCAGACCTTTGATTTAGTGTCCCTTTTATGGCTTTCTGCATTGTTGCTAGACTGAGGCTGCTGTGCAGGTGCGAATTTTGATGCAGCGATTCGTTTTTCCTCCTTCACTTTGTTGAAGATTACAGTAAAACCTTCTCCAGATCTGGGGTCTCGTTCATCCCAAGCCCCGAATTTGGGAACAGATGCTGAATTGTAAGACTGATTGAGAAGAAATCGGCAGGAGCATACGAACAGGTCAATTATGAGTGCAACATTAGTAATGTGCAACTAACGAGATGTGTAAAACAGTAGCAATTCCAGACCGGTATTCTGCAATTATTAAGCAAATGTTAACCTGCTTTAACTAATTTGTTGTTTGCATATCTACGGTACTGCAGAGTGCAGTGCATGTTCAGTCTTTGAATCACAAACATATAGTTTTGCCTGGAAATGAAGAACACTGTTCAAACCATACAGCTTGGCATGGCACAAGGATGAGTTCCTCTATGTATTCTTCAGTTTTGAAACAAAATCATTTTTACTGAAAGCACCGTTTAGAATTTTGTAGTTTTAGCCTGTCATTACACACAGAAACAATCGAGAACCGGCTGGATGGGAAACCAAATGCTTACAAGGTCATCAGATGTATCACTTCCACCTCTTGCCCTGCGTGCAGGTGACAATGGAATAAAACTATTGCTATTCTCAGTCATCATACTCTTCTTGCGTTCAGATCTCTTTTGCTGGTGTGGATTGTCATAATTGTTTTTATCAGTGATTGATTCTGAACCAGGGCTCTTCTGACCAACACTTTTTGGTTCATCAGAAGTGTTTCTCCAATGACCATAGCGCTGCTTTTGTCGGTATTTTTCTGAAGAAATTGGCCTGACAAGGTTTCTTTGCAAAGGAGTCGGGCTGAACTCAGAAGCTTCACCTCCGTTTATCAATCCTGAAAACACGAAGGCCTCAGGATTCTCCTCCGGATCATTTGGATTCATTCTGGTACCACTTATCTTGTCTTTCCGCGCATTGTCAAAGTAGGCCGTGTAGGGTACATTTTCACCCTCCCAATTTCCAAACTTTGGAACATGCGATCGCTGCTGCAGCCAAGTCATTTAAAATTCATGCGCTTATCTTAGAAACTGCAATGTTGCAAGTAAATTCCAAAAGGTAACAAGAAACACAACACAACTTGAATACCTGCAATAACTATAAAAAGCTATCCAACAGCAGCAGAAATTGGGCACCGTATGCAAGGAAGAACACATAATACAAGTGATTTCAAGCATAATTCAGCTGGAGTCTTTCAGAAAACAAAATTGTCTAAGGGCTTGCCAAAGAAGATTTGTTGTATTCTCAGCTAGATGAGTTAGTACTTGTGACAGCCGGATTCAAAAAGATCACCAGCTGTCTATGCTAGAATACTGCAATTGAGTCGGGTGGAGGAATCCAAATTAAAACTATCTTTCGCCATGATTTGTTCAAAAAGGGTCGTTGTTGCCTCTAATAATAGATTGTTGCAATTCGGATAGAATATCATGCTTAGTTAGCAGGATTATGCTAAATTTTAGAATGCAATCACAACAATCCTGCACCAAACTGGAGCCCAGGTTGCACCTGTCCTAGCCATGGTTTAAAGTCACGGTCGTGGTCGCGGGTGCGGCCAGGAACGTTCCACATCGGTTTCGGCATATCGATCGCGGTCTCGGTGAGACACAAATTTTAAAGTATTTAATATTCTAAAAATTGTTAAAATTATAAAAAAGTAGGCTAAATAAAAATAATTAAAAAATAGCAAAAGAAATGACCAAGTCAATCCGTCGCGGTGTAACTCGGCTGATTTCTCGTCTTGACTCGGGATAACTCGGAGTAACTCGGTGTGACTCGGCCGAGTCAATCCTTCGCGGTGACGACTTGGCCGATTTCTCGGCGAGTCAAGTATTTCGGTATCGTTTTGTCACGGTATCGTATCGGTAGGGGCCGAGACGGTGACGACTCGGCCGAGTCGTCTCGGTCTCGGCCGAGACTTCGAACCATGGTCCTAGCCAACAAATTCTGAAGTTGCAGAGTTGAACTAGTCCCACCAAACAAAAAGCAGTTCAACAGCAAAACGAAACACTTTAAAACCGCGTGCAGATGAAAAGAAGTACTACCATGCCATAACTGAAACAAGAAACAAGAAAATAGGGAGAGGATGACAAGATAGAACTCACCGCCATGAAGCGATTATGCTTCTTGTCTTTCTAGATGTTTGAGTCTGGGAACGACCTCTTTTTTAGTATTAAGAAAGGCCCTCGAGAAAACTGAGAGGTCCATTTCAAGGTGGAAATCCCAATAAGGGAATGGGTCTGCAAACTGCGGCAGCTGATGATTCGCTGGTTTCCAATAAACCGCATTTGTTTGAACGCAAATTAAAACAAACATTGTTCGACTAAACAGTAATGTAATCATGCAAATCTTTTTCTGTTGGAATGTTGTTTGTAACATATACTACTTGTCTCGTTCATTCACTTGGTAGAGAGTTGTGTGTTGTTTGTGGGATTGAAGTGCCGACCAACAATTCTTACATGATCAAATCAAGGTTGTCATCACTCTAATCTATTACCTCGGTACTTTATTTCTTTGTCCCCCTTTGAACTCTTAAATGATTTTCTCGTTGTTTTCCTTTTATTTTTATTTTTTTTTTCTGTGTTTGATTTTCAAATCCCTTTTACGTTTTTTTGCAACGGAGAGGGAATCAATTGAAAACCATATACAAGTTTCTGCACGAGGCCTGGCCTTTGCCGCTGGGCTCAATGTTAACGCGTCGCCCTTCTTTGTAATTGGATAGATACAACATATAACTTTCACAGGCTTTGGTCCATTTCTCTTATCCAAACACTTGACTTGACCCCCCAATGCGTTCTTAATTTATCAGAAAAATTGCACCTTACCTTTTTTTTTTTTCTGGACATAAAAAGAGTTGAGCAATCACATTAGAACCCTTAATTTAGAAATTGGAGAAACCGATCCATGAAACTCTATCTCTGATTGAATTGAAACTCAATTTTGCTTTCTTACAGTCTTTGCATTGCAATACACATACATCTTATCAAGAATCATCAGAAAAATCTATGCTATTGCTAGCCGTTCTTGGTTCCATTTTTTTTTTTTTATTATTATTAAAATTTGGAGCCACCTCCTCATCCTGCTCCACCGGGGAATACTAATCAAAGTCTGCACAATAAAACGACGAGTCAAAAAAGAAAGAAAAAAAAAATCAAAGTTAACAAAAATCTGAAAGGGAATTCATTTTAGTACTTGTTGCAGTCGACTTTTTCGTCAATGGGGATTGTGGCATTAATCTGACAAAGCTGAGGAAGTTGCTTAGCGTTATCCAGTTGGACCTCCATGGCCTTTCCAACTCGCACTAGACATTCGCAGATGTCTTTGCGGTGCGGCTGAGAAGACGCTGCAATCTGGTTCAGGGCGGCAGCGCCGAAGCAGCAAGGGAATGTGACTATTCCATACCCCAACAAGAAAGGCTCGCAAGGCCATATCGCCATCACCGCCTCTCTGCATTGCATCCCATTTGCCGGGCTTACTAAGATCAGACCCAAAACCACCAAACACCAGGAAATCACGTCTTTTTCTGCCATGTTAATCTTTAAGGAAGTTGATGGGTGAAGTAGAATTCAGGTGAAGTAGAATTTGGTTGTCTCATGGAAGGACCGAATATATAAGGAGCGATCTTGGGATAATTAGGCCATGTTTGTTAAGAAATTAATGTGGAAGTGACTGTCCTTATGCAAATACAAAATCATATTAATTGCTTTCTGTTTCTGAGTTTTGTTTATTTATTTATTTTCCTCATGCACCCCTCCCCCCCCCCCCCCCTTTCATTTAATACTGGATCATTGGTTCAGAGTAGATGCTAATATTGCTAAATCATTCCTGAAACTTACATTTTTTATTTTTTCTAATGGAGCGCTCCAGAACACTTGTTTCTAATAAGAATCAGCTAAGGTTCATGCTATAAGCCTGAAACTAAATACGAAAAGGTTAACGATAATGTCACAACGAATATCATCACAATTTTGCCACAAATGCCTAACTACTACCCTTACAAGAGATCAACAGTAATTTCTCAAAATTTTGTTAGGGGCTCTTTCATAACACACACATAATACAAATAGAGGGCCCCTTCACCGCCCACCTCCTCCATGTCCTACAAAATCAAGTTTTTTTCTCTCTTGAAAAATTAAAAATATTCAATGATGTCCCTTATGAATTATTATTTTTGCCCAAAGAGAATTGCATTTTTCGTCCCAAATATTTGGGACATGAGCCCTTCTAGTCCCTAAAGTTTAGCAAAAAAAAACAAATGCAGTCCTAAATATTTCAATTTCTAAGCATATTTGTCATATAGACTGATTTTTATTGACTGATTTTTTAAAAGGGAAAATCGTTCAAAACGTTCCTCACATTTTACAAAATGATTTTTTTCGTCCCTCACTTTTAAAAGTGTAATTTTATCTCCCTTACAAATTCACATTGACCAAATTTGGTCCCTACTTAGGTTTCCGACTAGTTTTTGACCGAAATCCACCATGTGACTTGCATGTGATCATTTTTTAATGACAAAATTGTCAAATCAAATTTTTACATAATTTGATTCATAGTCTCTCACATTTTACAAAATGAATTTTTTCGACCCTAACATTTTACAAAATAAATTGTTTCGTTTCTCACATTTCAAAAAATGAATTTTTCTATCTCTCACATTTTTCAAAATGAATTTTTTTATCCCTCATTGATCATTTGTACGAATAGCTTTTTTTCTATAAACCCACATATATGTCTATTGGATTTTATCTGACAGTATGAATAACATGTAATTTATCTCTATTAGATTTCATCTAAACATACTAATTGTAATTATACACATGCAATTCAATAAATATATATAGGGGTTTAAAACTAATAATTTTGTTTGAAACCCATGTATATATTTATATGATTTCACCATTTGAACCTATTCAATATTTGTAACCTTTCTCTTTTGGTAATAATTTATTTATTGAGATGTATAATAAGATCATCCAATTAATGGGTCCTAACTCGAATTCTATAATTGTGCTAATAAATTTCAGTTTAAATCTGAAATTTCTATTCGACACTTTTAAAACCAACAATTGAATTACTTGCCTTGTGATTGTTTTAAAATTTGAAAGTGCCAATCGCTTATTTCTTTTTGTCATACTTTTCTTTTGTTTACTTTTTCTATCCAAATTTAATTCGATATAAACACTCGATAATATTTAGGATTAAATGTCTTCTTTATTTTCAAATTTCGAGTAAAAGAAAATAAATATAAGCGAAAAACTAACAAATTTTTTAAATCCATGTATATATCTATTTGATTTCACTTGAGTACTACGAATAGTATATAATATATCTCTATTTGATTTCACATGCTATTCGTATTGTTTAGGTGAAATCAAATAAATATATACATAAATTTAAAACATATTATTCACACACATGATCCATAAAAGATGAAAAAATTCATTTTGAAAAATGTGAAAGATGAAAAAATTCATTTTATGAAATATAAGGGATGAAAAAATTTATTTTATGAAATGTGAGGGATTAAAAATCGAATTATATAAAATTTGATTTGACAATTTTGCCCTTAAAATATGATCACGTGCAAGGCACATGGTGAATTCTGACCAAAAACTAGTCGGAAACCTAAGTAGGGACCAAATTTGACCAATGTAAATTTGTAAGGGACGTAAAATTACATTTTTAAAAGTGAGGGACGGAAAAAGTTATTTTGCAAAGTGTGAGGGACGTTTTGAACGGTTTTTCCTTTTTAAAAAAAAATTTAAAAACTTGAAAATAAATATTGTTAGCCGTATTATTGGTACTTACCAGCAAGCAAATATCTCTTCTTTCCAGCTTTTCATGTATTCTACTTTCCATTTTCATTAACAATGTTTACAATTGGACTAATGACTATAAGATAGAGATGGCAAATTAGCGGGGCGCGGGGACTTAAATAGTACAAAAAAATATGAGTCTACATATACCGAAGGAGTCCCTTAAAAGTTATGGGACCAATATTGGCGTGAATAAAATGGTTTAGACCCATTTTGATACCGTCGAAATGCCCAATAAATCCCTTTTTTTTTTTTTATCAATTCAAAATGTTAAAAACTCAGCGAGGCCGAGTCTCCAGGTCTCTTGGTGCATTTAATCCAGTCAAAACAATTCCTGACTGCATGGACATTATCTTTGTGCCATCAGTTAGCTCAGTTAAAACTTAGAAGAACTTGAAAATTATCGTGCGAGCTGGAATTTTATGGCATCTACATTGTCTTTCTCTTTTTTTGAGGCAAAAAGTAAGATTCTGTAAGATAAATCCACAGCTAAAA
Organism: Coffea arabica; assembly: GCF_036785885.1. Lineage (NCBI taxonomy): Eukaryota > Viridiplantae > Streptophyta > Magnoliopsida > Gentianales > Rubiaceae > Coffea > Coffea arabica. The sequence goes on along the minus strand of NC_092326.1, from coordinate 42,459,949 downwards.
CAGAGATCACATCATATATAGGGGAAAATATCTCACCGATTCGAGAATTTTTGAAAATTTCATTGGGAATAATGTCGTAGAATTTGTTTTTTAATAATCTGATACATGTGAGATAAAAATATGGTTAAAAATATATTAAAAAAAAAGTAATTGAAAAATTGTTTTTTATACAAGTAAAATATATATATATTTTTTTATTTGCAAAAATCTTTCCCAAATCATTCTATCCAAATTCAAGAACCTTCCTTATGACTTAATGAACCAACAACTGTTCAATCATGGAATGATCCTTTATAGGAAGTAACATTAGTGCTGCAGACAACACCAAGATCCTCCTTAAATGGCATTCGATACATGTATCCTCCTCATCAGTAAGGTCCACATAACGAACAAATAAGAAAATGCATTTAAGATGATCAACAAATCCCAAAAAAAAAAAAAGGTTATAAATGTATATACGTGCATTGATTCCATACATGCTGCTGACAATCGGCAATACACAGAATGGAGGTTTTTAAGGTAACCGACTCGTTATATTTAATCTAAATCCAGTGCTGATGATGCATGAACGAACAGCATCCGTCTCCCTTCTCCAACAACAGAGACATGACTCTTACCAAGAACTTGTCTTGCTAGTAAAGGAAAAGGACTAAGCCTTAATCCTTTTGAAATCTTCTTTGTGGTATAAATAAGTGTCCAAATGACATTCTCTGTCAACAATTTCTTCCTCCAATTCTTCTCCTTCTAATACCGTCTGACGCAGAAAGGCCAGTTTTAATTACAATGGCAAAAACCATGGTGCATTGTTTTGTATGGCTGATAGTGGCTGCAGCTTTGATTGTGAGGCCGTCCAAGGCATTTGACTGCATTGGTGCCTTGCAAGAGCTGATTCCATGCCTAAGTTACTGGCAAGCTGCTGATCCCGCACCCAGCATTGAATGTTGTTCTGGTGCTCAAGATGTGGCCAATTCGGCTAATTTGTCTAAAGACGATTTGCAATCCGCCTGCCGATGCTTGAAATCTGCTGCGCAAACTTATCCCAACATAAATTATGACAACGCTAAGCAACTCCCCGCCCTCTGCAACGTCAACCTCAATGTTACCATTGATCCTAACATTGACTGCACCAAGTACGTTTACTTCTTCCGCCCTTCACTACTATTTTTTTTTTTCAGGGTAAGTTAAAATTTATTCTCAAACAGTAAATTGTACGTTACAATCAGTACAATAAAAGTTGAATTGAGTCAAATAAACAAAGAGACATGAACAACCAAAATCCAGGTAAAATTACAATCAAATAGCAGTTAAGGCCGAAATATGGATGGATTGACACAAATTCCATTCTCGTTGCAGCCACATATTGGGTTGATACTTAGTGACCCTTTCACTACTATTTTTTCCGATAGATGTTTGATCGTTCTTTACCTATTTGAGTTTTGATCACGTGCAGGCTCTGAATGACAACGGAGATGGAGATTATCAGCGTGCTGCAGTGTCGCCTTATAGTACAAATTTTGTTAATTTGAATACATCTCTTGTGTATCCTTTTCGGAATTTCAGATTCCAATACCAAAAGAAAGAGACGAAGGGCAATGAACTGTCTCCTTGTATCCGTCGTTCTTGCATGTTGCTACTTGCCTACTCGTCTTTATTAATACCGTGGCTTCTATGAATGAACAGATGTTTGTTTTTCACGTTTGGGAATGGACCTTCATCTATGGATTGATATTTCGGTCGCGTTCATGTTTCTGCTCGCTCAACATAAATATTTGCTGTCATTTGTTTCTGCCAAGATAAACCGCGATATCACGGAAGAATAGTTATATACTACCATCACAAGTCCAAAAAAACCAAATTTCAACTATATTACTTTTACTGCATGGTACGGTTTTTTTTTTTTTTTTTTTTTTTGGGTTTTCTGCAAACATTAAAGAAAATGCAAATTCGATATGATGCAAATATGCGTCTCATGAGTGTATCCGGTGTACGAAGAACTGATAATTGCCCGCAGTAAATAAAATAGTAGTATACAAATGACAGAAAACGCTGTTCCTTTTGGCCTATAAGTTCTCAAAGGAAGGAAAGTTTAGACACTCTCTCTCTCTCCCTCTCTCTTCTTATTTTGTCTATGCATAATTTCTTATCTTGATCCATGTCTCCAGGTGTTCCATAATTTTCATCGCAAAGATTAGGCAGCCACTCTGAAGCTTTGCAATCCATCAGTTCTTGAATTTTCAATTTGCTCTACACATCAAGTTAATTAAGACCATTAATTGATGCCCTGCTATTGTTCAAACACGATCGATTTGACATCATTCCACCACCAAAATCAAAATGATGCCCTCGTGATTTACATTGGCGAACATGGAGGTCAATTAATTTGAAGCCGATCAAGCCACCACCAAACAAAATGTGTAGGCATATACATGCACGAAGAGGAGCTCCATTAATCATATTGCCGGATAAGTTTTTAGTGCTTCTCCCACTGCCATTCAGTCAAAAGAGGTTGACCCATGCCACTGCATAGCACAAATGGAGGGCTGGCAGTGCGCGGTGACTCGAATTCATCTGATACTGTGTAACTTATGACCAACTATCATTTCAAGAATTTGTTGAAAATATGGCAGATTCTTCTTTAATTTTAATTCATTTTGCCCATGGGTACAATGGCTTTGGCGGAAGCCCTTATACGGTCAACACAAGAAAAAGTTAGATGGGGAGAGGCGGCTGTCCCTCCTTTGCATCCTCCACTGTTGGAAGCCATTGAAGAAGTAAATGGGGTGACGATGAAACCAGTTTCAGAAAACTGCATTTTGACCCCAAATCTTCTGAGTAAATGCAGTCAACCCCTAAAGCGTTTTAGTTTTTAGCTTTCCGTTTGGACTTCATTATTTTAAGTTGTACATTGACTCAATCACTTTCTTGAAGGACTAATTTGTCAAGATTGACTACTAATTACATTTAATTAGCACCAAATTGAAGCCTAATTTAGCAATTTCTAGCATTAATACGGGACTCTAATTAACATCACTAACACTGAAATCTAAAATTCTCAAATGTTTGAAATATACTTATGCTTTCCTCTTACAATTTGAGTAGATGTACATATATGTGAGTATTTAGCACATAAAAAATGTACTTACTCAACATTTATTATGGTTTGAAATACACAATGGTTGTTGAAACATCAATTAAAAATCTTATACTATTTAACAATAAGTGAAAAAAAATAAGAAAATTTTTAGTTCTTGATTTCCATAGACTAATAAAAATAAATAATCCCTGGACATTGTTGTGCTTCTATAAGCCGAGTCAAAAAATGTTTTTTTTTTTTGATAAAATAAATACAAAATGAAGTTTAAGATGTACTATTACATGCATTTTTCGTGATTAATTTATTTGGTGAATACGTGTCGCGGCGCCATCGCGACTGATACACTGCGATTGATTTGGAATGGTGACAATAACTCAGAACCGCAGGCGAAAGGTTGAGACAAGTTTTGCAGGTTCGTTTGAGGGATCAGGTTTCTTGAGGTGCAGGACAAAGTCGTAGGACGTGTTCAACATCCTCAAGAGTCTTGATAGCAAATCTGGCACGAATCAGCAGTCAACATTTTCCCACTCCTTGTAAGAAGGCTTCTTCTGGAAAGACGCGATTGAACTGCCAGCCAAATGAAACATTCAAGTCTTGAAGACGTGTTGGCATTCCATACCCAAGAATAGGAATTGGGACGGATTTGATCCACCATGTGTAAAGAGTTTTGAAGAAACGCATAAACAGAATTTGTAGAAAAAACGCTATTAGTGGAATAAAGCCATTTGATGACATCATTGGCAGCATTATAAGTTTGTCTCGGAATGAATGTAATAGGACTTGGAAGTGTAAAAGAAAGCTTGGTCAGGTCTCTCAAAGTGGGTTTTTTTTTTCTTCTCATGGAGCAATCTCATAGCGGTGTTATCGCCAAATAACTCGTGTTGACCCTCAAGACTGTAGGAAAAATAGCTTAACTAAAGCTAATAAAAGGTAGCTTAAGTTGTATTTAATAATACTGTTCTAAGAAACTATTTCAAGAAGTTGAAATGTTTTTTCAAAATTAAATAAGCCTTCTTCTTGTTATAAATAAGAAGGATGAGAACTAACAAATGTTGCGTAAATCCAGCACAGAGTGAAAAAAGAATAAGAAGAAGAAAAAGTAGAAGTAGAAGAAGAAAACTGATAGGAAGATCTCTACTATCAGCTTTTGGTGTGCTTTCTAAAGTAGGAGTAACTGCTATTTATAGACATTAGAGATAGGATAAGAGATAATTTCTGGTAGTATAAAAAGAAAAGTGCCTAATTTTGTCAAACAGAAAACAATGTTAATAAAAGAACGTTGTGAACGTGCCTGACTTTTATAACCGATGGGATAAGATTTTATCTTCTCAATCAAACATTGAAAAAAATGTAAAAGAAGAAAAACTATCTTGGGCCATGTTTAACCCTCACGCAGAGTGTACAAATCCGTCAGTTTGTACTGAAATAGTACAATTTAACTACCCTCTCATGCACGTGAGTCTACACTAGTTACCAATCTAACACAAGTCCAATAAAAGACTAAGGCCTTGTTTGGCAAGCAAGTTTTTGACCAAGTTTGTCTGCTACAAGTTTTTTAATAACTTTAACCACAATAATTTCAAAAAATTTCTCAAAATTTTTAAACTATACATTTCAAAATATCCAAAAATTTACATATTTCAAAAAAAATTTCTACAACTTCTATAGTAAATAACAGTAAAGTTTTAAACAAATATCTAAAAAATTCATTTGCCAAGGCAAACGGGGCCTAAGCATTATAAATGACGAGGAGTCCCTTTAATTTTCCAAGGTGAGACAAGATCTTTTGAAATACACACTTTATTTACAACAAAGACTTCTTCTTCTTTTCAAAGTGGCCCCTTTATCAATATTCCAAGTGGGTCCTTGAGGGAACCACTTTTGTTCCCAAACTTACGGTATTCACGCCATTTCGAATACCTTTGAGTTTTGATTCCTTCATCATTAATACAGGACCTCTTTGAAGACTTCTTAAAGTTGATGTTGGATCCTTTAGCATGCTTAAGGAATAAGCTTTCCAACTTAGCGTGGATTTATGTTTATCAACATACTTTCGACTGATGCCTTTGGGTTTAGGGCTTCTCGCTCGCGTGCATAACTTGCCAGCAAGGTTTAGCCATGAATGCCGAGACCACGTACCTTGACTCTTGGGGTTTCGTAGCTACCGCTCCCATTTGACAAGCTGAATGACTGAATCTTCCTCCTTTCATTAGTGGATCCCCACAAGAAGTTTCCTTGCTCCCGATCAATGTCTTCACAGTTGTAACTAAGCGTAAAGATTGGGAATAATTAATAAGGAGGAATGGTTGCTATAGTTAATTTGTTGAATTAAAGCCCTGCTTCTACTTCGACTTCTTGCCAATGAGAATATAGATATCCTTTCCGACCTTGAAGCTCGGGCTTCATAATGAATGAGTCCCGATCGGAGGCAAAAGTCTTCTAAAACACGTTTAATTGCAGAGATGGTAGAATTTGGATCTGTTTGACTGAACAAAAAGACATCTTCGTCAGGAAAAATACAATGGGAGATGGGCAAGCAATTTCGTCCCATAGAGAGGGTGTTTTCCTTTTGCACCCATTTTCCACGGCCACATTAATTCCGCGATGGAGGGACCGCCTTGGTGGATTGCCCCTTGGTTGTTGAAACAACTCAGCAGAGGAGCCATCTGATTCTGGGTACGAGCTTTTAATTAAATGGTTACACCATACAAAACAAATTTCATCCTGATTGAAGGAATGTGCTATTGCTCTGGTAAAGTTGTTAAACATGATGATTAATTACACTCAGTTCAGATAGATTTAAAATCTATGTATTAATGCCTACTAGTATCAAGCTATCATACTAATGCTTAGTCAAGTTTTTACAGGTTCGGATTTAATAAGACCGTCGTCACAGTACTAATTCATTGTTAGTATCATAGCGTTCAATATGTGTCAAATTCTCGTACTCCTAAACATTTTTTTTTTACTCACATGGTGACATAGAAGCACTAGAAACATGCCTTAATTCATCGTGATAATCGGAGTCGAAACTATTCAAACTTTTTCCTATCAGAGAAAAAAAAAATAGAAGTAATAAGAACACTATTGAGTCCTTTCAGCGCAAGCTGGCGCATGCACAAACTACAAGGTGATAAATGAAAGAATTACGCACCAAACGAAATAATTATGCGTTTGTGCAGAAGTACCCCAACGTTGTTCTGGTGCACAAGATGTTGCCAAATTCGGTTGAAATCAATACTCCCTCCGTCCCACTTTAATAGTCTTGTTTTTCTTTTTGGTCTGTCCCAAATTGTAGTCCACTTTCCCATTAAGAAATGTAGTGATCTTTCAAATTGTCTACAATACCCTTATTAAATATCTTGTTATTAATACATTGTTATTAAATACTAACCCACTACATTGAATACATTGAACTTTTCCAATGCACTCTTCGTGATTAGCATAAGGGTATTTTAGGAAATTATTACTCTAAATTTATGTTTCCAACCAAATTAATTACACTTTCTTAATCTGTGTGAAAAAAAAACCAAGACTAAGAAAATGGGACGGAGGGAGTAACATTTTCTTATGGAATAAAATTAAATTAATAAGATTAACAGGATTCATTTAAACTTTAATGTGTAATTTCAAACTGAGTCCTAACTAAGATTGGCTTGCAACATGCAACGCGCATACTCTCATGCAAGTTCGTAGATATAAGGACTGATTTGCAATCCGCTTGCCAATGCTCGAAATCTGATCTGCGCAAACTTATCCTTGCTTAAATTGTGACAACGCCAAGCAACTGCCGGCCGTCTGCAACGTCAACCTCAGCATTACCACTGATCCTAACATTGACTGCACCGAGTACGTTTACTTCTTTCGCCCCCAGAAATTGGCTTTCGATTTCACTACTTTATTTTTGTTTTGACGTCCCTTTAATCTTCATCTATTATATGTTATATGTCATTCCTCGTCTTCGGTGTCTGGACTTTGATTCTTAGTTTTAAGGGGAAAAAAAAAAGCGACTTACAACTTTTTGCCACTATTTCTTGGTCCTTAGAACTAGAGGCATCAATTGCAACCCAATTATATTGATCCGTCCAAATCCGTCTATTAATTTTGGATGGGTCTAAATGGATATTTAATTAAGTCCATTTAATTGGTAGATAATGGATTGACTTGATTCATCTATTTATATTCATTTAAAAATAATTATACATTTAAATTTAACTTCTAGTGAGTGTTAAGCAAATAAATTTAAATTTTTTATCAATCTAATAACAATAAAATACTGTTATTTCTTGTTAAACAACACGCAAAAAATAGAAAAAAAGATAAGCAAAATTTTAAATGACTGATAAATGGGTTGGTCCAATTATGATCCGCTCAAATCCGTCCGAATCACTTACTCGTTTTGATGCCTCTACTTAGAACCAAATAGGTCAATTTTAGCTGCTATTTGCTATTTTACACTCTTTCTCTTTCCTGTGGAACGTGACTCTTGCGTTGTATGTGGCCGCATCAAAGAGCAACACAATGAAATTGCTCAAGTTTTTTAAATGCGGCTTATGTATTCTTATTTCTATAGTTGCACGAGTTTTTTTTTTTTTGGAATAAATCTTTGATTATTTTTCCACATCTGAATTTTACTTTGATTATTTCAAGACCTTGGAAATTACATTTACATTAAAGGAAAAGAAATATTCAATGTCTAGTAATCCTATATTTATCAAGCCAATTAATATTTTGGATTAATTAATTACGGTAAGACATACAGAATACTTGACTTGGTTCAACTGTATATGGTTGTGTGAATCTTTTACTAATTGGCTTGATGTTGTAATAATCTCTTAACATAGGCCAACGATTTCGGGACTTGGCACTCCTCTGATTCTTTTTGCTCGAACAAAGCGAGTACTCAAGCACCCTGGCTCTAAACCACCTAACTTGGTGGGACCCATTAAAATGCCACGTTTAAATGATTTGTTTCAAAAAATTCAGTCAGGTGTGTTGTGCATATATTTGGTCTGGTGGTAGTTCAGTCCCCTTCGAATTATTCCTGGACCTCCTTAGATCAGTCCTCTCCCCCTTAGTGTAGAATAGATTATCTTATACAACTGTTGTCGTCTCCGAAAAAAAAAAAACACCCTGCTCTAGAATCCTTCAAGGTGAAAATGAATGCTTAAATGGTTCTTTCTATATTCTAAATTTAGATATAAATGAAAGAAACTGTTGTCCGTTTCTCCTATAAACTGTCATTCAAACTAAGGAAACGAATTTGTTTTTTTTTTTTCTTAATTTTTCTCTTCTCTTGTTATTTTTTCTTTCAAGTATTTTCATCTTGATCCCTTGTCTACAAGGATCCCTACCGTTTTCTTATTTGTCACTGCAAAAATTCCGAAGCGACACTGGAGCTTTGCGATCCTTCAGTTCTTGAATTTTCAGTTGTCTCTCTAATCGCAAAGTTGATTGGGACCATCAATCCCCTGACAAGTTCAAGTACAATACTATCTTAGACATTAATTTCACCGCCAAAATAATTCCCTCGTTGAATTACATTTGTGGACATGGGGGACAATCAATTTGAAGCCAAGCTACCACCGAAAAAGTAATTGTGTAGACCGTAGACCGTAGACCAATATGCACGAAGAGGATCTCTATGTTAATCTTTTGCTGCAAAATGTTTTTAGTGCTTTTCCCACTGCTTCTAAGTCAAAAAGGTTGACCCATAGTGAAATTGCAGGAGAAGGATCGCAAGGTGACACAAACACAAGTTGACTCATGATGGATCTTTTTCACACAAAAGATGGATATTAGTGTGTTATCAGACGGTTTATAAAAATTTCTATACGAAAGCATATCTTATCTTCTAGTAGTAATCAAAACCAAACTCATTCTTGTTTGGATTGTGAATTATTAGAGACATTTTTACTGTAGCACTTTTTGTGATGTGATGTATGTGAGATAAAAAGATAATTGAGAAGATAAAAAGGTGTGTTGGAAATTGTAATGATGATGTAAGCAAATATATTTTGACAAATAAATCGCAATCCAAACAAAGCAGGTGATTCGTAATCATCTGATACTATATAACTTATAATCAACTATCATTTCAAGAAATTGTCAAGATGCTAAAAATATGGCTGATTTTTCTTCAATTTTGTGGTCCACGAGTACAGTGGCTTGGCAAAAGCTCTTAAACTATTAACACAAGAAAAAGTTGGAAGAGGATTCCAAATTCTAATTGAAACTAAAGACATGTTTTTCTAGGGAAAAAAAGGTTATTTGGATGGCCTATTTTTGGTCTATTCTAGAAAAACAGAATTTGTTTATAACACCATCTACGATGACACTCTAAACTATCTACAAGTTTTAGAAAAATATCAAAAAAATTTAAATAGAATGTCGGTGACAGAGGTTTGTGGGTGGCACGAGGTAACTTTTTGAAAAAGTAGAAGATGTTTTGAGTGTATTAGACAAACACCAGCATTTTTTTTATAAATAATTATAGTAAATTACAATAAAGTTATAGACAAATACTCACAAAATAAAAGACAAATACTCAAAAAAAAACATATCAAATTTCGCTCCAAATTCCAATTTGTAAAAGACCGTCAGCACGCTACCGAGTATTCTTCAAATACTAATACGAGTGCCATAGCAGTCAATTCCTCGTCTTCCTGAACAAAATATTTTTCGAATGGCATAGAAGTTATTAGAATAACCGCAAGCACACGCCACAAGGCACAGACCAGAAGGAAAGAATCAAAGCTTTAGGCACCAATCAAAATAAGTGTGCATTTATGCACGTAGCTAGCTAGCAAGCGGTATTTGCATTATGAACAAGACGGAATTGACTGGTTGCATATGTGTTGATAGGGTGCCAATATGACGACAAATACAGCACGAAAATAATTCTCACTTTTTAATTATGCGGGCTCAGAGGGAATGTGCATAATGCCTCGTGACACATTCTCCACTATTTTATACATTGTACTCTTCTTAATTGGTTAATTTGGCGATCGATTACGGTATGAGATAAGTAAAGTTGTGGTATGTTAATTTTGGTCCGTTATTTTATATGTTATACTTATTGATGTACAAAATATTACGTTATTGTATTAAATGTGTGCGAAATATTTTATTTATGTATACGAACTTTTTCTCGAACGCAACAATATGATATGGTTATACTTACGCCAACCAGACTATGATACTACCCGTCAGCTACTACTGGCTATCAGTGGTAATTTTATTTATGAAGTCTTTCATTTATCTTTCAACAAAGAAATCAGAATTAAATTATTAACTCTGAATTCCAAGTGTTTATTTCAAAAATCGACATGAAGTCATTCATGTATCAGCTAGGAACATATATATATATATATATATATATATATATATATATATGTCAACTTTGTGTGGGGAAAAACTTCAAAACAATTAGGAATTCAAAAGTTGACAGTCAATACATGAGAGAGTTGACTACAAGAACCCTTCTCCAACGGGGGGTGTAGACTTTAAACACCAAATTAAAAATTTTAGTTTCATGAAAAGAAAGAAAAATAATTAATTAACAACGTATTTTATCCTTTTATGCACTATAAATAGGCATCCATATACCATCATATTGCTCATTGCAGTAGTAAGCTTACACAGAAAAGTACTCCCATCTTTTCCAACCAGACACATTAAAAGATATCGACTGAGATGGGAAAAAAAACCATACCCGATTCTTTTATAAGGTGGATGGGCATGGTGGTTTTGGCATTGGTTGTCAGCCCAGGCATAGCCACCAAGAGCGCATTCGACTGTCGAACCCTCCTGGGACTACTTGCTCCATGCCAACCTTTCTTCTTCTCTCACACCCATTCGCCCAGTCCTGATTGCTGTGTTGGTGCACAGGCGCTGGGCATCATACTTGAGTCGTCGGAACCGAACATGAAATCTTCCTGCTATTGCTTGAAAGGAGCTGGAAGGCTGCACGCTGTCCCTCCTCCGATAGTTACCCAATTTGTTTCATCCTGCAACATCCATATCAACATGACAATTGATCGCAACTTCAACTGTTCCATGTATGTGTTTGCTTCTTTCCTTTCAACCAAAGTTTTCATTTTTACTTATACTAATTCATTTGCCCGACTTGAAATTTGGTGGTATGCAGATTCTAAATCGCGACACAAATCCGCCAAAGGAAGGAAGAGTCACTCCTCGCCACCACGGTGGAAACATAGCATAAGGAAATGTTTCTTGCAAACTTTTTAAGTCTTTTTGTATCGGTGTGGAACTTATTTCTGTAGCAATAATGAAGCAGATGTTTCTTTTATCATACGTCTTTTTGCTCCTCGTTCATTGTTCGATCTCAATTAATAATTTAAGATGATGTTTCGAAAAGAGTGGAAGCAAAACAAGAAAAAAATGCCGTATATCGTTTTCTTTCATTATCTTGTATCATGAGCCAAAGTCATACGTATCACGGTAAAGCCATTGAACCCTACATAGCACATGATGAAGCGTGTTCGCAAAGAAAGGAAGGAAAAGGAGAAAATAAAAGAGAAGAAAATTTTATATAGTTCCGAAACCAGTTCCCAATTCAACTTAGTGCGAGGAATTCTTCTCCGACTTGCAGTCACATCTTGTACTATAGCAGCCACAATGTCAATAGCAGAGACAGGTTTCCGCTGAAAGATTGCTTGTTTTCTCACTTTCCATAGCTGATATCATAAACTACGGCTGCAAAGTGCAAACACTAACCTCCTAACCTGATCAGGAAAACAAGTTAGAATTTCGGGGCTTACAAAGCTTTATCCGCCCATTGTAAGTTATCGAGAACAAGCCCTGTGCTAATAATGATTGCAATCAATAGTTGAATGTCTGTTGATTCACATCAAATGGACGGTATATTTGACTCATCATAAGCAGAATTTGACATCTACTTGCGAGTGGTGGACTCATCATAGCCAGGGTGCAGCTCAAATTCTCGACCATTCAAGAGTAGTGGAACTCCATTTTCCGACATCATCTCAATCAACATGGTAACTAACACCCGCATAGGTTGCTCAAAGTATATCAGCTCTTAATTTCTTGCAAAGGTTTCATTCAATTGCCACTGAGTTGCAAACTAGTGGGTAGGCTTGAACTGTGGTAGTATGTGAACGTGTAATAATCACACGAGCACGAGAATTATCATAAATCACTCAACATCATTTTTCTTACACCATCCTATAGCTATGTATCATACCAAATGGTCCAGTCTTTGCCCTTAGGTAGATGTAAAACTGAATTTTTTTATATTTGAGTTCTGTCCTAGAAATAGCTTACTTCACTTTCATATATTTGGTCGAGACCGCAATTGCCAAAAAGCCAAAAAGAAAAAAAATTTCTCCCAGAGTCTAATCTCAGATTGGGATTCGGAAATTGTTATACAGTCCAAACCAAAATATAGCCTGATTCTAGGAATGTGCAGTCGCTCGGCCCCCATTGGTCAAACTTGCATTGCACTCAGTTCAAGTAGGCAGGTTTTAACTCTTAAAGTGCCCACTCCTAGGCAAAAAGGTGGCATTTTCTTTGGTACATTCAGTTTTGCGAACTAAAACTTTTTGAGATTCTCAAATTGCACCGTCTAAAAGTTTTGCCAAAATGAAACAATCGACGTTTATTTAGCAGAAGAGAAGACAGAGTGCCCTGAATTTTCTTTCAGCAACACCACCTGTACAAGGGTACTTAGAATACCATTCAGTTCTTTTAGCTGAGGAAGCATATGACCAGATCAGGCACTAGCTACAATCATTCGACTTAAAGATCAGGGCAAACAATAAGCTTCTCTCTCTCTCTCTTATATGCACGCGCATGCAATATTGTGAACAGCCCACCAGAGGAGTGATTTGGGACTCCACTCCCCTTTTGTCACAAAGCACAGAATGAAGAGGAGTGGATGAACGAGTTTTAAGTTATTGCCCAATACCAATTGTCTTGTTTAATATCCACAGCGTAAGCGACAACTGGATAGCAACAATGGTGTGAAGCCATGATCTATCCAGCATAAAGCCATAAACTGTAATTCCAGCTCTGTTGTGCTCAAAATATGTCACTGCAAGATGTTTTAACCAGAAACACTTATTGTTCAGGCTTGCAGGTACTAAGATTAAGTTGATAGAAGGAACATCTCTGGAATAACTATTGTAACTCACCTAGTGCTTGCCTCTTCTGGTAGGATACGGCGTGTATAACTGGAACCATGTTTGTGTTGTCAATTTCATCATCTCCATCTCCTTCTTCATTATCAGTGTCACAATAGGCATCAGAATCTGTGTATATGGCCTGATCTGAGGTAATGTGAGACCTGGGAGTCTCAGCATCGAAGTCATCAAAGGAATTGGTAGTGGAACAGATATGCCATTTTGCCGCAAGAGACGTAACAGACTGGGCTTTGTGTGTGATTTTCGCTGCACTACGCAGGCATATGAAAAGGCCTGTTACCAGGGTGATGGAGCATAACTGCACAAGAGTAAGTTGATAGATGTCAAAATATACGACAATGCAGTTAATGCTAACACAATGATGAAACAGCATTAGTTCGACAAAGTAGAGAGTTGGAAATGAAGGATTACTGCAAGTTCTCCTGCAGTAGAAATATTGACAGTGGAGCTGGACTCAGTTGTTACAAGTAGAGACGCAAATTGACTGGCAGTGACAAGGATCAGTGAAGACAAAATAAACCGTCTGAATCTATGGCTTATGACGCGAAGATTTCTTCTGATCTTGAGATGTTCCAACAAGATTGCAGCAACATCAGACTCTTTCTCGAAAACCTGTGCAAAGTCCTCCAGCCTAAGGATCTGCAGGTAGCATATTAGGCGGAACAGGACACATACAAGGAAGGAAACTGATGTCCTGTAAAGCCATGAAGACAACAGCAGTACGCACACAATGATGTGGCTCAAGTAGACATTGTAGAAATAGGGAATTTGGGTTCCACCAGAGGCAAACCACCATATCTTGTAGACACCATCCGCCAGGAAGCAGGGAAGGACAAATGCTGACAAGATCTTCAGTGATCTCTGCACCACCAATAGGCATTATCCTTCAATTTCAAGCATGCGATTCTAATTCCATTAACATAGAAAAAGTAGCCTAAATCTGATTCGATTAAAAGTATGTATATGGGATTCACTAGACGTCATGAATTTTTACCATTCGACTTGCAGTTTGAGATCGAAAGAAATTTGATTCGCCGGTAAAAGTAGTAAATTCTTTTAACATGTTCTGCTACTTACTGAAAATGTAAAGGATAAAGTATTTCCGTGGACCGCATTGTTTTTCTTCTTTCTAGTGGTTGCTCAGCCACGGCAACTGAAGCAGCAGACTAAGCACGCAAATCACTGAAATTAAATTTTGGGAAAAATGTCGCCATCCGAGGATTGGATACTAGTATTTTTGTGTCAAAAAAGTGAGGACAGTTCCTAATTCTATCTGCATACAGACTTCTTCAAGATGTACTTTTTTATGCATCATAACCTTGTAATGGCAAAATCTATGCCTTAGATTCAGAAGCCAGTGTCAGTTTAAAGATAAAATTTTGAGGTTGCTTAAAAATAAGCTTGAGGTTGCTTAAAAATAAGCTTAAAGTTGGTAAGTTGTGGCAGCAAACATTAGAAGCAAGCAGAAACGGATGACTTTCCAGAGGAAGCAATTTAGCCTAACTCAGAACGCGTCACAGCTTTCATATGAAGCTACCTGAATTCTGTTAGTACAAGTGTCATAAGGTTTCCAAAATGAATATGAAAAGGATCGCTAAGGATTTTCTTAAATACCAGCGTCGAATTGGAGTAATCATCAAGAGTTCAATTATTATGCTAAAAATCCTGCTGTTCCTTTTAGATTAGCAAATAAAGAAACCAAGAATGATAGTTAATCAGTATAATATATACTCAACAGACAAGAAGAAAGGGATGGAAAGTGACTCACCTCAATCTGAAGGGTATAGCCGTGTCGAACTTTCTCACTCTCATCACTTAATTTATCAAGAAACAGAAATTTTCTCAGACCGTACGAGCGAGTGAAAGAATAGAGGCTGATAAAAGATAGCGTTGCAAACACAGAAAGCGATAATTGGACGATCGAATCGAAAGGCCTCACATGATCTTGATCACAGCTTGAGCAGGCAAAGACGAAGTGGGATACAAGAGGGACACCAATGGTTAGAAGAAAGAAGAGTGACCAAGAAAGACCTGCCCTCCAGAGACTAGACTGGTCTAGAAAAAACCATGCCGGACTTGATGTAAACTTCTTCAGTCCGACGGTGGCTTCGTGTTCGTGGAACGAGTTTTCTGCAGGAAGTGACTTGTACTTTGATAGCAGAACCTCTGTTTCATCTTCTTCCATGGTTTGATATCCTCTTTCTTTCACCCTTTATTTCTCTCTATTGCTGCTCCAATCAAAAGAATCTGCTTCCGGGAAGAAATTTTAAAAGGGTTTCCTTGGAGGCCTAGAGTAAACAATAATGTCTGCAGCTGGAGCCCAAAAGCTTACAAATAGGGACAGCCGACCTGTCTTCATTTGTTAAGGTGTAAAGAAAGATTCAGTAAGGAAAACTAATATGGCTTGTTCAACAGTGTTCTGATTTGCCTTTGTCTACTGATGTTGCCATTCCTTATCACTCATCATCTTCTTCTATAAAAAATGGTGCAAACCAAAAGAACTGTTGCA
Source organism: Coffea arabica (assembly GCF_036785885.1). Taxonomy (NCBI): domain Eukaryota; kingdom Viridiplantae; phylum Streptophyta; class Magnoliopsida; order Gentianales; family Rubiaceae; genus Coffea; species Coffea arabica. The sequence continues at coordinate 42,444,162 of NC_092326.1, read as the reverse complement.
ATAATGAGTTTGACTTATCTCCCCTTTTCGAGATGTACACCACAAATATGGTAATTTTGCGGGTAGATAAAACCCTCACAGGTTGCGCGAGCAAAGTTGTCTTCTCTCCCAATTTATTTCCCACTGGGCCCGTGAACCTAGCAAAGCAATTGATGAATCTCGACAAAGCTAAAAAAGATTTAAAAAAAAAAAAAAAAAGCGCGGGGGATCCACGTGGGAGGAAAGGAGCGGTTGGAAGAAGTTGCGGGGCCGTTGGGTTTTCGCGGTGTACGGGTACGCGTGGCAAAGATGTCGGGGTTGATTAGTTGGACATATGTCTTACTTTTGTCTAGAAGAACTGCCGTGATGATGAGACCTTACAGACTACCGGTTACAAGAAGCTAATGGTGTCGTCAGACGTTGACGTTGTACTTTGAACTAAGCTTGGAAGGATGGAATCATTTAAGCAGGTCGTCGGTTGATTTACGAATGACTTGGAAGTGATGGAGCTGCGAAACGAGCCCGTTACGCTCTCGAGTGCAATTTTGTGACTGAATTTGCCTTTGAGCATTGGATATAGATTTTATTCTAAATGTGATTTGACTTACGATGTTATATAAATATATTTTTTAATTACTTTTTTTAAATTTCACATGCATTATATATAAAAAAATATTATAATATTATTTTAAATAATCTCTTATCCAAACATACAAGATTGATCTCCCTCCCTTTTTACAGATGAGTAATAATATGGTATTTATTTTAATGTGGTATATATAATAATTTGAATTTCTTCATGGACTCCTAATTTTATTAATTTACTTTAATTAATTTCATTTTAAATTAAATTTGATTCAGATAGGAATAAAAAAAAAGTGAATACGTTTTTCCATTTCGAGTGGTATACTGCCTGGTGTGCAATACTTCGAGCGCATCAAAATTGCAAATCTTTCATTCACGCCAAATTTTCCTACCAGCCCACACTAAGATTGATTACGATTGATTCAGCCCAATTATGAAAAAGAATAATTGGATAATTTCACAAACTTCTCCCAAGATTTATGACAATTGCAGAAAGTTCCACTCCAATTTCAAATATTGTGTAGTTACACCCTCTCTTTACCTGTTTCTAGCAGCATAAAAATCCAATTTGACATTGTAAGCCAAATATGCCATCTATTAAACTTTGTAAACAAACCAAAAAAAACAAAAAAAACAAAAAAATTCCTTCTAAAATGGCATGAGAAAGAAACACTGCACAATCTTCTATCTTTAGAGAAGAACTATAATAAACTTCTCCAAAATATCTAGCATATTCAACATAATAACATTTTCAAGCAATTAGTTACCCTTTATAATTGAATAAACAAATGCACAACCATATAAAATAAAAGTCATCATATTTATTACAAAGTAAAGACTAAATTTTCTAAGATACATGTGCATTTTTGTATCAAAATTTCAACTTTGAAAGCCTATCTTGCTTTTTAATTTTGATAATTGAAACTGGGCTAATTGCTCTAATTATTGCCCAAAAAAAAAAGGTCGGAACAATGTTGTTCTGACAATTTGGCAGTAGAAAACTATGCCTACTGGGCTGAGTCAGCCCAGTAGACAAGATAAATTTTTTTTTTTTTTTAAGATTTGAGCCCGGCAGCTGTATCTTACTTTTAAAAAAAAAATTAAAAACTTATGCTATCGGTAGCCTTTGTGGTTAATTTTTTTTTTATGTTCAAACGTAAGAAAAAAGTCAAGATAAATTTGCTAAATTAATTATTTTTATCCCTAAAAAAAGTTTTTAGATAAAAAAATCTCATTCAATTTACAAGAAGATACATTTTTCAAATGTTTGAAAAATAATCGTTGAAATTATTATGTATAAAATTTGGTTTTATATTTTTTATAAAATATATAGAAATTTGATATATATCTAAATAAAATATACAAATAAATTATTATTTGGCAATGGGTTGTTAAAAGAATAAAAGTAAAAATAAGTATAATAATACTTAAAAGTACTTAACAATGTTTAGTCGGCTGACAGCTTGCAACTTAACTTAAAAAAAAAAAAAAAAACTTGCAAGCCGATAGCCAGCTTAAATTCCTTTTTTTAATTAAAAACTTTTGCTGGCCGTAGTTGGGGTTCGCCTGCACCATTAGCCCAAAAAAGTGCAGGGGAATCTCTTTTCGGTCAATGGAGCTCACTTGCTCCTTTCCTTTTCTTTTTTTCCCCCGGATGGAATAATGCAAGTTTTACTTTTGCTGATCTTGTCGTATGAGGATCAGCTTATTTGATGTATCTTTATTGTGTAAATTATCAAATTATTTATTTGTCATATTTTCTGATAGTAAAAGTAATAGAGTTTACCATTTTGTACTATGAAGATCTACCAGTAAGACTCTTAATTAGCTTGAATGATCTAACTCAAGGATTTCAATATATGTTTGGATAAAATAAATTGTTGATAAAATTTTGTGTCTAATCTATAATTTGCACGTGCATTTATTGTGCATGAACTCTTAACATGAGATCTTTGAGTTTTCACATTTCAATATGCTATTTAGCATTATTTTAAACTTCTATTATTTGAATGAGTATCATTATTTTTAAATTTCACCATTTCACATTATCAAAATTTTCTTCTTTTCTATTGTTTGCCTTTTCATTTTATATTGCACAAAAATTTTATATTTATAAAATTATAGTTTACATTAAAAATTACTTTTATACTTAACTACCCACTATTATATTTATTTTTACATTTATTTTTATAACAACTCACTGCCAAATAATAATTTATTTGTGTATTTTATTTAGGTAAATATCAAATTTCTATATATTTTATAAAAAATATAAAACCAAATCTTATACATAATAATTTCAACGATTATTTTTCAAAGATTTGGGAAATGCATCTTCTTGTAAATTGAATGAGATTTTTTCTTATCTAAAAACTTTTTTTGGGGTTTAACATAAAATAAAAATAATTGATTTAGCAAATTTATCTTGACCTTTTTCTTACATTTGAACTTAAAAAAAAAAATTAACCACAAAGCCCGGTAGCATAAGTTTTTAAATTTTTTTAAAAAGTAAGCTACAGGCAGCCGGGCTTACTTAAGTTTTTGAAAAAAATTAACAAAAAAAAAGTTTTTGAAAAAAGAACTTGCCCAGCAGCTTGAAAAGAAAACTTTTTTTTGAAAGAAAAAAAAAATTAAGCTGCAGGTTGTCTGACAGCTTGCAGCTTTTCTTAACAAATTTTCAGACTTGCCCGGCAGCCAAACTTTAAAAAAAAAAAAGAATTCTCTTGCCTAGGCATAGTTTTATACAGCCAAATTTTTAGAACAACATTGTTCCGACTTTTTTTTTTCGGCAATAATTAGAGTAATTAGCCTTGAAATTGGAAGTTCTACATTAGTGTTATTGAAAGAAAGTAGTCGAGAGTTAAGAAAAAAAAAAGTAATAGTGTTGGAGGCTAATTACTATGCTACAAATGTTATTGCAATGATATTGACACTAAATCAAGAGAAAGAGAACAGAGACTTGACAAAAAGATTTTGAAACATTGGATTAACTGGAGGTTAAGAATGGAAGAGGAAATAAAAAAAACTTGAAAGTGTGAGTGCCTTTTCACCTTTTTTTTTTTTAAGTTCTTTTGAATTTTTGTATTTAAGTATAAAATAATGCTGAGGGTATGGTAGTCATCAAAATTATAAATGACGGAAAGTGTAAAATTTGAAATGAGAAAGGTGCTACTTAAAATTGTCATAAATTTTAGGGAAGGTTTGTGAAATTATCCCCAAAGAATGTCCCCAATGAAAACAGCCACCTCAGTCAGCGATAAACAACAAAAGCGCCCGCTAAAATATCTACAATAATTCCTAACGAGGACAAGGATAGCATAAATATAAGAAATACCTCAATTCTAGAAGCTCTTTCCCATCAACGTCCCTCTCGATTCCACCATATCCTCCTTTTTCTCTTATTTGTGGAAGTTCAAATTCAACTCCAAATTTCCTGTTTCTTCCACCACCTATATAAACAAACAGAGGGTGAGAGAGGATCTTAGTGGTAACAAATATGGCGACATCAACGTCTTCTGTGGTGTTTGGAATCTCTGTATCATCTTCTACTTCTTTGAAAATAAGGAGTTTTAGAAATGTGCCCACTGTGTTAAATTCTCATACCCCTTCTGGTTTAAATGTTGTTACTTCACCTCATCATAGGCATACTGCTACTCAACGTCCACTCTCCAGGTAAATTTTGTGAATTTCGAGATTTTGGTCTTTGTCGAAACCATATGCTATTTCTCTTGTTAGCCTTTTAATGGTTTCTGTTTTAGTTCAAGGTTATACTTGGTGTCTGTAAAAGTTTAGAATTGAGGTGAAAAATAACAAAGACATCGTCATAGTTCAGTTTTTGTTTTCTATTATCATGAGGTGTCTTCATTTTATTAGAGACTTTTTTGTTGATATTGGGATTGATGGGAATAGAAGATTTGGTTTACTGCTTTCTGTTCTTTAGATTGAATTTTGTCAATGTTTTAAATTGGGACTTGGATATGATTTCTTTTATGTATGTTAAAGTAAAGTTGAGTCTGTAGTTAAAGGGTGTAAAGATTTGTTTTTGAGCAAAGATTATACCCTGATTACTTAATTGGTTAGGTTTAGTATCATTGTACTTGTTCTATCAGCTAATTCTGCGTAACTTCAAAATTTCAATGTAGGAACTCGTTTAGAGTCCAAGCAACTGTGTTGCAAGAGGATGAACAGAAAGTGGTGGTGGAAGAATCATTTCAAGCGAAAAGTTACCCTGAAAATGGAGGAGGAGCAAACGGAGAGCCACCTGATGCTTCATCCTCTAGTGGTTTGGAGAAATGGGTTGTAAAGATTGAGCAATCCATAAATATCTTTCTCACGGTACACATTGCATCCGTTTCTCCTATATAAATGGGCAGATCTCTATTGCTCATACCTGTTAAAGTCTTTACTTTTAGATTCTCTTACGCTGTTTTAGAGTTTCCTGTATGTGGTTTGCAATGTTCAGGAAGAAAAATGAGAACTTTGTCTGGCAATGAAACTCTCCTACCCTATCTTTGCTGAAAGTGACAGTTTTACCACTCAAAATTAGACGCCATGAATGATATTGTTGATTGTTGTTATGAAGTTTGGTAATCATTAGTTGTATGTCTAAGAGAGTGTGTACTCTTATACATGTGAGGCAGAAAGGAATCTAGGTTTATCAAGCCAGAAAGACGGAGCCCCCCTAAATATGGGGCTGTTTGTTTTAACTTTACTTTTCCATCTGCTATTTATTATGCCAACAGCACCATAAAATTTTGTGTGCTTGTGCAGGACTCTGTGATAAAGATACTTGACACTTTGTATCATGATCGACATTACGCGAGGTTTTTTGTTCTGGAAACTATTGCAAGGGTTCCCTACTTTGGTAAATGCTTAGAAATTTTTATGTTGCTGAATTTTCAGTTAAAGCCTTTGAAGTTGCTTTTTGCAATCACTGGACCTGGAGCGCTCTTATAACACACTTTTTGCTTGAGGTCCAATTTTTTGGGCTAAATTATTGTTACCTTGAAGTTTATGCGAATATTTGAGCCTGTTCATTTGTCTCCAGTATTGGTGAAGCAGGCTGTGAAAAAGAATGTGGCTATGTATTTTGTTTGAAGGGCATGATCCAATTGAAAAAATTGAACCAAAATCCTTAAAGAGCACAAGTACTATAATCTAAGGACCGCTTATTAACTTATGCGTATATGTAGATAGGGTATATGTGGTAGGCTAAACTGATTAATTTAATACTTTGCATTTCTAATAGTTGCTATTGAAACTGTTTGCATTAAGATATTAAACTTACTGAAAAGAAAGATGCAATCTTGTTGTGGGAAAGTTATAGCATGCCATGGTCACTGCTTCTGGTAAAGACTGATACTTTATGTGTCATGACAGCTTTCATGTCTGTTCTGCACTTGTATGAGAGTTTTGGTTGGTGGAGAAGGGCGGATTATCTGAAAGTTCATTTTGCAGAGAGCTGGAATGAGATGCACCATCTGCTCATAATGGAAGTAAGGATCTTGCTATAAACTTCATTAGGTCTTTAGTTCTTAACACAAAGAATCTTACTTTCTTTCCTTTCTTACCAATTTGAAGCATTGCCCTTCGAAAATTGGGAACTATTTCTCTAATTGAAGATTTTCTCTTGAAACTGGTTCTTATCACATCAATTCTTTTAGCTTGGAAATTCCAAATTTTCAAGAAAAAGTAAATCATGGTAAGAAAGGCTAATATTGTTGCTCTAACTGGATAAATATCTACCTTATTCGTCTCTTAGTTAAATTGTCATTGTGCCTGAAAACATAACCCCTTGCTGTAAACTCCAAACGTGTTACCTTTTTGGTAACTAGTCATAGATTTAAAGGCTCAATGTTGAGGAAAAGAACATGCAAAACACATCCCAGTAGAGTCCGGCATAAAAGGGATGGTTTTAGGAATGGACTGTCAAGTGCATGTTTTGCTCATTTTTAAAAAAAAAAGAAGGAAATGAATAAGCAGAACTCAGTTTTCGCTGTAAGTTGGGGGTAGGCATTGTTTTATAGGGTGGTTAGTTACATGCTGTTATCCTATATAAATTTATTTTAGTAAAAGATGTTTTTAGTTTTCTAGTCGTACAAGTTAAGTCTTCAGCATAAATTTTTCTGTCTCGAGTTGTTTCAGAATTGGGAGTTTAATGCTTGGTGGTGAAAATTGAAGGTCCTACACATAATATTGCTGAGATTTTTATGAGGACAAAGACCTACTTGCAGTGCATTTCAGTTCAGATTATTCAGTTCATCTATGTAGTTTTTGGCTTTGATTTTACAACTCTGATGGTTCTACGACAGGAACTGGGTGGAAATTCTTGGTGGTTTGACCGGTTTCTAGCTCAACATATTGCAGTCTTTTACTACTTTATGACAGTCTTTATGTATATGCTGAGCCCAAGGATGGCGTGTAAGTAGCTGGCTTTTATGTGTGGTAACTGCTGTAATTCTTTCCTTGCGACCTGTTCAACAATGCAAGCAAACCTCCATACTTCATTATACTTTTGTGGCTCCATATTTCTGTCCACAAATTTTCTGTCCTTTTGACGTAGATTTCCTGAAAGTGCACCAAAATCCTATGTGTAGGAAAGTGGCAATTATAAAGTTTCAACCAGGAAATCTCATGATAGAATTGATCGAGCTGATTTTCATATCTTGTCTGTTTGTTGCTGCAGATCATTTTTCTGAGTGTGTGGAAAGTCATGCGTTTGAAACCTATGACAAATTTATCAAGGATCAAGGAGGTAGCGTAAGATCGGTGTTATACTGCTTGTGCAAACTAAGTTGTCGAGATAACAATACTAGCTTGAAATTATGTTGCTTATTTGATCTTTGAACATGATTTGGTTTGATAACTTGGCTAGGCATTTGGGACATATAAGTTTCATACAAGTCTCTCTAATTCATATATTCAGTTTTTTATTGAATTTGGATAATACACATCAAATCTGCCTAAACTCTAGGATCTATCACACTAAGTGAAGATTTCCTGATTAAATGCACAGGAGTAGATTTGTCAAAAATTTGGAGGTCAATTTGTTCCCATACTAGGTGAAGCTATGGACATCAATTTGTTTATCTTTTCAGTACTACAATTTTTAATAGCTGATTTACTTTTCAAATGTCAAATGCAAGCTATTGAACTTGGTGCATGTTTAACTTTTCTAATAAATACAACTTTCATGTTATATTACGACAATTTAACTTTTATTCGTTTCTTGGTAAGTTTGGCGAAGGTGAGTAATGCTATCATAATGTTTTGACATGTAGAGCAATTGAAGAAACTACCAGCATCAAATGTTGCTGTGAAGTATTACACAGAGGGGAACTTGTACTTGTTTGGTAAGTTCTTTGATGTTGTCTATTAGGCTCTGTTTTTTTTGTACTGATCTTAAATGCTTATCTGATTTTGTCAGATGAATTTCAAACCGCAAGACCGCCTACTTCTCGAAGGCCAAAGATAGGTAAATGATGCTTGATATATATATATATATATATATATACGTATTGGCTTGTTGGTTAACTTATTTTTGCTTTCAGGCAATCTGAATAAGAATCTCTGTATAATACTTTATTTTTTGTCATCCCTTTCATGGAATCTTGCAAAGAATGATTTGCTAGAAATTTAAAGTGATCAATTGTCTGACTTTTAGTGCATACTTTTCATGATTTGTAACTTGATTAATGCAGTGGAGTCAGCATCTTTCCAAGTAATTGTTTTCAAGAACACCAATTAAGGAATCTAAATTTAGCATAATTTGTTGGTTACTTCAATGTCTATCTGCAGAGAACATGTATGATGTGTTTCTGAACATCAGAGACGATGAAGCCGAGCATTGCAAGACTATGAAGGCCTGCCAAACTCATGGGGGCCTTCGCTCTCCTCACTCGTATACAGATGATGCGTGTGAAGAAGATGCAGGTTATGGCCTACCCCGGGCTGATTGTGAAGGTATTGTAGATTGTATAACAAAATCTGTTTCAGGCCCCAAGTAAACTGAAGCTTTTATAGTATATGAAGTCTGAGAATTGGCGCACTTGTATTTCAATGAAATGGTGATTGTAGCATACTCACAGGGAAATGAAATCAGTTAATATATAGGTGTTTTTTTTTAAAAAAAATAATAATCTTCAACGTGATAGTAATAACTGCCTGCAGAAGCTCTGTTACTTATCTGAAGTTGTAGAATTCCTATTCTTATGGTCCTAATTTATGTCCAGAGCTGACCCAGTAGAGAAGACAGCCAAGGCCCGGTAACACAGCTTAACAAATTGTTGCTGATGAAGTGCGAAAATTTGAAGGAAACTTTGAATGCAGTAAAATTTGTTGAGATCCTTGCTTGTATTTTGTAAAAGAATATACATATTTGAATGAATATATGGTGCTGTTTGTATAGGTCCTTTTTCTTGTTTCATATATATCATATCACAAAAGATGTTACAGTATTTGTTCATGTATTGTCCAAGATGCTCTGGTGGTGGTGTTTTTTTTTTTTTTTTTTTTTTTTTTTTTTTTTTTCCCTTAAGTGTTATGACGATGGACAAGGGGCGAGGACGGTTGCCCCGGCAAGCGTCCCAAATAATCTAGGGTCTGGATTCAACCATCGGTACAAATTTTGAAATTGTACAGCTCAGATTACGACATATGATTTTGATGTAATGACTGTTATAAATCTGTCTAAATGGTTTGTGATGAATTACAACTTGTTCGAAAAGTATTACACTGTTTACCAACGGTTACATTTACAATAATCGAAAGGAGTGACGTGTTTATAGCATAATCCGTCAGTCAAATACTTCTTAATTTGGAGCTCTCTTTTAACAACTTTTAGGCTAACTAGATCTTCAAGTTTAATATCCCATCGCTTTTAATCCACCACACAATAGAACAAAGGACGCGCTAATTATGCTGGTGTAATAGCTTAATATACTCTGCTGGTAATTAGCTTAATATACTCTCTTTTAAAACAAGCAGAATTTTGAGGACCCGAATCGCATGACATAGGGGCGTTGGTGGAGAAATATCTCCGACGATATAAGAGTTAATAATGTGATTCTGGATAGCATTCTAGTACTGGTAACAAATGCTATTGTCAAACTTGCTTTCATGTCAATTTGCCGTTTCGTTTTCCAATCAAGCCAATGTGAGGTCAAGAGAATTTGAGGATTGTACGGCTGGGCCGTGACATTTGCGTGGATAAGCAGGTGAACAAGTCACCAAGGCTGATAGCGAAGGCATATAGTCTAGTTACTTGAAATCAATAGGTCGCTTCGAGTCATTATTAAGGGTATAAATGAGCAATCACTGTTGATCTTCCTATTAAAAAAGAAAAAAAATCTAGTAGGCTGACATTATATTGCTTTGCTTGGTGACTGCTACTCACGAGATGAGATCACTTTCTTGATTGCCTTTTTTGGTTCTCCTAATTAAGCTTGATATGGATTTTAATGTCTTTCTCTATACAGTAATTATTTGATTTTACTACTTTTTTCTGTTTTCTTTTCTTTATAAAAACGTCAAATCCTTATAAAATCTATAATAATGACAGAAATTACATACATATATATATAAAAGAAGAATCAGATACTACCAATTTAGAGAATTGATAAAAATCATACCATTGCACATTATTTATACTCTATTCTACGTACACTGATTTGTTTACATCGTCAGCACATTTTTTAAATATTTTTTTATTTCATATATATCACATCAAAAAAATGATACAGTATTTTTTAGAAAAATTATTTTAAATAATCTTCTATCCAAACAACGTAACAGTTATAACTCCGACAAAATCTATGCTTTTATTACTTACTTGAACAGTTAAAATTAAAACTACTAGCAACATCAGCTTACCTAATTTTTGCAAATAATTCAATCTGAGCTTAATTTGAACCACGGAATCGAGGACGAGGGGCCACATTAAATTCCGGGAGTTGCTCTTCGACCTCAAGGAATTAAGGTGCACTTACAATTCGATCTTCGCGAAGCTTGTGTTTTAATGACGCACCAAAAATATCTACACCAACCATAACGGCCAACTTAATTACACCACCAATCTGGAATTATCATCTCATAATTAAGTTACAGTATTAATTACCCACAATACGAGAAGAAGGGGGGGAAAAAAGTACGAGAAGATGTAATTTAATCCCATAACAGGTGAATTATTTGCGCAAACTTCATTCCATTTGTCGAAGATGTAATTGACAGACCGAATAATCCCAACTGCTAGTTTTCTCATTTTGATATCCCAATTTTGCGGCACGCAAAATTCTACAGGTAGTAATTTTCATCAGCGACAAGAGAAAGGTGGGGACCTGGAAAGGCAGTTACAAATATTTTTGTCATTGATTTTCCAATTCCCTTTGTATTTTAATCTTTTATTCCTATATATTAAGTATTTTTGCCTTTGATTTGCCAATATTTTCACAAAGTTCTAATATTTCAAGTGATACAAGTTTGTTTTTTCGTTATTTTTTTTTTTTAAGTGAAAAATTTCGAATTCAAAATCTTTTATTTACAATGACTTCCCTCAAGTGATACAAATAAACTATTGACAAAGTGACAAATATTTTTACAAAATTTTAAGTTATAGTTGTATATGTATGTAACTTTAAAAATCACAGTGTGGGATTTTTACAGGTAAACTGGTGTGTGTGATGCTCCTCGAATTCATTTCTTGCCATTTGCCTAAAATTCATGTTAGCAATTTAGGTTAGTACCATGGCACTCTCGTAACCTTGCTGAATCGCTATGGAAACAAAACGGCGCCGTCAGACCAGAATGACACACTGTAATTGCTTAAGGCACATACCCCTAGGTAGGAATCGTAAAAGCCAAATAAGGGCCTCATCTACTGAATTGAATCATCTCCGAACATGTTTGTGAATTCCAAAAATGCACGAATTGAGCGTCAACACAATATATTAGATTCATTCAATAATCGAATCGAACACGAATTTGTTCGTGTATTATTCGAATAGTTTGTGAATATTTATACAATTATAAAAATAAATACAAATATAAATACGTCTAATCTTATTACATGTATATCATATTTTACTAATACAGGTAACTATACATAAATTAGTATTATTTAATTTTTTAAGCCAAAAAATACAACTAAATTTATTCTAAATAATGTATTATTTATTTAAAATATAATTAAATCATCTCAAAACTCAAACTCGTTAAACTCAAACTCAAACTTGAATATTTATATAAATAAACGAATCAAATTTGAATATTACTTATTTGAACAAAGGTTGAACACCAAATATTTGAATCCATCAAATATTCATTCATACGAATAAAAGAATTGAAACATTTTGTTTGGATAGTAAATTATTTGTAATATTTTTACTGTAGCGCTTTTTGTGATGCGATGCAAGTGAGATAAAAAGGTAATTGGAAAGATAAAAAGATGTATTGGAAATTGTAATGATGATGTAAACAAATATATTTGGGCAATTAATCTGCTGTCCAAACACACAATTTGTGTATACTTAGTTAGTTTAATATTTAAGCTGAATTCAAACACTTGATTTAATATTTAAGTCAAATTCAAACCATGTTTATATAATAGATGAGTTTGAACACCAAATATTCGGTTCGTTAAATATTTATAAAAATAAACGAATCAAATTTGAGTAATACTTATTTGAATAAAGGTTAGACACAAAACATTCGAATAAATCAAATTTAAATAATACTTATTTAAATAGAGGTTGAACACCAAATATTCATTTGTACAAATAAATAAAAGAGTCGAATTTCAACAATACGTGTGGTTAGTTGGTTCAATATTTAAGCCGAATTCAAGCCTTGATTTTATATTTAAGTTGAATTTAAACCTTGTTCATATAATACACGTTAATATTCGGCTTGATGCCGTTCGTTGAAAGCTCTACAGACGGCCTCGATCGGCGGCAGCAGGAGGAAATAGGAAATAGGAGAATAGGACGGCCAGAGAGAAGGAGTGCCCGCTCCCGCCTAACGTGGTCCGTTTCCACCCTCACAAATGTCCCCTCTTAAACCCAAGCTATGCCACTCGCTCCACGTTCCATGACTTCCATCAGAGAAGTGACCAATAAATGAGTTTGCATTGCACTATTGCAGCGCGCAACAGTCAACACACCCTCGCAAACTGCTAAGTACCCACCTTCCTCTCCTTTCTTTCAGTTGTCCGGAAGAGGATTGATTTATATATATTGATTGAAGAGAGACGTCTGATCAGTGTGTGTGTGCGCGCGCGCGCGAATGGGAGGCGAGAGTTCGTCAATCGGAGCGTTAGTGCCGACGGTGAAATCGGAGCTTGGGTGCAATGATAATGCAGCCGCAGGGCAGCGAGAGCAGGAGCAGGAGCAGGAGCAGCAGCAACCGGAGGCGATGGCTGTTGAAGAGGAGGTGGCGATGACGGACAGGGATATGTTGTGTCCGATATGCATGCAGTTGATTAAGGACGCGTTTTTGACCTCCTGCGGACACAGCTTTTGTTACATGTGTATCGTCACGCATTTGCAGAACAAGAGCGATTGCCCGTGCTGTTCTCATTTCCTCACTCCTAATCATCTCTACCCTAATTTCCTCCTCAACAAGGCATGTCTTAGATTACTTTCTCTCTGTCACTCTTTTTTTTTTTTTTTGGGAAATTTTTCCTGCGTCTGTTAATGTATCAGCTGCTTATCTTCACTGTAACATGCACTCACTGTATACAAAGGAAGTTTTGCGCCTTAAAATGAGAATTTTAGTCTATAATTCCGTAAATGCGTCTGCCAGAGAACGGTGTTAGAGTTGGACTCCACTCCAGTTTTCTCTTGACAGGTCAACTAAAATCACTACCGTCGTGGGGGTTGAGTTAGCTACTGACATAATTTCTCATTTCAGGACACCAGCTTCGCTCTTATTTTCCTTTGTTCCCTCCTTCCTTCCTCACCTCGTTGTTTACATTTTTACCTGATTTGGCTTTGTCCTATTTTGAAATGGTCTTTGCAAGAAATGGGATGGGGGAGGAATTGGTTCTGGCAATTGCATATTGAGACACATAAAGAGGAAGCTTGCTGGGGAAGAAATGTATGTTAATATTTGGAATTCAAATGGAAGAACTAGGAATGATCGTATGCTACTTTAATTTTAGTGGAAAAGATTCAATTGATGCTTGGCAAAATGCTCAGAGTATTCAGCCATTGAAGTTTTGAAGTTGCTTCAAAGATGTTTACTGATATCTGGACCTTGTTCAATAAGCTTCTCAGAATGCTAGCTGACTCGAATTATATCCATGCTTTTTGTATTGGAAAATACTCTAGGCAATTGAAAATATGGTCATGTAAAGTTGCAAAAATTGATCTATGTGGTTTCTGCAGGCTTATTTATAACCATCGTTCTGAAACTAGCTATCTTGAATAATCCTTATTTGGTTTTAGAAAGATGAGGCTCTACTTTTATACTTCTCTCTCATCTGAAATTATGCTGGAATTTCTAATTATAACTTGTTGCACGATTTGAAGTTGAGCTTGCTTTGGAACATTTTTGTATATTTGCAGTTATTGATGAAAGCCTCTGCTTGCCAAATGGCCAAGACTGCTACTCCAGCTGAACAACTTCATAAGGCATTACAACAGGTAAGTCTTTTGATAAAGTTGCTTGCTGGTAATGCCACTTCCTAGAAATTGAAGGCATTTCTAGAAACTTCTTTGGTAGTGCATCTTCCATTGCATGCTACACGCTTCTCCTTGTGCTTTGACTTTTGGTCCTTCAATGAGTGGAAGGATGCAATGATTGGTTAAAAAGTCATGTAGGATGTTTTTGCAAGTGAAGTAATTCTAATGAACTCTGTATCTCACATTCCATGAAGCTTTTTGATATGTACAAGATTTATTAAAACCCAGTGATATTTTAGCACTGGTTTGTGGGTATTTTACTGAACTGTCACAGTTTAGATATGCTATTTAATGTATCTTCACGTTATGACTTCAAATTCTGGTAAATGGAGATAATGATTTAATATTTTGTTTGATCATTTAGATGTTCAACGTCAGTGCATTCTGGGTTTTGATACAGCTTGTACTAGAAACAGTTCTGATGATTTTGGTAGGCTTATTGTAAATCCTTTGCATTTTTTTTCTTAACAAATTAGGATGAAGCCATTTGCTGTACCTAGTAGAATGATTGAAGTATATGGAGTTGCTTGTCCAAAAATTCTCTCTCTTTACAAGAGATGAGATTAAGAGATGATTGTACATTCCTATTAAATTTGTATTCTATGTTGACGAATATGGTGTTATTCATTTTTCTTCTTCTCTCTAGGTCCATGAATGCAGTTTTTGGCTGTATTGCTACTTTGTCATTTTCTTTTCAGATTGCTGAAATTTCACTGTTGGATTATGACTCTAGTCCAATTCTTAGACAGGGATATGAGGTGTCAGTAAAGGAGCTTGACAGTCTCTTGTCTCTTCTTGCTGAGAAGAAAAGAACGTTGAAGCAACAAGAAGCTGAAACAAATATGCAAATTATGCTTGATTTCCTGCATTGTCTGAGAAATCAAAAACTTGGAGAGCTCAATGAGGTACCAAACTTGCTCCATTCATTTCTATTTTGAATTTATTGTTGAGTTCTTTGATAGTTGACATTTTTTTTTCTACGGAAGTGAGATGCTCATTTGTTGCACGAAGGAGACTTTGGGTTGCGGGGTGGGAGGCCACTTTCATCTCTTCTTGTCGCACAGCTTTTGTTTGACTTCTTATCATGCTATGCCATTGCAATTCGATAGAGATTCATAATACATTCGCTAACTCTAACGCTTCATGCTAACAAATTAATGATTGTCTATTTGTCATGTCATCTTTTACAGTTACAAACTGACCTCCAGTACATTAAGGAGGATATAAATTCTGTAGAGAGACGTAGAATAGAATTATACCGGTCCAGAGATAGATATTTAACAAACGTAAGGATGCTTGGTGATGATCCTCATGCAAAATTATCATGGCCCTCTTTGATTGAAAAACGTGGTGGTGGTGTGCTACCTTGTTTTCCTGGTCCACAGAGCCAGTGCCACATGGGTTCCAGTACTTCACATAACTGGAAAGCTGATGAGAAAACCCCTTCAGGCTCTCAGATAATCCAGATAAAGGATGCTAATAGTGACTTGGATTCACAGCAGCTAACTCAATCAGGACTTGTTGTAGCAAGAAAGAAGCGAGTCCATGCACAGGTTACTTATCTAATCAGATTGTCTATTTTTACTTGCAATTTTGTACAAGTCTCATTTAGCATGCTGGAAAGAAAACTCTAGTTTCTCGATCTCTTTTTACTTCTCTCCATTCATGGCACAGTTCAATGACCTTCAAGACTGTTATATGCAAAGGCGACGGTCCTCGACAAGACAATCCCAAAAAAAGGATGAAAGAGACAGAAGAGAAGGTTACAGCACAGGGCTTGAAGATTTTCAGACTGTGCTCTCAACCTTTACACGATACAGGTTCTTTTTCTTTTCCTTTACATATATACTGTGTTGTCTCCTCATATTTTGTGTAGAACTCATCATCTTGAGAAATGCCTTCTTTTTCAGACAACTAATTTATTGTTCCCTCGTGCTTGATTTCCTATAGTCGGTTGCGGGTTGTTGCAGAACTTAGGCATGGAGATCTTTTTCACTCTGCCAATATTGTTTCAAGGTAAATGTTATTTTTACATTCAGTTCTACACTAGTTTTTCTTGGTGACAAAGTGCAACTTTGGTTTATGAGCTCAATGTACTGAACCTTGCTGACCATGTCCCTGTGTCATGTGAGTTTCTGGCCAAAGAAGTGTAACAGAGTTAACTTGCAGCATTGGTGAAATTGCACCACCACATCCCTTTTGTATTGGTGATAGATCTAACTAAAATCCAACTGATTGTGTGAGAAAATCATTCATTAGAAAATTTTTCTACTATCACTTCTGGTCACATTTTTTTCTTTTTTATCTGCTTGTTTTGGATAATTTCTTAATTCAATGTGGATAAATGGCTCCTTGCTCATGGCGCTGCTTGACATATTGGTAGCGTGTTAACTGATCATCAGGCCAACTGTGCCATAGACGTTCAATCTATGATGGCAGAGTCACAATATCGCTTTGATACATCCTTTTGTTGTACTTTCAAATACATAGCTGCTGGGAGACGCTCCTGTTTTTTCCCTTTGTATAATTTCTTGAGTTGGCTGCCCTAATTTGTTGTTTTAGACTCACACTTCCTAATCTGTGCCGTCATTCACTTTGGAACTGCTAATAAGTTTCCTGAGGGAGTTTGAGGGGGTTGCTGTGATCACATATTGTGCAGTAGTTGAAACTTCCTGCACTATATTCTCTTGCTACTGGTGATCGTGTGTTTCTGTGATGCCTGACAGCTGCCCTTTTTTTTTCATTTTTTTGGGGGATTTTGTCTATCCCCTTTTTTGCAGTATAGAATTTGATCGTGATGATGAACTCTTTGCTACAGCTGGAGTTTCACGGCGTATCAAAGTGTTCGAATTTTCATCGGTAAGGTTTAGCAGCTTTTGAGTTTTGGTATGGAAGTTTATGAATTTTTTGTATGTGGTTCTCGTTCTAAATTGGAGATTGGGATTGCATTCTTGAATTGCAAAGCTTTCTGAGATTTGTGTAGTGTTTCATATTGAGGTTGGGTTGCTCTGCATACCTGGTGTAATCATTAAAATTTGGTCTTACAATTGTGCTATTTTGTTCTTACAATTGTGTTATTTCTTACTTCTTCAAGTAATAATTTCTATGAATACATAAACATCTCCTTTTACTGTCCATTATATATTGTCAAGTGCTTATTTTATCTTTGTATTTTTAGGATTTCATGCTTTTCTGTATTGACTAAAGTTCTTTACTGAGCAAGTTCATCATGGATGATCACATTGTCATATTCCTAAACTGTTCTGTTATGAAGTTGATGACAACATTCTAAGATCACTTCCCAAGCTTGTAGCGATTTCCTCTTTGTAGGTGGTGAATGAACCAGCAGATGTCCCATGTCCTATTGCAGAAATGTCCACTCGTTCCAAGCTCAGTTGTCTCAGCTGGAACAAGTACACAAAAAATCACATAGCCAGTAGTGATTATGAGGGTATAGTGACTGTTTGGGATGTGACCACCCATCAGGTAGTTTTGGTGTTGAATTTTGCTTTTGCTTTTTCCCTAATTTCATTTGACTTAAGATTTGAAACTATTTCTGCTCAGAGTGTGATGGAGTATGAGGAGCATGAAAAACGAGCATGGAGTGTTGATTTTTCACGTACTGAACCCTCCATGCTTGTATCCGGGAGTGATGACTGCAAGGTACTTGTTAAGTATGTGGACGCCAGTATATTGCTATGTGTTTCTTTGTGTGACAAAATGGCTTTGCTGTAGGCAAATGCCTGTTCGTATATGTCTTAGTTTGGCACAGGGCTGGAGGCCTATATTTAGATTCTCTTCATATGGCTGGATATCGGTAATATCAACAATATCATACATTGTAAATTATAAATGGTGGAAACTTCCGCCCATGGATAGTTACTTTTGAGTTATTGAGTCCTTGTCAGGTTGTAGGTAAAATTTGCTGCCTGTGTTTCTTTTGTGTCCGCATCCATCTTAAGATAATGGACTGAGGGGTTTCTGTTAACTTCTGGAAGCCTTTGAACCTACTTTGACAGAAATATTGACTAATCTTAGCCTTTAATCCAAGCTTTCTCGGGGAAAAACTTGCTCATAGACAACCCAGGCTATTCAAGAAGGTTGAAACTTTGTGGTTTGTCTGAATCTGGGTCACACATGGTGATTAGGTTAACATGAAATAGCATATTTGTCCTTATGATGGTTAAAATTCTGCGCATTTTGAATAAGGAAATATCTTATTCCCATAATTTGATAGGTCTAGATTTAAATCCAGTTCAAATTTAACATAGCTCTCGACTCTTGAGTGGTCTTATCTGAAATTTTCAACCATATATTTCAGAAGCAGTACCTCAAAGTTGTTCATATTAGCATGTGCTGACCAAAATATGGATAAACTTCATGCATTCACCATTTCTGTACTTTATCTGACAGACTGACACTAATCTCATCTATATTTGATTTCTCTTGGGTAGCTCTTCTACTCCGTGCTTTTATATGACTGTAGTAATTCTTCAATAACTTTTACAGTTGGCTGGCTTTTTAATGTGTGAGATTGGGTTTATTAAAGCAACAGCTCTATGGTTTCTGCAAGTTGCTCTTTCATGGTCTCTTCAATTCAAATAACATCTTGTTGTTCAAATGATGTTTTATCATTTATTCACTTTCAAGAATTGAAGTATGTGTTTTTTTTGTAAATTGGCAAATCCCAAATTGTAAAGATCTTTTATTGAAATGAAAGTACGAAAGAAAACTAACGATTTTCTTTTATGTTCTCTGACCAATAATCGGTAACTTGTCGAATGTCCAACAGGTCAAAATTTGGTGCACGAATCAAGAAGCCAGTGTTCTTAACATTGACATGAAAGCTAACATATGTTCGGTCAAGTACAATCCTGGATCTGGCATCCACATAGTAGTAAGTCCCTGTGTCTTTTGGTCATGTTCAGTGACTACTACCCTGACTAGGCATATAAAGTCCATGTAATACATCTTGTAGGTGGGCTCAGCTGACCATCACATCCATTATTATGACTTGAGAAATACAAGTCAACCAGTGCATATTTTCGGTGGACACAGGAAAGCTGTTTCATATGTCAAATTTTTGTCCAACAGTGAACTAGCTTCTGCATCTACTGACAGCACATTACGCTTGTGGGATGTTAAGGAAAATATCCCAGTAAGTTGATATTCTTATAATTCTGATTACCTCATAAAACAAGATTGCTATGATTGTTCCTCATGGTAAATCGTGCAGTTAAATTGCAGATAACTGAATGTTGAAAATCCAATATTCTCTTTCAAGTTGCCTCATTTTGATGAAGTCAAAAGTTATTCCGTAACCTTTTTCCTGTAGTGTGGATTTATATCGTCCTTGTCCACTGTTGCTTCCTGATGGTTTCTTTTAAGAGGTTATTTGGCTAATCAAAGAGTTCATCTGTTATAATTTTGCCCTAGTTTTTCCAAGTTATAGTATTTCAAGCTCGGATTTCTCCAGCTCCTATGCTGGTTCATTGGTAGGTTTTCTCCAGGAATTCGGGTGTTAACCCATTCTCGGTGTGCTAAAATTGTTTCTTGTTTTAGGTCTTCCTCTTTTATACGGGTACAGGTTCATCCTGTCTATTTGCTCACCTGTAATAATTTATACTCTTCAAGGTTTAGATTGCATAGCATACGAGTCATGTATCGTCCATGCGCATACTCTCTTCATTTTAGACGGTGCTAGAAAGGCACCTGTGTTGTGAGTTTGCATGATACAGCTAAACCAAACCTTAGCCCTATAAAAGTGCAGGCAAATTGTCCGAAGGGTTGGAGTCTTTTTAAAGAGGTGCTATTTCAAATTGTTACTGCTACAGATGACCATCCAACTAGCCGGATCGCCGCATTACCTGTATAAATGAAAAACAAGACTCTTTTGTCTAAGAAAACGATATCTGAGCGCGTAAACTTCCTCAACATATGCAGAAGCTAGTTGCATCTAAACTCTAGTATGCCAATTTCTAACAGTTTTATCAACTTTTGTGAACTTCATCAATTTCTGTCATTAAAATGGTGTTTGACAGTATGTTTTGGTTTTGTTAGCTACAAGTGTAGTGGTTCTTGTCTTAATGGCCTTTAATCATGCGATTTTCATAAAATCCTGACTTGGATGAGTGCAAGGCTGGACGTATGCTAACTACTATGAGAAACCATGCTGGATCGCAATTTTTTTTTTTTTTTTTTTTTGGGTAACCGTACTGGATAGCAATTTTGATGGCTTGGCTTGTAAAGTTTTTCTGTAAGCCTAAATTGACTCCTTAGTTGTAAATTTTGCTTGGAAGTTTAAATTTACCTTTGTGTTGCTGCTCTTATCTTTCAGCTGCGGACTTTTAAAGGGCACACAAATGAAAAGAATTTTGTGGGTCTTGCCGTGAACAGCGAATACATTGCTTGTGGTAGTGAAACAAACGAAGTCTTTGTCTATCATAAGGTACCTTTAAGTTTGTATATTAGCTGGAGCTTGTCTGTAATCATGATACATCTAGTTTGAAAGAATTTTGGGGTGCCCTAGTTTGACATTGCTGTTAAACCT
The DNA here is from genome assembly GCF_036785885.1 of Coffea arabica. Taxonomy (NCBI): domain Eukaryota; kingdom Viridiplantae; phylum Streptophyta; class Magnoliopsida; order Gentianales; family Rubiaceae; genus Coffea; species Coffea arabica. Next base: position 42,423,372 of record NC_092326.1, on the reverse strand, counting down.
GTAGGCTATTTCAAAACCAGCTGCTTGGCATAAATTCGGTTCAGATGTACAGGATGCGGATGAAGATGCAGGATCTTACTTCATTAGTGCCGTGTGTTGGAAAAGTGACAGCCCGACAATGTTGACCGCCAATAGTCAAGGGACTATAAAAGTGCTTCTATTGGCTGAATAACTTCTAGAACGATAGTGATGAAAGATGAGAAATTTGTCTGCGTTAAGTTTCTTGCTATAAGAGAAGACTATTATATCGTAAAACTGGACTGATTCTCATACTGCAAAATTAAAAAAGGATGTGACTCAGGACCTTTGGTTCTCTTTTTAAGCCTGCTTTGGTTGTGAATTCTAAATTCGCTGGCTTGAAGGACATAAGAAGATGGCTAAATGTCAAAGCGATAATTTGTGTAATTCACATGTGCTTTTCTACTTTCTAATAATAGCTCACACGCATGTGAACCAAATTCCGAAGACTATGGGCATACATTCTACTTCTAAGGATGCCAATTGGCCCAATCACTTTTAAACACACTCATTTCCCATGGTTTTATTTTATTTTTTAACTATTGAAGCATCACCAATGCGGACCTCAAAGGATGCCGGCTTTTAGGGTTCCCTCGAGATTTAGGTTTGTAAAAATTGATTCAAGCTCTTTGGGCTTTGAAAGAAAGAAACATCGCCTCTGAGGGGTTGGGTTCCAGTTGGGCTTAGCAGCAGCCCCCCGTTGTGGAGGTTTGGGGTGTCATCCCCTTTGATGTATCCCACATCGGGGTTGGGGGGGTTTGGGTTGGTAGTTATAAGTCTCCTGTGGGACCTCAAAGGATACCGATTTTTGGGGTTCTCTCGGGGTTTAGATTTGTAAAAATTGATTCAAGCTTTTTGGGCTTTGAAAGAAAAAAAAAAAAAAAAGCATCACCAATGCTAAAAAAAAAATCATCATAGTTGAAATTAGCATAGTTATTTTTTTTCGTTCTTATGTTCTACAATACTTAAAGTTACAATTGCTTGGTGAATTTTTTTTTAAAATTTCGTGCCCTTAATTTACAAGAGCAGTAGTGGAATTCATCACCCTTGAGATTATCACTCACTCTTTTTGCAATCAATTAACATGTAAGTTCGCATTTTATCCTTCACTTTTTACATTTAGTAACTGTCGAGATACTTTTAATGTTCTATTATCATCTATTTTACCCATTTCCCATCATACAACCGGATTCGTTGTAACATAAGAGGCTGAATCCGAACGATAATCTTCCATACTTTCTCCAAATTGAAATTTGAAACAAGCAAATGAATATAATCGGATCCCGGCTATGATAAGATAACTAATATTACTGCTGCAATATGCTGCTGAGTCGCAAGTGGTAAGTGAAACGGACCAAACAATTCCTTAAAATAAAAAAAAATAAAAAAAAATAAAAAAAAAAAAAGAAGGCACCAAACAATGCGTCACGTTGTCTAATGTCTTCCACCGAATAGCAAATTCTTCTCTGCACTTTGACCAAAAACAAAGAACGAAAAAAGGAATGCTTCAAAAAAAAAAAAAAAGAACGAAAATAGGGGGGGGGGGAAAAAATGGGACGCTATTTATACTTGCATTTCCTTTATTGTCCCCCGTCTCTTCACCCTTCCCTGCTGTGGAGTGGGGGAAAACCTCTGATGGGTCGTTGGAGGCATTAAGATTGGAGTTCAATTCTTCCTTCTGATTCCCAAATCCATAAATTCCAGAATATTCTGACCATTATATTAGTCGAAACAATAACAACTGAATATTCATGATGAATATTTTTTGACTGGAAAAAAAAAAGAGACCATATTCACTGACTTTGGCGCGAAAAGCTATGAGAATTGAAGGGCCCTATGATTACGATAACACACCGATGTGCCAAAACGCGATCGGAGCTACAAAACTGCAGCCTTTCCCCGCCGCCGAAGCAGATAACTCGCCGCAGGAGAAGAATTCTTTCGACAGCCCCGGGGAAGAGCTTCTCGCGCCGCCACTGAATTTTTCTATGGTTGATTATGGTGTTTTCCGGTCCGGTTTTCCAGAGCCTGCTAACTTCTCCTTCTTGCGAACCCTAGGCCTCCGTTCAATTATGTCGGTCCGATATTTATGATCAATAATTCTGCTTTAGTCTTTTCCTCTTTTTGGCTCGTTTAACAAAGTTGATTTTTTTTTTAATTTTATTTTATTGGCGGTGCTTGTAGATACTTGTGTCCAGAGCCGTATCCTGTGGCGAATGCGGAGTTTCTGAAAGCCAACGGAATTCGGCTTTTTCAGTTCGGCATTGAAGGATCAAAGGTTTTTATTCTTTTTTGGTGTGTGTGTCTGTGTCTGTGAGCGCGCGTATGCATGTGCTGGTAGTGTAAATTAGCGCTTTTACTGGAAGTTGATGTACGTTTTTGAGTTAATTTGCTGGTCGTTCGGATTGGGAGAAAGAAAGGATGCTAGAGGCTAGGTATTGGAGGCTACACTGATGAAGGTGCTATCAATTAGATTCCTGAGGAAGGAAAAATCTCTAAATTTTAGGTGCTCAACTTGTTTGTTTAAAAGGAAAAAAAGGCTATATTATGTTTCAGTTTTTCTCTTTAATTCATTCAAGACAGTTTTAGGAGTAATACGGTGGTTTGAGAGATACTACAGCCATATAAATTTGATAGAGCTGCAAAACACTTTTGTGCAACATTTAGTACACTTGCAACTCCATCCGGTGCTATTGAGAGGTTGGGAAGGTATTTTAAAAATCTTTGGTTAATTATTTATTTCAGTGATCACATATTCATCATCTTTCAGAGGAGCTAGTGCTGAATTATGGTCGTGTTTTTAGAGGAGCTAAAGAAATTTTGATAATGCTTTGACAGACGAGTTAACTTCTTGATCTACTTAAAAGTTTGGGTTCTATAAAGCTACCTTAACATCATCTAATGGTTCATCTCTTCTCATTGTCTTGGTGATATGAAACGACAATTTCCTTCAAAATCAGCAGGGTAAATTGCTTGAATTTCGCAAATCACTCATTGTACGTTAAGACCCAGGTATGTACACATGCCTCTCTTGTAGAAGTTGTAGAGCAATGAGAGAGGCATTTTTCTCAAGGTATTACTTTAGAAGGTTAGACTGTAGGCATACGTATGTCTACCCGTGTCTCCCTCTTTCCTCCGGTGGAGACTAACAGCAATTGCCTTATGATGTACAAGACCCAATCATGTTATTCACTTAAGATTTACATAGTCCGTCACATATAGGGTTCTACTCTTCCAGAATATCATGGTTTACTATTAACTTTATCTAATTTAATATAGGAGGAAAAGTCAGCAAGATTATATATATATATTTTGTCAAGTTGGTTGTCTGCTGTACGCCAAAAGATTTGCGATCTTTTCTATGATTTACTGGTACCAAACCAAGATGAATGCTTTCTATAGTTACCTGGCTTGTATAGATGTTAGCCTGTATACTGAAGTTGGCTTGCATAAACTTCCATCAGTATAGGTGACTGGAACCAGAGTATTCCATTAGCACGGGTTTGACAAAATAATACTTGTTTATGACTCGTAAAAATCTGTTGGAAAGTTCTGGAGTGCATCCTTGTCCAGATGATTTGGACTGAATTATATCATTGACTTACAAAAGCTAATATCAAATGAAATATAAGTTGCTAATGTGATATACAAAGCAATGGGATTTGGAGAGGTCAGCATCAAGTCACAGATAGGTTTCCAAAGCTTTAACATGTTGTCTGCTGTTAAGTAGGAACTCTTGAGGGTTCTTATACAGTGACATCTTTCTCCACGGTGCATACAGAGGCTTGTTTTAAAGCTTTAACAATACTTTGCACAGGAACCATTTGTAAACATCCCTGAGGATTCGATTCGTGAAGCATTGGAAATTGTCTTAGGTACACAAAATCAGCGCTCAATTCTCTCGTAGGACAGGCGTTTGTGTCTTTGCACTATCATATACTAACTTTTGTTTTGAACGTTCACCGTTTAGATGAAAAGAACCGGCCCCTCCTAATGCATTGCAAACGTGGGAAGGTATTTCTTTTACCTTTTGCTTTCCTCCTATAAGAGTTCATTTTTCTAATGCTGTTTTAATTATTTGTGCAGCACCGAACTGGATGTCTTGTTGGATGCTTGAGAAAGCTTCAAAGATGGTGCTTAACTTCTATTTTTGACGAGTACCAGAGGTTTGCTGCTGACAAAGCCAGAGTTTCAGACCAGAGATTCATTGAATTATTCGAAATCTCCAGCTTGAAGGAATCATGCGTACCTGTTTCAAGTTCTAAGGGTCAATAATTAGTGGAAAAATGCCCTTCAGAAACGCATTGTTGCTTGAATTCCTTCTCCGTTGAGTGCAGGAAATATTTTGCCTCATTTCACGCATTAGTACATTTTGCCTGGACTCATCTTTATTTTAAGTGCAAGCCAAAAAATTTGAAGTTCCTCACCCTTCTTAAAGGGGGCCGGTCATCTTTATTTCACTCATTGCATAGGTGTTTCCTTCCGTTTGTATTATCTTGAAGCTTTCTTTATCTGTCAGAAATGGGAACATGAAGATGACGCGAATCAATATGCAATTTTAGTTACGAACATAGAATAGCAGCTTTAGAAAACAGTTTCAATTTTCCACATATTGACCTGTCTCCATTTCGTCACCATTCTGATGTACATACAGGAAATCAAACTTTTCGAAAATCAGTCATACATACAGGCAATCAAGCTTTTCGAATATCAGTCACTCAGAAGGGAGAGGAGAGCATCCCTGCCGATATCCGCCCTTGTCTTCTGAGGCATTATAATGTACGAAAATTTGAATTTATATTCAGTTACCAGACATGCCAGTGAATTGAACATCGAGTTTTTCACCTTTTCTCATTGCCTAGTAACATTAGCCTGAAATGAAGTTTTGACGCTAGCAGTGTCTGATGATTAGACGCCAATTCTCATCATGTTGCGCGAATTAGAGCCCCGATTAGGTAAGTTGGGCTGTTATATCCCTTCACAACTCTGGCAGCACATTGACGTCAGTTACAATCTACATTAATATGAAACAAGTTTTTCATATATAATGTTAAAGTAATACACAAATAAAAACAACTCCAAAAACATTCAATATATCAAAAATAATTCCAAATATAAAAAAAATTAAAAAATAAAATCTACGCTGTCTCATTCTTCCACCCACCATCTTCCTCCTCATTCCTCTCCCACCCTCTTCCTTCTCCCTCTCTTTTCTCCTCCCCTCTTCCCTTCCCTTCCCTTCCCTTCCCTTCCCCGCCATAAAAAAATAAACAAAGTCTATCCAAACCAAAAAAAATCAATAAAGCCTTTCTCAACCCAGTGCCACGTTTATTTTGTAAAGTCTCATTTTCAACTAGAATTCCTTATTCTATACATTTCCAATCATCACTTCAACCTAGTAACATGAGAATATCTACTCGCAAGTTTTTCATCTAAACTCCCCTTAAATGGTGCCCAATGCAGTAAAATGCAAGACACAAATCACATTGGCTAGCCATTTGACAAGGAGCCTGCATTGTCAAGCTCTTAAACTGTACCAATCCAAAGGGAATTTTTTTCCCTAGACGCATCCAGGTCAGTGGTCACACCTTCAACCACACTAAGTGTGCATAATTGGGTTCTGAGTACCCAGAGTTTACTTGTTAAGAATTTTTTTGATGGTGAGACAATTCAAAAACTACACGATAAATGACCTTCCTAATTAAAGATACCAGAAGGTTTACTTTGTTTTAGGGCTGTACCTTTAGGTCTCCACTGAGGTGATGGCAATGGAGTGTCGCCACCATAGACTCTTACCCTACAATCTGGAAATCTAAAACTACACAACATATGTAGAACAAACAAGCCAATTACACAATACATTAATAGCAGAAAACAACAAAAGGCAGTTAAAATCAAAATCCTGAGACCCTCGAGAGCAGGTAAAACCATCAACAAGAGAGTGCATCAGACATCCTTTACAAACAAAACATCCGCATAGGATTTTCACCCAATAGGTTCAAACTGAAGAAAGAGATCTTATCTAATGCATAGGTTCAAACTGAAGAAAGAGATCTTATCTAATGCATAGGTTCAAACTGAAGAAAGAGATCTTATCTAATGCATCACCCGCACCTCTTCAGCATATATACAAACACACAAATATGCACAAACAAGCAAATATGGGCTTATAGAAAGAATTATATGAGCAAATGCACTTAAATTGGAAAAGGAAAACAAAAAAAGCAACCTCAGAAATTAGAATGAAATGTGAACGAGCAACAATCGAATCGTCAATCTGAAGATATGACGACTGAAACGATATCTCGCTAGCATTATTGTACCTGCTGCTCTTCTCAATGACGAGGCACGCTTTCAAATTTTGCCTCTCACATTTTCTTATTTCACGAGCACAGGATTCTCAAAGTTATATATACTGATTTGAAAGAGAAATCATGCGGTAAATCTCATCATCAGGAACAAAAACAAAATGAAAAGTAGAACAAAAAACTCAAAAAAAAAAATTTTTTTTTTTAAAAAAAGAAGGCATAAAATTGATTCCAGCAATCAAGGTTACAGCTCAGTCTTATAGTGAGCGAGGCAAAATAATGAAGATCGAGTTTGCGACGGAAAACAGCTGCGGTAGAAGTTGGGGTTATATAGCGGCATCCCCGCATGATAAGCCCACAAACCCTAACATGGAGTGCAATTACCAGATTGGCCTTATCATAAGTGTAGGGCATTTTTTTTTTTAACCCCTCCCTGAAGTCCAAAGCCGCAAATAAAAGAATCTTCAATCTTCATTCATCCATCACGTAAGATAATGCGGTTGATTATTCCGGCACCGGAACTCTTCCACAAGAGAAATGTTTTGAATAATGTACTTATTCAATAGTTCATGTAACATGAAATGTTTTTGTTCTCACACGTTAGCAAATTTGTTGTGAAGCTTGGATTGTGTTTGTATTGCAGTTTTTTTCTTTTATCAAAAAATTTTTATATTTTCTGTGAATACATTTTATAATTATTTTTTAATCTTATATGCATTGTACCGCTACGGTAAATAACAAAACGCAAACGGGACCGGCTTTGTTTGGATTGTGAATTATAAAAGATATTTTTACTGTAGCACTTATTGTGATGTGATGTATGTGAGATAAAAAGATAATTGAAAAGATAAAAAGGTGTGTTGAAAATTGTAATGATGATGTAAGCAAATATATTTTGACAAACAAACCACAATCCAAACAAAGCCTTTCTGTAGTGTAACTCAGGATGAATGTGCCTGATGATATAATAGGACAGTTGCTTTTCTTTTTAATTAATCTTGTATTATCCCGCTATTAACATAACATGATTGTTGTTTGACACAACAAAAAATAAAATAAATAGGAAATAAAGACTCATAATCTTATATACAAACTACTAATGCTTGTTTAATTGTTCGATTCTACATTTTCACCACCAAAGATTTCCTCAAATATACCAATAATGATTTTGAATCGCTTGGCAAATTAGATGCACAAGTGAAAGCATTTATTTGGTTTATATATATAGGTTCTTTGTGTCGCCAATTTTTTGTTTTTACTTCTATTACAAATAAGAAGAAATGTACATAAAGAAGAAGAAGAAATGTAGGTCTAGTTATAAGAACAAGGCTATATACGATATTTCGTAGTCATAACAAAATATCAATTTCAAACAATATTCTAATAGAAATTTCTTTAGTTCAAAGAATTCACGTTGAAATTAGCATGATTTGCAAAATTAATTTTTAAATATTATTCAAATTACATCATAAATGTAATTTTTAATCATCATTTTATCTCGTATAAATCGTATCACACAAAATGCTTGAAGTATTGTTCCCAATAATCTTCTAATTAAAAACGCCTTTTTGCCATATTTGGTATGAATTCATACCCAAATATACTTATTTCAACGGTCTCATGCATACTATACATGTAATAATAATAATGAAAACCTTTATCTCCTGATCCTTAAAAAAAAAAAAAAAAAAAACCCTTTACCTCCTGATTAGTTTAATAGCTCCTGATTATTTGGATAGGATTATTGTCTACTTGCCACTCTTTCATTTTGATGCGAAAAAGTGAAAAACTCCATAAATCGCGTATGGAGAGAGGGTCTATCTGCTTCGCACGATTAAGGTACTCTAAGTTATCCAGTGATGAACGGTCGATCAAGTGCCAAGTGTCGAGAATACATATAACCAAGTCTTCAGCACAACCAGAAGATTGAACCCACGGAGGCGGAGGGCATTCAGTTTAATAGGTTGATTTTCTCCTATCTAGGGTTTCCAAAAACCCCATCTTTCATCGGTCGACTTTGCTCAATCATGCATTTCATCAAAAACCATCTTCTCTAGTCCAGCATTTCTTCATTACAGCTTCTGGGTTCTTCACATTTCAATCCCCAGACACAACTTTTTTGCTCTTTGCTGAAAAGGCGTGAACTTCAGTTCTTGTAAGTATCCCCTTCTGGCTTATTATTGGGTTTCTCTCCTCCCTTTATTTTTCCTCAATTCTTAGAAAAAGATATTAATTTATACCTCTAGCTTGCCAGTAAAGGTCAAAGATTGGTACTTTTTGCACTATCTAGATTGAAGTTTGAGTTTTCAGAAGGTCGTGATATAATTTATGGGGAAATCTGGGGGTAGGAAAAAGAAGGGTGCAATTAGCCAAAACCAAAACCAAGCTTCTGCAGGGGAAAATAATCATGCACCTGTTATTAATGGTGGTGTTGATTTGGACTCTTCAGTTTTCTTGAGAAGAGCCCACGAGCTTAAAGAAGAGGGAAATAAAAGATTTCAGGTCAAGGATTATGCAGGGGCTCTTCAACAGTATGATATTGCCCTTAAACTGATCCCGAAAACGCACCCAGAAAGAGCTGTTTTTCATAGCAATAGAGCTGCTTGTTTAATGCAAATGAAGCCCATAGATTATGATAGCGTGATTTCGGAATGTACTCTGGCACTTCAGGTTCAGCCTGGATTTGTTCGGGCCCTTTTGCGGAGGGCTCGTGCTTTTGAGGCAGTAGGGAAGCATGAAATGGCGATGCAAGATGTGCAAGTGTTATTGAGTGCTGACCCGAATCACAGGGATGCACTGGAGATTGTGGGGAGATTGAGGATGGCGCTTGGCCCACGCCAGGAGGCCCAACAGGACCTCCAGAGTCGCCCATCGCCTGCTGCCCTGGGTGCTTCTGCTGTCCGGGGAGCTCCGATTGGTGGCCTTGGACCTTGTTTGCCAGCTCGACCAGTATCAAAGAAGGCAGCAACTCCAGCTGTGGGATCAGCTTTATCAGCTAATAATAAGCCAGATAAGTGTTGTCCAGCTTTGCCAACTGAAAATTTTCCAGAAGCCAAATCTCAATTACCAAACGTTGTTTTAAAGCCTTCACAGGGTTCTTCCAAACCGAGTGCCATTTCAGTTAAGGAGAGTAAGGAACATGGATCATCTTCATCATTGCCAGTTTCAACACATGCGCAATCTGTTGAGGTTGTAACTCGATGGAGACCATTGAAGCTTGTTTATGATCACGACATTAGACTTGCTCAAATGCCTGTGAGTTGCAATTTTAAGGTGTTAAGGGATATCGTAGGCAAACGGCTCCCAATGTCAAAGTCTGTTCTGATTAAGTATAAAGATAATGACGGTGATTTAGTTACAATTACATGCACGGCTGAGCTTCGATTGGCTGAGTCCTGTGTTGACCGGCTTAGTCCGAAAGACCCTGATAGTGATAAACAAGATTCAGCTGGGACGTTGAGGTTGCATATTGTAGAGGTGAGTCCTGAACATGAGCCACCTTTATTGGAAGAGGAAGAAGAGAAACCTGCCGAGACTGAGGCAACTAAAGAAGATGAGAATGCATCTAACTCTTCACTAGGTGAGTCTGTTGTGGAACCTGTGGACAATGAAGTTGTTAAGACAGAAAAGCCAGCTCCAAAGGAGAAAACTGGAATATCAGAAGATCCTGAGTGCAAGGAAGTGGAGATGGATGACTGGTTATTTGAGTTTGCACAGTTGTTCCGAAGCCATGTCGGTATTGACCCAGATGCTCACATTGATCTTCATGAGCTTGGGATGGAGCTATGCTCTGAAGCTCTGGAGGAGACAGTGACAAGTGAAGAAGCTCAAACCCTTTTTGATAAGGCTGCTTTAAAGTTTCAGGAAGTAGCTGCTCTAGCTTTCTTTAACTGGGGAAATGTACACATGTGTGCAGCAAGGAAGCGGATTCCTATAGATGACTCAGCTTCAAAGGACTTGATGGCCTCACAACTTCAAGCTGCTTATGACTGGGTCAAGGAAAAGTATTCGTTGGCCAGAGAGAAGTATGAGGAGGCACTTTCTGTCAAACCAGACTTTTATGAAGGTCTCTTGGCACTTGGGCAGCAGCAATTTGAAATGGCAAAGCTCCATTGGTCCTTTGTTGTGGCAAAGAAAGAAGACCTATCAAAGTGGGATCCTACGGAGACCCTACAACTTTTTGACAGTGCAGAAGAAAAAATGAAAGTAGCTACTCAAATGTGGGAGAAGTTGGAAGAGCATAGAGCAAATGAACTGAAGGATCCTGGAGCAGCAAGTAAGAAGGAAGAACTGTTGAAAAGACGGAAGAAGCCAGGAAGTGGAGTAGAAAATGAGGGCTCATCTGCTGGCAGTCAGGGGGCACTTTCAGCTGATGAAGCAGCAGAACAAGCTGCTGTGATGAGATCTCAAATACATCTATTCTGGGGTAATATGCTTTTTGAACGATCCCAAGTTGAATTTAAATTGAATTTGACTGGTTGGAAGAAGAATTTGGACACTGCAATCGAGAGATTCAAGCTTGCTGGAGCCTCTGAAACAGACATTGCAACAGTTCTGAAGAATCATTGCTCCAATGAAGAAGCTAGTGAGGGACAAGAGAAAAGAATTGAGAATGTAAGCATGGCTCTTTCTAGTAAGATGGAGGATCCAAATGAGGTAACTCAAACTTCAAGGGAGTAATTTGTTTGGAGTGCATGAGATTTCTTATAGCTTCAGCCAAATACCTTACCATTTTCCTCATCCTCAAGTTTCATTGGGTAAGAGATTGTCCGTCTCTTTTGCAGAAGGGTTAAGGTTTTTCACTCGCATTTTTAAGACAGAATGGGCATCAACATTCTTGATACATGTTCTTAATCGAACAGTTTTGTTTCTTGGGGTATGCTAATAATTTTGAATTTTCGACTGATGCTAATGTTATAGTGCTAAGGAGTCTTCATTGCTTAGGATCTAAATTATGGCTTCAGGCTGCAATAGTTATATTCCACACTTGACTCATGGATTTTATTTTTTATTCCCAATCCGTGTAGTGAACTTTTATGAAATGAGATGATGTCCTTTCCTGCACTATTAGTGTGAATTCTCCCTTTCTTGTTTTTATCCTCTTAAATTTCAGCTGTTGCTTAAACTTTTGAGTGCAGGAATTTTGATATGAATTTTGTATCCTCTTAAATGAGATGATGTTGCTTAAACTCTTGTTTTTATCCTCTTAAATGGAACTTATCTCTTTTGAAGTTGGCTCACACTAATGGCTAAAATAAATCAGAATTTTGTGTCAAGCACGATTTATAGTCTGAACTAGGATTTTTCACCTTGGGCTCTTCGGTTGGAACAGGATATCTTGCTGACTTTCTACCCTTATCATTTCAAAGAACAAATCTTTAGGGCATTTCGCATACTACCATTATGAGTAATCTGGCTTGTGTGTGTTTTCTGAGTTTTGCAATTTATGAAATAGATATACAATCTGGGTATACATTCAGAGAACAATCTAACTTATTGTCACCTTAATCTGGCAGCTTGACTGAATTTTGGGACTAAGTTGGCAATCAAAAGATGATTATTGAGGTTTGGCCAAGGTGTGTTATTGGTAAATGCCGTGGACACTCCCTGTGCTGCACATACTTGCCATTCACACTCGAAACACAATAACACGTAGGCTTGAATTGCTAGTGGTGTCACGCTGGTTTTTTCTACCCACTGTGGCCTATCAAAGAAAGCATACTCTTTAATATTCACGCGTTGTTCTCAATGAAATTTTAGTAGCATGGTGGTGGTAATTTACTGAGACGGAGATTAGATGAAGTTCAAGGAAGCGGTTGTTTGACAGAATAGAGTGAGCCTGAGAGTGTAAATGTCTTCGTCAGAATATAACAAGGATACCCTCGGTTCTTGTATGTCATCCCCAGTAGATACAGAAGTTATCTGAACCTGTTAGCACATGGATACAGAAGTTGTTTCAACATACATACCAGCCAACTACGTTGATCTTTTGAGACGATAGTAGAATGTTTCCTATCAAACAAAAGCAATAGGTTGTTATTGAAGCCTACAGGACTGAGATATTTGGTTTTTTTAATGCTTTTGGCCTTCAAAATTTCTTTTCTGGGGAGGATGCCTCTTTAATTATTGGTGCATGTACAGTCTTCCTTATGCAGTACAGGGGGTAGTACTTTTTCCCTAGTTGCTTTCACTTTCCTGAAAAAGAAAGGAAAGTTAACATGCTGCTTTTAGTGGAAAATTTTCTATCTATTCGTTTGGTTTGTTCGTTCTTATCTCAGGTTGGGGTGGTGGGGCTTGGAAGTGTCAGTCAGGCTTGCAGTTATACATGGTAGCAAGGTCTTTCCACTTCCCTGATGGGATACCCGGCACGCATGGATGCACATGCATGCTCACGCGACTGTTATCAGAATGACAGCTGAATTTGCTGATCCCACCATTCGCAGTGGGATTTTACATAACAAGGAAGTACCTTTACCTATTTCCTTTCCCTTTCTGAAGAGTTGAGTTCCATTTTTGGAGTAGTGGGGAAGGAAATGCGGATGCTTCTCAGCAAGCTCCGTCGTGAAGATGGAAAATAGCTGTCACCAATATATAGTCGTTTTCTCTAGAAGATCCAGCCTATTTTGTCAATCTAATATACTCGCGGCGCGTTTCATCTCATTCCCTGGTCACGGTGTAGGAATGGTCCAATAACCTCGCACGAAACGCCAAACTGGAATAAGAATTCTGCCCAGGGAAATTTTCTTCTTCTTCTTTGAGAGACCATGGTAGGGTCTCCAGTTTCCAGCATAATTCGTCAATTGAGCCGCAAATGGTTTCTTTTCTGACCCTGTTGTACTGACCAACTGGAGTAATAAATAGTAGTGCTCTATCTCCTATTTGACTATTTTTTTAGGCTGCCCAATCTCTTCTTCAGAAGATCATTGCGGATTTCTCGGAATTGACATGTACTTATGAAAAATTTTTCTTGATGGATGGACTAATTTGCTCGAGGAAAAAGAAAGAAGAACAATAACATCATCGTTTTTATGGGCTGCTAAAGAACGATCGGAAGTCGGTGCGTATCTTTGCGCGACAGGTTAGGCATGGGGTCCAAAGTTATTGGTTGCCATGACAAAACCTCGCCCCCACGCTCTGACGCTAAGAATGCAGCGGTGAACTTGCACAACAATAGTAGTATTGTTGGATAAAGTTTCTACTGACTAGAAACCAAATGGTGCATAATAATGTTGGATAAAGTCAGTCTCTAATCACAGACTCCTTTTTTTTCAAACTTGCTGGCCGATTTGGTTTAAATAACAGTGCTTGCTTTTTACCGCATTCCCTTTCAGATAAGATAACTGGATCAAAGTTTTTGTATCCACTTAGCAATGCTGGTATTGGAAGATTCCTTCTCCATTACATATGACAAAGCCCCAGAAAGGTTACTTTCGGATTGCTTTACACGTTATCATTCACCGCAGACTTCCGCAGAATCATTTATTCAAAGATCCTGGCAAGACTATCTTATCTAACAAACCAGCTCCACATTTAACTAGTCCAATCCAAGCATTAACAAGGGACTAAACCAAACTCACACCACAATACAGACTCAGATCTCAGATATTATTACTATGCTAGGATATGATTACGCAAACGCGCATTATAAGACAGCAGCAGATCAAAGCGTGATCTCAAACAGTTGCGATTGGACCCAAGTTTACGGTGCTTTCCACGGCCTTCATGGCTTCAAACCTGGGCTCTTTAGCTTGGAACTTAAGGCCAGCATAGAGCTTCATGTAGTCTTCGAACACAAACTTGGGATATATCTGCTTGTCCTCTGCCTCTTTCTCAACCAATGCTGGTGCTGGATAGATCACTGCATCACTTCCTGGATTGTAGAATGATGCTAGTGACATTCTGTTCCCATCTGGTTGAGCTATCACCCGGTGCATCACACTCTTGTATTTTCCATTTGTGATTACCTTCAAATATGTTAAATGAGTGATTTAGTGGATAATTAGGAGCTGTAAGGCGACTTCATTTGGGAGGTTCAATTGCAAAGATTTGGGAATTTATTCAAGTACCTCAAGTTGGTCGCCGATGTTGATTACAATGGAGTGGCGCATAGGCGGAACATCCACCCATTCACCATCCTTGAGGAGCTGGAGACCGCTGACCTTGTCATCCTGGAACAGCAGGATGATGCCGCCGGCATCGGTGTGTGCCCGGAGGCCCTTGATCAGTTCTGGACGAGGGCATGGAGGGTAATTGCTGACTTTGGTGCCAAAGGTTGGTCCTTTGGTGCCATAGAAGGCTTTCTTCAGATAGCCTTTCTCTAGGCCAAGGTTCTCGCATAGCAAGTCCAATAGGAGCTCTGCTAGTTTCTCAAGTTGCAACGCAAATTCCTTCATAACCTTTCTGCAATCATTTCAGATTTATCCAGCAATGAAACAAATTAGTAGTTTCTTCCATGATGAAAAGATTAGACTACTGCTCCATTCTTTTATTTATAACTCTTTTTTAATCACTGTAGTAGGTCCTTGATCATTCTTATCTTTGGGTCTTATCTGTATTTTCCTGTGTAAGCATGTGAACGGAGTTGTAGCAGAAAAATAGTTGGGAAGAGTCAGTGGGTCATATGTCGCTTTCAGTAATGTGGTCCTGGGTAGGTAAGAACAGGTGTAGCTAGGTATATATTTTTTTTAACAGTGTCCCAGATTGTGGGAAGATAATCAGAGTCTTCTGGCAGTAATTTAGGAGTGAAAAGAGTTGTCTAATAACCTGTATTCATCATCAAGATCAGGGACTTCTGAGATGTTGGAAACAGGAAGATGGCGCAAGAAGAAGGTACTTTCCCAGTCCAAATCATTGATCTCAGTCTGAACAGCTTCCAGTCCCTTGCTCTCCACCATTTCCTTGAACTTTAGTTCCATACATTTCTTGTAATGCTCCTTTGTTAGCCTCTCCACTGTGTCCATGAACTCATTAGATATCCCATGATTCAACACCTGAAACCCCAAAAAAATTAAAAAAAAAACAGACCAGACAATTAGCAACCACTTCTAACTGATCATTTACCTAGTAAAGTACTGAAAAAGATTGTTGCTTTACGGTAAGAAAACTACTTAGCAAGTTTTTTTTTTTTCGCATGTGTGTGTGTGTGTGTGTGTTCTTCAATCACCTCAAAGAAGCCCCAGCTTTCACAAGCATCTTTTATGACTCCCATAGTGGCAGCCCTCTCTTCACCGTCAAGCTTCTCCATGTCGATTACGGGGAATGTAGCCATCTCTCTTTCTAGTTTGTGTTTGCTTGTGCTTATGCTTCTTTTACAGATGTGTCTCACTCTCTTAGTGCGTGAGAATGCGTGTGTTTGTGCAATAAACTACTGTGTTATGCGTAAATTGAAGAGGGGGTTAGAGGGATATTTATAGGCCTTGAAGGAAGGGGATAAGAAAGAATCGATTGGCTGATTTACCATTACTACTTTGGAAGCAAAATAGCGAGTGAAAGCATCACAACCAAATCTAAGGATACAGTAGTTAGTGGGAACAAAACTCGTGGGGCAAGTATGTGACCACATCCTCTGATGGACCCCTCCAAAGTTTGGCAGAATTTGGAGTAATTAAGCTGGCTGGAGCCTGGAGCCATCTGCCAAGGGAGGGGGGGTTTTTATGGCCTTTTCTGATTTATCCCAGTACTTCACCTCCCTACGCTTTGCCTCTGCTCATTTTGGTGGGGTTGCACCTAATTTGGTGGTCTCTCTCTCATTTCTTTGCTTTCCGACCAAATGGCTAGTTGCTACTTTTCTCTCCATGCACGCCGATTTCTTTATCATGACAAGATGTCTCCATGATACCAGTTCTTGGAAATTAAAGTTAAATAAGTATCTATGAGAAAAACGAGTAATTGGATGACTGCAAATACGTATTTCTTGCACATGTTTGGATTTTTTTAAGGATGTCATCTAATGAAGTTGCTTCTTTCTTACATATAGATTCCATTAACCTTTTCACTTTTCTTTGCAAAGTAGAGGATTTTACGTATGTTCATTGGCAGGTTGGTAGATGGATACCAGCAGCTCTTTTGGTTAAATTTCTTGGAAATTAATGTGGCATCCATGTAAAAGGACGTGGTACCCTACTAGATACGCTTGCAAAAAAATAAATCACTAATCATGATCTAAAGGTTAACCACGAGCTGCAAATAAAAAGCCAGATGATGTCGGTACCCCCGCTAAAAAAAGTTGCAGGTCAGCCGACGTGAGGTGAGTCTATGCTTCAAAACATTTTACAACGTCAACTGGTACTTTTTGATGGTTTAATTAGTCCCACTGTTTTTAAACTCGGATCGAAGAGTGAAGCAGAAAACCTTCCTGTCCCTGGTTCGATCGATTCAATTCCAATTCAAAGGTTTAATAAATTTTTATTTATTTTAGTACTAAAGTTTTTGAATAAAACTAAAATTTTTATTTTAGGAAATAAAAATTGGCTGAGCCTCCTGATTTTTACCCGTCCAATCGGTTCTTGATCGGATTTAACCAATTCAATTGATTATTTGAGTTTTTTCATTGAACCAGACCAAAGATATGGTTAATTTGCAGTTCGATCATCGACTGATATGGCTAATTGATCTGTTCGATCCAATTTTCAAAACACTGATTAGTCCTTTGGACATGCAAATCTCAGGTACTTAAGTTATTTAGAATTTGGCCTGAGCATTACAGATCCTACGTGTGCTCATTTGGCATACTTTTCATGCCAAAATCTCTAACAAGTACTAGCCCATCGTGCATAGAATTAAAATGAACGTAACTAATTTAAGTTGTACATATAGCATTTATATATATATATATATATATATATATATATATATATATATATATATATATATATATATATATATATATATATATATATATATATATATGTATGTATGTAATATAGCATTTATATTATAATAATATTTTTTATATTCCTGAATTCGGTGATTCGGAATTCCTATTTCGATTTCAAATTTATTTTTCATATATATATATATATATATATGTAATATAACATTTATATTATAATAATAATTTTATATTTCTGAATTCTGTGAAATCGGAATTTACCGAATTTCAAATTGAATTCGGAACGAATTTGAATTCGGAGTTGATGAATTCGAAATCGAATTTGGTCGAAGCCAAAATTTCAAAAATTGTCGATTTCAAAGTTTTCGAATTACTGATTTTGTTTCCGGTTCACAGCCCTAGTGTTCAATGTCGAATTGAAGTTGCTAAATGAAGAACGATGCGGACCGACAAGTATTCTCGCCGCGTTATCTTCAAATCAAGCCCTTGCTTGACGCAGCTGCCCTTGAGGCTTCACTTAGGAATAGAATATAATCCACCCCCATTAACATTAATTTAACTCTCTCGTGCTTGACTGAAATCCACTTTTTTTTTTTTCTTATTATTAACTTAAAACTACGGTCCAACTAATATTCACCGATACTCTGACGTATCTCATGAATTGTCCTTTTTGTATTTCAATATATGTAATTATTCCATATGTACAATCATATTGTAAGCGAAAGTACTAATAAATAAATGATGGAATTTAAGAAGCACGAGAAATTTCATATAGGAAGGATTCCCTGTCCAACATTAAACCGAGCTTATTAAACACTGCCAACTAATTATACAAGTTCACCAATGTTTTTTTTTTAGTGTAGTAGAGTGCACTTCAAATGCGCCAAGGCAGAAAAACAATTATGTCATCTTTTTTTTTTTTTCAAGGAAAAAACAATGGGATATGTTATGTACGTGAAATAAAAGGTGTCATTCTTGTCCCAACTAATAATAATATGTTGCGAGCGAGTACAAAGAATTGAAGAAGGAAGGATAATTCCTTCTTGCCGCCTGCCTGCCTGCCTGGCTGAAGGATGGACAAAAATGCACGTGCACTTGCATAAATGCGCAAGGCCATAGTTTAGGTGATCCATTAAATTTGATTGAATGCAGAAATCCAGACGGACAGGATTTACCTGACACAGTGGATAACAATTGGTTAGCACTTGAAGGCATCAGAAATCAGCTGGACCAGTAGGATTTACCTTTGAAAAAGTAACTACCAATAAAGTGGTGACAACTGACTAAAAAAAGGTGTCAAACAAAGCGGGCCTTTCTGAAAATTTTTGTTTTCGTCATAAACTCTAATCGGCCTTTTGTTGTTTTTATCTTGTGAGATGGGATCCTGAATTCCTGATATCATATGAGAAAGAAACTCTGCCGTAAAAAGTTCGGGAGATGATTTGATCTAAAGAAAAGAACGATGGAGGACGCCAATTGCCAGGCATGAGCACGCGGGGCCCTGCAGATGTTTTTCTTTCTTTTCTTCTTACACTCCCGACGTTTTATTATTCTGCAAATTCAACAGATTATTGAATCTGTTCACTGTTTGATTATTTGCCCCTCCTTTTCACTACTTTAAATACGTGGGTAATGCAAAGAAACGTATAAAACGTTAATGGTATGAAAGAAACGTATAAAACACAGATTCATGTATAACGTACGAGATTTGATTTCTCATAATACTTGCAAGTCCTATTCATGCACAGCCCCCCTCCCCACTTCCTCCCAAAAAAAAAAAAAAAAGGATCAAACGAGGAAAAATAGGATAAAAAATAAACAAACTTCATGCATATATAATTCGTGGCTTTCTTGCCTTGGCTTGAAACCAACCATGCAATACAGACTCAGAATCCAACTTTACGTGTGAATCTAGACATCAATTTAATGCTTGACATGGATAAACAAACAAAGATAAAATACTCACCATAGTGTAAATTAAAATGAAGAAGAACAGCCCACAAAAAAAAAAATTGGAGGAAGAAGGAAGACTAATAATAAGGTCCCTACCAGATTGCTTGGATTTCCCTCGTCAAGATGGGGATATTGGCCGCCTAGCTCAGTAGTACAACTTAAACTCTACTCGTCATGTTAAATCGATCACAAATGAGGGGTTTTGACGCCTGATTTGTTTCTATTATAACAATTAGAAAAGGGTCTCCCTCTCACCTGGATTCATGCACAACTTGTATTGTATGCCAAACAAATGAGAATGCTACATGAGACAACTTATTGAATTCTTTCTGTAGCCAAGGGAAAAACCCTACAACTTGACGTTTTCTATCTTTTTATTACAGTAACAGAGGGAAATAGTTTGAGGGGGAAAAAAGAACAAAAGAAAAAAAAACCAAAGGAATTATGAGAAATTATAGTGATATATATAGCTCGGTCTGGGGGAGAGGGATGGATTGGATCGAATAAATTCATGCAAAATTAAAAAAAAAAAAAAAAAAAGAGCTTGTTCCGGATTGTCAGCTTTCTTGCTCATGAACTACAGGTCCTATGCACATCAAAGTGAAAAAGGAGGAGCACTACTTTGCTTGCATGCGTTAAAGGTGACCTAGAATCCGCTGATGGCTGATACTAATAATTTTGTTGCTATTTCTCTCATCACACCTTGGTCGAATGTCTCTTCCTTTCTTGGTATCAGCCACGAAAAATCTCTGGCTTCCCACCATTGCTTCTGCCTCTCGTCATTCCCGTACTAGAAACATATTTCGGCAAATCTGAAATTGAGTGTTGCTTTAACCGATTACCTCGATTATGAGGAAGCTAAAAATCTAGTGTTACCGTGTTACAGTAGGAATGGCCAAAATTACTTGTCGTAATCATTTCTGATTAAACTTTTTTTATTGTTCTCGTAGTATTATATATATATATTTTCAAGTATTCTCTCTTTGGGATCCTTCTTGATTATTGCTGTCAGGTCAGGGTACACTTTACTGCATCTTGACATGCGTGGAGAAGAACATCATCTTAGTAGGTAACCTAATCCTCTCTATTATTGCTACATTATGATAACTACATACCATATCTTTGAGGCCTTGTTTGGATGGATGTGTGGAGAGAAATTAAGGGAAAGACCTATTTTTACATTTTTTTTTTCAACACAGGAAGTATCCTAACTTTGTGAGAATAATCCTCTTGTACCTATGCACCTCACCCCTCAAAGATACACAAGCGGTAAAAATGTGACTCAAATACACGATCTCGAGACCCAATTAGGTTACCTCAAAACCATCCAAGCCAACCCCCTAAAAGGCAATGCCTATCTTTACTTTGTTTGGGAGTTTCTAAGTGGAATGAAAAGGAAGGAAATGGAGGGATGGATGGTTATATAAAGTTCCAAACATGGAGAGAAACAGAACCCAACATTTTTTTCTAAATGCCAAGTTCGTTTATAAAACATCATTAAACAAATTATTAGTACTACCTAACATATCTAAAATCATTCCCTTTCTTACCTAAATTCCTAAACAACTCGTGAATCTTTTCTCTTCTCTCTCTCTCTCTCTCTCTTTTTTGTTTCTATCTCTTCAAAACTCCCAAACTAGGCATATCTGATAAACTTTTTATTGTTAAAATACCCTTGGTAAAATCTAACTCAACTTCCTAGACTCATTAGATCTCCATCTTTTCGTGTTCTTCCTTTCGGATATCTGTTATAATTTATTTCATGATGAAATAGTATAATGAATATGAGGCGTTTTTTTCAATCACTAGCATGTAGAGTGCATTCATCAGGGTGCAACTTACAACCATTTTCCAGTCTTCCATAGAAAAGAAAAAAAAAGGGTTAGAAAAAAACACTCACCATGGCATCTAAAATAATGGGAAAAGTAGAGGATAGCATTCAGTAAATGAAACAAGGAACACAGCATGTCGGGTGCTGGTTTTGTGAATCTAGTTTAGATTCTTTTCTTTTCTTTTAAAAAATCCCAAACTAGGCCTGTGTAATAAATTTTTTATATTTAATATACACTTGGCAAAAAACTAACTCAACTTCTTGAACTCATTAATTAAGTCTCCACCCTATCGTCTTCTCCTTTTCAGATATCCGTTATAATTTTATTTCAAGTTAAAATATTATTAGTGCAACTTACTACTACAATTTTCCATTAATTCTTCCATCGAGAAAATCAGAAAAGAACTTACACAAAAATCAATTCGACATCTAGAAGTAGCACTAATGAAACAAGAAACACAACATGTCGGATGTTGGTTTTCTGCACCTAGTCTTAGGTTCTCTGAATTTCAAGCTTTAGGCAGCTTCTTCCCTTTCTTCCGTGGTCTCCAATTCGTTACATGATGCAATACTTAGGTCCCTCAATGCACTTAAAAAGTTATATAAGCAGGCTCACTTTGCTGGCCAGGAATATGTGTATGATCTTTCCTGCTGCCACATTTTTGCAGTCCCACATTTTTGCAGATCTTTTGTTCGTAAGTGGAGTCCAAAATTGATAGATAACATACGTCGGCTCCACTACACAACGGGACAAGCATGGTAATATGGCATAAGACATAAGATACCTCGCACAAATTGCTACCTTGCCTCCCTACTTTATGTGCCAACAATAATGTAACCTAATTTCCTAAACAGACATTAGCTAGTACTCGTGTCAATCTCCTATGCCCGAGTTACCTTTCCAGCACCAATTTAGCTTCAAGACAAGTACAGATGAAAACCTTTTATACATAGTTCCCAAAAGAATGCATGTGATTCAATCTAGATTTTTATATACTACATGTTGAAACAGTACGTGCTTTCTTCCACACCTTGAGAAAAATATGGTTTTTACTGGCTGCAATCATTGGCCAGGGCTCGAAGTGAGCCGAGAATATCGGTAGAGGCAGAGACTAATTTCAGGAGAAAGGAAAATCATATGGTTAGGTGAAATAACGATGGACATCATTAATGCGTTGAGCGATGAGTCCTTTTCTTCTGCAAAAGCAAGGAAAAAAAAAAGAGAGAGAGAGAGAGAACCTGAATAAATGCCCTCCACGAATTCTTGATAACCTTCAAGACTAGTATTCTTATGCTCATTCAGCCTCCGGGAATTGGCAATTGGCATCAGCGATATGCCTGTCTTTGCCTAATGAATGTCTAGATACAGTGTCCAATTTTTCTACGGGGCCCAGGGATGGCCTGGAAAGAAGAGGGGCCACAGGGGTCTAGATCACTTCTCAGTAGTCAGTTTTCACCGAAGAGAGAAAGAAAGAAAGAACAAACAAGTAAATCTAAAAATGCACCTACATGCAATGGGAACAAACGTTTTGGGTTTTTGACTAAGAAAGTCAATGGGAGAAGAGAATTGTCAGTTCCAGGAAACCTTTGGTCATTGATCTTGGAGTATTGATGTTGAAATGCATGTGGGAACACTTGTATCTCAGATCATATGGGAACGTAGACCAGTCTATCACGGGTGCGGGACCTTTCTTGGCTGGCAGTTTACAATAATTCTCTTTTGCATTTTGCTTGTGTTGTTGACTGCCTCCTTGACCTCTTGACTCCAATTGTGCGCACTAGCATGTTATATGTTAAGCACGCGTGAATGGTTCAGCGGCAGCGCCTCTCACCAGTGAATCTTGAGGTCACATATTTGAGTCTCCGTTTTACTGGATTCCTCCGTGCACTTAACGTGCTCGGGTCGAGTTGGGGCGCCGGACTCGAGCCGTAGAGGATTAGTAGGGCCCCGTAAGAATTGACCCGTACACCCCTATGTCGACAAAAAAAAAAATTTTTTGTTATACGCCAGAAATTGTTAGGGAAGCATTATTAAAAGTGCCAAAATAAATATAAAAAAAATACTTTCTAAAATCAACGGTCAAGTCGCTTTTGCGATCAATTCCACAATTATTATTTGCTCGTGTTAGAAAGCAACCAATCAATGGTCAGACGGCGAATTTGCAATATCATTATTAATTCCGTATAATTGCTCTTGTGTTGGTTACGTGCATGTGTTGACGTTGTATCACTGCAAGTGTTTTAACGATCAACAATTTGTTTATTCAGACCAATACGAGTTTATTAGGTTAAGAAACAACTTTGCTGTATTTATTGTTTCAAATATTCGCATGTGGAAGGAGGAATTGCAGGTACGAAAATTCTCTGAATTCAAAACCTCCCACTTACAAGTAAAAAACTTCATATTGTACGATAGAAGTCCGTAACTAATTGGCATCAAGTGACTTGAATTTTTAAAATGGTAAGGTAAAACAAAACTATATAGCCAGTAATTGGATTTCTCGATTATGAAAATAACCAATGAGGAGAAGTAATCGAAGCCAAACTTGAATTTCCACTACAGTGTGCAGATGAGACAGCCATCCATGCAAATTGTAAATAATTCCTCTTTTTCTCTTTCTTTCTCTTCAAGTTTCTTTTTTTTTTCTTTTTAAAAATTCTCCGTTTGTTTGCTGGTGATTTACAAAGGGGAAATAGCAACATGACTGTCCGTAACTTAGAATACGGACAAATGCTGACCGTTCATCCATGTCGACGGGAAAACGACTACCCATCACATCGTTATCATCCTCCTCCTCCTCCTCTTTCTTCAGCCACCAGTGAACTCCTTCTCTGCCACCATGTAAGTACCAACAATCCCAACTCCAAAATTTTCCTAATAATTCAGCCCATCTATAAGCCGCCTCCAACAAACTGATATTGACATGATATTTTATTTGAAACACCCAATTTATATTTGCATCTTTTGCTGTCAAAGAGGATGCGATGGTTAGGAGAAATGGAGTAAAGGCTGGGGCAAATTGCCAGCTACTAGCGAACGGCGGCTCAGTCAACTACTCAACTCGAGCCGCCGTTCGCTAGTAGCTGCAGATTGCCTTTCTGCCGAGCTCAACTCGGCTCGGTTTGATTGAGTTCGAGCTCAAGCTTGAGTAGCTCGAGCGGGGCAGGGATGTAAGTCAAATTTTGAGTCCGAATATATGGTACTTTAGTTCGATGAGCTACTCATCGAGTATTTTTAATTTAAATAATATATATTTTTAGATATGAAATTACCACTAAGGATTTATGCTTTCAAATAATTTACAAGATGATTTGTGTACTTAATAAAATTCTTTAATGGCAAAAAGGTAATAGAATTTGAAATAAATATAATTCAATTTCATTCTCTAGGTTTCGAGCTTAAATGTACAAAAATGGGATTTGATCGAGCTTCTATGCTTGAAAGCAGCATTGAGTACATGAGCTCGATATGGTTCGCTTTTTCCTTGAGCCATATCAAGTCGAGTTCGAGTTTTTTTATCATTTTACCTAGTTGAGTTCAATCGAATAGAGTGCCAATAGTGTTTGAGTCAAGTTCGACTATAGCACTATCCGAATTCGACTCGATTGGTATACACCCTAGTAAAAGCTACATGGAGCAATTGCCGCGCGATGACCTGCAAGTGGTAACGACGGACAGCAGTGAATAGGTTACATAACTTTTGCTTTGATTGGACCAATTGCTGCCGGTTGTATAAAAGGCTACTGTTGTCTTGTCTTTTTTATTTTTACATGTTGGAAGATGAATAGCCAACAATAACTAATTTTAAGTTAATTTTAATAATAGGCTCTTTTACAAATTATAATTTTAAAAGGCTCTTATGAAAAGATTAAAAGAAATAGTAGCATTACCGATTATAACAAGCATAGTAATTGGTAGCTGGTGAGGCTGCCTAGTGTTTTGGAACAACAAATTCATCTGTTAATTCCCCTCGGTAGCCCAGAGTAATTGGGCTGCCCTGTCCATATTGGAATCCATGACCAGTAAGGTCCCCTCAAGCCAGACTTTTGGACGACAAATACTGAGTCGTTCATGGAATAAAAGTTAAACGTGCAGTTGGGCCTTTAGCCCCCCAACCAACCCAACAAAAGAAAATGTTAGTTTTTTTTAATGTTTATATAGCAAAAGGATAGATAATTGTCAGTAAATTCCAACTTTTCCATTTTCTTTTTTTTTTTTAAATTTTTTTTTTGGGTATCAACATCCCAACTTATTTTGGATGCTACATTTAGAGCTAAAACATGACTAAGGTTATTTAACTATTGATTGGATCCCTCCAAGTTTTATTTATTTTTTTTGTAATATTACACTAACTCTAGAGTGTGACATTATTACAAACGCATTACTAATCAGCAGCATTATAAATTAATCTAGAAACTGTCGGATGATTAAACATTTATCACTGATAAGTTTGTTAATAATCACTCAAAAGCTGATTGAAAATTTTTTGAGCTTGTCGAGCATCAACTTTGATAGAATACTGGTGAAACGCCACCAGAGGCATTGGAAGGGAGGGAAGAATTTGCCTGATATGGACGCTTAAGCAATATTAATTTAGAGGGTGAAAAACATCTAATTGATATGGTCTCCAAAAGTATTAATTTCATCGTTTTTCACTGAACACATATTGTCAAAAAAACAACTGCAGGCCTTACAATTCAGTCGAGAAATTCTTGTGTTACTTTGAGATCACACATTCCATTCATTCATTCACCATTTACTTGAACCTCATGCGGTTGAATCTGCCAAATTGGACTAAGAAAATCACCAAACTCAGAGGAGGAAGAAAAAACCAGGATTCATTAACATCCTCATTTCATGTTTTCCAACTGTGCAGTTCTTATAGACAGACTAGATCAAGATTGAATGCAATTAATTTCTTCAGCACTATTAAGATAAATTTTTTTATAATAACAATCTCGATCAGTCTGAAAATGCATGACACATAATTCATACTTGAATTTCTCGTCTCGTACACATAACATGTAACCAAATCAGTCGAAGCGCAACAAAAATTTTGCAATGACAGATATAGAATTATAGGTGTGTTACATAGATGTGAGAATACATTGCCCTGATCATCCATTGAACATCATTCACTTCTGCTAAAAATTCATGGATTTCATCATCAAATTGCCCTGCTCAGATGAAATCCATCATTTCCCAATCTCCCAAAAAAAAAAAAAAAAAAAAGAGGAAGGAGCATCGGCATCACTAGAATATATCGAGAATCTCAAGAATTGAACGATTGCACAAGGGACAGAGCCCTCGGTTGAACCACAACTCCCTTGAGCACACCCGGCAAAAAGTGTGCCCACATGGTATGAAAGCTGCGTCCTTTTTCCTTCCCATGCACACGCAGCACACTGAATCAGAACCCGCTTCCTTCTCCTCTTTCTCCCAGTCCCCATAATCATAACCGTCCGTCTCTTCAAGAAGTGTCATCAACGACACCCTGAACGGCGTCCCGCCAGCAGCCACACCGTTAGCTACCCCATCAGCCTCAGTCATGGGCCTCATCATTGGGCTTGGACTTAAACCCACCAATTCTTGGGCCGCCCTGAATTGCCTTTCTGCCGCCAGAGCTGCAGCCAAGTTCATCCCGGAAGTTGCCGGGACACAATCGGCGCACGCCGCCGTTGACCCATTTTCCGGCGAAGCATGACCGACGTCTATCACCTCAATTTCCCGCTGCCGTTCACCTCCTCCCTCGGCCTCCCCACCATCATCTCTCACACTAACGCTGCTATGAGTATGAGCAGGTCCAAGACCCCACGAGGCCCCACAACAGCTGAACCCCTTCAATCCCAACCGTTCAGTTATGCTCTTCCTTCTGACCATGCGATCAGAAGCATCCATTCTTTCCCTCAAGAACTCCACCAACGTAATCGTAGCTCCTCGTTCTCCTCCCACTATTCTTCCCTGAAATCCAAAGCCCAACATTATTATTATTTATTGCCGGTTCTTCAATTTCAAGAAATCTTGAATGAGGATGGCAAGAATCGAATCCTCCTTCAAAAACAAGAAATACACATCTTTCTCGTCGCGTCTGAGCCTCCAATTCTTGTTCTAAGCTGACAAATGGAAACTGTTGTGCTCTTTTACCAAGTAGGCTCTTTATTTTCTTTTGCTGACGTAAAAATAAGCAAAAATACACATTCATGCATGAATGCAATAAGGAACTACTCTATACATACAGATATATATGGAAAGAGAGAAGGGATAGAGTAAACGTACAAGAAATGGATGAATGGAGGGGTTAGAGCATTAAATCCTCGTGAGTCGAATCAAGAATGAGAAGCCCCACAAAGTACAAAGGCCACCACCACCACCACCACCTCCTCTTCTGTGAATAATATGTATGTATGCGATGGAGTTCACAGGGGAAGAAAGTGACTTGACATAAATGATGGCGGTTTTGGGTTTAGCGGATAGTGTGAAACAGAATTGAGAGAGAAGTCAATTACTCAAATGAGGTGGGGTTTTTTCTGCTGAATCGTTTATGATGTCATTGACAGCTCCGCCATAGAAAAAATGGAGAGAGAGAGGGAGAAGGAGAGAGCGTCCCATTTTTTATCTTCAGAATCTTTGAAGAAGTGAACAAAGGACAAAAAAAAAGAAGAAGAAGTTACTTAAAGGCAGCGAAAAGAGAATATAATTGGTTGGTCTTCTTGGCTTATCGGTCGGGGAGAGTTTTCTGCTACTTTTCCTTGTTGGTTTAAGTAACCTTTCTTTGGCTTAATTTTTTTTTTTTTAAGGATCCATTGGCTTAATTTTTAACTATTAATCTTTTTTATACTGCCAGTATTGAATGAATGGTAATTATATAAAATTTAAATTTAATATTTAATTTTTATACGCATGTTATGAATGTAACAGTGATAATATATACACTGTTATAAGTATATATAAGATTTACTCTCAACTTTTAATGACATAACAAATAGTGCTAGGAAAACTAATAAGTTGGAAATCATAGAGTAGGGGTGTTTAATAGTATAATTAATCCTACGTGTTATCCTAGTAAGTTTGGAGTTTGGAGTTGGAATAATGTATAATAATGAGGATTTTAATATTGAAGTTGTTGCAATAAATTTTTTTGGGTTGATGAGATAAGAGAAAACTCGGGGTTTCGGTTAGTTTATTACCACAAAAAGTCTTAACTTGCTTGGTAAAAAAGATTAAAGCCTTGCTCGGGGTAGTGGGTTCTAAGTTTAGGCCTAGTAGCAGCTGCCCTGTTTGGGGGTTCAGTCCCACATCGGGGTTGTTAGGGGGGTTTGGGGTAGTATATTAGTCTCCTGAGGAACCACAAAAGTTGCCGGCTTTTATGATTTTCTCAGGGTTTCGGTTAGTTTATTACCATAAAAAGTCTTAACTTGCTTGGTAAAAAAAATGAGATAAGAGAAAACAGTAGTGATGTTTTGTTTTTGTTGGTGGCCGCTGGCCAATGCGCCGGCCGAAGAAGTGGCCCATAACCCCCCTTTCATAACTCACAGTTTTTTGTATGAGTGTTTCGATAAATGGACTCTGCGAAGACACTTCAAAAGCCGGCAACTTTTGAAGTGCTCCGCAGCACTTAACTACTAAACCCCCCAAACCCCCCCAAGCGATGTGGGAACTTAACCCCACAGGGTGCCCCGCTGCTAAGAGATAAAGACCCCCCAGACTCCCCGAGACAGGTTTTTCCCTTTCATAACTCACAGTTTTTTGTATGAGTGTTTCGATAAATGGACTCTGCGAAGACACTTCAAAAAAGTTGATGCGAAGAAGTGGCCCATAACGATGGCAAGAAAGTTGATGGGAAGCAGGCTCACTCTCCGAGGTTTACCCATATGGCATTTGCTTCAACTTGAGAACCGGCCACATTTGGGATTAAAGGAAACAAATTGCCTGTATTGGACGGACTGCTTCAACTATTATTAGTACTTCCCAAAGAATTAAAAGACAGATTTTTACTACCTATTTTCATAATTTTTTTTTCCTCTATAAAAAGCTTTTTGCCTTAATTTTTTAATAGGATGAGTTCCATTCTTTTATGAGGATATTATAGTCATTTAAATTATGAAGGAAAATAAGAACCGGTGGTAGGTCAAATTATCGGAAATCTCGAAGAGTTTCTTAAATTATCCGCTCTAACTAACTAATACTAATACCTTTGCACCGCTCAAAATCCACCTTAAAAGATCAAATAATACATGCAATAACAGTTGAGGACTCAAAAAAATATGTACTAACTAAATAAATCATGTTATCCGCAGAGTGACCCATAATAATCATTTCTAACATTTAAATCAAACGGAACGGAACATATAATAAGTAGGTCACCTGTGACTTGTTAAAGAAAAGTATTTATATATATATATATATTTGTGATCCTTTCGTCTTTATTAGTTTTTGTTATCTTGATAATTAATCTCTGTACCGCTGTGCCGTGCCATTATACTACAATTTTAAATCAGATTAATCTTGGACGGTTAATCATTGAGCAACCTAACACAAAGAAATGCCATAATTGATTTGCGAGTCTACGACTTCGAATGTCATGAGACACGTACCCCAGGCATCACATTATTTCCCTTTCAATCGAGCTGATCATTTTGCCCTCAATCAATCGAGTTGATCGTTTCCCTTCCCCCTTTCTTCCATATCGGTCTAGTGAGGGTTGAGTGAGTGAGATTTAAGTCCCTTGGTCACCCCCAAAAGTCAGCAATTACCTTTTGGATGGGATTGAGAAATAGGTTTAGATTTCTTCCACTTTGCGTTTGTTGGAAAAAAACAAGAGTGCTGAGGGTAATAGCCAATGCTGAGGGTAAAACCAAGAGTGCGAGCGTTTCTATTCCCCATTTCTCCCACATCGATCTAATGAGGGTTGAGTGAGTGAGATTTAAGTCCCTTAGTCACCCCCAGAAGTCAGCAATTGCCTTTTGGGTGGGATTGAGGAATAGATTTAGATTTCTTCCACTTTACGTTTGTTGGAAAGAGTATCAATATAACCTTAGCTTTTCATTGCTTTTGCTAAATATCACTAAATCCGAACGTGGGATGTTCAACCAAAAAAGTGCAACAATAAATGGCTCGATATGAAGTGAAGAGGCCATCCTTCGAGACTCGGTTCGGACTCTAGAATTTTTACAAGATGGTTTAGTCACGAGCAACCCATATGATGTTAGTTTAAGCCGTAAGTTAAGGATTCAAACTTTTTCAACTAAGGCCCTGATTGATAATTTAGTTTAGCACTTAAAATTAATGGATTTAGATCCTAATATATTCAAATTATTTGATAACCAAATATTGAACATTTAAATTAATTAAGTGACACTGAATTTTCTAAGTAAAAATTAAGTGATAAACTATTCACTTATCGCCGAATGTGACATGTACTCAAATATATTATATTTATACTTAACAATTCAATAATTTAATAAATTCAGATTTCAGTTTTATCAAAATCACCATAAACGTACAAAAGGTGTAGCAGTGCATTCCTCTAATTTAAAGATCATGAATTTCCCTTTGTTTAGTCTCTTTAACCCGGTTAAGTCTCATCCTAGTATAAAATCTTTGATCCAGTTGAAAAAAAAAAAAACCTCCCATAATTTAGGTTGGCGTAAAGAAATTAATAGCATCATATGCATCCACAGGTTGAACGTCAAGGCTTTTCAATCACCCCGTGAAGGTGAAGACTGAAGACTCAGGAAAAGTACACGCTATTCGATTAAAGCACAAGATGCAAGTAGCCCATAGATTTAATCAATATTCAAGTTAAACACCCTTTTATAAATTATAGGGTTAATTACACTTACCTCCCCTGAGGTTTGATCATATTACCAATCAATCCCTATAATCTGTCCAAATAACAGTCTCACCCTTTGAATGATCAAACATTTAACAAAAACCCCCTTAATGCCGAAAATGCCCTTATTGAGGCCATTTTATTAACAGATCCATATGCATTAATTTTATTAACCTTGAAGCAATCCAAAAAAATTTTAAAAAAAGTTTTTGCTTATTATTTTATAAAAATCATATTTTTGCTTCTATAAATAGTTTTGAATTAATAATTATTTTAAATCTTAAAAATGAATATTAAAAATTAGATAAATTGGAAGAAAAATAAAAATGCAGCAATTATTTTAAATCCTCAAGTATGGTTCGAATTAGTGATTCAAGACATGTTGCGGAGACCACAAGGCATGTTTTCTTCGATTTGAACCATACTTCACGTCATATTGTTCTAGCATTTCACTTGTTCTAGCATTTGCTGCTATTGTAACCTCAGTCACTCAGCTTCCGTGGAACTTTCAAAAAAGCTTTCACTTGCTTCTGTGCGTAGGATCAGGGAACACAAGCCCAGCCCGAAATTTTAAGGATCAGATGCATTCCCTTTCTTCAAAAACGATCTGGAAAGTGTGGCAAGATGGGGAGTTTCGTCTTGGGCCATTTGACTGAACTCGGCAGATCCCAGTCCCTTGGGTGTGACAGAAGGGGTTCACTTGTATCAACATTTATACTATCAAGTCATCGGAAGCTCCTCTCACTCTACGACAAGGTGGAAAGCTTCCGAGCCCATGCTTCAGTCCCAGATAGGTCCAATTCAATAGCGGAAATTTAAAATTAAAGTCCAAAATCTGAATTCCGAAATTTAAAATTAAATTGCTAAAGTGATAAAGTTGTAGTATCTAGTTGATAACAAATTGAATTATAATGTTGAATTGAAATTCACAAAGATAATATGTCTTTATCTTTAAACAATTGCCTTTATTTATGTATTTGGAGAG
Source organism: Coffea arabica (assembly GCF_036785885.1). Classification (NCBI taxonomy): domain Eukaryota; kingdom Viridiplantae; phylum Streptophyta; class Magnoliopsida; order Gentianales; family Rubiaceae; genus Coffea; species Coffea arabica. The sequence goes on along the minus strand of NC_092326.1, from coordinate 42,391,613 downwards.
AAAGAAAGTGTGTTTGTGTGAAAAAAAAAATAGAGAGAGAGAGAGAGAAAAAAAAATAATGACACAATTTAAAGATGGTGTTTAAGTGTGTGTATTTCCATGCGAGTGTGTGTGCGCGCGCATGCATGCATCTATGTGTGTTGAATAGAAAGTAAACAAATATCTATACCATATATAAGGCCTGAGAAAAGGGTTTAGAATTAACATTTATCACCACTTTATTACAAACTTTTATTTTTACTCTTATAAAAACTATTTTTATTTTAATTACCTATAACTAGTTTTACTTATAACTATTAAAGTACATGTTTTCAACATAACTATCCCTAAATATTATAATTACCAATATAAAAATATTTTATGAAAAATATTTAAAAAATTAAAGTTTACTTTAGTAATAAAAAACTTATTTAAAATATATGACCATAAATATTATATATCTTTTGATTGCACGCACATTGGGCGCGCATTGAGCACTAGCAGCACATTCTATGTGAGAGCATATATGAGAGTATGTGAGGTATGTAGTATGTGTAGTCAAATAAAAAAGTTTTACAAATATTTTTTACTTAAAAATTTTATACACAAACTAACATTCTAATAAGTTCTAAATGACTTAATTTGTAACATTAAGTAGAGTTATGAAATAGCCCCTCGGACTCTGGAGAGGCATTTACGGGAAGTATTTGAGTCTCGTCTTGAACAACTAAATAAAAGGAGGAGTTAAGGACCCGTTTGGATGGACATTTGGGGGCACTAGTTTTGCGTGTTCCTCGACTTTGTGAAATTAGCACGTCTTCGCGGTTTGCATTTCAACCGGCAATCCTGTTTAACAACGATTACCCACACGTAACGCAACTACTGTCGAAGCCCTTTGTGGCCACGTGAGCTTGGTGACTTGCCTAACGGACGAGGACCGTTTGGGATCAAATCAGCATTTCCATTGATGCACATCAACGTGACTAATCTGTTGTTTATTAGGGACGCAATTATTACAAATTTCGACCCAAACCATGAACGCTCAATATTAAATTAACATCACCACCAGGATGACGTGCCTTAAAAGAAGCAGCTTTTTTTAAAAAAAATCTCACTAAGTATTTGGTTTTCGAGAGTTATTTTCAATGACTCGATAATGGCAGAAGGTTATCTAATTAACCCTCACTGAGGGGATAAGCCTTGAGATCTTCAGACAGGTTTCTTGTGAGCAAGGTCTAGTCTTGCCAAATTGTTCCTCTTTCAGCCAATTTAGTTCAACCCATCAATTTTTTGTGCTTTTTCGGTAGTCATCAAAATCTGCTCGTCTTTTTTTTTTTTTTTTTTTTTTCAATTTTTCCAAGAGCAAGAAAGTATAGACTCCAACAAGAAGTATTGTTTTTATTTAAATATGTTAAAAAATACACCCAAACTGATGCGAATATGGGATGGCAATTTGGTTATTTTTTGTCTAGATTTTATTGTTCTAAAAACTATTTTTTCCCTTGGTTTTTTTTATAGTAATTAATACTTGGATTACCTGGGGTAGTATCATCAATAAATGATCTTCACTAGGGACATCGTAGTCTTATCACGGGCACGGAGGTAAGAGAGATTTTGCAAATTTTAGAGGTATTAAGTAATATTATGACAAATCTTGGATGAGGACGGCTATGTTTGGATATCAATTTTTTTTTCAAATGATATTTCACTTGTATCATAAACATAGGGTACGTTTGGATTGGTGTTTTTGAGCCTGTTTTTGAAAAACTGTTTTTCACATTCCAAATGCTACAGTAAATATGTATTTCAAAAACAACTTCAAAAACACCAATCCAAACAATATATCAAAAACAACTCCAAATATATTTCAATTATGCATATTTAATTTGTATATTTTAATAAGTATATTTCAATTTGTATATTTTAATTATGTATTTTACATGTATATTTCAATTATATTTTAATATATTTTAATTATATATTTTAATATGTATATTTCAATTATGTATTTTAACATGTATATTCAATTATGTATATTATATATATTATATTAATATAAATATATTTATTTCAATTATGTATAATATTATATATATTATGTCAATTGAAATAAATATTATATATTTATAGAAATACATTTATTTATATATAAATTTATAAATATATTTATGCAATTTTGTTTTATAATATATATTAATATGTATATTTCAATTATCTATATTATATATAAATTATATTAATATTAATGTATATTATATATATTATACATTTCTAATATTATATATTTACATATACATATCATAAATATTTTATTTTATTTAAAATATATTTTTATATATTTATAATATATTTACATAAATATTATATGTTATATAAATTATATATAATATAATATATAATATATTATACATTTATATAAATGTATATTTTTATACATAATATATTAATATTTATGTATATTTATAATATACATTTATATTATATATTATATATAATATAATACATTTATACATTTATATTAATATACATAATATTAATACATGTATACATTTATATTAATTATATTAATACATTTCAACATAATATTAAAACATATTTATAATATATTAATTTATACATTTATATAATATTCATTTATAATTTATATATTTTTAATAACATACACTTATACATTTAAATATACATTTATATTATGTATTATATATAATATAATACATTTATACATTTATATTAATATACATAATATTAATTTTACATTTATACATAATATTAATGCATATATACATTTATATTAATTATATAAATACATTTCTACATAATATTAATATATATTTATAATATATTAATTTATACATTTATAATAATATACACTTATAATTTATAATATATTTATAATATTCATTTATAATTTATGCATTTATAATAATATACACTTATACATTTATAAATATATTTATATTATGTATTATATAGAATATAATACATTTATATATTTTTATATGAATATATAAATATATTTATTTATAAATGTATTATAAATACATAAATGTATATTTATATAAAAATTATAATTTAAAATTTATACATTTATATAATATTCATTTATAATTTATAATTTATAATAGGGCAAATTATCCAATTGGCCCTTGAACTCTTTGTCTAGGTAAAAATAAGCCCCTCATCTATTTTTTGCTGATTTTAACCCCTCGAACTTGTAAAATTGGGCATCCGTGACCCTTTTACCTGGTTTCTCCGGTTTTGCAACCGGAAGGTCAATTCACACTAATGTCAGTGTGCTTCTTCAAAGGGCATTTTTGTCCGCATATTCTAAGTAAAAAGGAACAACTCCTCCTTCCCTCAATTTTTGCAAAACCCTCGCCGCCGCCGCTTTCTCAACCTGACCCTCAAGTTCATCCAATTCCCCCTTTAGTTAGTAGTAGATTGCCTTTTGTCTATTTCTCCCTCCCTCTGAAAAAGAAACACAGCTTTAAAATAATAATAACAATAATAAGAGAAGAAAAGTACCAGAGGCCTCAGATCAGAAATTGGGAATTGGAATGGCTTCCTCGTCGCCCGCCATCCTTCCAATCACCAACCCTCAGCCCTCCGCCGCCGCCACCACCACCACAACCGACTCCATTCAGTCGTCCGGACCCCTCCGCCTTCCGTGCTTTTATAAATCATATCAGCGATACCGTCCGCAACGGCCTCGCCAGCCGCCGCCCCTGGTCTGAGCTCGCTGATCGCTCCGCTTTCTCCAAGCCTGACTCCATCTCCGATGCCACCCAACGCATCCGCAAGAATTACGCCTACTTCCGCGTCAATTACCTCGCCGTCATCACCGATGTCGTCGCCGTTTCTCTCCTCACCAACCCCCTCTCTCTCATCCTCCTCGCTGCCCTTCTTGCCGCCTGGCTTTGTACGGCTTGATTTTGCCAGTGGTGGAGCTGATGTATCTCAAGGCAAAGCAAGGTTAAAAATCAGATGAGGGGCAGGTTGAGACAGCGGCGGCGGCGAGGGTTTTGCAAAAATTGAGGGAAGGAGGAGTTGTTCCTTTTTACTTAGAAGATGCGGACAAAAATGCCCTTTGAAGAAGCACACTGACATTCGTGTGAATTGACCTTCCGGTTGCAAAACCGGAGAAATCAGGTAAAAGGGTCACGGGTGCCCAATTTTACAAGTTCGAGGGCTTAAAGTCAGCAAAAAATAGATGAGGGGCTTATTTTTACCTAGATAAAGAGTTCAAGGGCCAATTGGATAATTTGCCCTTTATAATAATATACATTTATACATTTGTAAATATAAATGTATTATAAATGCATAAATGTATATTTATATAAAAATATAAAAATTATAATATTCTAAAAATACTCAAAAATATGTTTCAAAAATACCTCTAAAAATAATCCAAAAAAATCTACAGTAAAAGTTTTTCATATAATTTTTGAAAAACAATCCCAAAAATAACTAATCCAAACGGACTTGTTTTTCAGATTCGAAATGCTACAGTGGTGTTTTTGAAAAACAACACCAAAAACAGCACTGTAGCATTTCATTTTTGAAATACAAGTCCGTTTCAATTAGTTGTTTTTGGGGTTGTTTTTGAAAAACTATATGAAAAACTTTTACTGTAGATGTTTTTTGGATTATTTTAGAGGTATTTTTAAAACATATTTTTGAGTATTTTTATGATTTATAATTTTCATATTTTTATATTTATATACATTTATGCATTTATAATACATTTATAAATATATATAAATAAATATATTTATATATTTATATAAATATATATAAATGTATTATAAGGGTATTATATTATATATAATACATAATATAAATATATTTATAAATGTATAAATGTATATTATTATAAATGTATAAATTATAATTTATAATTTATAATTTTTATATTTTTATATAAAAATACATTTATGGATTTATAATACATTTATAAATATTTATAAATAAATATATTTATATATTTATATAAAAATATAAAAATATATTATATTATATATAATACATAATATAAATATATTTATAAATGTATAAGTGTATATCATTATAAATGCATAAATTATAAATGATTATTATATAAATGTATAAATTAATATATTATAAATATATATTAATATTATGTATAAATGTATTAATATAATTAATACAAATGTATAAATGTATTAATATTATGTATATTAATATAAATGTACAAATGTATTATATTATATATAATACATAATATAAATGTATATTATAAATATACATTAATATATATATTATGTATAAATGTACATTTATATAAATGTATAATATATAAATATATAATATGTATAATATACATTAATATTAATTATAAATATTATAATATTATGAATATGGTGTTTATATAATATTTCAATTTGTAATATTTATTGTATATTTCATTATCTAAATATTTATATAATATATAATATATTATATATAATTTTCAAATTGTATAATATACATAATATTGTATATATATAATATAATATATATAATATAAGATATTATACATAATATACATTTATACATTATTACATATTATGTATATTATATATTATACATAACATTATTATACATTATTATACACAATAATGTACATAATAATATTATACATTAATAATGTATATATTATAATATAATGTACATAATATATTATGTATAAATATTTATACATTTATGTATACAATATTACATATTATGTATATTATATTATGTATATTATATTATATTATGTATAATATAAAATATTGTGTATAATATTAATGTATATAAATATTTATATAATATATAAATATATAAATTTCAATTTGTATATTTTAATTTGTATTAATATTATATATATAATATATATAATTGCAATATATAAATTGAAATATATATATGGAGTTGTTTTTGATATAATGTTTGGATATGGTGAATGTGAAAAACAATTTTTCAAAAACAGAAGAAAAAATAAGGAATCCAAATGGACCCACTGACTAATCAAAGACGTGCAATCTGACCCTGCTTCGTAAAATTCCACCACGTGTCGAGATACTATAAGACTGCAGAACAAACTCCAAACCCCCAAATTACCCTCATTAAGCAACGAATCTTTGGTAATAAAACAAGGACTGTTAAGTCTTTTGACTATCCGTCAACCGCCAAGTCATGCAAACAGCCAATCTGACTCGAAACAGTTCATAAGAGTTCCTCTGTTTCTTGCTCCAGCTTCGAAAAATCAAAATCTCTCTGTTTCACTTCCAAACAGGACACGCTCCTCTATTCCCAATCTCCATCACAAAAAATGGCTTCCATCACTTCTTTCAATCAATTCTCATACACAATAAAGTCTAAAACCTTTCAACATCCTCAATTCGGCACTAAAGTTTCAAATTCTGCCGTGAATTTCACCGATTTCGGACTGAAAAAGCCGCTCCAAAGCTCTATTTCAATCAAAGAATCGTCAAAGAAAAGGCCTGGGTTTGTAGTACTGGTGGCTGCAGGCGATGATTATGGCCCAGAGGAGGAAGCAGCCGGGGTTGCGGTGGCGGAGGAGCCGCAGCCAAAGGAGCCGAGGGAGATTGATATCTTGAAGAAACGGTTGGTGGACTCGTTTTATGGAACCGATAGAGGATTGAATGCCAGCAGCGAGACGAGGGCGGAGGTGGTGGAACTGATCACCCAGCTGGAGGCTAAAAACCCAACTCCGGCTCCAACTGAGGCGTTGACTCTGCTCAATGGCAAATGGATTCTTGCGTGAGTGCTAATCATCTTTCCTTTTTAAGTTTAATTATTGCACCCTGTATCAGTTTTATGATAAGTACTTTTTATCCTCCTTCTAGGTTCAGTTCCATGAGTTTCGATTTCATCCTAATTTTCCTTTTTTCCCCCAAAATTATTGTTGTTTATAGAGTAGGAAGTGTTGTCGTCGAAATTAGAGGTCATGAGTTCAAATCCCTTCCATCTCCATACTTTCTTTTTTAACCAAGAAAAAAAAAAAAAAAAAAACCAATGCCGAAGGGTGTGCATGTGGTTGTTTCGATTTCTTGTACTTTAGTTTGGGAATATACTTACGTGGACCTTTAACGGTGAACTAAACCTTTAAATGATTGTACCTCTCAGTGAAGGTACTTTTCTAGTGTTGATGGACCTGGTGTGTTTTCCTTGACGAACTTTTGTGCACGTTGGTTGGACAGGTCTTGTAAGGGTAATTGCGGTTTCATAATGCTCGTGTAGGAGTAATTAAATCGTACCACCTACAATATGACGTACTAACCAGGCTGTTGCCACAAATATTTAGTTGTAAGTAGTAACACAGATATGTGTTTTGCCTTTTTTTTTTTTTTTTTTTTTTTTTGTTTTCTCTCAAAGAAAGATGTTTCTAATTAAGAGCTAACAGCAAAAATAGTCACTAAGCTATTCAGAATTATCTATTTGTGTCACTAAACTTTTTTATTTTGCCAAAATAGTTATTTCAATTATAAAAAATAATTTAATTTTGATAACGCAACTAATGAAAAGATACATTTTTTCGTCACAAAACAATAGCAGTTGAAAAAAATAGTCATTAGTTTAATGGCAATTTGTGCCATTTGCTGTCTAATTAATGATAAAATTTGGCCTTGCCAGCTAGGGAATAAAATGTTAAATTTTTAATAGCATTCACACAAATAGGTCGGGATTATTCATGAATGATATCAGCGTACAACTCATACAACAAATAATGCTTGTATGGTTATCAGTTTGTGTGTTGTTGCTGGAAGTAACTGCTAGTTTTCAAAAGTTCTGCTTTATTCTTCTTCTTCTTTTAGACAATCACAGTGGATGAGATGGACATTCTGTCTGAGGAATCTACGTCAGTTACTCCTTCACCGATTGAAATTGGAGAGATGTGCAGCTGAATGATGGTCAGAGATAATTATCTGACCGGGGAAACTTACTTTTCCCGTTGATTAGTTGATCCAATTGGTCAAATTGAAACCCATGCATGGTGCTTAAACTGTTTTTTTCTGTTGGAGATGCATGTTATCGTGATTCTTGTTGATGTCTCTTTTGCACTGCCTACAAGGTTGTTTAGGTTCGAAATATGGAATGTTTTTGTCAATGAAAATGGCTTAATCAAACTTGGTTGTATTAGCAGCTAGCTAGAAACTTGATTGTGTTAAGGACCCTCGATGAAAAACTCTCTAGTCATGTCAGTTTAATCAATTGGTGATGCCAAAACTCTTTCATGCGAGTCAGTGCAGGTACACGTCTTTTATTGGATTGTTTCCTTTGTTGTCGAGAGGCACACTGCCCTTGGTGAAGGTGGAGGAGATATCACAGACCATTGACTCAGAGGCCTTCTCTGTTGAGAATGTCGTCCAGTTTGCTGGGCCATTGGCTACGACGTCCATTACTACAAATGCCAAATTTGAAGTCCGCAGTCCCAAGCGCGTGCAGGTTGGTTTCTGACCTTCGTCTTGTAGATCATCTGAAGGACATTCTCATGTTGTAATGATGTGCTTTTTATAGTCCTTAAATAGCATGGGGGCCCTTTCTCTTATGAACAAGAATCTGTGTTTGTGTTTTTTGGAGCTTCATATTGTAAAGGTCTTTGTGGTCTTTATGTCAATTTACTCTTCTGGAGTGCTCTAAACTTTGTCATTACGGAGATGTTAATCTTGCCCTATTTCACTTTTGTTTTATTTGGTACAAGTTGGTGCTACTCGCGTAAATTGCGCTTACTTCATTTTCAGATAAAGTTTGAAGAAGGTGTCATTGGAACTCCCCAGTTGACAGACTCCATTGAGCTGCCAGAAAGTGTGGAGCTTCTGGGACAAAAGATCGATCTTAACCCCGTTAAGGGCTTGCTTACTTCTGTCCAGGACACAGCATCCTCAGTCGCAAAGTCCATTTCTAGCCGACCACCACTGAAATTCTCTCTTTCTAATAGGAATGCCGAGTCGTGGCTTCTCACCACATACCTGGATGATGAGCTTCGGATTTCAAGGGGAGATGGAGGCAGTATTTTTGTGCTTATCAAGGAAGGCTGCCCTCTTCTGAAACCTTAGACTGCTTACTGAATTGTTACCTATAATGTTCCTTCCTTTACCTGTCTGTAAAACTAGATGTAACTATCAAGTACACTGGATATGTATGAAAGGAAATTTTTATGACTAATTGATGTCTGCGAGAATGTCTCCATATGGTTGTGCTTGGGACATGTATAGCATATGGGAACTCGAAGGGTATAGATAGGCCTGTAGCACCTATAGCATGCCTGGACGAATTGCAGGTTTGTAGCCTACAGGTCTGTTTATTTGATTTGATTTTGTTGTTTTAGCAGGATCCTGCAGCCCCGCAAGTGGGGATAAGGAGTTTGTTCTGGTTGATTACATGACCTGGAAAAGAGTGGCATTTACGGCGTAAGACATACATACAGAGTTTCGGGTGTTCTTGAGCCATAAATGACACAGAGAACATTTGGTTTTTAATCTACGTTATACAAAGCCAATGAAATATATTGAAGTTAATTTATGCAGGTGGAAAGCAGGGTATGCAGTCTGGATTTCATTGCAGACTAAGTTGTTGCAGTATCATGAGCGATAAGGATTTCACGGTTTCACCATTGCCTAAATTAACTAGGCGGACATAAAAAAACAGTTATAATCTCGAGATAGCTTTACTTGCCTGTCCTAACGGGTCTAAAGGCTGGTTGAAATGCATAAACAATAACTTGTGCTGTGTTGTATAACTAAGGAAGGCATGCTACTTTATTAACTAGTGAAAAGCTCAAGAAGTAGGGTGAGCATGGGGAAAGTTATTTTGGGCTTCGTTTAGGTTGAGAAATTGATTAAAAAAAATATGAAACTTTCTCAAATCTCTCTAGATTGTTTGGAAAATTTGAAAGATATTTGAATTTGTAATCCATCGATTATTTAAATAATTTTAGGAAAAATCGTTTCAAATGTTCATCACATTTCGCTAAATGAATTTTTTCAATTTTTTCTTTTTAAATGTTAGCTTTACGTCTCTTACAAATCAAATGCAAGTTTGTAAAATTTAATCCCAACCTAAGTTTATGGCCAATTTTTTAGCTTGAAATACTACATGACTCATATTTAATTATCTTTTATGTATAAAAAGTCAAATCCTACTTTTTAATGGCAAAAATGAACATAGATTGGTTTAGATCTTACCTTTTTTTTTTGGAAAAAAAATGGATATGGTTTAAGTCAAATCTTATTTTTTGGGGCAAAAATAAAGATTGATTAGGTCATTTGTTTATTGACAAATACGAACTAATTTTTTTCTCCCAAAAAAAAGACCATGTGTGGATCACATGATAGATTTAAGATAAAAAATGGTCGAAAATCTAAGTTGGGAACAAATTTTACTAACTTGATTTTGTAAGAGATGTAAATTTGACATTTTAAAAAGGGTAAAAAACAAAAAAAACCTCTTGTGTGAAACCTAATATACAGAAAAGTCCCCATTGGTTTCAAAACGTACAAAACGATACCTCATACTCTGAACTAAATTGTAAAGGTAACGGAATTTGTTAAAATTAACGAAAATAACTAATTGGAAAAAAAAATTTTATACCTAATTTTAACAAATATACATGTTCTACCCATTAACCCCCAATTCTTTCTCTCTAAAGAATGAGAGAAATGATTTTATTGTCTTTCTTTTGCTTCATTATATTAGGGCATTTTTATCATTTCGTCTGTCTCCGTTAATTTTAACAGATTCTGTCACCTTTATACGTATCACATTATATGTTTTGAAATCATGAGGGAATTTTTTATATATTAGGTTTACCACAAGAAATTTTTTTGTCTTTTACCCTTTTAAAAATGAAAGACAAAAAAATTCATTTGATAAAATGTGATAAACATTCTGAACAATTTTTCTTAATTTTAAACACTAAAATGATCTAATTTTTTTGCTCCTAAAAAAAGACTACGTGTGGATCATATGATAGATTTAAGATAAAAAGTGGTTGAAAATCTAAGTTGGGAACAAATTTTACTAATTCGATTTTGTAAGAGATGTAAATTTGTCATTTTAAAAATGAAAGACAAAAAATTCATTTGATAAGATGTGATAAACATTTTGAACAAATTTTCCTAATTTTAAGTACTAAAATGATTGATGAATTACAAATCCAAATACCTGTCAAGTCATCTATACAACCTAGAGAGACCCAGAAGGATTCCACATCATTCTTAAAACCCTCAATCGAAATGTTTAATGCATTCACGAATCAGAAATTGAATGCCAATGCACTTTGTTCCTGGTTTTGGTTTAGTTGATTGGATGACACGCAATTACTTGCAGCGTGATGGGAAACTCAAGATTCAAACAAATGAAACATATCTCAGGCTTAGAGCATTCATTAACAATATTAAAGTTGCGGTTGGATGAGCTACTAAGCATACAAATCCTATGACGGCATTTGAAACAGGAGTAGTCTACCTATAAAGACCGTTACGAAATACCTCTACACAAATGGTGTTTACAAGATAAGAATAATCTAGTACATACTTCATGAAATACCTCAAGTATAACACCTTGATAGTCTTCAGAATTCATTGAGACATAATAATTCAAGAGGCGACGTAAGTCCCTAGGTTCATAAATCCGATTAGCTGTTATCATCTGCTCAATTGACTCTCTAAAATCCTCTCTTGGATCATAGGAGGACTTCTCCATGGCTACCATTACAACGAACTTCGTTCCTTCAACACCTCTTGATCGTCGCCTCCTCTCCTCGTTTCTTGTTTCCTGCCTCTCTTTGATCATTTGGTCTAATCTTTCTTGTACCATGGCATGTGCAAGGCTTGAAATTGTTGGGTATCTATCAGAACTGGAAGAGCTTTCAGCTTCTTCGGATGATGAAACACTCAGCCTGCAACTGCAGCACAAGGCCTTGCATCCTCTAACTTGAAGCTTTTGCTTCTTGGCCTCTCTGGTGCTTTGCATTCTTAGGCATTACTGCAAAGCCCTGAAGAAGAATGCCAGCTAAAGAAATCATTTATGCAATGAGAAAGTGGGGCGCACTAATTGTGATTATGTCTCCACAAAACTGTAATTTATATCCCAAAAGTTGCAGTCTGGCCGTAGTGTGAAGGTCAGACGGGGAAATATGCAGAAGAGCTTATGATCATGACGCATCAGGATCTACTTTAATTTTGCTGCTTGGAGTGCATTAGATGGGAAGCTTTTGTACGTGAGGTCGAGATGGAAAGAGCACGTTCCATTAACCCTAAAATACTACTACTAAATAGGGAATAGAGGGAAAAGGAAAAAGGGATGATCTATCGGTTGATTAGTCTAAACTATCACGCACTTGTTGATTTAATATAGTCTAAGTTGGTATCGAAGCTGTAAGTTTAAGTTAGGGGAGACACTTCTGACGTTAAACCACTTGGTTTCATCATCAAAGGCACGATGAATTACACCCTCTTTTATCCAGTTCTGGAAAACCTTCATAGTCCTCCATCTTGCGTCGCTGTTTTGGTGCTCAAGCATGAATACCTACTGGGGATGCCTTTGAATCCAATCTACTAGATATCCTTGCTTTGTTTTGAGCCTATTATGATTGGTGATAGATCCAGGACCATTTGAAGTCTAGGCAACAGTAATAAAAAATGGTACATTAACGATTCTAGATCTTCAAGGTTATGTTTGGATAGCCATTTGAAACATTGAATAGCAGGCTAAGAGCAAAAGAAATGTAAGCTTAGTAGCATTTTTGCAGTCCCCAAGTCCAGCAGTATTGACATCTTAGTTGGACTTATGTAGATACATTACATGATTTGACGTGTATATCACTGAGACAAATGCTGAATATGTCAAAATTTCATGTACATGGTATGCTACAATTTTCAACCCTGAATTTTAAGAGCACGCCGATTGAAGTGGCTGCTCAAGGAATCTATATGTGGGATGACGTAATCTTTGATTCAGTTGACTTAATTGGTTTGGCAACTTGATCCGTAATCATTGATTAAATTAGCGTAGAAACAGTTTTGAACACTCGGTAGGTGCAAAGATGATTGCTGAGAAACATGTTCATGAACAGGAAAGGACCACATGCATAACACTTAGGCTAGTTAAATGAGCAGCAATTGAAAGTTGGAATTTGAGAATGTAGCTTTGTCTGCCTTTAGGCATAAATCATTTATGATGGTGCTCGTGATTCGGTACTATTATTAGTAAGTTTTACCCTATCATGTCTTTGCTTTTGAATATATTAACTAAAGATGAAGAGAGAGTTAGTTTATCTTGATGTCCTAAGAGTTGATATAGCTAGTTTAGGAAGCCAGAACAAATGTTTAAGCTTGTTATAATCATGGAAAGAATCGAGGCATGGATTTCACAGCTCAAGGGAATTTCCACTTTACAGATCCTCTTTGTACTACGGTTGCTTCATGCGGACAAGAGGAACAAAACAAAGTATAGCAAATAAAGATTTAGGCCTTGTTTGAAAACCCAATTCAGTACTGGTACTTGAATTTAATGGATTCAGATCTTAACATATACAGATCATTCGATAACCAAAAATTGAACATCTGAATTAATTAATTGGCATTGAATTTCTTAAGCAAAACTTGTTCCAAAAATTAACTTATCACTGAATGTGATATGCACTCAAATGTATTATATTTAATACTTAACAATTCAATAATTTAATTGATTCAGATTTCAATTTTCACACTTCAATTTTATCAAACGCACCCTTAATATATATATATATGTGTCATTGTTTAGTGGATATCACTTATGGTACAAAGCATGCATGGTATCAAATGTTTCTATCCACTAATTAATCTTCCTATTTTCTTCCAACCAAGTTGTTATACAGACATGGATTCTTGGTGGGTGCAATGATCACAAACCAAAAGCATGCCCAATAGGAAAACTGTCTTCTGGCCGAGGGTTGGGGTGGGAGAGGACATGAAATCAACTACTTGGACTAGTTTTATCGGAATTTGGTTATGATAGACAAGAAGTTGATTGTTTAACCCAAGTTGTACCTGCAATACGTACTTTCAAGCTTTAGCCTTACCATATAGAAGTTGCTAACTTATTACTATAATGAATACAGGAACGTGGATTATAGGCGACTTAGTTGCACCTATGCAGCAAGCAAAGATACACTAGGATTTCGAGTGTTTGTTTTTTGGTTAAAAGGAAGACAATTATCGTATGGAGTATTTCCAGTTTAAGCAAGGACCCGTTCTGCATGCTGTAACTTTCTATTCAATTCGTTTAACAATTCCGAATCAGCAATATAATGTCGAAAGGGTGATAGAAGGGCACTTCGTTGTTTCATCTATTCAGGGAAACATATCTAATACATCATACATAATGGGCTGAATTTGTAAATGAAATATACAAATGAATGCAGAAAATATGAACAAAACAAATGTGTGGACCGCACCGGGACATTAGTTTAGAGGGGGGCCAAGAACTAAATACACAGAATAAAAAAATAATAATTTACTAACTAAAATATAACAAATTTAAATTCAACCATTAGGGTTAGCTCAGTAATTAGAAGAGGGTTTTCAGAGTTTTCTCCACTATCAGATTCAGGATTCAATTCTTAGAATTAGCAATTGAGGTGTAGGAAAGGTGTGAGAAGGGTTGAGAGTGTAATAAAAAAAAATTCAAAACTTATAACACAACAGCTAGCATTCAAAAGCTTATACTAAAAGAGAAAGTATGAATCAAAATAACAAAACTTAAATTCACGAAGTGAAGAGACACTAATTCTATAGTAGTTTATTAATGATTTCCAAATCAATATGGAATGTATAAAATGACATATTAAAATAAAATTTATAATTTTCTTTAGTTCTTCTACGTGAAAAAAAGGTTAGTTGCACCTTTATATCTAAAGAAAAACAATTGTTTAAATAAAAAGTAAACTAAGACTTTAATACAATAGAAGAAATTATAAAGAAAAATAAAAGGGTCCTTGCAACAAAAGAGTTTGCAGGAATGAAGGAAAGCCGATACTTGACAACAAACTACATAGGCATAAGAGTTGGTCCTCCCATTTTACATTTTATATAACTTACATAGTTTCACAGGCTAATAGAGATAATTGTCCTAATTTCGATGTAGTACAAATAGATTTCTCATGGAGTTCTATTTCCTTTCATATTTCTTTCTTTTTTTCAATTTCCTTGCATCTTGAATTGCTATGTTTGCATTCTACCAATACGATATCAGATTAGCAGTTTGGTTGTCATACACAACTTATATATATATATATATATATATAACCATTAATTAAAAAGTTTGCAGGGCTCTAAAGTACTAATACAATTTAAATAAAATCTTGGAAGGCTTAATGTGGTATTTAGGATTTGGATGGACTGATGGGATCCCTCCGACCTCTATGCATATCAACAAAATCTTGGATTGGAGCTCGATTAGTGAAGTGTAAATCCCTATGGGCTATGCGGAGTGGCTAGGGTCCAAATGGAACCCAGTTCCATGTTCGTCTGATCTAATACTTCGAGAGGCCGAAGGCCCATTAAAGAGATCAGGCTAATGAGATAAATTTAAAGTATTGAACCTCGAGGACTGAAATGTGCAAGTTGGGAAAACATGAACAGCCTGCTTCCCCAGTGCAAATAGGCCTGTCAAATTGTGCAATGAACAAGTCCATTTGATATCTTAGAACACACCCTTTAACATTTCTTTTTTTTTTTTTTGTCTTTTTTTTTTTTTTTTTTTTCGATATGAGTAGAAACTCCATCGAAAATGATCAACGAAGACCGTCACATATTGTGATAATTTTGGTGAGAGGCAAGAGTCGAACTCTTGACCTCCCAACACTACCAAGCCTTAGAAGGCGGGCAGTTTCAATAAATGTTATTTGCACTCTATTTTTTATCAATTACAGTATGACTATTTATTTTATCATATAGTGTAATAAATAAAATTATATGATTTCATTTTTTGTCAATTACATTTTCACTATTTATTTTATAATATAATCTAATAAATAAAAATAATATGATAAAATAATGATGGGAGTGCAAATAACATTTTTCTTTATTATTTGGTTGTTGGGTCTGTTTCTAGTGTTAAATACCTACCCATCAAATGGGATCGAAGTTCCTCTATAGGATGGGATGGGATTGTTTTTCAAATATAATAAAAATTTTTAAAAGTACTCTAAAAGGTAATCTAAAAATTAATTTAAATTTTTTTAAAATTTTAAAAAATATCTCAAAATATATTCTAGAAACTCTTCTACTCTTAAATATCCCAAAATATTTTCTGAAAATATTTCAAAATATAATCTAAAAACTCTGTTACAGCAAAATTTTTCAAAACACTCCAGAAAATAACTAATCCAAACGGACTTGTCTTTTGAAATATCCTTTCACACCTATACCTGCACTTACCTACCAACCACAACCAAAAGAAAGCACCACCTTTCCTAAACAAAACCCTCCATCCCCCACCACCAACTACTCCCCATCAAACCAAAAAAACTCAAGAAAAGGTTTGGGTATTGCAACAACAATTAATCAATTTAAAAAGGTAAACTATTAAAATACTATGATAAATATTTCAAATAATAATCTATGCAATTTCAAACGCACAAAAGTTAAAATGAGATGCTTCAAAAAGTAAAAAACTTAAAATGAGAAATTAGGAGTAAACATATTGTAGCCTCTTCTCGAGTCAGATCATACTACTAACATTTCCGTACCACTGGCACTAGGAGGCATAGACAAACGGACAATGAAGCGCATGTTCAACTCGCGTGCGTATTAGGATGATTGATTACGTAAAAGCCCTTACCTCGTTTCCCAACTATACTGGGAATCCAGCGGAGACTTTGAGGACTTTTTTGCCATTTCGATGAGAGTGTCAAGTAGTATTCACAAGCAAAGAAAGAGACAAACGGCGCAAAGCAAGCCCCAAAAAGCTATCACTTTCTTCTACTGCTAAGTTATCTCCCGAAAGAATCTGAATTTGGTCCTTGCTTTTTCAAAAGCTCACTTCTACTCCTCCTCACCCCTCCGATCTCAATGGCGGCCGCTGCGGCTACTCTCCTCTCTAACGGCGACGCCAAGCCTCAGAACACTGGCCGCTTCGCCTCCGTTTACAGTGAAGTTCAGAACAACCGTCTTGATCACTCTCTCTCCCTCCCTGCTGTCCTTCGCAAATCCTTCCAAGTCGTCGACGGTCCTCCCAGCTCCGCTGCCGGCAATCCAGGTCAGCACTACTCCTGTATAGGAATCAGTCTTTTGTTTATTAATGCGCTTATATTAAAAAGTGATCTGTTCGTGGAAGCCAATTAGTGGTGGTGGTAGTAGTAGTCGGATTTATCTTCGAATCTGTTTTGTTTTGTTGAGCTCAATGTCTTGGTGGCTTGCTTGCACGCGCCAACACTTCTGACTGCGTGTAGAAAATATAGCATTTCGTCATCTGCGCTAGTGGTTATGCTTAGATTGGTAAATTATGGGGGAAAAGTAGCGAGTCCGGAAGTTCTGTGGACTTGTCTTTTGCTAATTGCAGATGTTTGACGACATATTTGTTAGTCTTGTTCTGCACCTGAATCTAATTACTTTGTGCAACTGGCGATTAGTATGTTGCAGTAGCTTAATCCGTGGTCATTGAGAGCAGTGAGTGATTTGTTGATCTAAGACTGTTCACTAGACTGCTGAATGAAGTCAAAGTTTTGGATTTATTTGTCTAGCAAGGTAGAAAGATAAGACTTCTAGGATTTGACTCAAAACTTGCACGTGAATAATAGATATTAGTGTAAAGCTTTCGACTTTTCTGAAAGACTAACGTGGATTGCAGCAGGTTGGATAGGAATAAAGTCAAAGTCAGGCTAATGTAGATTTGTCTCAGTCATTAGGCCTTTCCTTCCTAGTTTTTATATCTATATGAAGGTATATTCTTACAGATTTGCCTTGATAGTCTCTCTGATGTATATGCGTGCGCGTTCTTGTCAAACGCTTAATAAAAGTTGAGCTTACGAGAAAAAAAAAAGATTTTGAGTTTTCCACTTTGATATGAAACAATTGTAATTTTGTAAGTTTATCTTAGTCCATGTTTTGCGAAACTAACTTACAGGAAGGGCAAGAGGCTGTTTAGACAAACCTCTAGCTTCTTAACAAATCATAGTTTAACAATGAACTAACATTATCGCTGGTATCAGCAGAAATCAAGTGCACCTTCCTTTTTAGGCCCTGTTTGGTTGGAGCATGAAAGTTGACTCAACTACAAAGCTAATAAAAATCAGATTTTTAGTTTGAAGCTCTGTTTGGGCTACTTTGGATGTTCAATTGATGAATGATTTGGAAAGTGGTTGAAACTCCGTTTCTTTCTTTTTGACATTGGCTGCTTATGCGATAATTATTATGAGCTCTTGTGAGCTGCACCAAGACACCCCATGCTTGAGTTTAAACATCAGATCCAGAGTTTGTTATGTTTTGAGGTGTTGCTGAACTGAGTCTTTTTCTGGCTTTGATGGCATAGATGAGATAAAAAAGCTGTTCCCATGCTTGTTTGGACAACCATCAGCAGTGTTGGTACCAGGTGATGCTGGAAATGCACCACAAAGCTTGAAGGTTGGCGTGGTGTTATCAGGAGGCCAAGCTCCTGGAGGACACAATGTTATTTCTGGAATTTATGGTCAGAATCTTTTTCTTCTTTTAATAGTAAGAGGGAATTACCTGATTCATTACTTTTCCAATTGCCTAGATCTGAGAGTATTCTGTGAACATTTGACTGTTGGCATTTCTATGATCTTGGTACATGGATGATCGTTGGTTTGTCTATGGAAATTGTTCCTAGATTACTTGCAGGATCGTTGCAAAGGAAGCACGTTGTATGGGTTTAGGGGTGGACCAGCTGGAATTATGAAGTGCAAGTACACAGTGTTGAATTCAGAATATATCTACCCATTCAGAAACCAGGTAAGCTTAAACTTCTGTTAACCAAATTCTGTTCAATGACAATGTTAAGATTTTAATTCTCACACATCAGAGTGATGCAACATATTCTGATATACATAACGTTATTCATCAAATGTCGATACGAATAGGCAACAAATTTTGGAACCTATGATTCCTTACTGTGTCACTGTGTTTTTCTTTACAATACAAGGCACCAGACCTGGCATAATGCATTCCACACTTTTCCATGATGAATGATTTTGCTCTTAGTTTTTATATTCCCTTCTCCCTCTAATCGAGCTCTATACTTTTCAGACGAGATGTCTGAATGTCTGATTGAGCCTGCACTCTTAAGGTATCCTTATTAACTTATGGTAGTAATATGGTTACCACTTTAAGTTGATAGTGTGGTCATTCCTTCACATCATCCATGAGATGTTGTGTCTTGATCTTTGTTCCTAACTCTATTAGGAAATTTTTTTTACTCGAAAATGAAAGTTGAGAATGATGTCTGCAATTGGTCAAACATTCTGCATTTTACTCAGAACACAGTTCTGCTGTACATTTGCTAGTATAGTAAATCTTCACTAACTACATGCTTTCATATCAGGGTGGATTTGATATGATCCGTAGTGGTAGAGACAAGATTGAGACTCCTGAACAGGTATTGACTCGGTTCTCCATTAAACTATCTGCATTTGTATCCATGGGGTGTCGAGGTTTAGACTGATGAAGAGGTTACATATGAAACTCGATTTCAGTTTAAGCAAGCTGCAGAAACTGCATTGAAACTTGATTTGGATGGGCTTGTTGTGATCGGTGGTGATGATTCAAATACAAATGCATGTCTCCTTGCTGAGAACTTCAGGTAAATTGCTTTTAATTGGCCATGATAGTCTTTTATTCTGAAATCCATTCAGGATGCTTAGTTTTCTTGATACTAGCCATCACTCTGTAGTGATTAGAAGTTGTTGCAAAATTTTGATATAGCTTGTTTAACTTTTTCCAATACTTCAGGAGTAAAAACATGAAGACTCGGGTGATTGGATGTCCAAAAACAATTGATGGTGACTTGAAATGCAAAGAGGTTCCAGCAAGTTTTGGATTTGATACTGCCTGCAAGGTAATATTAAATCTGATCTTCAATATTAAATCTTTTACATTTTTATGCATCACAGTCTTTGTCAATTATGAAACTGAAATCATCTTCGATGAATTTTTTATTTTTCATGTAGTTATAATTTGATTTTAGCTTGATATGCTATCTGGTAATGGACGTCAGGTTGCATGCAAAATCTGTCTTGTCTTAGGCACTGTATGTATTGTTCTGGTTACTCTCCTTGTCAGTCAAGATTGTGATTATTTCTCAACTGCTGATGATTGGTTTAAATATGTATTGTAAATGCAGATATATGCTGAAATGATTGGAAATGTCATGGTAGATGCTCGCTCAACTGGAAAATATTATCATTGTGAGTGATGTAGGCCTAAAAATTCATTCTATGACATTTTTTTTTTACTTTTATGGATATTATGAAATAGGAAGCACCGTAGCATGCTCAATCCATATTTGCGTTTAATATTTCCATTATTGGCCGCTATAGAACTTTAGCTTGTTGCTTGGTCGTGACCACTTAAGTAATCTAATCTTCAAAAGAATTGTCTGCAAATTCCTTTAGCCTGAAGCAGAAATAGAAGCCTGTCCCTAATGTCAATTACACTCAGCATTTTTATCAAAAGCATATTCTGCTTTAGGATTTGTATGTAGTATATGCAACTTTGACTTTGGCTGGAAAAACTCTTTTAGGAATCTGGGAAGGGAAAATAATGAATTGCCAGCATGGTGCCAGTATATGGTTTCTTGCATAATTTGTTTTGTCCATCTTCATGTGCTTCCATTCCTGTAAATCTTCTTTTACTTTGTCTTATCTCCTGCCTCTGACCTTGTCATCCTGGGTTGTTGGATGTCTCTTAATGCTTTTAATTTCTTGTGTATTTTCCAACCGCTGCTCAGTTATTTAAAATAGCATAAATTCAGGTGTTACTTGAATTGTGTCTTGGGTTGTGTGTGTTTGCTTGTGTATTTGTTCCAGATGATCACATAACACTAAATACTAGAACCTTTTCATTCTGGCTGATATTGTCTATGTCCATATTTTTCTTGTCCTAAATATGTTTTTTGATCAGGCTATTACATATAAGTATTTAATGGTAATATCTGATATACAGTTCATGGCTGTGCATTCTCTTTTCAGCCTATGCATAAGCTTTTGTATTTCTCTATTATTTTGTCTTATACGTGTTGTTGACTTTATACCTTTTACAGTTGTACGTCTTATGGGGCGTGCTGCTTCCCACATCACTTTGGAGTGTGCTCTGCAAACCCATCCTAACATTACTCTTATTGGAGAAGAGGTACTTCTTACTTAACCTAGCTTTATCTTCAATTTCCTGGATCACCATACTCGTTTTAATGCACTGCATATCTATCATATTGTGAGGGGGTGAATGTCTAATGAATCTTCTCTTAGTATGGTAAATAATAATCCTAAAAGCTTGAGCCTTAGTGTGATTTAAAGATCGAATTATATGTTCCTATCCAGTTTATTCTGCCATTTCTTTCTCAAGTTAGAAGCTTGTAGCACTTGTTGAAAAAAGTTCTATTATGCAGGTTGCAGCTAACAAGCAGACGCTTAAGAATGTGACCGACTACATTGTAGATATAATAACAAAACGGGCAGAATTTGGGTACAATTATGGCGTGATTCTCATCCCAGAAGGGCTTATAGATTTCATTCCTGAGGTAAAATCATCACTTGTGCTATTTTGATTGTTTGTTCTTTAGTTGGTGATCACAAGCTATTGAAAGTCTTTTTTGTAACATTGCTCTTCCTTCTGCACTTCAGTTTTTCTCTTCCTTAGCCTATCAGCTTGGCCTTTGATTGGCTGATTCTTTGCTTGCCATCTGCACTTTAGTTTTTTCTCTTGCTTGGCCTTGGATTGGCTGATTCTTTGCTTGCAAATTTCAGGTCCAGCTGCTCATTGCAGAGCTTAATGAGATTTTGGCTCATGACAAAGTTGATGAAGCTGGTCTTTGGAAACAGAAACTCCAGCCTCAGTCCCTGGAGCTCTTTAAGCTTTTGCCTGCAGCAATTCAGGAACAACTGATGCTTGAGAGAGATCCACATGGAAATGTCCAGGTGCTGATAGGGTTCACTGCTGCAGTATGTCAATCCGCATATCTTTGTTACGATGGGCATCTTAGTTATGGTTGTTACATGGATGCAGGTTGCAAAAATCGAAACAGAGAAAATGTTCATTCAAATGGTTGAAACTGAGTTGGAGAACAGGAAGCAGGCTGGTGCTTACAAGGCTCAATTTAAAGGACAATCTCATTTTTTCGGGTAATTGTCAGCTTTTTATATGTTGATGTCTCAACTTTCTTTTTCTTCTTCTTTTTTTTTATTTAAGGTGTTTTGCCCTTTGAGTTGTGTCAATTTTTACCATGAATATCACCTTGTCTTAGCAAGTTTTGACATTTCTAAATTGTTGGCTTTCTGTTCCGTTTTTCCACATCATAGATACGAAGGAAGGTGCGGTTTGCCTTCTAACTTTGACTCTACGTACTGCTATGCACTGGGTTATGGTGCTGGAGCACTGCTTCAAAGTGGGAAAACGGGATTAATTTCATCAGTACGTATTTCTTGACTCTGTTGCCCAATTTCTTTTACTACTATTTGTATCATTAAGCATGTTTAGCTCCATTCTGGCTGGATTTCCTCACAATAGTCTTCTTACAAGTTTGTTTCCTACTGGTGTTCAGAACTTTTTATTTACCCTTGAACAGACTTTCATGTATCAGTGGTTGGTTGTTCTTCTAGGTTGGGAACTTGGCCGCTCCAGTTGAAGAATGGACTGTTGGAGGAACGGCATTGACTTCATTAATGGATGTTGAGAGGCGACATGGTATACTAATCAACAGCCATTTATAACTTGTCTGACAGCTCGTGTCACAGAACATCATTCTACTAGGAAATTTGGCCTGCAATAGGAGCTTTTGCTTTTTTAACCTTGTTGACTCTGCCAAAATATAAAGCATTACATTTTATATTTTACTTCTACTTCTGTCTAGGTAAGTTCAAGCCAGTGATTAAAAAAGCAATGGTGGAACTTGAAGGTATGAAAATCTTCACATACAAGCGTTTTTCTTTTTCCCTCTTGTGGTTCATCAGTCCATCATGCTGGCAATGTTCTACAACAAATGTGGTGGTTCTTGTTGCAAAATGCATGAACAATGAACTTATGTGATTTTCATTCAGTTTTACTTTCTTTTCTGACCTTCTGTAACAGTAAACTAATTTCTGATCACGGATATTTCAGGTGCACCATTCAAACAATTTGCTTCACTGAGAGAAGAGTGGGCTCTCAACAACCGATACATTTCTCCTGGTATGATTAAGATATCATCCTGTGTTCTGTTATTGAAGATAGTTTTTAAGTTAATCTCAATGTGCTTAGTCTAGTTATATCATTTGCCTCTGAAGAGATGCTAGCTTCTATTTTCCTCTAATCTGGCTTATTACCTAGGAGAACTTAATATCTGTTTTTGTTTATTTTTGCTTTTTCGCTGTTAATCGCTTAATTTTTATTTATTTTTTATTTTTTACTTGGTATCAGGTCCTATTCAATTTGTTGGCCCAGCATCTGACAAGGTTAATCACACATTATTGTTGGAATTTGGTGCTCAAGCTTAAGTAGGTATATCACAGAGTATCTTTCTGCTTCTTTGAAAGGATGAACTGCCAGGTTATGCACCCTTCTAATGTTCAAGCAACATCCAATTGTTCACCGTTCCTTTTCGTTGCTTTCTTCTCAAGGACGCTTGTCACTTATAATGTCAACAGCCTAGTTTTGACTTGTTTTTTTGTTTCTTTTTGATCTGAATAACATTCTACATTTCAATCATCAAATGCAATCAGAAGATATTAAACTGTTAATTAAAACCATCAACTGATGTCTCCTTTGCTTTCATTTTAGGTTCAGATTTCTTCTAGATATTGTGCTGTATTTGCCATTCGTGGCCCTAAAAAGATTTCTGCTTGGGGCTCTTATATATACATCTTGCAGTGACTGTTAAGATATCCTTCTCCATTTTCTTCGGAGGACAGTGAAATACCAAGTTCTGCACCCGTTTTTAATCTTCAGCGAGAGTCCATCTCTTTCTGTTAGCTTTTGTTGCACTTCTTTGCTTGATGTCTGGTTATAATGTGAAGGCTGAACAGCCCACTCTTGGTTTCGTGATATTGGTGTATGATCTAAACAGCGTTCTAGTGTACTGCGATCTAAAAGGATCACGAGAAATTCAACTGCTAAGCTTGTCATCAAACTTTACTCCTTACTGGGGGTTTCTAGATATTATTAGTGAATCTGATGACATTTTGGAATAGGAAGGTGGTGAAACCATCGTCATCTATGAGCGCTGGATGCAATCTTGTTCTCAATATAATATCTGGACTTCGAAGTCACTGCTGGCGCCCTTTATGTTAGAGTGCAGCCTGCTTCTTGTCGGTAACTTCATTGAAGGATTTTGCTGGAGAACTGATGGTTGCTTTAAATAATAAGCTGAACTTAAAATTTAGAAGTCTCTGATTTAGAAGCCTCGAGTGGGATTGATTGGTGTGTCTTGCCTCGATTACATCTATTTGTAGGATTTGTCTTACATCCCACATCGACTTGGTATAGGAGACCCAAGAGAGCAGTGCAGTATAAAAGGCCGCCTGGGGACTCGGTACTTTCTATCTTTGCGCTTGGGGCAATGACGCAGCTAGTGAGGTTCTAACCGAGGCGCGTCTATTGCTGGTTGAAAACTATTTCCAAACCCCCTCTTTGGCCTGGGTTTGGCCTAGGCCATTGAGAATTTCTGGAAGGGCTCCCTTCGGGGTAAAGCCCTACAATCCTAGTTAAAAAAGTTTTATGTATCGTATAACCTAACATGATTGATTATTGTCTGTCCTAATTTTTGATATGATCGTCCGTCTTAATTTTCATAAGCATGAGAGGATGGGGTAAATTTTGGCAGTGGAAGCACCAGGGTCAACAAGGATCTGTATTTACTGATGCTGCATCTTAGGGTTTAGGTGGAAGAAAGGGTTCAAATTGTCATGCAAAGTTAGATAGGGAGTAAATCACCACTTAGTATTTTGGGTCACAAAAAGTCAATTGCTAAAATTTGTTGAAGCCAAAAACATTCTCAGCTTATTATTTAAAAAAAAAAAAACTTGGCTGCACTCTAACCTGGCTTTAAGTTCAGCTTATTCTCCAGAGTATTCTATTTGATGGGACAAGCTGTTTGGTAACATGGTGCATGGTTAGTAACATGTACCCACTTTGAGATCCTAATCCTGTGCCTCTCCAAAGGGGATCGAAGTAAATGCCCGCATTTGTGACTTGTGTGGATCCCTTCATTCTCTTACCTGTTATGGATGATGTAGGTGGTTTTTTGTTTGAATACCAAAAGGAGTAGGCTCTTTTCCAGAAAGGTTATCCAAAGTGGACTATACATGGGATATTCCAATAATCACATGCTATTGTTTGTTCGGTTCGAGTTTCGTGCCTAAGTTAAAAAAAAAAATTTTTTGAACGTAAAAAAAAATGTGTCTGGCGGATAGCTTGATTAGCGGAAGAAGTAATTAAAAGGTAAGAAAAATGGAACTCTAGTAAAACGATAATTTGTGTATATTAATAATTAGAGTACTTTTATCAGCAACCCCACCGCCAGGCGGTAATCACGACTACTTATGTTTAGAAAAGAATAGAATGAAAAGAGAACAAAGATTTCATGATTCTTCCTTAGGGCTCCAAAATGGATTAAAAGATAGGGAAGGTGGCTTGTGAAGGAACATCTGTCAGTTGGATGAGTACAGGCACAAAGCCTGCCATAGGAATTAGTAAAAGCGTTTTATGGAAACGTGTTTCTCACGTACTAGTCCAGACCACTCGTTGTACTCAATACCCTTACTATACCTAACAATTGCTGAAAGAGACCCATTTCTCTCTAATTTTGTAGATTTAACCTTCTGCCGTTATTCAAAGACCTTGATGTAATCAAACCTGGCAGGTGTAATCAAACCGATACCTTGAGGAATTAATTACATGAAATTATCGGCAAGCTCTTCAAATAAGGAGGCAAATTCATTTACAAGTGTACTACTATCATGTACTCCCTCCGTCCCGTTTTGTTAGTCTTGGTTTTTTTTTTTCACACAAATTAAAAAAGTGTAATTAATTTGGTTGGAAACATAAATTTAGATTACTAATTTCCTAAAATACCCTTATGCTAATCACGAAGAGTGTCAATTAATATCATTTACAGCTAATGGGTTAGTATTGGAAAAGCTCAATGTATTCAATATAGTGGGTTAGTATTTAATAACAATGTATTAATAACAAGATATTTAATAAGGGTATTTTAGACAATTTAAAAGATTATTACATTTTTTAATGGAAAAGTGGACTACAATTTGGGACAGACGAAAGAGGAAAACAAGACTATCAAAGTGGGACGGAGGGAGTAATATGGATTTGCAACACTAGAAAACGTTCTACAATGATTAGAAAATGAAGTTCCGTGGACTTGCTACTAAGTTCTGTTATGTCTACGATGCACGATTACGATCAATTTCCAAGGAATGCATTCATCAAGATTACTGCATACGGTCGTAATCTGGATAGGTTCTTTCTTTTTGCTTGGGAAGGAGATTGGAGGACCTTTAATTGGTCTGACTTTTAGCCATGCAAGCATAGGATCCTTCGAAATAATCGAAATCTTGAGTTGAGGACCGGAAAATGTTACATTGGCACGTCTATGTTTTTTTTTTTTTTTAGCTCAGACAAGCAATAATAATTGACGGGGATAGTAAAGTCTATCAGCAAAATGCAGAGGTACCTTTTTTGCATGTGAGCATAGCACCGAGAAGAGTGAAAGGCAAATGGGTGCAACTTTAAAGAGAAATGCGTATACTATCTCGGTTTTTATGAAACAGGTACAGGTGGGTGTGCATCACATCCTAACAACCCAAATAAGAAGTCCCAACCAATAGTCGTGTTTCGTAAAGACAACCTGGAACTACAAGTACTTTGGTGCAATCAAAAAACATTAAAGAAAGAGCTCCCACGCATTTGATAATAATTCCCTCTTCAGTTCAGTCTTGATCATAAACAGTCGAGCAGTAGAAACCAAAGTGAAAGTACTTGATACTGAACTCCACGAGAAGAGAAGCATCAGGTTCGAGATGCTACAGACGACACCAAGCAATGCACCAGAAATCTAGGGCATCTTGTGCTGCGAGCCTAAACCCTGAAGGGTTGAGGTCCAAAGTCCAACCACTAGAATATTTTCTTTTCAACCAAGAAAATTGTTGTAGCGCCTACAAGAAATTTTTATTTGCAAGAAATTAATGGTGTAACAAAAGAATTATTTATTATGCGGTGACCAATGATCATGCCATTTTTTAAAGTAAAGTTTGTAGAGAATTAATTAGAAACGAAAAATATTTGTATATTGATTAGTTTTTTCATCTTTTGTGGAGCAATCAGACAGAGTCACAGGACATGCAAATCCATAAAGTCTACCTAAGCATATGCTATGGCGGGTGCTTTTTCTAGATTTCTACTTTCTTAGTATATTTATTAGATGATTTTGACTTTTGAAGAAGGAGAAAAAAATTGGGAATTGATTCATCTTGACACCCGCTTTTCGTTCACAAGTTCACACCATATGATCCATCAGCTTTCCACGATTCTGAGTTCCGACAGCAGGTGCATTGGTTTGAGGAGAACAAAGACAAAAACAAAGAACCAAGAGAAAAAGGAAAAGCTTCTTCCTGCAGTTTGTGCATATATTTCATACTGGAATTCAAGTTATAAATTTGTTCCCCTTCTATGTCATTGATTCATTTGCATGGGGGCTGCTGCTGATCTTAGTTAGTTTTAAGTTCCTGAGCAACTTCGTAGGAGTTCATCCGATACACTACACCAGCTACTGAGTTCCTACTTCTTAATAAATTCCATTAATTTATTGCTCCTAATATATATATATATATAAATCAATCGACCAAAAAAGTAAAGCTTCGGTGACGGTACTAAAGAAATAAATTTACAATTATACATTCTTGAAACTGTGACACCGGATGGACTTAGAAAGCTCGATTTGGTGTTACATGTTTTGTATGATTATTTTGCAAAAATTTATATGATTATCTTTTTGTTTTCTTTATAAACTTGCTTGAACTCTTTGTCCTTTTTCAACATTTCATGAAGAGATGAAAAAGTCACTTATCTAAATCCCTCAATGTTTTTTACTAACAAAAAAAAAGATTTGGTCTCTAAACTTTTATACTAAAAGCTTTCCAAAGTAGAAAGCAATACAACAGTTACAAAAGTACATAAAGCGAAAACAAATTAATAAATGAAACTACAGTATACATTTAAGCGCAATCATTAGACTTGAGGGTGCATTAAGAAATAAATTACTCTGTTAATTATTTTTTATTATTATAAACATAACATTTTAGATTTACCAATTTCTGCGCCGAAAAAGACAAAGACAATAATAATACTTCTGAACTTTGTGATGTGATGATTTAAGAGCATTTATCTATTGGACACTCGTGAGGATGAAACGAAACGGTATTGAATTCTTTGAGAGATAGTATATGAGAAATGCCACTATTGTCGTAGAAGTTGACTTAGCTGTAACATCCTTGGCAGAAAGCACCAATGTTGCAGTAGGTACAAAATCAGCTAAAACAGCTTTAAAGAAGCCCTAGCATAAATTTCTGTATTTGCTAACATTCCTTGAGGACAGGTTCACCCATTTCTACAACCAAGCCTACCTAGAAAAATCCAATTCTTTTTTCGACGGGTGTTCGTAAGGCAGTCGTACTCAATATATATTTCAAGTATTATATTTTTAGAAATGTAAAATTAATTTAAAAAATATATAAATATGAAGGGATTAATTAGAAAAAAAAAGTATATAAATGTAAGAGAAAATAATAATTATCAGTATGTATATACACGGTAGGTTGAGTGAAATATGGACGTGTTAACGAGTGTTCATAGCATTTCTTTTCACGGATAAAATAGGAAACATTACTGTAGATCCATTTTTCGATGCAGACATTGACCTTAACAGCACATCCCCATACATATATATATATATATATATATATATATATATATATATATATATATATATATATATATATGTGTATGTAATGTTAGATATTGAAATATGTCATGTGGGAAGGGGGATGATCAATTGATCATTCAGCTGTTGGAAGCATTATTACCATAATTCTGATCCTCTTATTAGAAAGCAATCCATGCGTGCCTCCGATCGCGGGACTTACCATGCAATGTTGCATTTTCAAACCTCTCGCGCGGCCTACTCTTTATTACTAAATAAAATTATATTTTATTTCATGCTTTATTATTTTGTTGATACGTGTTTGTCTCTTGTGTGGACAAAACTGTCTAGGGGAGGTTTCTCTGGCCACCATTATTAGAGAGTTAAATACTATATTAATGTTATATTAATGATTCAGGAGTTGGGAGTTGAATCTGGATTCTATAATTGCACAGACAAACAAAAGAAATCAATCTATGAAGGAATAATTAATTATAAAAAAAAAAAAAAGTGAGCAAAGCAGCCTCCCCACCAGCTCTGGGAGTCTGGAGTTTGCCGTTGAAGTGTAGAGTATAATAATAATATCTTTCGTACTGAAATAGACCAATTAAAAGATGGTGGAATTTTATATTTGTTCGTGAATACAAGAGGTTTTTTCCTCTCTGTGATCAATTGGTAAAGTTTATGATCAATCAAGGCAACACCAATCAATATGGTCGAGCTATTGCAGGTTTTTCCCCAATGAATTAACGCTTAGCGCATTTTTTTTTTCTTTCTGTATCGTATGTTTTAACAGGGGAAGAATGAAATTTAAAAAGTAGGGAAAGAGAAGGAAAATTGAATTCACAATATCTAATTTCCGAAATTTCAACATATCACTTTATATGAATTTTGTCATGAACTCGTCTTCGATAATTATGTAACTTTATAGTTTATTTAGGGGCTCATTTAAGCCAAAGTTTTTAGAGAATTTTTTAATCAAAATATTTGTCATTCCGTTTTGGTAAGGGTAAATTCGGTAAGAATTTCGACATTTGAGACCTCAAAGCCGTTTTATATGAGTCATCCAACGATTTTTTTTTTTTTTCACTGACGGAGTGGGTATCCGGATCAATCCTTATGGAGCCCGATTAATCCCACTCCGACCTGAGAGCTTGCAAATTTCACTCCAAAAGTGGAGTTTAATTTCTCTCTAATCCAAAAAAAAAAATCCGAAATTAAGACCAGAAAAGAAAATTGAAAGAGGAATAGGTTAACCAAGTTTACGTAATGGTGTTGTTTGAATTGCAATTTTTTTTTTCATATTTTATGAATCTATTTTTTAATTACATTTTTACCTCACAAACATGATGCATCTAATAGCTGAGGTACATTGTTCTACCAAAATTCCAAAAAAAAAAAAATCCAAATGGGACCAAATTTGTAACAATTAATGCTAATAAGAACAAGAAAAAAAAATTGAGGAAGGCAGCAGCAAGCACGGGAATGTGGATCTTGGGAAGCAAATTGCTGGCACGTGGCAGTTAGCATCAAAGGAAGAGGGGCTGTTTGGTATGGGGGGCCCAAATGCATTAATGAAATAACGCTGTTTTTGCAATCACATGACACCGTACCATTCTACCTTTGCTTCCAAACAAACGCCATCAATCAATCACACATCCTTCTCAACAATCCTCAGCCCCTCCAATCCCAATCCCAATTCCAACTCCAATTCCATTCCTTGTCCGTTTGGATTCTTAGACCCTACCAAACACCGCCCGCTCCATGTTGATCCTCCCGAACCAAATCCCATCCATCCGCCCATCATCTCCTGGCCCCCACGAGAGCTGTCACCTTTGGACGATCTCATTTATCACCTTGTGTGCTCCAATTTCACCCATTTTCTCCCGGTTCATGGAATTACACTTGCTAAGGTCAATTCGTTTTGGGTTGTTTGATAAGGAGATTTGCTAAATCGACAATTCAATTAGATGGTGACGCATCATTTGGGAGGATTAAATGATTTGAACCCAAAATTAGGCCCAAAAAAACTATAGAATTCTCTTTCTTTTTGGTGAAGAAAAGTCAATTTATCCAGAGGGACATATATTGGTTGTCTCAGTGACAGAATAATTATTATGGTATCAAAACCTTTCTCCTGTGGGCAAAAGCCACAGGACTATCCCTTTCACGATTTATTCTCAAAAAATATATATATATATCACCAATTTATGTTCTTCTCACATTTGTCCATTTTTTCCCCTACCTTTCAATTCTTCTTTGTCGCAGGGTTTGCCTTATCCGCGTACTATTTTTCTGCTTCTTTGGCCTCTGTCGTCGACATTTTCGATTTACTACACCAACAAACTTTTAGTTAAACATATCCACGATTCTTTTTTTATTTCTTGCACATCTCTACTGCATTTTACTTATGATACATGCTTAGGACTGTAATCGAACCGAGCAGCTTGATCAAAAACTTGACTCGAACTCGGGTTGATCGAATTCGAGTATCTAAAAATAATGTTCGAAGGCTCGCCGAACTTTATCGAATTTTTTAATTTTAATTCTTTAATATATTTTTAGTATTATGAAATTACCCTTATACCCAAAAGAGTGGTTGAATTCACGAAATGTTTCAAGTCGTATGAAAATTTTTAAAGGACAATAATATTTTTTCGCTCAAAAATTATCAAGAAAATGAAATTTTTTTACTCGAACTCGATAAGGCTCGCATTGATTCGAATCCATGCGAGTCAAGCTCAAGTTCTGTGAGTAATGCATCGAGCTCGAGCATGAGTTCCAATAATAATACTCTCCCTCGAGTTCAAGCTCGAGCATCCATCTTGCATGTCGAGTCGAGTTCGAGTACGGTGATACTCGAGTTCGACTCGACTCGATTACATCCCTGTATATGCTTGTTATTTGACTTGAAAAAATATTTAAATAGTGTGTCCAAAAGAATACAGAATTTTGATATCATCTTTCTTTTCTTTTGCCAAACTCTAGATTAACCTCAACATACGAATGAAACTTTGTGAATTCAACTTGCAGGGTAAATTGAAAGCATTTAATCATGGTGTTACAACTGCAGAAGTGGCTGGCATAGATTAGAGTTAGATCACAGACATTTAGTTACTTAAGCTTTTTACAGACGGATTTAGTTCTCTTTAATTGTTCCTGCCTTTTGATCCTCACTCCCCCCACCAGATTCTTCCTGCTGTGTCTCTACAGTAGTAATTGCATTCTGCTACACAATTAATTGCCTGAGTTGAAGTTAAACGCTCTAGTGAGTAGTGCCCTGTTGCAAATTAAAGTGATAATAATAACTGCTACTGGCGGGAAGTCTGTCAATTATCACCCTTTATATGTACAAGATAAGAAGATCATGTAATCAACTAGGCTGTGTTTGATAAAGTTGAAGTCTGACTAAAATCTAAAATATGAAATTTGAATATGTTAAGTTATCGAATCATTAAATATTAAATTTGATACATTTGAGTATATATCACATTAAGATCATGTTTGATAACTCAATTCAGTATTTACACTTAATAGACATGTTCAAATGTGTTTGATAACTAAAAATTGAACATCTAAATTTATTAAGTGGTATTGAATTTTTTAAACCCATTTGGAGTTGCGGTAATTTATTAAAAAATGCTTCACCTAATAAAATTTTTAATAAAAGTGCTTATTAAGTGTTCAGATACTTTTATATATATTGTCTGGATATATAATTCAATAAGTACTTATTGTATTGGATAATTTTTAATTTTTAAATATATTTATTTCTCAATTTGATTCATAATATGGAATAAGTGATCAAATAAACACAAAAGCTATTCTAAAAGTATCAAATTTTAGTTTTTGCTAAAAATGCTTTTGATACCAAAAATTTCACTGCTAAATTTATGAAATGATATTCACCAAACACCATAAAAGTGATTTTACCACCCAAATATATATATATATATATATATATATATTTTTATCAAAAGCACTTCAACTTCAAACGAGGCATAAATATTAAATTGAGTAATTAAAGAGGCCATCAGTTTCATGAACTGGTCCCTACGTTAGATTGAGAGGAAAAAGATGGGAACATGTTATTTGGATAGTAAGTGATTTGAAACAAATTATTTTCTTTTTCATTTTTCCTTTTGGACCTAACGATTCAAAGGCAAAGAAAATTAATTAGGAACGTTTTCTTGAATTCACAAGCCATAAATTTAATCAGGGATATGGAGGAAAGGGATTAGTGAAATGTAAAATTCATATCAGCAAATCTGGAAAAAATTCATTAGGGACGTGGAGGAATTAAAGGGATCCCCTTTCGTAGTGAACAGAAAAAATTCATATCAGCAAATCAATTGATTCTATCTAATCCGGCAACTAACCTCTCTCATGATAATCTTAGGTAAAGTAAATTATGATTATGTTCTTAATATCCTTTTTCACAGGGTAATGATTAGGTGAACATGGGAAACATTAAATTGTTAGTTTGAAAGATTTTTCTGGGAGATATTTCGGGGGACACCGCACGAGGCAATGACAAAAAGTGGAAAATGCAGCGACAACTTTTCTTTTTTTTTTTTTTCTTTTTCTTGAAGCAAATTAAATATCGGGTATATATATTTACCGCGCCTAACTGCGGCATGTTAATTCATATTATTTAACCTAATTAGCTTATTTTCATTTTTTAATAAAACAGAAGTCAATATTCTTAACACACACAAAAAAAAAAGAAAAAAAAAAAACCAGCTAGAAATCATTCTGCACGGTTTGCTTTACGAAGATAGTTGCACCAAACCAATAGCAGAAAACATATCACAGCTAGCATATTTTTATTAGTTCTCGGAATTAAACATGCCTGAATCGTAAATGATTAATCTTGTCTTTTTCTTATTTCTGGGTAGTAGTAAATGATTTTCTTTTTTCTTGAGAAAATACGAGTAATTATTAGGATCCATCCATGGCCAGTAAAATGGACGGGGAGGTCTGGTCATCATTCACGTACGTTGGTTGTGGTTCTGTTTGCTGTTTTGGACTTTGGATAGTTCTAACTTCTAACTGGGAGGCGCCATGAATGTCAGCACAATCCACCATCCATCATCATCATCATCATATACTATCATACACACAATCTCTTTCTCTCGTACGCCATGTGAATGAAGAGTTATGACACAAAACATGACTTGACATCATCAGTTACTAAATTCCCTGGCGAGATAACTACAGTAGTAATCATTCGTACGTGTGTCGTTGTTAACGACTATTTGATGTTTCAAAATAAGAGTCACCGTCTTAAATTTAACACGTAATTACTAATCTAATCATTTTAAAAAAAAAAAAAAATATATATATATATATATATATATATGTGTGTGTGTGTAAATTCATCAATCCCACCTCATCATCCTCTAGATATGATACTAATTACTATGTGTTACCATAAAAAGTTGAATTTTCAAAAATAGACTCTTATTTTGGTACGCCATGGAGGGAGTACTAGCTTGTGTGGTCGAGGTGCGTTTGCCCACCATGCAATTTTGTTCACTAATATCAGGCATCCCTGTGGACTTTCTGGGAGTGGGACGCTGTTTTTCTTCTGATTCATCATCAAAACCACTTTCCATGACAACACAGAGCCCTGCACACACAAAAATACGGTCCAAAATTGCCCTAGCGTTGCCGCCTTGCATAGAGACTAGAGATTTTTTTCGTCCTTTTTCTTTGTCGCCAAGTATCCAGTGTGTTATCCAGATATTGAACATGCCCGGAACGCAGCGTCTAGTCCTAAGCGGTCTGGTTTTTTGATACATTAATTTAATTTGGTTGTTCCATCTATTTGGCCTATTCCGAATTTGTATAAATAGGTCAAGATGTGTAATGTCATGACTATAATTCCATTCCGTAGCAGGAAGAATTGGTATAATTAAGCAGAAGTGGCAATTAATTAGGGGTGATCAGAAAAGGGTGAATGAACTTCGATGGATGTCCCATTCCTATGATCACATGGTTGAGTGAGTCGTCGGGTCGGGAGAAGTCTGATACCATAATTGAATTCGTGGCCGAAGGGTGTTTGTTTAGGACCAAACCAAACCTGTACACTTCCAATAAGTGCCAGGAGAATAGCAAAGGCGGTTTTATTAAGGTCTGAGGGGGCAAAATAGGTATATCATATCAAATTTTGTTTTAAAAAAAAACTATTTTTCGGAAGAATCACT
Organism: Coffea arabica; assembly: GCF_036785885.1. Classification (NCBI taxonomy): domain Eukaryota; kingdom Viridiplantae; phylum Streptophyta; class Magnoliopsida; order Gentianales; family Rubiaceae; genus Coffea; species Coffea arabica. Next base: position 42,356,298 of record NC_092326.1, on the reverse strand, counting down.
CGCAGCTCGAGCGTGTTTAAATCAAATGCATTAGATCTAACGATTTTTGCCGATTTTTCACCTTATTTTAAAATCATAAGGCACCAACAAATATGATTTGATACCACATAGAGCTTTTCTGTAGGATAACTATACTACAGTGGATTTTTTTTTAAAAAAAAAAAGTTTTTTACCCTTTTCTAAACAATAAAATTACAACAAACCACAACCGCATAAAAGAGCAACACAACAACTCAAAAATTGTAAGAATTTGCAATTAAATAAAAGTACAATCTAAACTAGAAGCTCGTATATAATGAGACTTGAGAATTCACGATCTCTAATTTCTGAGTTAAAGTCTCATTAATAAGTGCAATTATTTATTCTAAACATATAATCCAATTTGTTTGGCCGACGAAAACTGTTCTGTCCCGTCCCGAGTTTATACATTTTTGTTTTGTGTGTATTTTGGAGCTTTTGGTGTTTTTAGTTTTTCATGTTTTGCATCCAAGGCTGCATTTTAGGTTATGTTTGGATTGCATTTTTCATAGAAAAATTACTGTAACAATTTGATGTATGTGAAAAAAAAATAATAAAAAAAATATGATCACGAAAAATAACATAATTTTTCGACGAAAAACTGCAACCCAGACAAGGTCAGGTGTAATTTTTCCCGAGGAAGCTTACTCGTCATCCAACGGCACAAACATACAAGCGTTGAGGTCTTGCAGATAAAAGTTTCAAGGTAAAATCCCATTTGTGATTGGCTAAGGCCAATCGCGTGCTGTGGTCACGTGACAATGGACAGAAGATTATTATCCTTTTCATGAGTAGGTCAAATTTTATTGACGCTTCGATAGCTGATCTTCTAATGAAATTTAGTTTTATTATTAAAAAAAAATGAAAGAAAAGAAATAGAAGTCAACCTTCGAGGATTTGACATCCATCAATTTCAAGGTGCATCTCCGTTATCTTGTTCCATTGCTACTTTTTCTTTCTCTGCCCTCAGTATAAATCAGTGCGACCATTTCAAGATAGAATTGGTAATTTGAAACCGGTAAAGTGGGATTTGATACAAAATTGGTATGAACCGAATTTAAATTCGAATATAGTACGGAATATAAGCGTAGTACTAAATATTAAACATAATTAGTAATTATACATTGATTCGTGTTGATTGCCTTTGAATTGGGCATTTTTGTGCTTTAATTAGACTAATTGGAGGAACTTGGTTATTGATTTACCTACCCAAAAAAAATTGGTTATTAATTTATTGTTTTTGGAATAGTTGATTTTTTTTCTTTATTTGAGTTGTTTTAGTTTTTTTTTTTTATTTCTTCCCTCGAAAACAATATAACCCATTTTCATTACAATTTCCAAATTCAATTCAGAAATAAAATGAAATTAGTTACCCCCAATGTGAAATTGAAATAGATTTAAAAATTTAGAAGTCAAATAATCAAATTTACCAAATTCAATATACTGCGATAGTCGATTATGCACCGTTTCTCACCCTGACCCCCTACTTAGCCATATCTTTTTTAGTCAATCATCAACAGGACCAAGGAGGCTAGCTACTCCTAATCTGACTTATATTAGGGAAGGCCTTAATTAGATCAAAGAAACTAAAGGGGGAGGATCCTGCGTTTTGATCAAAAAATTGAATTCTATTATAAGTGCACAGATTCGAATCCGTGACCTACAATCAAACCTTTCTATTGACACTTTATGTTCACCTATTGGCCAAGTCTCTTAATAAGAGTTGATTCTATTTAGCCATATCACTGTCTTAATTGTCCCGCTTTTGCTTAGCTTTACAGCCTTACCGGGCACATGGAACATGGTCACACTAACGACTGCCTGTATAGATTGGAATGTCATTAATTTGTCATTTCTCAAGGTACGTAAGAGCTAGCGTAAACACTCTTAATGATAGAGAAATTATTTCTAGGTAGATGATTAGATTTATGGCCAAATGCAATCACTATCTTTTTTTTTTTTTCTTAAAATTTTCCCATTTCCATCTTGCTTAGGCAATTTATCTTTTAACATGCCTTCTCAATACTAATATTTGGGTCAAAAGATTTTATGCTAATATTTGCACAAAGAAAGTACGGTAATTTTGGATTTATATAGTTTTTACATATTGAGAATATGGTTTATAAAAAAAAAAAAATCTTTTTGCATGAATGAGTTATGTGGTAGTTATTAAGCACCGAGGGCACAAGTAGTTGTGAGTTGACATTAACGTCTAAAAATTAATTTCGAATTTAATAATTCTTCATGCTGCACATTTTGATGATGATAATATAAACGAAAAAAAAGTCACATTGCAGCTAAATATATAACTCATAACTACAAATTAATTTTTTGTCACGATAAATCTGGCAACTATTCTAACACATTTGGCCTTTTCCATATGTAGGGTAATACCCTATTAAGTATGTAATCAAGGAATTAAAAATAGGCCAAGTTAAAAATTTTACTTGCTTGGCGAATTATTTTATAATCACAAAAGATGTTTATAGCGAAAAAAAAAAGTCTATAGTTGATGCTTTTGAGTAACTATTCACCCTTTTAAGATTGGGTTGATTATTCACTTGATTTCTATATTATACATATATGTAGCAATTCCACGTGTTTTAACTTTTATAAAATATAAACATATGTCTTTCGCTCGTAAATTAACTTGCCGTGTAATAAACCCGAAAATTTCAACTTTCAGCGCTCCTCTTGTAATTATGCTGGGAATTATTGTTGTTGGATTAAGCTGGGAGAGTCACCAAATAGCTTAATTATAACTGGAATACGGAGTACAATTTATGGTTGAAGATTTCTTTAAAAAAAAATTTTGATCGCGATATACTTTTCTTATTGCCTTTTTTGTTTTATAACCACCATTTTATTTCACATATATCAAACTACAAAATTACTGCTCCACAATATTATTTTTATTTTTTTAAAAAAATCTTCCATCCCAACGAACTAGAAAGTACTATATAGTTATTCATTTTGGATAGAGGAATTTGATAAAATTTTTTAAATTCACCCAAATCACTCTAGTTATTTGTCTTATTTAAAAAGCATATGAATTTATAACTCACTAATTATTGAAATACATTTTAAACACTACTCCCTCCGTCCCACTTTGATAGTCTTGTTTTCCTTTTTGGTCTGTCCCAAATTGTAGTCCACTTTCCCATTAAGAAATGTAATGATCTTTCAAATTGTCTACAATACCCTTATTAAATATCTTGTTATTAATACATTGTTATTAAATACTAACCCATTACATTGAATACATTGAGTTTTTCCAATGCACTCTTCGTTATTAGCATAAGGGTATTTTAGGAAATTATTAATCTAAATTTATGTTTCCAACCAAATTAATTACACTTTCTTAATCTGTGTGAAAAAAAAATCAAGACTAAGTAAATGGGACGGAGGGAGTATAATAATTTATGATTTACAAATTCAAATACCTCTTAAACAATTAAAAAATTTGAAACGATTTCAAATCATTCATTGAATCCCTCTATCCAAACGCAAACTAAAATAATTTTTTAAATAATCGTCTATCCCAACAATCTAGTAGTGCCAATCTTGCTACTTTGCTTATTATTATTTTTTTTTCTCAACCTTATTTTACCTGATTAACATGTCTTGTCCTCTCTCTCTCTCTCCCCCCTACGATGCAAGCTTCTGTATTACTCTCTCATGGTTTGATTTGATCCTCTTGTCCTCTCTCTCTCTCTCTCTCTCTCATTCTTCCCCCCTATCTATCTTTATTGCATGTAATTGTGCTAATATCTCACCAGTCGCCACCCAACCCAAAGTCTCTCTCCTCTGCTCCTCAGTCCTCATTTCTTTTTATGCCAACACCAAAACTTCAAAAACAAAACAACCTCCTCAATAGAGAAAATAGTGGAGCAACAAAAGCCCCGGCCAAGTACTCCTGCTTACTCTACCATCCCATACCGAATATTTCTCTCTGGAATGATGGAAGAGCCAGTTGAGCTGCTCACGAGGCCACCTCCTGTGCTCTCCCCCTGCACCAGCGCCAAAAGAAGAAGCACTTCTAGAACCGCTACAGATTCCAACTCACCCGAATTTGAGTTCTGGAATATGCTCCGAAACCCGTCTTTTCCCCAGCCCAACCTTCTCTCAGCTGATGAGCTCTTCTCTGACGGTGTCCTCCTCCCTCTCCACCTCCTCAATAACCATTCCTCCGACGACCAAAAGCCATCATCCGCCGACCCACCTGAAACTTCCGGGTCAGACCAACCCGGCCCCGGATCGAGACCCGATGTCTCTAACGTCTTGTCTGCTTTGTCAGCACCCACATTCACTTCTTCCAAGCGGTGGAAAGACATTTTCAAGATTAGCGGCGACCGGAGAAAGTTAGAGGATGAGAGTAGTCGGAAAGAAAAGAAGAAAGAGAAGAAAATCGCAGGTGGTGGAGGAGGGCCGAGTAATGGTGGGGTCAGCGCCGCGGCGGAGCTGAACATAAATATCTGGCCATTCAGGAGGAGTAGATCAGCCGGGAACGGCGGAAATAGGCCGCGGATGGCGGGTGCCGGTGCAACTCGCAAGGTGAGTAGTGCGCCGTGCTCGAGGAGTAACTCAGCCGGTGAGTCCAAGTCTAGGAAACAGTGGCCTAGCAGTCCAAGTCGAGGTGGGGTCCACTTGGGCCGGAGTAGCCCGGTTTGGCAAGTCCGCCGCGGTGCTGCCGGTGGCGGGAAGGGAGCCGCCGCCGACATCGGGGCAAGGAATGCTGAGAAGGGTGCTAAAAGAGAGGTTAACAATGAAGCTCGCCGGAAAACGTCTGTTGCCGCCGTGTCAAGCAGTGGCGCAGCCAAGGCAAAGGCCTTGCATTTGAACGTTCCGATGTGTATTGGTTATAGGAATCACTTGAGCTGTAGAAGAGATGAAAATAGCGCTGTGGGTTGTGCGGCTGAAGGCGCCGCTGGTCTTGGTGGAGTTGGCGGCGTCGCCGGTAGTGCTCATGGAGGAGGAGGTGGCTCCGACGAAGGCGTACGTGGCAGCAGTAATTTATTTAAAATCCGAAGCCTCTTTACCAAGAAAGTGCATTAGCACTTTCCAAAGATAATTGCCGATTTGCCATGTTACTATTTTAATTGCTTCTTTCCCCCCCCCCCCCCCCCCCCCCAAAAACCTACCTTCCTCTTTTGTAGTAATTTAAAGGTGCTTTTTTTTTTAAGACTCCACTCCATGTGTATCTATTAAAGAAAAGTTATAGGCAGCTACTAACCAGAGCTCCTGCTGTTCAATTTAACAGTAGTGTATTATTGTAAATTATTATTGTTATTGAGAGCATTATCATATGGGATCGATCGACAGCTTTATTATTAATATACAGTGTACAGGCTAAGTACTCAGTATTTATATAATTAGAATTTGTAATAGCCTAATACTACTACTATTAATCTTTTTGGAGCAAATTAGTGGTAATACTTATCTTTTTTTTTTTTTTTGAGGTTGTGAGAATTGTGGTGGCGTTCAATTCTTCTTGCGGAAACATGTGGTAATTTTGTGTGGTTGTGGGAATATTTTATTAACAGTTGAAAACGGATATATATATATATATATATATATATATATATATATATATATATATATATATATATATTCTCCAGAGCATATATTCCTAGATTTTGTCGTCAACTTCTTTTAACATCCAAATTAATAAATTAGTTGTGCATGTAGTCCAAACCAAAAAAAAAAAAAAAAAAAGGGTACTGTCACTACGTGTCAAGGAGGAGATGTGGGAAAACCAAATGCAGCTATTTCAGGAAGACGGACTATTTCAGGAAGATTACTGTGTCAAGCAAGGTGAGAAAATCTCGATGTTACATTACTTGGGGCCACAATGGTTAAGCGACTCTGATCCTGTTTTGTAGTGTAGTCATTGTCAAGGTTATTGTGGTGTGTAAACCATCAAATGTACCCAAATCAATTATTGGTTCCATGTGCAGTTGACGAATAATGCAAGGAGGCTTAATGCTACTAGCTGGCAATTGATCATCTTGGGATAAAGCCAATGCGAATTCGTGGTTCCGTTGATTAGGATGAATCACTTCCTTTTAAAAGATTATATATTCGAATTTCACTGTGAATGTGAGAGTTGTGTTAATCGATGATTTGTAAGAATGATTGTAAGTAATTTATACTAATAATAATAAGAGAAACCTCATCCCATGATTCTCTTAATATCACGTGGCATTTCTACGGTTTCAAAAATATTACTTACCCTTTTTTTTTTTTCTAAGCCCAAAAGACTTTTGATATTTTGACAAACCTAAATCCCGTAAAAACCCACAAAAGCCGGCAACTTTTGAGGGTTTCACAGGAGACTTATCTACTCTACCCCAAACCCCCTAAACCCCGATGTTGGAAATCAACCTCCACAAGGGAGCCTGCCAGACCTAAAGAGACCCCATACCCCTCCCGAGACAAGGCTGATGTCTTTTTTTTTCTAAGCCCAAAGGATTTTTGATATTTTGACAAACCTAAACCCCGTGAAAACCCACAAAAGTCGGCAACTTTTGAGGGTCTCACAGGAGACTTACCTTCCTTACTTTTGTTATTTGCGTAACAAAATTTTTAAAAATCCTAAATTACCCTTTCACTTACTAACCGATTTCTTATGAATTTATATATATATATATATATATATATTTTTTTTTCTAACAACTTCCCAACCATTGCTCAAACTATTAAACTGTACCAATCATTATAAAAATGAACTCAAAATAAGCAAATAAATCATGCCCCCACTTTATCATAATCACAAAAGATAAAAGGCAAACAAAATTTAATTTATTACTATAATTTACAAATAAAATATTGCATAGTCATCCAAAAAATATGAGTAAGAGAGAATGATGAAGAAAAGTGAAAAAAAGAAAAAAGTGATTTTTGTTTCTTTCTTTTTTTTTTGCAATTTTTGAGCTCCATTTATTTGATATGTTATGAATTATGTATCAAATGAGGGTTAATATAGTCTTTTTATTGTTACTAGGAGGAGGTAAGTGATACTTCTAAAACCTCAAGGGTGCCAAGTGATATTAAGAGAAATGTCAGGCAGGTTTCAGATATTATCCCTAATTTATAATCCCAAAACATGCCCTAGCTCGTGAGGAAGAAATAGAAGAGATCGAACATCATAAGACAGAGTAACACGTAGCTGAGAAAAAATCATAACACACTTGCTGCGCAGCAGCAGCAGTATGAGGAGTTGCAATTTCATGCATCAGAAAACGAAAGTGTACCCATCCAATGCCAGATGATTGGCTTTCGGCTGTCTGTAAAGCTTGGAACATGGAAACCGCTTGTTGCTGGAACATATATGGTTGAATTCCATGGAATGTTGTTGTGCAGTCACGTGAAGGGAATCGGGGTGGGTAAAAAATCCGAGCCGACCCGAAATCTGACCAACTCGATTCGATTCGATCCAATTCGAAAAATAGGATATTCGATCCGATTTTTCTTGGCGGGGTAGATGCGAGTCGAGTACCCGCAAAAATGGATACGAATACGGATCAACAAAATAAAAATCCGGGGGGACCCGACCCGCAAGGTATATTATATAAAGATTAAAAAAATAAGGGTTCATTATATAATTTTATAACTTTTAATCCTAAGTGTAAGTAAAGTGGTTCACAATCTCATATTTTAATCTCATATGATCCTCATCTCCTCATCTTATCTAAAAAAAGTAAATATTCTTGATGAAACCTGAACCAAATGAATAAAACAAAGAAAAATTTGTGAAACTCTTTCATAAAAATTGTTCATCCCTTTCATCCTTTTTCATTTTTATTCTACTTCCATCGATCTTTTCTGCAAAATTTTGAATAATTCAATCAAAAATTTGTGTTTGGAGCTCCAATTTTCTGTTAGCTAGATAATTAAAACATTTGTGTCTTTCATTTATTTATTTATTTTATTACAATTATGTCTCTTAAATTTGTTTCCTTTATTTTAGTACAAGAAATTTATTTTTCTTTTTCATCACCTTTAATGCAACAAGGTCTATTCCAAAGATGTAAGAAAATTGGGGAAAATTTTTCAAGATTATTTTGGTTATACTTTCTTCAAAAATTATTAGCTCTGTTTAATTCTTTTCCGAACTTGATTCCATAATCGATTCATTTTGGATGCAATCATGTACCATAATATCCTTAAGGAAGTTGGAAAAGTTCCTATATACTTATTATTCGTGTGTTTGTTATATTGTAAAAGAATGAAATGCGTGAGAATGGTGATGTACTCAAAATTATCATAAAACTTCGTTTTATCCTTGTGTTTGTTATACTTGGAAAAGTTGCAATATACTTATTATCCTTGTGTTTGTTATGTTATAGAAGGATGAATTGCATGAGAACGGTAATGTACTCAAAATTATTATAAAATTTCGTTTTATCTATTAGATATTATAATTCTAGTACGTACTAAATTTATGAAATGGATTTGATTATTGGATGAAATGTGTGAGAATGGTGATGCATGGATTTTGATTATAATATATCTACCAATGTTAATTGGAAAGCATACTTTTTTTTTATTGGAAAACATGTTGATATTAAGTGAAATTTTTTTTTTTGGAAAATAGTTTTTTTTTTAGGGGCGGGTACCCTATAACCCGTCGCTTTTTTCGGGTACCCGAAAATATTAGGAGCGAGTTAGGATCACAAAATGACTGATTTGATATTTTAGGGTCAAGTCAACCATATCTTGTTAGGGACGGGTATCCGATCCGTGCCCACCCCTAGAAGTGATGATAATTGAGTCTCTTCTTTTATTTTGTAAGGGGTTCTAGGATCTCAATTAGTTCTGGCTACTCTTCTTGTACACTATTATATATGTCTTCGTATCAATTTCTGTGGTACAAGTACAATAATTTGTACTTACCCCCCTACACTTTCCCCATGAATATGTCTACCATACTCGACAACAGCCATTCATGTGAACTTGGATGTACTATGATGACCCATATACCATTACTCAACCGGAGTAAACGAGTATGTGCATCGTGTAGTAAATGTTAAACGCCTCGTCTAAAAATGAAAATGTACAGCGTTTAGCATACAGTCTTCAGATCTGTTCTTTGATATCTTTGCATGTTTGATGACGTAGCTTCTGTCGCGTTATTAGTGCAGATTTTAATGAAATTATGATATTTTATTTAAAAAAATTTTTTTTTTTCTTTACGGGACCATCTCTAACTGGGGAGGTTCGAGAATTCATAATGTGAATTGGAAAATGACATCGCGCCATGGGGAATGGGGAAAAGAAAAAACTAGTAGTATTTGAAAACATGGGAAAAACCGAGTTACATTTATACCAAGTTACAAGGTCACCATAGCATCACATAATTAGACTCCATTCCATAATGGAGCTTCAGTTTGGATGAGATAATTCAGTTACATGTGGGATGGTGATGCAAAGACTGCACGTCTGGTCCGATGACAGTTTTCTGAACAAACCTTAAAGAAGGCACGAGTCACATGATGACTGTAATGCTGTGGGAGTCCCAATACCCTCTTCTCTTCCTTCATTTATTCATTCTAACTCTTCATTTCCTTCGATTCCCTGATGATCCCTGCATCTGCTTCATAGACTTGTGTGTGTGTGTGTGTTCTACGAGGCAGAAGAAAGCCAGAAATTCGCAGGTAAGATGGAAACATTCTTCAATGAACGTGACCTGTGTATAATTATAAGCTTTTTTTGTTCTGTCTTTGACAAGCGCGAATTCACCCCGTCACAGATACACCCAAGCTGCCTTACTATTTACGCATGCATGCGCCAGAGAGCATCAATGGGTAATGCCTGATGGATCATTCATAACTTGAAAGATAACCATCATAAAGACGTCCCTCCACTTCCAACTGTTCTCAAACTCAAACTAATTTCTCCTGTAGCGTACATTAAATCGAATGCACGTCGCGTAATCTTTATTATTCGAGTTTGAAATTATTAACACACGCACACGCAGATTTAACAGCGTGCGAAAAAGAAAAATCACAGGTTATTTACGCTGATAATGTAAAAAAGATTAATCGAGAGCTTCAAACTCTATCGAGAGTTACTAGGTTTATAAAGCATTTCTTTTCCGCTTTATCCTTTCTTGTTGTCAACCCAGAGGCCAGTTTGTTGATCTAATGTTGTGGAGCAATATTATGGAGCAGTATGCATATTGTGATACTATCGAGAATATAAGCGTCGTTCAAATTTGATTTGACTAGCTGATGAATCAAATTCGAACGAACTATTACCAAATCATGTTTGACGTAAGGTTAAAATTTCAGGCAACTGATATGAGTACCGAATATAAATTCTGTCTTAATAGTTGGTGCCTTTTTTGTGCTCCTGCTGGCTTGGCTTAAAAGGAGAAGAATCAAAGCAACCCAAGTGTGCAAATTTCAACATTTTTGGGTTCGTTTAGATAAGAACAAATTATTTGAAAAAAAAATATATATATATATCTGAAATAATATTATGACATTTTTTGCCATGTGATGTAATGGTGTTTACAATTTAAGCAAAACAAATTTAGATTTTTCTATTTTGGGCAAATCTTGACAAGCAAGCAGACCCAATGTGCATGGGGGAAAAGGGTCAAGCCCAAGCATTTAGGGTCTTTCGGGCCAAAATTTATCCTGGGCTTGCCAACAGACTTATCACGCGTAAAACATTCCCCGCCATCATTAACGTGTGTAAGCTAATCCGGTAAGACTTGCAACTCTCTCCTTGCACCATAAATAATGGATGGGATGAACTCTGGCTTGGCATGAAGACTGTACATGTTCAAGTGTCTGATGTTCTTGTTTTCGGGAAACTCCGATAATCTTTTGTCTTTAATTTTATTTTATTTTTAGCAGGGAATGGACGTGACTTAAGAAGTAGCGAGGGAATAAGGAGATTTGAAAATTTAGAACCTCTAATTTCAATAATTTGATAGTCGCGTTAAATTGGATTTTGCATCAATTATGTGTCCCTATGATGCAAAATATAGTCAGCTAGTTCACTCTATATTTTATATTTTGTGTTTGGATAGGAGATTATTTGGAATGATTTTTTTTAAAAAAAATACTATAGTACTTTTTTTTATGTGATATATGTAAGGTAAAAAAGTGATTAGAAAATAGTGTTATGATACAGTCAAATAAATTTGTGCCAATAATGAGCTATTATCCACTCTTGAGTTAAATTAACTTTAGACAAGAAAATAAACTTTAGTAGATATCAAAATTTCGAAACTAACTCTTATTTTGCACACTCAAGCTAGAGAATAGAAAAATAGTTTAGCATTATTTGCGAAAAAAATAACTTGTATTATAAACACAATTTCTAATTATTTTTTATCTTATATACGTCATATTGTAAAAAGTGTTACAATAATATTATTCTAAATATTTTTCGGGAAATAATCTCCTATCCAAACATATCCTATTAAATATTAGATGTAATTTTACTTCTCATCTCAGGGTTTGTTTGGATAGAGTATTATTTGGAATCAATACTGTAGCACTTTTTTGTGATGTGATGTATGTGAGATGAAAGGGTAATCGAGAATATAAAAAAGTGGGTTAAGAAATATGTTTATGATGTAAACGAAACATTATTTGAGATATTTTTGTTATCCATATTACTTGGGCAAAAATCGGGTCCCAAAGTTGTGCTTTTAGATGTGCGATGGTTAGATAATTGGCTTAAGGGTGCATTTAATAAAATTGAATTTTGAAATCTAAATAAATTAAAGTACTAAAATTGATACATTCGAATGTATATCATAATAAATGATAAGTAAATACTGTAGTATTTTTAGAGTAAGTTCTAATTAAAAAATTTAATGCTACTTAGTTTAGATATTGTATTTTTAATTATCAGATGTGTCTAAATCTGAATGTATTAAGTTTAGATGTTAAATCGAGTTATTAAATAAGACCTAAAATCATTATTTTCAAAAAAAAAAAAATAAGACCTAAAATCACGATTTTGAATTCTGGAAAATACGGTGGTGGTCACTTTTCAATCGCTGAAAACTCGAACGAGGCTTGCGCGCCACGAAAGAACTCTACCCTCCCTAGCCTCGCGCCGTAGAGACCCGAAATTTAAAAAAAAAAAAAAAAAAAAAGGAAGTAAAAATAAAAGTAAAAGAAAACAGTGGGGGACGGGGCGAAAAAGTTCGCTTCGCGAACTGCAGAGAACAAACAGTACGCGAATACTGACTGACACGAATACTGATCAAAGTCGACGAACACAGTCGGAACGGCCATGGCGTCCATGAGGCGTCTTGCCAGGGCACTTGCCGCCTCCTCCAAAACCCTAGCTTCCTTTCCTCCCCTCTCCTCGCGTTCTTCTCCCCGCCTTCAGCTCCCTCAGCTCTACAATCGTACGCTTTGTTTCCCCCCGTATCTCTTGTTACAAGTACATGTGTATATATGCTTTGATCTCAGTTTCGAATTCTGTTGTTTTGATTGCCTTTGAGGCCTTTATGCTTGCTAATAGTAATTGTTAAAGAAATGTTCATCTCTCATGCCATCCTTAATTTATGGCTTCACTTGGGAATTGTGTTAGTGTAAACGTTGTAAGTTGTGCGATATTTGCACTTAATTACTCGTCTAACTGTCTAATAATCCTCAACTACAACTCAAGGAGGATGCTAATTGTCTCAATTCCGTGGTTCTTTTGTATTTAGGTTATTGCAAACTATGACTAATTCAGGGAAACTGTGTGAATATGTTTTGGATTTTGAAATTAGCTTAGCAAGTCCATTTCCTGTGCTAAAATGGCAATTAGGATGTTTCGGATAAGCCCTTCCAACATTGTTTTTTGAACTCATCATAGACAGTAGTAACTTCTTAAGTTTTGCAGTAGCTCTTTGCCTTGCATTTACAGATTAGTTAGTCACTCAATAACAGTGTCTTTTGGAAAATCCCACTGTTTGCTTAGTCGATTGGCACCATCTACACATGCACACACACAGAGGTTTATGAACGATACATCTTTCCAGTTCATGGGGTGTAACAGCATTGTTGGTTATGCCATGAAGGCTTCCCTATATAAACCTGATACGCATTAGAACTTCTTCTTCTCCTTCTTTTAAATGTTTTTAATTCTCTTCTAAATTTTAAATGGGCACTTGATTAACTTAGAATTTGGTTGCTTCTTCACTTCGCAATTGCAATTGAGAACACCTGCCTTTCTGTGTGTGAATAATTAAATCGTGATTTGCAGGAGTTTTTGAGCATCGTGGATATTCCAATGCATCTGAAGGTCTTCCGTCCAGATTAAAGATTGAAACGTATTTTCCTGCCATGTTAGCCGCATTGTTTGGAGGTGGGCTAATAAATGTGGCTTATGCAGATGCTGATGAGGTTATTACTTTCTTTCCTTCCTTTTTTTTTTTCTTTTTTTGGTTTTAGTTTCGTGAAAGGCAGGACAGCTTTAGGATGGAAAGTATGTAGCTGAGTGTCTGAATTTGTTGGCAACTCTTGGAACCATTCTCAGTCAGTCACCTTATTTGTGGTTTTTTGCTTGTGCATGTAGTAAGTATTTGATTCTTGTTTGGAATGCAACACTTATTAGTAAAAAAAGAGTCTGCATTAAACTGATATAGTATGTGGGGTTTATATGTAATGCTGAATTAATGAATTCGTATGTTGTGGCTTCAATATCTGCAGGATGCAGCTAAAAACCCTATGCCTCCACAGCCTTCTCAAACTTCAAGTTATAGTGATCTCGAGGAAACTGCCAAGAAAGAGAGGCTTCGACTTGAAGAGCTGCTTAAGAGCAAAGGAGTGGGATATGGCTCTTATCCTCGATTTACAGTGGCTGTTAAGGGGCAAAAGGTTATTAGTACATCCCTCTCCACCATTTTAACACTACATGGCACTACACAATTTTTTACCCCAATTTTGGTCTATTTATTTGGTTGTTTTTGTTTGATGCTGCAGTTTGGCAATTGTAAGCCTGAAACTGCCAGGGGTTATCTTTAGAGAATGGCTATATGATTGAAAGACTGGATTAATATCCTAATTAAATTGATGATACGTTGACAGGTAACCATTAGGTTCCAAATTCCTCCTGCCTGTGAAATTCCGCTATTGATTGCAAATCTAGTTTCACGTCTCGGAGTGAAAGTTGATGACAGTGCGTCTGGAGCAGATATGTTATTACGGGCCTGGGACAGGTATAGCGGCATTTCTTATTGGTTTCCTAAGTAATTTATGGTTAGGTTATAGTGGCATTGTTGCTTTATTCTCACTTCTGTCCGCTCGTTTCTGACTACTAATCTTCTTCTCTGTTCCTATTCTTTGAGTTTGTTCTTTGTAAGCAATTAGTTATCTATCACTATTTTGGTTGTAAAGATATTAATTATTTCCTTCATCTCAGTGGTGTAGCTTGGCAACTAACACTTAGCCAACCAAAACAAGAAAGTGGTGAAAATCATGCACAAGAAAAGGATACAAATGCCACTAAGGAGGATCTATGCATTCTTTTGTTCCGTCCTTTAATTGGATCTGATAAAGCAGTTAGTACCTTTTCCTGACAGCTGTTTGCATAAACTTCATGAAGTTACTAGATTTATTCTGTTTCTTTATTTCAATTCTATATGAATGCTGGTGTAGTGCAATTCTTTCATAAGCAGTTTCTGCGATAAGTGCAGGAAATTGAATTTATGAAGCCAGGAAGTTTAAGTCCAGAGGAGCTTGATGCTTTGGTATCTGTCCTGCAAATAGCAGGACAACAGAAAACATTGGCAGTAAGACCGAGGGGTGACGTTACTAGGGCTCCTCCAATGGACAAAACTGTTGCCAGTTTGGAGGCCATGGGAGTGAAGATTTTTGGACTTACTGAACCTAATGTAGATCATGCAAAACAGGAAATCTCTTGGGACAACATTGCCGGCTACAGTCAACAAAAAAGGTATGGCAATGTAGCAGGAGTTTAAGTGGTCCCCCCCCCCCAAAAAACAAAAAAAAGCCAAATATATATATATATATATATATAAACTCTTTTGTACTGTTGATTGGCTGTATCTTGTACTGAGCTTTTGTATCAGACATTGTCATATTTATCTGAAAATGTTGCAGATGAATCATTGTTAGACATTAGAAAAAAAAATGTCTTGCTTATACATTTTCGTGTTGTGTCATGTCTCTTTTCTCCCCCTTTTTCTTGTTAAACATTTCTGGACCATTGATTGTGTTATACCAACTAGGACTAGAAGTTCTCAAAAGAGTGAGAGTTTGTTGTGCTGCTTCACTATCTTGGGAAGAAGCAAATGTATCTTATACTGCAGTACACATACATGTCATCTCTTATTTAGCAGGGATTACTTATGTTGTTTTTTTAATTTATGCAAGAGAAATTGAAGACACGATATTGCTTGCACTGCAAAGTCCTGAAGTATATGATGATATTGCTCGTGGGACACGCTGTAAGTTTGAAAGCAACAGACCAAAAGCAGTGCTTTTTGAAGGTCCTCCAGGTTTGTTCCCTTTGCCAAAATATGAGCAACACATTTATATTGTTTGGTGCATCCATGAACAAAGCATCTACTCATTGCATATAACCAACTCATAGGTCTCTATTGTTGATTCATTGTGACTAGCTTGAATTTAACCTGAACCAATCTGAGAAGGTATTGTTAAAGACGTTCTGTTTGGTGGTGATGAATTGGAGTGATGGGTTCTGCACATTGGTCTCTCTTAATGTAATCAACTGCAAGCAGAGATTGAAGAAGGACTGAAAGATGTGTCTGTGCTAATTATTGAAATTGTCTTTCTGATGCAAACTACAGCTATAAATTAAAAATCAACAAAAAAAAAGCAGGCAACAAATACCTGGTAGGGGAGTCAAGGACACCACAAATTATAGCTGCTGATGTTCTTTTCATGGTGGCTTTTGGAGGTAGAATGTTGACATGCAGGTTGAGTAGATCGCTTGGTTCTTTTTTTCTTTTTCATTTTCTTTTTTATACAAGAAAAAAGATAAAATGGGGGAGGGGGCTGTGAGGAGCACGTGTCCAGTTAGTGGGGTACCATCCCAATAATAGATAGTAGGGTTGAATGGTGTTTGATGGAGAGCATTTTGAGTGTGGCTGGCATAGAAGTGGGAATTTTTGGAATTTGTATTGTTGTATCACTTTGAGCCCCTTGTTTCTTTCCTTGATAGTTGTCATTCAATTATGCACTGTTTTATTCTATTGCAAAGTATCTTTTTTTGGAGCAACAGTTCCCATTTTGCAGAGGGACTATGATGATTATGCTGATTTTTATGCATATTTGTGTCTTTTGAAACTCATTCTGAAAGAGAGTTAGCTGACCGGATCCCATGCTTCTAGAACTCTGAGTTGTCATTATCCACTTCTACTCAAAATCTTTTAAGACGCAAGTTTGGCATCTTCCTTTAGATGATTATAATAGTTCTGCAAGTCAGTTATGTGTGCATCTGAGAAAGCTGTTTGCCAAGACTGACATTGGGTGAGATACACATGAGTTTCACTGACTAGCACTAGCCATGCATAATGCCACCTGCAATTAACACATTTTGGCAATATATTTGCTGCAGAGAGTGCTACAATCATTCTAACTTTTTGGTTTCAGGTACTGGGAAGACATCTTGTGCTCGAGTAATTGCTAATCAAGCGGTATTTCACTACATACCCGTTCCTGATTATTAATTTGTAATTTTTAGATAGAGACGTTTTCTTTATTGTTCTCTTTGATTGAGTTTGGACATTACGAATATTTCTTACACTAGAGCCCATTTGGTTTTTTTTCTTTTTGTTTTCATTTTCCCCCCTTGCCTCAGTTCCCTTTGATGTGCTCTAAAATATTAAAAAGCCCTAGTTTGTATTCTTGTGTTACAGTTTCATTGAATAAGACACACAGTTTTCTTCTGTCTTGGCAGGGTGTACCACTATTATATGTGCCGCTGGAGGTTATCATGTCGAAATATTATGGCGAAAGTGAGCGTTTATTGGGAAAAGCATTTTCACTGGCCAATGAGCTACCTAAGGGTGCAATCGTTTTCCTAGATGAGGTACTTTGCACAAAAATTTATTTTGGCAATTTTCTCTCTAATAGTTCTTTGCGTTAATGCTAAAACTGTAGTTCCTTCTGTCCTCTTATAACAGGTTGATTCTTTTGCTGTTGCTCGTGATGGTGAAACACATGAGGCAACTCGTAGAGTTTTATCAGTACTATTGCGACAGGTGAAATTGGAAATCTTCTTAACCCAGAAAGAAAGAAGCAATAATGTAGAACCCCTTGTATGCAGAGACTCAGATTTTTTATGTTTGGACTTGAGAATGAAGTCATTTCTTTCCTTTTGTTGCATTATCTTTCTTTGAAACAGTACTATCAACATAACTTATTCCTTTCTTCTTTTGCCTGGTTCTGGATTTTGTTCTCTGGGTTTGCACTTGATGACATATGTGGGATTCATATCCTGTTCGATAACTGAATTAGCTACAATAGTAGGAACTTTCCATGACAGGCATCACTTCTGCTGTGCTCTAGTTTGCTGTTAGATAGATGTAGAAAGATGATTGGGCTACACAATACCTTTTTATTGTCTTCAAAATTAATTTATCTGTCTCAGAACTCATGGATGCTACAGCCCCCTATACGGCAGCACAATAACCTAGCAGGCGGCTGCTGAGGTGAACCTCCTTTTTGTCATATCATTTTTGAACTTTGTGAATTGCAGATCGATGGATTTGAGCAGGAGAAGAGAGTAGTAGTAGTTGCTGCAACCAATAGGAAACAAGACCTTGACCCTGCTTTAATTAGGTAAGTGTGTGTTTTTCTCGGCAAAGCATTTTATTTTATTTTTTCAGGCTTATGGCTGAAGTTATGAACATCCTTGCAGTCGGTTTGATTCTATGATAACTTTTAGCCTCCCGGATCACCTGACTCGCCAAGAAATTGCTGCTCAGTATGCGAAGCACTTGACGCAATCTGAACTAGCCGAATTTGCTAATGTTACAGAAAAGTAAGTTTGTACAAAATTTATCACCTAAAAGTAGAAGAACGATAAAAAAGAAAAAGCTAAATATGATGGATTACTGGTTACCTACTTAAAGATCATTGGACGAACGCAATCTTTAATATATATCTCAACAATGATAATGAAGCAACTTGACTTCTCCTATGCTTTCAGGAAGTATGATTGTTGCTTCTTGCAGTGATGGACTGTAACACGCTTGTCATCAGAAAATTTTTGTTGTCTTTGTTTAAACTGTGTTTTGCCTCTTCATGTTTTCAATGAGGTCAACTATTCTAAAAACAGCATAAGTTCTGCTGGCTGTTGGAGTTTCCACAAATTAGACTTTAAAACATCATTAACGAATTAGAATTGTTGCTGAACTATTTGCCAAGCGCAGTATGTCAGGTCGAGATATCAGGGATGTTTGCCAACAAGCAGAGAGGCGTTGGGCATCAAAGGTATCATTAATCTTTTAATGAATTTGACATCAGTTGCATTGTGCGAAGGTCTCTGACAATCTATATGTTCTCCATTTGGATGATAGATTATACGAGGGCAAGCCAATGCAGGTGAAGGGCAAGTGTCGCTTCCACCTCTCCAGGAATACGTCGACTGCGCTACAAACCGTCAAAGATCTCTACTCAGTATCGAAGGAGAGAATCGACGCCCCAATCCTCTGGGGAAAAAACCCCAGTTTGATTTTGTTTAAAGATTTTCTTCACTTGTAACATTATAAAAGATTAATCATCAAGCTTGTAGCGTGTTGTTGAATAGGTGATCTATCTGCAGCTGTCAAGTTCGTTAGTCTTCAGGTGGAGCTTTAGAACCGCCTGGAAGTATTGTACCAAACAGAAAAAGCCTAGTGACCCTTGAACTACTCGCGCTTACTGTAAATATTTCTTTGGGGTAAAGAATTGTTTGGATTGTGATTTTGCGCAGAAAATTTCTTATGTTTTTCGGGAACACGTTTTTCAATTATTTTTTTTATGTCAAATATATTAAATGTTATAATATTTTTTGAATGAAAATTTCTAAAAATAGTAATTGAAACGAAACTTTTTTCACCTTTTTTTTTTAAAGGAGAGTCCAAACCCTAAAAAAGGAAAGTGAATGTGAGAGTGTATAAAAGTCAGGATTTCATTATTTTAAATTTGAAAGTTACTTTTGTATAACATGCACTTAAATTTTGAAAATAATATAACGAGATATGCTAAATTAGGATGCAATTTAAGAGATAGAGACGTTGGATTGAAATTTTTTCGTCCCCTTTTTTTTGTAAATATTATCCTTCTTTGGGTAAAAGAACAAAAATAAAAATAAAGCGGTATTGAAATCATATTCAAAGTAATCTTATTTAGAAGCGATTTCAAAATTTTTGTGGTTGGAATAAATCATAAAATTAATGACCATTAAATCTTGTTGGGATATAAAAGTAAATTTAATTCCTTTGATCTGGAATTAAGAGGTTAAGAAACATATTATTAATATTGCTTGATTTTAATTTAATTGAAGACTCTGATCGAGAGCCGAACACGATTCTTCCATCTACTGTTATAAGCGAGACATCAAGGCCCCACGGGGCCCCATTGCCAGCACCAGTTTTTCCGTGGTAGTACAAAAGTCTTCTTAATCTTTATTAAATGTTCAAAGCTGTAAACTCAAGCACCGAATATTACTTTGCTTGGTGCCTGTTACGTGGTAATAGCCTCTACAGTCTATCGCTAATTTTTATATAGCTATATATACATATATATATATATATATATATATATATATATATATATGCATTGGAAGTAAAAGATATAAGAAAAAAAGTATCCAAAATCCATCATCGTCTTTCAGACGGCAACCATGTCTTCGCGCGATAAGAAACCCTCAAAACCCTCCAGCAGCAGTCGTACCGGCAGCGGACGAATCCGAACTCTCTCCGATTTGAATCGCCCCTCCGCCGGCGACGATTCCGACAGCGACGATGGTGCTCCTCAGGAGTACTATACCGGCGGTGAAAAGAGGTCTACTTTGGAATCATTATTTGTCAATTAATGATGCTTGCATGTCCTTAAATTTGTTACTCCTATTTATTTTTAGGCTTATGGTTGGAGCTCTTGAAATTGTTGAATGAGTTTTTTTCTAGATTCCGTAATTACGGGAAGCTTCCACTGCAGATTGAATTTGATACGTATAACAGTTGGATAGGTTAGGGTTTATGAAATTCGGACGCTATTGTTTAGTATGTTATTACAGGTTATAGATATTAGTATTGTTTTATTAATGATTTCGGCTACAAATTTTGTTCTCACTAAAAGAAACTTAGAAACTTGGGGCTTGTTTCAAATAACTTAAACGCCAATTTGTGCCAAAGTTGGTTTTTTTCCCCATATCAGTTCTTGGAAGATCACTCCCATTGTAGCTAAATTTATGTGTTGATTGGAATTGGGATATCAAGAGAAATGAAGACAGCAGTATTTCTGGGCTGCTTTTGATTGGATGTGGAATGTGCTCTTTTCCAAATAATTCCCTGGGAAATGAAGCATGAAAGTGTTTCCTTGCATTGCCATTTTTTTTTTTTGGGTAAATTTACAGTTATCCCCGGTGACCTTTGACTTTGAGGTCATCTGTCATACAAGGAAATTTCCCATGTGATAGTATGTATAATGTTGCAAAACCTTTGGAGCCATCTGTGACGCCACAAGAAAGGTGATAATTAAGATGTGTCTCACGTATGTAGTTAATACATGTGCTCTGTCTGTCTCGTCTGCATGCATTACTTCACTATTGCCTCTCGTAGTTGACATGATAGCTTGTAAACACGTGTTTGGCAGGATAGGATTTGCCACTATGTATGGTAGCTTTTACCTTGAGAAAGTAGGAAATGAAAAAAATTTGTATTTGATTGAATTATATACCATAGAGCTTTGTGGAAGAAATCTGTATGAGCTGGTTAATTTCTGTTAAGAGGGAGAAACTCAGAGCATTTCTAGTTGATTAATCACGAGAAAACTGCTAGCTGGAAGCTGTAGTAGTTGACAGCCTAAATATTCACCAGTTGTTTGACAGAAATACAGTCACTATAGTGCACTTCTATGAACTCATTGTAATGCCTTGTCCTTTCGCCTCTGTTTTATGTGCATATGCCATGATTTAATGGTCTTTTGGCGAATGGTATATCTCTTGCATTGTGTTGTGCATGCGCCAAATTTTATGACCAGACCTCTGCTTAAATGTTTTTGTTTTTTGGCCAAATAGACAAACTTAAGAGCATAAAAAATTCGTTGTTTGAATATATTGTTTTGCTAATTCAATTTATGTTCAAAGAATGCTTTTGTTGGGCTGGTTTTCAGGGCAGCTTTATTTGGAATGCAAAACTATAATTTTAGTTGTTCAATTACTATTTCTGAGCATATAATAGATAGGTATATTGGTGATAGGAACATGCTATCTAGGTGATCCTCAGTTTCACCCAGAATGTGTCAAACTGAAGAAGCAAGCAATAGCTGTTGATGTGGTGTGGTCCAACAAATGCATTAAAGAGCTTCCTTCTGTATACTGTCGCCCTAATGCACACCAATTATTCATGATTGTATGCTGAATGTGCAGTGTCAGTTATATTTTAGGTTCTCGTACAATTTTGTTTTAGTCAAGAAGTAAGTGATGAGCTATTGATAATATCACATTATGTAATGCTAGTGTATATTTCTTACTCAATGTGATGAGAATTTTAATGCATGGCATTAATCAATCAGTAGTGCTAGTTATTTAATACTGATTACGGATGCCATAAAGTGGATTTAGTAGAATTTGATAACTTGTCTGTTAGTGTAATTTTGGTGTTAAAGATGTATGGTTCGCAGAGCCAACATAACTGGAGACAGTCAACAATTAAATTGGTCATCAGGCAACCTGATAAGCTTGGAATTACCTGTCTTTTTTTTTTTTATGAAATTCTCATTGAACCAAAGGTACACACCACAATAGTAAATATCTTATCAAGAGAGCATGCCTACTCAGACAGACACATCAAAAGTATGCATGCCTCCAAACATACTGGATTGGTACCACTTCAGGGTCAATACTAGTACTTGTTTCGAAGTATGTATGAGCTGTACAGCTCATTATTGATGGGCTGTATTATAATCATCGCAAAATTTGTTTCTTGGTGCAGTGCTTGAAGAGCCAAATAAGATGCTTTATGTACTACCTACATATGAAGGCAGCTTTTGATTTGATATAAAATGGGTTCTTCAGGAAATTGTTACCATGTAGGATAATAATTAATAGGAATTAAAGTGATTCATCTAACATTGGTGAGCTTAATCTCTTAATATCTCTCTTATCAATTTGGTTTTCTTTGTTTCTTCCCTTCATTCATCATTCTTTGTTCCTAGTGAGTTGGGTGAATGCTATGAAAAGTTCAATTTTATCCTTCGATGCAAACAATAGTGATTTACATTGTGGTGGCTAAAAATGAGTAAATGTCTAGCTATATCTTTGATTCTTCTGAATGATTTGTGTGGTCTAACTCTAGTTATGACATGATTGCAGTGGTATGCTTGTCCAAGATCCTTCAAAGGGTGATGACGTGGATGCCATTTTTGACCAAGCTAGGCAAATGGGTGCCGTGCAAGGTCCCCTAGAGAATCTTCGTCCATCTTCAAGTTCAAGAAGCTTTTCTGGAACTGGAAGATCACTTAATGGAGAATTCGTGCCATCTGCACCGCAACAACCTGAGGCAGTTGTACACAACATTGCTTTCTGGAGAAATGGTTTCACCATTAATGATGGACCTTTAAGGAGGTTGGATGATCCTGAGAATGCACCTTTCTTGGAGGTAAGAGAAATACGTGTAAAAGTGCCAAATAGACTCTGGGAAAATTGAAAAGGTATTTAGGAGTTTCTAGATGCTATGCGACTATATATGCTTGTGCTTTTAAGAAGGTTTTCTTTTGCCTTTTAAGTTGCTGCAGAAGGCAAGTTGCTTTTCTGGTGCAGCCTTTGATTGTCATCTTGTAGTGTTTTGTTAATTCCGGAATTTGGCACTGATAAGGATGTTCTTATATGGCAATTTCTCATTTCAGAGCATTAGAAGGTCCGAGTGCCCAAAAGAGCTGGAACCAGCAGATAGGAGGTCCCAAGTTAGTGTCAACCTCACAAGAAGAGAGGAGAATTACCCTGTGAGCTCCTGTTCATCTCTGTCCTCTTTGCATTGTTATCAATATTCCTGTTGGAATCCTTATTTTTATTTGGTAAATGGTACAAATGGCAACAGTGGGGCATTGAGATTTAAGGGGGGGAAAAAAGAAAAAAAAAACAGTGGGCCTGATTTTAAAATAGCACGCTTGCGTTTTGCGTGCTAGTAGGGTACTCATATCTCTCTTTTCAAGATAGGAGCTATTCAGATATGTGACTTAGCTTTTGATTTGCCACAAACACCTGCCATAATCTCTGTGACTAGCTTTGCATGCATCTTTCCTGCCTTCCTGAAGTAGGAGTAGCGTATGATGGTGTTCTATTTTTTTCTCGGTACGTGTAAAGAGTCAAAATAGTAGTGAAGAAATTGTTTGCTGGTTGTGCTTGCAGGAGCCAGAGAAACGTCATGTCCCTTTCCAGGGTGTGGGAAGAACTCTTGGTAGCACTTCTTCAGCTGTGGAAGTTCCTGAGCCAACTGTTAGTGCCCCTCTTAATACTGCTCCATCCCCTTCAAGGGGTCTAGTTGTAGATGAATCATTGCCATCCACCTCCATTCAACTGAGGCTGGCTGATGGAACCCGCCTAGTTGCTCACTTCAACTATAATCATACTGTTGGCGATATCCGCGCCTTCATTGATGCATCTAGACCCGGCAGCGCTAGAGCATACCACCTACAGACTGTCGGATTTCCTCCCAAAGTCCTCACTGATGCCACCCAGACAATAGAGCAGGCAGGGCTAGCCAATTCAGTAGTAATTCAGAAGCTTTAACAAGTGGCATAGCCTCTCTTTTACTATTATCACTTCTGGTCTGCATTCAGACTTCCATGTCTTCTCCCGGACATTTCATGGTTTGCGGGGAAGTGAATCTATAGAAGTTGTACAGGCTGGTAAGGAGATTCTTCTGGCCTGAGAAAACTTGATATTACATAGCAATGTTGCTGATCATATTGTTTTTAGGTCGTGTAACTTCCTACATGTGGAGTTGTATGATTAGTGATCATGGTTTTGTTGCGGGAACATGTTTTGATTTTGCAATTCTTATTCAATCAAAGCGAGGAGCAACCTTCATTTCTGAAAATTTCCAAATTTGGTGGTTGGAATGGGAGAAATCAAAGTCGTGGTATGCGAAGCCTCAATTTTCTTAGTTTGTGTCGAGAAGGGATGGGTTCGAGGTGATGCTATTGGATAACACACACAGATTCTGTTGCATGATATCGTAGTATTGAGGACCTCATTTGATTTGTATCCATTGGCTTTCCTTGCGAGCTCATTTATCCCCCAATTCTGCAACCACGAGTGAGAAACTCGCATAAAAAGGAATCCCAGATCACCAGGAAATTAAGGCCTATAGATTAGCTGACTAGAAGTTTTCTCCTTTTCTTTTCTTTTCTATTTTTTTTTTTCTTTTATAGCTTCTTTTGCTAGGTTTGAAGTTTTGTTCTTGCATGCCCACAAGCTGAGAGCTTTGGTTCAAAAACAAAGGGACGAGTTCACCAAATTTCCAGGATAAAAAAGAGAGGAAATGTGGAAAATTAAGAGAGCTCAAGGGCAGAAGGAGAGAGTAGAGTGAGGAATGATGGGTAAAACCAAAACGAAAGAGAGGGTAGGTGGAATAGGCCGCTAGGGCTGCGGCAGCAAGCAACCAATATGTACAGCGGTTAAGTAAAGCCCCTTGGCGAGACGAGAAGATATTCCGTATCTTTTTGTTTTTGTTGGCCAAAAACAATAATAAGATTTGTATTGATATTAAAAAATTGTACACCTGGTGAGGAAAGGTTCCATATCTGTACAAAAGTGATAAGACGGCGAGGATTAATCCCTTCCTCCATTATACTACATGACTGAGTAGGCATATTTACAGATCACTTTGCAAATATTGGAGCTGTCCCTCTCCAAGGCCGATGGAGCAATTTTGAAACAAAGAGCTCAGGTTGTTAATAATAATAACGTCATCTACCTCGACGGAAAAAAAAAAAAAAAGAGTTAATATCACCTATCAACGTAGCCACCATCTCTATTTGAACTTGGGACACCTGGAGACCCACTGGCCCTAGCTTTGTGGGACAACATTCCTCCTCCACTTAGTTCTAACCTCTTGCTTTTGGATGACTATTACCAGAATCCATGACTCATTTTTCAATTGAATCTGCTACGATTCTTCCCATAATGCTTGTCCATGTTTGGCCCTCATTAGCCGATAGCCTTTCAAATGGCTGATTGTATCTGTTGCTCTTCGAGACAACAAAATAACCTTTGCACGAGCTTAATACCGTTGCGGCATGTAAAATTAGCAACCATCCTTGAAAATGGAAAAAAAAAAAAAAAAAAAGATGAATAGTGATTTTGTACTTATTTATTTATGACTGAAACTCATTTCGTCTCTCTCTCGATCACAAATGAAGTGTTTTATCAATTAAATCGCAATTCGTTGTCCAACTCTCCTTTGTTATTAGACGCAATTTCTAGTTTGTTTCTTAAATAATCGAAAATCACACCTGTCTGACTTGCATTCGTTAGAAAAAAAGAACTCTCTATTTAAACACACTCGATATCTTTTACTTACTTAAACCAACTTCCAAAAGTTCCCTATAATTTATTCCTTTGATTTAAACTATATGCTTGTAAAGATGCCCGAATGAGCAAGTCATGCATGTGGGTGCATGAGCCGCAATCTAAGGATGTGCCGATCTCAAATATTTGCCTCTTCCTATGATCCCTCTGTGCACTTAGGTTAACTTTTTCGAAAGAACGCTTTAGAGTTTAGGCACAAATGGTCGAGTAACAACAGGAAGGACTCAGGCATCTCTCCATCGCTTGGTGAAATAGTTCACGTCCATCCATAGTGGCATATAAAAATTAGACAAGAAAAAAGGCAAAATGTTTGTCGGCCAAAAGACAGATCAGTGTAGATATCCTAAAGACTTTTCTTATCTAGGGTTCGGTCCACAAAGGGTCCCTCCTCAAATCTCAATCCTTCGTGTAAGAATATATGGAGCCAATCTAAGAAGAGCTTTAGTGGTGTCTCCAGGAGGAGGATATATTTAGGTGTCATATCGTGCTAAAGAAAAAGAAGAATACTCCTACCATGGCCAGCCATTAAATAGGCAGCCTGTCATGGGATAAAACGATAAGCTCTATGTTATTTGGAAACCTATCTTTCTTGTTATTGCAAACTTGCACACCAAGTGACTCATCAGAGGCAACATTCAATCTCAGACACCTTCCGCCAATTTTGGTTCAGTGTTGAATTTCCATTGAAACGAATTAAAAATCAACAACTGCTTCTGTGACTGAACCTTTGCCTCATTATTATTATGTGGAGAGAAGCTAGACTTGTTTCCCCTACGATTATTTGATCCCCTAGAGTGAATGAAACAAAACAAAACAAAAAAAAAAAAAAAAACTCTCCTCCTGATTTCATATCTCTAGCCTTGTTTGAATTGCAACAAGTTTTCGTTCAAAAATTCTCTTGATACATCTTCCGATCATTCTTTTACTTTATTACATTACATTATAGTAGTATTTTTCTAAAAAAAAAAAAAAATTCGAAAACCTATAATCCAAATGGGAGTTATCCCACTTTCACTTATTGTGTTTTGTACATAAATGAACATTATGTGAATATAAATTAAAGGGAAAATTTGATAATTTTGTCAGGTGTAGACAATAATGTACACCGGAATATCTGAGTGACTGGATAGGAGATTATTTAGAAAATTTTTGAAATGTGATGTAGATAAAAAAGGTTGTTGAAAAGATAAATTGAAAAGTATATATATTTAAGATACAATCAACTTTTTTCCCAAATAACTATCTACCCAATGTCATTTTTTCCAAAATAATTACCTATCCAAGATGGAAAGAAGATTGAAAAAGCATATTTGTCAGACGTAATTCTTTGCACTCACAAATACCATGCGATAAGTTCAATGACAAATACTAGAGATCATTTAGCCAATTTCATGTTTGGTCATCCTATGTGTATTATATGGTGGAAGCTTAGAAAGATTAAACAATAATATTTTGAATAATCAATCTCAAATTGTTATTCCTTTTTTGTTTATCCTAATTCAGTTGGTGAATCAAATGGGACAAAATCATCTAAAGCGTGCCTTTTTTGCCCCACAAAGTAGGCACCATGCTGCCTGCTTAGTGGAGAATTACGGCCTTATGGGATGCCTATTTGCATGAAGCTAAAGTGCTCAACTTTTGTGTTCACGATTTATATTAGTTGTAATGTGACGATTTTTAACTGGCTACCAAGCCAGAGAAGAACAGAAAGAGAGAGAATTTTGTCTTTGCTGCAATGATGGGGATACATATGCTAATGGGGTTGCGCAATAATTAGGGCATATGAACTTAATAATCAATTAAACATGTGAAAGACCCCAAAGTGGAATAAAGAGAGGCTTAATCATAGATATATGAGTTTAATTTTATATGTGGACTTATGATTAGATGGCTCAAAAAGTTAGATTTAACAGAGTAATTAAAACATCTACTCAAAACTCAAAAGGGCATTGGCTTTCTGACTAGTTTAGTTGGTACAAAGAGAAGATTAAAGCTAGTTTAGCCATAAGAAAAGTACACCCCTGTACACTTAATTACATGTACTTTTTTTTTCATTTTTTCTTTTAAAAGGAAAGATAAAGCAATCGAAAGACTAGCAGCACCTTAAGGCTTGAGCTGGATTAAAAATATTATTGATTGATTGTACCATTGTAGCATCGAGTTGTTCCTCCTTTTTCCGTTTTCGATCATGGCCACTGCTGATGGAAATGACGTAAAGCGAAAATATATACAACTTCATGGTAAAAAAAGCTTGCTTGGAAGGGCCTAGCTAGACACCCCACTTCCTATTCCACCATGTACCTCACACTCATAGTTACCCCCTCGGCCAGTTAGCCAAGCAAAGCTAGATGGAGGAGAATATTTCTGGTCTCCTTCTTATCTTTCTTTTGCACAGATCTTGCCGTAAATCTTCCTGAGTCAGTTTTAAGGGCCCTCAGCAATGACATCTCACAACTTATCAAAATCCGCTGTGTTCTTTTGAGTTTTGACGGATTCTTGTACCATAACACTCTCTTGTCTTTAGTCCTTTGCTACACCAACCAACCCTAACCCTACAGCTTCCTTCGGCTGAGTTCTCACTTCTCAGCTCAGTTTGTAGCCTTTAAGTTCTTAATGTCTCCACTCTGTAATGCAGCAGCCGTACTTTGGCTTGAATTGCTTAATGATGGACGTGGGTCTCTCAGTCTCTGAGGGGATGTAAATGTTTTGCAACTCACTGGGAGTTGTGCATGTCATTCCAGTCCAGGGGTGGCCTTCTTCTATTTGAGTCTAGCTAGGCATAGATGATAGACCTCCTTAAGCACAGTAATTAATTAGTTGAACGAGAGAGAGAGTTTTAGGTGGAGATTCTCTATCTGAACTCACGATTAGAAGTTTGGTTTGTCTCGTTGGATTGTTCTACTTCTACAGTTCTACCCGATTAAAAGTTTACCAAAAAGTTAGGTGATCATATCTCATTAAAGTTTACCACAAATCTACAATTTTTTTTCATACATATATCTGTAATACATTTTTCTACAAAAATTTCAATCCAAATTCATTGGTTTTTACAGCTACATATTTTAGATATTTTAAATAAATAACCAAAAATTTAAAATTCAAAATCTACCAAAAAGATTTTAGGTGATTATATCTGAAGCTTTATGTGCGTCTGCGTTATTTTTTATAATTAGATTTTGTAGCAGTAGAAATAGCGCATCATGCTGGAGCCAGAATCTGAAAAATTTTCAACTTTCTTCAGAATCTCACTCTATAACAAGTAACAACAGACGAGTACAAGAAGCTGATCATTTAGCCATTTCGAACTTTTCACCAAACAAAAAATCCGTAAGAGTTGCATAAATAAATGGTATTAGTGCATGAATATCAAATCCGTTTCAGCACCAAGCTGCTCTACGAACATGGGAAAAAAAAAAGAAAGAAGAAAATATGACTTTTCTGGTTTCCCTTTAGCCAAGTCTGCCTCTCCAAAATCCAGCCCTTAACAAGTTTTCTCTACGTAAATATATGTTTAAATTTCTTTTGATGCACATGGATGCGTGAGAATGATTGAAGGCACAAAGATAAAGCTTACAGCTGATCTGTGCACTGTTCCTCTGTAATAACCAGCGGGGAGATTCCTCGATATCGATCCTCTTCTCGCATCATCTGTAACATTCACGGACAAAAGCAATGAATCTAACACTCACGGACAAACCCCATCTTCTTCTTCTTCTTCTTCCTTTTCATGATATACAAGTACTTGTCTTCTTTGTGTACATAAAAAAAATGAATATCTCTTTGTGACGGGGACAGTTAATTTTGATTTGAAGAGAGATATTTAAATTGATAATACATCTCCGCATTAATTAAAAAAAAAATTTTGGCTTGCATTATTAACTTCTTGTCTAATTGCCAAGAAGGTCTTGGTTTAATGGTCGACATTGAAGTTCCAAGACTCGGCAGTATTGGATTTTGATCTTCATTTGCTTTCTCCTTTTCTTAAATCTTACCATTTTCCTGCTAAAAAAAATTAAAAGAAAAAACTCATTGTCTAATTAACTTTTCATCTCACATTATAAAAAAAAAAAATGCTAGAGTGTTAATTATTTCAAACAACTTTTTCAAATAGTCTCTGATCCTTGTGCGCAGTCAAAGTTTTTGGAGAAAAAAATTTTGTTGTATCATAAGCACACTTTCCACTCATTTTGTTAATCAAACAGGCCTTTTTATTTTATACAGATCATGTTATAAAAAGTGTTACGGGCGTTACAATATTAATTTTTAAAAAATTTCAAAATAATCTATCTCTAAATCATCAGCATTACTCATTTTTTTATAATATCCTTTTTTTTTTTTGTGACAAGTGGAAGAAATTGAAAAGTTACGAATATGGTTAACATCAGACCACGATAAAGAACAAAAAAAAAAAAACCTTGTTTATTAAACTATGAACACGTGTTATTGGTAAGTTCTCTTTCTCGTCCAATTCAAGAGCTTGACAACATGGTGTACATAACAGGAAAGGATGAACCATGAGTAGAACTGGGAGTTCTGTTTGGCAGTACCAAAACTTCTGAGCAGGTTTTTTTGTTTTTAACTTTCGGGTATAGCCTCTACGCGTAGAGTAGACTGCCCTTCTTCCAGTCCATATAGACATATGTACAAATGGTAGAGAGAGATCAGAAGAGACATCTGGACTGTCCCACATATTTCCGGCATTTTTTTAAGTTGAAACTCCACTTTTTCTTCGGTAAATATAATTAGAGATCAGACTGATGGATGGTAGAGAGGAACCTGATTTTGCTGGCAAGGTATATTTTCCCCTGAGCAAATTCCATTTGGAGACAACTCATGCACGGTGATTTCAGGTTGCAGTCACCTTTCCACTCGACAAAAGTTGGCCATGTTGAAAATTTTTCCTAGTTCATCAATTTACTTGTATTTTAATCTTCATAGTTAACTATTAGGCTTTGATTATCCAATGGTTGAGAAAATCCTCTCAGCGTGCGTGCGCTAGATCAGGGCGGTGAGTTACTTACAAGGAACCATTATTGTGCTTCCTTTGTTCCCAAATTCAAATGCGTGCAGTGGTGCACTTGTCTGCTTGCTTTGCTTTGGAGGTTAATATCTCAATCTCTGTACAAGTTTAGTTCGACGCCTTCTTTCTCGTAGTATAGAAATAGCGTAGATTATTATAAATAGTTATGCAAAAAAAAAAAAAAAAAAAAAAAAAACTTTCTTGGTCAGACCTATTGAATTAATTGTAGATGAAATCAAGGGTGCATTAACATAAAAATAGGTTGACCACAAATTGATAGAAGGTTACGAAGATGAAAAAACACCAAGGACTAGAAATGATGGAGATTCCTCTCTTCCCTGAAAGATAACAAAGGACGTGCAGGAGAGACTTTTTCTATGATGTTTCCATTTCATTCTAATTTGACGTGTTGTATAAAATTTGTAGAATGACGGTGCAGAACATTAACGCATAAAAGGTGTGGATTCAAAATAATTAAAGAGGGAGCAATCAACCCGTCTTCCTTACTTGCAAATTAACGTAATCTTTTATTCCAGGTAAGGTAGGGATTCCATTGTCATTTTCAATATCAATAGCAGCCATTCCACCTTTTTGGCTTTTATGATGTAATCCAAAAAAGAATAAAGTTAACTAATGATTCTTTCATTATGAACCAAGCACTAATTTACAACATGGCTGTGGTGAAAACCTCTCTAAACAAATATTATTATTAATTATTATTTGCGAGTAGGCTTATTGTAATTTAATACTCATCTTCTCGTGATGTGTTACGGGTTCTTTTGTAGTCATTCTTCGTTAAAACTTACACAATAAAGTTCTTTCCTTGGCGGAGAAGGTGATTACCATTAAGACCGCTCGAGTTAAGTTGATGACAGCTCTTTGATTGATGGAAGTGATTCATATACTCTTTTTTGTGTTTTGAAACTTACAATAAATTTTACGAAATCTATTATATTATTGTTTCCGAAGTTTAACTTAATTTTGTCTTACGTTAAATGTTTTTTATATAATTATATACCAATCGAGAATAATAATTTTGGACCGTACTAACTTCTTGAATTAAGTTGGTTTTTGGACCATGTTAAGTAGGCAAAATACTACTATTTGTTTTTTACCAGATCAACAGGATAATAGTTAGTTTTGGACGTTGTTAGGTTGAGTTAAAGTCAGCAATTAGATGCCCGTGATTGACAGAAAATTTTGTACTCCCTCTGTCCCGTTTTGTTAGTCTTGATTTTTTTTCCACACAGATTAAGAAAGTGTAATTAATTTGGTTAGAAACATAAATTTAGATTAATAATTTCCTAAAATACCCTTATGCTAATCACAAAGAGTGTCAATTAATATCAGTTACAGCTAATGGGTTAGTATTGAAAAAAACTCAATGTTTTCAATGTAGTGGGTTAGTATTTAATAACAATGTATTAATAATAAGATATTTAATAAGGGTATTTTAGATAATTTAAAAGATTACTACATTTTTTAATGGGAAAGTGGACTACAATTTGGGACAGACGAAAAAAGAAAACAAGACTATTATAGTGGGACGGAGGAAGTATCTCGAACTTATGTGACGACTATAGTGATGAATGGGGTATACTTCTACGGGACTATGGCAATGCTTGGGGCTGCTAGACTTTGAGGGGCAATTAAGGAGTTTGATATTAATTAATGTGTTGATCCTACGACATCACCATGAGGTTTGTTTGGATTGTAAGTTATTTGAGATATTTTTACTGTAGTACATTTTATGATGTAATGTATGTGAGATAAAAAGATAATTGGGAAGATAATGCTAGTTATAGCTTTTGTATTAGGTTTATCATTGGATTTGTATTATTTATTTAACTTGCATATTGGGAGGGTCTTCTGTGGATTATGGTTAATGTTGACCTGAAAATTTATAAATTTACTTATGTGATGTTTGAAACTTTGTGCTGTAGTGGTTTATCCGCGAGACATGCCATCAATATGGACATGGTGATGTCATGTCTCGATGGGGAAAGGATTAAAACAAGAAGATTTGAGAATTGAATCAGGAATCCCTCTTTTTTACAATGTCTGTGCCTGCTAAAATAGTGTAGCACTTTTTTTTTTAGATTGTCACGTACGTGAGATAAAAAAATAATTAAAAATAAAAAAATATGTTAAAAATTGTATTTGTAATATAAGCAAATAATTTCTAGTCATTGTTTGACAATCCAAACACGCCCACTAGTTTTTGGGGAGACTTTAACGAATATTTATTTGTGAACCCAGTTTTTTCAGACAATGCTCCAAATAGGAAAAAGAAAAACACGAGCATTTTTTAATATGAATTGCAAACTTAAAAATTATAAATATGACAATTTATTACATTTTTTGTAGGATCTACCGATGCTACAATCCGATCCTACAAACTAAAAAATAATCCTAGGTAGGATCCCAATTTTGAAAACCTTGGTACCAAGCTGAACAATAATTCATTTTGGTTCTACAAGAATTAGTGCTACGATTCCTTGTTTAACCCCTTTTTACAGCTCTATTCCAGCCACCTCAGATAGAGTTGCCTTTCATTCCATTTGTCTCCTCAAGCAAGCTACACATCAAAATATGAAACTTTTTTTTTTTAAGGTGGGTAAATAACTAGTCGAATTCTATCCACTTCGTAATTTGTGTAATAGTTGGCGTAAACTCGTATACCTTTACCAAAGTTACACGGATTTATGTTGTAAGAATTATATCAACTGAACAAAGTCCAAATCCCAAATATAATACCAGTCATATGTGCAAAAATTCAATCTACAAAATTGCTGAAGTTATGTGATTAAATAGTTATTCAGTGGTTTAAGTTATGACTGACCTACAAAATTTTCTAGGAACATGTTATAGATTGAATTTACACGTGTATATATCTATTTAATTTTACATAACATTACAAATAATATGTATTATACGTGATTATTTGATGTCATCTGGTATTAACTAGTAAAAAGTATAGCATTCATTGTTAAGTTGGCCAATAAAACT
Organism: Coffea arabica; assembly: GCF_036785885.1. Lineage (NCBI taxonomy): Eukaryota > Viridiplantae > Streptophyta > Magnoliopsida > Gentianales > Rubiaceae > Coffea > Coffea arabica. Next base: position 42,322,505 of record NC_092326.1, on the reverse strand, counting down.
ATTTCCGATTAAAATATATTTCCGATTAAAATATATTCTTATTGTATTTTGATCGCGAATAGCTTTATTAGCCAACTTGACAATGAATGCAAGATTTTTTACTAATTAATATCAGATGAATCAAATGATCACGTATAATACATGTTATTCGCATTGTTAGGTAAAATTAAATAGACACATATGTGTTTTTTTTTAAAAGTATTCAGCACATGATTAGTGAGGGATGAAAATTTTATTTTGTGAAATATGAGGAATAGAAAAATTCATTTTATGAAATATGAGAGATGAAAAAATTCATTTTGTGAAATGTGAGGGACTATGGATCGAATTATATGAAATGTGATTTGATAATTTTGCCCTAAAAAATAATCACGTGCAAAGCATGTGGTATATTCTAGCAAAACATTAGTTGAAAACATAGATAGAGACCAAATTTGATCGACATAAATCTATAAGGGACATAAAATTACACTTTTAAAAGTGAAGGATGAAGAAAGTTATTTTTGCAAAATGTGAGGGATATTGTGAACGATTTTTTCAAAAAATAAATGCAAGATTTTAAATGTTAATAAACAAGAAAAAAGTGAGCAAAACTTCAAAAATTGAATTTTTTTCTAAGATAATTCGAATAGGTAAATGTTCACAATGACTTGGATATTGCATACAATAGTACTAACTACTAGTTTTTTTTTTTTGTGAAAGGTTTTGAATTCAAAATCTCTTTCGTACTAAATATTAGTAGAATCCTTGCTTGAATGTAATTTTTGGAGAATATTTTTTGACACTTTTTAAAGATATAGTTTAAGTGTTAAATTTTTAGAAAACTAAAAATAATTAGAGAAAGTAAATAAATAAAAGAAAAAATAATAATTGTCAATACGTACATTCACATGTTAGGTTAAGTGTAAATTATGTATATTAAAAAGTTAAGTGTGATTTAAGTACATTAACAAGTGTACATTTTCCCTGCCGTTAAATTTAAAATTTGAATATTGTGCCTCATAGTTGAAGGTAGAAATGGTGTGAAAAGAGGTGAAAGGATAAAATAAAAAAAAATGTACATTGAATACTAATAGGTACCTGTTAAAAAAAATCCTTTTTTTTATATACATCAAATTAAAAAAAAATTAAAAAACCCTAATTTTTTACAAAAACTTGTGAAACTACCAAAAAATACAATGCAAATGGGAGAGCATTGCACAAGCACAAACAACACATGCTGATAGATTTATAATTAGGGAAAAAAATCTACTAGTACAAGAAAACTCGAGGACTTGGTCGGGCGTAATTGATCCTACTGGAAATGAAACAGCAAGAATCCAAATCCAGACCAGAAATAGACAAAAAAAAAAAAAAAACTTGCAAGTAACAATTAAAATCTTGGGTGTGGATGAGGACATGGGGTCAGAGATTAGAGGAAGAGAAAAGAAATAGTAGACGAGAAAAATATATTATCAATAGATAAAGGTGCAGAAGAAGAAGACAACGTAGTAGTAAGAAGAAGGAACCACTTAATAAGTGGACAAATAGGTGTGAAGCAGGGGGAAGGCAGAGTACAAAAGGCAACAGAAATCGTGATTCCGTGCCCTCAAACACAAAACCTTTCATCCTCTCGTCATCCATCACTACTTCATTACTACACTACACATATTATACACTACATATTACACTACACTACACCTCGATTTGATCGTTCCTTCCTCTCTCTCTCTCTCTCTTTTTCACCCTCTATCCTTCTCTGTCTCTCTCTTTCTTTCTTTCTAGTTTGCCAGTAATGGCAGTGGCTCAGTGGCAGTGCAAGAAAAGAGGGAGAGAGTTTTCATCGGGAAGGTAAAGCTTTGCACCACAAGCCTCAAACATACTACTACTACGACGACTAGTATTACTTACTTCCCTTGCACAATTTACTAGTTGTAACATTTTCCCATGGCAAGGAGGAAAGACTACACAGACTCTAAAAACTCGCTCTCTTCCTGTTGAACTCCTCCTCCTCCTCCTCCTCCTAAATTACTAAACCTATACTACTACTACTATTAGTACTTGCTAAAAAGCTACTACTACAATTCCCGCGTGCGCTCTGCAATTTCTAGTGTACTTACTACTACTCATTTGTGCTTTGTTTTGTTGGAAAAGACAGAGAGACAGAGAGTTTAGAACTAATTCTCATTTGCTGTTGAACGAGAAACGTGTTAGTATGTAGTTATAAGCATAGGGAGGAGAAAGGAAAAAAAATATTAAATCTATTTCATTTCAACAGCCTTTCTCAGACCTTATCTATATTCATCCCAGAGAGCAAAGACTAAAGTAAAGAAAAAGAAAACAAAAAAATCCTGCTTCCAGCAGCTAGCTCCGCTACTTACTGACTAACGCTACCACTATTTAGGATTTTCTGTAAAAAGGCTGAAGCCAGTAGCATAAAACTCGGGAGACCCCTGCCCTCTGCCTAGCCAGCATCAAAAGGAGAAGCAAGATTGCTAGCACATAGTAGTATAAGACAACAAGGGGAACCTCAACCAACCTTTATCATCACTGTTGAAGTTTTATGAGTGGAATAATAACTAAGGGTTAAGGAAGCCCTTGTCATACACTAGTACTAGTAGTATATAACAAGGGTAAACTGAAGACGCTAAAGTGAGGGTGTGCAAAAGAGGAAGAGTCTGTTGTGTGCGTTCTTATAATGGAGGGCTCAAGTTCAACTTCATGCTTGATGATGGCTTTTGGGGGGGACAACAGTAGTGGTGCTTTAGGAGGTCCTACAAGTCCTATGATGATGATGATGATGCCTCCTCAGATGACTTCTTCTACCCACCTTAATGCAGAGACCAATACCCTATATCTTCCTCTACCTCATGCTCATCCCAGCGACACCCAAGACCACCCCAATAATCGTCGCACTGCAGCTACTTCTGCTTCTTCTATGATGCAGCTGGATGATGAAAACCACAACAACAGTCATCATAACTTGAGCAGCAGCACCACTGGCGGTGGCAGTTTTTTCGTGGATCACAGTAACAATGATATCGGTGGAAGCTATTCTTCGTCTCCTCCTCCATCTGTCAAGGCTAAGATCATGGCTCATCCTCACTACCATCGTCTCTTGGCTGCCTATATCAATTGCCAAAAGGTTTAAAGCTACATCAAACAACCTAAAAGCTTTTAAACCAAATTCACCGCTTTCCTCTTGTTGAGGAACAAGATCCATTCTTTCTGCATCTTTTCTTGCAAAAACGAAAAACTACCCTTTCATATTTACCTCCACATGTTGTTCTACTAGAAAACTTCTACTTGCATTTATGTCGAAATATTTATGTGAGTTCTTATGCAGTTGTTTATCTCACATCAGCACAGACAGAGATGGCTGTGATGGGAGGGGTTTTGTATTCTTTCTTTTCTTGCCTTAACTGATACTCCAAGGACCACATACTCTGTTGAAAAAGATGTGCAACAGGAAACCCTTTTGGAAATAACGATGAAAGAGACAGTAATATCAGCTAAATGTGTAAAACCCTCTTTAGCAAAAATGAAAACCATTATTGCAAAAGAGCTAATAAAAATGGAACTAACTCAACTAGTCATTATAAAATTTTGCTGCAGATAGGAGCACCTCCTGAAGTGGTGGCAAGGCTAGAGGAAGTCTGCACTTCTGCTGCAAGTCTTAGCCGTAACAACACAAGCTGTATTGGTGAAGATCCGGCACTTGATCAATTTATGGAAGCCTATTGTGAAATGCTGACTAAATACGAAGAGGAACTCTCGAAACCCTTCAAGGAAGCCATGCTTTTCTTGTCAAGAGTCGAGTGCCAGTTCAAAGCTCTCACTCTTGCTTCTTCAGATTCTGGTAGATGGCCCTAAATACCTATTTCCCTCTTCTTTTTTGACTTGATGAAAGACAGTTATTCTTCTCAGATCAGATCTTCTAAAACTGTTTGTGAGTTTGTTTACTGGTCGATTTTGTCTTTTTACTCCATAGTTTAATGAACAAGTCCATCATGTGCATGTTTCCAATAAGACGACCAAGATTTAATTAACTAAGGTGTGAGGTATAAGGTGCGGATTGTCTCCTCTTCCCTTTTGGAGTATTTATTTTTCTTTACTCTTGTTGACATTGATAAAATTTTGGGTTGGGCTTCTATTTATTGTTTCTTTTGCTTCACTGTTTTACTAGGGTATAAATATGACTGCAACCTAGGTCTCTCCAGGTCTCCTGTCTTAGGAGTAATATCTTAATGCAAATAGGCTTTGTGGGACTGATCCCTGCCTTTGTTAATTCCTTCTCGGTGTTTGCGACTCCTGGAGTAAGAACCTTTTCAGTTTTTATGCATTGTTCATCTCCAGTTTCGTAGTTACTTTTAAAGTTTTTGTGAGTGTAGACAGAAGCTAGCTTCATTTTGGAGCATGTTATGCAGCTCTTAGTCCGTGAGAAGGCATTAATAGAAGTTGCAATCAACTGGACAGTTACCAGAGTTTTTACACAGTATTCAAGCTAAGACAAACTGAGTGTTTTCTAGTTGACTTCAGAAAATGAAAGGTTTTCTAGTTTCAACATTTATACAGTTTTTATTCATTTCAAATTGTATATCTTGTGCTTTTATTTTTTAACAAGTCGTAAAGTTTTGATGAACATACGGTATAGGAGAGCAAGGGTTAAAGGTGGCCGAAAACTTTGAACTTAGATTTTGGGCTTTTTGCATCTAGGTTTAAAATGGAGGAAGATAGGGTGAAGTCTTGCCTCTACGACACCATCGGTTACAAAGCATAACGTGTTGATGAACAGTTTACTAGCGTTCTCTTTGGGAGTTTCTTCATTGACTTGACTTCCTTAGCTGTCTCTTTTTGTCACCTTTTCGTTTTTTACTCTATTTGATATAACTCGTATCATTAGCTGTTTGCCAATATTCAACAAGCCAAGGGGCACACTCAAATTTATGTTTCTGTTCAAGTCTTATTATTATGGTACGTGCCAAGTTGCTTCAACTTGCACAATTTTTCATCTTTTACTCTTTAGGTTCCCATAATTGATGGGGTGCATTGGAACTTGCCTTGAAGTAGATACGTCTCATCTGTGAAAATATGGTTGATGATTTCACATACAGGTCAAGTTTGCATTAAATCACTGTACCATTTGAATCTAATCTCTAAGTTGCAGTACTGCTGTGGAAATCCTGACTGAAAACTGTTTCTCTTTACCAACCAAAAAAGGAGAGAAAGGCGAACCTTTGCTGAACTTGGATGTATGAAAAGAGCTGTCTAGTTGTTTAGCATGAATGAATATGTGTGTTACACTACTGATATTTTTTATGGCATGCACGTTTAGTGTGAGTTTACTTGTCAAATCTCTTTTTATAGCTTGAAATTTTGGTGTAGTGCAGTGGTATTTAAGGAGAAATGCCTTCATGTGCAATTACTTCTCATTGCACAATGAAATGCAATAATTGGAGGACCTAGCAACATAGGTAAGCCCTATAACGAGACTTTGAGAATGATGCAGTAATTTTCAAAAGAGAAATACACAATTCTAGAGAAGTTTATAAGTTGAATTTTAGACTTTATATTGCATTTGGAGCTAATTACACTTGAAAGTTATAAATTTAATTTATTAAGATCACTTCTTGAAAAACGAAAGGTAGTTCATTCATGCTACTTGTATTAATGGTAGCAAGCCTGATCAATATCTTATAGAATTCATTCAGCGAATGGTTTCACAGGCTTCTTATTGGTTAGACTTGCTACTTAAATTCCAAACTTTGTGCGGTACACAATTTGTGTAGGAAGCAAATCATTGCAGTTTCTACACAGTGACTTCTTATTGAAGTGGTAGAAAATGTGTCTATCATGATAATTGAAGAATTATGGTGAAATGACAAGCCTTGGGTCCCGTGCTTTTCGCTTGAAATGAAGCAGAATGATGTGCCTCTCCAAGGACCGTGATGATGCCATGTTTGAAATTATTTATTTCCACATTTTCACAAGTACTTTTCAAGAGTTCAATTAGCATGTTCAACTATTTACATAACTTTGTTTGCTTCTTAACTTGGGCTGCACCTTCTGCTGTGAAGTTAAAGCTTTTCTTTTCCTCCTTTAACATGGAATACTATGATGCACATTCTGTATCGGAAAACACAACACTAGTATCAGAAACATGTAGGTTTACTTTCCTACAGTGAACATTTTCATGAAATGATGTAATATAAGTTCTTTCATTGTTTGAACCTTCTGAAATTAAAAGGAAAGGAAAGAGGCGCATTTTTTTTTTTGGAGGGGGGGGGGGTTGTCATTATCCAATATGATTTTTCTGCCCTTCATCAAAATTTATGTATGTTTTGGGCTCTAAAATATGTTTATTCAGTGTTCCCCATTGAGGAGCAAGCAGTTAAACATGAGTAGAGTTCATGATTAAGGTGATAGATGGCTCATTACAGAAAATGCATAGGAAGAACTGATCTGTTGTTTATAAACTGACATGGTTGATTTACCTTTTTAGTTGGACAGTATGTCTGGCTATCCTTTATCAACTAAAACAAACAAAAGAAATCAGGAGGACAAGTGGCTATGGAGTGCTTCAAGTAATAAAGAAATCTCTTTTGATTAGAGCGGGATGGTCTTTAACCTTGTGAACAATAGCGAAGTGGTTCGAACCTTGCAGATTTTATAACTTTTTAAGTCACCAATTTATTTTTCCTGCTGTTAAACTTTTTTTTCATTAGCCAAATGTTACTTGTTTTAATGTTCGAAGTGTTAAGCATACTTCATTTCATTTAAATTCCTTTATGTGTGGCTCATCAATCTTGAGGGACCTTATTTGATGGGCTCACAATTGGAACAATACATCTTGAGCGCCTTTGGTTTTTATTCTTTTTCCTAATATGCTGAATATCTGCATCAGTTTCATGGTTATTATTCCGAATTATGTTGTGAAAAAATAACACATGGTATCTGAAACCAAAGGTTGGTTATTATCTGCACAAGGTCAATGAATAACTGATTAGATAATGCATGGTCTGCAAGGTCTTCTCTCGTGGTGATTGTTGCAACAAGTAGTTTTTTTTGTTTCTAGATGCTCATGAGAACACTCTTGAAATACTAGCAGCTTGTGGAGAGGCTATGGACAGGAATGGATCCTCTGAAGAGGAGGTTGATGTGAACAACAGCTTCATTGACCCTCAAGCAGAAGATCGGGAGCTTAAAGGTCAGCTTTTGCGCAAGTACAGTGGATATTTGGGCAGCCTGAAGCAGGAATTCATGAAGAAAAGAAAGAAAGGAAAGCTGCCAAAGGAAGCCAGGCAACAGTTGTTGGACTGGTGGAGCAGGCATTACAAATGGCCATACCCATCGGTAACTAATTCAACTTAGATCACCTCATAATTACCGGAGTGCATTCATTTGCTAAACATTTAGAAATTGTATTTCTCCCCGCATTTGTAACATCATAAATCGGTTGTGAACTTCTACTCTTTCCATAAAAGCATCAAGGAAGGCATTTACACACCCCTTACTAGGCTATGATTTAAAGTTCAATCACAGTAAAGCATCTCAAAGCTGTCCAAATAATAAGATGACAATAACATAGATGTAGACTTATATTCTGTTTCTAAAAATGGGGCAACTTAATGCATCAACAGGAATCACAGAAGCTGGCGCTTGCTGAATCAACAGGTCTAGACCAGAAGCAAATTAATAATTGGTTCATCAATCAAAGGAAGCGGCACTGGAAGCCTTCAGAGGATATGCAACTTGTGGTGATGGATGCCACACATCCCCACTATTATATGGACAATGTTTTGGGTAATCCCTTTCCAATGGACATCTCGCCTGCACTGCTCTAATTGAGCTGTAAGGCAATGGACTTTGCATTAGATGCCATTAAAATTTATGAACCACTACTTGCTACTGTCAACACCGGATCCTTGCTATATATGTTTTTGTAACTGCATTCTCCTCCTGGTACCAATGTTGCTACTCTTCAGTGTCTACCTTGGACACGTAGTGGATAGGTACTCTTAACACGATGTGCTGGAATATATATTTCCTTAATGCTTGCTACGTGTTTCAGCAAAATATTTGGGAGGTTAGTAGATAACTAACCATTTGCTGTGGTCATTTTCTGTGTTCTCTTGGCTATTCTCGATGAAATCCGACCCAGTTGCCCTTGACTAAAATGAGTACAAGGTTGGATTACATTTTTACATGCTGGTAATTTGTTGAATTGCCATCTGCACTTCCTATCTGTGTTAGCTTTTACTTAAAACTAAGATTGAAGCGAATAAGTCTCGCGGGAAGGCTTAGTAGTCATGATTGCCTGGATAAGACATGGTAATTATTGAATGGGAAGGAGGTTTCTGTGCGCTCTTGATCATTCACAGCCTGGTAAACACGATCCCCAGGTTATGATGCGAAATGTGCATTTAAACTGGCGACCATATTTTACGTTAGTTAGTTTCGTTTGATAAACTACCAAGCACTTGAAGGTTACTTGGCATATTGACCCTAGAGCTGAAAAATGAACCAAGTCTCGTTGCCTCTCGTTTTCGGTGCCTGGATTCATTCCGGAGGTCGGGATTCTGTAACAGCAAAATTGAGAAGGGGAAAAGAGCCAATTTCTCTCATTAGCCCTGTCTCTCGTTTTGCTCGCAGTTAAAAACTTTTATATAGCACATATCTTGACTTCCTTTGTTTGGAAAACCCAAAATCTTCTTGCATAATTTCGATGCACCTAACGCATATGGACCGTCTAGATTTTTGCGATCTAAGATGACTTTCTGAGAAGAGGATCAAATTTGAAATCTTATCATGGTATCATTTATGCAAATTTTTGAAGTACTTGTAACTTGAAAACTTTCTTTCTTTTCACATTACTCTTGCCATACGTTTGGCACTCAGGAATGACCTATGGCCTGAAAAGAAAGGCTGTTTCCATTTGTTCATTCCATTTCAATTTTGGAATGGATAATTTCAGTGGAAAAATCATTTTTTCTTGAAATGCTAATTTCAACTTTTTCCTGAAATTCCATTCTGCAAAAAAAAAAAAAAAAAAAATGTAGGGAAACTCTTTCTAATTTCATCATAGAATCCCAAATTAGCAAGATGCCGAGTTTATCCTTCTAAATAATTTTACTCCATCACCATATCTTAGAATATTTGTGAGGTCAATTAATAATTAAATGTAATTTTTTCTTGTGTTTAAAATAAAATTTTCTTTTCTAGTAGCAAACAAATGTTTTAAGAAACTTTATTCTCTGACTTGTGAACAATTGTACGGAATTTTAAAAAAAATTTATATAAAAATGAAAAATAATAAATTTAAAAGTATATTATATTCATTTGGCTTCATGTAATTTATACTTACATTACTAATTAATTAAGTATATTGCTAGTGGATGTAAAATTTTAACATCAAATTCGATATGCTAGAATGAATTACAATTGAAAAATTTTAATATCAATCATCAATTATTTTGAAAGCAAAAAATGTCAAAATTCCACTTAAACAAACAAATAACATAGTAGTACAAATCAACTAAAATATCTCATGTTCCAAAAACTAAATCCAGGGCAATTAAGTCAAAGTTGTATTAATTGTGTTCCATTTTGACATCTGACTATTGATTATACCAAATATTGGAAAATGAATGAATATCTTATTTTGACTTGTGTACCAGACACTGAAATGATAAATTTTTTTTTCCCTACCATTCTAGGTTGAAAGGTATTTCGGCTGGAAAAACTTTTTCATTCTGCCATTATCGCATACCAAATGAGGGGGTTTTTTTTTTTTTTTTTTTTTTGTCGATACGATAGATTTTATTATACACCTACTTCTACTCTATAGTCTATACTAGAGGAAAGGGGACCTAAAGAGGTCAAAAAAAACCCAGTGAATCACCACCGGTCCAAATGGGTGCCTACATACCCATTGGCGAAATTTTCCAAAAAAGCTTGGATATTAGAAAGTAGAGAGTTGAACATCTTTTAGTAGTCTCCTACTCTCTTTAGGAGTAGTTGGTTTAAAAATGAGGGTTTATAATACTTGTCAAAAATAACATTGTGGCATTGAAAGTGGCATTTCCAGGAAATGCTCTTCATCAAATTGGGTTCCTGGGCCTAAAACAGATTCATTGCTTGCCAAGCTGTAAGGTAACAAATTGATCTGTTCACCAAGTGTCCAAGACTTCAAACTTGGGCCCTAGACGGACTGGGAAACGGATTTAATCCAGCTGCGTAGCAGGTGAACACTAAATAATCTTTCAACCAAAATAAGAACAGTAAAAAGATGGCTTTGCCTTTTTTTTTTTTTTTTTTTGTTTTTTGTCAAAAGGATGTCTTTGCCATTTGCTTCACCTAACTTTCATGACGAGTGCAATTATGCTATGCATGTAATGTACTACCTCATTTAAACCTAGATTACTAATAACAAACCAAGAAAAATTAAATAGGAATATGAGAAGTCATGAAATTGGCTCCATTTTTTGTATGCCAAACTTCAAATTTCAAAATTTAAGTTCAAAAATGGCTTAAGTATATGATACCCAAATTGGCACTTGAGATAGAAAAATTCTATAGTCCCTTTGGAATGTCATTCCTTCAATTTGTATTTATCAATGTTGATATTGGTTTAAATTGACTAAATAAAATTTTGATGTCTACAAATTTGTAGATTATTTGTTGTATAAAAATGTCAAATTGAAGATCAAAATCATAATCACAATTAGAAGTTGTTTAAGGGCGAATCACGACTTTAGTCCTCCATACTGTTTAGTAAATTACAAGGGAAAGCAATAATGCCATAAATTTGTGAACAAGATGTTAAACCAGCAGAGAGGTTGGATTAGGACATGTATACATGTTTTCAGCTATTTAATTTCTTTTTCAATCATATAGAAAGGTAAATCAATGAAAGAACATGTTCAGGGGATACATCAGTCAAGTACAAAATATAGGGAGTTTAATTCAAGGAGTAACATATTTTCATATGGTGGAGAGTGCATATTAGGAGTGCAAATGAGTCAATCTCATTTGAGTAACTCGCGAGTTTAGTCAATCAAAATTCAAATTCGAGCTCGCATTAACTAAGTTCGAGTCGCTTGATGAGCTCAAACTTGAGTTCAATACGTGAAATTCGAAAGTTTATTGGCTTACACACATCCACATGTATAATTTTTTTTTATTTGTTGGGATGAAATGTCTAGTTTGTCCCTTGCTTAAAATCATATAAAATGTAAATTTACATTACTTAAATTCGATTAGGTTCAATTAACCTCGACTGAGTTTGAATTAGACTTGAGAAAGGTAAAACAAAATCAAATTCAAATTTCAAAAGTTTAACAAGTTCAAATTTGAGTTCGAATCCAAGCTTTTTTAAACTCGAGTTGAACTCGACTACTGCTCGATTCAATTGCACGCTGGTGCAAGTCAGTTTTATGCTTAAGGGAGACATTTCATTATGATCGGCAAGTGTTGAACAACAAAAGAGGCTTGTTTGGATATCCATTTGAATCTATTCGTGTGGTCTGCATGCATTCATTAATTGAATTGAACAGTGCTATTAAAACCTAAACAATTACTTAATCATCAAATTAAAATACTCTATGGTTGCTTAGTAGGAGGCTAAAGAGACATAACTTTATAAAAAATGGTATGGATTAGAGAAATGCAACTGATGTTGAATGAAGCTCTATTTTGTGAACACTTTTGACTAAAATGAGTTTAAGATGTGGATTTTTTTTTTCAAGTAAACAATTCGCTCATCTCATCTCGTCTGCAATTTTTTTTGACAGGAGAAAAATCATCTTTCTTACCAATAACTTTAACTTACCTCATATTTTCTGTCAAACAAAAGAAACTTCATAATTTTGGAGGACAACCAGAACATTTCAATTGGCAATTTGGCACCAAAGAAATTCCATATGCGGCCACGCGTATCCAGGTTATTATGTTAACATTCAAATAAAAAAACTCTTCTTTCTTTTTAATTTCCTCCATTTCTCTCAAATAAAATAACGTATTCCTCCATAGGTGGAGGGAGGTCATTTGGTTTCCCTCCCTTTCCATATTTTATAAATATATATATTTTTTATATTTGTGATAATAAAGTCTCTCTTAAATTTTTAGTGGGTTATTATCCTCTCTTAAGATCTTCTTGCTAAAGATTTCCTTTTTCTCATAGAATTTTTAGCAAGATGGTATTCTAGTAGTAAGAATTTTTAGCAAGATGGTATTCTAGTAGTAAGAGTTTTCTTAAGCCCCATTTGGATTGCTATTTTTAGGATTTTTTTTTGTAGGAAAATATATTGTGATGATTTAATGTACGTGAAATAAAAAAATAATTGAAAAATGTGTTCACGTAAAAATTTTTCTGTCGAAATTTGTTGAGATCACGTTTCAACTTGATATATGGGATGAAATAGTTAAACAGTAAATTTGGCAAGACAAGACATGCAACATAAGTTTATTGAAATCAAAGAGATTGATATCATCAAGAATAGATTGGTGATTTCATAATGAAATATTTGATATTTTCTCAAATTTGGGGTATATTTAGAGTTTCTGATCTTTTGTTTCTGTCACAGGTTGCATTTTATTTGCAACTAGTGTAGTGTAGACCTCAAAGTGAAATTATATGATATTTTGTGGGCTTTTGTGCAGAGAAAATGATAATCCTTCTCAATTTCGACTCCAACCACGAATACTTTTAACAGTTTTTTTTGGTAATAGATAGAACTCCTGGAGCCACTTTCAATTTCAATCAAAGTGCAACAAAGCAAGTTGGATTTCCAAAATCCAAACTGATCTGTATTTGTTGTCACTTGTAATTTAACCTCAACTTATCTGTATATAAACAGATAGCCTTCCAATTTCACCAAAATTATGCCGGTGCCCCTAAATCCTCGAAGCAGACCGAACCAACGATCCCTACCCCCTGCAAATTTTACCGTTTGGTATAGCGCAGACGCAGACCCAGACCCAGAAAACAGCTATAAATAATTACTACCAAAACCCGTCTATTTCAACGGAAGATAAAATAAAAAATACAAGCAAAGCTTCTCAGTCTTTACAGCAAAGCCAAGCGCAGCACAGTCAAAGGAAAGAAACCCTCCTCTTTCCTCATTTCTTGTTCCCCATTTCCCCTTCGCCATTTCTCCCATGGCCAAAACCAGACCTGGCAAGCGGGACCTGGACTCGTACACAATCAAGGGCACCAACAAAGTTGTCAGAGGTATGTATATGTTTATAGCTAGATTGCCTATTTTCTCATTTTGCATATCCTATCTCGTTGTGTGATAGAAATATTCGTATGGATGAATTATTCATATGACTGTTTTTTTTTTTAACTTTGATGTGCCTGGGCCTGGGGTCTTATAATGGGAAGTGAAGTGTTTTAGGGCGAGGGTTGGGGGGGTTAATGATGTTTGTTTGGGGTAAACTGTGCTAATTGAGTTTACATGCATGTCATAAAGTGCAAAGTTTGTCTTTTTTGGCTTCTGATAGCTAATCCTAAAATGAATTTTACATTTGATTTTTTTCTTTTTACGAAGAACCAAGAAAAAATTTGGGTTTTTTTTTCTAAATGTCCCTTATGGGTTGGAGAATGGTGTTGTCTAGAGCTGGCAATTAGAGTATATGTCCAGCTATCCATCCACATAAACCTCGCTTAAGTTGGTGCATTTAAATGGATTATCCATGACATTCATGCATACCCAATTAATTATAAAACCAAAAAAAAAAAATTTTTTTTTCATAATACAAACTGGCACACACATTCACACACTCAAACACTCGTCTGCCCTGTTGCAAGCTTTGACTACTCGACCCACCTGAAAATTTTAAAGAGTTCCCATTTCTGTAGTTCTACTTGTACGCTTGGGAAGTCTCAAGAAGCTGCTTTTTTAGCCATTGGGAAGCATTGACTGATTTTATTTATATTCTTGATCTGAATTTGGAGTTGAAGTCCTTTTTTTTATCTGCAATACAAGAATTAGTTGGGGCATTTTTTTGGGTTGACCCAAATGTGGTACTAGCATGGATGATGGTAAGTTTGGAATTTAAGGCTGCGCTGAAGCTTGCCAAGTTACTGAACAATGGTTATAATTACTTGCGCAAATACGTGGTACTTTGAACTGGGTTGGATTTTTGAGCTGTTTGAAGACTGCTCTTAATTTCTATTCACCAGCATTTGAACCATGGGTTCAAAATTGACCCAGAACTGAGAAGAGATGGTGCAAATGGGAAAATTAAGTGGACATGTGCATATTTAGGGTTATTTTTAGCATAAGCTTCCTATGGGTTGGAGTTGGAGTATATGTGGACTGACTAAGCCGGAGGAGGATTTAGTTGTTTTTGGTGTTTGGAGAGTTGGTTAAATGGATGGATAATGGTTTTGCATTTATTTATTTGAATCCAATCCATTTAGATTGATTAACTACATGTTTGTAATGGGTTTGGATATATTTTACGCATGATGCTTTTAAGTAAAACCATTAATCAACCAATTATCCATGTTGCCACTTATCCAGTTGTCCTCCTAATGTAATGTAGGACACTATTACATTCATACTTTTTATGCATGCATGTAATAGAGACGGTATGTTATAACAAGTGTTTTATTCTTTCCTTTTCTTGTTTGAGCCTAGGGAAAAATGTGACTGAAATATTAATGCCCTTTTGGGCCCGGAAGGATGGTTGTGCAGATAATTTTTTGTTATATGGGATAGATTTATTATTTAAGGTGCCTTGCTTTGTATCGGAATTGAAAATAAATTTGTCAAAGGAAATTTTTTATGTGCTTAGTAACTGAGGGTTGTTTACTGTCCTCTTTTGTGGATTTGAAGCTGGGGATTGTGTGTTGATGCGCCCATCGGAAAGTGATACGGCCCCCTATGTGGCACGTGTTGAGAAGATTGAGGCTGATAATCGAAGCAATTGCAAGGTTCGAGTAAGGTGGTATTATAGGCCAGAGGAGTCACTTGGGGGGCGGAGGCAGTTCCATGGAGCAAAGGAGTTGTTCCTGTCAGACCATTTGGATGTTCAGAGTGCTGATACTATTGAAGGGAAGTGCATCGTCCATACTTTCAAGAATTATACCAAACTTGAAAATGTAAGGCCTGAGGATTATTATTGCCGATTTGAGTATAAAGCTGCTACTGGTGCTTTTCTTCCGGACCGTGTTGCAGTGTGAGTATTGTATGCTTATGCCTGGTATAGTTTTTAGGATTAAGTTTCTCTTTTCTTTAGTTGCTAAGCACTCTTGTATGGTTTGTAATGAAGGTACTGCAAATGTGAGATGCCATATAACCCTGATGAT
Organism: Coffea arabica; assembly: GCF_036785885.1. Taxonomy (NCBI): domain Eukaryota; kingdom Viridiplantae; phylum Streptophyta; class Magnoliopsida; order Gentianales; family Rubiaceae; genus Coffea; species Coffea arabica. Next base: position 42,307,210 of record NC_092326.1, on the reverse strand, counting down.
TTAATGGTGCAATGTGATGGGTGCAAAGACTGGTATTGCTCACCAACTTTCTCTCATGTTTCTATCAGTGGATTCATGGTTGTAGTTGTATTACTTGGACCTTGAATTTCTGCGTAACATGAATTGTTCAAGCAAAGAAGCTTGAGAAAAAAAATGCTTTCTGCCACTTAAAAGACTTCCCATCCCTCAAGATCTAGTTGTAGTGTAGGGAAAAGAAGGGAGAAAGGTTTTGTTAACTGTCTGTTTTGCAAGGGCGTTAAGATATAGGCATAGCATTTTTTATCCCCTTTCAGTGAAAAGCAGGAACTAAATGATGTTTGAAGAATGCTATCCTTTGGTAATGATATACCTTGAGTTTTCATATGTGCAAGATGTGGATTGTTAAGAAGATAAAATTTTTGAAGCATTGTTCTATTTCTGGAAGGCAATACTTCCTATGATTCTCTTTCATGATTAGTTCCCTTTTTTGGGCGATAAACTCCCCCTTCCACCTCAAAGGGAAGAAAAAATGAACAATAAAAATTAAGTGTGGGAATAAATAAGCCTATACTCAAGTATTTGTTTAGTTTGTTCTTGGGTTTCTTTTCTACCTTGTAATCTCTCCAGTCTTAATTTTCTGAGCAACAATATCTGATGCCATGATAGGTATCATCCTGCTTGTTCTGGGATGAGTATTGAACAGGCGAAGCAATTGGACCTGTTTGTTTGTTCTGATTGTGCATCTGTTGATGTGAAAAAGCCTCCGACCAAATTAACTGAATCTCCAGTAATGAATGGAAAGGTGAGGCTCATTAATTGCAGATTTTGCCCAATTACAGTTCTTTGTCTACAATTTTTCCTGCAGGAATAGCTTGAATGCAACATTAGTTTAACATTTGCATAAAGTGGTTATAAAAACAATTGCGGCTGTATTTTAAGCTGCATATATATATATATATATATCACTAACTGTTTGGTGTGACATGTACATTTGTTGAATATCCATTGATTGGTCAGCATATTGAAAATTTTCTGGTACTACCAGTCGCAGGTTGATGCACGCTTGCAGGTGACTTCTAATCGAATAAAATCATTTTTTTTTAGTTTTATTTCCATGAAGCACCATTGATTTTTTGGTGGGGTGAAATTTGTCAACGATTTGTGTATACTTGCCATTTTACTGTCAAAGATTTATGCTCTTTTACAATTTTCCACGTTATAGTGTTTTGTTTTATGGGCAGTTATTATGTGATTACTTCAGCATATATAATCATGGACATTGACCTTTAAGAATAGGTTCTAGTCCCCATCTTCATGGGAAGGGTTAGCATTGTTACCATTTTTCTTTTGCCATAGATGGACTTTACCCAGGAAAACACAAGTATATTTGGTCAATTGGCAAGGGGAAAGAAAATGTTGGAATGGCTGCTTAGCTTTCAAAGTAGAAGACAAGTTCTGCAGGCCTACACTCATGCTTGTGTATACAGATATAAATTCTGCAGGGCCAAATCATATGTTTGCTCTGCCCCGGGATCTTTGTTTATTGACAATACATAAAGCATCTACTTTTTATCTGACCTTAACTCATACTAGTTTTTACTTCTGGTGCCATAGCCTTTAGATGTAAACATGGAAAGAGAAGACTCTCTACTGTTGACAGAAAAGGCATCATGTAGCAATTTGTGATTACTATTAAGACTGGTGTTGATTACCATATGTTGTGACTAGTCTTTAAGATGTTTGCTACACGTATGTGATTGCTTTATGTGTTAGTATATTTTGCATGAATATAAATAAAGAATTGCTGTCATTTTGAGTGCTTGATCCTTAGTGTTTGGTCCTTGGATTACGTCTCACCTTACTTTTTGACAGTGAATCCGACTGTTGCAAAACCTTCAGCTTAGAGTTTGTTCATATTCAATATGTTTTCTTGTGTGTATGACAGCAACTGTCTGGAAGTAGCTTGATGCTGGAGGTCTCGGCCTCTCCCTATAATTGAACTGCTGAAATTGGGTCTGTTTGGTTAGCGTGATTTCTTTTGTCCTGTTGCCTTGAGCAGTTGTATTTTATCACCCATTATGGCTTTTATGGGCCAAGGATCTCTCTCTCTCTCTCTCTCATATAAATTCTTGCATAGTTGCTGCACGGTATTTACTGAAGTGTGAATTGTAGTGTCAGAGAGAAAAAGGGATGTCATATGCCTCAGTTTGTTTAGGGCTGTGCCAAGAAAAGTTCTAGCAACTATCACAACATTACTCCAATGTATGATTTCTTTTGTCACAAGGGTGTTTTGCATGCCAACTGCTATCATAGGAAAGTTTTTCCTCCTGTTGGTATTGAAACCCATGTGGTAGGAGTAATTACATTTATCTTTTCATCCCTTCTTATCCAACATCTAAGTGATATAATATTTATTCTTGATCTCATTTAAATTTTAATAAAAGCCCGTGGTTCTTACAGTTGGAAACAAAGCGGCAGAAGAAGTAAGCTGGGGGAGCACAACGATGCTGTTGGAGAGATTGTCAATTTTCATTATTCTGGTGTTGTTGTGATGTTGTATAGCTGCGGTGGATATATTTTGTCATCTCCTGAATGGGTAAATTGTATGGATATTAGTAGATGGCTTTGAAGCTTGTGATATGCTCCGAATGAGCTTCTGCTGTTGCAAATGTGAAGCCAAATTTTAGATAAATTAACTTTGTTGGTTTTGAATTTTCGATGTCGTCAAGCAAAGAATTTGGGCTTTTACTTTATTTGGAAAGGCTAAATTTGCATTTGAAGATCGTTTTACTACTATCTTTGGTTTTGATATGCTCAGAAGAATTTGGATTTTTACTGTCATAATATCAGGGGCGGAGCCAGAAGCAAACTGAGGGTAGGCAGTTTCCCCATTCTTATCCATTTTGCTCCCAATATTTTATGAAATTCTTTTTCTTATCTGTATTACCCCTTCTAAACATTTTTAATATTTCCTTCTTATTTTCATTGTTCTCCCTTAATAATCTAAAAATTCTTAATTCTGACATTTCATGAGAATATTCGATTTAATTAAAGCTAGTTATTGAGGTAAATCTGATGACAAACTCTTTTGACGTTTCTAAACCACCACACATTATGGTACAATTTAGACGCCAAAGCATAATTGACATAACGCTAGAAAGATATGTTTAACATAAACGCCATTTAATTGTAAATTTACTGTAACTACATTTGATGCGGTGTCAGAAATTGAATCCTCCGAACCCTAGGGTTCTAACTCTACCACTGGCATCATTGATTGGAGGATGGATGGCCGCTTTCAACTCAATTATGTTTTTTGCTTCACGAATAATTAACTCCTGCATCTGTAGATGCTTCTGCTGGTGCATGGAAGATCATCAGAATTTTGATTCGTTTCATTTTTACATGACGACGGTGTAATTACTAGTAGTTGCTTTACGTAATTGTTATTCATTTTTGTTGTTAATCATGAAAAAATGTGTTCTCGATATCTTTATTAGTTCGGGCTAAGCTGCCCGATAAAGGGGGGCTTAGATGTTCGTTCTCTGAAAATAGTGTCATTAATTTGGAAAAGTATCATAAGTCAGGGACTTCAATAAACATGTGTGTATTTATATGGTAATTTTGGTGTGATTCAAGTGTCTTAATGAAGTTTTAAAAAATCTTATTTTTATTATTTATTAAGGTAAAATATTTATCTTATACGGCATAAAAAATATGAAAATTATTTTTTATTTTTATTTGATCTCGATTAGGCTCGAAACAAGTGAGTTCCACCGGGTTAGAGATCGAGTTTGAGCTTAACTCGAGCTCGAGGTTCATGAAATTGAGGCCAGACCGCGGTATATCAAGTTCAACTACATGAGCACCGAATGAATGGAAGCAAAATGGCACATTATTTAATCAGGATATGATGTTACTTTGCCGACTCTGGAAATAAGAGCCAAGTGATTTTCGGAAAAGGTCTTGAACTGGATCTGCTATTGCTGTGCATATATATATAGGACTTGCAAGGTTGGTTAGCGTGGACAGGGAGCAGTAACGCGACCAAAAAAAAAAAAAAAAAACGTCTCAGCAACAGTTTTTCTGCCCATAATTTGAACAAAAGAAGTTAAAAGCAGAAAAAAGTAACGGTTGATTTCATTAAGATCAGTTGAAAAGCTTGCGAAACCAGGCTTTTCACGCAAATAATGTGGTTAAAGTTTTGGATTTGCATGGCTTATCAGAGAGGAGAGAATTCATATTCCGGGCAACCAAACCCTAAATGAATATTTGCATTCTGATTATTGTTGCCCAATCATGGCTTTCATCAAGGAAGTTAGATGGATTTCATCTCTGACTCGACTACTACTCATTTTCCGATGGTAGAGAAAATCCATCTACCAAAAAGGTAGAGAAAATCTAATGGAAATCCATCTAACTAGCTAATGGAAGGTGAGCCAGTTGCATTTCATCAAGGAAATACTAGCTAGTACGTACGATGCCGACTGATCAGAAAGGTTAGGGATTGGATCCCAACAGGAAGTAATTTCTCCACTGCCTTTCGTTTACAGATCCAGTAAACGTGGAGGAGTTAGTTGTTTCCTAATCGATCTTCCATGTTGCCAAGTTCTATATTTGGAAATCTTATCTGGAAAATATTTTATTCTTGATTGAAATGCTAGTGAAGTCTCCAAGGCTCTGCACAGCTTTAAACACATTGTTAATGGATTCGCAGTCCATACCAACCCATCTCAGGGAAAACCCTGAACACGTTTATCAATGCTCAATTTTTTCTGCTACATTCATATATCATTTCTTGTTTGGCTTTAATTGACAAATAGAAAAATTTTTAAAATTCAGGTTAAGAGGATAAAGAATGTTCCTGGGGTCAAGATGGTAGAGAAAGATAGGAGAGCCAAATCAATGACAGCTTATACACCATACTTCTTAGGGTTGCCAGCAGCCCGGACTCAGGAAGGAGGAGACAGAAATGCTGGTGAAGGAATTAATTGTGATGAGTTTTGTTGACTCGGGTTGTTGCATGTTTCCAAAAAGACGACCAAGATCTAATTTAACTAAGGTGTAAGGTGCGAATTGTCTTCTCCTTTCTTTAGCAGTATCTATTTTCCTTTACTGCTGTTGACATTAACTGTTAAAATCATGGGTTGAGCTTCTTTTTATTGTTTCTTTTGCTTCGCTGTTTTGCTAGGGTATAAATATAACTGCAACCTAGATCTCCAGGCCTCCTGTCTGACTAGTAATACCTTAATCCAAATAGGCTTCGTGGGACTCATCCTCGCCTTTGTTAATTCCTTCTCGGTGTTTGCGACTTCCAGAGGAAGATCCTTTTCAGTTTCTAGGCATTGTTCATCTCCAGTTTCGGAGTTAAAAAAGTTTTGGTCACTGTAGACAGAACTAGCTCCATTAAGGAGCATGTTATGCAGCCCTTTACAAGTTGCAGTTCAGTTACCAGAGTTTTTACGCAGTGTTCACGCTCTAAAAACAGGCAAAAAAAGTATTCTAGTTTCAACATTTCTACAGTTTTAGTTCACTTGAAATTGTAAGTCTCATGTATTTTCATAGTAACAAGTACTAAAGTGTTGATGAATGTACAGCATAGGAGAGCGAGGTTTCAAGGTGGATCAATAACTTTGAACCTAGATTATGGATTTTTTGCATCTAGGGTTAAGATGGAGGAAGGGCGAAGTCTTCATGATCCCATTGGCTACAAAGCATAACGTACGTGTTGATGAACAGTTCACCAGAGTCTCTTACTTGATTTGTCTTCCTCAGCTGTGTCTCGTGGTCACCTATCTGTTTTTTCCTCTATTTGATTGCCTGCGCTAAATGATATCTCGCGTCATTAGTTATTTGCCAAAATTCAACAAGCCAAGAGGCACAATCAAATTTAAGTTTCTGCTCAAGTGTTCTTGTTTAGTACGTGTCAAGTTGCTTCAACTTGCACAATTCTTCATCTTTGACCCTTTTGGTTCCCTTAATTGCTGGGGTGCATTGGACCTTGCCTTGATGTGGATATGTCTCATTTGTCAAAATATGGTCGATGATTTCACATCTAGGTCAAGTTTGCATTTACTTGCTGTAACGTTTTCCCTTAGTTGCATTGCTGCTGTGGAAATCCTGAATGAAAAACTGTTGTCTCTTTTACCTAACAAAGAAGGAGAGAGAGGTCTAGCATTGCTGAAGCTTGGATGTATAAAAGCGCTGTCCAGTTATCCAGCATGCATGAACATGATGGTTAAGCTACCGGTCTTTAACCTGGCATCCACGTTTAGTAGGAGTGTACTCATCAAGTCTCTTCTTATAGCTTGAAATTTAGGTGTGGTGGGTGCAGTCATGTTTGAAGAGAAATGCCTTCATGTGCAATCAAACTGCTTCTCATTGCACAATCAAATGCAATAACTGGAGGACCTAGGAAGATAGCTGAGCCCTACAGCCAGAATTTTTGAGATTGATGCAGCAAGTAAGCCTCAAAAGAGAAATACACTGTTCTTGAGAAGTTTATACGTTGATTTTTAGGCCTTTGTGTTGCATGTGGAGTTAATTACGCTTGAAAACTATAAATCTAATTTCTTATCATCTCTTCTTGAAAAAAGAAGGATATATAGTTCGTGGATAAGCAAACTTGATCAGTATCTGATAGAATTTTTTTTCAGAGAATGGCTTCACAGGGGTCCTTATAGGGTAGATTTCCCACTTAAATTCCAAAATTTTTTGTACAAAACGCAATTACCTACTATATAAAGCGACTTCTCATTGAAGTGGTGTGTTGAATTATGGTGAAAAGACGCACCTTTGATTTCCGGGCTTTTCAGTACTAGAAAATGAAGCAGCATGAGTGTGGGGAAATTCTATGGTAGGAAGTAACAAGAAAGCAGCCCCGAAATGGAGGTCTCCTAAAATGGGTAAAGTTGCGACGGCACCGCAGATGAGCAACAAACAAGAAAGCAGCTCTGAATGGAGGTCTTCCTACCATGGTAAAGTTGCGACGGCACCATAGATGAGCAGCTCTGAAATGGAGGTGGAAGGAAGAGGTGCCTGAAACGCAAAAGCTGGAACGACAGCATCTGTAGAAATGCGATAGCCACCGGCCGGCGCAAGTTTATAAGATTAATGCCAGTGAGTGATACAAGATGACTTCATTTGCGTATTACTATCATTTGCACATTTACGCATTTATCTTTCATATTTTAATTTGTTATAAATTTATTATGATTATTATTATTATTGCGAATGATATTGGCACTCCAAAGAAAAAGAAAAACTCAAGAAATTTCACCCTTATTATTGTCGAAAAAGACACAAATGCCTGTAGTTTGGATTCTCTAATAATTTGGATTTCAAAAGTATTGTCGAGGCATAGTTAAATGATCATTTTATATTACTATTAGGGAGACCTCTACTTGGTTAACCACAAAATCTTAATCTTTTTATTTCTAAACAAAAACTTTAATTTTGTTTAAAATTGTAAAAGTTCACATATAAAGTAATAAACAAACTCAAAAATAATAGACAACTCCAAATCACAAAATTTAGTATTTTATTCAAGAACTATTAAACAACTCATATAAACACGGGTATTTTTTAAAATCACCGTCATTAGGAATTCCCTTTATTATTAGTTGAATAAAAATTTGAAACTAAATTAAAAGTATGAAAAACTAAATGAATTGAAAAGACAAAAGTTATTGGTTATGCATAGTTTGGTATTTTTGTTACACATAACATTTGATGTGTTTTTGTGCCATTTTACTAGGTTAACAAGAAGAATAAAGTGGCAGAAATTTTTTTTTTTTTTGGAGTGAAACTATCATTTGCTTTTTTAAAAACTTATAGATGACTATCAATTTAAATTTTAGAATACAGTATGAATGTAGACATTTGAATTTATGTCCCATGCTATATATGGATTTAGACATCTGAATCTATGTTGTGTGCTATATAGGGATTTGGATATTTGAATTTGACTTATAGATGACCATTGGATAACATTGATTAAATTTATTACAATTAAAATAATTTAGTGATATTTGAAAATGACACATGCCAACATATTATAATCTTTTAGAATATCTCAAAGCAGTGAATAGATATATACAAAAGGATACATAAAAGCAATAAGTGCTTTGTTAAAGATAAAAAATAAGTTACTAAAAAAATTAAAAGGCACATGAATAAAATTTTAAAGATACTACTTTAATGATTGCATTCGGATACAATTTTTTTTCAAATATTATTTTGCTTGTATCATTTACACATTTTTCTACTTCTTTTAAATATTTCTAATCACAATTTTATCTCATACAATACGTCGCAAAAAGTGTTACAATATTAATGATAATGTCTCAAAAAAATACAATTAATATATAAAGATATAACGAAGTGCTTTGCAAATTCTTGAGATTCATTTTTTTACCCAACTGTTAAGACCTCGGTCTACATTTTAGACTAGGGATAATTTCATAAACCTCCCCTAAAGTTTCTAATAATTACAACTACCTCCCTAAAATTTGAAAAATTACACTCACTTCCTACATTGTTATGAAAAGACTATAAAATAGCCTTGACAACTCTATAAATCTTAAGTGAAAAGTGGGTGTAAAAAAAAAAAAAGAAAATCACATTTTGCAAATATTTCTTTATCCAAAAGTTCTAACTTCATCTCACCTAATACATTACATTCAATACCTAAGTCATTTAAATGGACTTCTTGCTATGTTTTATAAATAGCCAACTAGTAGGAATGCATTTGCTAAAATATAGCTTCTTCACAGCTTACTTAGCAAGGGGAAAAAGAAAATGAAATCCAAACATTAAAAAATGATGCCTTGAAACATGGCATAATTTTTGCTATAAAGAGCTACATTAACATTTTTTACTCAGCAAGCAATATTGACATTTGATTTCTTTTGTCATTTAATTTGTTTTGTAAATCCAATAGGCACGATATAGGGTATTCATTAGATTTTTTTTTGTACTTACATCATCATTTGTTATAAAACATAAATTTTAGGGAGGTTTCTATAATTTTTCAAATATCAAGGGAGGTGGTTGCAATTGTTAAAAAATGCAGGAAAGGTTTATGAAATTATCCCTTTAGATTATGATTAATAACTTAAAAGACTAGAAGACAATTTTTTGATTTCCTTGATTTTCTCCTAAATGCTTCTCCAAGGGAGAAGTATTTCATTCATTGTAGTATTATGTTAATTAGACAACGGTGCTAAATTATACAAATTTTGAATAATTTGAGAATAACACTAAGGAAAACATACAAATTCAGGACGCCATTTGGCAAACCAATTGGGCTCGTATGACAAAACTGTAATTTGAAACTGAAATTTAAAATTTAAAATTTGAAATATAAAGTTTGGATCCATTAAGTTATTAAATTATTAAATAATAAATTTAATATATTTGAGTGTAAATCACATTATGTACAAATTTACCTAGAAAATTTAGTGCCAACATTTCTGTAAATTTGTCCTAGTTTATTAAAAAAAAATAAAATTCCCCATAGTTAGGAGAGAGATATTTGCATCAGTTATTCACATTTTCACACTGACTCCCAACTCTCAGTCTCTCACCATATCTGCTCAACTTTTATCAACTTTTTGATGTACAATTATCTACATTGTAGAGAAATTTTATTCTACATTTAATTCGAACCTAACATTCAAAGCCAGATTCGGTCCGATCCCATTAAACAAGCCCGGACCTATTGACAGTCCTAAATCATAACAGCCGGTAGGATTTCCAAAATCCAAAAAGAACTGTTGTGATTTGTGCATTTAACCTCAAGCGGTGAGTTTATAAACAGATAGCCTTTCACCAAAATTATGCCAGTGCCCCTATATCTTCGAAGCCCACCCAACAATCCCCATCCCTACGAATTTTACCATTTGGTATACAATTGTCGTTTATTTACCACGGACCCAGTAAAGCTTCTCAGTCTTTACTGCAAACCAAAGCACGGCACAGTCGAAGAAAAGAAACCCTCTTTCCTCATCTCTTGTTCCCCATTTCCCATTCTCCATTTCTCCCATGGCCAAAACCAGACCTGGCAAGCGGGACTTGGACTCATACACAATCAAGGGCACCAACAAAGTTGTCAGAGGTATATATATATATTTATAGCTTGTTGCCTATTTTTCTCATTTTACATATCCTATCTCGTTGTATGTTACAAATATTTGTATCGACGAATTATTCGTATGATTTTATTTTTATTTTTTCAACTTTGATATGCTCAGGCAAGGGGTTTTATATTGGGAAGTGAAGTGTTTTTCGGCCGAGGGTTGGGGGGTTAATGATGTTTGTTTGGCGTAAGCTCTGTGCTAATTGAGTTTACATGCATGTAATAAAGTGCAAGGTTTGTCTTTTTTGGCTTGTGATAGCTAATTCTAGAATGAATTTACGTTTGACCTTTTCTTTTCACGAAGAGCCCAGAAAAAATTTTGGGTTTTCTTTAAATGTGCCTTGAGGGGTTGGGGAATGCAGTTGTCTAGAGCTGGCAATTAGAGTACATATCCGGTTATTCATCCATATAAACCTCGACTAAATGGGGGGTTGGGGAATGCAGTTGTCTAGAGCTGGCAATTAGAGTACATATCCACTTATTCATCCATATAAACCTCGACTAAATGGATTTGGATTACTTGAATAATCTAAATGACTTTAAATGGATGACCATTTAAATCACATAAGTTGGTGCATTTGCATGGATTATCCAATACATCCATACAAATCCAATTATTAAACCAAAAAAGAAAAAAAAATTTCTCTGTAGTCCAAACTGTTCACACACTAAAACACTCAGCTGCTCTGTTACAAGCTTTAACCACCTGAAAACTTTAAAGAGTTGCCATCTCTGTAGTTCTACTTCCACGCTTTGGGAGTCTCAAGAAGCTGCTCTTGTGGCCATTGGGAAGTGTTGGCGAACTTTATTCATATTCTAGATCTGAATTTGGAGTTGAAGTCATTTTTTACCTCCAATAGAGGAATTAATTGGGGCATGTTTTTTGGTTGGCCCGAATGAGGTAGTAGCATGGATGATGATAAGTTTGCAATTTAAGGCTGCGCTGAAGCTTGCCAAGTTACCGAACGATGAATATAATCAATTGGGCAAATACAAGGTACTTTGAACTGCGTTGGACATTTAACCTGTTTGAAGAATGCTCTTAATTACTATTCGGCAGCATTTGAATCATGGATTCGAAATCCAGGACTGAGAGGAGAGGGTGCAAATGGAAATTAAGTGGTGTGTATACATGTGCATGTTTAGGTATCTGTTTTGCATAGGCTTCCTATGGGTTGGAGTTGGAGTACTTGTGGATCGACTATGACAGAGGAGGATTTAGTTGTTTTAGGTGTTGGGGGAGTTGGTTAAATAAATGGATAATTGTTTTTCATTTATCCATTATATATCCTATTCATTTAGATCCATTAAGTCAATGGTTGTAATTGGTTTGGATATATTTAGATCCATTTGCCACTTATCCGGTTGTCTTCCTAATGTAATGTAGGACACTCTTTAGTACATGCAGACATTTTTATGCATGTAATAGAGACAGTGTATTTGGGAGCATGTAATTAACAAGTGTTTTATTCTGTACTTTTCTTGTTTGAGCCAAGGGAAAAATGTAACTGAAATATTAATGGGCTCTTGGTCCTGGATGGATGGCTATGGAGATATTTTTTTTGTTGTGGGATAGATTTATTATTTATGGCGCCTTGCTTTGTATTGGAACTGAAACCTTGTCAAGGAAAATTTTTTGATGTGTTTAGTAATTGATGTTTGTTTACCATTCTCTTTTGTGGATTTGAAGCTGCGGATTGTGTGTTGATGCGCCCATCAGAAATTGATAAGGCCCCGTACGTGGCACGTGTTGAGAAGATTGAGGCTGATAATCGAAGCAACTGCAAGGTCCGAGTAAGGTGGTATTATAGGCCAGAGGAGTCACTTGGAGGGCGGAGGCAGTTCCATGGAGCAAAGGAGTTATTCTTGTCAGACCATTTGGATGTTCAGAGTGCCGATACTATTGAAGGGAAGTGCATTGTCCATACTTTCAAAAATTATACCAAACTTGAAAATGTAACGCCTGAAGATTACTATTGCCGATTCGAGTATAAAGCTGCTACTGGTGCTTTTCTTCCTGACCGTATTGCAGTGTGAGTATTTTATGTGTGTGCCTGGTATAGTTTTAAGATTATCTTTCCTTTAGTTACTAAGCACTCTTTTGTGGTTCATAATGAAGGTACTGCAAATGCGAGATGCCATATAACCCTGATGATCTGATGGTGCAATGCGATGGGTGCAAAGACTGGTATTACTCACCAACTTTCTCTTGTGCTTCTATTGATTCATTTGTGGTTGTAGTTGTATTAGTTGGACCTCGAATTTTCAGGGTGTAATTGAATTGTTCAGATAAAGAAGCTCGGAAAAAATGCTTTCTGCCACTGAAAGAGACTTCCCCTCCCTTAGATCTAGTTGCAATAGGGAAAACAAGGGAGAAAGGTTTTATCAACTGTGTATGCATTGCAGGGCTTTAACATATAGGGATATAAGGATTGCTTTTTTATTCCTTTTCAGCAAAGAGGAGGAACTAAATGCTGTTTGAAGAATGGTATCTTTTGCTAATGATACACCTTGAGTTTTCATATTTGCAAGATGTAGATTGTTAAAAAGATGATGTTTTTGAAGCATCTTTTTTTATTTCTGGAGAGGAATACTGCCCATCATTCTTTATCATGAGTAGTTCACCTTTTTTCAGCAAAAATTCCCTCTCCACCTCAAAGTGAAGAAAGAATATATAATTAAAGTTTTATGTGCTAGTGTGGGAATAACTAGCCTTTGCTAAAGTATTTGTTTATTCCTTTCTGAGTTGCTTTTATACCTTGTAGTCTCCCCAGTCTTAATTTTTCTAAGCAACAATATCTGATTCTTTGATAGGTTTCATCCTGATTGTGTTGGGATGAGCATTGAACAGGCAAAGCAATTGGATATGTTTGTTTGTTCTGATTGTGCACCTGCTGATGTGAAAAAGCCTCAGACCAAATTAACTGAGTCTCCAATAATGAATGGAAAGGTGAGGCTCATTATATGCAGATTTTGCCCAAATATAGTTGTCTGTCTAGAACTTTTCAAAAAACATGAATTGCTTGAAGGCAACGTTAGTTTAAGATTGCATAGAGTAAATGTAACAACAGACCGTGCTCTATCACCTACTGTTTGATGATAAATGTACATTTGTCCAATATCCACTGATTGTTGACCATATTGAAATTTTTCTAGTTACTACTAGTTTCAGGTCAATACCATCCTCGCACGTGACTTCTAATCGAATACAATCTTTTTTTTTAAATTTAATTTTGTTTCTATGATGCTCCATTGAACTTTTGGTGGGGAGAATTTAGTCAATAAAATGTTTCTGTTTCCTAGCCATTTGACTGTCAATGTTTTACACTCTTTTAAGTTTTCCATGTCATCCTTTCCTTGTGTTGGGCAGTTACTCCAGCATATGATCATGGATGTTGACCTTTAAGAATTTGGTTCTATTCCCCATCTTCATGGGAAGGGTTGGCATGGTTAACACTTTTCTTTTGCCAAGGACTTTACTAAAGAAATTATGAGTATATTTGGTCAACTGGCTGGAGAAAAGACAGAAATTGTTGGAATGGCTTCTCAGCTTTCAAAGTAGAAGACAAGTCCTGCACACCTGCACTCGTGCTTGCATATAGAGATATAAATTCTTCGTGTGTGTGTTGGTTTGTGTGTATCAGTGTCTGTGTTATTGAGAGAGAGAATAGGAACCAACACCTGTATATACAGGTAAAGTTTCTGAATGTTTCTTTTTGTGTGTGTGTGTGTGTGAGAGAGAGAGAGAGAGAGGGTTATGTTAAATTATTGACTCAGATATGTTCTGAGATAGGAGGGTGAGTACAAACTACCATAAAGGGAAAGAGAGTTTTTAAGATGTTGTGGTCTTGAAAATAGGTTTCTGGCAGAGTTGAAAATTATGTGAAAAGGTTTAGTTCATCCACCCTTATGTTTTCCCTAGTGACCAAAAGCACCTCTACAATTTACATAGAGAAATTTAGGGCAAGTGAATGTTGGAAATTGCTTATTTTTATTGGAGAAAGTATCTCTTCTGAATATGATCAGGCAAACATTCAAATTGGTCCTTTGAACAGCAAAACTTTCTGTTCCATCATATGCACCATCTGCACGTACAAGTATGTGCTAAATGGGGAAAAAAATAAGGAAAAAGAAGAAGAAAGAAGAAAAGTATAGTTACGAATGGAATTACTTCTTTCTTTAGGACTATATCACCTGACTCTTTTAGAAGGTCTCAATCACCTCTTGAATATGTTTTGTATGAATATTTGTAAAAAATGCTGTCATGTTTAGTGCTTGATCTTTAGTGTTTGGTCCTTGGATTACATGCTACCTTACTGTTTAACACTGAATCTGACCCTTGCAAAATCTCCAGTTTAAAGTTTGTCCAGTATTCTATATTTTCTATTGTCTGTATGACAGAAACTGTCTGGAAGTAGCTCAATGCTGGTAATGGGTCTGATGGAATTTTTTCTTACTTATTGGTTTGCACTGGCAGTAAATTCTTTTGTCTTATTAATTGGACAGAAGTGTGTAACATCTGACAAAGAATTGTAGTGTAGGTGAAAAAAAACGCATGTCATATGCAGCAGTTTGTTTATTGACATTGGGCTGTGCCAAGGCAATGTTCTAGAAATTATAACAACCCTACTCGAATGTATGATTACTTTTGTCACAAGAGCGTTTGCAAGTTCACTGGTATCATAGGAAAATTTTCCTCCCGGTTGTATTGGAATGCATGTGGCGGGAATAGTTAAGTTTATGCTTTTTCTTTTAATTCATCTAACATTTAAGGAATATAATTTTTGTTATTGATCTCTTTCGAATATTAATAAAGCCTCTGATTTCTTACAGGTGGAACGGAAACGGCGGAAGAAGTAAGCCGGGGGGAAGCACAACGTTGCTGGTTGGAGGGATTGCCAGTTTTCATAAATCTGATGTTGTTGTGATGTTGTATAGCGTAGAAGATTAGAACATGTGTCTATTTGTAGTGGATATATTATGTCAGTTCCTGAATGCGTGGTTGCATGCATATTGGTAGATGGTTTTGTTGTAGCTTGTGATGCGCTCAGAATGATGCTTCTGCTGTTGAAAATCTGAAACAAAATTTTAGATAAATTAACTTTGGTTTTGAATCTTCAGTGTCAAGCAAAGAATTTGGATTGTTACTATCTTTGCATAGGTTAAATATGCATATGATCGTTGGGAGGACCTTCATTAGGTTTTATGCTTCATGAGTAATTGACTCTTGCAGTGGTAGTTGATTCTGCTGCTAGATGGAAGATCAGCAGAATTTTGATTCATTTCCTTCTCTACACGACCATATAATTATTCCAAGCTGCGGAAGGAGTGCTGCTTGTACGCCATAAAAGGATGTTGGCTAGCAATTAATCCTGTTCATTTAGGTGATAAAAAATAGCTGCATCTATCACCTATCAAAGACGACTGCCCCTTGATTTTATGATCAGAGGATCTTAAATAACCCGATAAAACACTATTAAAGGCTGGCTAAAGACCGTGGAATATCAAGCTCAGCTACATGAGCAGCGAATCAGCGGAAGCAAAATGACATAATATTTAATCGATCAGGATATAATGCTACGGTGCCGACTCCTGCAACAAGAGCCAAGTGGCTTTCGGAAAAGGGGTCTTGAACTGGATCTATGTTGCTGATTTGCAGTGTATGTAGGACTTGCAAGGTTGGCTAGCGTGAACAGGGAGCAATAACACGGGTAGACGACAATAAACACAGCTCAGCAACAGTTTTTCTGTCTAGAATTTGAACAAAAATAGTGGAAAGCAGAAAAAAAGTAACAGTCGGTTTCATTAAGATCAGCTGAAAAGCTTGCTAAAACAGCTTTGTTTCACGCCAACCATGCGATTACAATTTTGGCTTTGCATGGCTTGTAAGAGAGAGGGTACATTAATTTTCCAGGGATAATGAAACCCTAAACGCAGCTTTGGATTCTGAGCACTGTTGCCTAATCATGGCAAGAAGTAGGAGAGCTGTCTGGATTTCATCTCTGACTAGAAAACTTCTCACTTTTGTGATTGCTATATCATGCATTGCAGAAGAGCGCGACATATACATAGTTCTAATGGAAGGTGAGCCGGTTGTATTTCATCATCAAAAAAATTCTGGTACAATGCCAACTGAGAAAGGAGAAGGATCCGATCCCAACAGGTAATAATTTCTCTGTGCCTTTTGGTTTACATATCTAAAATAAATCATGGAAGATTAAAATAGTTTCCTGATCAGCCTCCCACGTAGTCAAGTTCTCTATATTTGAAAATGTTATATGGGAAACTAATTCGTTCTATTCTTGTTTGAAATACTAGTGAGGCCTCCAAGTCTCATGCAAAGCACCTGATCGACTCCCATGATCAGCTTCTTCAAACTGCTTTAGACGCAGGAAGCTACACCAAGCTTTACAGCTTTAAAAACATTGTTAATGGATTCGCAGTCCATACTAGCCCATCTCAGGTAAAACCCTGAAGATTATATCATCGTTAGTGCTCAATTTTTCTCACTACTTTTATGCATTGTCTCTTGTTCGGCTTTAACTGACAATTGGGGTAAAAAATATTTTTTTCTTCTAAAATCAGGTTGAGAGAATAAAGAAAGCTCCTGGGGTTAAGATTGTAGAGAGAGACAGGAGAGCCAAATTAATGACAACTTATACACCACAATTCTTAGGGTTGCCAGCGGTTTGGACTCAGGAAGGAGGAGATCGAAATGCTGGTGAAGGAACTGTGATCGGTTTCGTGGACTCGGGCATCGACCCTCTTCACCCCAGCTTTGCTGGTGACCCAACCAATCCTTATATATCAGAACTTCCTCGTTTTTCGGGGACTTGTGAGAGTGGTCCTCTGTTTCCTGAGACTTCCTGCAATGGTAAAATAGTTTCTGCTAGGTTTTTCTCAGCTGGAGCACAAGCAGCTACTGCGCTTAATGCCTCAATGGATTTCCTATCACCCTTTGATGCTGCAGGACATGGAAGGTACAGTGAAACTGATCGTTACAGTTTCTCGAATTCAAGAAAGAAATTTTTGCATTTCAAGACTAATTTGCTACTTATTGCTGATCATGCATGAACACAAGAATTTCCCGTTACTTAACGGGAAAATATATCTTCTCTTTTGCAGTCATGTGGCTTCAATTGCCGCTGGAAACTTTGGAGTTCCAGTTGTAGTTGATGGATTCTACTACGGAAAAGCCAGTGGCATGGCCCCGCGTGCACGGTAGGGTGTTCTATATATATATATATATATATATATATATAGGATTAACTTCACTTTGCACCCCTGAACTTAAATCACTTTTTTACTTTGCTCCCAAAATTTTAATTTTAGATGCTTTACACCCTAAATTCTTAATTTTGGACACTTTACACTCTAGACTCTCAAGTTTGTTCCATCCAAATCCAATCAATGACAACTTTAAAAAAATTAACATCATAAAGTACCCAACAAATCAAAGACAGCGTGTTGAAAGTGGTAAAAAATACTAAGGTATTGTAGCAAAAATTAAAAAAAAAATACATTATCATTAATTTACATCATTTTTTATCTCATTAATTTTTTAAATAATAGCAGTGATTATGATTATATAAATTAATGACAGTGTACTAAAAATGGTCACAAAAAAGCTAAGGGATCACAATTAGAATAAGACAGCACATTATTATTAATTTTTGCCCTCCTTAATTTCATTAATTTTGCAAACGTAATTATTCATTGGATTCAAATGGGACAAGCTTAAGATTAGAGGATGCAAAGTGTTTAAAATTAAAATTTACGTGCAAAGTGAGAAAGTGATACAAATTTAAGAGTGCATTTGTAGTGTGGTGGGAAGAAATAAGCAGGAAGCCTATGGGGAAAGGAGATGATGAGAATGAATGAGAATCTAACCCTTGTCGTAAGATGAGGAATAAAGGCCATGAACTCTCAACCAAGTAACCTATTTAAACTAAATGACGCCATTATTACAAGGCCCTTAACATTTCTCACGCAAATCGGAATGGTTAGAGCAGGATTACTAGGTTATTGATGTTTTTAATATTGGACTCTTATTACAGGCTTTTATACTTTTCAGTATTGCAGTGTACAAAGCTATTTATCCAAGCGTGGGAGTTCTAACAGATGTACTTGCAGCAATTGACCAAGTAATCACCGACTCTATGTATTTCATTAAGCACAGATGAATGTGTGTGTGTGTGTGTGTGTAGCGAGTGGTAAGCTGAGATTCTCATTGAACTTTAGATTTTAACTTGATTGACTGTTGCAGGCCGTTTTGGATGGAGTGCATATTCTAACACTCTCCATAGGACCAGACCAACCACCAGAAGATGCGATAACATTTCTAGGCACGTTCGAAATCTTCATGTTGGCAGCAAACAAGGCTGGAATTCTGGTCATTCAAGCTGTGGGTAATGGAGGTCCCGGTCCTTATACTGTGGTGTCATATAGCCCTTGGACAGTTGGTGTGGCTGCTTCAGATACTGACAGAAGTTACCCTGGCACTCTTATTTTAGGCAATGGTCAAAAAATTGGTGGTGTGGGACTATCAGGTAAATACTTCTGGTGCTCTTAGTAGTACCAGAAGTGAATTGTATCCTTCTATCTTTTTTTCTCTCTTTTTTTTTGGTAATTATTGAATTTCTTAGTTCTCTTTCTAGGTCCGAGTTCTGGACAAGGATTACTTCAACATAGGCTGATCTTAGCGAAAGATGCAGTAATTAGGAATGGAAACTTTCCTAGGATTTCACAGTATATAGAAGAATGCCAATATCCTGAGGCACTAGATCCTGCTGTGGTGCTAGGAAGTGTGGTGATCTGCACATTCTCAGACGGCTTTTACAATGGAACTTCAAACCTTACAGCCATCATAAACACAGCAAAAGTTCTTGGTTTCGTAGGTTTTGTGCTTGTTGCAAACCCAAGATATGGAGACTTTATAGCTGAACCTATTCCATTCTCTGTTCCTGGCATAATGATCCCAAGAACAAGTGATGCACTTGTATGCAAATTTTACATGCAAATTAATATTTCCAGAGAATATTATTGCAACTTGAATTATGATGAATCAAATGACGTTCCCTTGTAGCTTATATCCCAATACTACGAAGAGCAAACTAGTCGTGATAAGAGAGGATTGGTAATCAGTTACAGCGGAAGAGCAGCAATAGGTGAGGGAAGGACTGCTGCTTGCATGGGACGTGCACCTACTGTCAGCAGATTCTCCGCAAGGGGTCCTGATTACATAGACCAACGAAAGAATCCTACTGATGTGCTTAAGCCAGATATTTTGGCTCCAGGGCATCAAATTTGGGCAGCTTGGAGCCCATTGAGTGCTTCAGATCCCATGCTAGCTGGTACTACATGAGTTCACCTTTTCAAGCTCTATTTAGTTCCATAGTTTTGATCATTCTCGCATAAAGATAACCAAGTTTTTTTTTTTAACCCGAACATGATATAGCTTAACGATTTTCAGGACAAAATTTTGCTCTAATATCTGGTACTAGCATGGCGACACCTCACATTTCAGGCATAGCTGCGCTCATCAAGCAAAATAATCCTAAATGGACTCCATCCATGATTGCTTCAGCAATGTCAACCACTGCAACAAAATATGACAATCAGGGAGATCAGATAATGGCTCATGGATTTGAAATTGATAGCTTGTATACTGCTGCTCCATTTGGTTTTGGTGCTGGCCATGTCAATCCCAGTCGTGCTATGGATCCAGGGCTTGTTTTCTCTGCTGGTAAGATCACAAGGGACATAATTATTTCCACTGTTCAATAGGAAGAAAATCTCGTTTTCTGGCTCCCGGCAGCTGCATTAATTCGTTTTCATGCATGCATGGTCATGAAACAGGATACGAAGACTACATTAGTTTCTTGTGCTCTCTTCCAAACCTGGATCCAGCATCGATTAGAACGGCTACTGGAGGACCGTGTACTTCCTCTTTTGGAAGCCCAGCTGACCTCAACCTGGCTTCAGTGACGATAACAGCCCTTTCAGGATCAAGAACAGTACACAGGAGAGTGACGAATGTGGCAAGCAAACCGGAGACTTATGTATGCGGTGTGCTACCACCAGTTGGAGTGATGATCGATATCCATCCGCCCTGGTTTAGGGTGGCCCCTCAAGGAATACAAGACCTGGAAATAAGACTCAATGTGACTCAAGCACTCGATGACTTCAGCTTTGGTGAAATTGTTTTGACAGGAAGTCTGGATCATATTGCGAGAATCCCATTGTCTGTATTGCCTGTTTCGTTATCTTAAGTTTGAAATCAATAAATGTTAAGTCCGTATCGTTGGACAAATAGTTTTATTTTTTCCCCCCTCAATAAGGAACCCCCCCTATGCATTCCAATGAGTTTACTCCCGTTCTGAAATTTTTGTTTTATGTAGTTGGAGAGCAGTGATCCTGTTACAAAATCTGTTTTGTGGGCTACGTACTAGTACAAAAATTTCCACGCAACATCAACCCATAATTCTTGATTCTTACTTTTGGCGCATTGAATGCTAGGGGCTTTCATGTCATGCTAAATATTTGAAGTGTGGATTCAAGAGCCTCCAGCTAATAAAAATGTCAAAGGATTGACAGCGTCTCCTTGTTGAACAAAATATACTGTCTATGGCGTTTCCTTTCCCTCAAGACTGGAAGGTCATCTTTGTCTGATTGTTCAATTGACAGTTTTAAGGCTCGTAAGGCGGACTTTATTGAAGTCATAAAGCAAACGTAACCAGCATCTGACGAACCAAAGGAATACTTTTACCTTGCCCTGAACGGGCCAGGCCAAATTTCCACCCGAGTCCTTGAGGAATCGAAAGCAATAAATAGTCCACTTTTCTCAATTTGCAGTTTGTTTTATATTTGTACACTGAATCAACCTCTATTCTTGGACCTCCAGTAAAATCTGATATCAAAAGCCCAAAAGAATGTTTACGAAAGAATGTTTTACCTACAAATACACTGCCTAAATGCTGACAGAAAGTCGCCAAAAAGTACATCAGGGCTGGTCACTGCACATACACTCTAGACACCGTGGATATCTATACACACTCCGACCAGTAGGACGTGAGAAAACCCTTTTGGTTTGTCTCACAGCCTTCCTTACTCTTTTCTCAAACACGCTCCACTCTATCGTGTTGTTCTTAACAAATATGTCAGCAAGCCTGCGTTTGTTTGGCCGAATTGTTGGCATTTCTCCCCCACCATAATAGATTCTGTAACCAGATACCAACGATGAAAATTGACTCCCCGAGTCTGTCATGGCAAAATTGTCTGCAGCTGTGCAAGTGATAAAGTCCAGTGCTGCTAACTGCAAATAAATTTTCAAGTAACAAGCCATTCAACAACTGAAAGATGCAGATTGAAAAATATATGTAAATAGACTACATTCTTTTGTTGAAATGCACAAAATCCAACAGTAGCTACTCCACGGTCAGGTCATCATGTCACTCCTCAAGCCGGAAGGTTAAATAAGAAATTCAGTGTTTTATGTTAATTTGAGCTGGTAACCTACTTCCAAACAAAAGTTGATTACTTCTATGATTAGCTTTCTGCATACCCATCTGCAATTCTGTTTTGCAGAAGTGTTTAAAAGGGGTTTAACAACCAAATTTTACATTAGAAATAGCATACACCGTTAGCAAGTAACAACTTTCCGGCAATACAGAAAGAAGAGGTATGACACTATTTGGAGATGCCTTGTCAAACTAACTGGCTAGATCTCAAATGCTAATGGCAAGATAAAAGTTTACCTGAGATGAAAAATTTGCAAATGGTTCAATTTCAGCTGACGAGAGCAGGTTCTCTTTAGTAACCAGATTAGGAAACAAGGTAGTTAATGCAGTCAATCTTGACTTCCCTCCGTAAATATGTGCTCCTGCCAGATAAATGCGCGTTTTTCGGTTGAAACCAAGGGCTGCAAGCATAAGCACCGTTTCCTCAGGCATCAATGGGCATAATCCTTCTTCTCTGAGAGCAGCCATGGAAGGTAATCTACAAAAATTTAGGAAAAACAAAGCAGACATCAATGAAAATACTCATCATTTGTGTACATAATTCACCTATGCAGAAAAAAAGTGAAGATATTTAGGATCTTAAAGTTGGGTTCCCTATTCCATCCTCAATTTTTTAATTCAAAGTGCAATTTAAAAAGTTTGTCTACAGGTTTCACCAGTAGAATGTTCTAGTCAAAATGCAATTTTGGCTTCGTTATAGTGTAGTCAAAGAGCAGTAAGGCGTTTAAGAGCAGCCATGTGGAGTCAATACCATCAAAATTTTGCAATCAATTTCTTGTGGACGTTTAACTTTTACTTGGAGAGAATACCCTTCGTCCCCAAGTCCATCATAAAGGTGCTTTCTATATCAGTTTTAAGGCAGATCATGTGATGAAAAATGTTTCCACAAATGCAAGTCCTCACTATTAGATGTAAAGCCTTGGGAATCCCACTTTCCTAGTCCTCTATCCAATTTCCTCACTGTAAATTTGCTTCTTCATCTTTGTATGCAAACTCTGCATTGTACACCAAATCTTAAATAGTTATGCACACAATTTCAGCAAAATAACAGTCAATTAAAGGTCACACTTGTATACTTGCTGGCCATTTAAATGTGCAAACCTTTTAACACATACAGCCAAAACCTTATGAATACTGCCAACTAGTTGTCTCACTTAACCAGTGATGCCTATTCAAAAAAAAGAGAGTGACACCCGTTCAACAAACAGTTTCATACTCCACAGATTCTAACCACCTTGACAGTACATCAAAATGGATAAAGGAAAAACAGGTTAAGCACTTGAGCTATTGAAAAGATGTGAATACCATGACACGTCATGGATCAAACATAATCTAATAACTGATTTACTCAGACCAGATATGTAAGAAGAATTGAGTATGGCATACTTTTGAGTCTTCTTTAGCTCTATCAAGGCAGGGAAGTGTTTTTCACGATAAGCTTCCAATTCTTTCTGTTCTTCTTTACCCCCACCAAATTCGCATAAAGAATGTGCCACCATGTCAATTTCAAATCTGAGATGCAAAGCTAAATATCTGGAAGCTTTGGTTGAATGAGATCTTTGCCCCTTCTTTTTGGGTTCTGCCAAGGGACCAAGAAGGTGTTTATCCAACGGCCCCAGTCGAGACATATTTTGACGCATTCGTTGAATCAGCAAAGCTCCAGTTTCTTGTATTTTAGGTACAAATCTCAGTGCATGAAAATTACATCTGCATCGAAGTCTCTAGATGAAGCCCTTAAATTAGGAAGCAAGGTAGGAAAGAAACGCAAAAAAAGAAGTGCAAAAGGTTGGCATTCCATGGATTCATTGCCAAGCTAATCCTAGGTCGACAAGCAATAAATGTCAAGAGCCTATAATTTTACCTGCACCTTAAATGGTATAGGGTCAGATGCCAAGCGATTCCCAAATCCAACAAAATGTACAACTCGATTAAGATGTAAAATGGGAAGGATGTACTTTTTGTAAAAACCTGGCTTGGCTTCTTTCACTATATCAGCATCTGAGACCTGAACAATTTTAGACCAGAGTTTCAAGCAACAACATCTATAAGCATTTGGAATTATATTATACATAGGAAACATTGTCTAGAGTTGACAGGATAAGAAACTAACCACACTGCCAATAGCATCCAGATCTAATGATTTTAACTGCTTTGGAAGCTCCTTCACTATCCGAACATCAGGCCTCAAATAATTGATAAAATGATCCTCCTGATAGATATTGCCAAAATGGCTAAGAAATAGTAGAATTATCCCATCAATCTTCCACTTGTAGAACATCCTAAGCATTATGAAAGGACTTTTCCAGGAGATGTAAGGAAAATTTATTGGTTTCAAACAGTGTGTTACTGAAGATAGGATAATGCATGTAAATAAAATTGTTAAAGGTGCAGTATTTTAGAGACTGCACCAGATGATAGACAGAATCAGGAAGGCACATGAAGGAGAAAGTAATAAGAGGACCTTCACAGTGATCTTGTACGTATGTATTAACAACTCGTACAAAATCCAAAAAGGAAAAGTCAACATAGCAGACAGTAATTATACATGTATATCAAGAGGCTTTCCATGTAATCAGTAGTAATATTTACCTTGCGTCTCTCCACACACTGCTGTACATTAAGCCCGGAAGAACAAGTGTTGCATTAAGTAATCTGGCAACAGCAACAGCATTGCATATCTGTTTTCAAAAGATTTTAACATTTTAGTGCCAGAGGGTGGCATGATAATTGGAAAAATTAAAGTTGCAATATATGGCTTGAAAGGCTAGGAATTATTTGTGAGATGAACTCCTAAAGAAGAGTTATTTGCACCATGGATATGGGAAAGTAGAAAATGCATCATAGACATAACTTACAGCAACTCGCTGCTGGTTTATGCCACCATTTGCAGTAACCATTATGTAACCATTATTTCCTTCTGAGAAATGCGCAAACCAATTGATGCAAATATTAGCCCAACAAAGGTCTCAAACCCAATAGTTACAAGGTATGTTGGTGATACATGCAGGGAGGGGTGTGTGTGTGTGTGTGTGTTTGTGAGAGAGAGAGAGAGACCACTAGGTTCCCAATCGCGCTGATCAGCACAAGGTTTCCAGGATGAAGCATTGTCATGATCCACCCACAAGTCCTTCGGCTCTGGTTTGTTCTGTCCCTGACATGTAGCATTATCAAATTTATTATTATTATATATTTTTTTTATCCTTCCACACCTTCCCACACCCTTCCTATCCCCTGTTGTCAGGCCCAGGATTCAAACCCTGAACCTGATAGAGAACAGAACTCTAAGAGCCTTTCCCCAACCACTGGGAAGCATTTACTTTTTCATTTACTTTAAAGAACTGTAGTGGTTAAGCAGATGTTCATTATACATACCTCAGCTAAGGCATGGGAAGCCTTTGCCAACAGTCTTGCATAAATAGTCTTCTGAGGCTTTTTTCCTTTACCAAGCTTTACTAGTTCCTCCTACATTTGAATAAAACACCTATAAGTTCTCATGTTACTTAAATTGCAGCAAAACCAAAACAGAGTAAATGAAGACTTCCATACTTCCTCCATGTTCTCAAAAGTTATACAATCTTCTAACACGAAATTTTAGTAATGCTAGGGAAGTTGAAGAAAGTTTATCCAGTTGCCGATATGGATGTCATAGCCCCTTTAAAGCAACAACCTTCAACCCCTCCATTAGGAGTTGCAACCAAATAGTGTGGTTTTCCATCCAGTTCACTTCAGTTTTCTGTTGTAATTTTTTGTTAACTGCTATCTAAAAAAATTGTTATCCACGCTCTCATCCTGTAAGGATCCTAACTAATATGATTACCATGCTCTTTAACACAGATGTTTCACAAATAAAAGAGAACATTGACAAGTATGATTTTGTGCTACATGCATTACATATTGCAAAATGCATGCACATAATTACATCATTTGATGAAAGATGCACTTTTTATTGATATGTTTCAGTAAACTAATACAAATATCACTGCAGGAATAAGGAGGAGGGCAGTTAGATGTCCAATCAGGTCTCTCCTTAACCACCATAGTTCCTACAAACTGGAAGCCCTGCCCTAAGGGCTTGTTCTGTTCGTGAGTTATGCCTGACTAAAATTAATACAGTGCTGTCCCGCACTTTGTTGGTTTTCAGACATGAGATTCATAAATTCCTAAGAAGTTTTATGGGATGAAACAATTCCAAAGAAAGCTGACATATATTCATTTTGATTTAAAGTTAGGTGGAACAATACTCAACAATGACACTTTTGCCAACAAATATTTGTACCATTTGAGACAAATCAGGGCATAATTTAGCTTTGTTATCAACTTTTCAAGATATGCCGTCAATTATCAAATGAAAATCATATGCAGCTTTAAGGAAAAGGGATCTTGGGACGAATATCCAAAAATCCTACCCCTAACATAATTAATCCCACTTGCTTCTGCTAGGAATCAAACTAGACTCAAGACCTCCTAAAACTCCCAAAAGTAATAACCATGTTTTCAGAAAGTAAAAGTCCTGACATGATATCCTAAAATTAGAGCCTGGAGAGCTATATGCGTCTTTCTAATAATGTTTTCTAAGTTTGCTTAAAGAAATATACTTACTATATCAACCTAAATTTCATCAGTACGTCTCCAACTATTAAATTACCAGTGATCTTCACATTGGACAAATCCATGTTATCTACCTGTAAAGCATAAAACCTACCTAGCATCAAGACCATGGTCCGTGGCTAACGCAGGGGTGGAGATTTTTGGGGGGCAAGAATTTGAAAAGATGCATACTTGGAAGAAGAACCTTGTACATTTCTTCAAATTCAGGCATGACTACGTCTAACTTTGAAATAATATGGTAACAGAGAGTTCAAAAATTTTCAAAGGAAACATCCAAGTTTTCAAGGGCAAGTGAAGCTGAGCTATTCTCTCATCTTGCAATTGTATGCACCGATAGTCCACGTCCAAGATCAATAATTTTACATACTACAGTAGCTAAAAAGATTGCACTTTTTTATTTTTCTACAAGAAATTCTCCATTTCTCTTAGCAATACTCAAAATTTCCAAAATCTACTAACAAATACAAAAAGAAAAATCCTCAAAAAAGTTCAATTATGTCGAGACTAGAACTTACCTTAATAGAAACCGTGGAAGAATTCATCTTCAAGTACTTGACCTTAATTCCAGCGGCCCGACCCGGATCTCGGATCCGATAGAGCATCCAAGAGTTGGAGATGAAAAACACAAGCACCAATAGGGCCAACCCGGCTATCCCTCTCCTCTGACACCACCCTCTCCATCTCTTGCTCTTCCGTCTAGACCCATGTGAGAACCGGGTCGCAGATATCGATTCGACTGAACCATTTGAGGTTAATGATGACGTGCTCTGGCTTACGGACTTTCGGAGGTTACCAGAAGTGGAAGCATCGGGTTGCGGGTCTTTAATCATATCCTCTTCATTTAAATCCGAGGAGCCGGAGAAATCATCATTATTACTACTACGGAACATTTCACTCCCCAAAAAAGTAAAGAATTTAAGACTTTCCCGAGTGGGATTCTTGTTCTTTTGTTTTTTTGTGAGAATTTAATGCTTTTGTTAGAGTTTCATTGGATAACCTCTTTCTCTTTTCTCTTATTATTCGAATGAATGGATTTTTGAAGTTGAAAGTTTAGGACAAGGAAAGCGAAAGAAGCGTGAGGAAGTCAGGGGAGGAGACGAAGGCCGAAGCCTCAGGCAAAGGAGAAGCCATTATATAATTTATAAGGCGCGAGATGGTGACGTGGGCAAGTGTGCGAACTGGATAAGGTGACTGACCGGTTACGGACTCGGTCCTCAGCTCCTCGGACTTGCGAGGTTACAATCTGACTTTGAAAATTAGAATTTGGTTACAACTATAGGGTGGTGTAAGGTTGGGCACGTGGAGTTACTCCAAATGGCAGGAAACTATAGGATTAAAATGTTGTGGATTTTTTGGACAAATGACAGAAAGAATATAGTAGTAAAGTGAGATCGCCGACATGTTGGTGGATTGTCATCATTTCTCAATCCCTCATCGGTAGGTTTGGGATCATCAAATTCAATCCCAACTTTATAACAAAAAGTTGCATTAATGGATTGTTGAAAATCATCTAACACGAGTTGATTTATACATAAATCTAATTTAACAGATATAATAGATTTAAAAAATTATGAACGGATCTAAAATATTTTATAATTATCTTTTAATAAAATAAATCATTGTAGCTCCATTTCTTTTCGTGTATGTTGCAAATGCCAGATTTGGTAATAAATGACTGCTAGTAATGATGAGATTTGTCGCAATAGATTTAAGATAGAAAAAATTCAAATCTAACAACCGATACGGAATAAATTCAGATCCAACAACAAAATAAAAATCCTGGAAGAATAAAAAATTCTCACTAGGAATTTTGGAAGAAACAAAAAAAACTTAGGAGACACTTTATTACAAAAAGAAAATAAAACGAAATTCATGGAAGTGTGGTCTCCCTCCCTAGGGAGGCCTTTGAGAAAATTATAAACATAGTGGAAGCAATTTTGATACATATAAACATACGTGGGAAGAGGATGGGAAGAAACGCACAAACAAATAGTCAATAATTTATTAACCCAAAATCCAATAATAATATCAAGTCGTGTCAGATAACTCACAAATCTCAACTATAAGACTTCCCCTCAAATCCACTCTCGCGACCCAACTCTCCAAGTCCTAATCTAACAGATTAATGGTATTTATATATTGTAGAACTTTCTAAACAAATAAAATAGTAAATCAAAAGTAATTTGAAATTGACTTGAGATTTCCTAAATTAATATGGAAGCTAAATTAAAAAAAAAAAAGAAACTAAAAGAATTAGGAAACTAAATATTTAGATAGCTTGATTTAATTTCCTTCTCGCAGAGAGAAGTAAGAGAGGAGAGGTAGAGAAGAAAAGAATGAGAGAAGTTTATCAAATTCAATTCCAGCATATTAATTGTCAAGATGCTTTGTCATTTTAGTTAGCAAGGGGGTTATTTTACATTTTCTACAGTTCTACAGTCACATGCACAAGTTGGAACTGCCAAGCTGTATCCGTGTACCGCGTTTGGTCCAGCCTGTTCAAATTCAGATCTAAAACATCAGGCTTGCTTACACTCGAAGCTCCACAATCCTGCAGACTGTTGACGTTACAATGCATGAATCAGATGAAGCTAAGAAAAGTCGTTGCATTCTGAGCAAGGCACAAATTCTTGCTGTGCCTAAACAAGCACAGCACGAGGCAGATTGATCATTGAAGCAACACTACCAAGTTTTTGTGAACAACTTACAAGAACTGAAGAAAGGGTTGGACCAGTTTACATGACCGTGATTTGTGAAGGAAAATGTAGATTTTGACTCCCCCCCATCATTTCTCATAAACCCCTTTGCGTACCTAACCGGCGGATGGGATACACATATATTTATATCTTGGAAGAAGAACAATAATATACACAGTAAGTCATGACCATGAGTACAAGAATGGTGGATGAACTGATTCATCGATTAAAATGTGAAATATGTGCCTCAAAACGGAAGGACAAAGGTGTGAGCTTCGTATGAATCTGTTCGGGCATTTTTCTTTTGTACCTGCCAATAATCAGCTGGCCTGTTTTGCACTTTTTACACAGTTCACCTCTGCCTGGGTGCGTATACAAAATTGCAAAGGCTGGATACAGCTCCGCCATGCCGGGGAACAAAGAGGGCCATTACGAAAAGTCAATTGTTTCATGATCTGGAGTCCTGTATGCAAAACTAGATTCATCGCTAGATCGCCTTTTCACTACACTTGCCCTTTGCATTAACCTTACCAGAGCTTGCACCACTTCAGACATGGGAGGCCGGAATTCAGGTTCAGGCTGAAAGGAAAAAACAAAAAAACACCGTTCTATTACTTGTGTACATATCGTATCGTCATAACGAGAATTAATGCATTGTACAACATGGTGCCCCGAAGCTAGTCCCACAGGCACCAATAATCAACAAAGGCAGAAATCATAGCTACCGACACAAGGTATGCGTTACACGATTTATACAGTTAGTTTAAATATATTACCCTACTATGTTTCCCATGATATCTTTAGTGATCGCTTACTTCTTAGTTAGTTGTATTCAACTATGCTATCTCTCTACAGAAAAAGAAAGTTGATTCAGTTATTGTGCTTAATTACATCATGAGTGCCCTCGTGCCCAACGTGTGATTCTCATTAACTCAATAACCATAATGGAAATTCCTACTTGAATAACACTGTACCTGAACACAAAGTGCAATTATATCAGCAAAACGAGACAAAGACTTTGCAGGATACATCCCATTAAGAGCAGGATCCACCATTTTGGCCAAGGCATCTATATCATGAAGTTGAGGAGTGGCCCATCTCACAAGTGACTGTTCTGATCTTGGTCTTGAACTGTAATACAATAAAAGTGCACAGTGAAGGGAAAGAAAAGAAAATCTGAGCACAAGAAGGAAAGCCAAGGAGTGGAGTAATCATCAGAGAATGGAAATGAGGTCATTCAGGATGAAAATCCAAGGACTGCAGAAATCACCAGAGGATGGAAATGAGGTTATTGTTTTCCGAAGGATCAAGTTTACCTATCAAGTGGCTTTCGACCTGTCAGGAGCTCCAGCATTACCACACCAAAACTGTACACATCACTCTTAATAGTGTATATTCCAGATAAGGCAAACTCAGGAGCACTGTAACCAAATGAACCAACCATTTGGGTCGATGAAACCTATTGAACATTGCAGTGACAAAATTTGTTACATCTCTGAGTGTATTCTAAAAAATTATCCCGGACAAAAGTCATCATATAGCTGAAAATGTTTTTGCTTGCTTGGAGAAAAGGAGGAGCTGAATAATAACAGACAGAAAGTCAGAAAAGAATACATTCATAATAGGTAAAATTAATTAGCAAGACATGAAGAACAAACGGAAAGTCTTCAACTGCTTGAGCCCAAACAAGTAAACATAACGTCCAAAGAAACAAAAACCACCCTCCATTTTAACTTCCTTTGCCACTGTGCTTTCAATAAGTGAAATAGGCAAACTTTTCTAACTGGATTGCGTTTTCACATTCTTAATCCCAAACCCTGCTCCCAACCACACACCCATCCCCCAAAAATGAAAAGAAAAGAAAAACACAACAGGCCACTAAGTAATGTTACAAGAATGGATAGATGACTATCCTACACAGGATGTCATGGATGAAAACTCTGAAAAGGACCCCAGTACTTTGACTGGAACATCTGCATCGTTTAATCACAAGGATTACCTGTCGTTCTGTATTTGGTGTCAAAGCAGCCAGCCCACAGTCCGACAAGTGAGGAGTGAGCTCTTCATCTAATAATATATTTGCTGACTTCAAGTTTCTATGTACAACAGAAGGCAGACACACTTCGTGCAAGTACCTAAATAAAAGCGGAACAGTTTACGAAAGGCCCTCAGCACATAAATCGTTTTTAGTGAGAGCAAGTGCATGCTTGTTCACTTTTTTTATTTTTATTTTTATATATGCGAGTGCATATCTGAAAGATTAATTTCATGAAGCAGATAACATACTCTAGAGCTCGAGCGGTGCCCAGTGCTACTTTGACTCGTGCATTCCATGTCAGCATCTTACTTCGCTCATCAGCAAAGTGCAGCATATCATGCAAGCTACCATTTCCAATATAATCATAAACCAGAAGACGCTGCCCATGTTCTGCACAATATCCTGCCAACTGAACTATGTTTGGATGCCTCAGGCGCGACATATTGGAGATGGCTTCAAGAAAATTATCTTCCTCCTGCAGTGACAATGCTGCATTGTCGATCTTCTTTATGGCCATGATCTACAAGAAGTGAATTATGAAATTATCAGTTAAAAATTATAAAAATGTAATTACCAATTCATTATATTCACAACAGGCAATGCACATCCAAATGAATGTGATAAATTTGTCCATCACTGAAACATTCAACCACCAGCTGATGTAGAGGGGTGGGAGAAATTTCTTTAAAAAATGCAGTATTTCACTTCAAGTAGTCCAAGAGTCAGAGATAGCACCTAATTGCGATAAAGTAATAATAGGAACCATAAGAATCACATGCTAGAAAAGATAAGCTTTTTGGCTGTCCTCTTGGATGAAATTCTTACTAGCTACAAGTATTAAAATGTGTATCACCTTGGCGTTGGGGAACTCTGCTCTGTAAACACGACCAAGAGAGCCTTCACCAATAAGATTTTCTTGAGTAAAGCTGTTTGTTGCTGTCTGGAGTGTAGCGACTGTATAAGATGTTGCAGTAATAGGTGATTTTGCTCTCTTCATGGATCCATTCCTCCCTGGTATTTTCTCAACCATCACTTTTTCTGCGGGAGGGGGCTTCAAATCCACTGCAGTAGCCGTAGATTTTGCTCTTTGTTCTTGCATTTCCTTGTTAACTACAAACATACCCACACACACAAAATAGACCACCTCAATGCACTAATTAAAGCCCAATGACCAGAAACAGTTTTGTTGCATAAGTTAGGGTCTATATCAGAGGCATGCAACAAGTTAACATATACATGGACTGAACATCAAATTGATAGTGAAACATTAATCAATGTTCAGAAACAAGTATTAAGCCTGATGAAAGACGCCACAACCAGTGGGTTAGCATGTCTTTTGAGACAACAGAATTCCTTCCCAAAGCATGAAAACCTCTGTTAAGTTTATTAATCATGCCTACTTGGAAGCAATAGACTAAAACAGTCACAACAAAGCTACAGATCCTGCCAAGTAATTCCACAATAAAAAGCTAGAAAATAAACACATGTTATCCCCAGGAAATGAAAAAAGAAAACTAGACATGACATATAGGACAACAACTGGTCCTTGCCATAGATGCATATAACAATTTCATGGTATATAACAATACGGAGAAAGGACAACTAAATGTGATGCAGATTGGGTAAACAAGTTAAAGTGACTAAAGCAATAGTTTCTTTGAAGAGAACTATAAAAAGCAACAAGATACAACTTTCTTTCAATAGAGCTATTCCAAGTTTAGCAGCATCTCAGGATGAATTTCTTTGATTGCAAAGAGTTTATGACATTAATATTGCTCAGTAGAGTAGCATGATTTCTGATGATTCCTATACAGAGAATGTAACTCAGGAATAACGATCTCAACCATTCCTATTCCAAGAACACAAAATCGACATAAAATCCTACAGAACCTAACAATGAAAAGGAAAGTCCTCGTAACCTATGAGCAAAAAGTTGAAATGAGACATTTTTCAACTATTTAGCCAAGAGGGTCCAAAGGTAGCGCATCAGCATAAACAATTTCCTTGCTATGCAACACCAAAATCAAGTAGAAGTTGTAGTTAGTGAGAAAAGAAAACAAAGAAAGAGTATGAATGAATTTTTCCCAAGGAACCTTGCAAAAATTTGGAATCCTATACAGAGGATCCAGCCAGAACCCCACCAAAGATTAGATGAACACCTATAACATGATAGATTTTCATATACTATCTGCTAAAATTTATAGTAAAGGGGAATAACAGGATCTCTACCTGTACTAGCAGAAAGACTTCCACTGGAAGGTCTTGCAGCAATTTCCTTCTTTTTCCCCTTTCTACGGCAAAAAACAAGTGCAATTAATGCAAGGAAAGCCACGACCGAAGAGCCCAGAACTATGCCTACAATAGGTCCAGCTTTCAGCCCCTTATCTCCATTTCCAGTATTTGGATGTGTTGGATGATTTTTTGAATCCTTGGGTGCACCTGGAGCTGGAGAAGAGCGGTTCCTAAATCTACCAGGAGGGGGTGGGGTATATGGCGGTGGTGGAGGAGCAGGACCATTGGCAAACAAATTCCCATTGTATCTGTTTCATGCTAAATGTCAAAGGGAAGAGATCTAAGAAGTTTAGCATGATAGGGCAATATTATGGACAACTTACTTAAATTTAGGGATGGAGAGGAGTTCTTGTGGTATCCATCCACTGAAATTGTTGTTTGCAACATTTCTGCAACAAAAGAAAAAGAAAAGAAATGAACACAAGGTATTATGTGATGTAAGCTGGGGTCAACCTTGACATAGTTTCCCAGAAGCCAGAGCCACTTACAAATCTGTCAAGGGCAACCCAACCAAACTATCAAGTGAACCAGTCAATTGATTATTTTGCAAGTAACTGCAAGAACACACACCCCATGAGAAACTTCTGCAACTAAATAGCAAACTCGACAAGGAGCACCAAGCAAAACTTACAGAGTAGAAAGATTTGATAATGAGATGAAGGATTGAGGAAGGTCTCCAGTCAAATTGTTGCTGGACAAATCCCTGAGATACATGCAAGTCAGAAAATTGTTTTAGAAAGACAAAACTGAAACAGACTGGTCTGCCAAATAATATGGATGCAAGTCTTTCATGGTAAGGCAATCCCCTCTTTAATGTACCATAAGATTCTAGCTAAATCCCTTCGATAATGACATTTCCAGAAACTACTCTTCAGCCGGATGTGCACTAAAACTGGAATGTAAACACTGGATTTCAATTTGTTGAAAATTTAAAGATGACCAATTTCAAGCTCTGAAAGTGCTGAAAACTGAAGTGTGGTTTATCGCTTATCGCTTCAATAAATATGTGTAGCTGAAATCTGAATAGCAAGATGTTGGAACTTTATCCATTGCATCTTATTCTGTCGTGTATAACTAACAATTTGAATGAAAAATTATTAGAATTCATGATAGGAAATTTTATCAACTTTAGTTCCCAAGAACAACAACCAAGTACCATAAGCATGGTATGTCCAGCCAGATACCACAGTTTACTTGCCCATCAATAAATATTTCTGCCCAGCTTCAGTGACTCATCCCTTTTTTAAGTCACCTTACCTATTTGTTATCTAATGCACTTGTACAAAATTAATCTTCTGATGTGTTCACTGTTCCTTGAAATAAGATCACAACGGTTGGACACCTGGGAATTGCTCCTATAGTGTACTGATGGCTGTATTTTCAAGTGGCATGAAGAACAGATTTCATTAAATGGACTGTATGTAATATAAAATTTAGAAAATTTCCAGAAGTCTCAGCAAGCAACTCTGAATATAGGGCAACAAAAATAGAAGTTCCTATATAATGGTTGCTCCCAAATGTATTAAAGCAACAAGCTGATGATAGCATGTAATTAAATCCCTTACAGCACTGCCATGTCAGAATGATTGTTGAAGACATCTACAATTGATTGAGAGAGCGAATTGTGGCTAACATTCCTAAAGCAAATAGACAGAGTTAGAAATAAGAGAATAAACCCAACATATGCAATTGAAATCGTGAAAGATGTGTCGCTCACAAATAGCTAAGGGCGGCCATGCCAGAGAGGGAGTAAGGAAGATTCCCACTTATATTGTTATAAGCAAGGTTTCTGCAGTGACAAATAACTCATCATTAGCAAATTAAAGAAACAAAAGACACGGGATCCTGCACCAACTTAAAGTTCACTGAATTTTGAAACTTACAGACTCGTAAGGTTTGGTGGTAACTGATAGGGAATTGGATCATAAATCATATTGCCACTCAAATCCCTAAGATAAATAATACGCATAATGATTACAAAGTTAAGTGGCTGTTAACATTAGAAGCACCTCAAAATTCAATAATCTTTAAGGTCGTTATTGATCACAGAAACAATAGTCTTACAATGTTTTCAATGACATAAGACTATTCAGCGAGTATCCCATTGTTCCGTTCAGCCCCAATCCAGATAGTTGACTGTCAAAACAGAACAAAGATGCTGATACCAAACACGCACCTAAATCATAGATAAAAAAACTTCCATATCGATGTACAAACTTACAGCGAAACCACTGCAGAGCCTTGACAGGTAATTCCTTTCCATGACTCTGCACACGGATCGCCACCATTGGATTTCCAACCAGTTAGCTGTGGAGGACTATTTAGTACATTGTACAAAACCTGCAGAGCTGTTACTGCAGAAATACAAGGAAACATAATTCAGAGAAGAAGTCAATATTGGAAAACAAATTAAAAATAGTTCTTCCATATTAAGAAAAAAGTTTTAATCTTTTCCCTGGCATTGGCTCTCAAACCCATCGAAAGAACAAAAAGCAAATAAATAGCCAAGAAGTGAATAATCAAGCTATTTATTAAACATCACTCCAGTACATTTCATCAATAACATCTTTCGCAAACAAACAAAGAGCATCAGGTCAATTTTGTCACATTCCCCACGATTTGAAAGAAACTGCAGAACAATTCAAAGATCATTCATGATCAACATATCTTCAGAGATTTTACTAAAGACATAGTTTCGCATCACAAGATTTCTCCGTCATCCAACAAAACCAATCCTGATTCTTGACATACAATAAATCTCAAATCCATTAACACAAAAAAAAAAAAAAAAAAAACAACAGCAAGACAAAAAGCTATCATTTTTGCTCAGTTTCATACTGACAGGAATACCCCAACCGCCCACCTCCCTCCCCATCCGCTCCCCCTCCTCCTCCCCCTCCCAAAAGCCAAAAAAAATAAAAATAAAAATAAAAACAGAAATTAAGAGAAACCCAGTAAAAATGCCAGTTCCCCACAAAATGAAGCTGCTCAGCCTCCTAATCACCTAAGAAAGCAGCACTTAAAAGTACAGTACAAAAAAGGAAATGAAGAAGAAAAGACTCAAAGAGGTGGTTAAAAAGAAAAAACTCACAATCGTTTTGATCAGTGTTTCCATCAACAGCAAGCAAACCAGAGAGAATGGCAACAAGGATCACAACAAATAAATGCAGAGGGCTCCGAATGCAGCAAGATTTGATCTTTTTCCCTTCCATAAATGATGCTACCTCGAGATTCTTGTATTGACAGTCCGTATCTACTGGCATGAGCATATTTGAATCAGTCAAAACACGGCATTCAGCTTAAATCGTTGCGGCCGGGCATTGTTGAGAGTGAAGGAATGAGAGAGATGTGGAAGAAAGATTAAAGAAGAAGCAGAGATGATGGTGGTGCGAAGGAGGAGGGTGAGGTGAGGTAGGTGTCTCCATCGTTAAAAGGGGAAGCTGTGAGATTCGAAGCTTGGCGAGTTTATGAAGAGAGAGAACATTAAATATATTACTACTACCAGTCCACTACTAGTAAGAGCGGAAGGACGAGTCTGCTTACTGAGGAGGTTCGCATTACATCAAAATTTACAAGCTTTGCTGCTTTGCGCTGTTTTGCGTGTGAAGTGAGAGAAGGGATGGTGGTGATATGTAACTGGCATTGCATCAAAATAAAGAAAGAATGCATTATAACATGTTTCTTCCTTTCTTGTGTCGGCAAAAACAGGAAAAAGCTTCAGTGGTAGAAGGCAAAACTAACAATAATACTTCCTCTTTTTATTTTGTCTAATTTACAGGTATGTATCATTTTGTTTTTCTATGGTTGAAGATCATTTAGAACAGTTTATTTGGATTAAGTGGGTAGCAATTTTTAAGTTGTGATATGTGTGAAATAAAAAAATATGTTTATGATGTAACTAAAAGTAGACTTGAAGTTCGAACTAGTTAAAAGAGTACAGAGTGTTTGCGCGTTTCAGTTTGATAGAACCCGTGTCGAGCTTAAATAAGCTTTCATTGAATCTAACTCAAGTTTACTAAATTTCCAAGTTTCAAAGGTTAAAACTGCAAAAATTGTTTAGGATGAGGTCAACGGTTTAGGTTTATCAGTGATCCGATTACAAATAACTTACCTAACATGAGCCTATAATATTTAGCAGCCTCAGCTGGAATTCATTACTTGCCTTCTTTTACAGAGTAATTCAATACACTTACCCTCCTATTATGACAACTTGAAATGCATTGAACTAAGTAGACATTCAATAGCTTGCCCAATCCTCCTAATAACTTTTATAACAAACTCTACTCAATTTTGTCTTAGCTATCCTGGACCTCTTCTTTTGTTTGTGAGGGATTTCCTAGTAGATTCTCTTTTTTTTTTTCCCTAGTAGATTGTTAATGTACCATTTCTGCTTGGAAGTACCGGTTTTGCTAGCTTTAAACACTTGAGATCCTCGGTGTCATATTTTTTATGCCAACCCAATGCCACATATAGTATTGCGCCAAGTGTCTTGTTATTATTTACACTTGTGTTAAATCAAACCAAGTTGAATTATTAGAAAATTAAAGTGTAAATAATAACAAAACACTTGACACAATACTATAGATGGCATTGGATTGGCATAGAAAACATGTCACCGAGAATCCCAAGTGAGCTTTAAATTATGCAAAAAGATTTTTTTTTGTTTTTTAAAAAAGGAAGTTTTTGCTAGCAGCACCATCTAAAGAAGAATTAGGTAACATAAATATGAAATAAGCATTCTTTAAAAGTTTCGTTTGGATTGCAATTTTCCATCCAAAAATTTTTACATTTTCTATAAACATATTTTTCAATCATTTTTTTATCTTATATATATCAAAATCGTTATGATAAATATTTTTACAAAAACTTTAAAAATAGCAATCCAAACGGGCTTGAATTGGATGAACATGCTTTAAGAAAAGCATAAAAATGACGGGCCATTTGGCAAGTGAGTTTTTTAGGTGTTTATCTAAAACTTTACTATAATTTACTATAAAAGTTGTAGAAAATTTTTTTGAAGTGTGTCAATTTTTGAATATTTTTTTGAAATTACTGTGGCTAAAATTGTTCAAAAAAAAAACTTATATAGCAGATAAACTTGGCCAAAAATTTGTTTGACAAACAAGGCCGACGTGTGAAAAGGAGCAGTAGTTTGAACGTTGAA
Organism: Coffea arabica; assembly: GCF_036785885.1. Classification (NCBI taxonomy): domain Eukaryota; kingdom Viridiplantae; phylum Streptophyta; class Magnoliopsida; order Gentianales; family Rubiaceae; genus Coffea; species Coffea arabica. The sequence continues at coordinate 42,268,776 of NC_092326.1, read as the reverse complement.
AACATGAAGTATGACAATCGCTTTTTGAATGTCACTTTCTCCGTCTCTAACGCACAGCAGAATGGGACGAATATTGGTTTTAAGTATGAAGGACTGAAGGAGGGAATGATGAGAATAAAAATTGCCCCTGGCGGTAATGATTATGTCAAAAAGGCCACTGAGGACTGAGGAGAGGACGTGTTTCTTTTGGGCCCTTTTTTGTGTTTTTCTATTGATCCTATACGCCTTTGTATTTAGCCACTGCCCGAAGAATACGGACCCCAGGCGTCCTCAAAATGGCTTTTACCGGACTGGGATTATTGGCAGAGAGAGGCTGAAGGGGACTGGCGCTTTGGGGCCTTTCTAGCTTTTTGACAGGGACTAAAAATTGGCCTCTTGTGAAAGTCTGGTCTGGAGAATAATTTATCTGATATGCTTCAACTTTCTACACTGCAATTTGGGTGACTTTTTTGTGGGGGCAAAGCTGTCGACTTCGCAATTATCATTACACAAATCAAAGAGGAAAAAAGACTAATCATAGGTGTTTGTTTGTTTGTTTGGAATGGTATAGACTTCTTTAAGAATCATGCACAGCTGCTTTGACCGCGTGGCTTGCATTTTACGTTCTTGACCTTCACAAATCTGAGAAAAAAGATAATAATATGTCCCGAATCAAATCGAGAAGGAAGGAAGTTACGAAGAAAGGAATTGGACAACTTACTAGTAAAATTAATTAGTGAGTGTAAAGGATATACACAAATGCTGGATTAATGGATTTATATTGTGATTGAACTTGATTATGGGTCAATTTGTCATCCCTTGTTTTGTAGGTGTTTTGAAAAAAGATAAAAGTCGGATACAACACCACCTAGAGATTTTAGAGAAAATACTAACCTAAGTACATTGAGGCATACCCTATTTGGGATTGCGATTCTTTTAGCAAAAAATCACTTTTAGCTGTTAAAAGTACTTTTGAGGTATTTGGTGAATATCATTCCATAGAATTAGGAGTGCAAGTAAAAGTTCAAATTTGAAACTTTTAGGATAGCTTTTATGCTTTAAAAAATAAAACATTAAATTTAATCATTTTATCTTATAATATGAACTAAATTCATTTAAAAATTTTCAAATTATATATTATCCGATACAGTAAATACTTATTAAACTGTAGTATATCCAAACAATATCCTTAGAAGTACTCAAACCCTTAATAAGTGCTTTTATGAAAATCTATATTAGATGAAGTATTTAGAGAAATATGGTATTTTGAATAAACACTAACATGTTTTGTAAAGCGAATATAGTAAATTAAAATAAAATGACGAATGTTATCTTTGTTTAGAACAACTATTAGACATGCCTAGTAATTGTCTGTACAAACCTAAAAAATACATATTTGGTAGAACATTAATTCTCATAATAGCCCTTTTGCACACCATCCAAGGATCACAATGCCACAGGTAGCATAGATTGAACCAATGATAAACTATTCAATGTAGTAAATGTAACTTTCACTGTAATAATCTCCTTAATTGCTTTCAAAGGGTGTCTCGTCATTCCCTTGGAAGAAAAATTGAATTGATGTTGTCCACAATACAACTTCTTATATTATTCAAAAGAAGAAAATGGGAGCAGCAAATTAAGAGATAAAGAGCCTCAAAAGCACCGAAGCAGCTCCCTCTATTTTATATTCCTTTCTATTTCCAATTCCTTTTGAGTTGTACCTTCTTTTATCTTTGTTTGATGAATGTAAAAACCTAAACTGAGAGAGACTGGGAGTAAAGTAAACCCTTCAATTTAACTCCTCGTTCCAGCATGTCTGGAAACCTCTGAAAAAGTCCTGCAATTTTGTTAAATACACTGTAAAGTCTCCCCATCAAAAAAGATATTCTATTTATTTACCCTAATTCCATGTCAAAAGCTGGCACCGACATTATAGTGGTAGCTTTTTGTGTTACAACTTACAATTTGCATGCATTGACTACTCCAGGAGTGAGCTGTGATCAGAGAGCCTTTTCCACAGGCCCAAAAGGGAGAAAATAATGAAGAATACAGCGGCCGAAGATGAAACGTGCAAGCAGAAAATACAAAAGGAAAACGATTGGCGGAATTTCTTTTGCATTAATAAAGTTGCCCGCCTCTGAAACTGCAGTCAACTGAGTTTATTCATAATCATACGCTCAATGAATATTTTAATGGCCAACTTAAGATCAGATTTTGCAGCATTATCAAGTCAACTAAAGTTTCTTTCCCTAGAAGAAAAATGTCAAAAGAAATTACAAAATCTAGTAAATTTCGCGATATACCCCCTTTTTTTTCTTCCAATATTAGCGTCATTTTTTAGGAATCCATCTTTTACGTAGACATAGTAATCACTATGTTTAGATGATATGGCACTGGTGAATTTACAGACGTATTCTTTGGATTTAAAATATTTCCTTGTTAAATGTGTATTGGAATTTTAAAAAGTTACTTATTCAAATGGCAAGCTTGAAAAGTACGTATTAAATTTTGAATTGTAACTCTTGTTTCGGAATATCAATAAAATAGAAACTTACATGACATTAACAATAAAACGGAAGGAGCAGTAATTAGATTAGACACTGAAGAAACAAAAAGGATGAAGTGACTCCAGTTAAATTTTTTCTTTGAACATGTGATGTCTGAGGAAATACAACCGATGACTGCACTGCACTAGTGTGGTGGCCAAACTGTGATTTGCTCGACGGTACTATATTTTTTTTAGGTGTTTGTCTAAAATTTACCAGTAACTTTTTTATAGTTACTACTTTAGAAAAAATGTTAGTATTCATTTGAAACACCTTAAAATACTCCCTTGCCCCTCTACCCCTCACCTATCACCCACTACGGCTACCCCACCTCCACCACCAGTGTGTGTGTGTGTGTGTGTGTTTTTTTTTTACTTAAAATTGTGAGGTGTTTTATGTGTTATTATAAATGATATTTTCAACAACTAAAACACCATACTAGAAATGGATCCAAAAATTAGTTGGGATTGCGGGTCCATTCTGCCTAAGCATATGCTTCCACAGTTAATTTTATTTTACGTTGCTTTACAGTGGGAGTTTCCTCCTCCTTGCATGGCCAAAAGAGAAAAGGGGAACCAAAACACACAAAAAAAAAAAAAGGTGGGGGGGGGGGGGGGGGGGAGAAGAACCAAAATTGTACCCCAGCTAGACGCACATTTAGTGAGTGTGCCTAATTCATTATTATTTTATTTTTTGGGGAACATGAAGCCTTAAATCATTATGCTTCGTGAGTATAAATCACTACTATTTTGTTTATGATGTTATCCTGGAATTGACAAATATGGAATCTTAGTTTTGATGTTGTAAGATTTTTTTTTTTTTTTTTGGGGGTTTGGCGAAAAGAAGAATGACATTCCAAATATGAATCTTTGGGTGCCGAATCAAGACGCAAACTTTTAATTACTTGCCTTGGCATTAGAGGCAGCATCGCAATTATTCTGTTCCAAGAATACATACAATAGAAGGCAATAATAGTCTTCTTTCCTTTCTCAGGTGTGAGCTGTATTAGGTAGATTCCTTCAGTCCCCTAAATGACAGCATGTAAATTATCGTTGTACCAATCGATTCTATGTGGCAAACTACCTAATACCTAATATATGTCTTTGCCATGGATACCAATGTATAATAATATTCTCTTGCCTGCAACACATGCTTCAGTTTCATTAATTGAAGAAACTAGCAGTAGTTTATGGCTTGGCTACAATTCTAGCGTGCTCATGGTACGATCAAGAGATTGGATGGTCTGTTTGATTGTTGTTTTTTTTTGAATTTTTATAGAAAAACATACTATAATAATTTGATATATACGAATTAAAAAGGTAATTGAGATATGTGTTCATGAAAAAACGTAAAAAAAAATTTTGAGGGAAAATGGAGATCTTGATTGAGTCATCTAATTATGTTTGCATTTCGCTACACTAAATTGGCATGGGAACACCTGTTTAGACAATCATTCACTGCTACATGTTTGTCGTGGACTGATGCAACTCCATTATGGGTACCAGAAGGGAAAGAAAAATTTGACGCATGGTCGGTTTGCAGGAAAAACATATCCTAGATAAGATATGGAGGGGCACGGATAAAGACGCTGTAGATTCTCGGGAATTCATAAGAAAACATGAACCCGAGAGGGGATGCTTGGTAAAGGGGACCCCTTTATTCAAGAGGGCAGGTCTTGGGTTCCATCATTGAAGTCGCTCCTTCTCAATAATTGAGTCGTTATTGGCAAATCCTAGTCCTACACAAGTCACGTAGCCAATTTTCCATGCATGCGTTAACGTTCTTTCTTCTTCTGAGGCCACTACTTTGCAGCTTCTAGTTCTAGTATCAACTTCTAGTATTAATTAATGTCTCCATCGGTCTATTGTCTTGCAAGGTTAATTACCACAAAACTGGTAACATGGACGGGTAGCAGGCACCACTCATTGTCTTGAAACCGTGAGAGGTTGGTAAGAAGTAGATTGAGTTAATTAGTGGCAGAGACAGAGACTAGACATATAAAATTACTTCACGTACGGAATACACAAAAGTAACCGCTGAGCTTTGGCTCAGTAGCCGCTAAAAAGGGATTAAATCTCTCTTTGAATTGTAGGTCGGGGTTTCTTTAACAACTGATGAAAATTTGGGATTCTTTAACGCTATTCTCAGTATTATGTAGAACGCATTTTGAGTTAAAAGGCAAATTTTTAAGCGTCGATCGATGAGATATCTTTTGACATGTATGTGCCAACAAGTATCAGAAGTTAAGAGATAAGCATTCAAAGGTATAGAATTTGAATTGATTAAGGGTAGGTAGTATTAATTCCCATTTCTTGATAGTAAACACTCAAGTAATTGATTTTCTGCATTGTACAATTCGGCATTGCAGTAGCACTCCTGAGTAAAATGGGAACAATTATGGACAGAGGTAATTTTATCAATTCTTTGCTTCTTTACAAAATACTCTAATAGAGAAAGACGGAGGGGGCCGGCCGATGGTAGCATCGAGGTTGTTCAACTGCATCTGGATCAGTTAGCTAATGATTTCTAGGATGGGATCCTTGCAGGCTGCTTTCATGCAAACGATTCTTCTTAATCAGTCCCCTGATGGGCCCTTAAGCATTAATTAATCTAGTACTAAACAAACCTCATATACTAACGGAATTGTGGGCTTCATTTGATTAAGTATGCGCTGGAATCCTTGCCTTGCTAGAGTGTCAAAAGACAACAATATGTTCGCAAAAAAAAAGGAACGATGACAAGAAAAAAGCTGATAGAATCACAAAATGTGGTATACCTGAACTGTTGTCTCCACTTTAACGTTCATTTGTTAGAAATCATCACATTAAACTATAGAAGTACATATGGCTCGCCGCCATGACAGCATTCATCCACCAAATGGATCTGAGAAGAAGGTACGTAATTTGACAGGATGTACTCCCTGGTTCTGAAGGTTATTATATTCATGCGCTGGAATGTTTGCCGTCTGCTAAATTTTATTAGATTAATCTTATATACACTAACAGACAGTAGCATAATGATACCAATTAAGTAGATCATTTTATTGAATGAATTTGATTGATTTGCAGTTGTGTCCGAAAATAATTTTCAATGGAGAAAACAAATTTAAGAAATGTTTTGGCCAAGTGAAACTGATAATACCATAAGGTAGCTAGATTGGTAGTATCAGTTTACTTTTCCTGCTTCACTTACTTCTGTGTCAAAAAGAAGAACTAGAAGATAGTGACTCGGGGTGATTTACAAAATAGTTCACGGACAAAGACCTGCACTAGATTTTTGTGGCTATGGAATTGTCCACGGAAGGGAACTACCACGAGCATAACACACCAAAAAGGTCAAAAAGACGATGGAAAAAAAAATCTTAAAAAAGCTACCAATATGAGGCAATAATTAAGTGTTGCAATAGTTTAAATTTTCATTACATAAGTGTTTTTTTTTTTTTTTTGCGTACTATATTTATATCTTCTTAGGTATTGAATTCATTAGGAAATGCAAATACAAGATTTATCAACCAATAAGTTCAAATTTTTACCAAAAAACCACCAAGGTGTGATTATAGTCATGGAATTTGTGATTGAGTTAGAAGATCCAAATTGCTTGGATTTGAAATTAATTTCTAAATGAATTCTTTACACATTGTTGTAGAAGCTAATTAAATGGATAGTCTAAACCATCCTAGAACAACACATATCCTTAAAATGAGATATGATACTTGCTACATTCTAGTTCTAGTAAATGTAAGACTATCTTTCATCTTCTGTAAATCAAAATTTCGTAGGCTTTTTCATGGCAAATTGATGGACATAATGGGATAAAAAGTGAATTGGTATTTCATCCTTTATTCATTTAAGATAAGACAAGATACGTTGCTAGCATTACGTAGATTATTGAGCATGGTTATCATTCCAATTTTCAACCATTAGTTTTTGCACTTTTGTGTATTCAAAATTGTTATTTTCACTTTTAAGCAAAGAGGGATTTTAGCCGTCTCTCCCTTTTTCTTTTTCTTTTTTTTTGAATCAATAAGTGGGAAAGTACGCATCCTACTCCAAACTTTTCGAGAGAAAATATTATGGTAATGTCACACTATATATAATGTACATGAAAAGACACCAAACAAAAAAAAACCATCTCTACATGGCTATTATAATAGTTATTGATTGTGTATGATAAACATCTCTGTATATTGAAAGATCCACATTAGAGCAATTTTAGCTAGAAGTCGGAAAGATCGACGTCAGATTCTCTCACTTTTCGAAAAAAGGAATTAGATATCTGTGTATCTATAATTCTATATTGATATTTGTTTTTATCCATTAGTGCAGAATTATGATAATGAAATTATGTATTTTACTAAAAAAAAAAAAGGAAAAAAGGGTTTGAAGTTGAGGGCCCCTTCAAACATAAATAAATATGCCACCAATTTTATTTTATTTTTTCAATATATTTGGTAGGAATACACGAACTTGATCAATTTAAGACAGCGAAGCAACGGCCCGAATTTAAAACAACGTAGAACGACCTTTCCATCACGGAGCTTGGGCCATATAAGAACGACACCCGAGTGCATCTTGCAGGGAAATGGACGCATATCTTGGGTCAGTCCGTCCAACTCCCCTGGCGGGTGAGCTGTGAAGTATCCATCAGTAGGCCCAAAAGCTCTAACGCACAATGACAACAACATTGAAATGTTAACAGAAATTCGGTTGGTTTTATTTATCGACTGCCTAACTTCCATGGCGGGATTGAATTTTGATTACTAGTATTTGGGAAGATGAACAAGAAGGGCCTCGCCATTTTAATGCGTACTAAAATGCGGCCTCTCCCCCCAGCGGCTATTGTGAGTTTCATTACTCCACTTTTAATCAATCTTTGATTTTTCTTTTCCTATCTTTGGAGGTGATTATTGAGCTAGTTTGATTTTGATTGTACAAATAAATTCTTCTTCTTTGTTTAACTAATAATTCAACAGAAGAGAGTCAATCAAATGGAAGTTCCTCCTCAAGAAAATTCTAACGTGGTTTCTTCTACTCCTAATGCCTCCATTAATCCCCCAAGGTGATCATTTGAATTATTTGTGTGTTGATTATTTTTAGCAGTTCAATTTCTGTTAAATTGTCCCAAAAAAAATAAAATAAATGGGTCAAGAATTCGTATTATGCTTATGCAATTATGAAAGAGATGAGAGGAAATTCTGTTTGAGTTTAGAATAAAGCAATGATTTTGATTTTTTTTTTTTGGGTGAATGGATTTTCAGGGACTTCGAGCAAGTAAGAGACTCTATGCACTCTGCTATATTAATGAATAAGACTGAGATTTTAGATGCTGCCCTCAGTGAATTCTGTGAGGTGAATATATACTACTATTCATTGGGGGGGGGGGGTAACTTAATTATGTTGATATATGAGTAACATTTGTGAAAAATGTAATGATTCCGCAAGTATGTCTTTATAATGTAGGGTTACTTTAGCCTTTCCAAGGAAAATCGACGGAAATTACTTCTCACACTTGCCAGAGAGTATGATCTTGACAGAATACAAGTTAGGGAGCTGATGAAGCAGTATCTTGGTCTTGAGCTTCCTATTGGTGAGTTTTTGAGTTAATTGTCTACATGTCTGATATGCTTAAGTGTTGGGTTGCTTTGAATAGAATCTGTGGGTTGTAGGTGAAAAAGCTCAGCATAGTAGCGGGCAACAAGAGGAATTGTCACTTTCAGCATTTTATAGAATTGAGCGGAACTTGAGGCATGCCCTCAAGCCAAATTATGAAGTACTGTTTGAGCGGCTTAATACTCATCCTGGAGGGTTGAAGTTCTTGTCCGACATTCGAGCTGATATTCTATCTTTTCTCGCGTAAGGTTATATTCCTGTTTTAGATGTTTTAGTCATCTGGGTCTTGTAGCTCTGATGTATGTGGGGAATGGCAAATTCTAGGATTTCCAAGGCAAGAACAAAGATTTTGTTTGTCAGGGAGCAAATAACTGGGGGATGACATTTCCAGTTTTCACAGTTAAAATGGTTGGCATGTTTCAATGAGTGATAATTGGATGTCAACCCTGAATCAGATTGTTGGATAAGCTTAGAAAAGACTGTTCATGCCGAACCACCGATGATTAATGTGTACCCCACCCTAGGTCTTTGTTTATCTGACATTTGATCTAGGTCACCCTAGGTCGACCAGGCTGGTGGTCCATAATATAGTATACCTAGGCACTTGGTTAAGTCTTGGTTGGGCGCCTGATTGGAATATTGCTGTAAATGTCTAATTTAAGGTTCCCTGAGATAATTCATGTGACAGTTTTCATGGTGGCATCTCTCCTTTGCTGTCTAATCAGCCAGTTGATTTGTGAAATCATAGTTCCTCTTGAAAATAAGCCAAATTTTACTTGTAGTACCTGTTACAAAGGTCACAACTTTTGAGTGTTTCTCCTTCCAACTTGTAGCGAGGAAAATTTTCCATCCTTGCGGGCACTTGATTCTTACTTGAAAGAGAAGCTTGGTACATGGCTTAGTCCTGCGAATCTAGAGCTTCATAATATTACATGGGATGATCCTGCTTCTTTGTTGGAGAAGATTGTAGCTTATGAGGTCTGTTTTTCTATTCCATGTTGCCAGCTTTCCTTATAAATTCTCTAACTATGAAATCTGCATGTTATGAGATGTTCACAAATATCTTCTTCAGGCAGTGCATCCAATCAGCAGTCTTTTGGACCTGAAAAGAAGGCTGGGGGTAGGCCGCCGCTGTTTCGGATATTTACATCCAGCAATACCCGGTTAGAAAAACTTTTTGTTAGTCTGGTTGACAGACATAGTAGAATTTTTTACTAACTTGCTTACTAGAAATGCAAACAACTGGCAGTATTGATCTCATCAAGATTACTTGATAAACTTGCTCCAACCTCGCTGTATTTTGGATTTGATTTCTTGAGTTTGTTATGGGGATCTGATATTGAATGTATTCTTACTTTATTGATATTGATGGGTCAAAAGAGTTGCGAAACGTTTGACCAATTTTGGCAGTGTTGTAAATCTGAGGCTTCTATTATTTGAATTTATGAGTTTTACTGAGGAAATGATGTTGGGTTCGTACAGCATTTGCTGCAGTGAGTATAGATCTGTTGGTGATCCAATGTTATCTTTTTCAGGAAAGATTTAAAAGCTTGTGTACAGAGTGTAGAATCTGTTGTCTTTGAATTACAGTCTTAAGTGGTTGCAAAGTTTAGTATGATGCAATAGGTATCTACTTATTTACATGTCTACTTGACTTCAAGGAAGCAATCCCTTTTTTCCTTTCTTGTTAGATCTGAAAATCATCAGTTGTTTCTTATTGTATAACTGCTAGATTCATATGAAGATTCTTACAGTTGCTGCTAGCCTAGCTATGCTTTAGTTCACAGAAATTTTATCCGCAAAAGGTCTCATACAATGATGAACCAAATTGGTAGAAGTGTAAATGCAAGACTGATTGCCTGCTGAAATATGAAAGATAAAACTGGGACTAGGAATACATTTTCAGGATTTGAGTAGATACTGTAGTGACTGACTGAGTAAAACACAAATTAAGAAGATCTAGAATGTCCAGTATTTACCTGGGAGTACACCTATGAGGCAAGCAAAATTACACCATTCCGGGGAAAAGAGGAGGAAGGCAGAAAATTGGAATGATTGTGTCTTGTGGCATTCCTGAAGTATAGTTTAGACTGAGCTTAAGAAATAGTATATCAGTTCAGAAACAATATGGGGTTTGGGCCTTTAATTTTCACTAATAAATTAGTGAAATTTTTGATAAAATAATTTAGTTGATTTTTGTCAGGGTTTGGTCTAAGGTGATGGAGTACAGTAGATGTCAAATTATGACTTGTTTTGTATCATGCTTAATCTGGATTTGAAATGTTCATCCAGTCTAATAACTGAGCATAATTCAGGTGAACCCCTCATATTCATAGAAGTTGCATTAATGAAGGATGTGGCCGAGACGATTCAGGTGAATAGTTTTGCTGTGGAGTGTTGAAAGGATTCAGGAAAAGGAACAATCTTTATTTCTTGAGACTGCTTCTTTAACGAGCTAGAAACTACTATGTATAGTTATTAATGAAATTATTCATCTTAGGAAGTTCTATGGGACGATCCTCCAATACCTGAATGTGAAGCAACCTCTGCACTCTTTTACTCTATATCATCTACCCAGGTTAGAATTTTTATCTTACGGGTTTTTTACAGCATTACTTTCTGATTATTCGTGGATGGTATTTTTGTTGCTGACCTGACCACTTATATTTGACTGATCTTTTGCCAATAATTTATGATGACCATTTTGCTTTTTGTTGTAATAAAATGGTGAGATTTCGCTCATCTTCTATATGGGATTATTAATATGCATCCTTTTGTGTGCTCATCATAATTTTCTTTTTCTTGGTAATTGATTAATTTGTAGATAAACCATATGTTATTCCCCTCTGTGGCCCAGTGTGAGCATCCCAGCTCTCTCTTCTTGACAGAAACAAATTGCTTGAACTATTCTTATACTACTTATTCTTTTCCTTTTCTCTGATCAGAAATTCATTGGGTCAGTGCTTCAAATTCTGCAGAAAGAAAGGAAAAGCAGATGCTTCAAAGCACTAAGCTTCCTCCTATTGTTGAAATTTTGCCCAAAGTGTAATTTCATGGGAAAGCTTCATAAATTGATAAACTTAGTCAAGAACAAAGGACCACCCTTACCTGTTAAATATACTTGCTCAAGCTGCGTTGTTTTTAATTTTTTCCTTCTTTTGCCCCCTCCCACCATACAAGGGGATACTCTGGCTTTATCTCTCCTCTTCCTCTCCCTCCCTCCTTCCTTGTTCCCCTCTTCTCAGCTGCCTTAGCTTATACTAAGTTGTACCTTTCTCTTTAACTGCAGCCTGGCTTATCCGGAATCAACCTTGGGAAATTCCTTATTAAACGTGTAATTGATGTTGTGAAGAAGGATATGCCGATTATATCTGTAAGTTCTTCTCTGTTTATGGACATTTGTCACTTCTCGGTGTTGTAGTTATGAGTTATGTGTTAGAGAAAATGGCGTAAATGGTCACTGAATCATTTAAGATTCCCTGTTTTAGTCACTTGACTTTTCTTTAGTCACAATGGTCACTTAACTAATAAAAATGTACGTTTTTGGACCAAATATGTATGTTTTGATCAATTGAGTTTTAAATAGTTCTGTGACCATTTGGCGCGGGTGGAGAAGCTAACTTCTTGTGGATAATAATTCTTTGCCTCTGTAAGTTGCTTTTTTCATGGATTGAGTACAGGATATCACTATTCTCCAACTTTTTGGGTTTTAAATCCATTATAGCCTGCAAGTACTTTGCTCTTGTCTAGTAATTTATCTTACGGCTTTAAGAATTATGAAGTTGTAATTTGTAGAGCCACAATTGGTCAGAAATTTGGTTTTGTGTCTGGGTTTTGCATAATGATGATGCCAAAGTGAGTGGGACTTTTCAACTTGTTTTTATAAGTAAAGCAGTTCGGATTGCATTCAGATTTACTTGTTTACTTGGTACTTTTTCTGTTTGCTCTTTCAAATAACTTGTACTATATGGAGACTATCTTTCTTGTCCATTGGTCACTGTATCAGCCTGTAGAGCTCCATGCTTGTCTTCTTTTTCTTGCTCAATGAGACTCTTGATTATAGCTGATAACAATTTGAAAAATTTCTTCTGCAGATCTTTGCTACTCTTAGTCCTATTCCAGGCTACATGCAGTGGCTTCTATCAAAATTGGCATCATCAGAGATATCTGGTCCTACCTTTAGAGAGAACTTGCTTAAACAAGAAGAAGAGGGGGCACTTGTAGATGCAGCAGTGTAAGCATATGGTTTTACGCTGAAGGGTTGGAATCTTTGCTCATTTCTTTCTTTCTTCCACCCCTGCTCCCATAATATTCTCCAGTAACATTGCATACTCGATCTCTCCTGCCTTGCTCAACACCAAGAAATGGAATGATAGCTACCTGCTCTACTGGAAATGTGGAATCTCTGTTGCTCCTCAATCACCCAGAGATGGGATGACATAATAGTCTGAACTTCTGGCAAATCTGAGCACTAAAATTTGAATTATGAATTCTTTACCTCAATTTTTTACCAAATCTTTCTTTGTGTCTGATAATTGATTTACATATTTCTCTCCTTTATTAAAACTTTCCTGGTACAGAGAATTCAGTTCCAGCAAAAACGGAATGGAAGTGATGAAGTACTTGTTGACATCAACCAATTATGAGTGGACAAAGTCAGCTAAGATAATTTCGGTTCTAAGACCTCCAATGATGCGACTTTGTGCTCGGTATGGTTTGTTATATTAAGTAATCTCAGTACAACTAGTCTAAAAGACAACATACGACCTCAGATATATATATATATATATATATATATATATATATATATATATATCAAGGATATTTTTTTCTCATTCTTGAAGATAAGAGTAAAGATAGACATCCAGGCTATCACATGACAAAGTTAATCTTCATATGTGAAGGTTGTCTTTTTCCTGTGAGTGCATCTTATCTGATGATTGTAGGAGAAATGGTTAAAATGTATCTATATTGCTTTTGAAGAATCATTTGGAGTTCTTTCCTATCTAAGTAATAAACCGAAGATGGATCTTCAGTCTCCGGAGTCATTTAGTCATGTGGAGCAAGTTGCCGCTATAAGTGGATATAGGGCATTTTGTTGCTTCTGGGTAATATGTCTTCCTTGAATTAACAATTCCAGGTACCTTCTGCAAGAGAAGAAGAGGGGGAAAGCTCTAGATTCTGTGGCAAACTTCCACTTGCAGAATGGAGCGGTATGTCAAGAACTTACTAAGCTTTCTTTCAAAATTATTAACCTGTTGACTGTACAATATCACGTAACCTAGTCTGTTATCTCAGAGTATTTGGTCATTTTACCCATTTGTTGAAAAAATGACTTCAAGCACGTTGTAGATCTGATCTGTTTGCATAAATTCAGAGACTATGTTCGGTCATGTGAAAGAGTTAGTGGTTAAACTATCATGGGGAAGCCCCTGCCAGATAAAATCTGTAATCAGATTTTAATCTTTATAGATGATCGGAAGGCTGAATTGGATGGCTGATCGATCTGAAAAAGGCCTTACTCAGAGTGGAGGGATTATGGTCAACTACATATATAGGTAAAACTTTTCCTCTGGATCAATGATTGCAAGACATGTTTGGTACTTCTTTAGTTCTTTCTCTTTTTTCTATTGGTCGTTTTGATGAGTTGGAAAATACTTCATCTACTTTGGCAATATACGTTATTTCTAACAATAGGTTCAATTTCTTTCTACGCAAATTATGTGTAAACACCATCTGACATGAAGTTGAACTGATCTTTTTCAATGGTTTTGCTCATGATAACAATGTTGATTATTGCTGTGAATGACTTTAGTCATTATAAAGAACTGTTTGAAGCCTAGATCAACACCCAAAAATTTTAAATGAAATGCAGGGTGGAGAACATTGAAGAAAATGCTCACTCATATTACAGCAAAGGGCATATCCAAGCTACCTCAGATGTCTCTTGCTTTGTTGAGGAAACTTGTTGGTCTTAAACAATGTCCATTGGCATCTAAACCATAGTGGTATCAGATACCCCCAATCTGTACCTACCTATATGCCAATCCAATCCATCCCTGTGAGCATGCAAGTGAGCCTTTGAGATGGAAACTGCTGTGCATTGGTCCTCTGTGCTGTTTCCTTTTAGGTAGTTGCTTCCTTCAGTTCTTCAAACAGAAGTATCTGCTGTCAAAGTTATTTTTTACATTTGCAGGATCATGAACTAACTAGAGATTAGGAAGCTGTTGCAGGAGTGGTGTGAAATTTAATGTTCTACCCTTGTAGTACAGGTAATACACATACCAATTGAGTATATTAAGTGAGGTTTTGATGTTGTACATGCCTGTTTAAATATATTAAGTGAGGTTTTGATGTTGTACATGCTTGTTTAAATTCGAGTTCTTTTGATGATACAACAATATATACCATTACATTCTACGGCTTCCAAGCGCAGGCAGCTTCAGAAGGATAATTAATTTTCACTTTCTACATGGCTGGTTTCTCGGACGTAATCCCTCATTAGTCTTGTATTAGATTCATTAACCACCTGCAGATTTACCAACACATACATTTGCACTAAGTGAAGCAGGAAAAAGTGATTTCAAATATCAAAATTAGGTGAAAGAAAAGAATTTGACCTTATGGGATAATCGCTTCAAATTGTCCCACTCAAAATCATTCTTGCAATATGCAGATCTAACCTGCATGAAGATCCCATACCATTTATTTAGCATATTGTGAAAAAGAGTAGCTTAGCAAGTTAAAGAAATACAAAGGAGAGAGAAACCACTAACCTCAAGTATCCGCATCGCTGCAAAGCAGAAGAAAATTTCAGTTTTTTCCAGATTTAATATGCAGGCTGCTGCCGTTAAAACAGACTATGCAATTTACATTGTGATTGTTAACAGCATAGTAGAGCTGTTATGCTACTTGTTTCTTTCATTGTTATACACACAGAAAAAAATGTAGCAATTAATTGGTACCTACTCAAGTATTCCATACCATGTAGAATCTTGTCCTTTCATCTGTGGTTGCTGTTACCAAATGATCAGTGCATAAATGCATGGTACACTTGTTGTAGTACTTGTTTTGTTTAAAAAGATTTATGTTGATCTAAAACTTGCGAATTTTGTACTATATGATTTCAGGCTGAGTGAAATGTAAGTACATATATACCTAGATTTTTATGCCTTGGTGATTCCCGCATTAAGTTGGCGCAAAACTTATCCCCATCATTCACTGAGTGTCTGCCCAAGAATTCCATCAACTCCTCGTATGCCTCGGGGTTGTAGCTCTGCTCTGTCAAGTGACTGTTAAAAAACAAGAAAATGGCATAGATATATTTTTATGGATGTATGTCTATACCCTAATCTGTAGCTTCATTAGATACAGTGAGCTTCAAAGTTCTGTACTGATTTGATGTAGCCAACCGTCTGATACTATACTCAATAGAACAATAAAAGTGGAGATAATGATTCTGTGAAAAAAAGAGAACCTGCAACTGAGCAGTGACAATTTGAACAGCAATGTATGTGAAGAAATTATGGAGGTGCTTCGCTGCTTTTGCTTCTGGTGATCCTTCTCCGAACCCTGCACCACTCTTCTTTAATATTCACAGGCAGATCCATAGGTACACTTGCTAGAAACTTTTACAAGAGGTTGACTACCCACCTGGAACATACATCTTTTGACAATGGAAGCGAGTTGGCTGAGAAGTTCTTTGCTTCCATGGCCTGAAGGGACAGGCTCTGGTATCCCTGGAAGCTTGTGTTGGAGAAACTGCAAGCCTTGAGAGGGGGACGGTGGCGAAGGATTCCATAATATAGCTCATCTTAACTGTACTGTGTAATCTGTGGCAACTGCCAGTGAGAATTGAAGGAAAAGAGCAGAAGTGGATGTTTTTGTCCAATGACTAGCAAGCGGCAGGACACCTTGAGAAGCCTTTAGTGAAGAGATAATAATATCTTTACTTGCATGTTGAGATATCTTCAGGTATATGTGGCAAGAAGCCTGAAATTTTGTCTTGGATCATTTGTCCATCTTTAAGGGTGGATCCCACCCATTCTATTGTCTCTTTTATACGTATGTGTATGCATCTGGCCCTCGTATTATTGAATAGCCAAGTCTGGAATATTCCTACTTCCTGTGTAAGTTTGAGAAGTTTGAACAGGTAAAAAGATAGATATATCCCACATCAAAAGATCGTAGGGTTTTCATTCTGGGTTTAAGGTTCACAGAAACCCTGTTCAGTTATCAATTGGCTAAATAGTGGTTTTTTGTGGGTCCCTCTTAGATTGTTTTCGGGCCAATTTCTCGATTAACTCCTGCGTTTGTCTAATTTAACTGCTATTTGGAAAGTGAAAAATATTAACGCTCTTATTGTTCAATTCTCCATTTCCCTTTTCTTCTCGGGCGGTATTGCGCTTCTACATTAGAATTCGAGGGCATCTGGTAAAGGAAGTATCTGAAGGATAAACTGCGGAATTTGGCAAAACTAAGGAATGTGCATTCCACCATTTGGTCATCAATTGGGACTGCAAAAACTTCAATCTTTGTCAAACTCGGATGGATGAAGAATTATCCGCTTACCAGTTAAGGATCAATAGCATGGTTCATGTTGGCGGGTCAATATCTTTCCTTTTTTTTTTTTTAATATGAAATAAAAGAAATTGCTCATTTCGAATTCTCAGAATAATAATTTCATTTCTGGACATGCTGCTTACACAAGTATAAAAAGTTGATCACTACGCTCACAAAGTATCGATTCGAGTGATTTTCTCAGATCTGAAATCTAACCAAAGTTTTAAATATTTATCATGCAATTTTGGGGAGTTTTGCAGTCCCTTTAGGGTACTATACCGATGAGATTAAATTCACCGTTGAATATAGAATAAGGGTTATCAATCCTTAAATTATTTCAGGAGTTCAAATTACTAAATAATGTGGTAAGATGTAAGTGGATTAAAATCACGGACCAAAAGGGATTGTAGCAGTTTCGGCAAACTTTAGCTGGATTTAAGTCTGAAATGAAAAGCAGCTCCCAGGCTGCTTAAGCTCTTTATTTATACTACAAAAACTGTACATATTTGTTAGTCTTGCAGTTTAAAATTGAGATGAGAAAGAAATGGAATGGAAACCTTTGTGCACTTTCACTTTCCTAACCATACAAGTTGTCTTATTGAAACAATAGGTTTGACAGGGGACAAACTTGATTTACTAAAAAACTGCTTATATTAAATGGCTTCTCTGTTCTTTCAGAAATGCAGAAAGAAAATCCAATATATTTGGTCGAAATCTTGGACTTTATATTCCTCCTCCTTTTCTTAAAGTTAGCGAGAAGAACGTCGCACACTGAGCAAACGTTTTAGCACAAAATCTGCACCAAAACGACAAGCATCTTTGTGCTGGTGTTTCTGCCAGCTTCTTAAATTTCTCTAGCCTGCAGCAACTGATACCATAATCTCAAGAATTATTCAACTGGTCCTTCATCCGGGCCATAAAAGCTAGAAGAGTATCTCAAATTGTTCATTATATTACATTTTGATGCTTGTTTATTGCTGATAAAGTCAAGAATAGCTCTCAATTCAAGAATCATATATAAAAAGATGGAGACAAAATTAGATTAAGTACGGGCTATTATGGCCCCTCAAGGCTTCTAATTTTCTTAATTAAATGAGCAAGGAAAATAAGACAAACAATACAAGACGGCTATATGAAGTAAAGATGACGAAATGACTTGAACAACTATCTCTCTTCTAGTTTGTTTAATGGCATCCTAAATCATTATAATTCGTCTCTCCTCTTCCCTTTTTCTTGCTATATATTTCACACAAACAAGAGATGAAAATAACGGCATCAAAGAGGAAGAGGCTAATTCTATTGTTGAGCTCTTGTTTAGTACTTGTGTTGTTATGTTTTAGCGTTGAGGCCAAGTGTAGAAGTGGCTGTGACCTTGCCTTGGCTTCATACTACATCTGGGAAGGATCAAATCTCACATACATTAGCTCCATCTTCGATCAAACAATCCCAGAAATTCTTCGACAAAATCCTCATGTTCCAAATCAAGACAGCATCCACAGCGGTACGAGAATCAACATTCCATTCTCATGTGAGTGCTTGACTGGTGATTTTTTGGGACATAACTTTGAGTATCTGACTCAGGGTGGCGATACATATGAGAAGATTGCAAGAATAGCTTTTGCTAATCTGACAAATGGGAACTGGATCCAAGTGGTGAACATATATGACCCTACTAGGCTGCCAAATTCCGTTTTCATCAATGTAACAGTGAATTGCTCTTGCGGGGACAGCAGAGTATCAGAGGATTATGGATTGTTTGAAACATACCCTTTACGTCCTGGTGAGAATCTGTCATCTGTGGCAAATGCATCAGGGGCTCCAGCTGAGTTGCTGCAAAGGTTCAATCCAGGATCTAACTTCAGTGCAGGATCAGGAATAGTGTTTGTGCCGGCAAAAGGTTAGTTTTCTTGCATATATTTAATTAGGAACCTTTCAGCATATCATCGATGAGTGATGAGATTGGTCCACAAGATTAGAAAGTTATACTACTTGCAAAAGAGAAATTCTAATTTAATGGCAGCTTTGAAAAATTCAAAATGTTGGCATGTGGTCTGACAGCCATCTTGTACTATTATAACAAGATTTATATGCCTGCAAAATGGACAATAAGAACATATCAAAGTATCTAATTCTTGAAAGAAAGTCGCGAGATGCTTTAAAATTGTTCTTTATACTCGTTTTTTGGGGCATAAAAATAGAAGTTTGAAGCTGTAATATCCATTTGGCATCATTTTAAAACCTAAGCTCCGGCTGGAACATTTTTAACCTGACTCAATGGATCGATATCCCAGTTTTTCCCCCTTCTTCGTTTGCCATATGAAATAGTAGGCATTGCCAAATGCCAATGTGGTACAATTTACTTCTTGCTGCTTATGAACGCCATAATGTTAAACAACAAATCCTCAGTTGTCTGTTGTTTTAGTTCCCTAGCTATTGGCACAAAACCTTTTTGGTTATTTACTTTCTTTTTGCATAGTAATACCTTTTTTTTTTCAGTGGCAATACGTCTTAATTGTATAGGAAGGTGGGCAAAAAATTCTTTGCTTCGTTGCTTCAGGATAAAAACAAAAATTAGTTAAATCCCACATGCAATATATTAGTTGCTTTGTCTTCACCAATTATTACCGTGGAAATCTTCTATATTTGTCCATGAATTGGTAAGTCCAATTATTACTGTTGAGCTAAACACTTAGTAACATAAACGTAACAAAGTCAGACAACTAATTAATTAAATCCGTTTTATCAGTATCCATGGGATCAAATTCCAAATACACTGGCAAAATTTTGTGTCATGATTTCTGATGGTTATGGTATCAAGCAGCGTATGATTGTTAATGAGATTAGTACTCGGTCCATAAAGCTTTCAGAAGTCAACGACTCAAAGTCCTGATCCTGCAAGTTAATTATTTATTTAAGCTATCGTGATAGAATCATGAAAGTGTTTGTTTAGTTGAAAAATCGCTACCAAGTTTGACCAAAACACATCAGTATACTGCACCAGTCAACTACTGGAAAATCAGAATTTACCTCGTTTCTTCTTCTTCTTCATTTTCCAGAAAATTATCATGTGGGTTCTATTTAGCATCTTTGAATTGCCTAGCAAGGCCCCAGATCGCAAAACAGTAACAAATTTTTTTGGCAGTGTCGAGAATTATGGATGTGAAGGGAAAGAGAAGCTTTGAGCTGGTATTAGGCTTTTTAACCGTGATAATCTTATTGGGTAGAGTTGAATCACAGTGCAGTCGAGGATGTGATGCTTTAGCTTCATATTATGCATGGAATGGAACAAATCTTACACTCATATCCACTGTTCTTTCTACCTCTATCAGCCACTTTCTTAAATACAATCCTCAAATAACCAATCCGGACATTATTCAATTTGGCAGCAGAATTAGTGTTCCATTCCCATGTGCCTGCTTAAAAGAGGGATTTATGGGGCATCAGTTTATTTATCGGGTCAGGTCTGCTACTTACTATCGAAGGATTGCTCACCTTGTTTATGCAAATCTTACCACGGTTGAGATGTTACAAAGGTTTAATAGTTATCCTCCCGAGAATGTTCCTGCCACTGCACAGTTGAATGTTACTGTCAATTGTTCTTGCGGGAATAGTAAAGTGTCGAAGGATTATGGTTTATTCATAACCTATCCTCTTCGATCAGGGGAGACTATTTCTTCCCTAGCCAATGAGTTTGATCTTCCTGAGAAATTGTTGGAAGATTACAATCCTAGAGTGAATTTCAGTGGCGGAAGTGGTTTGATTTTTGTCCCAGGAAAAGGTATCTCATTTTCATTTTCTGCAAGAAAATGCTACTGTTCATATGAGCATGATACTAGCTAAAACAGAATTGGTCACTAGCAACAGAAAGAAGCATATTTAAAAGTTGAAAAGGAAAATAGGTACAGATATCAATTTTTTGTCAAAGTTAATTGAAGAAACAGTCGGATTAGCCAGGTGAAGAAAAATTGCATTTTAGAGGTGGTAAAGGTTTCATAATTGATGTACATGATGAGCTAGTAGGAAATAATGAGTAGCTTTTTGTTCTCTAGGAAATTATCAGTGTCAAGTGTCAATTCTGTTGTAAATGATGCCGTTTTACTAGGAAATATGAGAGCCTGACTGCTAGACTCTTCTTGACGTACTGTTTTCTCCCTGATGCAGATCAAAATGGAATTTTTCCACCATTAAAGTCAAGGTAGCTTATACTACTAAACTTTGATTTGTTGGAACCATCTTTAATGTCCCTTTCACTTCTAATATCCTTTTTTTCTCCTGCAGCTCAAGTGGTTAGTTCCTTTATCGTCAATGGCAACCAAATGTGGCTTGGCACAATTTTTTTGAGTTCAACCATGGCGTTTAGGCAATGATTATTTAAGATCAATTGATAAGTGCCATTTTGAACAGGAATCTCAGGTGGAGCTATTGCTGGAATTACAATTGCAGTACTTGCTGGAGCTATTTTCTTGGCCGTCTGCTTGTATGTAATATTCTATAGACAAAGGAGAATATCAGAAGGATTTCCTAAAGCAGAACCCCATGAACTAAATGATGAGAATGTGCATGGTAGCCTTTTTTGTCCATTCTCGGTATAGTATATAGATTACATTTTCCATTTAAGCATGATGTAGGATATGAAGTGTCCATTGTTTTAGTTTCCCTGTTCTTAGTTTTCATTTCAAGGCTAACTATGGTTTTGTCCAGACAAATGATTTTCTCGTTGTCTTCTGCATGGGACCATCAAGATTTGAGCTCCAAACATATTCACTGTCTACCTCATTTCCTGTAGTTAAAAATGCATATCACGGATATTGGAGGGGGTGTCAATCAGTTTAGATGTTCTGGTAGTATATCTAATTCATGTTTGGAACTCTCAAACACATAAAATACCTTTCCTCTATTGATGTAGGACCTGGAGCACTGGAGAAAATATGGGAATCAGGTCCCCTTGTCAGCACCACTACAAGAATGCCCGGCATCACTGTGGACAAATCTGTTGAATTCTCATATGAAGAACTTGCCGAGGCAACAATGAACTTTAGCCTAGCAAACAAAATTGGTCAAGGTGGATCTGGTTCTGTTTTCTATGGGGAGTTAAGAGGCGAGGTTTGTACATTTGTTCTGCTCACTTGATACACGAAAAGTGTCAACAGTCTTACTAATGAAGTGTTTAGCTGATTGACTTCTTGAGTTTGCTGTCAAAGAAAATTTTAGGTCTTTGAAAAAAGAGTAGTATCTCTGATACAGTTAGAAGATAATCCATGGATTTTATTTAAGGTAAGGATTCAAGGATGCCAATTAGAGAAGATGAATCCACCTCTAGTATGAGGACAAACTAACTTAGGACTTTACTTGTGAAATGAACTTTAAAAAAAAAAACAAATGGGGAAATGGGAATGCTATTGCATGTTTTGATAATTGTGGAGATTAAAAAAGCTGCAAGGATAGGTCTATGATTTTCTTCCTGAAACTTTTGAGTGTTTTATTTCATGTTGGTATTCCTGAAGCTTATCGTCCAGTGGTGTTTTAGGCATTTGACTCCATCATCGTAACCTTTATTTGGAAGGGGTAGGAAGAAAATGACATGATCTTATTGATGTCAGCACTTCATAAATTTAAATCTTCTGAACTATTCTCCAGTAGATTGTAGAAGATATGATTTTGAGATTGTAATTCCCCTCATCAACTTCCCCATGTACAAGAAATTACATAAAACCGTAAGTTTGCTGATCTTTGAAGTGCTATTTCATCTGGCTTTTAATTTCAAATTTTTTATCCTTCAAATTGTAGAAAGCTGCAATTAAGCAGATGGATATGCAAGCATCCAAAGCATTCCTTGCTGAACTGAAGGTTTTGACCCATGTTCATCACTTAAACCTGGTATATCGCTCTTCCTAATGGACTTGTGACTTTTCCTGTTCCTCATTCCTAGTACTTAGAATTCTTTACTATCTCTTGCCATGGATTGACACAGATATTGCCCATTTTTCAATTTCAACCAGATTAATACACTTTAAGTTCAATGTAGGTCCGCTTAATTGGATATTGTGTCGAGGGATCCTTGTTTCTGGTTTATGAATACATCGAGAATGGCAACCTAACTCAGCATTTGCGTGGTTTTGGTGAGTGTGCTGCATCCTAGTTCCTAAATCAGCACGAAATCCATCCTGCTTACAATCTGTCTCATGTCATTTATATTCCTTTTACAGGTAGGGAACCATTGCCTTGGTCTGCCAGAATGCAGATTGCCCTTGATTCAGCAAGAGGACTCGAGTATATTCATGAGCATACAGTTCCTGTTTACATTCATCGAGACATTAAGCCAGCTAACATTTTGATAGACAAAAACTTCCGAGCAAAGGTTGTGAAAGACATCAGGTGGTATATGAGCATTTGATGAAGGCCTTATGACTTTCGCCTTGCATTAAAAATCAATCTCCTATTCTGCAGGTTGCTGACTTTGGACTTACAAAACTTACAAAAGTTGGAAGTACATCTCTGCAAAACACGCGTCTCGTGGGTACTTTCGGTTACATGCCTCCAGAGTAAGATTAATTTTTGTATACCATTTTTGCATTCCCGACAAATAAAGAAACACATATTGGCCCAAAGCAAAACACATCCAATTACTGTCATCATTTGCATTATGTAAATCTGTAAGATTGGAAGGTCTTCTGATGAAAAGCAGGATGGCCTTACATTGATTCAGGTATGCCCAGTATGGTGATGTTTCCCCGAAAATAGATGTTTACGCATTTGGAGTTGTTCTTTATGAGCTTATATCAGCTAAAGAAGCAATTATCAAGACGAATGAAGTTGTTACAGAATCAAAGGGTCTTGTTGCTTTGGTAATTAATCATGCTCAATTTCTAGACTTAGCAGTTGATGTTAACAGTTTCAAGCCGCTTCAAGAGTCGCGATTTTGATGTTGTCACGTTGTTGCATACACAGTTTGAGGATGCTTTTAACCAACCTGATCCTCTAGAAGCCTTGACCAAACTGATGGATCCCGGGCTCGGCGACGATTATCCGCTTGATTCAGTTCGAAAGGTAGTGTAAACCAACAATGCCAACAAGAAAATGTCATCATGTTCCATCTTATTTGACCGGAGTAGTTAGTTAAACATCCATCATCTATCTGCTTTTATCAAAACTTGTTTCTTCCCTAATTGCAGATGGCTCAGCTGGCCAGGGCATGCACACACGAAAATCCTCAGCTCAGGCCAAGCATGAGGTCTATTGTGGTTGCATTAATGACATTGTCATCGACTACTGAGGATTGGGATATTGGTTCCATTTATGAAAACCAAGGTCTGGTACATCTAATGTCTGGAAGGCAGCATTAGCTAGTGTCCAAGTCTTGGTGTGGAATGAGGTTCTTCTTGCTCTGTACAGCAGCATGCATCAACAAATTTTGATGTTGCAAATTGTTTTTGGAGTTTTGCAATCCCAAACTTTGAGCTGTCCATCATCATCATCTGTGGGCTGTATATCACGTAAAAAATAGTGATGCCCAAGTTTTAGTGTAGTGCTACAATTGGAAAATCAAAATCCCATTTTGTTAATAATGGATTAGTTTTAAGCCATGACTAACAAATATCTATTAGTATGTTTCACGGAATTCTAACATCAAATAAGTTTAATTTGTTTCAGATGTAGATAAATGAAATTTTTACTTGGCAAAAAAAAAGAAGAAGAAGAAACAGTATCCAAATTGAAAGCATAAATCACGATATATAATCTCTTTTTAAGTAAACTTATACTCTATTTAACAACAAAGTGTAAGTTAGTTGGTAAGACGTTTCACCTGTAACCGACAAATCATAGGTTTGAGTAATTTAAGAGAAAAGTGGAGTTATTTAAGAGAAAAGTGGAGAAACAAGAAACTGGTATTGATCCTAAAACCAGAAAACTTATACTCTAATCCCTTTTCTGCCTCATTTGACTTGAAATTTAATTCTAAGAAGGGCTTGACGTACATGCACTTTTAAGGATGATTGGGAGCATCCTTTCTAAAAATAAAAAAATAATATAAAAGGATGACTGGGGGCAGGTTGACCTACAAATTCCGGTCATTGGGCGGGTGGGCTTGGAAACTGCTTACTGGACCAGCAGATATCAGAACCCAAACCGTTTCCACAGCCCTATTTTTACTGCCAAGTGTCTAAAGGGCCGTCCATAGGCTGTAGCAGATAGCGAACTTTTTTAGCATTCCATTTTTGCTCCAGGTGTCAGTTTCGAGGCTAGAAAGTGGCCGACCGATGCCAGCTTGTTAGGAAAATCTCCAACTCACTGTTATTATTGCTGCCCATTTCAATATGATGTTCATAGCAATCTTGCTAATGTCATTTTCAAATGGAGGGTTGCTGCCGTGGAGTCGAGTTCGAACTCGAGTTTATCGAACTCTTTAAATTTGAGTTGTTCGGATTAATTTTACCTTATCCGAACTCAAACTTAGTCGAGCTCTCAAACTCAAAATTTTTTGTAAATTTAATAAGTTTACAATAAATAATTAATATATATATATATATTATAAATACACTACTCGAAAAGATTCTATAAATATTTGAGTTTTGATTTTTTTTTTCTATTCGAACTCAATTCGATTACTTTATCGAATAGTTCGAACTAGACGATCGAATTCGAGTCAAACCTTTAATTAGACAGCTCGTCGAGTAGATCTACATCCTACTCAAGTGTCAATCAATTAAATAGGCTCAATTTGGGAGCTGAGTTGTGGATTCTGACGTTGATATTGCTGATGGTGCTTTGTTGCTGTGTGATAAAGATAAGGTCGCATTACTAATATCAGCCAATAGAATTTCTACGCTTCTATCACTGGGATAATTGTGAAGATTTTTGTTTGCTTTGGACTTTCCCTCGTAGACAATTCAGGGATCAAAACAACAGCTTCTAGCTTTTTATATTCGTAGCTTTCTGCATAATGGTGAGTGAATGATTTTGCTCCTTTCAGCACCATTAACAGCCTAAGCTTACGTATATTAATTATTGTGTAGTACGAAACAAGTTACCCCCTCCGTCCCACTTTGATAATCCTGTTTTCTTTTTTCATCCGTTCCAAATTATAGTCCAGTTTCCAATTGAAGAATATAGTTGTATTTTAATTTTTCTAAAATACCTTTATTCAATGTAAGTTGTTGTTACTATAAACCTACCCCATTTAATGAGAGTTGATTCTTTTTTTACCATCAATTCAAGTTTCCATAAAGTTATACTCTAATTAATATGAGAGTATTTTAGAAAAATAGCTACCTAAATCATAGTTATTAAACCCAACTCGGGAAGGAACCCAGCGAAGGGGGTGGGTCAACGGGTTACTGGTTCAACCGGTGGGTGAGTGGTTGAATCGGTGGGTCACTAAATATATTTAAATATTATATTTCATAATTTTTTAGATAAGATATATGATATAAATTGTAATAAATAATGCCATAGTAAAAGCTCATTTAATTTAATTTGCTATAAAATAATTAATTCATATAAGAATCAATTAAATATAAAGTTATTTAGTAATACACCAAATTTCAAGTGTAAAATTTTATCTATATTTAGTGTAATAATGTAGCTTATTTATGAATTTTAAGTGTAAAAAATTATTAAATTAATATTTGTCTTTGAAATGAATTATGTAATGTGTTATTTTTTAAATTCATTTTATAAATTATAGAGTTTGGAGGGTACTAATTTTTATTAAAAGATTTCAAATAAATTTATTTTAGAGAAAAAAAAGATAGAATTGAAAAAACATATATATATATATATATATATATATTATAATAAAGACCTTTTATTAATAAATTTCGGAGCAGCCTAGTGGTAAGCATACGTTAGTGATTGGTGGAGGTCCAAGTTCGAGCTTTGACAAAGGCAATAAAATTTTTCCATCAAAACCGCCAAAACCGGTCCGTGGACAAAATCGGCCGGGTTTCCGGTTTAGCCCGGTCCGACCGTCAGGCCGTTGACTAGTCAACGGTCCCGTTGCTCAAACAATCTAATTTAAGATTCGGCCCGGCCTAATGGCCGGTTCACCAATTCGACCGTCGGGTCGGGCCGGGTTTAATAACTATGACCTAAATTGATTGTTCCAACAAAGTTAATTACTTTTTCTTAAACTGTGTGAAAAAGCAAACAGGACTATCAAAGTGGGACGGAGGAAGTATTATATGCTTCAAGTCTCCGCCAAGTTATTATATGCATAAACCATGTTCAACGCTTACTTTTTCTTCTTAATCAAATGCATAAATTTAATAATGATGGATACAACGAAAAAAGAAAAAACAACTGGGCAAATTGGATTTCAAAACTATTCATAATATTATCATGAATCCAGGAGAGGAAACTGGTAACATGATGGACTCTAGAGATGATTATCATTATTCATACACCTACCCATCTGTTCCCCGTTGTGGGGTGTGGTTGCCACTTGCCATCCATGATCGATGTTGAAATATTTTACTCCCTTTTTGTTTTGTTGGCAGATATGATGCATCCAAATAGATCAAAAGAAAATATCACGATTGTCACCTGTAAGACTTTTTCTCTTGAAATGACATGTAAACTTTCACTCTCAAATTGTCCCAAAAAAAAAAACTTTCACTCTCAAACGTATATGAGCATGGAATATATTTGACCCAATATTGCTGATATTTGTTTCTCATCCTAAAGTGTGCATCTTATCCTTCTGTACGTATGGTGTTCATTCCGCCATGCACTTCTTCCTCCTCATCTATTCCCTTGTAAAAATTGTAGGAAAAAAAAAAACAAATCCTGCATGTTTACTCAAATTCCAGGCCACCATGTACATAATAGCTCCTTCTCTTTTCTGTCCTGATCATTAAACGAACAACACCATAATCGAGGCTGATAAATCATTAAATGTGCCCACAAGGTGGAGGAGGGGTCATCATGCATCCACATTATATTTTGTTTCGTATTCTGGCAAGAAATGCATTATCTACCAATTCAGTTCTCCAAACCTTATGATTATGTGTGTTCTTTTAGTTTGGATCGTAAGTCGTTGTTCATAAATCAATTATTTAATAAATGGTCAATTATTTAAATAAATGGTCAAGAGACGAGAGGTTTTCAGTGCGCACACTTGAATAGCAGTCACGGGTTTCTTGTAAAAAAAAAAAAACAGAGAGAAAGAGAGACAAGAGGTTCCCTGATTTTCCAGGAAAGGGGACCATTGATGTATATATTTAACTTGTGCCCTTAGCCGATAATTCAATGACAGATGAATCCATTCAAAATAAGTTTTGTCCAGATTGTGGTGCTCTCTGTTCATTGGCTCTAAGTAATCCACCAATTTAGCTGAAAGGGAAACTTATTACTACTTTTATCTGTAATTTGTGGGATTGCCTGGTTTTTTCAGTGTTACTTTCGTTGAAAGCGAAACTTAATTATTAGGACTTTCATTTCTTGTTTTTGAGGGGGGTTGTCTGCAGGCAATTGACAGCTTTTACTTTGAGTGGTCCAGAATGTTTGTTTGAACTAGACAACGATTTTTGCTGTTCTTTCTTAAATCTTAGTTGGTTTAAACGAAGCATGACAACTACTGTGAATGCTGCCTAACGCATCTTATCGATCTCTCCGTGTGACTGGCAAGCTATTGCATGGGACGAGATTTATCCAGAGCGCATTCCCGAGCAGCGGCTGCGAGTTCCTTCGTCAACAAAAACAAGCCTTGTGTCATAGAAAATTTCAGAAGTGGAAATTGAAAGCTCGCTTAATAAACTAACCAAGCAAGAGTTATTTAAAAATATCACTTATGTTTTTTTCAGTTACTAGCTGCAAGTAGTGGTAATACGCCAGATGGAGGTTAATTACCTTGTTGAATAATCACTAGTTAATTCTGAGGGTGGTAGTAACTAATTGAAACGCTAGCTAAGATACTTGTTAATCATAAATGAGAGATGGGTTTTTTTAACCGATCGATACTTGTTAATCACCCGTTAAGATATTTAAATAATATTTAAAGTATTATGTAAAGACACTCGTATATATTATATTTATTGTACTTCCTGAATTATGTCATTTATCTGAATTAATTAAATTTTTCTCAAAAAATTAAAACCTGAAATCCTTCCTGGGCACCCGTCAGCCAAATCCATACATAATAGAGAACAGCGAGGTTGGCTATCTTTGATTCTTGTCCCATATCGCATTTTGATGAGATCACGAGTTTGAGACCGTCCCCAGGCCCATTCCTTTTTGCCATTCCTTTACTTTTTTTTTTTTTTTTTTTTTTTATGTAGTTGGATTTGCCCTCACATGCATAACAATGGCCAAGGATGCCCTTGCCTGTGTGATGTTGTTTGAAACGTAATTTTTCGTAGACAAATTTTTACGTTTTTTGTAAACGTATTTTTAATTCTTTTTTTTAAACTCATATACGCCAAATTACTACAATATTTTTTTAAAAAAAATTCTAAAAATAGTAATCTAAACCGAAAATAAGCATTTTGTGTGTCAAAAAATAATACTTATGAAATAGCATACCAACATACAAAAAATTAAGGGTAAACGTGAATAAAGTAATGGCAAAAGTTTGTTGGTTATAGATCTATGGGAATGTTGGGTGGCCTTTTGTAATACAGCTGAACTTCAAGGTTTTGTCTGTGATTTCTTCAAATCTCGAGGAAAATAATTGTAATTAATCCAAAACTATTGGACATGTGATGATGATATTGCAATGTGGCAATTGACGACAAAGGGAATAAGACTCTTATTGAATTTAAAAAAAGAAAAAAAAGACGGACAAAATGTGTGTGTGTGAGAGAGAGAGAGAATCTGATTGAGAAAAATGAAAGTTTTTTTTTTTACACCAAAACAAAAATTCGTGCTGCACTATAGAGTTCCAATAATCACACTTAAGTGTGCTGCACCATCTTAAAGTTACAGAAACGCTGAAAATCACAAACTCCAGTTACTTTACGAGTAGAAGCCGCGGCCGGAACGAGAACGAGGTTGTCATACTCCGCGGACAGCGCTAGTTTATTTATTTACGCCGTCACAACACGCACCGGACGCTATATTCCCGCGCCGAGCGCCGGCCCGTCGCGGCCACCGGTCTCCTAATGCCGCGGTCAACCATAATACACGTGCATTCCATTTGTCAAATGCTGCATTACTGCTTGCAGCTGTATATTGTAGTGTATGTTTTTTTTTCCTCCTTTAGATTTTTCCATTTTTTCTGTCCTTTCCAACTGTACATATATATAAAGAACACAACTAACTCTATAAAACTATCAAATTATTCGTATAAACATACGATTCTGGGGTAAAAATTTAATATTTTTGTTGTAGTTGGCAAGTTGAAAGTAAAGTGTTGGCGCAAAAACATATCAACAAATCAGCAACAAAACAAGTCAATCATAAAATCCTTCTATTTCTCTTGTTCATAAAATCTTTTTATCCAGATTATATGAGGTTATGTGTCCTTATCATTATCGAGTGATGTCAATCACAAAAATGGCGCCATCTCAGGATAGGCAATCGACTTCATTTTTTTGATTATAATTATTGGTTGCTAATTTGAGATGAAACAACGGGGTATTCTGGATCAATCAGGTAATCTTATTTATATAGTTCCCTAAACTATTTTTAATCAAATATCCATTTGTAATAAAAGTAAGATGTCTTGGGCTAAAATAGTAGTGCTTTCACCGCATCTTATAAAAGTTATGAGGTCCAAATTTTTAACAAAAGAGTTCAGAGGCGCAATTTTTAAAATTTCAGGAGGGGCGAATAAAAATTTCAAAGAGCTAGGAAAGTTACCAAGGGAGGTTTCTTCCAAATAATAGCCCTCGAAATCTAAGATGGCCAGCTATCAACGTCACAACCCAAATTTTAGCAGCTCTTTATTATTACACTAAAAGGTCAAAGTTGCTGCGCGATGCACATAACATTTTCAATGTAGGGCCTGACAATGCTAATTCTTTAATTGTGTGCCATTTTATTTAACCACAGAAAAAGTAAAGCCCTCAAAACGGCAAAGAAAGCCCCCAGCAGAAGTAGCCGTTGCAACGTCCACGTGGGGCCTTGCCGACATCGAAAGTTACTCTCCTAAGTAAATTCCTACGATTGCGTTACTTGCTGCTCCGACTTCCCATAAACCAATTTAGGAATTAATAATAATTGATGACTAGCACTACTTGAAAAGGACACCTAAATTTGCCTAAATATAAATACCATTAATTTCCATTTCGACAGCTGAGATCGATTACCGCTTCCCCACAACAAAAACCCAAACGTTACAGTTCGAAGTTAGGAAATAGGTACTCCTACTGCATGCTTACTATCTCTCTCTGAAAAAAGCGGCTGTCTTGATCTTCTCAACGCTTCTCTTCCTCTCATTTTCCATCACTTCATATCGGTCCAGAAAAAGCTAGATACAGTAGTGAGTAGTACACAGATAGCAGCTTAGAAAGCTCCGAATTTCTTATTATTTTTTCATTTCTTCTTTGTTTGTGGTTAGATAGATAGATGTCTTGGGGTTGAGTTTACTTAAGCAGAGAGAGAGAGAGAGAGAGAGAGAGAGAGAGAGAGAGAGGAAGTGGGGAGATTAGGGGAAGGAATAAATGTTCCTTGGATGAATTGAAGGGTTGAAGTGAAGCAATCCGCCCAACGCAATCAACTTCTGCTCTTCTCTGCTGCTGTCATTTTTTTCTCTTAAATGTAGATTAGAGGCGTTTCAGTTTGTCGGATTTCTTTTCTGTCTTTCTTTCTCGTATTTATTGTCTTTCTAGATATTGTTGGAAGCCCAGCTGCTCAAATTCTGCTTTAACCCACCTCAAGAAATCACCACCCCATAAGGTGAGATTTTTATTTCTTTTATTTTTTGTGAAAAATACTCTGTCTTTGACTGTATTTTGTAGGATGCGTTTCTATGATTTTATCCAATCATTTCCTGTGTAGCTTGAGTTGAATTTTGGTTTTGATAGTAGTTTTCTTGGGATGATTATATCTAACTTTCTGGTGGTAGTCTGAGAGCAGCTCCTGTACGCAGTGACTCTAAAGTCGGACAGATTTCGTATCTGAAATTCTCGATAGACAATATAAAAATTTGTCTTCTCTTTGTCCTGCGTCTTGGCTGTCAAAATCTTTCCAACTTTAATGACTAATCTGTTCTCATGGGTATTTTTTTTTTCCGACCCAAAGGCACTAAGTTTAGCATTTTCACATTACTCTTGAAGAATTCAACTGTAATTGCCTTTTTTGAGCAGCTTCTGTTGCCCAAGTTACAACATTTTCTTTCCTGGGAGCACAACAAATGGATTAGGCGTTCTCTTCATTGTACAACCAATAAATAACAGATCCACCATATTGTAGACTTTCATCGTTCTCAATTAACGGAATACATACTATAGCAGGGAATGTATGATGTGTTCCCCGAATGAAAGAATACATTTAGAAGTAATTTATTTCGACTGCAAATAGATGGTGAGTGGTATTATTTAGTCTTGGTAGCTGTTATGTCAATGTAGCTTGTTTAGTAAGACTATGATGTTTTTTTGGAGTTTTACTTCTTGAGATGTCAAATATGCCTTGCATATTGTATGTGCTTCGACTTTTACAGGAACATGCCTCGTGCATAGTTTAATACATCCTGTATCAATTACGTGCAAGCATTTTCTAATCGTTTGAGTTTCTAATCCAAATTTTGTTCGTCTTTAGTAACAGCTAGCTAGATGGCAACGCTTGGGGACATGGGGCTTTCGGCTGCAATTAATATTCTCAGTGCATTGGTTTTCTTAGTAGCATTTGCCATTTTACGGCTTCAACCATTCAATGATAGAGTGTATTTCCCAAAGTGGTATCTTAAGGGTTTGAGAAGCAGTCCAACACGCTCTGGGGCATTTGTAACGAGATTTGTGAATTTGGATTGGAGATCATATCTAAGGTTTTTGAATTGGATGCCTGATGCACTGAGAATGCCAGAACCTGAGCTTATTGACCATGCGGGATTGGATTCTGCAGTTTATTTGCGGATTTATTTACTGGGGTAGGCTCTTCTTCTTATTAATATAATCTAATAATGACGCTACCGTGTTTGCTGGATTTTGATTTGACAATCCAAGTTTCCTTCTGGTGCTGAATTTGCTCATGGATGGTTTATATAGGCTCAAAATCTTTGTTCCTGTGACATTGATTGCATGGACAATCCTTGTGCCAGTGAACTGGACAAATCACACATTGGCTAAATCAGATGTAAATTACAGCGAGATTGATCTGCTCTCTATTTCAAATATTCCACTTGGATCACAAAGGTTTGGAGCAATCAAGTTTATTTGTTCCAGTGTTGTTTAACTTTTTTTCTTTTTAATATGTAACCGAAACCCAGCCCAAATAGTAAAAAGGAAAGAAATTTTATCCCCAGGCAAGACTGTAGGTGGTAATTGTTCCTGAAAAAGTATCTATTCTTATTTTTAACACCCTATGTTTACAAATGAATACTTGAAAATTTTTAGCTATTGGTATGAATGTGTGTTAATTTGTTATCTAGTCTAAACCCAATAGTAATTTGGCTTGAGGTGCTCCCCTTTAAACAAATTACAAGATCTTTGGCATTGGTTGCCCCTAAGAAAGAGTGGTTGTCTCATGCATATGTTAAGTTGAAGGCTTTCAGTTGTCGATCCAGGGCTTAGTTTCCAATAAGTTGGCAGTAGCTATTCTCAAACTACAATTTTCTGGCATTTATCACAGTATTTCTTATGCTGGGAAAGTGCATAGAATTGCTTCTCTTGTTACTCACGTATCCTGGGAAGGAGAAGTCAGAAAATGTGAGGTGTTCTCTTTGTAATTCAGAAACTTAATGTATTTAGTCACAAAATTGCAGGTTCTGGGCTCATACGGTAATGGCCTATGCCTTCACTTTTTGGGCATGCTATATTTTACAACAAGAATATGCAAAAGTTGCACGCATGCGTCTGCACTTTATTGCCTCTGAAAAGCGACGGCCTGATCAGTTTACAGTAAGATGCTGTTTCTCTTGTCTTTTGATTCTCAAGCTGTAGATCTACTAGTTAATTCATGTGCAACCTATATTCTTGAGAAGATAGGATAGAGTGGAATATCATTTCCTTGTGTGAGACACTTCTTCTTTCTTCTTCTTTTTTTCTTGGGTGGTTCATTCTCCTCCTTTTACAGGGCACTTTTTCCTTTCTGAATGAGCATAATGTCTGTTATGATCTCATTGTTTATATTATATTCAAGTTAATATGACAATTCTATTGTAGGCTATGCGAGCATCTGTTGCAAAATTGTGCCTTTGTTTTCTGTATGGCGTTGAGAGAAAATTATTGAGCACATTTACTGGGAGCCCAAATTTTTTTATTGGAAGGCATCTCTGGTTGGTCTTTTGATATAGAACTAAGAAGAAACCAAAAATTAAGACAACGTACTTACATTATGTAGATTATGGACTCCAAAGGGGTATGATTTGTAGCTATATTGAACTGTGGTCTCAAACAATCTATGGTAAATATCAGATCTAATTCTTCTTCTCCATGAATGTAATAGCTAGAAGTTAGCCAAGATGTTTTCCACTATGTTATTTAAGTCCTAGCAAGGGGTTTTAGTGGGCTGTGCTGTATGATTTTAATGCTACTTGCTAGCTACCTTATATCAATGTTATTCTGGTATACAGAAGGAGCTATTTCGTTTATTCACATTTCAATAGCTTAGGAGCATTTTGATGTTCTTGATGAATAAATTATAAATCGCTACTTTTCTAGGGACATCTCTATCTTAAACATTATCAGCTCCTCATAGAAAAGGTATAGCTTATGTTAATTGATAGTTGACACTTGGTTAACATACCTGGAGTCTTTTATACATAAAAAAAAAAGGCATCTTTAAATGTTTTCGTTGCATAATGCTTCCCATTCATATGTTACAATTTAATTTCACTGCTGTGAAGGTCACACTCTTGGGATTGCTTCTGATTATGAAATTTGATCAACCATGCACAGGTCCTTGTTAAAAATGTACCACCAGACCCAGATGAATCAATTAGTGAAACTGTTGAGCACTTTTTCCTTGTGAACCATCCAGATCACTATCTTACTCATCAGGTTGGATCCTACTGATATCTCATCGATATTTGTTGTGGGTGATTTGTCATTGTGCTTGAATGAAAGAATGTATATTCATTATATTCTTGTTACTTGTCAGTTGAAAATACTTATATTTGAACAATTAAAAGCTTTAATCTTCTTTAGCTTCAATAAATCAACATTGAGGATGGTTTCAGATCACTGCTGATTCAAAATAGGATTTCAGAAAGCCAGCTAACAGTAATGTATATGTTTATGTGTGTGTGTGTATATGCTACGGAGTAAAAATTTATATTCTCAGTTTGATCAATCCCCTTTTAAGCAATTACCAACTTTCAACATGGAGGGTTGGGGGGGGGGGGAGAGGAGGGGGTTTTGCGGTGAGTTTTTTTTTTTTTTTTTTTAAGCTTACACCACAACCTAAGTTCTTCTAAGCAAACAATCTATTCTAAAGGTTCACATGCTGCAAATAAGAGAACTTGTCTGTTTCATTGTATTTTAGTTTTTCTGGCTTTGGGAACAAAAAAATTATTTGTACCTAAGCTTTGGAAAGGAGTTTCTTTTCTTTGTTTGAGTCTGGACAAACCACAGGCTTCCTATCCAAAACACGTGATGTGTTTAGAAAATGCTAGAGAAGGATAATAAACATTTAGCAAAGAGCATATTTTGCTCTTAAGCTCAAAAATGTAGGTGAAGTTAAACATAGTATAATGACGTTTTTGGCAAACATATCTGAGGACTTCTAATTGCAAAATCTCTCCTGATTAATGTCATAATTCTATTTTCCTCCATTTCAATTTCTTAGAATCCTGAACAACAAAGTATTGGGAAGTTGTTTAAAAGTCTTCTGTTAAATTTAATCTCATTGGACGATCAAGTATTGGTCTCCCTATTCTGGACCACTCTTGATCTTTCTTTACAGTAGACCTTGTACATCCTAACTCTAATGTTGTTACATATATGTAGGTTGTATGCAATGCCAACAAACTTGCAAAATTGGTGAAGGAAAAAAAAAGAAACCAAAACTGGCTTGACTATTACCAATTGAAATATGCTCGAAATCAATCACAACGGCCCATGATGAAGGTACTTTGTTATCCTCTCTTATTATGAATTCTTGTATTTTTCATCATGTTCCCCCTTTTTTATTTGGATGGACTGGGATGGGTGGTGGAAGTCCCCTTTATGATGTGTATTCAGGTTTATTACAAACTGACTGACTTTGGAATCTAAACTGGCAGACTGGTTTTCTTGGCCTTTGTGGTGAAAAAGTGGATGCAATTGATCATCAGACAGCAGAAATTGAAAGATTATCAAAAGAAGTAATGCTTCTTATGCTTTGATATTTTTCATGACTTGAAAAGTTTTCAGATTACTTTGTTGTTGACCTTACCATCTGCCTGGGTTGTACACTCCATGTTGGTATTTGTATAACATCCTTGATACTTCTATTTCAATGTTTGTAAGTAGCTTGGGATACAATGTGTGAACATGAATAAACAACAATACCACTCATTTGGATTGAAAAATAATCATGGAAGTGCATAACTATGACATCATAACTGTATTATTCATGCCACATATGACTAAATGGATGGAAAAATAAGAATTTGATAGAAGATTATCTTCCTTGATGTCTTTCTGAGAAAATTTTGGCATAAATCAATTGCCTTATATACTGCTTTCACATGCAGATTCCTGAAGAACGAGAAAGAGTTATAAATGATCCAAAGTCTATTATGCCTGCAGCATTTGTCTCCTTTAAAACTAGGTGGGGTGCTGCTGTTTGTGCTCAAACACAGCAATCAAGTAATCCAACTTTATGGTTGACGGAATGGGCTCCTGAGCCACGCGACGTGTACTGGCCAAACTTGGCCATTCCTTATGTTTCAGTATCAATCAGGAGGCTCATAATTGGTGTCGCTTTCTTTTTCCTCACTTTCTTTTTCATGATACCCATCGCGTTTGTGCAATCCCTTGCAAATATTGAATATATTGAGAAAAAAGCACCATTTTTGAAGCCATTAATTGAGATGTAAGTTTGTTTCCTATCTATACTTGCTCAAAAGCTTGCCTATATTTGTTCAATTTGCAGTACATGCAGTTTAAAATCCAGTACTCATATAAGTTCCGATGGAGTTCATTTTTGTGTCGGATGACAATATTAGAGCCATATGCTCAATGCGTTGTTGATGATTACGTGATTCCTTATATGGCATGAGTGTAGGTTGTAGTGATAATGTGCTTTCTAGTTTTTAAAAGCATGTTTACAAGATGAATGACAAGAAAGTTGAGGTAAACCTGTAATTACAATGTTTATCAATGGTACCAGCTTTAACTTATGCTTGTAGGCTTGCTCTTTTTGGTCATAGATGTTCTGCCTTCTTTTTATTCTTGTATTTCCTGTAGACACAAGTAAGCTTGTTTTGCCTATAGCAAGTTTTTTTTTTTGGATGGAAAATACCTTAGTCATTCAATTTGACATGTCAATTTTTCTGAAGAAACTTAGTCCATTAAATAGTTAAAAATCAAGGCTAATTGTCCCGTTGATCTTCCTCTTCAGAGTTTTACCATATACATTTCTGTATTCTTAGTTCATTGGATATTTGAAAATTAAGTTTACTTTCTCCTGCCGGTCTATCCTATTGGAGTTTTCTTGGATTCTATAATCCTCAGCCTATTTTGGTGGAATACATTTTGTGTGTTTTGGCAATCACGAGTTATTTTAAAGGAAAAATATTCAGTTGTTTATATTGCTAGAATCTGTCTTTTTCAGCCTGTTCCACAGAAACAAAATTTTATTGGTGACACCAAATTGGGAGAGAAGATTCTGCCTTATTCAATTAGCTTTGTCTTTAATCTTTTACTTTCTTTGCTTTGGGGAAGAGGGGGAGTGGAGGGTTGGTCTTAGCCGTTATTATACTGGGCTTTACCTCTGTAGAGTGTAAAGTACTTGGATCAATTTGAATTAAAAACCCTGTATTTCTCCTGAGAGACAATGCAGCTCGTAAGAAATGAGTCAATCAGACATTCGCAAGTAACTTGATGTTTATGAGAAAAGAAATCATAACTAAGAACAAGGGAAGAACAGTTAGAAGAAAGGGAATAAAGTTTCATAGCCGCATATAGATGGGTGCAGAAAGAAGGATATGGATGCGCTGCAAAAATTGCATGGATTTTATAGGTGTAAAGTTTCTCTAAGTACAAGAACTCAGTGGCATTGTAACATGCATTTGCTGGTTCCATACTTTGACCAATTTATACTGTGCAGAGCATTTGAAATAGAGAAAGAAATACATCTTGCCTTATTTCTCCTTTTGAACATCACTAATGTTGTTAGCTTAAGGGTTGTGAAAGATCAATTTCATTGTCTATACGCTTTCACTGTCTAGTACTTGTTTTAAATTAATATCTCTTCTCTTCTTTTCCCCTCTTGAGTAATGTCTGTGCACTACTTTTTTTTAATAATTAAAAAAATTGACCTACTGGTGTTGCATGCTTGTTTGGGTTTGACTTTTCCCTTTCGTACAAGTTTTTACCATGTGAATTCTCCTTTCTTTTCCTGTCTTTGAATTTACAATCCTGATGTGTATGTTTAGTACATTTCTGTTGTACTTTCAGAGCTTCAGTATTGTGGCATCCAGTGTCTGCTGTAACCTGCTTTGATTTTTATTTTACCTTCCTCTTTATATCTGCTGTATGAATTGGAAGC
Organism: Coffea arabica; assembly: GCF_036785885.1. Classification (NCBI taxonomy): domain Eukaryota; kingdom Viridiplantae; phylum Streptophyta; class Magnoliopsida; order Gentianales; family Rubiaceae; genus Coffea; species Coffea arabica. Next base: position 42,230,288 of record NC_092326.1, on the reverse strand, counting down.
TTCGTTGTAGATTAACTCCTCATTTGGTTTGCATCAAATCCTGATGACAGGGTGTTATTTCTCTTGTTATTGTGTCTGCAGTATCAGTTGCTAGCTTCTTTCTCCTAATTTTCTGTTATTTTTGCAGTAAGTTCATCAAGTCATTTATCCAAGGTTTTCTACCTGGAATTGCCCTGAAAATCTTCCTCATACTGCTGCCAACTATCTTGATGATAATGTCCAAATTTGAAGGCTTTCTGAGTATATCAGGATTAGAGAGGAGATCAGCATCTAGATATTATATTTTCAACATTGTGAATGTTTTCCTTGGCAGTATAATTGCAGGAACTGCATTTCAACAGCTTAATAAATTTATTCACCAGTCAGCAAATGAGTATGTTGCTCTGATCTCTAAAGCCTTCTCATCTTTATGTATTTCAACCTTTGATTTTCTCTGGAAATTATTTGCTTTCATTTTTCTTTTTAGTTATCCTATTGTTCTATTATTATTTTGCCATTATTAAATTGGATTTTGTGTAGTGTTTCCGCCAACTGAATTCAAAGCATTTGAGGAGCTAACCAACCAATTCTAGATTCTCATTCAACATTTAGCGTCTGCTTAGTTTTCTATTTCAGCTTTTGCATTCAGTATCTTACTTGGGCATGACTGGGGAGAAGTTAATGCATGATTTGTTTAATGAAGTTAAGAATATTGATGTGACTATTTAGGCAAAGCAAAGTGGTTTGGTTAGTGAGACCAATAACTTCTACACCAGACATGCAAATTGATTAGGCAAGGTACACTAGTCTGACTAATTGCTAAATAATGTGAAAATTTAGAGAGAGAGAGAGAGAATGGAAATTATAGGTAAAATAGCTGAACTCGAGTAGAAAAACTGTAAGAGACAACAATTTGCATCTTTAATGCATTTTAATCAGTCCAAAGTATGAGTGAGGCCTAAAAAGTAGAGTGACTGGCGATCAAGAGACTTGCTGGAAAGTAGTGATGCTAACATTTGGGTTCTTGCAAAGTATTGGCTTTAATTGGAAAGAAAAAGAGTTCATCAGAAAACATTTTTAGTTTTTCCCCAAAAAAGAAAATTAGAAAAAAAAAAAAAGCATCTGTAGCATGTAATTTTTTCCAACCAAAAGGTCAAAGTTTTGAAACCTTAATGGATCATTTTCCACTATATTGGTTCAGATAAGTACTCCTACCGGAAACTAAAATATTGAATTAGACAAATCAGACTGGAAAATGCTATTAGATCATGAACTTTTTTGAACTAAAAGATCTTATCATTGTAGGTTTAAAACTTTGCCTAATCTGCCACTTCGTATTAATATTTGTTTTAAGTTTTTATGAGTAGCTTAAAAAATTATTTCTTCAAACATTTTTATTTGAAGCGCAACACTTCAAATGCAGTTGGGGGTACTGATGAAGCGATTGACTTTTGACTGGATTTTGCATATTGTCCTAGGGGGTGCAGTTAAAAGATTTATCTAAAGTTAGCTCAAACCTATTGCATTTACTTTCGAACTTTTTTTGTAAATTTGAAAGCTGCATGTTCAGATTTATGAGGAATTTGATTTTATGAGGTGAACTTAGTTTATGGCCTTTCTTTATCCTTTGACTTTGTGGTGCACCTTTCTGGGCTTTTGCTTTAGAAAATATTTCACGTTCTGTTATCCATGTGGTGAATTTTGCTTAATCTATTTTTTTTTTTTAAACTACAGAATCCCAAAAACAATTGGTGTGGCTATTCCAATGAAAGCAACTTTTTTCATAACTTATATAATGGTTGATGGATGGGCTGGTATCGCTGCAGAGATCTTAAGGGTGAGGCCTTTGATAATTTTCCACCTGAAGAACTTTTTCATGGTGAAGACTGAGAAAGACCGAGATGAAGCAATGGATCCTGGGAGTCTTGGTTTCGACACTGGGGAACCCCAAATACAGTTTTATTTTCTACTAGGCCTTGTGTATGCTGTCGTGACACCAATTCTACTTCCATTCATACTGGTTTTCTTTGGCCTGGCATATGTTGTGTTTCGTCATCAGGTAATTACTTGCCTCCTGATGTTGAGCCAATTGATGCTCTGCTATCTATTAATTGGAGTTAGTGTGCACAAACACCATATATTTGGATGAGTCCACCTTGGTGAAGGGTGGAATTTCGGTGCCTAAGCTTGTAATCTTTCAGGCAGATGTATCCATAAATAGTTTACATGAGCTTTAAATGATAGGCAGCTCAATGTTATACGTCTCTGCCAAGAATTTGGGATTACAGTTTGATCTTAGCGAGTCAGTCTTTGAGTCCATATTTAAAGAGTACGGTATTGTGTGAGCATATTTAAGCATTTGACCGTCTATGGAATCATTTTTTCGCTCTGTTTTTTGCCCCTTGAAAACTTTATGCTGATTAAAAATATTAAGACTTGACTTCAGAATTTGGGTTTATCCAGGCAAAAAGGAAACATAAAATTTGTTTGTTTTCTGGGCATCGACTTTTATCTTGGGGAATGACCTCCTCTTCTTACAGGTTGAAATTTATTGTTCATACACCACCACATTCTTTTTCTCAAAAACCATGTGCTGGCCAAAAATGTGAAGAGGATTTGATTTTGAAATTTGGCTTCATCAAAAGAGGAAAAGAAAGAACGAAAGTTAAATTTCTTTTCTGGCATTGACTTTTCTCTTGGGCAAAGGCCTCTTTTTCTTACAGATGAATTTTGTTGTTCATGCATGTGCATTATCTTCTTCATATATTCTGGATTCGTTTCTATGTAAGTTTCACTAACCTAATAACATCATCTTAAAGTTACAACCAACTTGTATGCTGCTTGCCTTTCATTTGCCCAGAGTTCTCTTACAGAGCCTTTATAAAATTCTGCAGATCATAAACGTGTATAATCAAGAGTATGAAAGTGCTGCAGCTTTTTGGCCAGATGTTCATGGGCGTATCATTTCTGCCATGGTCATCTCGCAGCTACTTCTAATGGGGCTGATGAGTACAAAGCATGCTGCTCTGTCCACACCGTTCCTTCTTGCGCTCCCAATTCTGACCATTTCGTTCCATTTATACTGCAAAGGCCGTTATGAACCAGCTTTCCGCAGATATCCCTTACAGGTAGCTTTGGACGCCATTTATATGCTCTAAATGGTAAATCAAGTATTCAAATAGCTTTTTGCAGAATGAAGAAGAAATGGTTTGCTTATTTTCAGATTTTCGCATTATATCCACTAATATTTTACTCAATGCTTGATTTTTTTTTTTTTTTTTTTTAAAAAACTCTCTTTCTTAGCCTCTTGACATGAATTTGAAGTCTCGGTGCTCTATCTTTGTGCTTCATTTACAGGAAGCAATGATGAAAGATACTCTGGAGCGGGCAAAAGAACCAAACCTGAACTTGAAGGCCTACCTCCAGAATGCTTATATTCATCCTGTTTTCAAAGGTGGAGATGATGATGATGAGGATGAGGATGAAATCTTTGAAAAGTTGGAAGCAACTGTGCTGGTGCCTACAAAACGGCAGTCGCGGAGGAACACACCTGTCCCTAGCAAAGTTAGTGGTGACTCTTCGCCATCATTGCCGGATCTTCAAGAAAAAGGACGTCCTTAAAATGTTCGTCAAGAAACCTGAATGTCCTCTTTGTACATGAGACTTAAAAATCTTCATTAAGGAGAGTAATGCTGTAAATTATGCGAATTTCTGAGCTTGTATAGCCCTTGAAAGGTCCACTTCGGCCTGTTAGAGCTAACCGGAAGAGAGATTAACAAGATTTCCATTTTGTGTTTCTTCAAGAATTAGTGTCACTGCTTAGAAATTTTGAATGACTTTACTGAAGTAAATTTATTTATTTATTTTTTTTTAAAAAAAAAGAAGGGCCGAATCAGTGTGGATGCAGAGACCCTATCCCGTGTGACTGAAATATCCTATCCATACATTGTATAGCAAAAGAGAATAGTTTAATCAAATCAAATTAATAAAATTATATTCAGTCTTGTACGGATGGCATGTCTACCTCAAAATTCGTACTTTTCAATTGAATCAGATAGGAGATTAGATGAACGCTAAAAAATGCTCACTTTTTGCTTTGGATTGTAGATAACAAACTTAGAAAGAAGTTGCCAACTTTCAAATGACTAATTTTAAATTTGGATCAACTTTGCACGTACAAACAACTGTGCTTGCATTGGTGAGCATAAATGCATGCCATGTTTTGCATCTGCAAAAAATTGAAGTATAAATTCAAATTGGGATTAGATAGCATGCATATGTATTTGAACCATAGTTATTAGATAGCATGTTATGCCTATGTTGGTGTGGCTGGTCGGATTAAAATATTGGGCAAAAAGGTAATTTTAGAAAAATTTCCAAAATCCGTCGGGTTCATAAAAAATTGCATGGTTTAGTGGGTTACCGGTTCGACCATCCGGATCAAACGGTTCAAAGCGAGTCATCTGTAACTCTGATCCAATTCGCGTACACTAATTTTTTTTCAAATAATCACATATGCGACGACAATGTTTTAAAAGGGCAAGTAATTAGTCATGAACTTGGGGCGGCTTTGTAACTTTGATTAGAATCAAGGGATAATTTTACAAACCTCCCATGAGGTTTTTGACAATTTAACTCAACTCTCTTAAGATTTAAGGAATTACACTAACCTTTCTTGGTGTGATAATATGGCTATAATATCCTTCACTTAATAGACAATTCACACTATGATGCAAATGTTAAATAAAACCAAGAAAAAAGAAAAAAAAAACCTATCTCTTTTATTCTCCACCAACAGTCATTTCTTCTTTCTCTCTCTGTCTCTCACTCTTGTAAGCAACGATTATTTATTAATTCTTTTCTCTTATTGTCTCTTTACCTTTCCTTTCCTCTTACTTTTTCTCTATATCCACATCTCTATTTATCTTAATGATAACTTACCATACCATAACCATCTCTATTTACTTGAGGAATATGACATTATTTTACTTGTAGGAATAGATTTTATTATCAACTAAAGAGAAATGAATATGCTTGTAGTGATGATAACGAAATAACTAATGCAATTGATAACTAACAAGCATGGAAGAGGAGGGATTAGTGAGAAAATTGTTGGGTTGATTATTATCCTAAAAACTTGTGTAGGATATTAATAAATGTATTTGATTTTCTTTACTTGATTAATATTGTTGGTTTTGGTTTTGTTATGGATGGATTAACTTTATTTTACGATGTTAATATATATTTCTGTGAAGGTCGGAGTATTGTTCTACTGGTGGTGGTAGGTTAGACTACTATTGTTTTGCGACATTGCGAGGTATTGAATTGAAGTTTAGAGTGTGAGTTTGGTTGTTGATTGTCAAGGGAGAATTAAATTTTCAAAAACTATTTAGCCTGGAATGATATAACAAGACAGATGTTGGGATTTTTGAAGCTGGTGAAATTCTTAAACTGTTCAAACTGTTTGCTTGGTGGGTTTGTCACATGTTTGAAAATAATTAGATTTGGCATTGGAGTTTGAAGTGTTTGTTTGGTGGTGGTATTGTTGCAAATTTGGAAGAAAATATTGAGGAAACTAGTTTTCTTTTTGTTTTTTTTTTTAATAGAACAAGGGTAATTTAGGGCATTTGAAAGAAAATCTAGCATGATGGGTCTATTTTGTTACCTAAATAGTAAAAGCAAGGGAACTAGGTATAATTTCTAAAACCTGAGGGGAGCTCTCTGCAATTGTCAGATACTTCAGGGGCGGTACGTGAAATTATCCCTAGAATCAATTAATCAAAAAGAAAAACGTGAAACATGAGTAGAAAGAAAGAAAAGAAAAAAAAGACACGTGGAAACCAGCAGTTTATATGTGTACCGGGGACCGAACGGATGCCGCCGCCTCTTACTTGTTTTTCCCATCGCAAAATGCTTCACATTTATCCAGCTCCTTTTTCTGTAACGCCACCAAAGTGACAGCAGTTCATAGATACTCCTGCACATGGGAGGAATGTTCTATACTTTTCAGCGTCTTTCAATGTCTGTTTTGTTTTGTGAAATTTTGTCTACAAGTTTTTGTTTTTCCTAAAAATGTCGTTAAAGGTCCAAATTGCCTCGGATAGTTTAAGCAATTTAAATGTTTCTGTGAGATGGGTACCAAACAAATTTTGCTCACGTACCGGTATCTTATGCTAAATCTAGCAAATTCGGGTCATCTCCAATGGTCTATAATAAGTTTCGACTAAATCAAATAATTCAATTCAGCATTTATGAATTTAGATTTTAGCATATTTGAACGCATTTAATAATAAAAAATTAATTAAGTGATAATAGATTTTCTTTACGCAGAATTTGCTCTAAAAATAAGTGATAAATTATTCGCTTATACATTATATGATATACGCTCACTTAAAATGTATAATTCAATAATTTAATGAATTCAAATTTCATATTTTATATTTTATATTTTAATTTTATCAAACGTACTTTTAGCTTTTTATTGAATAAAAAAACCAAAAGATCTAACACTTGAGTGGCAATTTACAATTCTACATAACTCTAATAATTACCAGAAAATATTCTTTTAGTGTCAATAAATGGAAATCAATAACTCCACCAAATATTTCCACCCTAAACCTCTCCGCTTTTGGTGCTGTTTTCAAAAAGATAATTATGTAAGGGGGAAAAGCCCACATGGCAAGAAATTGATACGCATGGATTTTCTCTTTCCCCCTACCTAACAACAACATAGTATAAGTTTTTTTTTTTTTTTTTTTTTTGGTAGTAAAAAAAGTGCTAATACTACTGTGAACTGCTGACTGCTTGCCTGATCGTCTAATCCACAGGAAAAAGCATAATTTTTTATTTCATTAAATAATAGCAATTTTTAAAATGAAGAATACCTCAAATTAATTGCGAAAAGATACAGACTAGTGTTCGGTTTCTTTCCCTCTATTCTCTGTTGCAGCTTTGGCTGGACTCTTCTTATTTCTAGCAGTATCTCTCTTTCCTACCTCGACGACGTCGAATTTTTTCTCTCTTTTTTTTCCTTTTCAACTTATCTCAATTTTCACTTCAACCCAAATCCCAATTGCAGTCCAGTCCCGTTCGCCGACTCCCCCAACACCTGATCACCTCTCCATCAAAATCCCAACTTCCTACCATGCAAAGTTTGTCCTTTGATCGTCTTTTCTAAATTTTGATTCATCAGGTCAGTCAGTTTTTTTTTGCTTTTTTTGATTACCTGACTTTATTTACGACGACCCTTTATCAGAGTCTGTTGAATGATGACTTTTTTCTGGTTTTTGGGCTTGTTTTCATCATGGGTTCTTTGAATTTTTACGGCACGTGGGTGTTTTTTTGAGTTCTTGTTGAGCTGATCAGTTGGATTCTGTTTCTATCGGAATGATGAATTTCGGTTGTGCTAGATTTTATTTGTTTGTTTAGCCGATAATAACACGTTATGTTTGTTAAATTCCATTGGCCGAGTCGTGCTGACGTGGAGTGGAATCAATGTAGATTTTGTTTCTTTTTTGTGAATTTTTTTGCTGCTTCTCTGCATTTTCATTTGTGTCTGAAGTAATTGTCAGGCTGAGCTTCATGGCACATGCATTTATGCGCACATGCACTTTTGAATTTCTATGAATAATATATATGTAATCTCTGTATCTTCCAATTCTTTTAGTTTCTTTATTGTGGTTTTTTTTTTTTTTTTGGGGTGGTGGGTTAGTGTTGGGAAGGAGGGCTTTTGGATTGGATATCTAGCGGTATAATCAATTTGGATGTTTGGGTATTTATTTATTGAGCTCAGGGATAATGCTGAAAAGAAAGGGATTACATTCAAAATTAAGGCTTTTATTTATTTATTTGCTTGCATGGTCGAGAAGATGACAGTGTGATTGCTAAGCAGGAGAACTTGAGCTGTTACAAGGGTATTAATATCGGCATCTGATATTGAAACTTCTGTCAGAAAAGCAATTGCTTGGATGGGCGTCATTTGCACCGTCTGCTGCACATGAATCACAAACATGGCACATGCATTTTGACTTTGCATAAATAATGTAACTTCATAGTTTCATACTACTTCTGATCCTTTTGAGAAAAAGATTGATTCACTTTTTAAAAGTAGGAGCTAGAAACAATGAAGAGTCATTTCAATTTATCCCTGGGCTTGAATATGTCACTCAAGAATTGTCTTGAGAGGTGAAGTCCGGGGGTGGCAGGGACTTTTGGGTCTGATAACTAATACAGTTTAACTGGTTCTTTGTTGTTTTGTATTACATTCAGTTACATTGTTGCATTTTTGGACTCAAATATTGGACATTGGCATTGATTATTCAGCCTGTTTTGTTTGCATTTGCTGTGCAGATGGCTGTGTTGATTACAAAGCAGGAAAGTGTAAGGCAATATGCTGATAACGAAATCCAAATGGTCCGTGGGAGTTCTGGAAAAAGGCCTGGTTTCCCCAAAAGGAGAAAGCTTGTACTGAGTTTTGAAGATGAAGAGGAGGATAACAGAGTCACACTACTCAACGGGGAAGAGACCTCAAACCAAGTCAAGCTATGTCAATGTACCGAATTATCTGGTGGTGCAAATCCAAAAAAGCCTAGTTGTTGCCAAAGCAGTGAAAGTACGGTGGAAAATACAAATTTTTCTGATGAACTGATCAATCTGGGATCACCTCGAAGAAACATGAGAATCTTGTCAAAGAAAAGGAGGAGAAAATGCTTAGATGGCAGAGGTCCATCCAAGAGGCATCCTAGTTTGTCAAACAAGAAAAAAGGTTGCATGCTTCAAGAGGAATCAGAAGAAGAGGAAGACAGAGAGGACAGTCCAGGAACTTCCTCAATGACCAAAACTGCCATTAATCAGCAAAGAATGGCCTTAGATTTTGAAGTTTCAGATGACAAGAGAAATTCAAAAGATTGTTCGAACACTTCTGAAAAGAATAAATTTCTTCAGAATGAATCTATTCAAAAAGGGATGTGTGAAGGAAAGAAAATGAGGACGCATATAGGTGATGTGAATAAATTAAATTCCAGAAAAGCCATTGGCAAAGCACAAGTAGCTCAGCACCCACCTAAGGGAAGAACCTCAGATAAGAAGAACTCAGAGAGAAATTCTGATAGTTCAAGTAGTAAAAAAGTTTCTGTATCCAATTTTTTTGCCAAAGGAAATGGGGATGGAAGTGATGATGACTGGAATGAAAGCAAGGAAAAGCCAAGGATATCAACAGCTCAAGTAGATGTTCAAAAAACTGAAGAAGAATTTGAAAGCTCAGATAGTAGAAGAATTTCTGCACGACACCGCTGTGCCACAAACAAGAAATTCAGTTTTGAGGGCGATTATCTTTTTGGAGAATGGATAGATGACGAAGAAGATGTGGTTTTATCATTTGAAGAAATCACTGTAAGTAGTTACTCAAGTTATGCTACAGTGAAAGGAGGTAGCAGATCAACTTCTGTGCCGACAAAGGGAAGTATTAAGGACATAAAAAGAAAACAGGATAACAATGGCAAAGGCTCTTCGGTTAACTCATCTCCTTCCTCATCTTCCTCTTCTTGGAAGTCAGCTTCGATATGTGATAGGAAAAGTATGGACAGATCGTCAAATGGGAACATCAAGGTAAGTCCCATCTTTTGTTTCTTTCATTACTTTCTCTTTTGATGAAAAACTTGTATAAACAGAAATGTTCATAAAGCAGGTAGAGAAAAAGCGGCATGTGAAGTGTCATCAGTGCCAGAGGAATGACAGGGTAACAGTTGTCCCTTGCATGAAGTGTAAAGAGAAAGTTTACTGCATACAATGCATTAAGCAATGGTAACTTGCTAGCCTTCATTCAACTCTCAAAAAAAAAAAAAAAGATGTTTGCATTGGTATCTTTTGTTCATTCTTTTCGGAAATCTATAATAACTTGGATGTCTTATTTTTCTGAAAACTTTTGTCTTAATGTAGGTATCCTGAGTTGTCCGAGGAAGAAGTTTCAGAAACATGTCCACATTGCAGTAGAAACTGCAATTGCAATTTATGCTTGCATTCAAGTGGCTTTATTAAGGTTTGTTGGTTTTTTAGAAGTTAACAGCGTATCTTTTTTGTAGTTTCTGAAATACTGGCTGATGTTTTATTCAAATTCTATGTTAGACATCACAAAGAGATCTGGATGATTCAGAAAAGGTTCGGCATCTTCACTATCTAATCAACCAACTTCTCCCTATTTTAAAACAAATTCATCAGGAGCAAATTGAGGAGCTAGAAATGGAATCCCATATTCAAGGTATGCATATTTGATAATAGAATTTGAATTTGTTTGCTTCAATATAATTTTTTTCTGATAGAAATTGTACCATCAGGGGTACCATCATTTTCAATTGAAGTAAAACGGTCAACTTTCTATGATGATGAGCGTGTCTACTGGTACGTTATCTTTTCACTAAGAGAATATTGTTCTTAACTGATGGTCAACTCACTATGATGATGAACATGTCTACTGGTATATTATCTTTTCTCTAAGAGAATATTGTTCTCAACTGATTGGTAACGGAGATAAATAGGGCTTTTTCATCTTTACAGCAATCACTGTTCGACCTCAATAGTTGATCTACATCGAAGTTGTCCAAAGTGTTCCTACGAGCTCTGTCTTAATTGTTGTCGTGAGATACGCAAAGATGAGTTTTTAGGAAGTCATGATAGAGTACTTTACCAGTATGTGAATAAAGGCAATGATTATATGCATGGTGGAGATCCACTGCCAGGAACTTTGGATATGGAACGTGCAAGAGACCAGGTTGAACCAGTAATCAGATGGGTTGCCAATGATAATGGAAGTATAACATGTGCTCCAAGAGAAATGGGTGGCTGTGGTAGTTGTCTGCTTGAGCTCAAGCATCTCCTTCAAGAAGATTGGATCTCAACTTTGGAAGCCAGAGCACAAAAAATTTTAGATGATTGCAAAACTACGCATGCAATTTCATGGCCAATTCTCCAGGAATCTGACCCTAAAAGGTTAAGGAGAGCTGCTTTTAGAGAAGGGTCTTGTGACAACTACTTGTACTGCCCAGATTCATTGGATGTCATGAGGCAGGAGGAGCTTTTTCGCTTCCGTAGTCACTGGGCTAGAGGTGAACCAGTGATAGTTCAGAATGTTCTTGAGCAGACAAGTAGATTAAGCTGGGAGCCGATGGTTATGTGGCGCGCATTGTGTGAGCACAATGATTCAAGTGTCAGCACAAAAATGTCAGAAGTCAAGGCTATTGATTGCCTTGCAGGTTGCGAGGTAATTCTACCATTTTCATGCTTTATCCTGTTAGCTTTCGTCTGAAGAAGTGTTTAAATGTAGGATGCCATAATATACTTTGTTTTCTGTCCAGAAAGCATTTTCATTGTCTTTTAATATTGTTTTAACACTTATGCCTTTGGCAGGTTGAAATCAGCACCCGCAAGTTTTTTAAGGGTTACATAGAAGGAAGAACATATAAGAATTTTTGGCCTGAGATGCTCAAACTCAAGGACTGGCCACCATCTGATAAATTTGACGACCTTTTGCCACGGCATTGTGATGAGTTCATCAGTGCATTGCCATTTCCAGAATACACAGACCCGCGAGTTGGTTTCCTGAATTTGGCCGTGAAGCTACCTGCTCATGTCTTGAAACCTGATCTAGGCCCAAAGACTTACATAGCATATGGACTTGCAGAAGAACTGGGAAGAGGGGATTCTGTAACCAAACTTCATTGCGATATGTCAGATGCGGTAGGTGCTGGACATGTCAACATATGTGCGGTCTTTCCATCAAGTCTTTTTCCTTCCCCTTTTAACAAGGATTCATATCCTCATGCTGATGGACCTGTACAGTACTTAATTGACAAAAAAAACTTTGGGAAAATAGGCTAGGTTAATAGGGTATTCTTTTCTGATACGAGCATTGCTTTACATAGAAAATTATGCTACACCAAACTGATGTGATGTTTGAAAATCAGTTGTTGAGTTCTGTCTTGTAACTACAATGATTACTTATGCATCTTTAAATCCATTTGGTCTTCAATAGAGCATGTCGCGAGGTCTTTTATGTGGAACCTTTTTGTTTTGCTTTGAAGTTAGCTCTCTGCTGATAGATTGATGGACCAGTAAAACATATTACCTTCACCTGTTTCCATAGTTGAAATGTTGTTGTTCCCTTTTTTCTGTGTTTGCTTCTTTCCTTTTGATTGCTGAATAATGCATAATTCAGAAGCAACTTTTGTCTATTTCCTTGCCTTTATTATTATTATTATTATTGGTTTATTGCAAGCTGATGTCTTTTAATGCTAACTTTTTCAGGTAAATATTTTGACTCACACAGCAGAAGTAGTATTAACTGATGAGCAACGTTCTGCAATTGAGACTTTGAAGAAGAAACATGAAGCGCAGGATGAAAAAGAACATTTTGGAAATTTGAAATTGAATAATGGCTCTAGCTTAGAGAATGTTTGTCAGGTTGGGATGTTTCATGATGTAATAAAAGACGGGAACGCATCTGAAAGGAGTGAAAAAGCAGGAAATATCTTGGAAGAATGTGTAGAAGAACAACCTTGTTCTAGTTTTTCATCCATGGAACATATAGATGAAAGAGGTGGTGCTCTGTGGGACATTTTCAGGAGAGAAGATGTACCCAAACTGAAAGAATATCTTGTAAAACATTCAACAGAATTTAGGCACACTTACTGCTGTCCAGTTGATCAGGTAGCTTTCATTGACACAAGGAAATTTTATTTTCTTAGAACCTTATAATGTACTTGTGCACTTGGGTAACCTTATAATGTTTTTAGGTTATTCATCCAATTCATGACCAGTCGTTCTACCTTACCATGGAACACAAAAGGAAGCTAAAGGAAGAATATGGTTAGCATCCGCCATTGCATTAGCATCTCTTTTTACTCCACACCACAGGAAAATAAAGAAATACTAAACAAAACATTAAATTTACTTGTTATTCCTGTCTGAATCATTTTATTTCATTTTACTAAATGATCTGAATCATTTTAGGTATAGAGCCCTGGACATTTGAGCAGAGAATTGGAGAGGCGGTTTTTATTCCAGCAGGTTGCCCACATCAGGTTCGGAATCTGAAGGTAAATTATCTGCCCCTCTAGCTCATTCTTTTGATGCATTCATTCAACTTAGAACTTTCCTTTGGCACTTTCAGTCTTGTACAAAAGTTGCTGCAGACTTCGTTTCTCCGGAAAATTTACATGAGTGCCTTCGATTGACTGAGGAGTTTAGGAGACTTCCAAAGAACCACAAGGCCAGAGAAGACAAGCTAGAGGTAGCAGCCTGTCTTCCATTTATTTGATTATGGATCATTTTTTGGGTAATTGTGTTAAAATGGGAACACCTAGTGCTGTCTGACTCAATATTCATTTCTGGAACAGGTAAAGAAAATGATTGTTCATGGCGTGAACCAAGCAGTTCAGGAACTTGAACAGTTGACAAATACCAGTATGAAAACATGTGGATTCATTTGGGAGTAACGGCATGCAGATGAAAGAATTGATGGTGTTGATCTATTTGAATTGATACAATGCTTCCTTGGATTTTGGACATTTGCGGGAGAGAAAGTTCAGAGATATCTGTAGATAAAAGACGGAATTAGTAACAGTATTCGCTTTTTCACATACTTTACGCAAAAAGATAAATAATAAAGAAGGCTTTTGGTTTCATCAGCTATGCATCATAACGCTTTTTCTCTTCTGTTCTTTGCTGTTTGCTTTTCTGATCATATTTTTTTCAACTAAAGCCAACCCTCTTTGCTTCCTCCATGGAAGGAAAAAGTTGCCCGAGTTGTCCATTCCTCGCGGAGAAAAAAATTTACAGGTGCAAATATTGTGTATGCAACATGGTTCAAAGCCGCGGCCATGGCTCCGATTATTTCACATCGGTCTCGGTATATCGGTTGCGGTTTTGACGATACGCAAATTTTTGAAATATTTAATATTCTAAAAATTGTAAAAAAAAAAAGAAAGAAATTAGTAAAAATAATAAAAATTCGAGTTGACTCAGGATAACTTGGAGTTACTAAATCATTTCTATCCGTCTCGGAGACATCTCAACCAATATCTTGGCGATCCATTATCTCGGAATCATTTTGTCTCGATATCGAAATGAAAAACCTCGTTCCGATGACGACTCGACTAAGTCTTTGAACCATGATATGAAATGTAGGCGTGGTAACAGTCCAGTCAAGTCCAAACACGGATACATTCAAGTTCAATCTCGATTTATCTTGGTTCAAACTTGATGAATACTATATTCAAGCATTTGAGGTCAACTTGATTAAAATAAGCGAGCTCAAACTAAGCTCAAGTCCTATGACTAATCGAGATTTAGGTAATTTCACTATTTTAAGTATATTCAAGTTCAAACTCGATTTACCTTGACTTGAACTTGATGAATAGTATATTCAACTCGATTAAAATAAGCGAGTTTAAACTAAAGCACTGTTTCATAACTCAATTCAACACTTAAAGTTAATGGATTCAAATCCTAATATGTCTAGTTGCATTCGATAACCAAAAATAGAACATATGAGTTAATTAAGTGACATTAGGCAAAACTTGATTACAAAAATAAGTGATACACTATTCACTTATCACTTAATATGATATATACTCAAATGTATCAAATTTAGTACTTAACTATTCAATAACTTAATAGATTTAGACTTTAAATTTTAATTTTATTAAACGCACCCCAAACTCAAGTCCTATGACTAATTGAGGCTTAGGTAATTTCACTATTTTTAGCATGTTTGTGTGCACACACATCTGAATATGCTTAAGAAGATGAGTTTAAAATAACATAATATTAAAAAAATCTCAAAAGGAAATGCGCACACATGGACATACACAGAAGTAGCTTAATTATGCAAAATTATAAGAGATTAAAAAATAGTGAAAATTTATTAAAAATAGCATGGTTATGCAAAACTATAAGAAGTCAAAAAAAAGTGAGAAATTTTTAAAAAGATAAAGAAAATGAAAGACAGAGGAAACATAGACTCGTACATACAAAACACATCTACAACAAACTTTCATCAAAGCAAAACGCACCATGAAAATCCCAATTATATAGTAGTAGTTTGTCCTGGAAGATGGCTTCCATGACAAGACATTTTTATAAAGCGAGAACTCAGAAGTTGTTTAAACGTGACAGTTTTTAGAAGTTGTGATATTTAGCAATTTAGTTTGTGTTATAGTAGTTGAGATGAGAAGTTATTAAATTAATAGTAAAGTAATTTTGCAATTGAGTAGTTTAAGGAGTTGTATTATATCAGTAAAATAATTAAGGCCATGTTTGATAATTCAATTCAGTACTTAAATTTAACGAGTTCAAATCTTAATATGTTTAGTTGTGTTTGATGACGAAAATAGAACATTTGAATTAATTAAGTGACACTAAATTTTCTAAGCAAAACTTTTGTAAAAAATAATTGATAAGCTATTCATTTATCACTTAATGTGATATATACTCAAATGTATCAAATTTAGTATTTAACTATTCAATAACTTAATGGATTAAAATTTCAAGTTTTAGACTTCAGTTTATCAAATGCACCCTAAGTTCGATCCTACGCGTACTTATTGGTAAAGAGTTAATTAGAAGGGTGAAACTAAAATCACAAAAAAAAAAGTGATACTAAATTATTTATACCAAACCAAACCAATCTAAACCCCTATTGCCACTATATTATTATGTGTTACACACACACCATCTGGATGTGTGAAAAGCTCAACAAGATGCTCAAACAATTCGAGCTTGGGTCAAATTTGATCAAACCCAAGTTGAAATTGAGCATTTGATGGAGCCTATTGTGAGTAACTCAATCCATTGCCACTCTTCTATTGATGTAATTGACCTTAAAAACAAGCATGAGAAGAATTGGCATAGGTTCCCAATTAAAGTAGTGTGTGTGTATATTGTGAACTTGTGTAAGCATTAATAATTCATGAAAAAGAAATCAAATATTTTTACATGTTCACTAATTTTATTTTAGAAATTTAACATATTTTAAGTGTTCAACTTTCATATCAAACTTCAAAAGCTTCTATAGATGTATTTATTATAATGTAAAAATATCCATCAAATTATGCAAGACATACTAAAAAATTTATATAATTTTTTGAGATAATTATTATATTTTTGCAATGATTCTAGATCTAGAACTACATATTTATATTCAATTATATACAAAAGAGGCAACAATCTATTTTCTTATGAACGAATATTTAATTTTTAGTAGAGTTAATGAATTTACTAATGTAACAAATAAAATTACTCTAATCCAAGTTAATCCATATGAATAAAAAATAACACATATTAATTATAAAAGATAAAAGTTTTTAGAAAAGAAAGAGAAACCATAATAAAAAATAGTAGACACAAACACAATAACATATAAAAGTAAAATAAAATTGACCGCTCATTGAAATGCATGCTCTACAATGAATTCTATCCATTTAAATTTATGTTAACTCATTTCTAACTTTTAACTATACCTTACAATCACATAATGATTGCATAGAATCTGGATCCATTAGTTGGTTGGCATTTTGACCACCCAAACGGCAAACAGTGGGCAAGCTCAATCAGGTTGGCATCACTGGCAAAGAGCAGCCAACTGCAAACAAGTCTAGCCGATTTGAGTGGTAAGGAGGGCAGCCAGCTGCAAATAAGTCTAGCCAATTCGAGTTTTGGCACACTGATAGGGATGATAATTGAGACGGGTGCTTGCGGGAGCTAACGGGATGAGGGAAATTTTTTCCCCCCATTAAGAAATGGGCCGAGGAGCTGGGGAGTATACCTCCGCCCCATCTCCCACCTCATCACCTCTAATATATATCTGTACGTGTGTGTGTGTTTGTATATATATAATATTTAATTTAATTAGTTACAACCTTATAATAGTGATATTATTAGTTATACATATTATATAATGTATATTAGTATATATAATATAATTGAAATTATCAATTATATTAATAATTATACATGTCTACTAATAAAAATTATTAATTTGTTAGCAGGATGCTTGCGAGCTAGCTCAATTTATTTGCAACACTTGGGTAGCTCAAATGCTCAATCTGATTGATATTATTGGAGCAACCTAACTTCTAGTTTGGATTGCTATTTTTAGAAATTTTTATTAAAAAAGATAATTGAAAAATGTGTTCAAAGAAAACGTAAATTTTTTTCTGTGAAAAAGTACAATCAAAACAAAGCCATATAAAATTTTTAGAAATCCTTTAATTTCTACTTGTCTTCGTCTGTGTTATTATAGATTTAAATTTTGTCCCTCCCAGGATTTTAGAAATCTTTTTTAGATCCTATCAAAATGTGATCACTCATAATGCGTTTATGAAAAATGTAAAATTTTTTAATGTGAAAAATTACAATCAAAACAAAAGCATATAAAATTTTTAGAAATCTTTTAATATCTACTTGTCTTCGTCTATATCATTATAGATTTAAATTTTGTCGCCCCCAAGATTTTAGAAATCTTTTTCAGATCCTATCAAAATGTGATCACTCATAACTTGTTGACGGTTAACTCCTAAACAAGAAATCCTAGATTTGAGTATTAAACGTTATAGCTATTAGACTTTAACCTTATACTTTTCATAAAAATATGTAAAAAACTAGCTATCGAGACATACTCGATGCATGTGCAATTTGTTCAAAAATGTTACCCCCTTTGTTCCATATATGTAGTCATATTTGGAAATATATGCTTTTTATGTACGGCAAACTCCATCAAAATTTTTTTTGTTTTGTTTCACTTTTACCCTTAATCATGTGCTGATCAAAATAAGTAGAAACAATCCCATCACATTTATCTTTATGCATCATTAATGAAGGGGTATAAGGTCAATTTTTGAGTATAAAATAATTAAAAATATGAAACATGACAAATATTTTGAGACAATCAAAAAAGAAAAGTAGGACACTTTCAATTGAACGGAGTGAGTATTAATTATTCAAATTAGATAAATAGATTGATGAAAAGAAAAAGAAAACGCAAGACTAAAGAAATATCATGTTAAAAGGGAAAAAATGAAAGACAAAATATTGATTTATGAAAGATCTCTCTCCCAACAAAATGTACTAGGGATTTCCAAAACTTTATCATGGTCAGTAGAAAAGACTTTTTATGGAGTAAGAATTTAGAAGTAAACATGAAGATTTTTGGTTGTCATGTTTGGCAGTTTAATTTGATATATAATTGGATCAGGAGGAGTTTATAATCGTGAAAAAATAGTTTTGCAATTGTGTAATTTAAGAAATTGTAATATATTAGTAGTTAAGCAAATAAGTTTTACAGATATGTACGTTTATTGGTTAATAGTTAATTTGAAGAATAAAATTAGAATTACAAAAAATGATACTTAATTATTTACGCCAAACTAAACTTCTCTTCTCGCTCCCGTTTTATTATTGTAGAAATATTTACCAGTTTTGCCTCTAAATCCAGTCTATCGCTATGGCCCGTAATGTTACTTAAGTATACATATTTACTAGTTTTGACCCCTAAATGCTAGTTAGTCGTAGGGGTGTTCACGAATCGAACCGTTCGCGAGTAGCTCAAGTACGAGCTCGACTCGATCTCGGTCAATATCGAGCTCGAGTCGAATTTGAACTAATTAAGTCGAACTCGAGCTCAAAAACATTAAACTCGTTGGCTCGCGAGCTCAATTATATATTTATATTTATTTTTTTATTTTAATAGTAAAATTACACATATATCTTTAATATTTTATTATTTGTTAAAACATTATTATTTTATTTATTTTTAAAAATAAATATTTATTTTTTATTTTTTAAAAATAAATTTATTATTATTTTTTTTTATTTTTCAAGCTCGAGCTCAGGCTCGACATTTTGAACTCATCTAGCTCGAGCTTCACAAAATTAACTGGAGGCTTGACTCGATTATGTCAAAAGTTGGTTCGACTCGACTCGTTTGCACCCCTAGTTGGTTGCCAACTTTGCTTTGGAAAGCGAGGAAAAGGGCAAAAAGAGAAAGGAAGGAATGAAAGAGAGAGAGAGAGAGGTGAGATGGTGGTGGCAAGTGCCGGTGGGAACGGGGATGGAAAAGGTGTGCTGGTGTGGAAGGAAGGAGAAGAAGAAAAAAAAGAAAAAGAAAAGGAGAAAGAATTTTTTTTTTTCAACCTTCAAATACACAAAGTTTTTCTAAGTGAAACAACTTCTTCTACACTTAAGTTAGAATAACATTTATTACATTACAAATATTCAAAAAACTTATCATTCAAACGGACTGATTATTTGCTTGCATCAAAATTATAATTTCTATTTTTAACATCATTTTTACGTCACATATATCACATAATAAAAAGTATTATAATAATTATGAATTAATTTTTCCTACACTGACAGTGTATACATTATTAGCGTTGGATGAATGACAACCATGCAAAAATTGAATTTCTCAACTTTTGTACACATGTCATGAATCCAACGATAATAGTGTATACACCGTCAGTATAGGAAAGATTTACTCAATAATTATTTTAAATAATTTTTTTATCTAAATATACTAAGTTTAACCATAGCTATGAGTTAGCATTAGTATAAAATATGGGTTATTATACTTCACAAGAAAAAAAAGAAAAATAAAATAAATGCTAGTTGATTGCCAACTTTGCTTTGGGAGGCGAGGAAAAGGGCAAGAAGAGAAAGGAAGGAAGGAGAGAGAGGTGACATGGTGGTGGCAAGTGACGGTGGGAAGAGGGATGGAAAAGGTGTGGTGGTGTGGAAAGAGGGAGAAGAAGAAAAAAAAGAAAAAGAAAAAAAGAAAGAAATTTTTTTTTCAATCTTCAAATACACAAAGTTTTTCTAAGTGAAACAACTTCTTCTACACTTAAGTTAGAATAAAATTTATTACATTACAAATATTCAAAAAACTTATCATTCAAATGGACTGATCATTTGCTTGCATCAAAATTATAATTTCTATTTTTAATATCATTTTTATGTCACATATATCACATCATAAAAAGTATTATAATAATTATGGATTAATCTTTCCTACACTGACAGTATATACATTATCAGCGTTGGATGAATGACAACCATGCAAAAGTTAAATTTGAAATTCAACTTTTGTACACATATCATGAATCTAATGATGATAGTGTATACAGCGTCAGTGTAGGAAAGATTTACTTAATAATTATTTTAAATAATTTTTTATCTAAATACACTAAGTTTAACCATAGCTATGAGTTAGCATCAGTATAAAATATGGGTTATTATACTTCACAAGAAAAAAAAATAAAAATAAAATAAAAGTAAAACTTGGCAAAGATGTGTTGTTATATAAAAGTTAAAAAGAAAAAAAAAAAAGAGAAAACCTGGGCAAAAGAAGTACTTACACCCAATTCACTGCTCTTCTAGCTTTGATTGCCTCCAATAATTAAAGAAAGAAAATTACCCCCCCCCCCCCCCATCCTTCTCAAAGGTGTTTATCCATGGCTGCATCACCATGAAAGCGAACTACCCTGATAGTGCTAACAATAAAAAAAAGGGTAAATTTGTGGGCTATTGTGCTGTAAGTAAGGGATCCGGTTGAATCCGATCTGATCGGATCCGACCACAAGAATACGATGCAATGGCCGGGAAAGAAACGAACCACCCTACCATCATACGACTGACCAAGACCAAAGCCCTGCCTTCAGCGGCCATCCTTAGTATTGATTGCTCTTCCTGCTTCTCCAGCACTACCCCACCTTTTCTTGTGATGCTGAATGATGCAACCCCTTGGAATTGTCCTTTTATATATGAAAGGAGAGTGCCCTAGGGCTTCACATATAATTGTGGATTAACAAAATTACCCTTGTCATTTTATCCAAGAAAAAGAAATTGGATATCATAATTCAATTTGTCTAATTTGGATATCACCCGTGTGGATTTAGAAGAAATCATATATAGTGGCACACTGATGGAAGGTAAGATTTGAACTCTTGACCTCCAACTCTACAATACATATGATGGCCAACTTCTTCTAGATAAATTGATTATATATGGATTTAGAAAAAATCACATATAGTGGCACGCTGATGGGAGGTAAGGTTTGAACCCTTGACCTCCCACTCCACAATACATGTGATGGCCAACTTCTTCTAGAGAAATTGATTATATATATAACAGATTAGGTGAATACTAAATGTGTTAACGGATGTTTCTATCATAATTTGAAAAAATAAATTTAAATATTATTTAATTTGTTTCATAAACACAACATTCAATTACTAAAAGTTTTTTTTACGTATTGTTCAGCGTAGTCTTTTTTCCAAATAATCTCCTATCCAAACAATAGCCTGTAGTGCGTGTCCAAGGGGTTTAATAGTTAGAATATCCCTATTCAGTGGACGAATTTGGCTGAGTTGCATCCCCAGCTGCAATCCAATCTCTTGGTCTTCTTTTAGGCATGCGTCAAATACCAATGACGCGAGAAAAGTACGAAGGCTTCGAAGCACGATTAGCATAACGAGAAGGTAAAATTACATTAAAGCACAACTAGTACACAACCGACAACTTCAATTGTGTGTCTTTAGCACACGAGCGCAAAGAAAAAGAAAGCTATTCAAATTCAATATATTTTCCTTTCTTTTACAATTTATGTTGTGTGATGTTATTTCATATCCGAAGTCCGATTTTGAATTGCATGAGTAGAGATATATTTCTAGAATTTGGATTCTACATTAGTTTACGATTAGTTCCTCTTCTTTAGAGTTATTTTATGAAAACTCCTGTATTAAGCTACATATACGACCTAAGTGACAAAAATTACTGAAACAATATCAAAAACCTTGGGACGTTGTCATGAAAAAAAGAAAAGAAAAGAAAAGAATAATATCAAAAACCTTCCTTGACATTTCTCGTATTATCACTTGGCACTTTTTAAGTTTTTAGGATTTCACCTACCTCTTTTGCATGGATATTTTTTGTGGCATTTTAGCCTCTTTGAAGGAAATGCAAGAAAGATGAATTTTTTCCCCAATAGTACCCTTATATTATCCTACTTATGAAACTTACAATAACAATAAAAAATAAAATAAGGTTAACAAGTTAAAAGTTAAAAATATGAGCAGTTATAAATTCGATAACGAGTAATTTTATAGTTATACAACAACTATTACCCAGTATAATGGAAGACGTTTTAACCCAAAAAAAGGGGATATACGTAGATACATTTGGTTATTAGATCATTTTTGATTAACTTTTTAATTCTGACTTACTTATAAACTTTTTTCCATAAGCAAGATTTGTATTACAAACCACACGTATGATGAGATGGATTTTAATTTTCAGTACAACTTAAATTACATCATGTATTAAAATATATTTCTTGAAATAATTTCTTGACTTCAATTCGTTGTAACCGTTCCACAAAAATTTCAAAGGTATTAATTACTTACCAAAATTCTTCTAAGTTGTTGATTTTGACTAGATTTAATCTCAGAAGAACTAAGCGATATCATAAGGAACCATAAAGAGCCCTCAGGGGCTTGGTCTGGTGGTTGAGGTTGCTGAAGATGGAGCCTCAGGTCCCTGGTTCGAACCTTGCTGCTGCCAGCAAGTTGCTGAGGGTGGTGAATAGTCTGCGGGGTCCACTCCCTGCGGGACACACCTAAAAAAAAAAAAAAAAAAAAATAAGGAACCATAAGAGAGATCCCAAAATTATCCCAAATAGGAAAGAACTTCATTTTTGTTGTCTCTACTACTATAAGTAGAGATAAGAATAGTAGAGAGAGAATATTTATGTTGATTCAATCATTCTTTTAAGGTTACAAGTAAGGCTTTCTGTCATGGGTAATACAAAACCAAATATACATGTACTCATATTAATATGAATATATAAATTTAATAGTTCAAGTATTTGAAATAAGTAGTTCGATGAACTCATGAATTACGAGGAATTTAATTGATCATTTTAAGAAAATGAATGCACATCCATACTTATCATTTTGTTAATTATTATAATAATTTATTTTAAGAGAAGTTCAAAACCTTATAATAATAAAAATAAATAAATAATTTGTGAGTTAAACCAGAAACCTCACATGAACGAAAGAATTCTACATTTTTTAGCATATAATCCTAAAATATTTCACTGGATTGGAAATCATGGGGAAACAAAAAAAGTACT
Organism: Coffea arabica; assembly: GCF_036785885.1. Taxonomy (NCBI): domain Eukaryota; kingdom Viridiplantae; phylum Streptophyta; class Magnoliopsida; order Gentianales; family Rubiaceae; genus Coffea; species Coffea arabica. The sequence goes on along the minus strand of NC_092326.1, from coordinate 42,207,127 downwards.
AAAAAAGACATTTAATTCGATAATCTCACGAAGTTAAATACTAACATAAAACAAAAGTCTCGAATACAAAAAATGTAATCTTATAGTTTAGCTTATGTATTAGAATTTTGAAAGTAATGTTACAAAAAATGTTAAAGTATAGTAAGTAAGAAATTCCAGTTGGCAGACCACGCTTTTGTCTAAAATCGCTTCAAAAACCACAATTTGTCCCAAACTTGAACCAATGGCAATGGCACCTCCTCTCCTATCCTTAACTACTGGAAACCAACAGTCCCTCCTCTTTCTCAGTTAGCCCCTCAAAAGCCCAAGGATGTACACCCAATTTCACACCTCCACTCTCCTTCCTACACTCCCACTAACTCATTCTCCTCCACTGTCCCGCCGTACCATCCTCCTATACTCTCATCGCCTGCCACCCCTTCACCGTCGACGACCCACTTCCCTTCGTTTCCCACTTAGAATTTCCAGTTGTATCAATTCTACTGGTACTATCAGCAGTTCTTTAAGTACTGAAGAAGAAGAGGAGAGACCCAGTAATAATAAGAGAGTGAAAGCCTACCCATTTCATGAAATAGAGCCCAAGTGGCAGCGATATTGGGAGGAGCACAAAACTTTTAGAACCCCACATGATGATCTTGACACTACCAAGCCTAAGTACTATGTTCTTGACATGTTCCCTTATCCAAGGTCCAATCTTTCTCACACTTTTTTAAGCCTTTTCTCCTCTGGAAATGCTCCTGGATATGCTGTGTGACTCAGTAATTATGTCATTCTTTGCTGTATGCAGAAAGAAAGTTTATTTTGTTTCTTAAATAGAAGTCATTCAAATTCGCCAAAAAAAAAAAAAAGAAAAACGAAAGAAGCTGACTTTCTGTATGCGTTGAAAGGTAATTCTTCTTCAAATGCATGAGGAAGCTACTGTAAGGTTGCTATATAAAAAAGAAATATGGATTTTTTCTTTGAAGATATCTTCCAAGCAGGTCTAATATTGTCTGAAGTTGGACCTTCCTAGAGCCTAAACTAGCTGGAACTTTTACACGGTGTTTTCTCCATCTTTATTTTGAAACGTATCTATTGTATTCCTGTTTTTCATAGAGTAGAATTGAATGTGAGTAAAGGCGTGAACTTTGAAAAATTTTAACGACTATGGAGCTAAGTTTGTAATGGCGTTACTCCAAATAATGTTCCTTGGCAACAGAAATTTTGATTTTGACTAAGGTGACAAATTCTGTGACCTGCCTTGTTGAGATGGTGGTTCTGTCTCTGATTATATCATTGTTACAGCGGAGCTGGTTTACATGTTGGCCATCCTCTTGGATACACTGCCACGGATATCCTTGCTAGGTTTAAGCGAATGCAGGGGTTCAATGTTTTGCATCCAATGGGATGGGATGCTTTTGGTTTACCCGCAGAACAATATGCAATCCAGGTTGATTAGCAAATTCGTGAACATGTCGGCACAATTGGCTATTAGGCTGTGAAGGGTTATTAATATTGTAACTCTTGTTTGCTTGTGTTTGACAGACTGGAACACACCCAAAAATCACGACATTAAGAAATATTGAGCGCTTTCGTTCCCAGGTTATTTGAGAACCCTGTTGATTCATAGTCCGCTTGATAAAGGCCTTTTCCATGGTTATCATGCTTTATTCAAGTTTTTTAATATTGACTTCTAGATTCGTTGTTGTTACCGATTCTCATGTAAAATGGATAGTAAATCTCTTCTTTTAGTTGGTGTTATTTAACTGGATGTGTATTTAAGTTAATGAATCATCGAGATTAAAAACACATACTTATGACTGACCTGGAGAAAAAATGCTTGCTCTCAGATGCTGAATCACAGTACATAATGATGATATTCTGCCCTTGATTCTGTTGTTCTGTGTATTTTTTTTTGTTATCTAGATGTTTTGCAGACCAATTAATGGTCGGGTATTTTTTTTCAGCACACGGTTTCTGAAACTATATTTAAACTAAAAAATAGTCTACACAAACTGAGTAGACTTGAGAATTTTCCATTCAGTTGTTAGATCCTTTGTAGCTGAATAGCATATTCTTTCGTCTTTGAATGATCTTTATGCATATTACTGTTCTAGGCCAAATACATAAATGTGATTACACGCACTGATGTCTGTGCCTTTTTCCAGCTTAGGTCATTAGGTTTCTCATATGATTGGGACCGTGAGATTTCTACAACAGAACCGGACTACTATAAATGGACACAATGGATATATTTGCAACTTTTGAAAAGAGGATTGGCATATCAGGTATACCTCCATGATCAAAATTCTGTTTCGTGCTTATTTGAAGATATGTTTACAGTCTTCCAATTTTATAGGCTGAAGTTCCCGTAAACTGGTGTCCTGCACTTGGTACTGTATTGGCTAATGAAGAAGTGGTGGACGGTGTGAGTGAACGAGGGGGTCATCCAGTTATTAGAAAGGTATGTTTGCTCTATATGTTTCCGCATTGAGTTATCTATCTTTGACTTCTATTTTTTTTTCTTATCTTTTTTATTGGATGGTTTTATGATTTTACAGTTACTTGTTTATTACCAAGCAGCCTATGCGGCAATGGATGCTGAGGATTACTGCATATGCTGACAGTCTTCTTGAAGATCTAAATGATCTTGACTGGCCTGAAAGCATTAAGGAAATGCAAAGGAACTGGATAGGGAGGTCAGAAGGTGCAGAAGTGGAATTTCATGTGATGGACACGGATGGGCAGCAAACAGATATAAAAATTGTAGTTTGCACGACCAGACCTGATACCATTTTTGGGGCAACGTATGTCTATGATTGTTCAATTCTGTTTTTGACCACTGTTTGAAACAACTATCATACCCTTATGGCTATTCTTCCTGTGCAGCTATTTAGTCCTGGCACCTGAGCATATCTTATTGTCATCAATGGTATCTGAGGCCCAAAGCAAACACGTATGTTAATGCATTAATTTTGACTTATCCTCCAGTGCTTGCCTGATGTGGTTATAAAAAAGAGGAATGTCATCAATTACAGGTGGAAGAATATAAAGAACTTGCTGCTAGAAAGAGTGATCTTGAAAGGACAGAACTTCAAAAGGAAAAAACAGGGGTGTTTACTGGTTGTTATGCAAGAAATCCAGCTACTGGAGAGGCTATTCCAATTTGGATTGCTGATTATGTTTTAGGAAGGTGTGTGTGGAATTTTTCTAGCTTTTTGGGTCCTGTTCTTTTTAACTTCTTGGGAATGTTTTAGATGCACTTGCAGTGCCAACCAGATCTCTAGAATTGATTGTGAGGTGCATTAGCTGATTAAATTGTCAACTTAGGAATAATTTACTGTTTTAAGTTTTAATGAAGAGTATACAAATTCATGCAGCTATGGGACTGGAGCAATAATGGCTGTACCTGCTCATGACACGCGAGACCATGAATTTGCTTCAAAGTATAACCTTCCAATATGTGGAGTTGTGATGCCAAATGATCAGAATATTAGCAGTTTTGACAAAGCATATTCTGGTGATGGTACTGTGATAAATTCATCAAATTTGACCACAGGGCTTGACATCAATGGCTTGTCAAACAAAGAAGCAGCTTCTGAAGTTACCAAGTGGCTTGAGAAAAGTGGGAACGGAAAGAGAAAGGTATGTCTTTTTGTCACAAAGATGTAAAGTTCCTCATGCATTTGCATTCCAAATTTTTAGATTGTGCTTCAAAAGAGCATGGCTTGCCTTTAGGTTTAAGATACTCTTTGGAGTAGATAATCTGCTCTAGAGTCACAGGCAAGGGACTTCATTATGTTGCCTCTACAAGATAAAATTTAAGTTGACCATATTCTTAGAAGGAATGCTAGCTCTATGTAAGATGCAAGTTGCAATTCATGGAGGAGGGCATTTCTTTTACATGCGTTGTTTAGCAAAGGCGGTTCTTTTTTTAACAAATTTTACTTTTCTTAGGTTAATTACAAGTTGAGGGACTGGCTTTTTGCCCGGCAACGTTATTGGGGGGAGCCTATTCCAGTTATCTTTTTGGGTGAAACTGGTGAAACTGTTCCTCTTCCTGAGACAGAGCTGCCTATTACCCTTCCAGAGTTGGATGATTTTACTCCAACTGGTTCAGGTGAACCACCGCTGTCAAAAGCAGCATCTTGGGTATGTTTAGCTTTATAACAATAATTGAGTTGTCATTTGGGTTGTTGGGACCATTTCTTAGTTATATTCATAGGAAATATCTGGATACATTTGGAGATTGTTTGCCCAACATCTTCATTGAGAATGAGCTCTAATTGAAGTTATAAACCTCAAAACCGAAGTTAGCCATGTATTTCCTTTGTTCCAACTTCCTTCTGTTTTCCTAGTGGTAAGGTTGTTTTTACGTCCTTGACTAATATTTTCATGCCTTATCTGACTGGTTGGTTTTAGGTTAAAACTTTTGATCCTTTGTCAGGGAAACCTGCTGAACGTGAGACAAACACTATGCCACAATGGGCTGGTTCATGCTGGTAATTTGTGGTTAATTAGCTTAAGTATCTGTATTTGTTGCCCTTTGTTGTACAAAAATTTTCTTCACTTGCTCCATTCCTCCTTAAAAATTCTGTACATGAGATAAAAATGGCATATGAAGTTTTCTTGGGAAAAGTACATTTGTCCAAGTTATCTAGGGGTTTCATAGGAAATACAGCAAAACAGAGGAAAATTGGGAATGGGCAAAGTTAACTTTTGTCTGCTGATTTGATATCAGGCTAGAATAAACTATCTGTGGTTGGAGAAGTTTTATCACATTATTGTCATATGAAGGCTTCATTTTCATCATGATTTGATTGCTATTCAAAATAAACAGAAGTTAGTATCTTAGCTCTAAATACGGATAATATTTATATTTTTTGGCATTATGTCTTGTATAATACCATCATTTTGCTGTAAGCATTGTTGGTTGGTACAGCATCATTTTTACTAGTCAAGTGTGTTTTCTACAGTACATTTTTCACTTTTAAGCTGCTAATTCATCTTCCCATATCATTGGCTTTGTATCCTAAGTTCTCTTATGTATGGACGCAAACCAGATTGAATCAGAATCACAAACTGATTACTGAGTTGTAAAAAGCGTAATCATATCCACTTGATATTCTTGTCTACACTCTTGACAAAGTTGTTCTATGGTCTTCACCATCTTTTATAGATTGTAAACTTTATACCTTTGTTAATAATTTCCAGGTACTACCTGAGATTTATGGATCCTAAAAATTCCAAAATGCTGGTAGATAAAGCAAAAGAAGCGTAAGCTCTAAATTTGACTATAGTTTATTTTCCTACCAGTTCCTTTTTTAAAGAAATATTATGTTGCCCTTTTAATCATCTTTTGCTTTTCAGATATTGGAGCCCAGTTGATGTTTATGTTGGTGGTGCTGAGCATGCAGTTCTTCACTTACTCTATGCCCGGTTCTGGCACAAGGTTTGTACTGCCAAGCTTTGCTTGAATATAAGTCCTACAGCAACTTCCACAATAGCGAAGAGCTGCACCCATCACATTTCATTACCAGTTCATATCATCCTTCACATTTATCAATTGGTACACACCCAAAAGAAATGAGGAATATTCTATTTCTAGGAAACTGGTTATCATCACTATTAATCATTTTTGTGTGAGCCAACCTTTGCTTTAGGATGATGACAAGGTTAGGTAAAACTCAAACAAATTCAAGTGTAGTGTAGATGGTTGTTAATTTTGTTATAAACTTCCATGACCAGAGCTGTCTAAAACTCTTAAACATAGGAAGTAGTAAATTAGAGCTTAATGCTGATTGTATCCTTGTAATAGGAGGATATTTGACTGTACCTTTTGAATTATTGTTGTTTTCTTTCAGGTTCTTTATGACATTGGAGTAGTGTCAAAGAAGGAACCCTTCCAATGTGTCATAAATCAGGGCATCATCCTTGGAGAAGTAAGTGAAATGTAATCATAAAAGATTATGCATCTTCCTGTAGCAAATTGTTTATTGTTTTGCGTTGCAGGTTGAATATATTGCATACAGAGATCCAGATGGGAACTTGATATCTGCAGATATTGTTGATGAGTTGACTGAGCTTAGTCAAGAAAGAGTCCCTGAGGATGAGGTACTTTCGTTTGCATATTCTGAATTTTTGGGTAATTATTCCTGTGCTGTCATTGATGCATGCTTACCTGTGTTTGTGAACAAGGGTAACTTTTTGTGGCTTCATCCTCCTTTTCGCTTCCTTTCACCTTGTCAGCCTTTTTGGGATTAGTTTCATTGTGTTTTTTTTCTGTGTGTGACCATATTTGAAATGGCTTTAATCCTCAGCCAAACTTGACATATTAGGTAATGTTTGCAGCATTTTCTCTTCCTCCAAACTCTTTCTGCTTTCCCCTCTGACTTCTCTTGAGAGTAGTTTGCATATAGTTTATCATGCATGCAGTTACACCCAGCTTAACATGCCTTGTATTCTTTGCTGATGTAGGTTAGAAAATCTGGCGACTCTTATGTTCTTAAAGACAATCCGACTATTCGGTTAATTGCACGAGCTCACAAGATGAGTAAAAGTAGGGGAAATGTCATAAATCCTGATGATGTTGTTTCTGAGTATGGTGCAGATTCTCTTCGGTTGTATGAAATGTTTATGGGCCCATTACGGTAGCTTCCTTCACTCTCTTTTTGGTTTTTTTTTTAGAATGAACTCTTGCTATTAATTCTTTAGAAGTGAGTTTTTGATTATTCTTTTCTTTCTTTACATCATAATTTTTTCACATTTCAGTGACTCTAAACCATGGAATACTAGTGGTATTGAAGGGGTCCATCGTTTTTTGGCAAGAGCTTGGAGATTAATTGTTGGTTCACCATCACCCAGTGGTGAATTTAAAGATGGAACAGTAGCACTTGATGAGGAACCTTCTCCAGACCAACTTCGATCTCTTCATAAATGCATTGATAAGGTAGATTTATCAAAATTTTGGATTGGCTTCTGCTATTCATAGTTTGTATATCCCTTTTCTTTTGTAGATTGCAGGTTCTATGGTTAACAATAAATGTATTATTTCTTGTCAATCTAAAGCTTTTCTTCCTTGCAGCATCTGATGGGCTCATGTGATTGCATTTGCTCTTTATGTTTACTTTGTCTATTTATAAACTGGTTTCATGCTACAGGTAACAGAAGAAATTGAAGCAACACGGTTCAACACAGGAATTTCTGCAATGATGGAGTTCATTAATGCTGCATATAAGGTCTCTCTCTCTCTCTCTCATTTTTCTTTTTCATAACAAACTAAGCTTTAGAAAATGGTCACTCCCATATCAGGCAGGACTTGTATCCTTGAATTGAAGAAGGAAATTGGAAGACATAAATTTTCAAATTCATGGTGTAGTTACCTCTTCGACTGGTTTTAGAATGAACCTTCCCGATTTTATCTGTGTTGTACTACAAAATCAACGAGACTAAGTACTGGTAAAAAGAATCCTGAACTGGTCAAAACTGTTGAACAAATTCTCAACTTTTTCAATTATTTTACTCTTTTCCCTGCTCATTTTCTCTTTTAATGATTTGTCTATTAGCTTCTTTAACCTATCTGTGATTTCTTTTCTATTTTGCAATGAGAAACCTTATTTCCTTTAAGCAGATTTTAAGCATTGATGTCAAGATGATGTCAGTTGATATGGAATGGTTATTATTAGGAGAACCATTTTACTTGCACTTAGGTTTCAACGCATTTACTGAATAGATTATCTGTTTGCAAATTTTAAAATTTGTTTCTAGTGGAAGAAACTTCCAAGATCAACTGCTGAAGCATTTGTTTTGCTGCTTTCGCCATATGCACCTCACATGGCCGAGGAGCTGTGGTCTCGTCTGGGTCATTCAAATTCCCTTGCCCATGAGCCTTTTCCCAAGGTATGGGCATGTTTCTTCAAATACAGTTTTCTGTGGCTAGGGTTCTCAGTCTCATGATCCCCTAGCCCCACCAGACTCCTGTTGCAGGTGCTTATCGCACCACAGTATTTCTTTTGTTTGTTCTTGAAATTGTTCAACTGATGCAGCAATTCATGCGACCATATATCTTGTCATCCCTGTACATATATGTAATGCATTTGAGATCTTCTGTGAGCAGCCAAATATGAGACTGGTCTCAACAGAATCATTTTTTATCTGGTTAGCAAAAAATGTCCGAATATCACTTAACAGCTAACTTATTCCCTTTCACTTTTTCCAACATAGATACAAAAGCTCTTGGCTGCAAAAAATAAAAAATCACCTTGTATCCAAAATGACCACAATTTAGAGAAAGATTCTTTAAAAGGAAAATGAATGTAAAGAAAGCAAATGGTAGCAGTGGAGAGTTTTGTTGAAGAAAATCACTAACGCTTCTGAAGCATTGAATGTTTATATAGGTGCCTGGTAGAGTTAATAGCCATATTACTATCTAATTCTCACTAATTGTGATCTCCTTTCTTGTTTGTTAAGGCTGCCATCCCTGACCTAATTCTAGATGTTTTTGTGTTCTTTTGTTCAGCATTTTCTTTCTTTGATGTTTGTCAAGACCAATAAAACTCCATATTATGATTTACAGTTGAAGAATATTAAAGAAAGCTCAAGAGTTTGCTCAGGGAAAAGATAACATAACATGTACAGCAATTTCTTATGTATTGAGACATGCATAGACTAGATCATGAACAGGATAATATTGTCATGTTGAGCCTTTGATTGAATTCTATCTTCAAATTGCAGGCCAACCCTGAGTACTTGAAAGAATCCACTCTTGTCCTGCCTGTCCAGATCAATGGGAAAACAAGGGGTACAATAGAGGTTGAAAAAGAATGTTCAGAGGAGGATGCTTTTAGGTTAGCTTCTCAAGATTCAAGACTGTCCAAGTTCTTGGACGGGCAAAAAGTTAAGAAGAGAATATATGTTCCTGGAAAAATTTTGAATGTTATCTTAGATGCTAAAAAGGTAAAGGTTGGGCAAAGGTAGTCTCTTTGCCTTCATTTCGAGTGCACACATGGAGCTAAGCTGTCTCGGGAATGGAACCTCATACTTCTCAATTATCCTCTGTGCGATGTCTCACTGGATCAAATGTGAAGGAGTGACGGTGCTTGTGAAAGTGAAACCTCCAGCAGCGTCAGCACAATGCCTGGTGGTAGATGTATAGTAGGAAAAGAAATGCTGCAGATTTTGCATCCTGTAGCTTTTTCTGCTGGAAACAGCAGATTAGTGGAGTTACCTATCAATATTTACATGCGTAGCTATTTGTAGTTTTAGGTTGGTTTGTTGTAAATCAGTCCATGCATTAATTAATCAGTGCAATTTTGATAATAATGGTCAGATAAATAAAGCTATTCTTTTGTCGACATCGCTCATTTCAAGGGAAAAAAAAGGAGGAGAAGAAGGAGAGATCCTTTTGCTGTTTATCATGCGTTGCTTTTGTGCATGATTAGAGGCATGCATGGAATCGCACAAATGGCAAAGCTATTATTGGCCTTGGCTCCTGACCTCTGTATTGGCAAAGTAAGGAGAGCTAAACCAACTTCAAGAAAATTCTAGTAATTGCTGCTGGTTTACCAGTGGTAACTGATGAAACTTTCATGCAAATCATGACTATCTAAATGGACTGTGTCTTTAATGTTGGCAACGTGAATAACACCTATACATCATGTGAATCGGATCCCTGAGTAAATTGGGAAAATTTACTACTACTATATGATTCAGAGCTCCCATCAGCTGCTCGGTCGGACGCCGGTGATCAGAAGTCCCAAAGATTATGGAAGTGATGAAAGGTGCTTCTACTTTGTTTCTTTTTTTTTTTTAATATATATTAGGGAAAATTGCAGAAACCTCCCTTGAGGTTTCTGACACTAGCACTCACCTTCCCTGTGGTTTAGAAATAGTACTGACCTCCCTTGAACTTACTGATTCTTTGCATATTCGGTTCAGACTAGAACAAGTGTCATTAAAATATTGTTTTAGGGAATGAGATGAGAAATTTGTGCCAGATTTGTCTTTTGTACTACATGCCAAGTAGAGTATTAGTACAGGAATGACAAAGCACTACAAATCAATTAACAAATAATAAACTCTAAGGGGTATAGTTTATGGACAAATAGACATTAGCTATTTAAAGTACCAATTCTTTAGGGGCATTTTATTCTCAATCATTTAATTTGTAATAAATACATCAATGTTTGTAAGTAAAATTCAAAAAATGTTACAGTAATATTCTTACAAAAAGAAAACCGGTAGATTATCTATTTAATATAAATTAAATATTTTAAAAAAAAGAATTGGCCCATAAAGTATTAATTCTTTATGGCTTTCTTCCATTACATGAATAAAGTATCAGCTTTTTATGGGCATTTTATTTTGAATCATTTAATTTATGTTAAATACATAAATGTTTGTAACTAAAATTGAAAAAGTGTTGCACTAATATTTTTACGAAAGGAAAACTGATTGGTTTTGTATTTAACATAAATTAAATATGTGAAAGTAAAAAAAGAAATTACCCATAACATATCAGCTCTTTACGAGTTTCCTCATTACATGAACAAAGTACTAGCTATTTATGGATATTTTACTCTGAATCATTTAATTTATGTTAAATACATGAATATTTTTCAGTATAATTCAAAAATATTTTTAGGGAAAGGAAAGTAGTAGGTTTTGTATTTAACATAAATTAAAATGTGAAAGTAACACTTACAGGTGGTTTAATTAGTTACTTAATTTGTTGATAAGAAATAAGGTTTCTTTTGCAAAATTTGTTCATTAGGTTTCTCCAAATAATTAGGGTATAAAGGTAAATTTTCACAATCTTTCGTTAGCAAATACGGAACAAAATTTTCATTTCACTCCTTAAAATAATAATTTAATGGCACTTTTTCTAGCCTGAGCTGCATATGCAAAGAATCAATAAGTTCAAGGCAGGTCAATGCTATTTATTAAACCACAGGGGAGATAAGTGCTAGTGTCAGAAACCTTAGGAGAGGTTTCTGCAATTATCCCCATATATGACTAGTATATTGTTCTTTTGTCAAGATTTTCAGTGCAACGGAGAGAAAGGTGTAATCAGTTGGCGCCACGTCCTGCCCCTTGCTTGCACAGGTGTGAAGTATTTGAAAAGATTAGTCGGTCAAACCATGTGGCGATTGATGTAGGTGTAACGCAACATGTGGGGAGTTGACATGGAGGGACGATTGGGGAATTAGGTAAAAGGTCCATAAGGAAGGGAAGATTGGCAAATTAGGTAGAAAACACACCAGAAGAACACAAATCACACAAATTTTTTTTTTTTTTTTTGGTCAATTCCCTTCAAAACGAAACCGGTGCTTTGCCTTGGCTTGGAATGCCCATTATTCTTTCTTTCTTTAAACTTTTATGTACTATCATTTTGACGCCTTCTTCAAGTCTCACGTTCTTGCTGGTGCAATGTCTCGTTTAATTATTGCGCCTATGACATTTCTCTACTTTCAATGGTTTTTTTTTTTTTTTTAAAAACAATTTTGCATCACGACCAGAACACTCAGTTAATGGTTGGAGTTAGGAGACCCAATACCAAGAATAAACATCTGGTAAATTACGCGTTCTAACGATCTTTTTTTTTTGGGCTCTCTTTTCAAGGGAGGATTATTAGATATTTTTCACTTACCCATATTTTGATGATTCAAATCGTAACCTATTTAGTCATCGGCGAAGCATCTTACCAATGAAGTAACAATGATGCATTAAACAGAACATAGTAGCAAAGAAATCAACTGATTAGCATTGGTTTGGACTCTTGGATTCTTCATAACTTGTTATGCTTTCTTTTGTTTCATCATCGTTGCTGTCCTTAGCCTTTGAGGTACATTACAATGAAATCAACTACTGTCGTGCTTTTCCAAATAGAGAATAGTCCAATCGATATTAGTGTCTTTCTTTTCCAAATGCTAATAAACATATAGGGTGCCAACTGCCAACAAACAAGTAATTGATTTTTTTTAAAAAAAACATTTAAACTCATAAATCATACTAATTCTTTCTTAAAAACAAAAAAGAAATAATTAGTGATGGCATATTGAAATATATGAGTGAAAATTTGAAAACAAAGCTTCTTTTTTCATAATGAAACTTTTTTTTTTTGGTTTTATGCACAAGTTACAGCTGGTAAAGTGAGCTTTATTCCTATTTTGGAAGTTGGCATGGCCCCTTGATCACCCATACATCTAAATCAATATGTACAATTTCCAATTTTGGTAAATCATTTCCATTAATCAAGTAACAAATTACCAATAAACAACCTGTTTGATCATGGCAAATAGACAATTTATAGAAAGAAAAAAAAATCCTATGGTACGTTCCCTATTACTATTTAACTATACCCACAGTACAAAATGCATTACTACTTGTAGTGTTTGGATAGGAGATTATTTAAAATATTATTTGAAATACTTAGTGTAGCGCTCTTTGTAATGTGGTGTATGTGAGATAAAAAAATGATTGAAAAGATAAAAAGATATGTTAAAAATTGTATTTATAATGCAAGCAAATAATTTTTGCCAAATAATGGCTAAATGTTAATGACAAATGGTCCACCCCTCTCTCTTCAGTTGCAATATAGTATCCGTAACAATTAATAGAATAATAACTACTATCGATATTGAGGTATGTTAATTTCATTTTGGTCCTCCAACGTGAATCAAAATGCCAATCCGGTCCTTCAAACTAAAAAGGTCTCAATTTGGTTCCCTACATCTATTTGGTCCCTCAAATAGAGAAAATATCAATTTAGCCCTTCAAAGTAGTATGAAATTTTAATTTGATCCATCAAAGTTAAAAATCTCAATTTGTTCCTCCAAACTCAGAAGGATGTTCTACATTGATATTCCAACCATATTTTAGTGAAGGCATTAAATATTCATTGATTATAAAAAAAATATACAAAATTCAAAGTTTGTTTTACAAGTCTGATAAGCATCCACACCATAATTTGTGGATGATAAAGGTGCAATTTTTTTCATGTTATTTTGATGTGAATAAGAGCAATTCATAGGCTTCATCAACGGTAAAAAAGAAATAAGTGCACAAAACCTTAGTTGAGTGTAAAAAGACATTAATCATTAAAACCTCTAAAATCGGAAAAACTTTTAATAGAGTGTTGAATAAATCCTCCTTAGTTTTTCTTTTTTTTTTTTTCTGTTCTTCTCTACTTATCGATCCATCATCATAACAATTTTGTAGGACCAAATTGGAACGATTTCCACGAGTTGGACCATTAACATAATCGAGGGATTTGATGAAAAATTTGAAATTTTCTCAAATCCCTCTAGATGTTTATATTATTTAGAATGTACTTGAATCTTTAAATTACCAATTATTCTAATATTTAAAATATATTTTAATAGTTGATATACTATTACGAATCCAAATGCCTAAGATTCTTTGTCAATTTAAGGGATCAAATTGAGACCATTTGCACCTTTGATGAACCAAATTGAGACCTTTTCAGTTTGAGAGAACAAATTGAGTTTTTGAGCGATTTTTAGAGGACCAAAATAAAACTAAGGGTTAATTACACTTTACCCCCCTAAACTTGATGGTAAGTAACACTTTACCCCTGAACTTAAAATATATAAAGTTTACCCCCTACTGACATCAAATTTTAGAATTTCATACAAAAATTTAGTAAAAAGTGACATTAATGCCCACATATATTGTTTGTATGGATAACTTTGTCCATTGGGTCGGAATATTGGTGCCTAAATAACAAAGCCTCATGTAACGTTAAAAAAGAAAACAAAAAAGACTAGATAATCTTAAATGTCGTCGGCAACAACTTAAAAACTTCTAAAACTCTTCCAAAACTACTACTCCTTCCTATCTTGGGCATATCACGATTCATCTCGTAAAATTATAATTGATGGCCTTTAATGGATGAAACATCAAAAAGATTCAAGATGGATGTAGATCTTTATCTCTTGAAATATTTCCCTTCTTGATTGAGCATAGTGATGAAATATGAGATAAGCATGAGGCTTTTTATGGATCTCATGCTATCCAGTTGCTTTTCTAATTTGCGTATTTTGTTTGGATTCTTAGATGTTTATCAAATTGTACAATGATTGAATGGCGTGCTTCTTTTGGTTGCTCTTTTATAGCCAAATTTGTAGAGAATATTGAGCAATAATTGAGAAAGTGATGGTTGGAATAGTAGTGTATTACAGATTGTGCTCCACGTGAAAAAATTGAGTTGGGGTTAGTTTTGGAATGAAAATTGATGATGTCATTCAGAACCCTCAAGATGTTAGTACGGGGGTAAAGTGTATATTTCCTAAGTACAAAGGGGTGAAGTGTTACTCACCCCCAAGTTCAGGCGGGCAAAGTGTAATTAACCCAAAACTGACCATGTTGCGGTGGTTCCGCAGCCATCCCCTGATTTAAATACCACCAGTAATGACTGAGTGCACATTTGAACTTTCGATTGTCAGATTCAGAACAAGCTATAGAGTTCACGAAATCCACCAAACGACAGCGTTCCGTTTCGGAGTCGGCATCTCTTCTCTCCCTCACCAGCTGTATGCTTTCCGCCATTCCGCATGTCATAACCAGAAAAAGAAAAAAAGAAAAGAGGCAGCAACCAACCAGCAAAGCACACGCCACATCTGAACCTGAAGACTTTCTACAATTTTTCAACCTTTTTCACGTCTTCCGTTGTTAAATGATTCAAAATTGATGAGAAATTTTTTTGAAATATTGAGGAGGACGTATGATGAAGAAGGCGGTGGCAGGTGGCGGAGGAGCAACGGCGGCGCCGGGGATACCGGTGAGGTACATGCTGCGGTTAAGCTGGAAACTGGTGATTGGAGTGTGCATTATTCTTTGTTTAATGGCTTTTCTCAGACTGCAATATTCTCTGTCTTACTCCGACTCGGAGCCGGGTTTGTCGCCCCCCACTTCCTTTGTTCGTCATCGGTCGAGATTTATGAGCAGTTATGAGTTTGAAGGCAATGCCAAGATTGCGTTTTTATTTCTTGCTCGGAGAAATTTACCGCTGGATTTTCTTTGGGGAAGCTTTTTCGAGGTAAATCAATCTTCCTTGTCGCAAGTGCTATTAGTACTTTATATCATTTTCTTTTTTCCTTATTTATTACTCTTTTCAACTAGTATTCTTTTGAGATGATGACAAAATTCTTCAAAACGTAGCCGTTTCTTTTTTCTCTTTGAAAATTTTATTTTACAATTGCTGATTTCTTCGATTCATTTTGTGCAATTAATGACAATTGAAGTAAAGATTCAGTTTTTTTCCCCGTCTGGTTAAATTTTCTCCGGCTGGTTCCGTTGAAAATGACTGGAAGTTGGGAACTTGTGAGTTCTGGCGTTTGTGCTATTGGCTACGCTACTTGGTTCTTAAATTGTCCTTTTTTTTGGGTTATTAACAAATATCTTTTCGTTTATTTATTCAAAAGAATGGAGGAGCATGGTTTAACTAAGTGTTTTATGCCTAGCTGCCGAATTTACAGCTTGGCATTTATTTTTTTAATTTAATTTTTTCCTCTTATTTGCAGAATGCTGATGTGGGAAATTTTTCGGTGTATATACATGCGGAACCTGGGTTTGTGTTTGATGAATCAACTACGAAGTCATCTTTCTTTTATAATCGTCAGTTAAAGAATAGCATTAAGGTAAATAGAATTGTATTCACTAGCTCACCATTTAGTTGCTTGGATGGCAGGGTATTAGTCTGCGCTTAATTTGATCAGAGAGCAGCAAATGTGAGGGATGATAGATGCCGGTATATTTTGCATGAACCAATATAAAAATGAAAAGACATCTGAAGGAAAAAGGACTTCTTTTGATAGTCAGGACAGCAGGTTTATCTGATTGTCAGTAAACGAACATCTAAACTTGGTTCATCTTTTCTATGGATATTTTACTATTATGACAGGGATGACCGAATAATATACATACATTACCCACAAAAAAATGAGTCCTTAGGAGAAAAGTCAGAGAATAGACAACAACATTTTAGTCAAAAAAGGAAGAGCGTTATATGGTCATAAACAAATGGATTACCCAGGCAGACTGGCTTTTGTTCTCTTTGATTTCTCCTGCATGTCACTGTGAACATGTTGCACATTGGATGTTCAAATACCTAAGTGTGGGTTGCAATGTTTTGATAAGCATTCATGGCAGAAGAAAAATGGAGGACTTAATTTGGAATTTAAATTATATTTTCCCATCTTCTTTTCTGTTTAAATAAATTGTCTAAGTAAGTTCTGTCTTTTCCACTGATTGACATGAAAGATGATGGTGTAGGTAGCATGGGGAGAATCTAGCATGATTGAAGCTGAGAGGTTGCTACTTGGAGCAGCTCTGGAAGATCCAGCTAACCAGAGATTTGTTCTCTTATCAGAAAGGTTCTTCTGTTTTGCCTTCAAATTAGCCTCTGTTTAGTAATTCTTGAGACTCTGTATGATGAAGTTTTGGGGTTCTTATGTAGTTTGTGATGGCTATATTGTGTACTTGGATTTTTGACCTACATGGGGTGGTCAATCCTTTATATGTACAAGTTAGCAGGAATGTTCTTCTTAGATGCATAAATCACAATGCAAAAAGTGGGACTGATACATGGAAAAACAGTAACTGTGTTTGGATCCCCTGTTTTTGGGGTGTTTTTCAAAAACTAGTTTTTCAAATACAACAAAAATTTTTAAAAAGTATCTCAAAATATATTCTAGAAACTCTTCTACTCTTAAATATCCCAAAATATTTTCTAAAAATATTCCAAAATATATTCTAAAAACTCTGCTACAGCAAAGTTTTACAAAAAACACCCCGACCTTTTTAGCTTATCAAGTCAGTTGATTCTCTCTGTCATATTTATCAGCAGCACCTTTTAGCTCATTTAATTTTTGTTTAAATTATTTTTACTTGCTAATTCATAAAATTCCTCCTAGAGACATTGGGTATAGGTAACTTGGATGTCACAGAGTGATTGAGCTGGGTGTTTTATTATTGATGACTAGAGGTTTTTACTCTCTTTGAATACAGCCCTTCTCCTGTTGCTTCTGACTGAATCTACCATTTTCGTTTTGCAGTTGTGTTCCATTGTACAACTTCAGCTATATCTACAACTATCTTATGGCTTCTCCAAGGAGTTTCGTGGACAGGTAAGTGGATATACTTGATCTGCTAGGATAAATGCTGTGTGATTGCAGATTGACTCTTGGGTTTTCTAAATCACATGAGCCTTGTCAAATCTTTTAGGCTGTCTGCCACATAACAGAACTTCCTGAGTTTCTCTTCCATCTTGCAGTTTTCTTGATAACAAGGAAGGACGCTATAATCAGAAGATGGCACCGGTTATACCTAAGAACAAATGGCGGAAAGGATCACAGGTAATTCCCTTCAATCCTGATTTTATGTTTTTCTATCTTTGACACGATTTCCATTAGTATGTTAATTGTGTACTATTTTCCGTGTTTTTTGGATGATTAGGAGAAGCAAATTATGGCTGCTTCATTCTTGTTTTTCAAGTAAGGTAGTCTGATTGATTTAGGATAACGGTTTATCTACTTCATAATAGTCAGTTGTTTCATTTATGTATTGAATTATGATAATAAGGTGGCATTTATGTTCTTGATTGCCAAATTTGCCACTGCAAAACGGACCCGTCTTCTAAGGTGGCTTCTATAGAAATACACGAATATGCTGGGTGACATCTACTGGTTCCTTCAATCTGTGGAGCTAGGAAACTGTTGTTGTACTAATTGCTAATTTTAGATATAGACTTTTTCTGTGTGTGGCTGTGTTCATATGAAACGTTTTTGCTAATTTGTTAGAACTCTCTCTCTCTCTCTCTCTCTCTCTATGAAGAAGCCAATTCCCTCTGCGGGAAAAAAAATTGAAAAGTCATATAAAAGATGAGAATGATTTCTCTTAAAGAATTAAAGGGTTGATACTTGGAAAGAATACTTCATTTTCAAGGGTAATCTGGCAGTACTAGCTGATAGCTTTCTTTTCATGATTGAGTACTTGGGTCAAATGGTTTGCAAGTAGAACTAATTAACGTGATGGATAATTGCAGTGGATTACTGTGATCCGGAAGCATGCAGAAGTTATTGTAGATGATCAAGTCATCTTTCCAACCTTTCAAAAGTTCTGCAAGGTATGTGAGAGAGAAACCACTTTATTTTATCTTCTCCAGATTTCAATTACCTTTTTTTTTTTTCTTTAAAAAATAAGCTTCTGACTTCAAATTACAAGTGCTTGAGCTACAGTGTCTTTTACATAAATTTTTTTTGCAAAATTGGTGTAATATTCTAATTTTAAGGGATTCCAATTACATGCTAGCTCACTGTGATTTTCCTATGATTTGTTCAGAGACGTCCTATGGTGGATGCCAGTAAGGGAAAGCTGAACCTTGTAAGTTAAAGAATTTTTGTAATAGCCTGCTCTAAAATGGAGAAGTGCTTCCAGTTCATTTTGGAATTTGGGTCTGAAAAACAGGCCTAGCTGCTTGTTTGCCAGCATTTGTGTCTATGTTTCTAACCTATTTCATTAACGTTTCGCAATAACCATTACAGAAGCTTCAGAAGCAGCACAACTGTATCCCCGATGAACATTACGTGCCGACGTTACTTGCTGTAAGTTATGATTGCTCTTCAATCTATTCTCTTTCACATTTATTGTTTTTGTTTCCGTACAGTATTACTACATTCTTGGTTGTCCGCTCCCTTTCTTTGTCAAGATTTGTTTCTTTGGTTTTAAAATGTTTGCTCCTGATGCTTTGGTTTCCTATAGTTTATTGGCAATCACCTTCTTATTCTGGGCAGATGAATGATCTTGAAGATGAAATTGAACAAAGGCCGGTGACTTATACTTTGTGGAACCAATCTATGAGCAACATGGAAACGAAGGGCTGGCACCCTATAACATTTAGACATGCAGATGCTGGACCTCAACAAATCCGAAGAATAAAGGTTTAATCTTGCGGCCTTTCTGCTTCTGATGGGGTGCTTGACATTTAAGCTTATGGTTAAATGAATGTTTAAACTACTGATAGACAGTTTACATGACGCGTACTCATCACTGAACTGTTTCATCCTTCAATCACTCTTTAAGACATCCATATCAAGTCCCTGTTTTTGAGTGGAGAGCTGACTCTTCTCCTATGGATGTTTACAGGGTATTAACCACGTATACTACGACACAGAATTTAGGACAGAGTGGTGCAGCAATAATGGTACACTGGTTCCTTGCTTTCTATTTGCCAGGAAGTTCTCTCAAGGAGCTGCCATGCGCCTTTTAAGTGAAGGGGTGGTTGGCCAATCTGGTACCCCCTTCATTGCCGGACACTTCGCTCTGAGTTAATTGTACTCCTGTTACTAACATCTCAGGCGTCTCAACCTCACCAAACCATCCAGCTAGTTGCTATCTTATGTAAAATGCTGATGCTACCCAGCGAGGATATACAAAGATTGATAGATATCATACATACAGATAAAAATATATAGCAAGCAGAGATGTTTTTTGGTAGTTGATACTGATATTTAGGGGCTGCCTGTAGATCGTTGTTGATACAAAGCCCAATTACATACTTAGCTGTATGTCCATACTGACATGCGCATGAATTGCCCAAAGCATATGTAGACATTAGAGTTGTTTTAAGGAGACCCACTCCAATTCGTCCACGAATGAACGGGTTTGGGTGTGTAATGAATCTTGTTTAGGTCTAAATGAGTGGTTCAAGTAGGTTTATTTAATTAGTGGGTGTTAGATGATAGCTTGACTTGGATCACCAGTGTGGACCCATTTTATTTTAAAACTAATTGTAAATTCAAACTCATTTATTAGTGGGTGTTAGGTGGAAAATTTTAGATTTTTCATCAATTCAATAACTATTTTTCATCAAAGTTTATCCATCATGTTTACTATTATATTTGTTTTCTTTGATTTTTCTTTTATTTTTGCCTTCTCTTTCTCTCCTCCGCTTCTAAAATTCAAATAAACTCTTCAACTATTGTGTTAATTGATTTCTCTTGCTATACTTTAATATTTCAACTCTTATAGTCTGCCATCATTTGAAGCTCACCATGATCATTATTTTTAGTATGTACAATTTTCATTGATTTTTTTTTTTGCTTTTTATTGGATAAAAGGATTTATTTACTAACCTTGATACTATATGTCTTTGATTTTTTCTTACCGTAATAAAATATTATCATTTCTTGTCGAACGAAAAAATTGTAAGTAAAATTTTAAATAGGTCATAAGTAGGTAAACAGGTAATTCCTATCCATTCAAGGTCATATTCATTTATGATCCGTTTATTTTGATAGGTTGACTTAACTATATCTATCACCCAATTATCACCCAATTATGACTTGTTCGAAACAGAATCACCCAATTATGACCATTCTTATACTCATTCAGGTTGTAAAGAACTTGGAAAGTTCAAAGGTGCAATTTATACTTGTAATTTGTTGGCTAATGAGTTTTATAACCATATATATACACACAATCCTTTACTCCTGCATCCAACTTCTGCAATCCATCATTCCTGCTTTTGGGGGGAAAAAAAAAAAGGAAAGAAGTGGTGTTGCAAATGAAGAAGGCTTTGTGATTTGATAATCTGGGGGATCAAATTGAAGCTCTGACATTTGATTAACTTAAATTTAGTAGGATCACAGTTCCCAACTCAATCGGGGCATTGCTATAAGCTTTGCACCATGACTCCACAATGAGCCTAAGATGATATGATCAGATGGTGGCTTCCTTCCATCCTCTTTGCCTAGCCCGCATCTCCCACATTTCACTGAGCTCTTTTTGCACTTCCAAAGCTGCTTCTGCCTTCTCCCTGGCCTCCTCACAAGTTTCCATCCCGGAATTGCACTTTTCTGCTTCCTTCTGATACTGTGACGTTACTTTTTTAGCCTCCAGCAGTGCCATGTCGGCGCGGTACTGATTTTCCAGAGCTACAGCTTCCCTCTGCTTCAACTCGTCAGACAACGAATCCACATAACTCTTCTCCGTCTCTTCACTCATTTCGGGATCATGTTTCATGCAATCTGAGTGGGGAAATAATCAGCTATTAGTAAGAATAGAAAACCATCATGTTAATCAGCAAAGGGGCACCCTAAAATGTCCTGTTCCTGTGTAAACTGATTTTCTTCCCCCGAAGGAAAGTTCTTTAAAGACGCACTTAATCAACTATGCAAGGGAATGTCAAAGCCTTCTTTCCTAGCATTGCTGCAGAACATGCGAAGTTCCGAGGCGCGGCCTCAAAGGAAATGGATTTTAATTACTGTTGAAAGCACCAAGTTGATATCAGCTAATTCAGCCGGTGATTCTGCTGTATGATGTTGCAAGGAACAGACTGGTATTTAAGTCCTCTGATTCGTTGAATTATCTCCAATCAAGAAGAACAAAGGAGGCCATCTTACACCAAGAATATATAATGATAAAATTTTAATGACAGTGCATCTTCTTCGATCAAAAAAGAATCCTAGGTCAATAATGGTCTCGCAGCAAATTGAGAGCTTGCATCTTTTAAAGTAGACTTCAATCATTCATGGCGCCAGAAATATTATCCTAGACTGCGTTCATGATACTTCATAGGGGAATTGAAGAACTAACCTGTAAAGAAACTGAAGTTCAACCCTGCATGGTAAACAACGAAACCACGTACGTTTAGATCTGCTCATCGCTATAAATACTGCAATGCCTCTAGCAAATTAATCAGACACGTATGTTCAACAAATTATTTCCACACATGGCCGACGACTGTAAACCAAATTATTTCAACAAATTTTTAATGGTTTCATCCGACTATACTCTAGGATGAACCCAGAATAAAAATTCCATTGCACGTGATAGTACCAAAAATTATTTCCAGATGACCAAATAAAAATGGCATTTACGTTCATCATACCCTGAGGTTAAAAAAATTCACTGTCCAATGGCGAAATAACTGTTGGATTTTCACATATTTATAAGATAAACAACCATCATCATTGAGGGATAATTGGTAACATGCTGTACATTTTTGTCTACCTTGTGAGCTGGAGAAAAGGGGTTGATCAGGGCAATCGCAGTCGCAAGGGGGACAAGAAAAGTGGCCTACGGAAGTCAGTGTCTCGGAGAGGTGCCAATAAATTGGCGGGACAGCTATGTAACCGGCAAGGCACATACCCATCAGCCCTGTAGCTAACCTCATCATCTTGGGACTGCATGTTCCCTGTTGTTTGTGCTGTAGATTCATCTGTGTTTCTGGAGTTATACTCGTTAGTTTGTTCCTTTTGCCTATATGTCTTTGCATGGAGATCTTTTGGGATCTGGAATAACGGCGGTTGAGTATGTTACGCTCTGTTATTCTTTACTCTTTATTGTCATCCCATCTAAGCATCTTATTTGGTTTTTATCCCTAGAATTTTGTCTCGGAGCGTAGACACCAAAATTTTACCTTTTATTTTTACTTCATTTTTATTTCTAGTTTTACTAAAAGATCATCTGAGTACCTTACCTCAGTCGCTTGAATAATGGTAAGTCCTATAATCATCATTGATCTTTTTCTTTTTTTTTTCTTTGAATAAAAAAATATCATTTCATTCATAAATCTGCACTAATGACAAAAAAATAATCATAGAATGTATCATAGAAACAACAGATTTGAAAGATTTACATATATACCAGATTGCGAAAATTATAAATAAATCTCCAACCTATTCCAAATGATATCAATCTCTTCGAACTCAATTGTTTTCTAAGCTCGATATCAAGGGACGACTCTTATTTTTCGTTAAAAACCCTTCTTAGACTATTATTTTGGGTCAAAATCGTCGCACTTTTTAAGTCTCATTTTGGGCCCTCCTTTTTTATTTTCTAAAATAAAACCAATTTCAAAATAAAAATTTTCAAATAAAATACATTTTTTCTAACACCAAAATAAATCATTTATTTATTTTTTAAAAAAATGAGAAGCGACACGGAGCAGATTTCGGAAAATTATTGCGAGGAACAAGTCACCAGGAGACGGCTGGCCAGGATAAAATAATACTCCTAAGTGATCGTCTATTTGCTTGCTGGGAAAGAACAGAGGAAGCTAAATATCACTTTTGACTAATTTAAATTGGGAAACCAAGAAAAGCCAGTCCAATAATGCAGAGAAGGAAATGTAGAATGGAGTGCCAAATTGCTAGTATAGGCTCCTCGAAAATACACTGTTGTGTATGTTGAAAGCCATAAGAAGGAAGAAAAAAGGAGAGCCAGTTTTAAGAATTGAAGATAAAAAAGAAAAAATGCACAACTCATCAAGTGCTTTGCATGCAATTTGATACATCAGCGGATATAAGTGATTAAAAACTGTCAAGAGGGCTCAAATATAAGCAACCTCAAAATCAGAGGGCTCAGTCTAGCTGCAAGAGCCTGCATGATATTAAAAAATACAACATAAATCTTGGGCAAGCTAATCAAGCAGCTGCTGGGGGCAAACGGTCTGTGATTTCTCTAATTAAACTTGCCAAGGGTGGCGATGCTGATATTTGCATTGCTAATTCGACTGCCTCTTTGGATACTCCCTCGCTCCAAATATGGTGGATCCAATTCGAACATTTGTACTACCCATTTCAATCTGCCAAAAAAAAAAAAAAACACCACACACAAGATACTTCCCGTAAGCCATGCAGGCGATGAGTAGGAAAGCCTAATACTCCAACCCAAAGACGCGAATGGGGAAAACCAACAAGAAATATGGTACATTCACTTCAAGAAATATATCTCAGTTGCAAATGAGATGCTAACAGCGAGTCACAAGCGAAAATTAACTTACAGCAAGCTCAAAGTCGCCAGACATGCCCATTGACAGTTCACATTGCTCTTCTGTAATTCCAAGTGCCTTGCAGACCTCAGTTCTGCAATCTGCCAAATTCTGCAAGTAAATCACTGCCATCATCAGAAAAATTTAAATGGCACTAGAATAAGAGCAATCCGAGACAACAATTACCGATTTAAGCAAAATTACCACCTTGAAATTTTCTGGGGTGGAAGTATAATCAGCCATTCCTATTGTCATTAGGCCACAAAATTCAAGGTTTGGGCAGCGCAAAGTAACATGTTTGACAAGCTCCACACAACCGGCAGGTTCAACACCATATTTAGCTGCAAAAGGCAGAAAAAACAACTTTAACAATTTTTTCATTTTTCTCCAGCAGAAAAAATTTGTTCATTGCAGTGTTTGTGTCTCAGTGTGTTGATCTGTCCAAGGAACTGTGACCAGCAGCAAATTAAACGTGGCTTCCCATATGCTTCTGCAAAATACTGGAGATCCTACTAAATTAGTGACATACGCTAGTTACCCACATGCTTCCCCACTTGTGTTAACTTGGACAAACACTTTTAAAGGCTTTCTTCCAATGTTTCCAGCCACACGGTCAAGAAGATTGGCAATCTACAAGATCGAAGGACAGATTTTGAGTTCAAGACAATAACAATCACAACAATGCATAAAGACACCGGCAATGATACTCATTAGCAGGTATTGGGTATAATCACAATGCCCATCACGAACCATTGACGCAAGTAAATGTGTTTGTTACTTATCCATATGATCCAGCAACATTTTCTGAACTCCAAGTTAAAAATTTTTTAAGATTCATTATGCTAAAAGTAAAGTCGTCTTTACTATGAGAAGCAACACAGTGATTTAAACTTAATTATAACTAGGACACATGGAAGAAGGGAGGGAATGCTGGGAGGTGCTTTTGCAGTAATCACCTAGGACGAACAGCTTCAACCTTACTCTCTATCAATCATGACATGTCTCAGCATGTAAACCAACCACTTTAGAAAATCTTTGGACCGACAGACTTACTACCAAAGTATTGTCAATCTAGCTAAAGCGTCTCTTAATAATGTAGATACCTTTTGACTCAGCACAATAGCAAAGTGCGAGCACAGAGCACCAAGAACTAACTCTATGAAGGTCTTCACCTATTTGATAAAATCACTATTACTGCTAACATTCATACCTTCTCATCATCAACAGTTTCCACCATGGCAAGATTTGGCACTCCAGCTGGCAAAAAAAAAAAAGAGTGGCTGAGAATCAACTGATAAGAAAATGGCACAGCATATTCAACATACTGGAGAAAGATTATAAATGGGGCAATAAGAAGTTTCAAGAAATACTAGTAATAAAATCCAGACTTCTGGATACCATAGAGCCATTTATTAAACAGATGATCAACCTGAGAGTAAACTAATTAAGCGCGCATCAGTCCGTTCCTGCTGAATTGGCAAATATAATGCTGTATCGGTCTTTCAAACTCTAGATGAATGACATTATGAACCATAAGCAATCAAGTGTCCTATTTAAAGCCCTATTAGCAAAGTACACTGCTTTCAATACTACCTTGAAATGATGAGCCAAAATGCTCAAAGCACAATAGGTTATCTGACACTTAATCATAAATTTAGGTCATCAGTCTAAATTAACTATCCAGTCAGAATGTCAGACAGTAGGTTGAATTGGAATTGCATGTTTAGTTTAAACTTGAATGGCAGGCGTAAAGCATCAAAAGATTTTGTTCAAGAAATTGCTCCAGAATAACATTTTAAATCCTCCATCCGAACATCATATCTTCCCTTTCCAAGTACCCCTTAAAAAAAAAAAAAAAGACTGAGGTCGCACTCAGCCTACATCTCACTCCAACTAAACTCATTTCCTAGAAACTCAAGAACTGTTTTCTAGTTTATCTCCATTTTTTCTTAGCACACTTGCTTTTTTATTAAACCAACGAAATCAAAACCAAGATGCAGTTGCATGTATACATACTCTGAAAATGAGGGAGTTCGGAGTTAGGAAAACATACTTAAAAGCGGCTTCACTTTATTACTCTGCAAATTCCCAATGAAACGCCACTCTATATCCTCCGGTAGCTGCATTTTCACCCAAAAAACATAAATTTTCAGCTAAAGATTCATACTTTCTGTGTACCTATCACACGAAATGTGAGCAAACAAAAAAAAAGTAGAAAAACTCAGCCAAAATACAATCCTTTTCTTTCAAGGTCTTCATTTCCACACCAAATTGGATGTTTATAGTCCATCATCTCGTATTAATCTTTTTGATAAAAATCTCATAGTTCTGCTGTAAATAAAAAATTAACGGGAAACGAACAAACTGAAATACAAAAAAAAAATTCCTCAATAACTAATCCCCACAAAAATCTGAATTTTTTTTTCAAAAAAATAAGCAAGTTAAACTTATGTATAGGGAGGAGCTAAGAAGTAGAAAAAAAACCTGAGGCGCTTTTTCTACGAGTTCCTGGACGTAGTTCTCCCCGAAGCAACGGTGGCCGGCGTCGTAAACTTGCCGGAGAAGTGAAACTGGCTTCATCTTGCTAACAGCGACTACACGGATCCTATCTGACCCGCGTCCGCACCTCTCCGCCGTCTGTTGCACGCGCTGCAGCACCGATTTCAGTGCCGCCGCAGCCACACCGTCCATGGCGGAAGCAGCCGCCATTTCTGAACTCCCACTTTCCGTTAATTTCGGTACGCTCGAAATCGGATTTTGGTTGTCCTGTTTTTCTCTCTCGGCGATTGCTGAGGCTGATTCTGCACTCTCCATTTTCTTTGGGACTTTGGAGCAAATATTGGTTTTATAGGGTCTAAATTTATTTTTTGGTCCATAAAGTATTGCTCATTTTATATTTCTACGGTTTTGATTTTATGTTGTTTGAATTGGGGCCATCGTCCTTTCTTTCTTTGGGTAACAATTACCACCTGGCATCCAAAAACTCATAATAAACCACCAAATAAATAAATGAGATCCATCGCCAATAAATATATAGTTCGCTTTTAATTTGCCTGTATGTGTTGTTTATTTCCGAGAGATGACAGTATTATTTTATCCTTTATTTGGAGGGTAAAATAAAAATTATAAAAAATGACACAAAAAATTTACACCAACCTCTAAAATGTTCAGAAACATCTTTTGTGATAATAAATAAAGTAGTGTACAAGGAAACCAGTGGACGAGATGTATAGCCTTGATAACAATAAAAATTTTGAATCACTACGCTGACCTGACATCAAATTTAACAAGCCTTACAAGCTCCAACAAAAGGAATGTAAAGACAAGTGCCCCCAGGATGGCGCCATATATCCATTTCCAATTCTTGGCTGCTGCAAAATTTTGATGGCCAATTCCTTCATACACATTTGAGATGATGAGAATAATCAGAGCATAGCCCAAAATATGATGGCTTATCACCCAATAAGTCTTCGATCCAGGTTCTTCTTGATTTGGTCTCACACACACTGCTCTAATAGGCTACTAGGGTTATTCTTATTCATGTTGATGTATTATATTTTGAACTCCAATGGCCCTAGGTGATGTAACGTCCTGTATATGAATATTTGAGGACTGATTTGGGTGAATTTGAATAAAAACAAATGAAGATAGCACCGAGAACTAATGTAGTTTTGCTTGAGGTTAGGGCTGATCCAGAGTTAAAAAAGTAGCTAACTTGTCTGAGCTATTGGTACTGCTATGAGACGAACTAGAGTGTGTAATTGTACCGTTGGAAAGCCCTTCGAGTCTAGTTTCCAACGCCGCTGACGGCACCTAATTCCGACTTTCTTACAGTGAGATATGACCATTTTTCCAAGACTGCGCAGGCACGACTGTTTTACCCGCGAAGAACATTTTGAGCTTGAATGAGATTTTTATTTTGTCCAACTTTCTTGCACTTGTCAAACTTGTTTTCTCATGAACTTTTACTGCATTTTGGGCCTAATTTACATGATGAATTGAGTGACTTTAACCACTCACTTGGTCACTTAATGGGCCTACAATTGAGTGGGAAATGAACCTATGTTAACGATTTCACTCGTTACCCTAAGATTGGGAAACGAAGGTAGTCATAACTGAGATACTTGACATTTGACTACTGCATTACTTGACAGGTGAGTGTTCCACTACCTGCTACCCGTTATGTGAAATATCTGAATATATGAAATACTTGATTTATGACTGTTGGAGCCAAATACTGTTTTGATAAAATGGAGGCGAGCGTGTACTTTATCGCATTCTATCTCCCTTGTTTTCCAATGAAGTTCTGTATACTGTTATTATGAAATGAGATTTCACTATATATATGATTGTGTTTAAGTTGTTTGGGTGATATCCATCAACTACTGCTACTGTTTGGGTACCCAATCTCTTAGGTGAGTCGGTTGTATCGAGCCACCAAGGGTTTGGTCGAGAAGGCCGATAAACCTTGGGGACTGATGTTTGGAGGCCCCTGGTGAAGTATAGCCGTTGAGCTTGCTTGTTGTGTTGCCCAACACCACCAATGGTAAAATCCTCGACTTGATCCTGTTTCTTTAGAATCTTGGATTCTTGGTATACTTGAGTATTACCAAAATACTGTTTGTGGCGTGCGGCCCCGGTAGGGGGTTGATTGGTGGACGGAGATTGGTGAAAGCGGTGTCTACGGACTTGCATTCTATGAATACAAACGTTGACGGAGTGTCAACAGATCCAGTTATGATCAAGCTCCAGTGGTGATTGGCTTTTGAAAGCCACCCGTATCTTTGAATTGAACTGTAATTAAATTACTGTCTTACTATACGGAGTTTATTTGATTATTTTGTGACCTTATTTGGCTATGTGTTTACTCGTTTTACTTGGAACCTCACTGGACGTTAGCGCACCCCACTCCCTTTGTTTTTCTTAACAGACCAGGGATGGATTTGATCAAGAGCTTTCTTAGCTTTACATTGTTTTGGACTTGTATTTGAGATTGCAACTTTTACTTAAGTAGACCTTACTTTTGACTCCTGTAAGCTTAAACCTATAGGTTCGACTCTTGTTATGTAAGTTGACTTTTGGCTATATGTATACTAAACTTTTGGAGTGTTGGTGAAGTGATTATGTTTTAAATTAGGATTACATTCCCTTGCAATGGAAGATATTTCATTTGCTTCATTTGAATTATTAGTGCTTTGATCGACTGAATCCCGGCGAGAGTTGGACAGGCAGTCCGTTGATACCCTAGGGTTTGCCCTAGGGAGAGGTGGAGCTGTCACACAATCAATTCAAAAGAGCTAACGAACAGTAAAGCAGCTTTAAAAGCAAAGATTTAATTAAAATTTCAAATATACATTCAATTAATAAAAAAATCGATAAGAAAATTACATGAAATTCCTCCATAAGGCATACAATCAGATGTAGTAGTTTTGATCGTTAAATTTGCCAACCTAACTGAATCTTTATGAATTTTTCTTCCTGATCTTGTCAAATAAATTGTACTCGAACGATTTCCAACTAAATCATTAATAATATTATTGATTTTTCGTTTTCTATAAAAAAAAAATACAGTAGTTCTTCTGATGAACTAGAATCACTACGCTGACCTGACATCAAATTTAACACGCCTTACAAGCTCCAACACAAGGAATGTAAAGACAAGTGCCCCCAGGATGGCGCCATATATCCATTTCCAATTCTTGGCTGCTGCAAAATTTTGATGGCCAATTCCTTCATACACATTTGAGATGATGAGAATAATCAGAGCATAGCCCAAAATATGATGGCTTATCACCCAATAAGTCTTCGATCCATGTTCTTCTTGATTTGGTCTTACACACACTGCTATAATTAACTGTAATATGTTATTGTCTTGTCTGCATAAAGAAAAAAAAATACCCTTAATTGACCAAAAAAAAAAAAAACGAAGGAAGGGATTTGGGATCTTACTTGTAATGTGGCCAAGGCAAAAATGATGGTGCCAAGAATTCCGTGGACGCTCATATTATGCTTTTTGGCTGCACTTCTAATAGACAAACCAAGGCCCCATCCAATTGTGCCCAAAAGGAATCCTGATGTTTGGGATAATATGTGCAGAGAGTACCAATCAGCGTTGTTCGAAGGCAATTTCTTGAAGTGTCTTGCAACTATTATACCAATAGGCAAGAGAACTCCCCATCCAAAAATGTTGACCATTCCATGGACCTGTTGGCAACTCTCACATAATCATATTCTACACTATTTTATCTATGATTTTGATGCTCAATCAATAATTTAAGTCGCGTTTTATGTAGTGCAATAGTGCGTTTTAATTTTGTTCTTTTTAAAATTTTTGGTACCAAGTTGTGCCTTAAATATGTTTATACACAACATTCTTGATTTGTCTCCAATCTACTAATTTGTTGGGTGATGACTAGTAGTAGTCTGATGATAGAAAAATATTTTGTACAATATATATTCATAATAACAAAAGTGGAGTTAAGATTCTATGATTGCATAATCATGCAAGAACAATCACTTAAGCTTAAATACTGGTTTCTTGGTATTACAAGTAAATGAACAAAGTCTATAACAAGTATAGTACGTACTTCTATAACTATAGCATAATTAGTTCAAAGGTTATATTAATCTTGAATACGTTTGAAAGCCTTTTTCTCATTGGTATATTTCGCTTTTCAAGTAGTATAGTGGAAAGTTTTCTATATCTGTTACGGGCACAATGTCAGAGTAAAAGAAAGTTTCTTGAGAGAATTTAGCTTTAGGAAGTGCATATGCGAGCTAAATTAAATTAACAAAATTATGAGCTTAAATTCTAATATTTGAATGTTGAGGGCCACATGGCTACTCCGTCAGTGACAGTTAAGTGTCAAGTTTCATTGAAGCTAAGATCAAGAATCACGAAGGAAGGAAGGAAAAGTAATCTGAAGAAGAGTACAACACTTTCTGCAAGAATGAAGCACCACCCCTTACTAATTTTAGGCGGAGAGGGTGATGCCGGAGGTTCCGCGGCCTCAAGTTCTGATGTGGAACGGGAAGCTTGTATTGCCCCTTGCTGGATTGCAACTCCATTATAGGAACATTATTAATCTTGTCATTATTCATCGTGGGAGAAAGCTTCTCGCTGAGTGCAGAAATACTGGAATCAGTTGAGGGTAGGAAAGAGATAAAACCCACAAAAATGAGACAATGAAAAATCATGGTCTTTGGCTGCTCAGAAATACTTGTGTAATTTCTTGGAGTAGATTTGGAATGTCTTAAATGATAGCTTCTTCGATCATTTATAATCGTGTATGCAGGCAAGACTAGGCACACTTGATCCTCAAAAGCTGCGGCTGAGAGGATTAGAATATGTACCTTACTTACCCAACTCAACAAGGGAAATATTTGTCGACCACTTTAATTGACAGAAGAGCTGCAAACGAAATCAGACTTTATTCCAACTTCATTTCACATCTTTTTCCTTTTTCTAGAAACTCTTTGAACATGCATGTAAGGCGTAGTTTCCGATTTAGATCTTCTCCGATGTATTGCTTTAACTTTAGGAATCGAATAGTACGTCTCATTGTAGAGCAAGAGTTAGACCGTCGGTAATGGTTACTCTGGTTTAGGGATGTGAATGAGTCTAATCAAACCTTATGTTCAAATTTGTTTGATTATTTTAACGAGTTTACAGTTGTGCTCCAGTTTGATTTATTTATTTATCAAGCCTAACTCGAGCGAATTTTTATCGAGATGAGCTTGAGTAACTTGAGTTTTGTTCCTATAAATTTCAATTCTATGCTAATCAAGTTAAGATTGAACTTGAGTCTGCAATAAGAAGAAAGAATTAAAAACAGGAGGGAAAAAAAAAAAAAGGTTCACTGAGTCTTCCTAATTAACGAGTTTCGCTTCAGAAAATTACTAAGAATTCAAAATTCTAGGCCTTAGAGATCCTTGCTTTCATCTGCAGGCTGTTGAAGGTTGACATCATGAATAAAGTAGTGGAGCAGCGAAAAATTCTGCCAATTGCCCTTCTAAGCAAGAATATACACACTTGACCGACCACATACCGTGTCACCCCTGGGCGAGTAGAGGCCAATCAAGAAGTCCATTGCTGCCATTTTCTTTAGAGTGGGGATACAGATCCTCTGGTAATCCACTTTTCTTCATTTCCAATCAAGAAAACAAGTGTTTGAAAATAGATTCGCTGATTGGCAAGTGGAAACACGGTATTTCTTAGACTCGGTAAACTGCAAGTAGTAAATTGAATCGAGACAACAGAAAAAAAGAAAGACTTGCAACTTCAATTTCCCTCAGTCAACTCTTTGCCAATTAATGCTTCCATAAAAAGCCCAATTCCTCGAATGTCATTCTCAACTCCCTGCTGCCTCCCAGAGTCCCACAACTAAAATTTCAAAGCCATGGAGGCACTAAGACTCTTCATACTCTTCCTTCTTCTATCATCAATAACAATTATCGTTGGAGCATTCAGGGCTGATGACATGATTGATGAAGACGAGGACTTGAGCAACTTCGATGATTTTCTAACCCCTGATTTTGGAGGATCCAAGCCTTTGATACGACTAAGTGGCCGCTCCCTTGCTCAGCAAAAACTTCCGGGAAATTATACCTGTGACGTATATCCAAGAGTTTGTCGTCTGAAGGGCAGTGCTGGACCAGATTGCTGCTACAAGAAATGTGTCAATGTGAAGACTGATAGCTTGAACTGTTTTATGTGTGGCCATAAGTGCAAATCTGGTGAAATCTGCTGCAATGGAAAATGCAGGAGCACGGTATCCGATAAGAATAATTGTGGTGGATGCAACATCAAGTGCAAACCTGGTGAAATCTGCTGCAATGGAAAATGCAGGAGCATGGTATCCGATAAGAATAATTGTGGTGGATGCAACATCAAGTGCAAACCTGGTGAAATCTGTTGCAATGGAAAATGCAAGAACACATCAAACGATAAGAATAATTGTGGTGGATGCAACATCAAGTGCAAATCTGGTGAAATCTGCTGCAATCGAAAATGCAAGAACAAGTTGAACGATACTATAAATTGTGGTGGATGCAACATCAAGTGCAAATTTGGTGAAAACTGCTGCAACGGAAAATGCAAGAATACATTGTACGATAAGAATAACTGCGGCGGATGCAACGTCAAATGCAAACCTGGTGATCGCTGTGATTATGGGTTCTGCGGTTATGCATAAAATTTTTGGTTACAAAGGCTCAATCAATACTTATACTTTTTCATTGTTTCTTCATACTGAATTTCCCTCTTTTCATTTTGATTACAATTACAAATTCTGTGAGAGCTATGTAACATATAATTACTTTTAAAAATGCTTTGTTGTTAATCACTTCTTACGTGAATTCCAGTCTGGAGGGTGAGAGTGATGTCAATCTGCGACTTGTGAAGATGGTGTTTATCAAATAAAGGCTTGGAAATAAAGCTTAAAACAAGACAGTAATATACTAATAAATTACAGTTAAAATGTGCCATGTCGCAAAGTTACAAGTCGTCCTTCTCGAAGAAACTTTGCAGAATTGCAAATTATGTCCCGACTGAAGTCCCAGGCCGGGTTGTTCTTTTTACCTCTACTGATGATCAGACCGCGGTGTCATGTGGCTTCAGTTTATACAATGTAATCCAGTAAACCACAGTAGATCCCGCATATTTCCTCTATTTAGTTAGAAAAATAAATTGTCATGATGAAATCTGCTATTTCTTTAAATTTGAGTTAGATGGGCTTTAAGTTCTAGTACCATTATACATATATATATATATATATATATGTGTGTGTGTGTGTGTGTGTATGAATATATGTATATGTTTATATTTATATTTATTTATTTATTGTGTCTGTTATTCTGGAATCACAAAGTTTATTTTCTTCGCATGACAGTTGTTTTAACCATTTAATTGTACCATGGTTATCGGAAGGAGATCTGAGGTTCTAGTATTACTATTGTGAGCGTAATTTAAGAATATGTTTGTAGTCATCTCCTTATATTGTTGTTGGGTACGTGTAATCTTGTTTGTTATAGTTAGACAATATGCTGGACAATAACATGTTAGTTGTAATCTTATTAGAAAAATCAGAGCAATTGGTTCCACTAATCCTACAAAGCAATAAGGCATGCAGAATTATTTTGTAATTGATAACAAAAATATGAACAACTAATAACAAATAAACTTTGACATAAAAATACAAAATCCATCATGAGTAGCATGTTTTTGACATGAATTATCGAATGCATTCTCTTTAACAAAGAAATTGAATTATATATTGTCAGCGTTAGATGAATGATAACTATGCAATATTTGAATCTAAAATTCAATATTTGCGCACGTGTCATAAATTTAACGATGATAGTGTATACAATGTCAGTGTATATATATAAGATTTACTCATTGAGTATTAGCTAAAAACGGTGATCGAAAGAATGATAATTTCGTGCCAGGTAATTGTGTTGAACAGGTTGGAAATACATGTGGGCACAAGCAAATTTTAGACTCGAAGACTAAACGGGCAACTTTCTTGTCACAATCCCATTAGTTAGTAATGCACAGGAATTTGCAGATGGACTCTGACTGAACGAACATTAAGCCTATTAAACATTGACGAGCACTGGCAACAAAGTCGTGAAAGAAAATAAATCCAACTCTTGCACTGCATGTAATTGAATATTATAGCGCAACTGGAACTGATTAAACAGTTGAAAAAAAGAAGGAAAAAAAAAAAAAAAAACCCCCCGATGAGTTGATCAAAGATGTCGGCTTCAATTCGAATGGTCACATTAATAGTAGAACATTTGGCCGCTGACTTTTGCTGCTTGCCGGCTGTAAAATGCTACAGGAATTAGAATTTGAAAAATTTGGCCATCTTGGTTTTCCTTGAAGGCAGAAAGTACATGAAACTGTCAACGCTATCAATTTCATATTCACCAACTTGATGTTGACTGTAATTAGGAGTAGGGATCAAGTTGATATAATGGAATACAACTTGATGAAATTATATATATATATAGGTACGAATATTCTTGCTGTTGGTAAAATTTAAGAATGTATTTGTCTTACTGTTCAATTTCAAGCAGCTTAAAACACAAGATTTCGATTCGATTCTAATATGGGTATTACATAGTCTTTAGCATTTGTCAGCCGTCACAGCTCAATCCAGTTTACAAGAAAACTATTTATGTTACGACTTTGAGATTCAACATGCTAGCATGTCTCAGAAGGTTTGTTAGAGGGAAAAATATATAGGCGAAGATGTGCCAAATTTTCCCAATTCTTTTTAAGATTTCAGAGATCAACTAAAGGAAATTAGGAATAAAGGGACAACTTGTGCTGTCTTGACTAGCATTTATCTATCACTTTTAACCTCACATTGGCTTTATTTATGTAGAAAGGTATTTTAGGAAGTCAATGAGTATTACTTCCCTGAGAACCTTTATAATGCAGAACTAGGGGCGGAAAAAAAAAAAAAAAAAGGATTTGGGGGCAAGACTAGTAAAGGTGTACAAGTACATAAAAGGAAGTCTAAGTGAAAACTTTAAATGAAGGATTTCTAAAAAATCTTAATGGGGAGAGGGTAAAGTCTAATTTCTAAAAGGATATAAAAAATTTAATTTTTTTTTAAGGAGGGAAAAAAGAATTTCTAAAGTCTTGTGGGTGCCTCCTTCCCTCCACATCCACCTGTATTTTAGGAATTAAAAAGAGAGAAAAAAAAGGAGGTGATTTTCATTAAGTTCAGTAAGTAGGGGAATTATAAATAGTTGACTTTTTTTTTTTTTTTTTTTGACGATGATAACATTTGTATAAACTAATCTAAAGAGCCTGTAAAAGGAGCTAGCATGGAGTGGAGTCTAAAGAGGCTATAAAAGAGGCTAACAAGAAGGGGAATCTAAAGAAGCTGTGTAAAATAGGATAGCAAGTAAATAGACATCTAATTAGACCAAATGCAGTTACAGCGTCTCCTTTGAATTTTTTTCAAATGAAATGGGTTCGAACCCTGCCCAATAAGGGGGCCACTTTGGCTCAGAGTTTAGTTCACTTGTTCATTCCTCTATATTTCATCGCTTTTTTTTTTTGTTTTTCATTTTGTCTGCAAATTGTGTGTTGAAGAGCAAGGAGAGAAGCCAATGTCGGCTTTGCTTTGAGAAGAAACTTTTTAAAATGCTTTTATTGTTAAATTTAAGAAACTAACAAGATCATTATGAATTCTTTCTCCTTTATTATTATTTGTCATCATCATTATTATTATTATTGCGTCCAGTTTCTGATCTTAAAGTAACCAAAATAAAGGAACCAGATATTTCCATTTTTGTGCTTCGATAACTATGATATATTTCAGGGCTAGATGTTCATTTACGCGAGTATCAAAACATGAACCTAGATAATAAGTCGTGAAATGCAGTTGCAAGCTTCACATACGGTAATGAATTTTGCAGAAACAATTGAGCTCCCTTTTCCCTTTTTTTGCAGGCAAATAAGCAGAAGCAATAGAATGTGATAATATATATATATTTTTTCGAGAACGAATCTTCCATTCCACTCACTGTTTCACTTTTTATTATATTTTTATTTTTCCTTCATAAAAATCATATTATAATTCCTTTTTTCTGTCTCCATAAGATTTCAAGAAATATTAACAAGGTAATTCACGAAATTCAACAAACTAAAAAGAGCAAAATTAATTGTTTAATGAAAATTTTGTGAATTTTCTATTGTAAATTTTACTTTTCTATTATATATTATCTTTTTATACTGTTGCTTTTTACTTTTTATTCTGTTAGAGTTATTTCAATTTAAGAAAATAAAAAAGAATGAAAATATAGTGTTTATGCACAAGAAATGACAATATAATAAAAAGTGGAATAAAGAGCGGAATAGGAAATTGGACAAAAAAAATCTGTTATTGCATTTTTTGCATGATTTAAAATAAAGTTTTAAGGCAACGAGTCAAATGTGGGTCTGCTCTGCTCCGTAGCCCGTAGGGTCAAATTAGGAACTTGAAATGTTAGTACTGTATAACTGTATATGATAGTCAAATCACAGACGCCAAGAACACTTTAAGTGCAAGTGTAACGAATTCCAAAATCAAAGTTCAGAAATCCAAGCACGATTCTGGTCTCATCCTGGGCTGCTTTCTAAACCTATTAAACGTTTCCTGCGGTGTTTATTGTCAAAATAATTCATCTTTCAAAATATATATCCAAAGTAATCTAATTTTAAATTTTATTACCTTTATGATCGTTTTTTTGTCACTTAGGCTACATATGTGCTAGGATGGAGATAGAGGCATATTTCATTTCTCTTTCCCAAATAATGTCTTCTCCAATTTTTTTTCTAAACCTTCCTGCATTTTTTTGTTTAATTATTTTTCCTTTGTCAAACGTAATCCTAAGAAGCCAATATTTATATTAACAACACCTAAAAAATATGCTTTTCAAATCGATAATCTCAAGGCAAATAAAAATTATTCTCTTGTCTTTTTAAGATGTAGGAAGGATAATATAAACAAATATGATCACCTTGAAGTTTTTGTAATTGCTTACAATTTTTATTGAAATTTTTGATGCAATTTTTGTATTTTAAAAATTTATTTTTTGAAAAAATATATGCAGTAGGTTTGATTCATTTTAAGAAATTTAGAAACCAATAATAGCAAGGTCAATAATGGCAGAATTTATTTTAAATAATTATAAGGAAATTATAAAAGTTATGCAATCTTCTTGTGCCTCTATAATAAAAAAAATTTAAATTTTTAGTTCATTTTGGAAACTATAAATTAGATTAGAACTTTCCTTTCTTATTATCCTGCATGGCAATTAGGTTAACTAGGTGGCAACAATAACATCGTTATGGGAATAAATTTTGAAAGTAAATCACATTGGGAATATTTTTTAGGAAGAGTGTTATTTTGGCAAAAAACTCGTTTCCTGCGAGCCCTCTGGTTCGAGTGGTTTCTAAATATAAGCAGCTAACATCCATTGACCCGCAAAATCCACATCTGACTTTTAACAACTCCAGATTTATCTGCCCAAACTTTGAACACTGTGGCTAAGATTAGGATAGCATTTGACGACTAACTCAGTACTCAAGGTTCTTGGTAAATAAATTAGGACTTAAAAAAGTTGATCAAGTCTTAACTGTCCGTGACAATTTAGCTTCATGATGTTGCCTACCAGAACTTTAGTTTGTTTTATATTGAAGGTAAGGATATCTTTTTACGAAGTTAGAGTACCTTTTTCCAAAAACAATTCTAATTTAGTGATACTTTTCTAATTTAAAATATATATGCACGATCAATGAGGCACTATTATTCCTTCTTTTTTTTTTTTTTGGGAAAAAAACGCCAACGAGGCCACTCCTTTTATTTATTATGCTGAAAAAGAGATCCCAAGTATTCAACTGAAAGAATTTTTTTCTGATCTTCAATCAACATGATGGTTTTTCCATCTTAATTTGTATCTCTCTAATTTCCACTACCTTCGCGTGTGAAAATCAAATGAGGGACAAAAACTCACGGTTATTCCTAATCTGTCAAATGTGTGGTAGCCTGCTGACTTATTTTGGTGGCAGCAGTCTTCGTTTCTTGAAGGGCTGATATTTCTTCCACTGCCTAACTTAGGTTTGCTTGATTGAAGTTTGTTCCTAGCCGTTCTAGTAGACTATCCCACTAACGATGCAGGGAATACCACGTTCTTTCCATGCAATTCTTGTCTATATAAACTCTTGTTCCTCCATTACATCCACCCATCCAAATTTCAAACTTCCTCCAACTAATCCCTCATTCTTTCGTTCTTCAGCTTATAAAATTGAAAATTGGACCAGGGATTGAAATGAAGTGCGCAAAGATTTTAGTACTACTTGCAATGGTGATGGCGATGGCCTTGGCCATTACCATATCAGCAGCAGAAGCATCTAGAGACGAATCATTTCTTGGCAACAAGGAAGGCTCTGAAGTAGCTGATTCCTCTGAAATTTCTTCGTCTGAAGATGAAGCACCAATATCACTTCGTGGGACTAACCGCTTCCTTCCCCAAAAATATAGGGCCAAAATGACATGCAACAATTACCCCAGAGTATGCCACATAAGGGGGAGTCCTGGGCCAGATTGCTGCAAGAAGAAATGTGTGAATGTTTTAATTGACAGACTAAACTGTGGCATGTGCGGGAAGAAATGCAAGTACCCAGAGATCTGCTGCAAAGGAAGGTGCGTGAATCCATTGTCAGATAGGAGACACTGTGGAAGTTGCAGCAATAAGTGCAACAAAGGTAGCTTTTGTGTTTATGGAATGTGCAGCTACGCATAGAAATCGCAGCACTGATGCCACACATCTCTTATAAAGAAGACCGAAACCATTTATAGCTAGGCAACATGCATGTAATTAACTGACCATTGAAGCACTATTACTTGGTCCTAAATATTCGTTTGTGTATAAGGAATAATGAAGGAAAGCCTTCCCATAGTCTCTCAGGTTGGTTGTCTCTTCAATTGGTTATTTGTTTTCAATTTCCTATATGGGTATTTCCGTTGTAATTGCTTGCAATTTTCAAGTCATACGTAGAACATTATTTCAGAAATTCAAAGAAAGTATGAAATGATTTATTTTTAAATCCTGAACATGATCAAAAAAGGTGTTTTTACGCAAGAATTTGGAAAATTTAGAACTAAGCATCCAAAAGAAGTACTTTGACGAATCCTGACGTTATTTGAACTCAACCATAATATGAACAGCACAAACATCTAAAAGAATAACTTCTGATCCATGGTATTAGAGTTGGGCATTGGGTTTAATACTATGCATCAAAAATTTATGGTAAATTATCTAAAATTCTCATTTTCTTTTTAGTTTTTACAATATTACATTTTTGCCATTTATGAATTTTGTTGAATAGACAACACTTATGGTAAATGACCTAAAACATTAGCCCTTATTAGTCATTTCATAATAAAAATAAAAATATAATATAAACAATATACCAATAATCAAACTACTTGACTAGTGCTCGAGTAACACAAATGGATGTCTGAACTCGACTTGGTATGTGCATTGATCTACTCGAGTTCGAGTTTAAACTCAATCAAATCGAGTTTGAGTCGAGTATTGCTCGGGAGCAACTTGCAAGCAACTTAACTCGCTAGCAACCCTAATCCTAGTTGGTGCTAACAATACAACAAAATATTTTATTTACATTAACAAATTCAATAAACACTTTTCTCCCGAATGAATTCTTCTAACAATGACAAAATTTACTTGTTAACAATCAACGCGAGTAAAAACAAGCAACGCATAGTATATACTTTTGGTTGCGTGGCACAAGTTCAAACTCTTCTTTTTCGGGGCTTGTAGTAATGCATTACTCTTCTATTTTAGAGTAAATTTCCCTCCCAGTAACCACATTTGGTCCAATTGACTTTCTCCTAGTATAGGTCACTGTAACAGAAGTATAGATATTATTGATTGACAAAAAAATAATAAAAGGAAGTAAACAAATAAAAAAAAGTAAAAAATAAAAATAAAATTGACAGGTGTCGAATCTGTGTAATAATAATTACTAAAAAGTCCTAGTTACCACTACAATTAATTATAGAACAAATTCAAATACCGGAGTAGGGACCCTAGGTGTGCAATGGGTTACTTGATTCACCCTATTCCCGAAAAGTTTGCTTAGTCCGATATACCAAAATTGTCTATAAAAGTATTAAATTTGCGTACAATAGCAAGTAGGGTCGATTTCACAGGGAACGGATAGGAAGTTGTTTCTTTCCAAATCAATAGAACAAAATTGGGGGATATTTGATGGAGTGAAAATGAAAATAAAATAAACAAAATTCAAAAGCTAACTCAACGAGCACAATTTACTAAAAATAGTAATTAATAAAATTCTATCCAAAGGATCAAATTTTCAGGCACGGTCCAATTAAATGATCATCGATGCAAAGATATTTCATTCATCCGTCACTAGATTAGTTATAGTTATCAACAAGTTCTGACAACCAGTTCTTCCTTACTTTTTTGTTAGTTAAGGTACAATCATTAACTGCTTCTATAACTAGAAAACAACCCTAAATACGACCGTAGGAATTTAATTATCCAGTTGCATTAAAGTTAGAAGAACCCAACCCTAACTAATAAATACGTTAAGAGGGTTTATTTAAACTAGATCTTACGTTTCCCCAACATAAAGTTAATTATGGTGGTTGCCACCAATTGTTAACTAAACAAATAATTACGGATTTAATTTAATTAACGTGGCAGTAGGCTAAATTAAATTAAATATCCGGCCGTTGATACTCAATTAATAAAATATCCATGAACAATTAATCCAAGAAACGCACGAATAGTAACGAATCGGAAGAAATAATAAAAATTCGATTAGATCTCACAGATGTTATGGATCGCGCCTTCGCATCAACCTTTGGGTAGAGGAGAAACCTAGCCGCTCCTCATCATATCAATTTCACGTGATTTGATTGATTCCATTCACACAAACATCAAAGAATTGGGAACGATGAAGTAACGAAGAAAGCAAAAAGAAAAGTCTTGATTGTCTCTAGGTTTTTTTCTTTTTATTCATACTGAAGCAAAGTCAAGAAAAGCGAAAGTCTAATGGAAGTCGTACAAAAGCCAAAGTAGTGAGTAAATTCGTCTTACAGGGAAAACAAAACTAAAGCTAATCTTATTAATTTGACGTGAATTTGGCTTTTCCTTTTTCAGCCGCCGCCAGCAGAAGAGAAACGTCAATCATCCGTAGGGAAGAGTTAAAGTTAAAAACTCCTAAACCCACATGAATCTGGCTTTTTAGCCAATTCACCCAAAGTGGCCGCCGAAAAGAAAACATGAAGCGTCCGTCACTACTTCCTCTTGGAAAAGGGGTTTCAATTCCCTGCACCTCCACGGTCCACGTAAACCTGACTTCTTAATTGCTCTTCTGCTGCTATCAATCTCGCGGGTCCGGCTTTTAGGTGTATCTCCTCAATTTCTGACGTGGACATGTCATGAAATAAAGAGTCTTCTGGAAATTTGCCTCGTGAGAGCACTTTTTATACCAACCACCTACACTTTACGCAAATACCAAATATGGGTAAAATCTCAACACTTAGCACCGTATGTAACCAAAATTATGACCAAATAATAGCGCAAAATGTGCCCAATAGTTATTCTATCAAATCCCCCCACACCTAGACAATGCTTGTCCTCAAGCATTGCGAAGCTCAGAAATACAATCAAGAAGACAAAGGTCATGCAGTAATCTACACTAATACAAGCATCCCGCATTCCTGACAACGTCGCAAAAGTTAGAACACACCGAACAGGTAGTTATTCAAAGAGTATGAACAGGAATATTCGTCACCTACAAGAGAAGAACGCTCAAATCAACATCACGGAATGACATTATCATAGGTTTGCATATTTATCACATCTTCACCACTCAAAAGTGAACTAAATACACAAATCAAAGGGACTTTAATAGGGTTGTAATGGGGTTTAGCTGAAAGGCGGGATAAAAAGGTAAAGATATGGTGTAATGTGTCAAGAGAATGTCCGAAATCTACTACATAACCTCATGCTTTCCCAGGAAAACTTCACAAGTAGGGCGTTTCCATTTGCTATTCCTACTATGCAAGTGTCGCCAATTTTTTTTTTTTTTTGAACAGGCGGCTTGCAAGACGTGGGCACGCCTTGTAGGCTGGAGTCTTCTATTCACGAGCTCCTCTCTCTTTTTTTTTTTTTGAAAGAGAACGTTTTGCAAGGCGTGGGCACGCCCTATAAGCCGGAGTCTTCTATTCTCCAGCTTATTGACAATTTCTCCCCCCTTTCTATAAAAAATGCAGAGAAAGCTCGAGAAGGAAAGTTAAGAAAAACCTGCCCATGTTGGAGCGCTTGTGTACATATAATGGATATGACATATATTGCATGTATATGGTGTCTTTCCTTTGTTTAAGCCTAACGCAATCTATAGACATGCTTGTGTTGGTAATAGTTTGTAATGAGTATGTTGAAATCCATTGTCCCACACTGAAAGAGGATAAAGTGCATGTTGCCTATATATGAGTCATTGTCCTATTCCTTTACAAACTTGTTCCAACAATTAGTTTGGTGGGAAACTTATTTCAAGATATATAAAATCTTGACAAGGGCACTTGGGCACTTGGGGCACCTTGGGGCTTTCTGATAGGGTGTCAATCAGAGGTAGTTAATGGCGGTTGGCGGTTACATTTTGCAGACATATCTGTTAATTGGCTAACTACCTAAATACCTATTCAATAAGGATTGCATCCTCTGATAGTGTCTTGGACAGGTGCTTCAATTCTTTTAAATAGTAGGATTTCGACAGAATTAAATCACTTTTACTTTTCATTTGATAGTTCTTAGACTTTGTTGTATCCTAGAGGTAATTTGTCTAATAGAGGCAAATAACACCTTAAGGAAAGTGCTTTCACGCCTCAAAGTTTCTGTATTTGTCTAAGTATAGTTTTGTTATTTACTACAGTTTTTCTAACAATCTTAAGGTATTATTCTCAACAATGGAGTCAAGTTCTGAATCTGCGTTCAAAGTGATGAATCAGGACTTCGTGAAGTTGGACAGATTCGACAGCACTAACTTCTCCCGTTGGAAGGATAAGATGATGTTTTTCCTGACGGCTTTGAAGATTGCTTACGTTCTGGATCCTTCTCTTCCTGAAATTCCAGAACCTAAAGATGGTGATTCTGATGAAGTCAAGGTACAACACAGAAAACGCGCAGAGGACGAGTTGCTGTGCAGAGGACACATCATGAACACTCTTTCTGACCGCTTGTATGATCTGTATACTGCAGTCAAGTCGCCAAAGGAAATCTGGAATGCACTGGAATACAAGTATAATACGATGAAACAAGGTGCGGACAAATTTTTGATTATGCAATATAGCCAAGTATAATACACTTCTCTTATGGATCAGATTCATGATCTCCAAGTGATTGTGTCTAAGTTACATGATCTGAAAGTGGAGATATCTGAATCCTTGCAAGTTGGAGCAATTATAGCTAAACTTCCAACTAGTTGGAATGACTATAAGAAAAAGTTGCTCCATACTACTGAATCATTCACTATAGATCAGATTTTGAAACATTTGCGTATTGAAGAAGATACCAGAAATCTTCAAAAGAAGCAAATAGAATCTGATGTCTAAGTGAATGCTTTAAGTGAGAAGAATTCACAGAATTTTTCTGGTTCCAAAAGAAAGTCTCCAGAAGCAAGTACATCTAAGGACAAGAAGAAGAATAGAATCTGCTATAAGTGCGGCAAGAAGGGACATTACAAGCGTGAGTGCAAGGCAGATAGCAACAAAAAGCAAAATAAAGACAATGCCAAAAATGCAAATCTGGTTGAACAAGATGTTGCTGAGATTGTTGCAATGATTTCGCATTGGAACATTGGCATGATTTCTGAGTTGCATGTGGCTGCTGCAACCAAATCGTGTGACTGGTGGTATGATTCTGGTGCCACCGTGCATGTTTGTAATGATAAGTCCCAATTCAAGACTTATGAAGAAGTTCCTGATGGTCATAAAGTATTGATGGGAAACCATGATACAGCAAAGGTCATTGGCATAGGAAGTGTAGACTTGCAGTTTACTTCCGGAAAGAAACTTATACTGGCCAATGTACTTCATGTTCCAGAAATTAGGAAAAATCTTGTGTCGGCTGATGCCTTAAACAAAAAGGGGCTAAAGGCTGTGATAGAGTCTAATAAGGTTATCTTCTCTTTGAAT
Organism: Coffea arabica; assembly: GCF_036785885.1. NCBI lineage: Eukaryota > Viridiplantae > Streptophyta > Magnoliopsida > Gentianales > Rubiaceae > Coffea > Coffea arabica. The sequence goes on along the minus strand of NC_092326.1, from coordinate 42,162,601 downwards.
GGTGTATTTGTTGGCAAGGGATACTCTTGTGATGGAATGTTCAAGTTATGTATCAATAAAAATAATGTTTCTGTGTATATTGTTGATGCTTCATATTCTCTTTGGCATGGTAGATTAGCGCATACTAATCATAAAACTTTACAGTTTATGTCTAAACATGGGCTGATTTCGTTCAAAGATAACGTTGAAAAAAGGTGTGAAACATGCATACAAGCAAAAATGACCAGATTACCTTTTCCTAAAGCAGAAAGAAACAATGAATTGTTAGATCTTGTTCATTCTGACGTTTGTGAATTTAATGGGTTTCTAACAAGAGGAGGAAATAAGTATTTCATCACATTCATTGATGATTATTCAAGATATGTGTATGTTTACTTGATGAAAACGAAAGATGAGTCATTTCATACGTTTAAGTGTTACAAAAATCTGGTTGAAAATCAACTAGGAAAGAAGATTAAAATTTTGAGAAGTGATAGAGGTGGGGAATATTTTCCTGCTGATTTTTCTCAATTTTGTGAAGAAAATGGGATTATACACCAAACTAGTGCACCTTATACTCCGCAACAAAATGGTTTGGCAGAAAGAAAAAATAGAACTTTAGAAAATATGGTAAATGCCATGATTATAAGTTCTGGACTGCCTAAAAATCTGTGGGGAGAGGCCTTACTGGCTGCTTGTCACGTACATAATCGAGTAACTTCGCTTAAATCCAAAGTATCACCATATGAATTCGCTTAAATCCAAGGTATCACCATATGAATTATGGAAAGGTAGAAAACCAAACTTGAAGTATTTTCGAGTTTGGGGTTGTATAGCCTTTTATAGAGTCCCTGATCATAAAAGGACAAAATTGGGACCTCGAGCACTTAAAAGTGTGTTTGTAGGCTATGCTGAAAATTCAAAAGCATATCGATTGCTAGATTTAGATTCTAACGTCATTGTGGAATCTAGAGATGTCGAATTTTTAGAAGATAAATTTCTTTATAATTCGACAATGAGTACAGATCCAAGCCAAGAGCCACCGCCTGTTTCCAATGCTAGACCCTCCAATAATAATAAAAGGGATGCAGGGGACATTCCAAGTGAATTAAGGAGGAGTCAAAGGCAACGGAAAGAAAAACATTTATCCTCTGATTTTATAGATTCACAAGCTATTGTTTTCCTAGTTGAAGGCGATAGACAGTTTCTACTTGACAAGATTCCTGTCTTGTTAACTGTAGAAGATGATCCTAAAACTTTTAGTGAAGCTATGAAATCGAGAGATGCATCGTTTTGGAGAGAGGCAATTAATGATGAAATGGATTCATTATTGAGTAATAATACTTGGATCCTAGTTGATTTGCCTCCGGGTTCTAAACCAATTGGCTGTAAGTGGGTATTTCGAAGGAAATACGCTACTGATGGATCTGTACAAACTTTCAAGGCAAGATTAGTAGCAAAAGGATTTAGGCAAAAGGAGGGAATCGATTATTTTGATACTTATGCACCAGTAGCTAGAATTATATCTATAAGAGTACTATTAGCATTGGCTTCAATGTTTGATTTGTGTGTACATTAGATGGATGTGAAAACGGCCTTTTTAAATGGTGACTTAAATGAAGAAGTGTATATGGATCAACCAGAAGGTTTTGTTCTACCAGGAAATGAAAAGAAAGTTTGCAAACTAATAAGGTCTTTGTATGGTCTAAAACAAGCACCTAAACAGTGGCATCAAAAGTTTGAATCTGCTATACTCTCTAATGGTTTTAAATATAATAATGCTGATAAGTGTATTTATTCCAAGTTTACTAGAGAGTATGGTGTGATAATCTGTCTATATGTAAATGACATGCTAATTGTTGGTACTAATTACAAAGGCGTTGAAGAAACTAAGAAGTATTTGTCTTCTATATTCAATATGAAAGATCTTGGAGAAGTAGATACTATCTTAGGAATTAAAGTTAAGAGATATAGTGGGGGCTATTCTTTAAGTCTATCTCATTATGTTGAGAAAGTTTTGAACAAGTATCAACATTTGAAGGTAAAAGAAGTAAGCACTCCTTATGATCCTAACTTTAAGTTGTTTGAAAATTCTGGAAAGCCGATTGCTCAATTAGAGTATGCTAGTGCAATTGGTAGCCTAATGTATGCTACACATTGTACTAGGCCAGATATTTCATATGCAGTTTGTAGACTCGCTAGATACACTAAGAATCCTGGTATAGAGCATTGGAAAGCTATAGGTAGAGTGCTTGGATACCTTAAAAGGACAAAAGATTTAGAGCTTTCCTATAACAAATTTCCGGCTGTACTTGAAGGTTATTCCGATGCAAGTTGGGTAACCAGTGTATGTGACAAAGTGTCTACTTCTGGATGGATTTTTATGTTGGGTGGAGGAGCTATTTCTTGGGCATCAAAGAAACAAACAGTCATAACTCATTCCACCATGGAGGCTGAATCTGTAGCCTTAGCAGCTGCATGCAAAGAGGCCGAATGGCTAAGAAACTTACTGTTAGACATCGAGTTGTGGCCAAAACCGATGCCAGCCATTTCTTTGCATTGTGATAGCGAAGCCACTATGTCTAGAGCGTTAAATAGAATATATAACGGCAAATCTAGACATATAAGTCTAAGACATGAATATGTCAGACAATTATTGAATGATGGCATAGTCACAGTAGTGTATGTTAGATCATTCAACAATTTGGCGGATCCATTCACTAAAGCTCTCTCGAGAGATGTAGTGAAAGCAACGTCATTGGGAATGGGGTTAAAACCCATTGTCTAAAACCACTAGTAATGGTAACCCAACCTCTCTTCTAGCACTAACACTAGGTGAAAGGTTTAAAGGGTAATAACAAGTTACTAATAAGTGGTTGTGAGCACTAGAAATTGTATCATACCATTCCAAGGTACTAGTGCAGTTTGATACATAAGAGGCTGAGTATCATACTCTTAATGAAGTTAAATATGGTTTCATAGTGCCTTGGTAATAAAAGCTAGAAATGTACTTCACCTATATGATCATGGGAGTGGTGCCGCTCCCAGCAAAAGTGGGGGTTTTCTTTTGTAAATGATCATGAATCTAGGATGGAGCACACGGCCGGTAAAAGTGCTAAAATCATTTCGTGAACTATTCTCCGAAAAGATTATAATCTTGTGTGTGCTATTTCTGTTTTAACTTTAAAGTTATGGTTTAAGCAATATAGCCACCATAACTTGTTAGAACAAGTGAAATATTTACACTAAGAGAAGGGTTTAAGTTCACAAACACCTTTCTCTATGCAAGATAATATGAGTACTGATTTGATTTCATTACAAACTAAGTGGGGGATTGTTGGTAATAGTTTGTAATGAGTATGTTGAAATCCATTGTCCCACATTGAAAGAGGATAAAGTGCATGTTGCCTATATATGAGTCATTGTCCTATTCCTTTACAAACTTGTTCCAACAATTAGTTTGGAGGGAAAGTTTGGTGGGAAACTTATTTCAAGATATATAAAATCTTGACAAGGGCACTTGGGCACTTGGATTGGCTAACTACCTAAACACCTATTCAATAAGGATTGCATCCTCTGATAGTGTCTTGGACAGGTGTTTCAATTCTTTTAAATAGTAGGATTTCGACAGAATTAAATCACTTTTACTTTTCATTTGATAGTTCTTAGACTTTGTTGTATCCTAGAGGTAATTTATCTAATAGAGGTAAATAACACCTTAAGGAAAGTGCTTTCACACCTCAAAGTCTCTGTATTTGTCTAAGTATAGTTTTGTTATTTACTACAGTTTTTCTAACAGCTTGTTGAAGAACAAAAGGAAAATGGATGTAAAAATCGATGACCAAATTCGTATTATACTAAGTAGATTTTGAGTTATAATGTTCCCTTCTTATTCAAAAACTTTTCCTTTTTAACTTTGACAAAAGAAGATCTTTTTCCTTTTATATTGTTGAAGGTGGCATTATTCTGAAGTTCATAAAATGACGTACGAAGTGGATTTCTTCTAATAATCATATTTACTTTTTCAACATATTTGCAAATAATTTAGTCGTTTGAGGAGTACAGTCCTTTCTATATAATGCTTCCGTTTCGCTACTTGATGCACCTATACGAATAAATGTAATTAAGGTAAAATCTAGGGTTATTATGAGTTTCAATGTACGTATATAACATATAAGCAAGCATATATCATTTTATTGAAAAAATTTAATAATATGACGTCACTAAGAAGCATAAGGCTGCTAGAAGAAGACATAAATAAATACTTAGATATTAGTTTGGTGAGTCAAATAGAGTACCTTAATTTGAGGGATGAGTGATGAAGATTTTTTTTTAAATAAACTTCTAATCTTCCTGCTAGGTATATATATAAATGCCATGACGTTTATATGCATCGCATGATATATATGTGTGTATATGCGCTTTTGGCAACGAAGTCTTTAGAAATCAATTCATAATCTGCCCAAAAAGATAAATTATGATTATTGGATTGAATAACATGCATTTTAAACATGGGAACATATCCTATTTATTGACCCATCCATCTCCCAAATTCTCAATTTCCTCGGCAATGGCCAAGTCTGGTGCATTCTTCCTAGCGGTTTCATGGACAATCTTGATAGATGGATTTTTTTTTGAGGGTTTGGTATATGGATTTCAACCCCTTCAAGCTCAAAAAATACATAGTATTCCTCAAAATAATACCAATTCCAAAACTCAGACCCTTAATGCAATTGATTCTTGTTGGAGATCAAACCCAAAATGGGATTCAAATCGCCAAGCTTTGGCTAATTGTGCTAAAGGTTTTGGAAGTGATGCCCTTGGAGGGAAGAATGGTAGGATATATGTTGTCACCGACCCCTCTGATGACCCTATAAATCCCAAGCCAGGTACACTCAGATTTGGTGCCATCCAATATGAACCGTTATGGATCATTTTTCAAAGAGACATGGTCCTTAAGCTGGAGAACGAGCTGATAATGAATAGTTACAAGACTATAGATGGAAGAGGAGTCAAAGTTGAGATTGCAAATGGACCGTGCATCACAATTCAAAATGTCAGCCATGTTATTATTCATGGGATTAGCATCCATAGCTGCACGCTAGGGAAACGGGGGCTGGTTCGAAGCACCCCAGATCACGTCGGCCTCAGATTGGGTTCTGATGGAGATGCAATTACTGTATTCACATCTTCTCATGTTTGGATTGATCACAACTATTTAGCTAATTGTGCGGACGGCCTCGTGGATGTAGTCAGTGGTTCGACATCTGTGACTATCTCCAACAATTACTACACTCAGCATGAGGAGGTGACGAATGTAGTACTTCATGGCTTTTTTTTTTAATTCTTTTTAAATTTGGGTTCAATTATCTGAAATTGATGGTTTAGAAATCGATGATACATTAGATTAAGAGTTTGAAATTAATGGTATCATCAGTTAGATTTCAGTTGGGCTCAGCTTTTGACATTTGTTCCCAAGGACCATGCTATGAGCTTACATTGAATATGATTTTCAGGTGATGCTTTTTGGACATCGAGATGGCAATATTGAGGACCAAATTATGAAGGTGACCGTTGTATTTAACCATTTTGGTTATGGATTAGTTCAAAGAATTCCAAGGTACATTTTAGAGGGATAATGCGAATAATGCAGTCATTTGCAATTTCGCAGGAAGTTATTGATAATTTATCCTATAAACCTTCCTTCCGTTTGGTAACTGATCCACTCTCAATGGCCCAATGGATTGCATGGACAAATCATGTATAGGGTTAGGGTCGGCTATGCTCATGTAGCAAACAATTTCTACGAGCCGTGGCTTTTCTACGCGATTGGTGGAAGCTCAAATCCAACAATACTTAGCGAGGGGAATTACTTTATAGCTCCAAACCGTACTGATACCAAACAAGTACGCAAATTACTACTTCATAGCAACTTATCGTTTCAACCCAAAAAAAAAACCCACTACTTCATAGTTTTGTTTTGTATGACAAATGTTTTAATAGTAATAGATTGACGTAAGATTATGCAATTATTTTGGTAGGTTACCAGGAGAGACAATGCTGGTGGTCCGAACAACTGGAAGAATTGGAATTGGAGATCCCTCGACGATGTGTTTGTGAATGGGGCTTATTTTGTTCAGTCTGGAAATGGAAGCTGCTACCCTAATTATAATGGATCTCAAGTATTTACTGTGGCTTCAGGAGATTTGGTTCCTTCTTTGACATCGGATGCAGGTCCCCTCAAATGTTATCCTGGACTGGCGTGCTGATTTTTGAATCGATTACTTAGATCAATAGTCATATCAATTATAGGCCTTTTCTTGGCTGTGATATACCATGAGTCAAAACAAAAGTTACAGTTATGTTAATTTGAGGGTGCAAGCAAACAGCAGCTTAGCTAGCCATAGAATTCAAAGAGAATTGGTTAAGAAGTCCGTGCTTCAACCAAGAATCAAATATAATATCACATGCAAATTATCCCCATAAAATTATTTCCTCCTGTCGCATTCGCGTTCTTGATGCATATACTGCAACGGACTCGAATCATTGAGTACTTAATATGAATTAAACACTCAAGAAAATAGTGTGTTGGTACTTGTTACAGCCCAATTTGAAAACTAGAGTTGTATTTTGCATTTGATTCACTAATTTTTCTTTGCGTTGCTGCATCTCAAAAGAGCGTACTGTGGCACATCTATTGCTACTAGACATGCTACACAAAACCTTTCCCAGAATTAACACTTCCAGTCATATACTACATCATGGTTTTATGATAGTAAACAAAAGAACAAAATAAAAATGGCTTTGAATTAGCTAGAGTACCTGAAGATGTTGCAGTAGGCAGTAGTGCTTCGTAATCTCTAGGTCAACTTATCTTTATATCTCGTGCCATCACGTTCATCTAAAGCTTTAGAAAATCAAGCCGAAATCCTCCTAAACAACTTATTAATCATTTCCTGACGAATGCTCTAAACATGGTGACCACCTCCTTAACCATTTCGCAGTTGACATGCTAGCTATTTGTTCTCCTTCCATCTCCCAAATTCGATCTCTAACCTCAGCCATGGCAAATTCTAGTTTCTTGCTACTGCTTTCATGGATCTTAATCTGTTGTTTTTCAACCTTTCAAGCTCATAAAATTCATATCACTCCATATAAAACTACTCCGACAAATTTTAATCCCATAAGTCCATATTATCCCCAAAAGAAAGCCATGAACATAATTGATTCTTGTTGGAGATGGAACCCAAAATGGGCTTCAAATCGACAAGCCTTGGCTGATTGTGCTAGAGGGTTCGGAAACGCTGCTTTAGGAGGGAAGAACGGCGCCATATATGTTGTCACTGACACGTCCGATGACCCAATAAATCCTAAACCAGGTACACTTCGATATGGCGTTACCCAAGATAAACCCCTATGGATCATTTTCCAAAGAGACATGGTCCTCAAGCTGGAGAATGAGCTGATGGTGAACAGCTATAAGACTATTGATGGAAGGGGTGTCAAAGTTGAGATTGCCAATGGACCTTGCATCACTATTGAAGGTGTCAGCCATGTTATTATTCATGGGATCAGCATACACGACTGTAAACCTGGAAAACGTGGTATGGTCCGAAGTAGTCTGAATCATGTTGGAGAGAGAACGGGTTCTGATGGAGATGCAATTGCTGTATTTGCATCTTCTAATATTTGGATTGACCACTGCTATTTGGCTCGTTGCACCGATGGTCTTATTGACATAATCCATGCATCAACTTCCATTACTGTCTCAAACAATTACTTCACTCAGCATGACAAGGTGATCAAGAACATCTTTTATCATGATTTTCTTTTTGCCTTTTCTATTTAAGTACTTTAGCTGGCATGAAAGGAATTAAAATATCATGTTAAGTATATGATGAAAAGTCTGAGAATGGGAAAGTCTATGCTAGGGAGTCCAGTAGCTTGCCATTTCCACCAAAAAAGAATGGGGCCATTCTCACTAAAAATTCTTTAGCATACACTTCGAAAATGGAATTTCATTAATTGATCATCGATGAGTGAGATGTTGTCGTCTGGATGAATTTCAGGTGATGCTGCTTGGGCATCAAGATGGCTATACTGCAGACAAAGTTATGAAGGTGACAGTGGCATTCAACCATTTTGGTCCTGGATTAGTCCAAAGGATGCCAAGGTAGACGAGTTCCAGCCATCCATCAATTCGAAGTCTTCTAAAAGCATTTAAATGGATTAGTCAATCATTGCATGTTTGAGAACTGATTCAATTTCTTGGACCCATTGCTTGATTTCAGGGTTAGGTACGGCTATGCTCATGTAGCAAACAATAGGTATGACCAGTGGCTTATGTATGCAATTGGTGGAAGCTCAAATCCAACAATATTAAGCAACGGAAATTACTTTATAGCTTCAAAAAATCCCGACTCTAAACAGGTGCAGAAAAGTCTAGCTCCCCAATTTCGTAAGTAGCTCTGTATGAATACATCTACTAAAAAAATGATGCAATCTGTTGTGCAATTATTTTGATAGGTTACCAAAAGAGACATTGAAGGGGGTCCAGGAGTTTGGAAGAATTGGAAATGGAGAACCTCTAAGGATGTCTTTCTTAATGGGGCTTACTTTGTTCAATCTGGACTGGGAAGCTGCTCTCCTCTTTATTCTGCGTCTCAATTATTTTCTGTTGCTTCAGGATTCTTGGTTCCTTCTTTGACTTCGGATGCTGGTCCTCTCAATTGTCATCCTGGAGAGGCATGCTGATTTAGACCGATTTAAATTTAAAAAATCATATTATTGAAATATTGCACCCTTTTATTTTTCCTCCTTTAAAAGTAAGCATCTTCTGTAATAGACGAAAAGAACTCGGATTGTTGTGGGAGGGTTCCAAGGAGATTAGAAGGAGAAAAGAATGAAAGCTTATAGTATGGATTATAAAAATTATGTACCACATGCATGGCATTTGCTAAATATTACAAACCAAATCTTTAAAGAAAAATGATAATTCTTTTATATCTCTAATTACTTTGTTCCATCAAGTATCACCTGCTTCTTTTGCTAGCCTAGCAAAAGAAAAGGAATGAGCAATCGAGATTCAGAAATGTCATGAAAATTTGAAGTACAGTATACAGAATCTGGAGAAAAAAAACTAAATATAGAAAATCACAAAAAAAAAAAAAGAAAATAGGTACAACAAAAGTCATGTGGGACTATATTGATGGTGAAAAGAATTTTTTCGAAAGCATGCATCCAGTAATTTTGTGATTCAAGTAACCCAAAAAAAAAATTTGTGTGACTATGAGAATACTAATCAATGACAGAGAGACAGAAAAAAAGTAGAGAAAAAATAATCAAAAGCGAATTAGAAAAAGGAGGTACTCGGATAAAGATTAAAAGAGAGGAAGTTTTTGATGGTCAAGAAAATGAAAAAAAAATTCTATTTCTTGTTTCTGTAAAATGTGGAAAATATATAATCTTATAATCATCACATTGAACGATGATAAATGTCAAACAATCATAGATTTAAGATACAACTATCAAACTGGAGGAGTTTTAGGAAACTAATAAACTAGAGAGGAGAAAAAATATATGGGAAAGAAAGATGATTATCATGGTTTTAAGAATTGGAGAGAGAAAAGACAGAATTGAACTCAAAAAATTTTAATTCATAAGATCTAAACTTTAATCATTAGACCAAAATATTATTAATATTTATTGATTGAATCTATCAACAGCGTAGATAAAGATTAGAAAAGTTGGTGCAGCTAACTCTTATGAGGAAGGGCAAATTCCACTCTATCCCCTTGTGGTTTAGTATTTTTTTACATAACCCTCCATGGTTTTCAAAACTATATATAACCCCTTTATGGTTTGAATTAAAGTATCAAAATGACGGGAATAATCATTCATAACGGAATCACCTAAAATGTCAAAAATATCCTTATGTAAAGTTGAACATTATTTATTAATCAAGGGGGGTTATGTGTATATTTTTAAAACTATAAGAGGATTATATGGTAAAGTATTAAATCATAAGGGGGTTATATGGTAAAATATAAAAATCATACGTAATTAGTGTGTCATGTATTTATAAGGGTAATTTCGACATTTTTAGAAGTTCCGTTACGAATGACTATTTCCGGTACTTTGACACTTTAATCCAAATCATGAGGGGGTTATGTATAACTTTTGAAACCATAGGGGGTTATGTAAAAAAATGCTAAATCACAGGGGATAAAATGTAATTTGCCCTATGAGGACAGCCAACCTCCTCTAAAGGAGTTGGCCAATACATATTTTGTGAGGTGAGAGTTCAAGAATTCAAATCTTGCCCCTCTCTCATAAAAAAGTTGTTACTTAATGTGGATTTTTTAAGATCCATATGGGTACTTAATACATACGGCGATCCATATGGGCACTTAATGCATATGTATGGTCTGATGGTGGTTCAGTCCCTGTCGATTTCCGATGATTCTATTGGACCACTTTCCGTACGTAGTATAGGTTAGAATAGAACTAGAAGTGGGAGTAGGTATAAATGGTGATAATAGGAAAAAAAAAAAAAAACTCTTATGAGGAAGAATGAATGTATAGGTGATAGGAGATGAACAGCTTTAGGACTTTGATACTAAAAAATACAAAATAAACAGAAGAAAATAACATGAGAGAAGTGCATTTATGGGCGTAAAAAAAAAAATCACTGTCATACCAATGAAAAAGAAAAAAACCTTTGTCGTACGAGATAAAATGGAAATAATTTGACATAGCAAGAAGATATTGAAACAGAACGAAGAGTTAAAGGGGAGCGGTAAAATTCAGGTCATGTGAATTCTAAATATGTACTTGTCACTGTCCAATGCATAGGTTAGTCCTTATCTTTCAAAATAAAATAAGAATTTGTGACTAGAAATTAATACTAAATATGAACTTTTATCAATTCAAAAGAGATTCCAAATTTTACCAAAGAGAAGAAGGAAATGGAGGGATTTGGTTTGGTTAGATATTAAGGACGGTATATAATATAAGTGTACAACTTACCTTCTTGCTTTTTATTATCCTAAGCCATGCTCAGCTTCACTTTTCCGACTACCAGTTACTAGTCTCATTTTCCTACCTTTGCATGAACATTATTATATTTTAGTTTACCAAAACTATTCCTAATGCACATCTGAATGGAAAGAGAGAATCTTAGTAGTAATATATTATGTGAAAACATTCATCCTCCATTCAAAATTGGCTAATATTCAATGATCAAGAATTTAAAAGTCAATAGCTTCTTCTCCTAACTATTTTCCCCCTCGCACCCCTCCAAGGGGCAGAGGGAGAGCGGTAGGGAGCCTAATGTATAAACAACATCTTTGGTGGTCAAATAATATAGAAATGCCTCATTTCTATACTCAAAACTTGGATTCATAAGAAAAGTCAATGAAACAACCTGAATTCGTGCAATCACATCTTTTGCGTCCCCTAAATCTTCGAGAAAACAATACCACGAGAAAGTCGTCTAAGTGAATCGTGTGTGCCACCTTGTAATCTTGTACACAATTGACATATTACATCTTATAATCGCCAGTAAATTATCACTTCCCAAGCCATGGCCTCCCAGGGTTTTCATTTGCTACTGATCATCATAACCAGTCTTCTAAGCATCACTTTCTCCACCTCCCAAGCTGCTGGCCCTAGTGCATCTAAGCCCGCCAGAAAAGTCATGAATATCATAGACTCTTGCTGGCGAAGCAGGTCTAACTGGGCAGATAACCGGCGTGCATTGGCCGATTGCGCTATAGGCTTCGGCAAGAATGCAATCGGTGGAAAATATGGTGCAACATATATCGTCACAGATCCATCCGATAATCCGGGACACCCAAAATCGGGCACTCTTAGACACGGTGTTGTACAGACAAAACCATTGTGGATTATATTTGCTAGGGACATGGTTATAACTCTGAAAAATGAGCTGATAGTAAATAGTTTTAAGACCATTGATGGGAGAGGGGTGAAAGTGGAGATTGCTTATGGACCATGCATCACAATACAACATGTTAGCCATGTGATTATTCATGGGGTTAGCATTCATGACTGTAAGCCAGGGAAGGCTGGCATTGTCCAGAGCAGTTCAACTCACACAGGCCGCCGGGGTGGCTCGGATGGAGATGGCATTGATATCTTCGATTCTTCCTATATATGGATTGATCATTGCTTTCTTGCGAGGTGCAGCGATGGCCTCATTGACGTTATCCATGCTTCCACTGCCATTACCATTTCCAATAACTATTTTACTCAGCATGATAAGGTCAGCAAAATGCTTATATATTTATACACATATATTTCCAACTAGATTTCGCTAGAAATTACACAATATTTGTGAGCCTTTCATGTAGTTTAGTTTCGTAGGTACCGCAGATTTTCTCACAGGGTTTCATTGGCAGGTGATGTTATTTGGGCACAATGATAAGAACACAGAAGATAATGCCATAAAAGTTACGGTAGCCTTCAACCATTTTGGTCCTGGTCTTGTGCAGAGGATGCCAAGGTTTGGGAATTCTTCAGTTTTATTTTTGTCGGAATATATATGTGTATATATATATGACTTATGCACATCAGTTTAACGTATAATCCTCTCAGGGTTAGGCTAGGTTATGCGCACGTGGCAAATAACAGGTACGATAGATGGGAGATGTATGCAATTGGTGGAAGTGCCAATCCAACCATTTTCAGCGAAGGGAACTATTTCATGGCTCCGGACAGTCCTGATGCTAAACAAGTAAGGCCAACTGATTTCTTGGTGAGGCAAGAATTGCCGTTGTTAGAATCTCTTTGGATGCTATCTGCATTCTAGATGTTCTTTCACCTAATCAGCTTGCCAATCCAAATTATATGACCAACAACATTAATTCACCAATCTTGTGATATCACTTAATACCTTTAGAGCAGAGAGATCTTCTAATCATGTAACGCTTGCAAGATTTATAGTTTCTTTAATACCTAGTAATTACTAGCTTGATTGAACAGGTGACGAAGAGAGAGGCTAAAAATGGTTGGAAAAATTGGAAATGGAGATCCTCCAAAGATAAATTCATGAATGGAGCATATTTTGTTCAATCTGGATATGGAAACTGTTCCCCTGGTTACAATAGATATCAGAATTTTCCGGTGGCCGATGGTTCGTTGGTACCTGCTTTAACAGCCGATGCAGGCCCCCTACGCTGCACTACGAATAAAGCTTGTTAGTTGATGTCTGCGTTAATTCCACCATGTATCATAATTAATTAATCTCGAGGAGTTAGATTTTTTTTATGACTTCTTTAATCAGAAGAAAGATCCAGTCTTCAGCACCGGTTTGGACTGGCGCCTGTGCCTTGCACCATAATGTTGGTGCCATCATGATAACCTTAAAATTGTACACCTACAACCAGTGGCTAAATATTTAAGGTCTTTAATAAAATAAAATAAAATAAATTTGAATGCCTTACGAGGAAGCAAGTGATTTATGAAATACATATCTAGTACCTTTTGGAATGTTCGTGCAGACTGTTTAAATCATTTCCATTTCGAATCTTGGCATGGCACAATGCAACTACAGAGATAATATATAATTTGCATATTCTAATTGATTTTATAAAATTCCACTGGAGGCCTGTAAATTTAATGCAAAACTTGAAGTTAAACTAAATACAAAATGGGGTACAACAACTTTAGCAGTTAGGATACAAACTCGGTTAAAGGTTTTTTCTGCGGTAAGATTTTATTCAAGACATCTAATGGTTAGGTAGTTACCAGTATACATTTTATCAAGGTGTAAGAAACACTATATGAGCCGGACACCACAGTGTGTAAGGATGTTTGATATTCTGGTATAATGGGATGGACATTTGTTTAAATTTGGGTTGATTAATTATTTTTAGTTTGAAAGATGTTTTATGAAGGCCTCATTTGGGGTTGCGTGCATTTAACAAAAAAAAAATCACTTTTAAGTACTAAAAGTACTTACAAAATGTTTGGTAACTAATTTCCAATAATTTAAGCAGTCCAATTTTTTGATAATTTAATAGCACCTTTTATAAAAGTATTTGTGTCAGAAGTGCTTCTTTACAAGCTATCACAACTCTAAACGGGGCCTAAATCTAATGAGCTTAAATGCAGCTTATATCTGTGTTTATTGAGTTGAATCAGTTTGGACTTCAAGAATTAACAATTGCTAAAACTTGTTTAGGCTGGATGTGATACAGTTAAGCGTACCATTGTTGGATGAATGTGAGGATAGCTTGCCTAAGTGCTCTGTAGCTGTATATATGTTTCATCCCTACGTTTGTAGCTATACAAATTCTAAATGTATAGGCCACTTTGAAATAATCCATCTAAATGTATAGGCCAACTCATTCTAACAAATCTCGATTTTCAGGAACTGATACAAAACAGTTCCATGTAAAGTAACCGAAAAGAACATTGAAGAAGTTAAAAATCTGGGACATTTCTAAATTTCAAGCCACTGTGACACGAGGGATTTGTTCATAAGCCAAGTGTGCATTAGATCATTTAAGAAACAATGCTAATGCGCTAAAGAATGATAATACTTGAATTCTCTTTCTGTAGAGTCTTTAATATTCTGCAATTGCTGTAACAAACTAATAAATTCTTTTTTTTTTTTGGCAACTAATAAATTCTTAATTATCCTTAATCTTTAAGATTATCATAACTGCAGGATTTAAAAGTACGGGACAAAAGCAATTTAAATTATCAGGGCACTACGTGCCAAGCTTGCAATTTACGTTCTCCACCAGCTCCAGCTTATATAAGGAATCAGAAGCTCTAGACTACAAGTGCAAGAAAAATCAGTAATATTTGTTTAGAAGTAAATTGATCAACATGAATAGCAAGTCTAAAAATGTTGATCATCTTCCCAAATGCTATTCAATTTTCCCTTTCATCCCAATTTATCAAATCTTTTCCATGGCAAAATCAAGTCATTTCCTAGTGCTTTCACGGATGCTAGCCATCATTTGCTGTTTCTCGACATCCCAAGCCCTTCAGATAAAAAGTACCTCAAATCAGGACATTGGTTTCAATGCGATCGATACTTGTTGGAGAAAACACGGGGATTGGGCTACCAATCGCCAAGCCTTGGCTGATTGTGCCAAAGGATATGGAGCTGGTGCCCAAGGAGGTAAAAATGGTGCCACATATGTTGTCACTGACCCTTCGGACGACCCCATCAACCCCAAAAAGGGGACACTCAGATATGGGGCAATCCAGAGGGAACCTCTTTGGATCGTCTTTCAAGGGGACATGAACCTAAAACTGAAAGATGTTGAAATTTTTGTTAATAGTTACAAGACTATAGATGGAAGAGGTGCTAGAGTTGAGATTGGAAATGGACCTTGCCTTAGAATCAATGATGTGGAGCATGTTATTGTCCATGGAATCAACTTTCGTAAATGTTTGCGTGGGATACCTGGATTGGTTCGGATTGATCCTGATCATCTTCTTAACACAAGTTCTAATGGAGTACCTGACGGAGATGGCATTAGAATACTTTCATCTAGCCACGTTTGGATTGATCATTGTCACTTTTCTAATTGTGCCGATGGTCTTCTTGACATATCCCATAAATCAACTGCCGTGACTGTGTCCAACAACTATTTCACTCAGCATGACAAGGTAAAATGCCAAAAAAATCAAAAGCCACAGAAACTAATTAAATATATGGTTCAATATCCAGACCAAAATGGGAAAGTATAAACATTAGAAAGGTTGATCTTGATTTCAGCTATTCATAACGTTTGATGTGATCTCTTTACAGGCAATGCTGTTAGGGCATTCGGATAAGTCTCCCCAGGATAACAAGATGTATGTCACCTTGGTATTGAACCATTTTGCTTCTGGACTAACCCAAAGAATTCCTAGGTAAAATCAAGCTCTACTCAGAATTTATTTCAATGGTTTTAATTTGTAAACCGTCTATCTATCTATATATATATATATATATATATATATATATATTTCTTCTCAACTTGGATGGATTCTGGTCTTTTGAAATAATTACAGAGTCAGGTACGGATATGTTCATGTAGCAAACAATAAGTATGATGAATGGGGAATGTATGCTATCGGTGGCAGCTCGTGTCCAACAATACTGAGCGAAGCCAACTATTACAGAGCGAAAAATGATTCTGATGCTAAACAGGTGCTCAAATATTGAATAATTGCTCTTATAATTTGACCATGTCCCATAAATTCTATAGCAAGAAAATGTTTGCATCTCAATTATCTAGAATTTCCTGGGGGATTAACAACGTCGGAGATCTGGCATTTTTTGACAGGTTACCAGGAGAATTTCAAACGATCCGGGGTGGAAAAATTGGTCATGGAATTCCAAGGATGATGTATTTCTTAACGGTGCATATTTTGTTTCATCCGGGAATGTTTGGACGCCTAATTATGCTGCATCCCAAGCATTTGAATTGGCTCCAGGAGGAAGTGTACCTATTTTGACTCTTCATGCTGGTCCTCTCCAATTATAATGAATGTCTCCAACGTATGAATTCAAAGTGATATAATTGATTCCAGATTGTGGGCTTTTGTCTTCTTTATATCTTGTGATCAGCTCCCCATTTTTGGTTTTTACTTTATATCATTTTCATGCATTCTCGTTGCAATATAGAACTATTCAAAATAATTCATAACAACGTACGTCCAACTCAAGATTAAGATTTAATTCTACAGCTGGGCTAACTGCATATTTTCTTGATTGGAAGTGTGATTTTAGTAATTTTGTTATTAACTAAACTAAAAAAAACCCCAAAAAAAAAAAAAATACTTCACGCTTTTGAGAAATTTACATCGTCCAAATGTGCATAATTTTATTCCTGTGCAACTGGCTGAAGTAATTTCGCAAAGGACAAAATTTTTGCAATCTGTTCCTCTCAGAAATTCCAACAACACTAATGCCTCTTATTTGCTGCTTAATGGAATATGGTTATGTAGTTAATGACTTTCCCAGAAAAAAAAAAGGGGGAAAGGAAAGAAAAAGAAATGGGAATAACAAGAACTCAGAAAATGTAAGAGCACCAACAGTGCCCAGGAGCCTCAGTTAATTAATAGCCGCCTGTGCAATTGTTTAGAAAGTGAAGGTCAACATTTCGTCAAAATCTTAGTGCTAAACTTGAATGATTGAGATTCATTCATGTACATATATATACTCTTAACTCATTGAGAAGATGTACGTTTCATAAATTTTCTATAGATCCCCATTATCCCAACTATGGATGCACAGCACAGGACTTGTCAATGGGATCAAATCTTAACCTTGGTTCACAACGCAAATTGTCTCCATACAAATGTCAATTTCAGAAGGCCAATTAAGCAAAAAAACCAATTAACATAGTCCAAAAAAATGAACTCTAATTTGTACCATGCAATACCAATTACTCTATACATGGCCTACTATCACAGGCATCTGAACAATCTAAGAAAATAACAATCTCCTGAAACAAAAATGGAGCCTAGAAATGGTGGTGCAACTGTGACCATACGCCACAACTACTATGTAGTGTAACAACTTTGATCGTGACTGAGACTACAAATTCGACTTTCAACCATGATCCCATTTGGATATTCTTATGAATGCAGAAGTCATTTTAGATATGGATTAAGGATGCAAGTTATTGATAGAGAGCTAATTGTGTATTTTATTTATGAATATTTTCCTTGATTGAAGCAAAATGTTGTGTTAGTTGGTGGAATCTGCTCATATTTTGTATTGGGAAAATCGTCCAAAACGTCCCTCACATTTTGTAAAATTACTTTTTTCGTTTTTCACTTTTAAAAGTGTAATTTTATGTCCCTTACATATTCAAATCGGTCAAATTTAGTCCATAACTAGGTTTCCGATCATTTTTTGGCCGAAATCCATCACGTACAAGGCACATGATCATTTTTGAAGGGTAAATTAGTCAAATTATATTTTACATAATCTAATCTATAGTTCTCCACATTTTATAAAACAAAATTTTTCGTCCCCCACATTTTATAAAATGATTTTTTCATCCCTCATATTTCACAAAATGAATTTCTCCATCCCTCACATTTCAAATATGCAATACATAGTTGGTCGGTTAGCAAGTCAAGCAAAATGAGAAAATAGAAATTAACCCGGTTTGCAGGTTCACGGTTCAATCCGATTTTTGACCGGATCTGATCGAACTTTTTCCAACATGGTTTTTGGCATAACTCGGACCGGATACTTGATCGGTTTCTGGTTCGATCAATCGAACCGACCGGTCCGGTCCAAGTCTGAAAACAATGCTGTAACCAACTAATAAATTTTTTTTCTTCTTTTTGGACAACTAAGAAATTCTTAATCATGCTTAATCTTGTAATACGAACACAACATCAGGCTTTGACAGAATAGGACAAAAGCAATGTAGATCAGCGCATTAAGTGCCAAACTCTTGAGTTTCCTCATCTACCTGCCTCAGCTTATTATGAGCAATCGTCAGCTCTAGTATAGACTACAAGTGCAAGGAAAATCAGTGGTATTTACTTGAAACTAAAGTCAATACAAGTAAAATGTGAGAAAACGCTAATCTCATCCGCCGAAAAATTCTATTAATTCAATCTTCTTTTTCATCCCAATTCATCAAATTTCTGCCATGGTAAATTTAAGTCCTTGCCTAGTGCTTTCATGGATACTAGCCATCATGTGTTATTTCCATATAATAACTCAAGCCTACCAGACAAAAAGTACCCAAAACATATCCTCTTTCCCAAACTCCTATCCATCTGAAGTCGGCAGCGGTTTCAACGTTATCGATAGTTGTTGGAGAAAAGACAGCAAGTGGGCCTCCAATCGCCAAAAATTAGCTGATTGTGCCAAAGGATATGGAGCTGATGCCCGAGGAGGCAAAAATGGCGCCATATATGTTGTCACTGACCCTTCTGACCACCCGATCCATCCCAAAAAGGGGACACTCAGATATGGTGCAATTCAAAAAAGACCTCTTTGGATCATCTTTAAACGGGACATGAGCATAACCTTGGAAGGTGGTGAACTTTTTATTAGTAGCTACAAGACTATCGATGGAAGGGGTGCCAGGGTTGAGATTGCAAACGGACCTTGCCTCAGACTCGATAATGTGAGCCATGTTATTATCCATGGGATCACTATTCATAATTGTTTGCGTGGGAGACTTGACTTGGTTCGTCGTGATCCCGATCATCTTGTTAATACAAGTACCATTGGGCAATCTGATGGAGATGGCATTCGAGTGACTTCATCTAGCAAAATCTGGATTGATCATTGCTACCTTTCAAAATGTGGAGATGGTCTTCTTGACATAACTCAAGGATCAGCTGCCGTCACCGTATCCAACAACTATTTCACACAGCATAACAAGGTAAAATGGACAAGTTAAAAACGGATATATACAGTACAATATCCAGAATAAATTTAATAGGAAACTCGGAAAAAAAACCATAAAAAGGATTTTCTTGATTTCAGGTAGTCATGACTTTGATGTAATCCCTTTACAGGTGATGCTGTTAGGGCATTCAAATATGTATCTTAAGGACAAAAAGATGCATGTTACCGTGGTATTCAACCATTTTGCTTCTGGACTAGGCCAAAGAATGCCAAGGTAAAATCAAGCTCTAATCAAATCGCGATCTTCGCTTCTTTTGCTTTGAAATATGTCTTGGTGATTATAAACCCATCTTACTGTCCTTGTTTTTTTTTGTTGGACTTGTCAATGTTTACGTATTTGTTGAGCTCGTTATAAAGCATCAAATGTTTAGTTTGTTAGATCAATTTATTGCGGTGGTTATGAACCATCTAATGTTCTTTTTCAATTGAACGCCGATTTTGTACATGTTAATTTTTTGGGCGCACTTAGTAGTGCCCATTTTAATCAAAATATCAATTGTTGGTTGGTCAAATTTTACCTAAATAAATTATAAGTGCTTTTGGTTAGAAACACATGTTTAAAATGTGAACATCAATTCTTTAAATTAACTAGCTAGGTAGCACATAGTTCGTGATATGCTTGAATGTGTTGGCATTTTCTTTAAGCAACTTGTAACTTGAAAATGGGGAGGAGGCTTATAAATTAAACCACTTGATATTTCTTGTTTGGTCAGAAATTCGACGTTTTCATGTTTAGGATTTATTTTTTGATGTTCCTACATATTTGTCTAAATATTTTCTCAACTTGGATGCATTTTGCAACTTTTGATAAAATTACAGGGTTAGGTATGGGTATGCTCATGTAGCAAATAATAAGTACGATGAATGGGGGTTTTATGCTATCGGTGGGAGCTCGCATCCGACAATACTGAGCGAAGGCAACCACTACACTGCACGAAATGATCCTCGTACTAAAGAGGTGCTTGAGTATTCATATAATTCTCTAATAATTTCCCATAAATCCACATCCAAAAAAAAATGTTTATATATATATATATATTTCAGTACGTTGTTTAGGGTTACTGGAGGATGAGATGTTTGGGTGTGGCATTTTTGTGGCAGGTTACTAAGAGAATATCACATGATCGGAGGAGGTGGAAGAAGTGGTCATGGAAATCCAAGAATGATTTATTTTTTAACGGGGCATATTTTGTTTCATCTGGGAAATTTTGGAGACCTAATTATTCTAGATCTCAAGCATTTAAGGTGGCTTCGGCAAAAGGAGTTCCTACTAGTTTGACTCGTGATGCTGGTCCTCTCCGCTGTGTTGAAAATCTTCCATGTAGAAATTGAAAAAAAATGATCAAATAATAGATTCCGGATTTTAAGCTTTTATTTTTCCTTATTTAATTCATAATTAGAGAATAGAAGATGGCCCTATTAAAGGTATATGCAGAGCAAACAAGGGAAAAGTTGACAGGCAACTGACATTTAAGAAATATTCCTACAGCTGGGCTGACTGCGTAATTTGTTGATTGAGAGCGATAGTTTAGTAATTTTATTAGTATAAAAAAATATTTTTAAAAAAAAAAACAGAGCGATACTTCAAGGTTTTGAGAAATTTATCTTAAACAAGTGTGCATAATTTACTTATATTATATAAAAAGGAGTTTGTGATAAACTCATTCTTTGACCTTCATCCGCCTCATTTAGGGGTCAGGATAGGTATTTCACACATAGGTAAGATGCATCTTAAAGTTGAGTACAAATTATATATGCAAAGAATTTGGTGGTATGATTACCTTTTCATCCTATGAGGTGTTTAATTAGTTCTGTTGGCGAGGATTAATAAAGGGCAAATTCCACTTTATCCCCCTGTGGTTTAGCGTTTTTTCACATAACCCCTCTATGGTTTCAAAAACTATACATAACCCCCTTATGGTTTGGATTAAAGTGTCAAAGTAACGAAAATAGTCACTCGTAACGGCGTCATCTAAAATGTCAAAAATACCCTTATGTAAGGCTGAAATTTATGTATTAACCAAGGGGGGTTATGTGTATATTTTGAAAATCATAAGGGGGCTATATGGTAAAGTATTAAACCATAATGGGGTTATATGGTAAAATATAAAAATCATAGGGGGTTAATGTGTCATGTATTTATAAGGGTAATTTCGACATTTTTAGAAGTTCCGTTACGAGGGACTATTTCCGTTACTTTGACACTTTAATCCAAACCATGAGGGGGTTATGTATAGCTTTTGAAACCATATGGGGGTTATGTAAAAAAAGGGTAAACCACAGGGGGGTAAAATATAATTTACCCATTAATAAAAGCTAGGCAATCCATTGTGCAATTACTTCCACCGTTAGGTTTCCATTACTTTAGAATTGGGATGCTTATTTTCCTTCTTTTTCCGTTACTTCTCCTTATATTGAACTTTATTTATTCGTTTCCGTTACTTCAATCTTCATAATACTTTACCATTCTTCTTCCTTTACTTTAATTTATTTTTCCCCAATTGATTGTCATATTAAGCTTTTCATTAGTCTGCCAGGTATTTCTTTGTTGCTTTAAAGTTTTGGAATTTTCTTCTACTATATTTTATTACTATGGACAAGATTTTAAGTCTATTTTTCTTGATTAATATGTTGTATATTGGATTATCGTTAACTAGTGAGGTTGTTAATGACTTATTTGATTTTGCTAATTTGGTTGTGAATTTCTTTGTCAAATAGGTTGAAGAATTTACTCAAAATCTTGTGGAAAGGTAAATGAAATTGGTGATTTTCCTTGCTTTTGTAAATTTATGTTTCATTGTAAATTTCCTTCTACACTCCTTGCGTTTATTCTATATATTCTGATAGGCTGCAATTTATCTATTTATTTTATTATTATTTTCCCCTATTACCTGACTTGATGTGGATTAATTGCTAGATTCTACTCATTTTTCTTAATTTACGTATATTTCAGGGAGTAGAACGAAAATATGATAACAGGTACCAAATTGACAGGAAAAAAATTCAGATGATAAAGCTTGTCCCAGGGGCACTTTTGGAACAGAAGATGTCACGCCCATTTTGGTAATTTTCGCAAAGGAATGACGGACGGAGGGCTCCTCTTCCTGCTGTGAGCCGCCACAATAAAGAGAAGAAAAGAGGATCAGAGGAGGGCTGGCTTTTACTCTTAGCTTTTCCGTCTGTAGCTTAGGAGAAATGCTTGACTTTTCCCTTGGACCTATTTTTAGCTTTAGAAACTCATGGCTGTGAAGAGGAGGCATTTTGTTAGCCTTGAGCTTTGACTTTTCCTTTTTCTTTCTTTTGAATCCTGCGGATGGCAGGAGCATTGGGGAGTTGCTTCCTTTGACTTTTCTTCTTTAGCTTGAGACGAAGTGAAAACTATGAACTTTTGTAGCTTTTAAGTTGTTCTTTTTTCTTCTTCCTTTCGTATGAGCGGACAAGCGAGGACAGTAAATGATACTCTGAAACTTTGCTGTGCTTTATTGTTTTGACCGAGTTGAACTTGGGCATTTTCTCAATTGATGGCCGCAGCTCCTTTTTCAATTTTCCGTGGATTTAGTTCATCAATTATGAGCTAACTTTTCAATCCTAGTCAAGGAGCGACGAAGGCTCTGGCTCGCCTAAAAATTGTGAGATCGTTTTAATTCAATTTTTTCCTTTTATTTATTGGTATTCGCATATTTCCTGGTTACAGTGCTTATGATTGTTTAATTAATTGATTGTCTTGGATCCGGATAATTAGTTAATTTGGTAATCTATTGTCAATTGGGACGTTAAATCCGTAATTGTTTAATTATCTCAAAATAGTGATAACTGGCATGATTAGATTTGTGTCAGGGGAATACGCGGGCTAATCTAAAATAACCCTGGTAGTGCGTTATTTGGTTAGAATAGAACTTCTCTAATACGTAAGACAATTGGGGAATTAAATTCTACGGGCGTACCTAGGATTATTTCTCAATTAGAGCAGTGATTAACAGGCGTACCTTGATCACCGACACAGTAAGGAGGGGTTGATTGCCATCGCTTGTTTGGTAGTTATAACCTATTTATTGATAAATAATTGGAATTGGCTTACATCAATGATCAATTAGGTGAACCATTGCTGAAGTTACTTCTTGGCTAGCTCCTTAATTAATATTATCTTGGTTTTAGTGAATTGCCATTTGATTTTTCGTTGCCTACTTGATTTTATTCTTAATCGTTTTCTTGTTTTAATTGATTCAGGCCTTTAATCATTGTTACTCTGAGTTCAGTGAATTATTGTTTAATTTCTAGTCAGTTATTTATTTTTATTTTCATTTTCTTATTTGAATTTATTTGCTTGTTATCATTCCTACAAAATCACCCCCTGTGTTACTTTGGATTTCTTAAGAAACAAATATACCCAATCCCTGTGGATACGACCCTACTTGCCCTGTCTACAAATTCATAATTATTTGTGAAAAAAAATAACCATTCCATTCGGGTATATCGGATCAAGCAAACTCTTCGGGAACAGGGTGAATCAAGTAATCCATTGCACACCTAGAGTCCCTGCTCCAGTACTTGGAATTGGGTCTTGGTCATTTTAACTGGCAATTAGGTTTAATTTTTATTATTGCACAAGCTGATGACCTGTCAATTTTTGGCGCCGCTGTCGGGGACTGGCGTTATTATTTGTTTCTTTTTAAATTCATTTTTTTTGTCCTAATTTTCTGATTTTCTTCTAGTGTATGCCTCGATCTTCTCGTACAGGTGATTTGATTTTTGACCCTGAGGTAGAGAAGACCGCACGTAGAACGAGAAAGGAAACCAGACAGCTCAGAGAAGAGCACTCCAGTGCTACATCTTAGAGACCCGAGTCAGAAGTTGAACCAACGGATTCGTTTGGTAACACTTCGAGTGACTCTGACCAGGAGGAAGGCACTATGGCTAATGCACGAACATTAAGAGAGTTGGCTGCCCCTAATTTAAATCAGCAGCCTCTATGCATTACCTGTCCCACCTTAAATGATAACATTCCATTTGAACTAAAATCTGGTCTGATTCAAGTTTTACCCTCTTTTCATGGTTTACCAAGTGAAGAGTCGTATAAGCATCTGCAGGAATTTGATGTCGTGTGCAACAGTATGAAGGCCCCGGGAATCACAGAAGAGCAGATAAAAATGAGGACATTCCCCTTCTCCTTGAAAGATTCTGCGAAGGACTGGCTGTACTACCTGTCACCAGGTAACATCACCACGTGGGACCAATTGAAGAAAAAATTTTTGGATAAATATTTTCCTGCGTCCAGGGCTGCAAGTCTAAGGAAAGAAATTTGTGGGATCAAGCAGCATCCAGGGGAGTCACTCTATGAGTATTGGGAACGATTCAAGAACTTGTTGCACAAGTGTCCCCAGCACCAGATAAGTGAGCAGTTGCTCATTCAGTATGTTTATGAGGGGCTCCTTTTTAGAGACAAGAGCATCATTGATGCTGCAAGTGGAGGGGCACTGGTGAACAAAACCCCTCAGGAAGCACGGGAGTTAATAGAGGGGATGGCAGAGAATTCACAACAATTCAGTACAAGAGAGGATGTCCCAATACGTAAGGTGAATGAGGTAGAGACACCCTCTATGCAGCAGCAGCTAACTGAGTTGACCGCGTTTGTTAGGCAACTGGCTGTGAGAAATGCATCACAAGCCAGGGTGTGCGGGATTTGCACTGATATGGGTCATTCTGCAGACATGTGCCCAATGATTCAGGAAGAAACTGCAGAACAGGTGAACATGGCCGACCACGCGCCCGCGCCAAGGAAGCAGTACGACCCTTACTCAAACACCTACAACCTCGGGTGGAGAGATCATCCCAACCTCAGTTATGGAGGGAATAGGCAACCCAACTTTACACTGAACAGGCAGTCTAACTTTGTGCCAAATAAGCCACCAGAGTACCAGCAGCAATACCAACCCCGACCACCTCCGCCCCCAAGCTCTGGTCCATCTTTGGAGGAGATAATGAAACAAATGATGACAACCATGGCGCAAAATCAGCAAAGGACGGAGGCACCATTATGCAAAATCAGCAAAGAACGGACCCCGAAATGCAGGATATAAGGAATCAGATAAGTCAAATGGCCACATCAATCAACCGTTTAAAGTCCCAGAACCAGGGTAAATTACCATCTCAACCTGAGTTGAACCCAAAGAATGTGAGCGCCATGACATTGCGAAGTGGCAAGGAGATTCAAAGGCCTGAGCCTGTGATTCCTAAGGACAAGGATGAGAAGAAGATCGAGAATGAACTTAAGAGGGAGGACAGCAGTGGTGCAGATCCAAAAGTACTTCCTGACCCAATAGTTACAGTTAAAACTAACCCGGCTCCTTTTCCTAACAGGTTGGAAAAATCAAAGAAACAGGACAAGGAGAAGGAGATCTCGGAGGTGTTTCGCAAGGTGGAGATAAATATCCCCCTCTTAGACGCCATCAAACAAGTACCAAAATATGCCAAGTTCCTAAGGGACTTGTGTGTCAACCGAAGGCGATTGAGGGGAGATGAACGGGTTATTGTTGGGGAGAATGTGTCAGCGGTCCTACAGAGAAAGCTCCCACCAAAATGCGGGGACTCAGGTATGTTTACTATTCCCTGTAGGATAGGTAATACTGTGATCAGAAGGGCCATGTTGGATCTGGGAGTATCAATTAATGTCATGCGTAAATCTATCTACGCTTCTCTAAAATTAGGTCCATTGAAAGAAACTGGAATAATCATTCAATTAGCTGACCGAACTAATGCATATCCTGACGGGTTGGTTGAAGATGTGTTGGTAAAAGTTAATGATTTGGTGTTTCCAGCTGATTTTTATATACTTGATATGGATGATGATCACTCCCCTGATCTCTCACCTTTGTTATTGGGTAGACCTTTTATGAGCACAACACAGACGAAAATTGATGTTAATAAGGGTACCTTGTCATGGAGTTTAATGGGAAAATTGTGCATTTTAATATTTTTGATACTATGAAACACCCTTCGAACTCCAACTTTAGCTCAGTTTTTTCTATGAGTGCTATTGACCCTGTAGTGCAGGAAGTGTTTGAAACTGATGGCAGGGATGAGCTGGAGGTGGATTTAACCAAGCACCTCGAGTTGGAGACAACTCCTAAGGTGGAGTGGAGTGAGAATTTAAAATGCACAATAGGTACATTACACTCATTGCCGACCACCTCAAAAAGGTATGAAGTCTTGCCTATTTTTACTCCCGAACCTCACTAGAGGGTGTTGCCATCTGTGGTTCAGGCACCTGTACTGGAGTTGAAACCTCTACCAGAGCACCTGAAATATACATATCTGGGTGATAATGAGACACTCCCGGTGATTATTTCATCGGCACTGTCAAAAATCCAGGAGGAGAAACTGATCCGGGTCCTTAGAGAGCATAAAAAGGTGATAGGTTGGATAATCGAAAACATTAAGGGGATCAGTCCGGCCATCTGTATGCACCGGATTAGACTGGAGGAGGATGCTAAACCTGTTCGGCAGGCTCAAAGGAGGCGAAACCCCCTTATGATGGATGTTGTAAAGAGAGAGATTTTAAAACTGCTAGATGTGGGGATCATCTTTGCAATATCTGATAGCCCTTGGGTGAGTCCGGTCCAGGTGGTCCCATAGAAAGCAGGAGTGACGGTAGAGGCTAACCAAACGGGTGAGCTCGTGCCAGTGCGCAAACCCACTGGATGGAGGCAGTGTATAGACTACCGTAGGCTAAACGCCGTCACTAAAAAGGACCATTTCCCTCTCCCTTTTATTGACCAAATGGTTGAACGTTTAGCTTGTAGAGTTTATTATTGCTTTTTGGATGAATTTTCAGGATACTTTCAGATAGCAATTACCCCAGAGGATCAAGAGAAGACAACCTTCACGTGCCCGTTCGGTACCTTTGCCTATAGACGAATGCCATTTGGGTTGTGCAATGCACCTGCAACTTTCCAAAGATGTATGGTAAGCATCTTCTCTGAGTATGTTGAGAAAATAATTGAGGTTTTCATCGATGATTTCAGTGTATATGGTGATAGTTTTGATACGTGTCTAGATAACCTGAAATTGATCCTGATAAGGTGTATAGATACTAATCTCATGCTTAATTGGAAAAAATGTCATTTTATGGTTGAACACGGGATAGTCCTGGATCATATTGTATCGTCTAAAGGCATTGAGGTTGACAGGGCGAAAATAGATATTATATCTGCTTTGCCTTACCCCGCGAGTGTGCGGGAGGTGCGTTCTTTTCTTGGACATGCAGGTTTTTATCGAAGGTTCATCAAAAATTTTTCAAAAATTGGGGCCCCGTTGTTCCGACTTCTACAAAAGGATGTGACATTCGAATTCAATGACAAATGTGAGAAAGCCTTCGACAAGTTGAAAGAATTGTTGACTTCACCCCCAATCATCCAGCCCCTTGACTGGAGTCTACCATTTGAGATCGTATGCGATGCCAGTGACCATGCTGTAGGGGCTGTATTGGGGCAGCGAGTAGGAAAGGCAGCTCACGTCATCTATTATGCGTCTCGTGCCCTGAATGGGGCCAAGTTGAATTACTCCACCACTGAGAAGGAGTTTCTTGCGGTTATTTTTGCTTTAGAAAAATTCAGGTCATATTTGTTGGGTGCTAAAGTGATTGTATTTTCTGATCATGCAGCGTTGAGGTACCTAATGACCAAGAAGGATGCCAAACCGAGGCTTATCAGGTGGATATTGCTACTACAGGAATTTGACTTGGAGATAAGGGACAAAAAAGGCTCAGAAAATCTAGTAGCAGACCATTTGAGTCGCATACCAGTTGGGGAGGCTAATGAGCCATTGAAGGATGCATTCCCTGAAGAGCATTTATTTTGCTTAAATTCTCAATTGCCTTGGTATACTGATTTAGTCAATTATCTGGTAACGGGTAATTTTCCTGCAAGTTGGCCAAAATCGAAGAGGGATAAATTGAAGAGTGACGCCAAGTATTTCATTTGGGATGACCCGTATCTATGGAAGAAATGTGCAGACCAAGTAATGAGGAGATGTGTAAGTGAAGTGGAATTTCAATCAATTTTAGTTTTGTGTCATACTTTTGCCTGTGGAGGTCATTTTGGACCCAAGAGAACTGCTCATAAGGTTTTGGAAAGTGGATTTTATTGGCCTTCATTGTTTAAGGATGTTTATGTGTTTTGTAAGTCATGTGATCGTTGTCAAAGGGTAGGTAATATAGCCCGTAGAGATCATATGCCCCAGGTCCCGTTGATTTTTGTTGAAATTTTTTATGTCTGGGGTATAGATTTCATGGGGCCTTTTCTTACTTCATTTGGTTTTTTATATATTTTGCTGGCAGTTGATTATGTGTCTAAATGGTTGGAGGTTAAGGCCACTCGAACTAATGACTCGAAAGTAGTTGCAGATTTTATCAGGTCTAATATTTTTGTGCGATTTGGAATGTCAAGAGCTATTGTCAGTGATAGGGGAACGCACTTCTGCAACAGAACCATAGCTGCGTTGTTTCGCAGGTATGGTGTACTGCACAAGGTCTCAACGTCATACCACCCTCAGACCAATGGTCAAGCAGAGGTGTCGAATCGGGAGATTAAGTCCATTTTGGAAAAAATGGTGCGCCCCGATAGGAAAGATTGGAGTCAACGGCTGGATGACGCACTCTGGGCATATCGAACGGCTTACAAAACCCCCATAGGGATATCGCCGTACAGGTTGGTGTTTGGAAAACCGTATCACCTTCCAGTGGAGTTCGAGCACAGAGCTTTTTGGGCGATTAAACAATGCAACATGAACTTAAAGGAGGCCGGTGCCCAATGCAAGCTGGATTTGCAAGAATTGGAGGAGATCCGAAACGAAACCTACGAAAATGCACTAATTTATAAGGAGAGAAGCCGGATATTTCATGATCAACAAATTTCAAGAAAAACCTTTGAAGTTGGTCAGAAGATCCTCCTATACCAATCCAGGCTCAAGATATTCCCAGGTAAACTACGTTCCCGTTGGATTGGATCTTTTATTGTCACTCACGTGTTCCCATACGGTGCAGTTGAAATTCGGAGTGCTAAGACAAATGCCAAATTTGTGGTGAACGGACACCGCCTCAAACATTATTACGAAGGTTTTCCAAGTGGAGAAGTGGAGACAATAAGCCTAAACGCACCACTGTGTCATAATTAGTGGCACTTTATCATGTCTGGCCAAAGACGTTAAAGAAAGGCGCTCATTGGGAGGCAACCCAATTGTTTCTTTTCATTATTTGTTTGATTTTGTTTGAGAGTTAAAATATGTTTTCCTTGAATTTGACTGATTTTGGGTTTTAATTTTCGTTTTTTCTGTTTTGTAGGCGTTCTTCTGTCATGACGCGCCCGCGTGATGGCGCATGGAACACTCACGGCCATAGAGCTCTCTCGCTCTTATGACGTGCCCGCGTCATGACGGCCAGGAAGCTCACGGCCAGAGAGCTCTCTTGCTCTCATGGCGTGCCCGCGTCACGTTCGCGAGAAAGGTAAGGATTAAAAAAAAAAAGAAAAATTTAATGATAATATATAAAAAAATATAATAATAATAAACAAACGAAAAAAAAGTTAATAATAAAAAAAAGAAAAAAAAACTTTGTGTTTTCTTCCTTAATCGTAAGCTTTTTCTTTTCTTAAAAAAAATTTCTTTTTCTTTTCCTTCTTTTCTTTTCTTTTCTTTCTTTCTCCTTTCTTTCTTCTTCTTCTTTCTTTATCTTTTCTTTCTTCCTTCTCCGCTGCGTCTTCTTTCCCCTTTTGGCCGCCGCTTCGAATCGCACGCCGCCTACTCACGCCTCGCTCTCTCCACTACCAGCTCGACCTCACTCCAGCGCAGCCACCACCTGTCCACCAACCTTCCTCACGCGACGCAGGCCGCCAGATCTGCTCCCCAGTCGCGCGTCCTCCCTATCGTGCACCGCCGCCGCTCTTCGACCGCGCACGCGCCCCGCCTTCCGCGCGCGGCTTCTCCCGCCACAGCTCTTTCCTCACGCAACCACAGGCGTACCAGCCACAGCAGCCCGTAGCTCCCTCTCACCCCAGCTCCACGACACTGCTTGCTGCTCTGTCTGCCGCCTGGCCTAGTGCGCCGCGCGCGCTCTGTTCCAGCTCGTCCAAGGCCAGCCCACGGACACCGCCGCAACCCCTCACGCGATTCCGGCACACCTGACACCCACCACTGTCCCATTTCGTCTGGCTACCATCTACGGTGGAGGTAATTTGCAGTTGCCGCCCAATTTCTTAATACTTATTGGTACTGCCTAGGTCGTTCCATAGTTGATATTGTTGACGGTTGGAGTTTACTTTCTCAATTGGTGATTTTCCACCAGTGGGACTGGTTGGATTATTCTTGCTTGGAATTGCTATTTCTTTTGGGTTGGGTTAAATTGTACAATTCATTGGCCAACTAGAGCCATTTGTTGAGACTTTGGGTGAGCTGATTGCTGTGACTGTTTGTTATCTTTGGAGGACACTTTGGATCTCACGTTGCTTGTGGACATTGGTTGACTCGTTGTGAATTGCTGGGCATTATTTTGCTTGAATTGCTAGATAACTCGCTGAGGTTTCTTTTGGGATTTTGGTTGGGTTATTTCTGAAATTGCTTGTGAATTAGAGGGGCTGGCCGCATATTTGGATTAATTACTTGTAAAATTGCTGATTGGGAGGGGCCTTACTATATCGGGCTACTCAGTGACTGCTGTGGACTGGCATACTTTCTGGGGTTACTTTAATTGCTATAGTCACTGAGATCACCGCAGTTTGGTTGCCATCTGTGGGGCATTGGGCATTTTTACTTGCTGAAATTCTTTTGTTTGTTATTGATTGGGTTATTACTGGGAAATTCTTGCTTTGTTCTGCTGAGTTTCTTTTGCTTGTTGCATTTGCTGGTTTCCATACCTGTTGGAGCTTCTGTAGCTTTGAGCTAACTGTTGGGTGATATGGTGAGACCAAAATCCTCCTCTAGGTCTAGGGCCTCTCGTTCTCAGCCCCCTTCACAGGCATCTATTTCTGTGAATACACCTACCAACCTACCCTACTCTTCTAATGTCCGAACCCGTTTGGGTAGTGGTAGGGGTGCTCAAGTAGATACCCCAACTCACTTTGGAGGGCACCTGACCTTCACTAGACCTGCTGATCAGCAGAGATATGCTAAAGTCTGTGAGCGGCGTATCATACCTTGTAAGACTAGTGACAAATTAACCATGATGGGCCTAGGCATACGAGAGGAGGTCGAGCAGATGTTTACAGCCATCGGGTGGCGCCCATATCTCGATATCTTTTGCCCCGCCTTTGTCGAGCTGACTCGGGAGTTTTATTTTACCTTTGAGTTTGAGTTGCCCTCAAGGTTCACCGTTGCGACACCTAATGTCATTCGCTTCCGTCTGATGGGTCGGGAATTTAATTTTTCGATTACCCAATTTAATCTGGCATTTTGGTTCATTACTCGAGAGTATGCTGAGACGAAGGAGTATGGTGAAAGCGTCTGCGATTACATTGAGCTTTTTCTTTCCCGCTACCGCACTGTGTGGGAAGAAATGTCCACCGATCCGCAGCGCTACGACCCTTCTAGGTCTAGGAGCTCCTTTCTAAGGGATCCTAGCGCCCGATACGTCCAGCGATTCTTAACCTACAGCTACTCCGGTCGCAAGGACAGCTCCGGCATTCTCTCTCGACCCGAGTTTTTCTTCATCTGGTGTATGCAGAAAGAATAACATCAAGGTCAACTTGGAGTGTTGGTTGGCAGCACAGTTCAAGACCGTCTTGGCGAAAAAGAACAAACCCCTTATCCTTGGGTCCTTTATCACTCACTTGGCGACAGAGCTGGGGGTTCTTAACCTGGAGGACCACGACCTACATTTGGCGTTCGAGATGGAGCTCTTGGATGTGGATTGCTTAGAGAGGATGGGAGTCGTCGAGCGCCTGCCCGATGGTTCCTACCAGTTTACCCCTCCGGGACCATCTCGAGCTCCGGGTACACACCCTTCGCCCCGAGCAGGGCCCTCTTCATTTCATGAGTCAGCCGAGGACACAGCTGGGCCGTCATCTTCTGCACCACCTCTACCACGTGGGACTTCTGAATGACAGCAACTCCGAGAGCAGGTTCAGACTTTGAGGGCTAGAATGGTCAACGTTGACGCCAATGTCGCCGACATAGCGCAGAATTTGGCGCAGTTTCTGCTTCATTCAAGCTTTGCACCTCTGTTTCCACCTCGCCCTCCACTATGACCCGATTTCAGGGAAGTTTGGTTGCTTTCCCTCTCACTTTTGCTTCACTTTTATTTTTTATTTGTCACATTGAGGACAATGTGTCATATAGGTGTGGGGGGGATCTAAGGGGGTGCTAGTGTTTTCCGTTTTTAGTGAAAAATAAAATAAAATAAAATAAGTTTTTAGTTTTTAGTAGTTTTTCTTAGTTTTATTTCTAGTTGCCCGTTTTCATTCTTTCTTCTTGGTGCTTACCTTTCATGTGAATGCCAAAATTGAGATGTGGACTTATTGACTCCAAATCTACTTTTGCCAAGTTTTTAAAATACAAAGGTATCGGGTTGATGTGGTTGGATCCAAGATATCTACTTGGTGAATATCGGATTGTTTGGCTCTTTTGATTTCTTTGTTAACTTTTCTAGGCGTTGGGAATGACTGTTGGCATTTTAAGGTGAACTGGTCCAATATTGACTCCAGTTCTCCATGTTTGGCAATAATGAGGCGAGCTGCCCCTATGCTTAGTTGCTAGTGTTGGTATTTCGTGTTTTTGGCTTTGTTTGGCTGTGAATAATCTGGACTGTACTCCGCTATTAGTCACTACTGAGTAACTGGGGATCTGCACCTAAAAGTGTCGATTCTCGCGTCAAAAGGTGGTACTTTCTATGAGTACGTGGTCGTATAGCGGTAGGAGCTGAGTAACCGGGCTCCTTCATCTAAAAATGTTGGAGTTCGCGTCAAAAGGCTCCGGCAGCTAGAGACTAAGTCTTCTTGTGTCAAATATTATGATTGCTTGAAAAAAAAAACGTAAAAAAAAGGGAAAAAAGAGAGAATAAATAATAGGGAAGCTTGCTGGTTTATGGACTTAATATGGGGACTTGTGTGAATATTTGGACCATTAGCTGATAAATGTTGCGTGCCATTCCTTTTCCTTAGATTAGTTAATTTGGAAATTGAAGGAGTTTGTGGTAGAGGCTAACTGGGGGGATGTTTCTCGGATTTTAATTACTAATGCCCGATATGTGGTTCTTTCTTGAATATCTTGGTAATTTGGTAGATTGGGCAATGACCATTATCAAATTTTGGTGTCTTATGCTTAAGGACAAGCATGGTTTAGGTGTGGGGGGAATTGATAGGTTGCAATTTATCTATTTATTTTATTATTATTTTCCCCTATTACCTGACTTGATGTGGATTAATTGCTGGATTCTACTCATTTTTCTTAATTTACGTATATTTCAGGGAGTAGAACGAAAATATGATAACATGTGCCAAATTGACAGGAAAAAAATTCAGATGATAAAACTTGTCCCAGGGGCACTTTTGGAACAGAAGATGTCACGCCCATTTTGGTAATTTTCGCAAAGGAATGACGGACGGAGGGCTCCTCTTCCTGCTGTGAGCCGCCGCAATAAAGAGAAGAAAAGAGGATTAGAGGAGGGCTGGCTTTTACTCTTAGCTTTTCCGTCTGTAGCTTAGGAGAAATGCTTGACTTTTCCCTTGGACCTATTTTTAGCTTTAGAAACTCACGGCTCTGAAGAGGAGGCATTTTGTTAGCCTTGAGCTTTGACTTTTCCTTTTTCTTTCTTTTGAATCCTGCGGATGGCAGGAGCATTGGGGAGTTGCTTCCTTTGACTTTTCTTCTTTAGCTTGAGACGAAGTGAAAACTATGAACTTTTGTAGCTTTTAAGTTGTTCTTTTTTCTTCTTCCTTTCGTATGAGCGGACAAGCGAGGACAGTAAATGATACTCTGAAACTTTGCTGTGCTTTATTGTTTTGACCGAGTTGAACTTGGGCATTTTCTCAATTGATGGCCGCAGCTCCTTTTTCAATTTTCCGTGGATTTAGTTCATCAATTATAAGCTAATTTTCCAATCCTAGTCAAGGAGCAACGAAGGCTCTGGCTCGCCTAAAAATTGTGAGATCGTTTTAATTCAATCTTTTCCTTTTATTTATTGGTATTCGCATATTTCCTGGTTACAGTGCTTATGATTATTTAATTAATTGATTGTCTTGGATCCGGATAATTAGTTAATTTGGTAATCTATTGTCAATTGGGACGTTAAATCCGTAATTGTTTAATTGTCTCAAAATAGTGATAACTGGCATGATTAGATTTGTGTCAGGGGAATACGCGGGCTAATCTAAAATAACCCTGGCAGTGCGTTATTTGGTTAGAATAGGACTCCTTTAATACGAAAGGCAATTGGGGAATTAAATTCTACGGGCGTACCTAGGATTATTTCTCAATTAGAGCAGTGATTAACGGGCGTACCTTGATCACCGACACAGTAAGGAGGGGTTGATTGCCATCGCTTGTTTGGTAGTTATAACCTATTTATTGATAAATAATTGGAATTGGCTTGCATCAATGATCAATTAGGTGAACCATTGCTGAAGTTACTTCTTGGCTAGCTCCTTAATTAATATTATCTTGGTTTTAGTGAATTGCCATTTGATTTTTCGTTGCCTACTTGATTTTATTCTTAATCGTTTTCTTGTTTTAATTGATTCAGGCCTTTAATCATTGTTACTCTGAGTTCAGTGAATTATTGTCTAATTTCTAGTCAGTTATTTATTTTTATTTTCATTTTCTTATTTGAATTTATTTGCTTGTTATCATTCCTACAAAATCACCCCCTGTGTTACTTTGGATTTCTTAAGAAACAAATATACCCAATCCCTGTGGATATGACCCTACTTGCCCTGTCTACAAATTCATAATTATTTGTGAAAAGAAATAACCATTCCATTCGGGTATATCGGATCAAGCAAACTCTTCGGAAACAGGGTGAATCAAGTAATCCATTGCACACCTAGAATCCCTGCTCCAGTACTTGGAATTGGGTCTTGGTCATTTTAACTGGCAATTAGGTTTAATTTTTATTATTGCACAGGCTGACGACCTGTCATATTCACTTAGATATTTATTCCTTTAATGATAAATAAAAGCAAGAAAATTCAGGTCAATTTTCTTACTTAACGTTTGGTTAATTTACTTTGACGAAAGGGCAGAAAAATGTCCAAACCCTTATTTAGTTTAGTTAGGTTTAAGTATGTCGAGAATAATATTTTACGACTAACAATTCATTTATTTTCAAACCGACCCATTTACTATCTATTATTTGATTGACCAATCCTTTATGTTGGAATGGGTGAAAGGTCAAATGGCTTGGCAATTTCTCGAGTAGATGAATCCAGAGATTTTCGGGATTTTTGTTCATCCTTCCCCGTAATAATATCTCAGGGTTTTCGGCAATAATTTGGTATATCTACTATACGACTATTAACTAAAATATGTCTATGGTTAACTAATTGACGAGTTGCAGGAATAGTATTGATTAGTTGATGTGAATTTGGTCAGTAGATTTAGTGTGTGTTGTATAGTTATGAATCCTAGAAGTTGATTCTCGTTTTAATAATCTTTCTTGAGTTTACTCAATCTAACAATTCTTTTTTCAGGTTGATCAAGTAAGTCATCTTCAGTAGTTGACGAGGCAACAAGTTATAACCTTTGGTTACTATCAAATTTCATAGGATTGTGGGCTTAGGAGTTGAACTCAGAAGTATAACATTCAATGCTAGCGCTAAGGTTAAGGTATAAAAATACTTGAAGGAATAAAAATTAAGAAATAAAGTCAAAATATAATAAATTGAATATAATTTATATGTAATCGTTATTTTTAATATTTTCTCCCCTTAGTATCATATTATTACTTGAGATGAAAGTGTAGTCTCTAATTTTCTCTCCTTAATGTATATACACAAGTCTATAGTTGTTATATTAGTGATATGAAGATATTCTCATAATTACCTTAATATATACACATGTTCATGGTTG
Organism: Coffea arabica; assembly: GCF_036785885.1. NCBI lineage: Eukaryota > Viridiplantae > Streptophyta > Magnoliopsida > Gentianales > Rubiaceae > Coffea > Coffea arabica. Next base: position 42,126,162 of record NC_092326.1, on the reverse strand, counting down.
ATATATTGTTGTGATATGAAGATATTCTAATAATCTCCTAATTGGTGAATATGCAAAATGATTTCACCAGCCATGCCTTTGTAATATGCTTACTGTCCAAGCTAAAGACTTGGTTATGAAGATTTGTATAGGAACTTTCCTTGAATGACATATCAGGGCTAATCTTCTTACGAGACTGTACAGATTGTGATTGTGTTGCTCTTTGAGAGATCGTGAATTATAAATTTTTAGAACAAAGACTTCCAATTATTTTTGAAATATTTATTTTTAGACTTGTTGTTAGATAAAAGGTCGAATTTCTCTTAATTCAGGAAAAATTCAAGAAATAGACCAACATATTTTTCCTTTAGCTGCAAGGCAAGCATTTAGGCTGGGGCTTTTATTTTAATGATTGTGATTAGTTTCGACAGCATCCATTTAATTTTGTTTTTCTCCTAAGATGAAACATTTTCTTTCTTTCTTTTTTTTTTTTGTAATTTTGAATAGATATTGTGCTTCAAGTTTTAGTAAACTTACCTTATTATTGATTTTTATCTTTTTCTTGGCTGATATTCTTGTCTTGGCTAATATTCTTGAATACTTGTCTTTCATATACACCTTTTTTGTTATTATTTTCTTTCCCAATTTTATTACATTGTCTAAAATTTTATCGTAAATATAAAAAAAAGAGTTGAAGAGCAGCTGAAAATACAAGCGCGAGCTTCACTCCCGCGCCTCGCGCGAGCTTCACTCCCATTATCCCAAAATGAATTCCACATAAGACAACTATAGTATTTTGTTGTTTTGGGAATTTTGTTGTTTTGGGAATTCCCAACAATATTAGTGCCTCTTGTTTGTGCTTATCGGAATATGGTTATGTAGCTACTGACTAACGCACCACACCCCCCCTCCCCCAAAAAAAATTGGTTAAGCTAAATTTAAATGATCGAAATTCATTCGTGTACAGACTCATTCAGAAGATGTAATTTCTTAATTTTACATTAGATCTCTACCACTGAAACACATGACTTGAAAGATGTGGCAAAATCTTAAACAACAATTTTTAGCATTCGAAATGCAAAGAACTGAGACCCCCTAAGAGTCAAACAGCAATTTTTAGCATTCGAAAAACTAATTGCACATGCAGACTTGGACGTAACAAATTTTGCAGAAGACCACAAGGCAAATTATACAAGCAAAATCGAGACATGGTTAAAAAAGAAAAAATTCAAGCCCTGTTTTGTTCAGTGTACAAAACTTGTACAAGGCAATGCAAATACTCTCTAGGTAACATACTATTGTAGCTCCTTTACACAAATTTGAGCAAATCCAAGAGACATTATAATCTTCTCAAATACACATGGAGCCTATAAATGGTGACAACCTTCTCATGTAGCCGTCCTTTACCCATGGCACGTTCAATTTGTAAACTCGAGCCTTGGATCCTAGTCAAGTTCCCTTTATTGATTGTTCAAGTTTAACAGGTCTAAATGAACCCAAATATAAAATGGACTTAGGGCTTCCTCAATCACTTTTTTTTATTGTAGGGTGCATTTTATAGTGGGGATTGATTGAATATGAAATTAGGTAGATGAGACTGATTGTGGCACATAATTTTTAGAGTAAAATACACTTTATTTTCTGTGGTTTAACATTTTTCACATAATCCTCTATAATTTTAAAAGCTATACACACTTCTTATGATTTGGTCTAAAGTGTTAAAATAACGAAATTTATATTTCATAATTAGCGTCAACTAAAATGTCAAAAGTATTCATATATAATGTTAAAAATTATTTATTAACCATAAGGGGGTTACGTATATATTTTGAAAACCATAATGAGGTTATTTGGTGGAGCACTAAATCATGAGCGAGTTATGTGATAAAACATAAAACTATAAGAAGTTAAAATATCATGCATATTATGTTTATATATTTTGGTCATTTCAACCATTTTAGTTTTTAAATAAGGGAAATCTCACATTAATGTAGGTTCCTTTACTAAGAATTATTTCTGTAACTTTGATACTTTAATCCAAATTATGATTAGGTTATATATAACTTTTAAAACTACAGAGGAGTTATGTGAAAATTTGCGGTAATGCATACTTTACCCTAATTTTTAAGGAGTGTTAAAATTTATTGAGTTTTGGTATGTTATTTATGTCTTAATGGCTACATCTGTTATATTTGTGCCTATACTACAACACGCAATTGGGATTAATAATTGTAAAAGACTGCGAGGCTGTGATCCGGTAACTTTTGGCAAACTATAGTCACCCCCAAGAGAGTGATGTGAATGCAATGATCATAGCGAAACCTTAATTGATTGTGCTGAAGGTCTTGGATCATTTCTGAAGGAACGTGGGTGTGACATCTGAAAATTCAGAAGAGGCAAAGGTATCTCTTTCATTGCTCAAATTATCTGAAAATCCAGAAGTCATTGCTTTGGCAGTACAATTTGTCAGCCAATATAGAGAGTACAAAGCAATGATATTACTGGCATACTATGACGGTATTTCTGCAAAATTTCCAAATGGCAACAATAGCAGTAAAAGATAGACAAAGTGCATCATAAGGTTGATTATAACTTGACATGCGCTTCCACGAGTTACCTATATGGCGAATGCTACAATTGACAATCTCGGACAATACATCATATGTTTTGGCTTGGAAACAAATGATTATTCAAAAGAGTCTATTTTCATTGCTCTGCACGCCGTGGGTTACAGGAGCTTTTGTCCTCACTTTCCTCAAGAACCATATGCCAGCGCCGATTCCAATCGCTCCAGCAACTGAAACTGCTGTTACCGTACCTGATACAGTTCAGATGTTTATCAGGGAGAGTAAACTTGCCTTGTTAGAAGGTGCAGGTGCAGCATAAACAGTACCAGAATGCTCAGCTCACAACATTTCTATAGTATAACGAGATTAGGTGATTGAGAATGTATTGACCTGCAACTACTCTCGAATGCTGAGAATTATTGCGATCTGCATGATGGAACGAATTTAACAATGTCAAATAGCAGTCCATAGGCCTGATAGCTTTTGAAATTTCAAATACTGAGGTGATCAAGCGGTGCAACTTTTGCCAATAAAAATACAAGAAACGATCTAATACAGTTTTAAGTATAAATTTGCCCTTAACGTAATGTTAATCCAGAGTTCCTGACATCTTATATTGTATCTGTTTAGCGAATATTATTTAATCTACTTAATTTAAATCTCAATAATAGCTTCTTTAAAAAAAAAAAAAAAAGAATCTCAATAATAGCTAATTAGTTCAAGTAGTATTCTCCATGAGTATTTTTTTTGAACAAACAGAATGGGAAAACAAAGATTTCTGGAAGGGCCATAACTAAACATACCTTTACAGAAAGTGGTAACATTCCCTTTCTGACAGAGGCACAAGAAATTCTGTGTTTCTGTGTCAAACCCACAAATACCACCACCCTTAGCCGTATCCTGGCACTGAAGGCAACGCATTGTCACCGGAATCTCAAAATCAACTCGTATACCATATTCAGGGATCTGATTAAATGGTGGAGTTACACCAAGATTTCTCCAGTAGACGCTCGTGTAAGTTGAGCAATGCCTCAGCATCAACCTTAACGATTCGGTAGCTTTTGGATAGTAAGAGCAGCATGAACTACTCCTCAATGCGGATGCACATTCTGGAAGGTGTCGGCAGAGGTAACTGGAACTGTCACAAGCAGAATCACATTGCTCAGGGAATCGCTCACAGAACATAGGCTTTGGTTCCATTATCACATAGTTTTCACTACAATTGAAGAAGAGGTAGTCATTTTGGGATGAAAGTGTGAAATGCGTGCTGGTGTCTAGACTGAACGGCCTGGTGGGACGAAAGTTGTTGCCATCTTGGCAGTTCCACATGAAAGGATCTGTTAAAAGAATATGAGGGTCAGAATAGGTTATATTTCGAATTGGATATCTCCCTGAAGGAGTCATGAACTCAAGCTGTCCTGAAGTTGAGCAGACAAAGAGGTGTCTGTAGTATGGACTGCCACAGCCATCATCAATGCCAAAGGGATAGTTGATTGGTATATCACCACAAGATGTTCTGCAGAGCTTTGATTGTGCTTCTGTAAGACCTGTTAAAGATGGAATTATAAGTAAAGAAAGAAGCAAAAAAATAAAGCAGGGATGACCAGGGAGTAGTAAATTGATCATATCCCATCTGGATCTTCCCATGTATGTAGAAACCATCTTGGATATGAATTAGGCGATGCAAAAATTTCAGGGCGATGACCTCAACTCTCTAGCAAGTTCTGTATAGTACAACATTGCTTAGGGGAGTAATGAGTAAAGTTAACCATTTACTTGGGAGGAATCTCTCTGAGAATTTCTTTTTATACTTTATGCTTTACCTTTTTCTTTTTCCCAATACTAAGACTTTGTTCCCACTTCATGTAATTGAGTGCTTCTGCTTTTGCTTTCCAACATGGGAAACTTTAACTGTATTTTCACTGGAATAATTTTGATTTAACCTAGAAAGAAACATCCTATAACAACAGTCATGAGCAGAGAAGCATTCACGTGAGGTGAATGAAGTTTGATATTATAAGCCTGGGGTCGCGCACAGGGACACGGAGCCAGAAATTTATTTTTGGGGGGGCTGAAGTGTATTAAAAAATTTTTTTTGTGACGAAATAAATATATTTAATAAGTAAAATTTAGAATAAATAATTATAAAAATAATAAAAACATATAATTATACATACCCAAAAATTTGTTATTGATTAACACTTGAAGTATTGGTAGTTGTTGCACTCGAATAACGAAGAGGAGGCAATTGCATTCTGCGAGTCTTCATCCGTTGAAAACGCTGCAATATTTGCTCATTTTCAATTGTTGCAAAAATATCCTTCTCGATGTATACAACCAGACAGTCATTCATCCACTCGTCTCCCATTTTGTTGCGCAAATCAGTCTTGACAATATTCATTGCAGAAAATACTCTTTTAACAGAAGCAGTCGCAACTGGTAAAACTAATGCCAACTGGATCAGACGATAAACCAATGGAAGTTTGTAAAAGACCATCATGTATTTCCAATCATTTCAAGCTTCCAAAAGCTTGCATCAAAAAAGGGCAAGCGAATTACGCTTACACCACTGCTTATTCAAGAAGAGAACTATCAGTAAAAGCATGCAGTCCTAGTAGCAGTGGCGGAGAGAAAAAGACTGCAAGGCGTAGCTTCTTGTCTCTAGAAGAAGCGGGTTTAGTGGAAGTATCCGGCCTCAGCCCTCATGAGCGTTTTCTATGTCGGTTAACGGAATGCTTCTTCTCTTGGTACAATTACGCAAAAGTTAAAAAGCAAAAAAAAAAAAAAAAAGGGGTGTCCATGCGATTCATTTAATCTGAGCTCTGAGTGTTTTAAGTTTTAGCAGTAATTTATTTAGTTTACAAATGAAATGGTGCAGGTATCGTCACTGAATCTGCTAAAAGTGATAGCAGAGCAGGAAGGGTGTGCGATTGAGGAGCTGAATGCGGGGAGAGTTTGTGATTGGTTTTTAAAAGACAAGCTGAAGAGGGAGCAGAATTTGGAGTCTGCGGTCCTGCAATGGGCTGGCCGCCGGAATCCCCTATATATAGGGGGTTTTCCGGCGGCTTGGGGGGGGGCTTAAGCCCCCACCAGCCCCCCCTTAAATCCGTGGCTGGTCGCGCATCAACAGAGGCCGTGCTAAAAAAATATTGTTGGACATCATGTGCATTGGTTGTACAAGAGGGCAGATAAAGGAAGGGGCAAATTACACTTTGCCCCCCTATAGTTTAGCGATTTTTTACATAACCCTTCATGGTTTTAAAAGGTATACATAATCCCCTCATGATTTTGATTAAAGTGTCAAAATAATGGAAATGATCATTCGTAACGGAACCTTTAAAAATATCGAAATTGCCCTTATAAATACATGACACACTAAACCCATATGATTTTATATTTTACTATATATCCACATTATGGTTTAATGCTTTACCATATAATTCTCTTATAATTTTCAAAATATACACATAACCCTCCTTGGTTAATAAATAATTTTCAACTTTACATAAGGGTATTTTTGACATTTTAGGTGACTCCGTTACGAATTATCATTCCCGCCACTTTGACAGCTTAATTTAAATCATGAGGGGGTTATGTGTAACTTTTGAAACCATAGAGAGATTATGTTGAAAAAAACTAAACTACAGGGGGTAAAGTGTAATTTGCCCTAAAAAAGGTTTAATTAAACTAAAATTTTTCTTTGCCCTAATTATCGATTAGAACTTTTAGCTTATAAGAATCGATATTGATTTGATAGCATTACCAATAGTAGAAGACTGGAAGCCGTTTTATTAATTCCATTATATACGTATCTAGGACGAGAAGTCATTGATATTGTATTTTTTGCATATCTGTGTCGACGTTTAAAAAATAATTGATATTACATTATTTGCATATATATACATACATATATATATATATATATATATATATATATATATATATATATATATATTACAGTGTAGGGTGTATGAAAGGAAAGAGATTCACACATGACCTGTTTTGCATTCCATTTTAATTTTTAATATGGATACTAAAACCAATAACATACCAATTCGACCTAGATACCAATTAACAGAATCTTATTCATTTTATGTCTAAATTATGCGCCTTTTTTAATGGAAAATTGTATCACCTTTTTGTACTTCTCCTAATCTTAATAAATTAGTTTGGTACGCTGATTTCATCTTCCTAACCTTCTGATGTTCAACCTCGCATTCCTCAATGCTCAGTTAGAAACAAATAGTCACACTAGTAATGTTAACTATCACTCATGAAATGATTACCTTTGCGGGAAGAGAAATATATATCTATCTTCATATAATCCAACATTCGTATTCAATTTTATTTGCACCAAAAGAAGTACACAATCTTGTTTGTTCGATGTTAAACTAACCCAAGACAGAAAAATGTGTCGAAAAGCCAATGCAGCAAACACAGAATGCCAATATATGTTAGTGCAAAAGCTCAGCTAGCCAGCCTGCACTACCAACTCTCAGGTACCAAAACTAAGCAAATTATGAGCCTCTTTTGGGATCAGAAGCAGTTGGCTTCAAGCTTATTCCTCTTCTTCATCGTACGTCCTCAGCCTCTGCAATTTCTTCATTTGTTTTTACCCACGTTTCCACTGAAGTGCTCGACATGAACATAAGACGAGCAAACATAGTAGAAGTTGTTCAATGTACAATTGACAGGCCATGCATCAAGGACCAATTGAACAGAACTAACATCAGCAGAACACAACGTTAATGAAAGGAGAAATACTTCAAATGGAGAGATTGAATTTCAGTAAAGAATATTCAGGATGAAAACATATATAAATTGCATGAAAAACAACGCCTTCCGTTCTATAATACTCTTTCCCCGGGCGCCTTTAATAATTCGACCGCAGAAAGTGAAACAGCCAAGTACCATTAACTACTATGATTACAGAGGAGGATCTCGGTCTGGTTTGCAAGCTTGCGAGATGGCGTGTGCACCCAATCTACAATAAACCCTTTTGGCCTACTGATCTGACTAGATAAAGGGGTGACCTAACACCTTTTAAGAGCCCCAGTCCGGTTGGTAGCGCCCAACAATCTTGATTATTACCGATCAAACAATCTTCTCATGTTTTTGGCAACTTTTTAGAAGTTTCATTGTTAGCAATATAACACAAAAATGTCCTCTTTTTTCATTAAATATGATACAGGATAGGAAATTCGGAAAAGAACAAAAGAGCACAAAATTATGATTTTGAGCTTTTGGCTTATTCGATCATCCAATGAACCAGAACGAGCTTAATAGAGCGAAATTTGGGTTTAGCATTCAGTTCTAAAGACCTGCCGCTAGCATACGTAATTTAACCTTAGAGCGGCTGCTACACCCGGTCAGGCTGCTGGTGCAATAGTACCTGGCTACTTAGCAGACAGCCAATTACGGAACCAGAATTTTGCTTTAGGGGGGCAACCATTACACAAACATATTATAAGTTAATACTCATCGTAAATTTTTGAGTTATAAACTTAGAATAAGAATAATTCTTTAAATCTCTAATAACTAGAATTTATGATATAACGAAAGAAATTATAAAGTAATATAAAACTGCCTTTAAAAATTGGAGCTTAGTAAAAGAATCAATGCTTGTTAGCAAAGATCGATGCTTGATCAAACAGAAACAAAAGTTGAAATTTTTTATATTTATTTTAATTAATACTCCTATTTTTTTCTTTTTTTAGCTTAAGTAAATTTACCATTAATAATTGATCCCTGTGGTTAAATCTTCTTGTGCTTGAGTTTGATTTCTTCTCTTAGTCTTGTCTTTCTTTTTCATTTTATTTTGCTTACCGATATAGTTTCTTAAGTTATTATTTTAAAGTTATAATAATCATATCTAATAAAGGAATGATTTGGATAGCAAGTGTCGAATGAGAGACTAGTTAAGAGGGGCCTCAGATGAGAATTCTTTTAAAAGGCGTAATTAATTTGTGAGTGTCGAAATGCAAGGGTTAAAATAATTATGATTGTGTTTATTCATATGGTAAGCTAAGCTAAGTATAATATAACTTATTAACTAATACGCATGGTACACCGGCTAGAAAAACCCATAAAGAATATAGTATTTATTTATTTATTATTTAAAAGTTATACTAGCTACTAATGCTATAAAAATATTAAAGTGAAACTGATATGTATGCTAATATAAGGAAACTAAGACTTGAATTGCTATATATAGGATATTTTACAAAGAAAAATTAAAGGCGATTCTTTAGTTTGCATTTAAAAGTAGAATACACCAAAATCAAATACTAATTATATACTAAGATTAGTTTTATAATAAATTTATATCTTATGCTAATATGAGAAAAAACTGAGAGTTGGTTTAGATAGTGACATTTAAGTAGATTTTCTAATTGATATCTAAATATGATAATGATAAACATGTTGAAAGGGAGGGGTAAAGTGATAAATTTTGATTTAGAACTTAAGACTTCATATATAAGTTTAGAAAACTTTCAAAAGCCTGCTTAAGGGTTTTCTAATCTTAACGTGCACCTAACCTATCATATATATATATATATATATATATATATATATACATACATATACTACTAATTATTACTCTTCTTTGTAGTTATATACTTTCCATATTTAATGTTACCTACCCTTCTTCATATTTATTTACTTTTCCTAATTAATCTTAACTACCCTCCTTCATATTTATTTATTTTCTCTAATTAATCTTATATTTTCAAAAATATAACACCTAAAATATATCTTAATAAATGTTCTATAAACACCCGTTAGACAGACCCTATATATATTTTTTAAAAGTTTCAGAGGCTGCTGCCCATGCAACTCCACGCGCTCGCTCCCCCCAAACACCCCCCCCCTCCCCGGCCCCCCAAGACACCACAAAAAAACCAAAAAAAAAAGAAAAAGAAAAAGTTAATTCCGTCCCTGCATGTAGCTGATGTAATGGGCCGGAGGCCAAGTTCAGTGTATAAGACCATGCCCTGGGTCACGGGGCCTAAACCTAGTGGCATCTCGTATGCCATCTAGCATGCCTATTGTTTCAATAAATACCAACGGCAAAACCGACCAGTCAAAGTTTGCAGCTAAAAACACTTCATATGGATGGTGAAAAAAGTGATTGCAATGTGAGATGGAGTGCTGCTTGTAGGTTGATTTCAGAATATTTTGTTTGAGAAGATTTGTGGACTACGTCTCCTTGACCAAGAGAAAAGTATGCCATGAAACGGATTGAAACGCCAAAAAAAAAAAAAAAAAAAGTAAAGAAAAGCTAGTATAGCAATTGCTAAGTTGGTCTTTTTGACAAAAAAAAAAAAAATTTTGTTAAGTTGGTCTTCCTCAAGAAATGAATAGTATGCGTTTGAAAAAGGTGTATAGAGAATCAGATGAAATTCAAAAGTTATCAACCGTACGTCGCCCGCAGGAGTTTGATAAGTATCAATTCAATCCCCTCTGAAGTCTGAAGATGGCAGAAATGCAGAGTCGATCGAGTGTGAAAGGTATCTTAGGCACGCATACTGCAGCCTGCAGTTGGCAACCTGTGCGGAATTAATATATGGTTTTCGTTCCCTGCCCCTGGCGTAGTAGTGGGGTGCTTGCGGGCGTCATTGATGATACAACAAGTCCACCGTTTTCCGTTGATTAAGACCCCGTCGGTTTTCAACAAATCGCCATGCTTGTTGCGGTTTTCAACATTACAGATTTCAGAATTTGATGTCTCGGGGAAACTTGAAAATGTGGAAAAAGGTTACCAGGCACGAAGGAAAAGTTTTCTGATCTCTCAATCAGGTTCAGACCAATTGCATGCATGCATGCGTGCAGTTTTCTCTCATTTCATTTTCAATTTTTAACCTGAAGGTTAGGTATGGAAAATTTGTGGTTTTTTTTGACACTAGGGATTGCTGTCCATCTCAGAGACGGTGCACGCTTGCATGATACTGATGGATGTCGATGTCATGAAAGGGAATTTACTTCCCTTGAACACTTAGACAATGCAATGAAGCCGATCAACTTAGGATCAAATCAGTAACAGATTAAATTGCTGTTTACAGTACTCTATCAGATTCATATTCGTATCCTACTACCTGCATGATTTTATTGGTATCATATGTATCACAAAATAACTAATATGTCTTGAATTCGTACCAAAACATGATGACGATAAATGTACGTACAATTATGGGTGAATTGCTTTCAACCCCCTTTGGTTTCACAGTTTAATTTATGTCCTGTCCCCTAATGATTTTATATAAAGTGAAAAATGATTGGTTAAAGTGAAAAATGATCAACCCCGTGTGATTTTATATAACGTGAAAAATGAATGGAAAGTGATTTCATAATATGTAATTTAAATTTCTAAAATATATTTATCTCTTCATTTAGTTCAAATTTTATAAGAAAATACTTAGAATTCATTTTTTATTTTTTTGACACCTAAAAGTTGCTATAAAAGCATCAATTTTGGGCTTGTGTTAAAAGTGCTTTAGAGATCAAAAGCTCTACAATTATTTAAGAATAATATTTCAAAGGTTCTAAATGTTGGATAATTGTCTCATAGGATAAGAGTAACTTGTATTGATTAACATTCATAAAAATAAAAAATTACGAATTTAAATCGCAACTCTAGTGTAGATATATATGTAATCCAACAACAAACAGAAAATCTTGAGAAAAGAAAAATAAGATGACAAATATTTTCTAGAAACCTCCTTACTTCTCAATAACCAAAAAAATAGATCGAATGGTCCATACAAATTATATGTTGCTTCATTTAATCCCGAAAGATTAAACATTTTGGTACACACAAATTTTTTGGTAATTTCAAAAGTAGCTTGTATCTTCCGGTGCGATTGACCAAACTCCTGATTATGTTAATTAAAGAGCAGTCATACGTGCTAAATACCTTGTCAAGAGAATCCAAGGCATATATGCCTGTTGTGTTGAGAGTGTCATTTCGCAGTTCCAATGTCAAAAGAATTGACATTCTTCTATTCTTCTCGTCCTTTTTTGGAGGAAGAAGCTTGGTGCTGCTGTCCAATTGAAGAAAGAACAACTGGCAGCGTGGAAGTGGTATTCGATTCATAAATAAATTAAGAGACAATAAAGGATACAGGTGGAAAAGAAATTTGACGCCAAACTTTAGCCAAACGAAACAGGTTGAAAAGGAATAGAGCGAGCATGGGTTTGAATGCGATTCGTTTTGTCGGTCTCGGGAGGTTTTGGAAAATTGGAGAAACCATTTTGAACTTTGAAAGATTAATTTGGAACGTAAGCCAACGTTCTTTGACAAAAATGCAAAAGTTGAGGGCGGCCTTTTTAGGAGGAAAACGCCCCCTCTAATTTCCCTGAAAAGACTCTCTGCATAAAGCTACAGGAAATTTCTAGGAAAAGCATGGATAAAGACAAATTATGATGGTTTCTAGAAAAGAATTGTATGGGTCTCAAAATCCTTAATGACACCGGGAAGATAGCAAAGATGAAGACATGCCTTCTTCATCCACGACAAGATATTTAAGTTTTCGCGATTTAATTTGTTCGATGGGTGTAACTCACAAAAAAAAAAAAATTATGATTGTTCAGTGACAAATACTTACTATTTTTGAGATGCAGGTTCTTCACATTATGTAGACGGTGACCCTCATTTATAAGTTACAAAATCAATTGTGACACGTAAATAAATTTCATGCTATTGCTTGTGAATTAAAAGTTATAATTTTCGTGCCTATCACCAATTTCATGTCATAACTACACAAGCATGCTCACTAATCAATTTTACTAATAAACATCCCACCATTTCCACGAGCAAGCAAATATTTTATTTGTTGTATGGTGTTGCTTTTACACTAGAGTTTCTAATGTAGTAGGAATATGTTTCTTTTGTAGGTCAATAAAAGGAGGTTAGTTTGCTCGAAAAAGAAAACGAAAAAAAGAAACAGAAGCAAGCAAAACCTTAAGCGTTCAAAAATGAACAGCGAAGAAATTTTATAAAGTTGCAAGAAAACTGGCTCTAAATTGGAGAATTTAGAAAGGTTTGGTCATGACGGGCACTTCGACAGAGACCAGCCATGCGCCGTAGAGCTTCGGCATGATTCCTGTGTTTTCAGACTCGGACAGACTGGCCAGTCGAATCGGGAACCGGCCAAGTGTTCGGTCCGAGTCGTGCTTCAAAATTGGGTAAGTAAAAATTCGGTCAAATCCGATCAAAAACTGGGTTTGATCGGGAAAAACCGGATTTTCCGATTCAAACAGTTTTAAAAAAAAAAAAAAAAAAACTCAAACTTTTTCAATATTATGTTTTGACCCCTAAATTGTTAAAAATTATTAATATACCTCAAATATTTCATACTTTATCAATATTTTCTTAAAGTTTGGTATTATTTTTCAATTAAGTCCATAATTTTAATTCTAAACGTGTTAATGCTTATTAAATAATATAAATTGTTACTTGATTGTTCTAATTTCTTTGTATGTTCTTGTTAAATATATTTAAAACATCAAATATATATGAATATACCTTTATTAATATAAACATGTTATTAGATATTTTACATATAATATTTTAATTTTTAAATAAATTTTATTTATGACGTCATCCGGTTCAATCTCTATCGAATACGGTTGAACCCATTGACCCCTGAGTTTAACAGAGTCGATACCCAGTCCAGTTCTAAAAACATAGCATGATTCCAAAGCATGAGCAACCCGGAGCCCCGAATTTATGCCAAAATGCAAAATCCAAAATTTAGCGTCCGTAATGACTCAGCATACCTTGGACTTTCCCCCCAATCTCCATCATCATGTCAACATTTTTTTTTTCTCAGCGACAGCAACAATCTACACTATTTCTACAGTATGGAAGAAGAGAAGGAGAAGCCTAATTAAACACGTATGTATATGAATAGAAGAGTGAACTACCAAACTAAACAGGTGCACTATTACAGTCTCATGTCGTTAAAGATAGCAATGCTTAGGTACTTCGCCTCATGATACAATTGCAAAATACCATAATAATGTAAAGTACGCAAAAAAAAGGGTAGAATTGATACGTTACGAGTTTTAGTAAAGTCTCTGTAGTTCTTGAGTCAATGCATGGAATAGTATATAAATTTATCACGTTAGTTCTACTACATTTTGAAACTGATAAATCTCTAGTGAAAGAAGAACTGATATCTAAAAGGTAATTTGCCTGACCATAGTATTCTTATCGATTTTTGGTACTTTCTTATTGCCATGTGAAATGAGAAAAACATTTCCCTAAGGGGCAAATAACCTAATGAACCTCTTGTTAGAATCGTGTGCCTGCAGCTTTTCCTTCCAAACTCTTGAACCTTGATCTCCGTGGTCCAATCAAAACCTAATCTTTATGCCAAATTTTCTATGCCATGCAAGTAAGCCACGTTGGAGTTGGTGTATGGTCAAGGGAAATGAGTCTCAGTCAACCCTCCTTTTGTCTTCTCCATCTTGCTTAATTTTCTTTTCCACAGCTGCTTTGATCAGATGGCCCTACATTTTTAAAGTTAAAATAAAGTTTAAAGCTTCAAGAAATCGTGGTTCAATCTTCTCCATTCATGCTAATGACAGCACGCATTTCATACCGACAGTCAAGGTCTCCCATTAAAAGTAGTACTTCTTTTGTTACTTCTTTTTTTTTTTTTTTTTCACAGGCAGAAGAAGTAACATATACAATTAGATTAGAAACACTTAGGAATCATCGTCAAATCGGACCCTAAAGTCAGTATAAGGGGATCCACAAACCAACACCATTCAACTAATTGATGACAGGAGATGCGGCTGAGAATCTTAAACCCAGAGTAACTGCCCCACGATCTTTCGATGTGGGACGGAGTCACCCATCCCCCCGCCCCCCGAGCACACCCTCTCCAATTACATGGTTCTTTTTTCCATAGACAGAAGAAGTAACACACACAATTAGGTTAGAAACACTCAGGAGTCATTGCCAAATCGGACCCTAAAGTTAGTCTAAGAAGGACCCACAAACCAACACCATCCAGCCAATTGGTGACAGGAGGTGCGGCTGAGAACCTTAAACCCAGAGTAACTACCCCACGATCTTTTGTTACTTAATTAGCACGATTATTCTCTTACGTCTTAACTGATTTTTTTTTTGATAAAAAAAAAAAAACACATTACCTTATACACTAACTAGCTTTATTTATATCCAATTATTTATGGACGAAAATTACAAGTGATCAAAAACAAATTAAATTTTAGAAAAAAAAAAAGGGTAAGGATTTAGACATTTGAACTTATGTCCCGTACGTGCTATATAGGGATTTAAATAACATATAATCAGTAGATAATAATGAATTAAATTTATTAAGGAATAAAATAATTCAATAATCTTAAAAAATGACACGTCAAAATATTAGAAACTTTTTAAAATATATCAACTGGTGAATAAGCAATTATGTAGATAGATGATGAGCTTAGATAAGCCCCACCAGCAAGAAATTTTTGCGGTTCTTGAAAATCTGGACACTGATTTCATGCGTTATCGTCACTTGAAAACGGGTAATCAACTCATGACATCGTATGATGAAGACCTGGCATATTGACCCATCTTAAGAAAAAATCGAAAAGTAATTCAAAGGCAGGACTTAAAGAACAGAGAAATAATTGATCCAGCAGTTAAATTCTCCATCTAATGTATTTGTAAAATAATCCTGCTACTATCATCCGGTCCTTCAATTTGTAGCTTGTTACATATATTGAGAAGATTATTGGAGGAAACTTCCTATAAAGACTTTTTCATTTAAAATTTCTTTTCATTACAAGGAAGAAATTCAACATATTTTTTTTCAAACAAGTCAATTTATATTTTAAAAAATGCATTAAAAATTTTTGCTACTTGAACCGACATCTAAATCGCACCAAGAGATCCTCCCTCTTAGTCTTTCTCTCCTGTTTCCCTTTTTTGATGGATTGGATTTTCTTGAATTTTTTTGTAAAAAAATTACTGTAACGATTTAATATATGTGAGGAAAAAAGATAATAAAAAAATAAAATCACGAAAACGACACAATTTTTCGACAAAAAATCAAGTTTAATTCGGTACTTCCAGTTTTCTTTTAAATGCAAATACTAGTACTATTTTTGGAGCATTCGTGGAAAAAGAGGAAGACAAATGACCAAGAAAGACTTCCCTCACACAATAGCTGCAAATGGAGACCGCCGGAGCCGTGTAGGGTCATTGTGCTTGACTTGAAAGTTGGATGGAGGAAGAAAAAGGGAGCCTCACATCTTTGACGTAAGAAACCCCACGATGGTCACAGCCAGACAACCTATTACCTGCATCTGCTGACCGCGAGATCATATCATGTTTCCACATTCAAAAACAAAGAACCGCCAGCTACTTCTTGAATAATAGTTTTCAATACTACGACAAGAGATTGGGTCACCCGAGAGTTTTTGTCCATTGCTTCTGGAGTATATAATCAAAATAAAGGGCCAAGCGGTGTTTACAAACTAGTATTATTATTAACCTGATCCCATGAAAACGCGTGTGCCTGATGGCCGCAGTTGCTTTTTGGTTGGTTGCAGCAAAGCTAATAAAACTCAAATCCTATGAATTCTATAGCCTGTCAAACCACGATTCTCTATTTCCTACCCAAATCAGCCGAAGATAAACCCAAAATTCGATTTCCAAACTTGACAGTGGAGAGAATTTTCAAACCTAAGCAATCAAGAAAAGATTAAAAGAACATAAACTAAGGCGGGCAGTAGAATCCTCCAACTAAGTAGGTGAGGCGAGGCGCGGCGCCTTGTTATTCTGTTCACCGTGCAAACAAGACAAGGAGATTTGTTTTCGTTTTCTTTTTTAACTTTTCCACATTTTGGTCGGGGCCCTTTTCTTTGAAGATCCCGAAAAGGATACAAAGTACACACTACACAGGATCCAGCCGACAGGAGAGCACGCTTTGGATGGCCATAAACAAAAGAATACTTTGGCAAAATATGTTTCTTTTGCCGAGGACCAAAGATCAGATGATATATCTAAAACTCGAGTCTTTTTTACTATCTTTTAAGGCATTTCCTGTCTGAAGATCGAGGAGGAGTTTCTTGATCTCAAAACCTCATAACTTAATGAACGTTGATGTTTCCGTCTGAACTTAATGGCGACTGGTACAGCAGCTTCTCCTGACTGTCATCCAAATTGTCAAATTGAGGCAAATTATCGCGTCTTAGTCACGGCAAAATGCTAGTACTTATTGAAAGGTCAAATTAACGTGAAACTTTTTCCACGAGACGCCCTGGTTGGTCATACTTGTTCAGAAGCCATCGACTCTCTGTCTATTCTGGCTCCCACTTGCTCCCTTTTTTTTTTCTCCTTCGTCTTGTTTCGTTAATTAGAGATTGTGGTCCGTTTAATTACCATAAATGTTCATTTTTTGTCTTGTCTCTCCAAGTCTTTGTATACTCGTATTGTGCGTTGGCTTTTTCGGTGCAAGAGTAATTGCAGAGTAACTCGCTCGTCTATCTAGAAGGGAACCTACCATAATAAAAGTGCCTCATAGCACAAGTCACATTTCTCTCCTATTTGGTGGTTCATCATCTGTTGGGGTTTAAAGAAATCCAAAAAAATAAATGCAAGAGCAAGTTGGCAGATATTTAGTAGTATCTGACTGAATTGGAAGACAGGAAGGAAAGGTCTGAATGGCACTGTAAGCTAGTTTTTTTTTTTCTCCGCAAAACTACGCATCTAGGGTCCGTTTGTTTCGGGTGAAAATATTTTCCTAATTTTCCGTGTTTGGTTACACAAAAGTTACTGAAAACATTTTTCTATGTAAAATATTTTCACTCATCTTATGGAAAACAACTTCCCTTCCAAACTTACTGAAGTTGTTTTCCGAAATGCATGCATCTCGCCTGTAGTATGTTCCAAACTTACTGAAAACATCTTGTAGTATGTTCTTTTTTTTTTAGTGTAAACAGGAGGAGTCGAACCCAAGACCTCTTCCTTACACTCCCTCCCCCGTACCACCCAACCCTCCCCCTAGTATATTCAAAATAAAAAAAAAAACCCCCATCCTGCTCATCCTATGCTAGTAATTAATTATGTATAATAGGGACATTCTTTTCTAGAGAATTTTTTAGCAGTGAGAGTGCAAGATATATGTCACAATAAGCGTTGCATGTGATTGATAGTTGACATTAAATGGCCAGCAATTTGTTTATTGCTTAAGGAGATATTTTTTTATTCATATATACATTTCTCCAAGATTTTTTAAAGTTAAACAATAAGATAAATTTTCTTATTTTGTATGGGAAGAAGTATGTAGTTATAATGTGTATAAAGTAAAGCTAGAGATAAAAGTGAAAATATTTCAAAAGTTAAACAAACACCTGAAAAATGAAGTAAGAAAATATTTTCAATAAACTAATCAAACACCTGAAAATGATGAAAGGGAAATGATTTTCATGGAAAATTACTTCCACGAAAAATATTTTCCCACGGAAAATATTTTACTTCCAACCAAACAAACCCCTAATGATAAATTGGTGAAAAGCAAGGATTGAACCCTCGGATCAAAGGCCTAGTGGCTATACAGTAAGCTAGCTGGTGTTGCATTTTGCGCACTGCGTAGATTTCCCTTAGTGTACTTCCTCACGTAATTTTATGTTTTGAATGTTTAATAAATAGTATTCGCTTAAGCATTTTCTTAAGTTCAATATAATAACAAAATCAGAAAATCTGTATTTGATGGAAGTTTCTCGTAGGAATGGTTCACATATTATTATCTTAAACAAGGTAGGAGTTGTAATGTTTTTTATTTCCTTAATGTGAATATTGACATTTTGAAAAAAAAAAAAAAAAAGTCTCAAAGTGAATGAATTTGACTTTCAAATAAGATGTGTGGCCGACATGGTCACGATTTAGGTTCAAACAGGAAAAAGGTCAGAATTGGATTGGCGATTTGGCAAATTAGAAATGGAATTGGCTTTGGGAAACAGAATCTGCCCAAAATCGAAAAACTAACTAACAGAAATTGAAAACAACAACCGGAAAGAACTGAACTAGAGCCTAGAATGGAATTGAAGATTCCAAAATCGTCACCGTAGTAATTGTCCCTGCAAGGACCGATTCCGATTCCACCTTTCAAAGAAATCAAAACCGATGATTTTGAAATCATGACTGCACCACACCCATTGAATGAAAAACATCAAGCTATGTAATGATTTGATTTTATACAAGGGGGGGGGGGGAAGTAATTTGTATTACTCCTATTCATCGATCAAAAAACTCCTACTCGGCAAATATTTCCCTATCTCACATTCCTTCTAAAATTGTTCACCTAGAATGATATGAATCTTGTTGGCGTGATTTTTAAATTCTCAAACAATAAAATTAAAAATTTAGGCTGTGTTTGGATTGCATTTTCCATGATTTTTCATGGAAAAAAATACTGTAGCGATTTGATGTATGCGAGAAAAAAAGGTAATAGAAAAATGTGATCACGGAAAACAACGTAATTTTTCGGCGAAAAATTGCAATCCAAACAAGGCCATTATTAGCTAGTGATGTTAATTAGCAACCAGTTTAATTACTAGGTAAAACTGATGCCATAAATGAGAGAGACAGCAGTGCATTACATACAATTAAAATGGTTCAATAATCTGGAGTATATGCTTAGTCACACAATTACTGACTAAAAATTTCGACATGAAAAAAGAAGTCAAAGAAACCCATTAAAATTGCACGCAAAGGGCGTAGAATCTCAGTAAATAGAAATAGTCTGTGTGCGAGTCTAAGGACCAGGTCCCACGGAGGCAAAGGCAAAACTACAAAGTCTGGGAACCGCCCAATCCCGAAGCAGAACAGTCAACACTTGGTTCCAAACCCACACGATGTCACAGATCCGTCCCTCCCAATAACAATAATCCATCCGGAGACGTGGCTGCTGCGTCCGCCCGTCCGTGCACACGCTTCTCATTTTTCACGCACTCACACACTACTACTAATTTTAAGCAACCAACCAAACCAAACCAAACCAAACCAAACCTTTAAGTCAGGACTCAGGATATACATATAATATTAAAAAAAAAAAAAAAAAAAAAACACACCCCACCTCATCCATCATCGTCTCTCTCCCCCAGAAACCTTGGCCGTCAAATCGGTTGACTTTCTCCTCTTACCTTTTCATTTTCATCACGTGGAACGCGCCGCACCCTTCGGGCCGGTGGATTTCTCTCTCTCTCTCTATATTTCTTTTTTTTTTTGTTTTTTCGCTGAATTCTAGTAACTAGTACCAGCTTTTTCCTCTTTTCCTTATAATAGGAACCAGTCAAACTTAGTCTTGACGAAGCACAGACGAAACCTTCCCTCATTTTCCCGATTTCCCCCTTTTTTTCAACTCTATTTATTGCTGAGATATTACTACTTTATTTATTCCAGTAGAAGTGGACTTTATTGCCATCTGGCACCATTTCTGACGCATCTCCTTACGTAAATTTATCAAAAAATGATCAAATCTGAACAATTTTCAGTCGACGTAACCTTGAAATCAAGACACCCTCGCCTCACTTCCACCTCCTTAAATACCCCTCCCCATTCCACCTGTGAAAAACTTCTCAGACTCTCTCCTCTTTGGAATACTGCAGCCTGATTAACAACAATCTTCTTGATTCATCGGAGTAGTATTTTACTACTACTGTTTCTCTCTTTGTGCAAAAACACTACTAGTTTCTGGGGTTGATAAACTTGATATTTATGGACAAAGGATGGGGCGTAACCGTAGATAATCCTGACAAAATAGGATTTTTTGGAAATAAGCCGGTTTTTGGATTCAATTTGAGTCCTAGGTTGAATCCTAGCAAGGGTAGTCTGAGTATGTTTCCGGCCACCGAGTTTTTGGCCAATCAGAACCGCCGGGAAGACTCGCACGCTGCTGCTTCGTCCGATGGTGAGAAGAGGGTTGTTGTAGGCGAAGTTGACTTCTTTTCGGACAAGAAGAAGGCTAATGATATCCTGATCAAGAAAGAAGATTGTCATGGTGAAGACAAGATGAAGACTAACATGGATGTTGTAAATGTAAGCATCCCACAAGACAGTAGTACTTTTTTTTTTTTTTTGTCTGTCTTAATCTGATATATCTGGTGAAATTATTATCCAATCCCATTAATCTGATATATTCTGCCCTGTATAGACTGGCCTCCAACTTGTTATCGCGAACACTGGAAGTGATCAATCCACGGTGGATGATGGAGTTTCATCAGATATTGAAGATAAAAGGGCTAAGCTTGAGGTAAGAGGGTGACAATTAACTTTCTTATCGACTGAATGATGTTTCAAGTCTAATTTGGTGATTTAGTTATATTAGCTTTCACGTTTGGATAATAATTTCCTGTTTTGCATAATTAATTCAGCTGGCTCAGCTTCAAGTGGAGCTTGAAAGAATGAATGCTGAAAATCGAAGGTTGAGAGAGATGCTAAGTCAGGTTAGCAACAATTACACTGCCCTGCAAATGCACCTCATGACATTGATGCACCAGCAACAACAGAATGCCAAACCCCAAACCACACAGGACCATGAGGTAGATTTGTCTTACTGTTAATTCGATATAATATTCAATCAGATATGGATTTTTTTTTTCACTGTTAATTTTGGGATGCTGAATAAATTTTGCATCATTCAGATTGGAGAGAGGAAATCTGAAGAAAATAAACCTGAAAATGGAGGAGTTGTAGTTCCAAGACAATTCTTGGACTTGGGCCCTAGTGGCACAGCCGAGATGGACGAGCCAACCAATTCTTCGTCTGAGGAGAGAACCCTTTCCGGATCACCCCGCAATAATATGGAACTGTCTAGGAATAAAGGAGTTGGTAGGGAAGAAAGCCCCGAGTCACAAGGCTGGGCTCCCAACAAAGTTGCCAAACTAAACGCACCATCGAAGACTGTTGATCATGCTCAAGCCGAAGCTACCATGAGGAAAGCTCGTGTTTCTGTTCGAGCCCGATCAGAAGCTCCCATGGTAATTCATGATACAATCCTTAACGATGATCAAGCTGATGATATTAAGTACATGTGAGGATTGATTTGTTTACTAAACCAATTTGATCAAAATGGAATACAGATTACTGATGGATGCCAATGGCGAAAATATGGACAAAAGATGGCCAAAGGAAATCCGTGTCCGCGTGCTTACTACCGGTGCACCATGGCTGTTGGTTGTCCAGTGCGCAAACAGGTACGTAAAAAAAATTACTAGAATTTAGACACCAAGAAAGCATTTATTTTGATCAAACGATAAGCAAGCATGTTTCCAATTTCAAGATCTGCACTGGCTATAATATTTATGAATGAATTATATATTCAATTCCAGGTTCAGAGGTGTGCTGAGGACCGAACTGTCCTAATAACAACATACGAAGGTACTCACAACCATCCGCTTCCTCCGGCGGCCATGGCGATGGCTTCGACGACGTCTGCAGCCGCGAATATGCTACTTTCGGGCTCCATGTCAAGTGCCGATGGACTGATGAATCCCAACTTTCTAGCAAGAACCATTCTACCTTGCTCATCTAACATGGCAACAATTTCAGCCTCGGCTCCATTTCCAACAGTCACACTAGACCTTACTCAAACTCCAAATCCATTACAATTCCAAAGACAACCCTCCACCCCATTTCAGCTTCCTTTTGGAACCCCTCCCCAGAACTTTCCTCCGGTGGCTAACCCACAAATGCATCAGGTTTTTGGCCAAGCATTGTACAATCAATCCAAGTTTTCTGGTCTCCAAGTGTCCCAGGACATTGAAGCTGCAGCAGCAGCAGCAGCACAAATGCAAAACCAAGGGCAACATCCACAGGTGCAACAAGGACAGCACCAGCCATCATTCGCTGACACGCTTAGCGCTGCCACGGCCGCGATCACGGCTGATCCCAACTTCACCGCGGCCCTTGCAGCTGCTATCAGTTCTATCATTGGTGGTTCTCATCCCAGCAGCAGCAACAATAGTAATCCAACCACATCAACACCGCCAACTGCCAATTTTCCTGGGAATTAATTTCAAGAGGCTTCCATTTTCTTGCTTTTTTTTGTGGAGATATTTAATGTTAATTAATTTTGTCTAATCTTTCTTGTTCCTTTTTCCCTCACATGTATTTTGGCTGAACATAGTTAACATGTTCATATTTTTTAGTTTTTTAGGTCCGGGCCTGCAGAGGAAAATGTTGGAACATATTAAAAAAAATTTCTTCATTTCGTTTTTTGCCACTTTCTGTAGTGATAAAATTTTATTTGAATTTCAGTAAGTACCGTAGAACCCAGGAAGAATGAAGCGCCAAGAGCAATTGCGCGTTACTCGGAGTGAATTTGAATTATGTTATTTCAGCTTTCTATTTGGTTTATTAAATATCTGCGGGCGAAGAAAATACTGTGTGAAGAAGTAGTCGACGAAGAAGAAACGGATAATCAGACGCGTGAAAAGCGACAGGTATATTCTGATTCGGTAGGAGGAGTGGTCGCCGGTCAATAACTACGGCCATTATTTTTGACACGCAATTGGATAGACTTGACGGAGATGGAGTAGACCACAAGAGACCTCATGGCAGCTCCTTTTGATGATTCTTTAAAGCACGATTCTCGTGGGGGGATAATGAATGCATCTCGTTGATTAGGTTTACGTCTCTGAATGGAGACAATGGTTGAGCTGTATTATCAATCCCACAATAATGAATAATTTTAAAAAAAGTTTTGAATTTCTTTAAAAATTATTTTTAATAAAAGAAAAAAAAATGAGATTTAAGAAAGTAGAGAAGAGGGATCAAAGATTTGAACGCAAAACTTTTAATTTTTTACGAGATTTCATTCCCAAGGAATGCCTGAAATCAACGCTATAAGAAATCTTGGTTGGAAAAAAACAAGGGAAAAGTGAATGGCCTACTTTGGCCAAACCAGCGAGGGGACCAAAATTTTATCTGATAAGATCATCATCAAGAACTATACTTCTAATGCCTTGAAAAGAAAGAACTAATGCCGCAATTCCTAATAATAAAGTTGGAAATTGAAAAGATCATCTTCTTTGACTTGTTTGCAACTATCCTTGTGTAAGTGAAGGGGTTATGATTCATTTTCTCCGGAAAGGGGAAATATCAAAATGATCACTGTAACTCAAATGACAATGCGTGGAAAAGTATCGTGACACGTAATTGATGATTTTGATATGTGCGCAAAAAAAATCTACCATTAAGTTCTCTTCTTTCTTCGGAATGGGACCCCGTCTATTTATGTTCTTCAACTCGATCCTAAAAAGCTACTTCCCGTGTAATTCCAAGATAAGAGTCGCCCTATGGCTGCTGCAAGCCTTTGATGCTTCCTATCATCAAGAGCTATGGTATCAGATAAAAACTCTTTATATTGATCAATCGAAAAGCAGTTTTGGTGAAGTTGAATGTGGAATTCTTTTGGCTTAACAAGGATTGCTGATAATTGGGTAACCATGCCATTGCTTAGCCAACAAGTTAGCGGTCATTGTTGTCCTTCATTTGCAAGTCAATCTCATCTCCCCCTTTTAATCCAAATGGAGATAGGAACTGCTTTTTCTTCCCTGTTTGGAAAGGGATTTTCCACAAAAAAACAAAAACTCAATGTTTTCGTGAACACATTTTCTAATTATCTTTCTATTTTACATATATCAAATCGGTACAGTACGTTTTTTTTTTTATAAAAACTCTAAAAAAATTGCAATCCAAACACGAAATTTCCTTAAGTTGTCAGGCTAAGGAGTTAGGGCTTGGCTAATCAAGTACTCCCTGGCATTCAGGTTACATAAATTCAAGTGTTAATATTTTAACAAGAGCAAAACTAATTTGAGAATGTATTCAATTGTAGGAGAGCATTCCTAATAAATCTAAATATGTGTATTCAACTGGTAAATATGATAAATTAGGTGTAACTTAAACATGTATCTTAATGAGTGCTCTGGTTTACTAAAAACCACAAGAAAATATCTCTCCATAAGAGGGGAGGAAACACAATAAAATAAGGTTAGCGGAACGTTGATTTATTTACTTGAAACCTTATGATTTGGACATCACGATATAGTTCTGTTTCCTATGCTCTTAAATTCATTGCCAAAGTTATCAAATATAACAGGAATTAAGGTTCTGAATTGTGTTTCTTCATAGAGTAAATTTCTCTAGCTTCTTCAAGCCCAAGTATTTAACTTCGTAATTTTAAGTCATCTTATAGTTAGAGCTGTTAAATGAAACGAGCAACTCGAAGGCTCGATTGAGCTCGACTCGATAAGGCTCGAGCTCGACTCGTTAATTGTGATAAACGAATCGAGTTCGAGCTCGAGATATGCTCATTTAATTAACAAGTCGAATAAGCCCGACTCGTTTGTTATCCGAGTAGCTTGATTAGGCTTGATAAGGAAGGGTATATATGTCATTTCACAATTCAAAAATATAAAAATTAAAAATTATAGATTTTTATTAGGGTCAATTTACACGAGCTCAAGCCACATGTCCTATTTGGCAAGCCGAGTCCGAACACATTTCAAAGCTTGTCCGCCTAGTCGAGCAAGATTGAGCTTGACTCAAGTTTAGGCTCGAATTAAACTCGAGTAAAGCTCGGCAGCCACATATTCGGCTAGCTTAACAGCACTACTTATAAGCACTACAAGTAGAAAGTTTCTATATGTACAAGAATTTTAATATTGACAAAATTTACACAAAAATGTTAAAAATTCATTGTTAGGAAATTGGCTTCTTTTAGATAGGAATCTTAATTTGTGTGGAAATAGCTAGTTTTCTAATTATTTTAATTACTTAAAGTAATAGTCAAAAAAATTTCTATTTATATGAGTTTAGAAATTAGAAGTTATTTCCTCTTTTCTATAAGTTTAGAAATTAGTAGTTATTTCCTATTATTACTTGGGCCAACACCCAAGTAATGTGGCTTATAAATAGGTGGGGGTTGACATACAGCACATAATGAGCGATATATAGCCTTATACATAGGGTAAAAGGATTTTCAGGAGTTGAGAGAAATTATATAAGAGTTGGATTTGGGTTCGACTTATATTTTCTATGGAATTTATTCTCTCTAAATAAAAAATAGGTTTCTCTCCACAGACATATGTTCAATGATGGAGTCAAATCATATTAAATCTTGTGTGTCGTTTATCTTTTATACCTGTGACTTATTTGTTATTAAATTTTGTGTACTCAATGTATCAATAATAATTTGTTCTGCGTCTAAATCCCAACAATCATTAATTCCATAATTTTGCAATCTTTTATACTTAACTCTCAACTTAAAAGAAAATTTGAAAATTAATCTTTATTGAATTGTTCACTTGTTTGTTATCAAATTTCCTTTAGATATCTCCTATTTTATTTATAGGTTTGACAAGAGTGAAACTAATTTGAGGGAGTATCTAAATTCAGGAGGCAATAAATGCGAGCATGTATATTCACATGATAAGCTAAATGTAATTTAGAAAGAAAAATTCAGGGGACACAGACACTTCTAGTCGATGCATAGCTCTAATGCACATACTATTAGAGCTGTAAATATTATTTGAAAATTGAATATTTGAAGGTTGAAAATGTTTACTATTTTTTGGTTAAATTTAGGGCTTGGAAGAAGATCTTTTTCCATTTGCTGCATCTTATCCATGTATTTGCTAATATTGATGATCTCCTGGGATCGATGAAATGATCCTTGCTATTTAAAAAAAAAAAAAGAATTATTTGTTTATTTGTTAACGTACATCTCCTTTCCTTGGGATTGTGAATGGTAATGGATCTACAGTCCCGTGAATTTCAATATCAACTTCGTTTGGATTGGTATTTTTTTTTTAACTTTTTATAAAAAAAAATGTATTGTAATAATTCAATGTATATAAGATAAAAAAAAAAGTGATTAAAAAATATATTCACACATAAAAATATTTTTAGTAGAAAACTACAACCTCATTAACATTTTCTTGGGATGGGAATGGGATCATCACAATCACAGAAGGGCTGCTTTGGCGACTTTGGTTGTTGGGCAATATAAAATTGACTTTGGGCACATGATGCTTCCACCAATCATGTTTGTTCAAATGGGGCATAAAATTTTGACAACAACCCAACTTGTGACTTTGTGGGTCGCACCGTACTTGATCCGCCGTACAGCAATGTTGACCAAACCAACGGCCTTAGCACCAAGTCCAAGTCCCACATGCTTCCATGTGATTTGGTCGCGCATCCATCGTCCACCATTACTTATTTTTATAAATTAATTTTGCATCTACCAATGACGTTTACACTGATACTTTTGGATACAAGTTCGATATGTTAAAAATGGACTTTAAATTTTAATTGGAATAAAGTGACATCCATCTAAAGGTACTAAAATATACAAAATTAATTTCACTTTTAGTAGCTCTTAGCTAATTGATTTTCTCTTTTTTGACAAGATTGAGTAGCTTCAAGAAGATATATAGTTAAGACTGCTGTTACATAGTTTTTTTTAATCCACTATTTGGATGGACAATATCAAATTAAAATATGGAATAATGTCTATCCTCTAGGATGCATGTCTGAAATTAGGGGAAAGATGATTAGTAGAAATGCAAAGGAAAATATG
The DNA here is from genome assembly GCF_036785885.1 of Coffea arabica. Lineage (NCBI taxonomy): Eukaryota > Viridiplantae > Streptophyta > Magnoliopsida > Gentianales > Rubiaceae > Coffea > Coffea arabica. The sequence goes on along the minus strand of NC_092326.1, from coordinate 42,099,005 downwards.
AGAATCTCAACTTAGATTTGTTTCTATTGAATTATATATCTTCATAAATGTGTAGCATATTGATGCGAACGCGCCTTGTTGCCAATTAGCAGTAATGGTGCATTCTGAAACATAATTATTGTATGAATTAATCTTCTATATACTGACAGTGTATGCACTCTCGCCATTAGATGCATGACGCATAATTCGAATTTGAATTTGAAACTCAAATTTTATATATGTGTCGTATATCCAATCGTGATAGTTTATACACCGTCAATATATATAAGATTTACTATTGTTGTATTGTTCTTTAGCGATATTTTCTTTTTCTCTTTATCCTTTGTTTTTGGGGTGAGGGACTAGCGACATCACAATATTTGTACGAGTGTCAAGAATTCAACCTAAATTTGGCTGTGATAATGTAAAAGGATTATCATTTGGTGGAAACATACGTGTTTAAGCTGTAATGTTGGGTCAGGCTAGCTTAATTATCTAGGGAATGGCTCTAATACCTAAGTATACGCTCAAAATTGATATGCTTGTAAAAGTTCAGAGATTAGGTTATCATTCTACTTTAAGTTTGAAGGGCAAGAAAAAGAATGATGGAAGTTTTGGAGAACTATACAGCAATTCTGCTAATATTCCAACTGTACAAGTCGACCTAGTCATTTATATCCAGTCACACCACATAGAAGTTGAAGCTATAAACTACCAAACTGTTAACAATTCGTAATAATTGACATCCTAACATGTTTTTTTTTTTTTTTTGGAAGGTTAAAAGGCGGAACTTAGGACATCAGAAACAGTTGAAGAAGAATTCTCCAAGTTGGAGTCCACTAACACATTAAATGGGCTTTGAGCCCAAGTATCCAAACGTTTGCCAGAATGGCTACAGGTATTGCCTATTGTTTATCGGATAACTTTTTAATACATTAGTAAAAAAATTTTTATATACAAACAGATTTAGATTATGTCACATATCAAATTTAAATTATATATATGTAGCATACATCCAAAACTGTTAGTGTAAAAATATTATTATATTGTTAGTGCATAAAATTTATCATGTCCAAAAAATGTGGGATCAAAATTGCAATTTTCTCAACTTCTTAGGGTGGATAAGATCTCTTACAAAGTAGAGTGTGAGGCAAACCTACATACAACTGAGCCCCTCAATTTTGTGAATACTCTTTTTCCACAATTGCCTCAAAAGCATATCTCAAGATGTATACACACAATGACGGAGCCAGGGTTTTTTTTTTTTTTTGGGGCCAAAATTTTTTCCTAATAAAATTATCTTAATATATTGTGTTCAAAATAATTTTCTTCTATTTAAATATATGAAATCTAAAAATATCAAATATTAAATTTAATTATAAAGGTATGTTTATTCATAAATATGCGGTATAGTCATAACAAAAATTAACAAAAAAGATAACTTTTGATTAAATATCTTATAACATCACAAACCATCCAATTTACACATTATGAGAAGATGCTCTCCAATATATCACCTATGCAATATATATATATATATAACCATGTAATATAAATGTAACTATTTTCAATTGAAAAAAGATAAAAGTTATGTTAACATAATTTGAAATTTCGATATCTTTTCTTAGAAGTAAATTGAACTCTACGCTCTTTTATAGAACTAAATTCATCTATGATTGAATCACTGCTAAATTTTTCAGCAACTTCCTTTTCTATATACACAGTTAGACAATCATTCAAGAAATTATCTTGCATCTTGTTTCAGTGCTTTGTCTTGATTATTTTCATAATTGAAAATGCCCGCTCTGTAGTTGCAGTTGATATAGAAAGACTAACAACAAGTCTAATAAATCTGTCAATAAGAGGACATATCACTGATTTTCTTGTCTTCACTAAGTCTTGACATAACTCATGAATACCAGATAATTCTTGCAATTCATGATGATTTGGAATGTCGAACTCAAAATATTGAAGTTCTATTCTTAGACGTACTAGTTCTTGCTTTTAACAATTATGAATTGGGTATTTTTATTCTAATACATCACATTGGGTCAATTTACTATGGAACATCACATTATATGTTTAATTTTTGAAAGTTAAATAATTAGTACAATAAAAAATAAATAACTTTTTCTGAAGAAAAAAATTAATTCAAAGATGACTAATTCATATATATATATATATATATATATATATATATCTCAACTCTCATAATATAAACTAAAATTGTAAAAATTTAGGGGGGCCAATTTTATTTTACACACATATTTACATATTATGAATTAAAATTTTCAAAACTTAGGGGGGGCCATGGCCCCCCTCTGTCTCCCCTTGGCTCCATCATTGTATACACACACATATATATACATATATATATATATGTATATATATGTGTGTGTGTGTGTGTGGACTTTCAAAATATTATTCAAGTTTGGTTAGAAAAATTTTCTTAAATATTACTAGCATCACAATTATGATTTTCAATCAACTTTTTATCTTCCCATCAACTATTTTATCTCACATGCATTACATCATAAAAAGTATTATAGTAATTATTTTGAATAATATTTCAAATAATCTCCCTTCCAAACACTCGACACGAACATATTTGAGTATCTAATTTTCGTAAGAAATTTCTTAATGAACGTCAAACTCTCTAGTATTGTTGTATATGTCAAAATATATTATAATAACATCAAAGTTACAGATATCATTGAACCAATTGACAATTCTGTTTGGATTGCTATTTTTTGAAGTTTTTTTGTTGGTAAATATACTGTAACGATTTGATATCTATAAGGTTAAAAAGCGATTAGAAAATGTGCTCGTAGAAAACGTAAAAATTTTTTGGTAGAAAATTGCAATCCAAACACTTTTGCGACTAAAATGTGATTATGATAGATTAATCCAACGCATCCAATTTAATATACCTTTTGATACATCAACTAATACAAAGCATGCTACCATAAATTGTTAGGTTATTTATCTTCTAATGCTTTAGCTTGGTTATAATTCCAAACTGCAAGCCAAAATGTACCAGTAAGCATTTAACTTAAGAGATGATGCGCAAAGGTGACACAAAAGCTACGACGAAGGTGGGCGACTGACTTCCGTCGGCGAAAAGTCTTTAATCTTCATTCCTTTCACTTCACCCTTTTCTTCATCCTCTGATACTTAACTTTGCCGCTTAGCACCGACAATGGATTAAAGCTTTTGATAGCGATGTGCCAGCTCGTTTCACTTCACTCTTTTCTTCAGTTTGTTTGCTGTAGCTGACTGGCTTCTTCTACCATGGTCTAGATCACTAATCACCTTGTTACACTTCCAATCTTCATAGTTACTACAAAGGTAATGACTGTGATGCTTTTACTACGCAAACAAACACAATATCTATTGGATAATTTCAGAAACCTCTCTTGAGATTTCTAATGATTTCATTTAGTATGTTTGAGATTTTAAAAATTACATTTACCTCTCTTAGCCATTTAAAATGATAATACAAGCCTTAACATTATAGGGAAATTCCATTGTTTGCATTATACAAAGGATGGGTTTTATAATTTTTTTTCCTTTCTCATTCTTATTCATTTCTCTTATAATTTATCAGACAATCCAAAAAACTATCAATGTTATCCTCAACCTCTATGTTGATCAAACATCAAAGTAGTAACATTTTTTTTAAAAAACTTTTAATATCATCCAATTTTTTGAACTCTTTTTTTTTGTATCAAAATCAAGAATAAATCAACAATAACTGAAAAACAAAGGCATAAAATCACTATCAAACTATGGTAATTCTATCATTGAAATAGTCCACAAACTTAAAAAAAAAAAGACATTTTCTTCTCTATCTCAAAAAGAATCCATATTCTCAATAAAACACTATGAAAAGTAGCCGATTGTAGTGATAGATTTATTATTATAGTTAATTATCAAACAATAAATATTGGCATAAAAATTTTGACACTCATTCCATTTGTAATTGTGCCAAAATACTTTATAATTGTTCAGAAGAATAAAATAAGCTTTATAAAATAAGGGCATTTTAGGGTATTCATTGAATTTTCGATCCTATTTTAATGTTTGGTTACCAAAAATGTCCAATCAAAAAAGGTAAGTGTCATTTTTAAAACTTTGAGAAAGTTAAATGAAATAGTCAAAAACCTCACAGGAGGTTTCTCAAATTATCCCTTTATAAGAGTTCTAAGTTCTAACCTTAACAATAGATTGTGAGAGAAGTACCTTTATTTTAGTAATCTTTTTAGAATGAAATTTTACTACACATAATTTTTTTCACTAATAGATTTAGATGAATGACACTTCATTTTCATTCAAATTTACAATTCTTTCATTTTACATATAACATACACCTATATCTCTAGTACATATAAAAAAAAAGGCTTATTGTAACAATGTAATAAAGATTAATTTATACCTTTATTGTGAGCAATTATTTATCTTTTTCTTTAATTTTTTTAGTAAGAAATGAGCGAGATTTAAGAACCGGACAGGGAAAAGAGAATCTGAAACTAGGACCTCTAGATCATGAAGTTTCAATTTTAACTATTAGAGCAAAATCTCTTCCATATATGAGCAATTGTTTTTTCTACTTGTTACTAGATTTAGTTTTTTTCTACACTGACATTATATGTACTAACAAGTTTATATGTATATATATATACATATATTAAATATTTAAAACTTAAACTTCAAATTTAAATTGAAATTTGTTGTTATGCATCTAAACTCGCGATGTAAGAACGAAAGGCGAATCCTTCTTACTATCTGATGAACTTTGCAATTATCTTTTTTTGGAAGATACAGAAGTGAACCGCGTGCATCACCAGTCTATCCAACCTTATAGGGGAAATAGTGAGGGCAGTGGCATCTTTACCTCAAATCGCAAGCATAATGCATCAATGCTAATATACTAAACCAACCGTTTGGCATTCACCATCGAATGACAATGTCAATGTCAATGACAATAAAAAATTCGTCGATCACAATGGATTTTACCAAAACCTTTGCAGTTGTTTGGTATTGAGATTATAAGGAATGGATTTTTACATTTAAATTTTTTTCCTTCCCTTTTTAACTTCTTTTTCTTCTCCACAATTTCTTATTCTTCAACCAGCACCACCAATTGCAGCAGCACTGAGACTACTGCCGCTCCAATTGGTTTCGCAGTAGGAGATTTTCCCTAGGAGCTTTTGAATTTGATTCTTGGCAAGTTATATTTACTCCTCGGTTGCATGCAATTTGGAGCTGTAACTATATACAAGTCTTGCCATTCAATTTATCTTAACAAGAAATGCAGAGGTATAGCAACTATTTTCCAGGAACCTCACTTGCTCTTGATTCTCACCGCTGAAAAATGTAATTTGTACAGCAATTGTGAGCATTTTCCCCTCAGTTTGTTAATCTTCAAGCACCACCGTCAACTGGGGTGGCACCACCGTCAACTGCACCAAACAAATCAAGAGGCATGAAAATAGGATGGAACGGGGTAGAATGAAGAAAAGACGAAGAAACTGCTGGATCTCTTGCACTAGTGTTTTCTTGTTTTGATTTTTGTTTTGGCTCTCGCTAATGTAAAATTCAGGAATGGGATGAAAATGTCCAAATTGTTTGAGCAATACCAACTTTTGGATTGTCCGTAGTAATAGATACGTACCCACAGGTACCTACCAACACCATGTATCGGCTGCCAAAGCTCAAAGCCCATGGTAGAGCTGGGATGCCAGAAGAAGTTGAATTAATTCGTAAGCTGGAATCAATTTCTCATAAAAAGTGATAGTGATGTACCTGAATCTTGTTTTCGATGTAAAAACTGTGCTGATGGACAAGCGACTATAATTCCGAGACATTTGCAGAAAAGTTAAAACTGATGATGGAGAGGAATATTAACATAAGTTGAATGAATTGATAAGGACGGATCATTTTTCAAAAGCGAGAACTGTGTTGATAGACATGTGATTATGATTCCAAAGATATTCTGATATGTAGTGGTGACGAAAATCGATTTTACGTCATTTTTATTTATTAAAAAACAAAAATTGTGGAGAGGTGATTCCCCCAACCAAACACACATCTGGCAATATTTTTTTTTTCTTATTTTGGAAAACCTATTAGTAATACTAAACAAGATATGTCGTGGTCGTGGCATGAAGAAGCATGATCAAAACGGTTGAACCCATGTTGGAACACATGTTGTTTTTTTGCCAGCATGCAAAGCAAATTTGGAAGGCAACTCCCATCTGTTGGGACGGTCTCAACGTTTATAGGAACTAGGAGGTATAAAACGCGCGATGCGCGTAGGCGACTAAAGATAATATGCCCTGCCAAATATGCGAATTAAGGAAGTGATTGAATTTTGGTGCATTTTTCTTTTATCCAACATTGCATGCAAGTTCTTTTTTTTTTTTTTTTTTTTTGTACATCAGTATGAATATGCATGGCAGTTGACAGAGAGAAAAATATCATTGAGCTATATAGATTAAGGTTGATAATCCAAAAGTCCATTAAACTTCAAGGCAATGCAAAGACTTCAAATCCATTGCATTACATGAATTTGGCAACGATGATGATAATGTACCTGGCTGCTGCACTGGATAGTAAAATCACAAACTATAAAGCGAGGTATTCTCTACATTTTCAGAAAACCTAATAACTTGCAGGTTGAAGCTTTGTAAGTTGGTGCTATATCTTTTTAGATTCATCACCCGTGGCTTCTGATGTAACCAAAGTTATGAACTAATCAAAATGCTATTCAGGCCTGTAGTCAAAATGGATAAAAAGCAGCCGCGTGTTTTTTTGTAACCAAAGTTAGCATGAACTTTATTGCTAAACATCAAAAGCTAATAAGTACATTCCGTTCAAACATCTACTATCAAAGCTTAACATCAAACTAAGGTAACCGAAGTACATTCATTATTAAAGCTTGATAAGTCCATTATCAAAGCTTGAAGCGATAAACAATAGTAACAACCTAGCTATTACATAATTTCTGTGCTTGAGTCCTCCAACAACTATAATTACATAATACACATTAACTAAAAAATATCCAACGAAACTGTACTCATAATCCAACGACATGCATGCCTAACACGGGACAGTAGATTCCTTCCTCTTTACTGCTTAGCCACATGAGCACTCAGTTCAGCATTCTGCAGCAAAAAAATCAGAAACATAATCATAAAATGCATAAGCACAAATAACCAATGAATTCCTAGTCTGTACACATTATTTATTCAGTCAAAAGCATTCAAAATCATTCAAGAAGAATAAGTGTAATCATTTAAAACAGCCCTTACACAAGTAACTTATAAAGATGCCTTGGTACACAACACACCGAAGTAAAAGTAACATCTTGCAGAAAGAACCAAACGCAGAAGAACATCATTTACAGGATATAAAACAGCATTTGTCAAAACCTGAAACAAAAAGAAATAACCAATGAATTCCTAGTCTGTACACACTGTATATAGTGAATGGATAGGTTTTGCTGGTTTAGACAATCAAATAATCAGAAATAAGAAAGAAAAACAGCCTAGATTCATAGTCTAATGGTCTCTAAAGAAGTTCACAAACAGATACAAATTTCGGAATCCAGCCCTCACAGCTTAAAGTAAGCAAGGGATTTACAAGCAACTGACTACATCAATGATAAATGATTTATGAGCACAACATTTTTTAATACCTTCAGCAAGGTACTTTTCTGACATTTTCATGAAGCTAATAACTCTAATTGGTCAATCAAAATACACCGTATAAGAAATTAAGATTCCACCTACCGCGCAGACTGTACAAATATACAGAGTGATATGAAGCCATCCAGTCTGAATCTTCCACTCCTCTTCTGATCAAAACTCTACAAATTACAATTGAAAAGGGAAAAATTAGGCAGAGCCCATAAAGCACAAGTAAACTCTAGGTAAAAATTAGTCAGAGCACATCAAATGCAAGTTGGCTCCGAACCCTCAGATCATTAAAACACAGATCATGATAAGTGTTCAGAAACTGGAGATTTAGATAACATGTCAAATCAGTTGAGTGTCAAAGTGTGAGATCATTAAGACACAAATCGGTTGAGTGTCAAATCATCGAAACACACACTGTTCAGATCATTAAAAAACACAAATCAGTTGAGCATCAGAGTACTTCAAAGGTAACAGGTTTGCTATATGCATATAAATCTTCACCATTCTAAGAGAAACTGGAGATTGTATATAAAATAGAAGGTAACATACATGAAGTTTGCTCAATCTCCATCTTAATTAACTTTTTTTGGGGGGGGGTGCAGTTCAGATCACCTCATGAGTAAATAAAAGAATATCACCAGAACTCAAACATTTATCCAATTGTATTGTGAAACTTACACCTAACAATCATAGTAAACAGTACTATAACCTTGTAGACATCGTCTGGAACAAGATATCCACGGCCCCTGCAGGTAAATAGATAAAATATCATGATTAGCCCTTGGGTCAGAGCATATAAGAGGAGGTACCTCAAACTGTGAAACTTAAACATTCATTTGACCCAATAACTCAACCTGAATACGTGCTATGCAAGATGTCAACATGACCGTATATCTTAGGCAGCAAAACAAATATGCTTCGATTGTTAGATGTTTTACATATAATAACACATGCAAGGATTTGACCTATCAGTACTGCATCAAATAAGTTACTTTTGCTAATATCTAATGATCAATCCTAATCGTGCATACTAAAACAACTACTTTGCTGAAAGATCAGTTAGTTTCGAGCTGACAAACTTTTTAGCTCTCATCAAGAATATTTGTAGAAGAAAATGTTAAAAAGAAATTCATTTGACAGTTCTGGCCAATTCCCAGCAACAATATATTATTTAGCCAAACAAACATTCCTCAAAAGAAAGCCTTTCAGCAATTTTTATACCATCCAAAGTTCAAAGGCAGCACAGAAAAAAATTAATAAGCAGCATGCAAGGAAAGGAATAATAGCCAAGAATGAAGGAAGATAAATTACAGATCTTCAAGGAAGCCATTGGAAACCCAAAAAAAATCAAATGAAAATTTTAGTTAACAGTTAGCAATAATAAAATAAAGCTGGAACTAAGGATAGACAATCTTTTCAAATGGAAAATCACCTCTCCAAGTCTGCAAAGGCTTGTTGAACCTACAATGTAAATCATAGAGTATAAATTTAGCCAGTGAATTCCTACTGCTTAGCCAATGAATTCCTAGTCTGTACACACACTATATAATTATTTAGAACTTGGCACAAACAAGTGATTGCAACCCAACAATTTAGGAAAAATTAATTAATTTTGTTATCAAAGTGGATAGAGGGACCATTAATTTTTTTTGAAAAATTTAATTAATTTTTTTTTCTCTGAAAAAAGAAATTTACAGGATATAAATAACCAATGAATTCCTAGTTTGTACACACTATCTATGGTTTCTCTGCTGAATGACAAGACTGCGATGCTTATTAGGCATTTTGAGCACTGTACATTGAACAAGAGTGAACATTGTCATCATGGAGCGGAAGACATTTCAAATTCAGTTAAGGAAAAATAATTGATACAGCTTTTTTTATTGCTTCCATCCCACACATAGACATAACCATCACAACCTCAAGTAGCAAATGTACCATAGCTACAAATTAAAATCAGTTTTGACACAGAACCTGGCAAAAAGCTAAAGGTATTCAATCAATAGATAATTGTAATAGATCCAACTCAATCATTCAACATATAATAAATCAAGAAAAGATAGGTCCACCAGTAATGATTCTTGGCATTGATTTTCCTTCTTAACAAAACCTGAAAAACACATAAAGGCCAAAGTTGCCAACTTCCAATAAATAACTGGTAAACAATAATCTCTTTGTTGTGGATAAATATATATGCAGCACTTAAATAAGATGAAATCCAATTTAATTCACGAAGTAGACAATGTCCCTTCCACCTCCAGGTTTCGGATGACATTCAAAAACATACCTACACATATAAACCCTCATGTAGTAGACAATTATCAAGGTCTACCTGTTTCAATCTCATTCAATTCTTGACATGAAAGAACTTCATTTTGCTGGAAAGGTATATCCAATCACATTTAAAAGCTGCTTTGATTGAATAACAGAACATGTTCATCAACTATATCAATTCATGTTGATACACTTAGTCTCAGGTTGGTACACTTAGGCGCAGGAAGTACATCATAAGTCAGCCTAGAGTAAAAAAGTGTATAATTTTTTCAACTTTTTTTTTTTTTTTGCTTTAACTGTTTCCTTTCTCTGTTTCCTCTAAGCAAGGACGGTTTGTCAGTCATTGTTATAATAATCCTTTTCTTATGATGACAGAAATTAGAGAAAGAAAAAAGAAATGAGTAATGAGCTTGTAGATATACGTTGGGAAAATGTTACCTAATTCTGCAAATTAAAAGAAAACCAGATAAAAAAATATATTTGGAGAAAAATCTTACAAGCAGTAATTTGAACTTCGACTGGCCATCACAACAATCATCTCCGCATTGTACACCTTGTTGTTGCTGAAAATTGCCTCAATCTACTCAAGGCATGACAAAATAATCAGGAAGCAATTAATTTTTAATATATTACAAATAACAAATAAAAAAATCCAATTACATATAATTTGAAACCGAGTTGTAGTCAACATATCTTTAACTTTTTCTTCAACGTTTCACAGAAGCAAATACTTCAAAATAATGCAGTAAGAGATGCCGAGGATAGTGAAGAGCTTGCAGCGGATTTCAAAGTGCTCCCAATGGCTGAGAGAGGATCCGGCGAGAATGAACCTGAACAGGAGGGAGGCAGAAGAGAAATCCTAGGACTGGTAGGAGAAGGGAAACCCATAATCCTGGGCGTAGAATAGAAGGAGCCGATAAAGGAGAGGGAGCCGGTGTAGTGGTGGAGGAGGAGGAGGAGTGAACGGATGAAAAAGCGGAAAAAGGAAAAAAATGGGAAAAACAGAAGAAAAAACGGTTAAAAAAAGCGGAGGAAGGCGAAGGGGGGGAATCCTAGGGCTGGTTGAGCAAAATAGATCTCTGATATTGGGTAGAGAAGAAGCCGATAGAAAAGGACACGGAGACAGTGTGTCGGCGGAGGAGGAGACAAGAAATAGAGGGACAGACTCTGAAGTTGCATCTAACCCTAGAGGAGAGAAGAGAAATAGAAATAACAGATAAGGAGAAGGAGACGGTGTGGCGGTGGAGAAGGAGGAGGAGGAGTGAACGGATGCAGAGACGAGAAAAGAAAAAGACGGGAAAACTAAAAAATAAGAAAACAGAAGAAGAAACGGTAGAGAACGAGCCGATATAGAAGAGGAGAGGAGAGGGAGACGATGCGGCGGCGGAGGAGGAAACAAAGTCTGAGAATGTATCTAACCCTAGAGGAAGAGGAAAAGAGAAATAGAGAGAATGACAACGAGAAGAGAGGAGAAGCCAGTGCAAGGTGCTAAACAAACGAGAACTAAAGGTCACGTGAGGACGACGATGGCACGCGCGGAACAGCACGAGGGCCGACGAAAACGAGGGTCGACGAAAACAAGAGCCTCAGACCAACTCGCTCTTATTCTATATATGTTGATAATTTTTGGCATTGGTGGACTACTTTGGTGGAGGCTAAGGCAAGAACGGAAGATAGGACCCATATTGAACTGATGGTTAATATACTGTGGCAAATTTAGAAATCTAGAAATCAAATTCAGTTTAATAATGATCGGAAATGTCCTGGAATTGTGGTGGGTAAGACTATGCAAGAGTGACGGGAATATGCTGAGGTATTCAATGAAGTGGATGGGCAGGAGTATGATGAACAGGAGGAAGTCTATGGAGCAGGGAAGTGGTCACCACCACCCCAACACTTCATTTGTCTGAACACTGATGCCGCGTTGAGTCATAAGGATGGCAAAATTGGCTAGGGTGTGGTAGCCAGATGTAGTAGGGGTAAGCTACTAGGAGCCTGGGCAGGGAGTGAACAAAGGTGTGGGGATCCTGCGGTGGAGGAAGCTCGAGCTATTAGGAAGGGTATGCCCATAGCCATGAAGAGTGGGTGGAGGGACATAATTATACAATCCGATTGTAAAAGTGTGGTTGAGAAGATCAAATTGGAAAGGGTGGAGGATCCTCAGGCCAGTGCTGTGTTATTTGACATCCTGCATCTGAAGAAAGAGTTTCGGAATTGCATTTTTTTTTTTGTCAAACGGAATGCCAATGTGGTGTCTCATTCTTTGGTAAGGTTTGCCTTAAACTTAGTTGTTGATATTGATTGGAGAAATTCTTTTCCTAGCTGGCTGCTTCGGTTAACCAACATTGATGTAGGAGCAGTTGCTCAAAGTGATGTAAACATTTTATGATTTGAGTGGAATCTGTTATCGGTTGGAAAAAAAAAAAAAACGGTTGAACCCCAGAAGCTGAGAAAACACAGAAAAGAGGCAAAACAGAGCCAGGTGTCGCGTGCAAGCAAGCCTCATCCACTCCACAATTGTTTGCTTTGCTGACACGTAAGCACTAAGTCTGTTACGGTTTCATCTCCCCAGGTGTCATTTTCCGTCACGCTACTAAATCCTTGTCACCGACCTACCTCAATCTATCCGTCACTCTCCTTGCTTTCCCCACCTCACCCTCTCTTCACCGTCCGATGAAAATCGGACGATCCAGATTCGTCAACCCATCTTAATCAAATAAGTCACGTCGCACAAAATCCCGCTCTCAAATGTTCTTTGCTTCCTCTGTTTGAACTTCCCACTCCCGCACACGAGCATCCCGTGAAAGCGACTTGCTCACGAGAATCAACGGCTCAGATTAAGAATCTCTTGATCAAGATCCAACGGCTGCAGATCTTTCATGAATGGTTGTTCGGAAAGTTAGTTCAGCAATATAAAATTCACGCATTCCATATTTTTTTTTTGGCAAAACAATTCATCGGTTTCCACTCTGAAATTTGGATAACTTTCTTCCTCGTTAAATTCCGGTAAGGTTTTACATTTTTTTAATCAATTAATTTTGTTCATGTTGTTACTTTCTTCCTCGTTATACTATATTGTGGTTTGAGGTTTATCGGATAATTATCTGGATTCTTTTTCCTTTTTTTTTATAGAATGTTTTTGGTTTGACGTTTGTGTATGTTATTAATGTTTGTGTTTGTTTGATTCTGTGGATGATATATATTTGACTAGGCTTTTGGGTTTTGCAATTTATTGAGTGTTGGTGAATTTTTCGCTCTTATTATTTTTGTGAGGAATATGAAGGGTTTATTATGGTTTTATCACTGACCTTTTTTTGCGATGTTTAAAATATTTTTATTTTATTATTTCTTCGAATATCTTTTGGTTGGATGCAGCCAGCTTATTTAGCTAGACTGAAACAGAAATTGTTGAAGTTTGAGAAATTGAAAGCTGATACTCGTGCCAAAAATGTATTATAGCTATGTCTTGATATTATGGTTTGATTTATTTATTTCTTTTGCATTTTTTTGGTTTTCAAAAATTTTTATCTGAATGATAACAAAGTTTTTCTTTTCTTTTCTTTTTTTATGAATTTTGTGTTGCATTTGTTTTTCAGTTTTCAAATATTTTTATCTGAATGATAACAAAAATTTTTTTTTTTTTTATTTTTTGCTTAAATTTTTCTTTCATGCAGCATGAGTTCTGTAAAAAGGAGGAGGTGAATTTTAACGAAGAAAATTGTTTTTTTTTTGAGGAAAACGATGGGAAATTAGTAAATTTTAAGATTGAAATGGACCTAATTGTGGTTTGATAGTATTTCTTTTCGTTGGAGAAATAATAAACTTGGTAGTACTAAATTCTTCTTTAAACACTCTGTAGAATATTATGAATGAGATGGTAATTTGGTGCACTTCTTGTAGGTCAAAATGGGGATCCGAATGAATGCTGTTACAGTTACTCTGTTCATTTCGTTGTTGCTGCTTCCTCTGGCGTTTTCCTCTTCAAATGATGGACTTGTTAGAATTGGATTGAAAAAAATTAAGTTTGATCAAAACAACCGCCTTGCTTCACGGCTTGAATCTAAGGATGGGGAGACTTTGAGGTCTTCAATTAGGAAATACCACTTTCGTGGTAAACTAGGGGACCCTGCTGACACCGACATTGTTGCACTAAAGAACTATATGGATGCTCAGTACTTTGGCGAGATTGGTATTGGGACACCCCCTCAGAAATTTACTGTAATCTTTGATACTGGCAGCTCTAATTTGTGGGTACCTTCATCAAAATGCTACTTCTCGGTGAGTTTGAAAAGTCCTGAAGGAGTGAAACAAGGCATATCAAGCAATTCTTATGCTGGTCTCCTTGAGGAGTCTATGGAAACTTTGATACTTGTGTATTTTGCTGCAGGTTCCATGTTTTTTCCATTCCAAATATAAGTCCAGCCAATCTAGCACTTACAAGAAGAATGGTTTGTTTTATTCCTTTAACCATTCTTTATGTTTGTATTATGAAGATATTGTGACGTTTTAATTTTGGAAAAAATGCAAATTCACTTCTTGACGGAGAACTTTGTAGAAAGTCATTTGCTCCAAAAGCACAATCCTGCATTCTTAACTTTTATTGAGCTGAAGTATATAATTTGCAGTTTAAGGCTTTGTTTAGGTTGAGAACATGCTAAATTATTAAATACATCAAATCCATGTCATGTGAATTACATGAGCTTGAATTGGATGAGTAGACTCTTTTTCATCCCACTTGGGCTCCAGGAAACCCATAAATGCAATTGGGAGAAAACCATTCTTTGAATAGCTTTAATCTGTCAAACTGGCATCTGGATCTAGGGTTCGTTTTTTAGGAGTTCAGTCTATACTGGTTTTTTGGCTTGTAATAGCTATATATGTGCTTATGCATTCTGAGTTGTGTTCTGGTTACGGAATATTAAGCCTGCCCTTGTTATTCTTAATACTTTTTCTCTCATTGTCTTTCCAGTGACTTTACATGGGTTAACTTTAGGGAGTTAAAAACCTTTGTGGTAGAACATGTAGAACCATTTAATAAGCAATTAAGGCTCAAATTTAAAGGAGAAAAATGGAAGACATCAGTGGAATGCTGGAGGAACACCAAAGCTTCAGTACAATATGCATGCTATCAGATTATTGATATTTACTGTTTTTGTTTTGTTATAGGGAAGTCTGCTGAGATTCACTATGGCACTGGAGCTATATCTGGATTCTTTAGTCAGGATAATGTCAAAGTTGGTGACCTAGTTGTGAAGGATCAGGTTGTTATGGTTTTTCTTGCTTGTGTTTGTCCTGCATTTTGGTTTAAGTTTTTATGACTAATTAGTTTGTTGACCCTATCAGGAGTTTATTGAAGCAACAAGGGAGCCTAGTGTTACTTTTCTAGTTGCCAAGTTTGATGGTATAATGGGACTTGGATTCCGTGAAATATCAGTTGGAAATGCTGTTCCAGTGTGGTAAGTTTTCATTATGTTCGAAAAAAAAACTATATACATCTTTTCTGGTAATGAGGTTGCTTTACTTTTTTTTTCAATCAACAATATTGAGGATTGTTTTGAGCTTGATATCTTGAATCTTACTGATGTTATTACATGACAGGTATAACATGGTTAAGCAAGGTCTTGTCAAGGAGCCGGTGTTTTCCTTCTGGCTAAACCGGAAGACAGAAGAAGAAGAAGGGGGTGAGATTGTATTTGGTGGGGTTGACCCAAATCACTTCAAGGGAAAACACACTTATGTTCCAGTGACACAGAAAGGTTATTGGCAGGTTAGTTATCTGGATGGTATATTCTAGCTTGAAGTTGGTATACAACTTCTCATACTGATCCCATCTTTGTGGTGTGCTTTGCAGTTTGATATGGGGGATGTTCTAATAGAGGGTAAACCAACAGGTACGTATTCAGTGGCTTGTTGTATTACAGGTTGAGAAACCATTTGATGAGTCAACGGAAAAGCCATGATTGGAATTCTTATTTGTGTTTTTAAGTTTAGAACTGTTCTTAACTTTGCCATGATATTATTTGATATGAGTGTGATTAGGTTACTGCGAAGGTGGATGTTCTGCAATTGCAGACTCTGGAACTTCTCTGTTAGCTGGCCCAACGGTAGGTGGCAAAAGACTCTGAACTTGGTGCACTGTGATTATTGCTGCTTTTGTTAATTTTATTGGTTTGCCGTGGTCATACTCCTGTAGCCTCAAGAAAGTTGTCTTCGGCCAACTTGATACTATATCTTTGTTTTTTAGTATGCATTTGTTTGTGATACGTAGTACATAAGCTGTGAAGCTTTTGTGTAATATGAAGAGGTTTGTTAAGCTATTGTGCATTGCTAACTTTTGATCAATTTTGCCTTCTGCCATACGAACTCGCCGATTTATCTGCAGACTATTATCACGATGATAAATCATGCAATTGGAGCTTCTGGTATAGTTAGCCAAGAGTGCAAGGCTGTTGTGCAACAATATGGGCAGAAAATTGTGGACTTGCTTTTGGGAGAGGTACTTTGTAAACCTATAACAGATTTGCATTTCGATTCTTGGTTTTTCATTTCTCCCACTCTTTACTTTTCCTTTATTTGAACCTTCCTTTTGGTTTCATTGAGCAGTGTAAGATGCAAAATCATACAATGTTTTATCCTGCAGGCTCAACCTAAGACGATATGCTCTCAGATTGGATTGTGCACTTTTGATGGAACTCAGGGTGTTAGGTATGCGTTGAAGTGCTGTGACTACATGGACTAGTCTTTTCAATTTGGAATCAATCTAGTTTTTTAGCCCATCTAATTAATTGATTTGAGGATCACTACAATTTTCCTGATTTTGTCCATATTTTCAATAGCATGGGTATTGAGAGTGTAGCGGATGAGCATGCTGGAAGATCATCTGGACTGCGTGATGCTATGTGCTCAGCTTGTGAAATGGCAGTAGTTTGGATGCAGAACCAGCTCAGTCAGAATCAAACTCAAGAGCGAATCTTGAACTATGCCAACGAGGTGAATTTCAGTTTGTTGTTTGTTTCCTAAGTTCATACTGGTTTTACTTGCCTGACTTAAACTGCAATCACCTTAAAAATATCAGCTTTGTGACCGGTTGCCTAGCCCCATGGGAGAGTCATCTGTTGAGTGTGGAAGCATTTCTTCTATGCCTAAAGTTTCCTTCACTATTGGTGGCAAAGTTTTTGATCTTGCTCCAGAAGAGGTACAGGCTTATCTTCTTACATGAATGATTGTTACATCCTTCTTGGACCAAGCCACAGTGTATCTTAAAAAACTTGGAAAGTATAGAGTTTGTGCTATTTAGACGTCCTAATTAATATTTTGATATTATGTATCATTAAGAATTGCATATCATAAACATGCCCATAGATTGTAAGCCTACCCAGGCAGACGCTGTCCCCATGTAGTAAGCAGTTAAACTTAACGTAATATAAAGTTTTTTTTTTTTTTTTTGGTCGTTGTTGTTGCTATTTTGTTTTTGGGGTAATTTATTCTGTCTTAGTTGTGCTAAGTGGGCTAATTTCTTGTCTGAACAGTATATTCTCAAGGTGGGTGAAGGTGCCGCTGCACAGTGCATTAGTGGTTTCACTGGTCTAGATATGCCTCCTCCTCGTGGACCTCTTTGGTATTTACTTTCCTGAATCTCATTGCTTTCTGTAGATAGTTCTGTCGCCGATGTGGGATTGGCATGCCTAACTTTCTGGTTGTGCTACTGTAGGATTCTGGGCGATGTCTTCATGGGTCGCTACCACACTGTGCTTGATTATGGCAAGATGAGGGTTGGATTTGCTGAAGCAGCTTAGAATGTGATCTACCAGCATAGTCTTCCATGGTCTTCTGGTTTGCTTGTTGCCTTTCTTAAATATATCTATCTGTATGACTCGTTTTGAGTACACCAAGGAACATGGTGCATAAACCGGAAGTCGAAAGGCTTTAGACTTGGTGGAGAATGCTTGTATATATTTTGTGCTGTGTTCTTATTGCACCTTCGTTGTGTTGTTATCTTCGTTGTTTCATCATGTTCTCATGTGCTTGTTTGATGTGTGCTGCTGCGTGCGCAATGGTTGGACATCCCATTTGGATGTCTATCTTGTTCCAAACCAGTCAGAGTCAGTGATCACGATGGTCAAAATACTGGCTGCCACGGAAGGATAAAAAAAAAAAAAAGATTTAACGCCTGTAAATTTTTTGTCTGCTCAATTGTGTAAAATTACATGTCTACAACTGCCCCTTCAATTGTGCCTACAAATTACTTGGACCATCCTTGTATAAAAATTACTTGGATCCATCCTTGGATTTGAGTTGTGACACAACCAGTTGCACAACTGGTGGGCTGCATATCATCAGCGCATATTGAAAACTAAGAAAGTCAAATACCTAACTAGTACATGTTACACAACTGATGCATTGTCATATAAGAACAGGGAAGGGAATTGTTGTAAGTAGTTCTGATAATTGAGCCTAGTATTTGACTGTCGAATTTGACTCGAGCTTGTGCTTAGCTCGAGTCAGGCTCAAACTCGCTCAACTAAGCGAAAGAATTTTAAAGTGTGTTCAAACGCGACTCGCCAAATGGGACATGTGACTCAAGGTTCAGTTCAAGCTCGACTCGTTTATCACAAACGAGCCGAGCTCCAGGTCGTGCAAATTGATCACAATAGAAATCTGTCATTGTCAAATTCTATTCTTTTGACTTGTGAAATGACATATATGTCATTCCTTATCGAGTAACTCGAATAACAAACGATTCAAGTTTACTCGACTCATTAATTAATTGAGTAAATTTCTAGTTCAAACTCGACTCGTTTACTAAAATTGATGAGCCGAGTTCGAGCCTTATCGAGTTGAACTCAATCAAGTTTTCAAGCTGTTCGCTTTGTTTAACAGCCCTAATTGCAAGGCATTGGATAGGATAGATTCTAAGAGCAAAGGGAGTAGTGGAAAGGAAGAAGGGAGAAGCTCTAAAGAAAGAAACCTTAACCATTAGATTGGCACTCCAAATGGCAAGAGAAGCAGGTTGGAGGAAAATTGCAATCCTATCAGACTGCAAAACAGTCACCGACCAAATCAGAAGCAACAATGTGCAGGATAGTCATCTAGCAACCATACTGGAGGACATTGAGGAATTAACACAAGGTTTTGAGGATTGCACAGTTTTTTTTGTTCCTAGAACAACTAATGTAGCAAGTCATATGCTAGCACATTTTGCAACAAAACTAGTTAATGACATAGAATGGGTAAATGATTTCCCAATATGGTTAATAGAAGCAGCTAAGAAGGATGAGAGTGCTGTTGCCCCTTTTTGTAATTAACTCTTGTATTATCAAGTGTTAATATATATAATGATATTGCCATTTGTTGAAAAAACAGTATATGAGGTATGTGATTATAACACTGATCTCTCGGTGACGTAGAAAATATTGGATCTTCATTTTCTCTTCTAATCAAATAATTTATAGTAGTATCATATATAAACCGAAATTACTTGACTGCATATATGGTTGAGCTTCAAATAATCTGCAATTTGCAGAAACGGTGAATAAAGCCTCCAAATGAGTGGTGAAACTGGCAGCCCAATAAATACCAATCCGTCATGCATCTTTTACGCACATTCTCTTATGCATCAGATGGCAATGAACAGCCATGACAAAGGGAGGAAATGAGTGAGGCACAAAGCTCCAAACAAGGGAGCAGGTCAATTTCAATTCATATGAAAAACGAGAGTAAAACTATTCCTATTTTGAGGAAACTTACCTAAATAAGTTGTACATAGGCATATCACAACTCTTAGCTGCTACAGAAGGTTATAAGATTCAGTTTACCAAGTGAGATGGAATATGTTACTCTATGATAGACGCTTCCCAGAAAAGTTCCCTGTCAATGGTGGTGAATCGCACAAGCCAGATGTCTGTGATAAGGACATGGTGGCTTCTTGGGCAGCAGCTGATATGGGGTGGAAAGAAAGTGCAGCTTGCTTGTTCACAGTTGGTGCAATACACTACTTAGTAGTGTTCATCACACTTTATTAGAGGCTTCCGGGCGCTGATCGTTTTGCAGCAATACTACGACATGTTTTTTTTTTCTGTTCGTTGCTGCAACAAGCGCTGCTAGCCTAGCTTGGAGCTCTATTTCGGGGACATTCAACATATCATGCAAAATGCTATTTTTTCTGTCAATGCTCCTACTTGTTTCATTAGTAAGTCAGTCCGGCTCATATCTTGATACGCTAGAGAAAAAACCTCGGAAATAATTTAATGCAAATGGTGATAGACAAGAAGAAATGAAGAAACTTAAAAGCTTAAGGCTGTAAAGATCATTTTATTTTTAACCCAATGGTCTTTGTTCGAATTGCTTTTCAAAAATTCGCTAGAGTTTGCATTCCAACATCTGCTATAATGTCTAATCCTTATTCTTCTTTATATTCAGGCTTCTCGACCTGCACTATTCAAGAAATCAATGAAAAGGTACTATGTTGCTTTGGTGGGTTTACTCATTTCCTGTAACCTTCCTAGCACTAGCCTCAGAAGAGTATGCACGGCAGATTGAAGGCGTGACGGCTTCTGGTTTGATGCTCTTCTTGTCAGCCACCTCAGTTCTTATTTTTCTAGGCTTGATGATCATTACTGCATTCCAAACTGGACCGCTGCCTGGGAAAATGACCCTTACCTAAGGTTTACCAGCGGTCAAGTTTGAAATTTTAAGTGCTGAACGTTTTGAATTCAAATCTTGATTTTGGGTGACTTTCTTCTGACCATATGGTAGCGTTCACACCCTACCATGGATATGTTAGTTTGTTGTATTGAGTTGTAAATTATGCGTGTTGTTCCCAATTTCCCATTTTGTTCCTTTTAACCTTGTATCGAAATAAACAAAAGAAAGAGAAAGGTTTATAATTGATTCTTGAACAATTTCCATACTTTCCACAAGAATCGCATTTCACCAGAGATAATATAACCCCGTTTACTGGTCACAACCACAACTTTTTCTTGGCAACCGCAATCAATCTTATAATCAGGAAGACAAAAAATAGTGATTTCCAGGGGAATCACCATGTCAGTTGTTGCCTAGCTTAAGAGACGTTATATAAAATTGGATTACATTAAGACATCTGGTCAAGGGAATAACATGGTAGATAAACCAGTTACCTCCCTTCATTGTCTTCCATTCAGATATCAAATAGAATCAATCCAGAATTTCCAATCAGAAAATCCAAAGAGAAGAAGATTATCAATACCAACAGAATTCTCAATTCCTGGTTGTATTGTCACGCCTAATCCAATTTGCGAAATAGGACCCATGACAAAGTCTTGAATCCTAGCCTTAGTGGTCAAATTTTCTCAAGTCTAACTAAGAGCAATACAAAACAGTGAATCAGTCTTTCAGAAAGAAAGAACGCAACCAGTACTGACTCGTTTGTCTAGAAAAATTAGCTAATGTGACAACACCAAAGATCCAACACATTCAATGTCTTCCCCTTTCAACCTGTCTCCCGGCTTTTTCAAGTATCAGGGAACCTATAGCAAAAAGCTGTAAGAAATGTAGAAACTATTAGATACTCAAGGAATCGCATTAGTCATTGTTTGTTACATAATCTTCTTGCTATCTGAGCGTGAGATTCTCCTATCCAAGGATTGCAACTGACTTCGAAGGCTTTGATTTTCCTCAAGCAACCGGTCATATTCAAGGAGAAAACCTTCTGATTGCTTTTTCAAAGCCAATTTATTGGCTTCAGCACTACTTGCTTCTTTAGTCTTTTCATCAAGCTCTGCTTCCAAGTTCTTAACCTTTGCCCGCAATGCAGCTGATTCTTCTTCCAATGCTTTAAAGTCACCATTCTTCCCATCATCAGAAATCCGGTTTTGCTTCTTTCCAGCTTCCATACTTTTCCTTCGTATCCGCAGTTCTCTGATATAATGGTGTAGCCTGTCAATCATGAATGCAAGGAAAAGGGAAAACCCTGCAGCAAAAACATGGATAATTTAAGTACACATCAAGACCAGAAAAAAAGGCCAGTTGAAAATTGGAACGCTGCCGGAAAATTACAGGAGGTGCAGCAAATATAAAGCGAATTGCAATCCTCACATTTATTCTGATTCTACCTTAAAAAAAATTACATTGGCTAGTATGTCTGTGTTTATTGGGTTTTAACAAGTTCAGGAAAGAAAAAGTCAACTTTCAAATTTACAATCATGCAGCTTCAAAAAGCAACAAAAGTTTGTGAACTGGAGAATTGTAATTCACACATAAAAGAACCAAGGATTACTAGTCCTTCCAACTTGTAGAAAACACATAGGAGTTCTGAGGAAATCTTATCAAGTACAATGCATCTCAATCTACCATGAAAATTGAAAAGTCAAAGATAAGCCTCAGAAGTTGGATTTATGAATCATAAATGACCTCGATTTATGCAAATATCATCATAGCTTTGTGCGTAGATCTGATAGCTTACCTCAATAATGTTTAACAACTTGTGACTCGTGTTTTTCCTACAACAGCATAACTTGAATTATATAGCAACTTAATGCATGCAATTACACAATTAAAAAAACTTCAGAAGCAGACGTGTTTTATAAACTTATAATGGATTTAGTAAAGAGGAAAGTTCTGCATCCTGGCTAGGTCTCCCAAGAAAAGCATACTAAATTTACCTTCTTTTCTTTTTCCCTGCATGAATAATGTTTGTTTAAGTCAGAGGCCATCCTAAAAGGCCTGACATGTAATTCCCCTGCTCTTCTTCCAACCTTTTCTTAAGCTTCACATCTTAATCCCACCACTATAACCAAATACTAAGTAATCATCGCAGAGCACTAGCACACACTAAATCACTTGATTAAGACACTCTGCACAAATATATCATATGAGGCCGAAAAGAATTAAAAAGATAAAGAAAAAAATAGAAAGACCGCAGCCAACAGCAGATTTGATTTATCCAACTTCAACACCATCAGACACCAGATAATCAAGTATAATCCTTACTCTTAAAAATTTAAGGTCATAAAAACTAATACGAACAAGATCACATTTTTATAGTGATAAAAGGGGAAAAATCACATTATCAGAAATCAGAAAGCATTGCATAACAAAAACATGAGACCATTATATAAAGATAGTAACATGTTCACAAGTTCCCTGGCGAAATCTACAACCCAACATTACCACCTTCTTACTTGAGTAACACTTCATTATTTTTTCCTCAGAGTCAAATTCACAATCGCTTTCCCTTCGTTACCAAAATTCTACAGCATACACCCTACACAGATATGCATATTGCAAGGTTGTAAGGTAAAATTTACCCATAAGAGAGGCTTCAAGTAGGTAGTTCGCAAAAAGAATCTGATCCGTCGGATTTATATCGGCATCTTGAGACCAACGGTTGTGGATCGCCACCGCATTGTAGCCGCTGGACATCATAACCACAGAAAGGGTCCCGGCAACAGCCTTGACTACGGTTGGACCGCGACCCCTTTTGACCCGATCGATGCCCATTATCACCAACTTCCTCAAGGGGGTTTTAAAGACGAAGATCACGATCAAGGCCATCTCTGCGAATATCAAACTAAACAGTAATCGAATCATCTTTTCCCCTTCTCCTTGTTCTTTCTTCTCTTTCTTTTTTCCACTTTTTTCTCGACTTTAGATCATATGAACGAAGGGATTTGTTAAGTGATTTGGATTCAAGGATTTCTTAAGAATTGAATCAGAAGAATTATTCAAAAAGAGGAAGAGAGATGGACATCAGCAGGGGAGGAAGAAGATGGAAGCTCTATTGGCTTTTGGTGTTTGGTCATCATAGTGATGTGTGCCTCTTGAGAATTAAAGACAAGTAGGAGGTTTGTATTTGGCAACTGCTACCTTGGAACTTTTTTAATTACTCTAAACCTCTATCAACTTTTGGGTGGGTTGAACTTTATCCGCCTCAACTTTTTGATAGGCATTTTATTGACCCTGCATAATGTTCCTAAGGATGGCAATGGGTCGGGTTAGAGCGGAGTGCCCGTCCCCTGTCTCTCGTCCTCCACTCCTCACGCCCCATCCCACCCCGTTCCTTTTTTTTATGGGGTTAATAAAAATTTGTTATATAATTTTATTATAGTTAAATTTTGGTAAATAATTAAGTACTAAAATATCAACACATCATCAAATTATTATTCATTATAATTTCACAATTGAAACTTACAAAAACAATCAAACAAAAGTTATTTGAATACAATCTAACATGATGAAATAAATACAATTAAAGTAGTCAAGTTTTCACTTTTGGCACAAACACAATCACTTTTGGCACAAGTACAATAATGATTTAGTGATTATATTTGTATCAAAAGTAAAAACTTGACTACTTTAGTTGTATTTGTTTCATCATGTTAGATTGTATTCAAATAACTTTTGTTTGATTGTTTTTATGAGTTTCAATTGTGAAATTACAATGGATAATAACTTTGTAAAGTGTTGATATTTAAGTACTTGATTATTTATTAAAATTTGACTATAATAAAATTATATAACAAATTTTTATTAGTTCCGCTGGGGAAACACGGCAGGGCGAGGGGTGAGGGAAATTAATGGGCAGTGGGGTGGGGTCCCCCGCCTCAAATCCGCTACGTTGCCATCCCTACTCTACACATAATTTCTTTATTAGTATTATTTTTGCGTCTAGTTTTTTCTTTTTTCTTTTTCCTTTAGCTGTTTTATTTTTTTTCCTTTTCCTTATTCCTTCTCTCAAAAATTTCAATTCTAGGGTAAGAAAAGACTTGCTCGAATGAAAGAAAAAAATGTATATGGCTATTCTTGGCCAATATTTTGCGCACAACGTGGGATAAAGTGTGAGAAATTATTGAACAAGTTACTAGGCATGGAAAGGCATTACTCGTGTGAAGAATGTGCAAAAGTGTTCTCTTTCCTTCAATATGAGGCTTCTTTACTAGCTAGTTTAAGGGTCAAGTTAAAACCCTTGTCGATTTTGCTCCAATTATAATTTTGAGGCAAATTTTTTTCCATATGAAATATAAGGGGAAACTTTGATGTTCGGTTTCATTTTAGGTGCAAATTTGTATTTCAGATGACAGTAGTATATATAGCCCTTTCAAGAGAAGATATTCTTACCATTGCTGTTTTTGACTACACATAGATCATTTCTCTCTACGCCTTGGTACACGCATGGTGGAATTTGCAGATAGGCCTGTCAATCGGGCCTAATGAGCCGGGCTTTGATGTGTTCAAGCTCAGCTCATTTAATTTGAGACATTTTCGGGCTTCGGGCTATGAGTTTCGGGTTCGTAAATGTGAAGCTCATACTCAGCTCACATAATATTCGGGTTGTGAGCCTTAATCGGGCTTAGCCCAAGCTCACTTATTACTCCTGAATTTTCTTAATATAATTACTATAACTATTAAGTTGTAAAACTAATTTAACATTTACAAGACTATAATATTAAAACTAAACATGAACAAATAATAGTTCTTAAAAAGTATATAAACCAAAATTTTTTCAACAATATTTATATGTAATCCGTTTAAAATGCATGAAAAATAGTAATAAAACATGCAATCATAAGCCAATACATCTTTAAAAGTTGAAACTTTTTTTTATAATCTTGTGATTTAAATCCAAATATGCTTGATGATTTTTGTGTTTGTAGACCAAAAAAAAAAATCAACCAATAATATGCCAATACAAAAAGTTACTCAACCAATAAGAAAAATTAGAGATTTAGTTATGCATTACTAATATTGGCTCTCAAGAAAGCTCATGAAAGAGTTTTTAGATGTGTTTTTGTGTTTTGTAATTTATATATATATTTAGTATTTAGCAAAAATATATTTGGATATATAATTATACATAATATCAAAATATAAATATTATATATATGTGTAATTAAAGGGCCGGGCCTATATCGGGTATGAGCCTAATAAGGCCCAAGCTCGGCTCACATTTAATTCGGGCCTAATTTTTAGGCTCAAGCTCAGACCGGCTCACTAAATGATCGGGCTCATCGGGCTTTCTGTCGGGCCGAACGAAC
Source organism: Coffea arabica (assembly GCF_036785885.1). Lineage (NCBI taxonomy): Eukaryota > Viridiplantae > Streptophyta > Magnoliopsida > Gentianales > Rubiaceae > Coffea > Coffea arabica. Next base: position 42,073,039 of record NC_092326.1, on the reverse strand, counting down.
CGAGCTCGGGCTGGCCCAGCCCCATTGACAGTCCTATTTGCAGATAAAGAGCGTTCACACAACTGTTCACTTTTGGCAACGTAGAATTGGAAATTTCTTGCATTCAGAGAATTCATTTTACTTTCACATGCAACTGCATATGGTTGTCATCATCAGTGATCGTGAGTGTATTCATTAACAATATAAAAATGGCATTGTCCTCGAATTAAAGATTGTAGGTTCAGGAAGTCTTCTTTCTTTAACACGATAGGATATATTTGGGAGTTTCTTTATGCTATAAGCCAACATCAACATCAACATCACCAGTTGACACCCTCAATTTTGAAATTTTGTTCAAATTTGATTTATTTAGTTATTGAATCGAGCTTGAACGATTTTTTTTTTATCGAATTTGAAATTATCGAATAGAAAACATTGTTTAAACTTGATTTGACTAATTAGCAAATCAAGTTTGAACTAGCTCTTATCAAGTCAAACTCCATTCGAATATCGAGTAATTTGGTTCATCTTTCAACCCTAATTACGTTGTATATTTCGTACGCTTTATGATAATGACAGCACATAAAGGGTTAGACTTTAGAATTACCTACCCAACAGCTAAAGCAGTCCAAAGTCAGATGGATTTTGGTTGATCAGTTCAAGTTTGATAGATTGCTTGGTTTACCTTTCTCCATTTCGTTGCATTAATTTTTGATTTGTTGGGTAATCTACCAAGTTATGCTTTGTGTTTTATAGTTCATTTTATTTTAGTACAATATTAAGTTATTAACACGTTGGATGCGTTAGAGATTTTGCATAGTGGTTGGTCCTTAATTATTGCTTCAAATAAGATAAGATAAGATAATCCTTCGTTTTTACGATCCTCAAACTTAAGCAACTGGCAACGATTCGTATCTTCAAATTACCCATCTCCCCGTCCCACTTCCCTTCCCCTCCGGGCACCTTCGTTTAGCCCTCATCATCATTTGCCCTACTGCAACAAAAAAAAAAAAAGGAGAATTAAATTGAACAGACCATGAAAGAAAAATAAATAGACAGATGCAGAGAAATGGGTCCACGAAGAATCATGGCTACCACTCATTGCTGGCTAGGCAGAAGCCTTTTTATAATTCGGAATTTGGGATTTGATAGAATAAGTTATTAGGAGGAGCTGCCACCGGAGGGGTGGCGAATCATGAATCATGGATGATACGTAGCTAAAGTTTCCAACAAGTATATAGTACCAGTGATAATAATTGAACTGGAAAAATTTTGAAGAGATCTGGTTATTATTTAAGATTGAGATTAATTGTCTTTAAATAGTGAAATTTAAGTCGTTGGCATTTCGTTTCTTTCTTTTTATTTTTGAGTAATAGGGTCATCATATCCTAAATCAACCAGCAAAATCTCTCCAGGGGTCACTATATTTTGCGTTCTGAACTCCTGTAAAGATACTCAAACGAAGAAACATTTCATCCAGCAGCATAGCGGCATCCCTTTTCAGGATTCTGCCACAAGCAAATGCAAAATTCACTTATATTGCGTCTTCTCTGAAATGAATTTTCATTACCTTAACTGGAGATTATTTTGAATTTTTCATTGTTTATATTGTTTAGTTATTGCTTATGCAACGCCGCACACGCGCGCGCGCGCACACACATATATATATATATATATATATATATATATATTAATTTCAGGTTGCAAGCCATAGTCTGCCAGCAACACTTGAAACATATTTGGTGCCTACAGGCTACCACACAAAAGGGATAGTTGATGTCTAGAGCTCAATAATTTGCAACTTTTCTTGAAGCTTTTGAGATTCTTTCTCAATTGGCGTGGAAGCAGGTCAATAAATTGCACCCTGCTGTGGAACAACCAGTGGAACTTAAATTAATTTAAAAAAATGGTGGTAATTAATAAATGTACATAGTATATACTCCCTCCCTTTTTTTATAACTGACGTTTAAGGTTTTGCACACCAATTAAGAAAAAATTTTCATTGTTTAAATCTATACACTACTTTCCTTTTGTACCCTCATTAATTGTCCAATTCACCCATGTTTTTTCTCACTAGAGTATTAAATGGTGTTGTTTTACTAGGCCAAAAGTAATGCAAACTAACTCCCACCAATTATGAAAAGAGAGATAAAAGGGTAAAATTGTGAAAAAATAATTAATGCTGCATGAGAATAATAAAACGACAGATAAAAGTACTTAAGAGCAAATTTCTTAAACGTCAGTTATAAAAAAAGGGAGGGAGTATGTATGTAATGGAAGCATTTAATGTATTTCATATAATTAAAATAGATCAAAATTCTTAGAAAAGAGGATGGGAGATTGAGAGCTCTTTAGAGATGGAATCTAAAAAGTTGTCTTCAAATGTACACAAACACGCTTTCAACAAGATGGATGATTACTACAATTGATAATCATAAGAAAATTAGAACTAGCGGAGATGAATAAACAAAAGAAGTATTGATGAAAAGTTTAACTTCTTGATGTTTAACTTCACAATTCACAATATAATTGAATAGCACCGTCCCACATTAGCTGAAAAGTTTCAAGCTGCCTAGGACCCCACGTAAGTATTGATGTTGCAAATTAAATTGGATAGGAGATTTGACAAATAATGTGGAAAAGTATTTCATAAGAAAATTATTAAGAAGTTGCTGTTTTCAATTTAACTTCTTGATATCTCAATTATTAAGAAGTTGCTGTTGAGTCTAAACCAATTACTTATATCTATACCCAGAATCAACATACTTAAAAGAATAAAATAATTGAATGTAATAGATCTGGTCAATAGAATTACAGATTAAAAAAAAGTCAGTTATACAAGTATATACACACAATCATTGACTCGAGTTCGTCCGGGTAAGAAAATCCTGATCTATCAAAATAGCTTGCTACCAAACTCATTGACATCTTCAACTTCGTTTGAAGAAGAAGAAGCAGATGCAAGATCTCTGAGCTCGGATAAGCTCCTTCCTAGTTGCAAAGCTACCTTCATTTCGAATAATTCACCATTTTCTCGTCTCTCCATCATATTGGATTCTATGGATTCCTCCATAAGTTTAAAGAACCCGGCATTGCTCCTGTACATCTCAAACACCATTCCAATTTGTCCTCCATGCTCGAATGTGTTGACGATGCTTGCCAATGCGCCGCCCACGACTCCAAGCATGGCCGCCAAGAAACCAATATGAGAAGAAGAGCCCACAAAAGCAGAACCAATGGCAGCAATGCCAGTCAAAAACGGACCGCTTATGGCTAACAATTTGTTAAATTTTAAGGCTTTCCCACCCAGCCTTAGATATTCTGCTTCATCCTTAATCCTTAGAACCTCAGCGATTGATCTCATATCCTTCTCAAGCTTCGAGCTCCAGCCATTCGATTTTGAACCCGTCTTGTGGGAGGAATCGTTTGCCTGTTGAGGCCACCAAACTGCAGGTTCTACTTTAGATGGGAATTTTTCGAGCATGACACCAAGGAGAGGAAGTGGATAGGCCTTGTCAAGTGCCAAAACTTTCTCCATTGCTTCCTTTACATCCTTGTCTGTGGGATGACCTATCCTTATAACTGTTTGGACTTCATTATGCAACTGCTGGAACAATCTTGTAGCACTTCTTTGCTCCTCTACAAGTTGGGAGGGTTGAATCTTATTCATTATCAATAGCATTCCAGTTGCTGCAAGAAACATTAGAGTAGAGGACATCTTTAAGGCTGCCACAGGAGCACTGCCAACAGCAGTTGTGGCTGCAACTCCCGACATCGTTGCGGCAGCAAGAGTAATTGTATTAATGGACGACAAAAGTAGGCTGTTCCAGTTTTTTCGCTGCTCCCCAATATTTTTATGCATCTCCACTCTATCCGCAACTGCCTCCAAGATGGCGTATAACTTTGCCAGCACCAATGAATCAGCTGATTCATCAGCACTGTCTCTACCAGGTCTAATGGTGTTTGCCTGTTTCTTGAGAAGGGTACCGGTCAAAGATTTGATTATCAAATCTCTGCCCAACTCCAGCTCATCTCCAAAAACTCTAGTTTGGAGATTTTGAATATTTGTAGTCCGTGATTTTGAGATAGACATAAATGTGCCTTTCTTGCATGGACTGGGGGATACTGCAGAATAGGGAGATGAGTGTAGGATGCCAGAAGAGTTAAGTGTTGACATATTTGTGCTTGTGATTGAAGAAGAGGTTGCAAAGTGTTTTTTTGAGAATTGTATTTGTTGAAAACTTGAAATGATATGATACAAAGGGGTGGAGAAGAGGAATATGCCAATATGGTATATATAGAGGGGGCTGTTGACAATGAAAGGTTTGAATGTGCTCCTAAAGTTCAACCTTTGAATCGGTTCTTTGTTTAGACTGTTTCTGGTCTTTGGTTTATTAGACATTTAGACCAAGTCACTGAACCAATGACGTCAGCCCACCAATTGGTTGCTGAATCTATTGATTCTCAAAATTATGAATCCAAGAAATATGGATTTGAAAATCCAATTGGGCAAAGAGGCAAGGTAGAATTAATTTGCCAAATTCTGCCGTTCATCAATTTGTCTAGATTATTAATACTTCATTATCTTTTGCATGGTGGTATTGCGAGGATAATGTGTATGCTCTTGCAAAATATTGTGGTGGGAATGCTCAAAATTTTATCTTAAAGAATTAGGGCTGCGGTAATAGCAACCTCAAATATTTTTACCAACAAGTTTCATGGTTTCATGAATACATGTTGGCGATCATACAATTCAAGCACAACTTTTATAAATTTTAGATTGTTTGTATAATCTCAACTTAGACATCAAAATAAATTTGTACTCTCTAATGTTTACTTTCAAACCAAAAAAAAAAAGAAGTCCCTTATTAATCTTCAAACTTTTGACTTTCAGCATTTGTCTTAAAACATATATTTGCAGTACCAACATAAGTTGATTCAATTGATAAGAGTCAACCACTTTCCCACAAAAAAAAGAATATATGTTCGAATTTGGATACAACTGTTAATGTGAGAGTTATATTGGTGGACAATATGTAAGAACCCTCACATCGACTTTGTTGGTGGACAACCTATGGTCCAAAAACATGTTCTAACACATGGTACTGATTGAAACTGAATTCACCCACATTTAAATTTTTCTAAATGAATGAAGCCCTTAGGGCTATCTCATACTGTTCAACCTGAGGACATATTCAAAACCAAGAACCGAGTCCAGAAATATCCAGCGTTGTAAAAGCTGAACATGTGAGTATGACGAATACATGACTTCCATTTTAAAACCATTTTTCAACTACAACAAAGGTCTATTACCTAAAAAATGATATGTTATCTTAGTCTAACGCACAAGTTCGCAAAACTTCAGAAAAGTTTGCAAGCAAACTCCTCGACATGTTCTTCTCCATTGGAAGAAGAAGAGGAAGATGCAAGATCTCTAAGATCTGATAGGCTCCTTCCTAATTGCAATGCCACCTTCATTTCAAATAATTCACCGTTTTCCTGTTTATTCATCATATTAGATTCTATAGTTTGTTCCATAAGTTGAAAGAAACCAGCATTGGTCCTGTACATCTCGACAAGCATTCCAACTTGTCCTCCATGCTCTACTGTGTTAACAATGCTTGCCAACGCACCACCTACAACTCCTAGCATAGCTGCCCAAAACCCATGAGAAGGAGATCCCGTAAAAGCAGAACCAATGGCTGCTAGCCCTGTTAATACAGGACCACTTATAGCCAACACTTTGTTCAGTTTCAAGGCTTTCCCGCCCAGCCTCAGATATTCTGCTTTATCTTTTCTCCTTATAACCTCAAGAATTGTTTCCATTTCCTTCTCGAGTTTTACGTTCCAGCCATTGGAACATTCCATCTTAGTGGTCAGCTCCTCAGCTTGCCCTGGCTGCTGTCGAAGCCACCAAACTGCTGGTGCTACCATACGTGGGAATTTTTCAAGCATGACACCAAGGAGAGGAAGCGGAAATGCCTTATCAACAGCTAAAACTTTCTCTATTGTTTCCTTCACATCATTTTCAGCAGGATTTCCAATGTTTATAAGTATTTGGACTTGATTGTGCAACTGTTGAAATAATCTTGCAGCATTTCGTTGCTCTTCTGCAAGTTGGGATGGTTGGATTTTATTCATTATCGACAGCATCCCAGTTGCTGCAACAAACATAATAGTAGACGACAGTTTTAAAGCTGTAACAGGAGCACCGGCACCATCCGCACTTGTTGCGGCAATAGCGGACATTGTTACAGCAGCAAGAGTTATTGCATTGATGGATGCCAAAAGTAGGCTGTTCCAATTTTCTCTCTGCTGGCCAATATTATTGTGCATCACCACTCTATCTGCAACTGCCTCCACAATTACATAGAGCTTTGCCATTACTATCATAGTATCATCAGAGCCATCAGCATCAGCATGGATGTTGTTCAATTTTCTGTTATTATTGGAGCTGGCCTCATGTTTCTGATCATGAGTAGTTGCAGTGATCAAAGACATAAAGTCCCTGGCCAGCTTCGCCGCCCCCGATTGTCCATTGTGGCCGTTTGATGACCCCGGTTGAGTGACATGATTAAGAATCGCCTTTACGGTTCGCTTCTGGTGAAGCCTGAACAAAGGAGAGGGTGATGTTGAGTGGAATATAAAAGCCGAAGCTTGAAGAGATGCCATTGTTTGTTCTAAAGCAAACCTCTTGTGGCTGTCCAACCCAATCCAATGCAGTATTTTTGTGATGTGAACAATTTTAAGTAGATGACTGAAATCAGACAATATATATCTTGATTGAGTTTGAAGTAAGATCGAAGGTGGTGTTTGATACTTTAATATATGTAATTGTAGTCTCTGTAGAGGACAATAGACATAAGAGCAGATATAGTAGCGCAATAAGCTGTTACAGTAGAATTGGTTGAACGTTGTTTAGACTACTTCTCCTCATTGAAAGACTTCCTAATGAATGGACTGAGCCGCTTGGATTGAGTATAACCATAATACGAGAGAAATCAACTAGTATTAGTATTTTAGTATATGAAAACTTTGAAACAGCCTACCCACGAGGCAAGACCATTCGATTGTTATCCTGCAACATTATTTTAATGGGATTACAAGTCTTTTCAGTATTTCATCAAAAGAAAGAAATAGTGATGCATATCTCAGAACACCATCCCAAGGATGCAACAAGTGCCATACAAAATACTCTTGTTGATTAACCTGGTATTCGTTTATAAAATAGTTAGGTACGATTTACTGGCTGACTTTTGATTCATGTGGAATATTCAAGAATCACTTAAATTTTCTAATAACATTATTCAACGTAATCGGTATCATTTTTCTTTATCATCATAAGCATGTATCTCTTAGATCTAATTCGTGGTCTACAATTAGGCTCACAATCCGATCTACATTAGCATTTCACGTTTCTTCAGTATTTCAATCCATCTCTTAAAGCATTCCGTTTTAAGATGTATAAGGGATTAATGCTTTTTCTAAAGTAGTATATTTTTCGAGTTGAATTTAACTAGAAATAAAATGGAAAAGAATGGCTGAAAATTTAAGTATAGCCCTTAAACAAAAATTGAGCAGTTTAGACTTGAAGCAAACGTTTGGTTAAGGCATAGAGCTTCGATGCACATATGTAATACATGTGCTAATTACTATTCTTACTCATGAATTATACAAGATTTAGGCATTTGAATGCACCTAAAGCTCAACAGGATTTTACGGAACTAAGCATTCGTGTGCACAGTACCTATGACTTTTTTAAGTTCACCTAATGGTTGTGGAGGAAACTTGGCTTCATTGCATAATTAATGCAAGCAGGTCCGAATGTCAATTAAATTCTGGTTTCGAAAGGACGCTTAATCAGACGGGAATTCAAGTTTGAAGATGCATGCAGCCTAACGAAGAGCTCGAGTGAAATGGTCTCCGAGTTGTTTTGGTCAAATCGTACGATGTCACAGTGACTTGAAATATATATTAATTACAGGAAGGAAACCCGACAATGGCAATAGGATAAACCAATAACCTGAGAAAGTCGATGCAAAACGAAAATAAAAATGAGACATCTGGTTGTATCTTGTTTGAACTGAAGCAATTCATGCCAACAAGTCAAAATTAACAATTAGAAAGAATTAAAAGAATCACCACATTTGATTAATAATTCTAGTCAAAAAATTATACAGATTACATTTCCTATTCAGAAATGTAAAGAATTAAAAAATTTTTTACCACATTTGATATTAGTAATCCAAGTCAGAAAATATACAGATTACGTTTGCTATTCATGTGTGTACAGGATAAATTTACAAGAGTTTGTCAAATTTTGACAACAACCTATCAGAAAAGTTTGCTTGCAAACTCCTCCTTAGCACCTCCTTCTTTGTTTTCTGGAGAAGCTGCGAGATCTCTCAGCTCTGATACGCTCCTCCCTAATTGCAATGCCACCTTCATCTCAAACAATTCACCATGTTCCCGTCTCTCCATCAAGTTAGACTCTATAGATTCTTCCATGAGTTTAAAGAAACCGGCATTGCTCCTGTACATCTCAAACGCCATTCCAACTTGTCCTCCATGCTCTAACGTGTTTACAATGCTTGCCAATGAACCGCCCACAACTCCAAGCATGGCTGCCAAGAAACCAACTTGAGAAGAAGAAGACACAAAAGCAGAGCCCACGGCTGCTAGCCCTGTTAATAAAGGACCACCTATGGCTAACCATTTGTTCAGCTTCAAGGCTTTTCCACCCAAGCTCAAATAGTCTGCTTTATCTCTTCTTCTTATAACCTCCACAATCGATCTCATTTCCTTCTCAAGCTTCGAGTTCCAGCCATTCGCTTTTGAACCCGTCTTGTGGGCGGACTCTTTTGCTTGTTGAGGCCACCAAACTGCTGGTTCTACTTTAGATGGGAATTTCTCGAGCATGACACCAAGGAGAGGAAGTGGATAGGCCTTGTCAAGTGCCAAAACTCTCTCCATTGCTTCCTCTACATAATCATCTGTAGGTTTGCCTATGGCTATCGTTGTTTCGATTTGTTTTTGCAGCTGCTGGAACAATCTTGCAGCATTTCGCTGTTCTTCTGCTAGTTGTGATGGTTGGATTTTATTCATTATGAACAACATCCCGGTTGCTGCGAGAAACATCATCGTGGAAGATAGCTTCAAAGCCGCCAAGGGAGTGCCGGCTCCAACCGCAGTTGTGGCCGCAATACCGGACATTGTTGAAGCTGCAAGAGTAATTGCATTGATAGACGTCAAAAGTAGGCTGTTCCAGTTGGCTCGCTGCTCTCCAATATTCTTATGCATTTCCACTCTATCTGCAACTGCTTCCAACACTGCATAAAGCTTTGCCATCACTAATGAATCCGCTAGCACATTTTCATCATTTTTCTTTGTAAATTTTTTGTGGCCAATGAAACCTCTAGCCAACTCCATCTCCTTCACCAATGGTCCAGCTTGTTGGAGATTGTGGAGGGGGATATTACTAGTCCTTGATTTTGGGATACCAAGAATCGCTGAGGTGGTGCGTTCTCTGCATATTTTAGGTGATGAATATTGCAATAAGGCTGAAGATTGAAGGGTTGCCATGTAATTGGTGATTCTAAAGGAACTCTTATAGATAAATTGAATCTATTAGACAATTAAAATCGCCTGAAGATTGAAGGCTTAGTTAGGGATATCTGACTACAATTAATGTGTCTATGAATTGAGAATATGGAGATTTTGAACTGTGAAGTAGTACAAAAATATGTTGTGATATGGAGAGGATTGAAGGTGGCGTACGTATATATAGATAGAGAACAGTACGTAAGAGGGACATGCAGTAATAAAGTTCAACCTTTGAATTGATTCATCGTTGTTAGACTGTTTCTAAGGTTGGATCTCTCCCTCTGATAATTGGCTGCTTGATTGACTTTCAACGTAAAACTACCAAAATAAAGTCACAAATTGTAACTTTTCTTATACTAGTGTGCCGTTTTGAAACGGCCCACGAGGCCAGGAGACAGGGCAAGACTATTTCTTAGTAACAAGACAATGGCATGGCTAGTCTATTTAGTTATGATGATTATTGCCATGCAAAATATGTTACGGCAGTTGAAGAATAAATTTCTCGATCTATTAGCAATAAAAAAAAATTCATATATCCAGCCCCAGAGTTATTAAGTGACAAATGTAAATTAAGTCCATTCTTGATTTATATTCTACACTAAAAATGCAAAATTAAAAAAAAAAAAAAAGAAAGAAAGAAAGTAAAATGATGCAAAAGATCTTGTGTCCCACTTCTTATCCAACTCTCTATGCCACCTTTTGTCACATTGTTATTTGACCTTCACAAACATCTGATTAATTCTTTTTTTCCCTCAATTCTAATAACTAATAGCAGGGTAAAAAAATTACAGTAAGATAGTAACAAACTAAAAAAAGTGGAGAAAAATAGAATTTATGAAAATGTTCCGTTGTATTTTATAATTTTCTATTTTATTGTGTTGGTTTAATATTTTATTTTTTACCTTGAAATTAGTTATTGGAACTTAAAGAAACCGAAAAAAAAGAATATGATTCTTTCTAAAGAGAAATGGCAAGATAATGAAACATGGGATAGGAAATGGGTGGGAAGTGAGAGAAGATCTCATGCTAAGCATTGTTTTGAAACCCGAATCGTTAATTGAATCGGTGAAGTGATCAGATTGAGATTCAATTGATCGGACCAATTCAACCCTGGTTCGATGATTATATAAAAATATATATATATATATTTATATGTGTGTGTGTGTGTGTGTGTACACACTTGTGTACAAAATAAGATATCCCATGGACCAATCTAAGACATCATCTAATAAAAAGTTATATATTTTTAAGCACAAATAAATTTTTAAAATTGTAAATTCAAACAAATAAATTCATCTCAATTTGTACCTACTAGGAAAAAAATTTTAAATCCTACACAAACCATAACCGTATTCTGAAATTAAACAAAATGCATTGAAACTTTTGAAATTAAACAAAATGTAATAGAACTACAAAATAAAACGGTGATCTTTGAGTTTGAGGGTGAGAATAGAAGGTTCAACATATGAGTTTTATGTTTAAAACTATAGGTTCATTTTTTTAAAAAAATGGGAAAAATGAAAAACTGCGGTTCATGGGTCAATTTGGGTAAAACAGTCCAATTGATTTTTTGCAATTTTTATGATAAATCAACTCTAATAGTGAATTGAATCGAAAACTTGTCCGATTCCTGGTTCGATCGGTCGAACCGGCCGGTCCAATTCGATTTTTAAAACATTAAATTCCTTTGTGAATTCCTCTTTAATTTCTATCTCACGTCTTATCCCACCTTCTCTGTTTGCTATCACCTGTGACCCTATTGAAACTAATACTATCTCCATGTAAACATATTGGTCACAATCGTTTGTTATATTCATTAACTAAACAGATAATTTTACCATTTGCTTGCCCTTAAATAGGTAAAAATCATATTGCTAATTATCAAATGAATTTGACGGAGAGAAATTGGGATCTTTTACACCACACAAGATTTGCAACATTGGACAAGCATCCAGAGTCCAAGATAACAAAACATAGAAAAGATTGATTATAGACCAATCCTGGCAGTAATCCGAAGATAACATCAAGTCCTGGCAGTAAATATAGACCAAATCATCCCATCATTATCCTCAGGCAATCCGAAGACGATGTGGATTATGCGGTCTCAATTTCAAAGTAAAAAATAAATGAATAAATAGCTCAATGTATGAGATGAGTGACGGCATATTCAGACCAGAAAACGAATGGTGAACAAATAATATCAGGAATCTTAAATGCTAGTTTGGAATTTCTTCATTGACCATTAATGCTTTTTTTTTTTTTCTCCTAACACTCAATTTGAATGTGAAACGAAAAGCCCTTAGACAATAATTCAGACCCTCCACTCCAATTGCAACAAATGAGGGTTTCAGACAACCAAGTCAGGAGCACCTCCAAAGCAGTTGGTGATCAACTGATGAGGAAAAGATTTCCAAAATGTTCATGAATTTATTGAAATGCTATTTGATTACCAATAATAATAATAATAATATCAATGGATTGTAGTATGATCACGTATTGACCCTCCCTAGAGCGTTTGTGATTTACTGGTGTCTTCTTAGATTGGCAGTCGACGGGGTCAGTGTCAGCAGCTGAAGTTCCAAGAAGTGCGAAGCTTAGAGGCCAAGAGCGCGCGTGAAATGGTCTCAACTCTCAGCCCGTGCCGCGGGTTGGTCAAATTGAATTGATCGCGGTCCCCAGACGGGACCGGTACCATGACCCGAAACATTCAATGCTTGACCAACTTCAATTCCTCAACCAGTCGTCAAGACATCGTCCATCTCCCCACGTACACGTCAGACGAGGTCTATGTTTGCATTGTAATAAGTTTTTCAATTCAAAAAAGTTTTATAATTTTACAACCAACCAGCTTCCAGTCTCCTAAAAAAAAAAGACCAAAAAAATAATAATAATCAATCTGACTTTTTTTTTTTCTTTTTTTGTGTTTTGGGCTTTTTTTCATTCTTGTACCTCTGGAAATGTATCAATAGGTTCTGGAGTGATGCAAAACCAACAACAGGGGTGAACTCCGAGTAAGTATATCGCCTGGGTCAGAACTCACATGTGTGTGGACGTATGAACCTGGGACTAAATGGGTCACCAAGTTAGCCAGCCCATTTAGAGTAGGAGAATGTATTAGGCTTGGCCCAATTTTGTTGTATCATGAGCGTTTAGCCCAATAATGCTAACAAAAGCAAATTAGGATTTAGGCTTTTCTTTTTCTTTTTATCTCTTCTTTTTAATTTGAATTATGGCAATTTTCATAATTGAAATGACAAGAAGAATTTTTCTAATCAAAATGTACCTAGACTTCAACGCACCATGAACAAATTAAGGTTGCTTGAATTTTGACTAGACTGACATGCAATCACTAAAATACTCAATAATTTGGAAAATTGAACAATTTTCCAACCAAGAATAAGAATAGATGCTTCCCAATTCGATGTGGTCATACATTTTTGGGTTCCAACACAGAATTGATGAAGATGACTTGGAATGCGTTTGATAAAACTGAAGTAAGAACTGAAATTTGAGTCAATTAAATTGTTAAATTGTTAAGTACTAAATTTAAACTTTATGTTATATTAAGTGACAAGCGATTAACTTATCATTTACTTTTAGAAACAAGTTTTGCCTAAAAAATTTAGTTCTACTTAATTAATTTAGATGTTCAATTTTTAGTTATCAAATGCATTTGAACATGTTAATATCTATCTGAATCCGTTATATTTAAGTACTAAATTGAATAATCAAACAGGACCTTTGGAGAATGAACTTGTGAAAATATCACATTGATAACCAGAAGACAGACAGCTAACAATTCTTAGTCTTGATCCCACACACACGACTACGTAGATTCAACACATTTGTACTCCATGACTCCACAATTAAAAGCTAGCCAACTTTTGCTAACATGATCAATGTTAAGCAAGAAAGAACACGGGCGACGACATGAAGGAAAGAGCAAACAATGCAAGAATGTCCCAAGGATACATTCCTTTTGTTTCCTCTCAAAAGTAATAAGCTCCATAGATTAATCTCCCTGACCTAAACCATATGCTCAGCCTTTCGTCAATGCCAAAGACCTTGCTCGAAGATTCAAATATATTCCCCTAAAATGGTAAAACAGGATTAACACCCCAAATAGTGATGGAAATCAAATCAACAGAGCATATTCCATCCCCAAAATTAGAGGTAGACGGCAGAAAGGAATTACCAGCAAAATGCAACCATACTCTGGAAGACAACTCGCAACTCCAGTGGTAGATACTGGTGATTTATCCATCCCACCACGGGCCAGAACTGCAAAATCATTTGTTCAGTTCATTCTGCACACACTTTGCCATTTTTAATGATGACATATAATATAACTGCATTTGCAGAAAGATTATCGAGGCAAATGGCATACCGTCCATGCAGTATATTGCACTGTTGGATATTCCTTCTTGATTTTGGATTTCACATGCATCCAAGGTCTTCCTGTGCATTTGGAATTGCAGCAAATGGCATGTTAAGACTCAAGGGGAACACTACCCAGAACACTGCCAAGTAGTTTAGAATGATTTCCACAAATTGCCAAGCTAGTGATGCAAAAGATCGAGCAACATTATTATGGCAGTTATCCAACATCAGCTGTTGGCTCGAGTGTAGCTAAACACAATGTTGTGACAGAAGCTACCACTATGTCAACTTCAATTTACAAGTTGCGTTTCCAAACAAACATACATAACCCCCAACCCACCATCATTTGAAGCTTGGTAGATTTCACATAGCAACTCAAACTTTTAGCCCAAATTTTACAGTCTTGCATCTACAAATCCCTATAACTATTGCTCCACTTATCTCAATGCAAGTACACCAGTTCCGAGCCCATCCTATAACTTCTAAAACCAAGAGCTGTCAGAAGTATTTAATCTTATGAAGGCAGAAATAACCCCTGCAGATTGGATCTTACTTCTAGAAGTCTCCTTTGTTATCCCTGACATTTTCTTTGGAGAAGTAGGCATCTCATTGGAAGCAAATCATTTCTTTTTGGTGTAAATGCAGGACAAACAAATTAAGAACAAGTTGAGAGGTTACACTACAAACTTACCCTCAATTGCCAACCCATAGAAAATCATGAAAAACAAGTTGTTCCACGGTGAAATAGTAACCTGTTCCAGCACGACCTGAAAAAGATTTTGGGCATTCGACATTTTGTTACACAGGTATATTTTGCCATTGTCCTTTGTTTCATCATTGTTGCTAGTAATCTTAATTATATGACAGTCATGGATAACATGCCCAATGCAAGTTAGCAACAACAGTAATGATTCATGTCAGGTTAAAATGTAAGAGAGTCCAGTCACTTATCCAGATTACCACTTAAAGATCATACTTGCACATTAAAGTGAGGGAAGTATAACTATTTTCAACAGACTGAACTATTTGTGCACACTGGAATACCAGGAATTTCACAGCTGTATCATTTATGAGAATATCAAATTTTCAGTTTTTTATATCAACCATGTCTCCATAAAGTTTATGGGGGGCAAAGAAAAAGAAAAGGTCCAGAGGCAGATTATACCTTCTTGGCAACCGTTTTGGTGTCCTTCTTTCCTTTAAAAAGCTTATCCAGAAACATGTGAAAGTAGTGCCCCAGTGGTCCAAGATATGCAGCTCCAAAAATCTGCTTGGAAGAACATCAGAAAAGAGATATCAGTAATTAGTGCAACAGGAAACACTGCAGATGCTGATGCTCACTTGTAAATTTAGTTCAACAAGGATCAGATGTGCACGATCATATTTCCAAGTATATTGTCAAGTCGAGCACAAGTTCCATCAAAGATGCGAAAAGCAAAGCTTCAGAAACCAAGTCACATCAAGCACATAGAGAAATTTGAATCTGAGAGTCAGGGGTTGGCTGGGAAACATACAATGTATTTGTATCCAAAAATTATTAATATGCAAATGTTGAGTCGAGTCATTTGTAGTAAATTACTCTAGTAATACCAAGACATTTAATTTTTCCTAGGTTGGTGAATAAAAATGTAATAAAAGATGGATTTGTTCTGAAAGCTGACCTCTAAAAGTTGATAAAATACAACTACAGGAAAAGGACCAGAAATTGCACAATGGGCAACAATGAATCAGCTTCTTTAAATTGAGAATAGATGAAAATGAACTGAAGATCTTCCAGGGGTTTCTTTCCAGCCAACTAGCTGTGCCATTGAGGATAAGGACTATGCGTTCAAGTATATATTTGATATTCCATATAGATGGATTCATCCTACTAAAAAAAGTTCAACTTTCTAAGCGCACGCTAAAATGCATGTCCTTCAAACTACTAATCTCCTAAAGATTGATTTAGCAATCTTATGTGCATCCACAGCTCCCATAAGCATGTTTCTTACTAACACTAAGCTAATTAACAGTGCAAATGCTATAAAACTCCCAACGTGAGAAAGTATCAAAGGAAAAATCAAAGTTCTTGAAAACCACCAAAATTTCCTAAGAATATGAACTTCATGGAGATATCAAAGGTCAGTTACTTTTAAGAACTTAAAAGTATGATGGAAAAAGAGGTTAATAAAAGACATTTTACACGTCCATACAATTTATGTAATACTGGTGCAGAACAAAAACGCATCAAATTAACAGCAGGTATATCCAGATGATTGCAAGAGTTATGTTTAAGAGCAAGTCATAAAAAGGATTAGGAATAAAACATAGGGTAAACTTACAAGCCATCCAATTTAAAACTGCCCGCTTGTAATATGCTTTTACAATATGATTTTACTCTGAAACCTCCAAAAGCAGGAGCAAATGCCCTCAAACTAAGCTAGGTGGTTAAAAATTTTAGATATGTAAATCCAGACACCAAGATGTTAGCATAGCTAATACAGAGCAATATGTTAATGCAGATAGAATTCATCCTAAAATCGAGAACAGTTCAAGGAATTCACCAAGCACTTCGAAAATATATTTTCCTCAGGATTCATTCAAGTAACCAAACCAAAAGTAACAATATTAATAACGGTTCAAAACTTCGAGTCCAGATAAGAGAAGAAAATCTTCTAACATGTATTAGAATTGATAGGGGATCCAAGTTCGAGTTATCTAACCAAAGGAAAGCAAGATCTAATCCAAGTGGTTGAGGCCTTCTAACATCAACATGACAACAATGTTCAACATCCCATTCTGGCATCCCCCTTCCTCTCCCTACCCTTCTTAAATTTTAAATTTGAATTTCAAAGAAAAGAAAAAAGTCAATTAGCCAACTTCACGTACATATTCCTACTGCATATTTTCATTTTTCTTGAAGGGCTTAGGACCATCAAATGTGACCTTAATTAAGTCAGTCTCATTACCTACATAACCCATCGCGTCAAAGGAAAAACAGCTATAATGAATAGTTCAACACATTACCACTTTGAGAAGAAGGCGTCTGAGTTGAAGCTTCTGAATACCAGAGAGCTTTTGAGACACTATATCACTCACTGCTGATAAAACTCCTGCAGTGATCGCCTGAGTTTAAAGTGGAGAACCAAGAAAAATGATTAAGCCCATATCAAAGTCAACACTTTTTTTAAAAAAAAATAAAGAAGGAAACTTCACATACTAATATGCAGTAAATTGCAAAAAAAAAAAAAATTCAAGAAGAGATGAAGGGATGTTGAAGATTAAACCTTTGTTCGTAATGGGTGCTTTTGAAGCTGAAACAGATACTGTTCCAAACTCTTTTTCGCAACTGATCCCATCTTTTCTCTTTCTCTACTCCGGACCCTGATTGAAAGAGAAAGAGAAAGAGAAAAGCGAGGAAAACTGTAGTCGAAGTACTGGTCAATCCGTACTAGTTTAGCCCTCTCTAAGATTGGTCGGAGAGTTAGAGACTTTCCAACGAAAATATCTTTGGTCAAGATGCACACTACAATTATATAGTCGTGCACCGTATTTTGTTTACAACAGTCTGAACTTTGAACAGGGGAGACTCTATGGGGTTGTTAGGTAAATGGGCGTGAGAAGGCATAAAATGATGGACCAATGTTGTTAGGTAACTTAGGAAAAGAAAGTGAATAGAAAGAGAGCCAGAGGGGACAAAGTTTAGTTAGGTGTGGCGGATTCTCCAGGAGATTATGCAAAAGAATCTTAAAGTATTGTGACTTTGTGATTGATGACCCAAAAGCATATTCTTGTACCATCTTGTCCCATGTTTGGGGTGGGCTTGGTCTCGTATCAAGTTAATGTGGATGCTGGACTAGGTCAAGTTACATAAATTGTATCCAGCTATTTTAAGTACCATGAGGTGGGGGGAGAAAATTACATAGGTTGGTCGCAATCAATCCTTAGGCACATGAGGTGAGGAAAATAAGTTGCCTGGGAATGAAACAATTCAGTTTGTAGGTGATTTAATCCTTAATATGATATGGAAGCAAGGGTTAATCCGAGTTACACAGACAACCTTAGATATTGTGCCAATACACTCAATCACTTGCAGCACCTGTTTTCTTTCCTTTACCTCCTTGAAATATATATTGAAGACATCCACTGTATAAATTAGCCGTCAATAAAGCATAATCCATCTTGCTTTAAAGAGAAAACAAACAAGGCCTCGCCAATTTAAGGCAGAGTGATAAACAAACATCCATAATCCCAGGATCAGAATTAGATTCATCTGTGAGTATTCTGCGTTCACAAAGAGATGTTCAAAAGGGACAGGGGAAGGGGGCAACTGTAAAACTTGGAAGGTTGATGATGTATTAAAAGAAGAAATTATGATGGCTTGTAGTACTTTGTAGGTACAAAAGGCATTTTTGTAACAGCTCCATCATACGACTTCCCTCGAACCACAATCTTTACTTTGGTTCCAGCCTTGTGGTTTCCAGATTTTACATACCCCATGGCTATGTTCTTCTTAAGGCAGGGGCTAAATCCTCCACTGGTGACTTCTCCAATATTGTCACCTTTCTCATTCTGAATCTCACTGTGACTCCTGGCAGGTGGTCCGGATGAGAAAAGTCCGACTCGCCTGACCGGTGGACCCTCTTCAAGTTGTTTAAGTATCACATCAGCGCCAAGAAACCCTCCTTCTGCCCTTCTTCTTTTCCCTATAGCCCAGGTGAGTCCTGCCTCTACGGGTGTGGTGTGCTGCTCCATGTCATTGCCATACAAGCACAGCCCAGCCTCAAGCCGAAGACTGTCTCGAGCGCCTAAACCTGTCAATCTAACCTTCCCTTCAGACTTCTCCAAGATTGCTTTTGCAAGATCAACAGCATTCTCTGAAGGAACTGAAATTTCAAATCCATCTTCACCGGTGTACCTGTGAACTCGAGATAATACAACTAATTAATTCATATTCAGTCTCGGTGCCAATTCATGAGTTCGGTGGGAATAAAGGAGAAGAAAGTGCAAACTATTCCTTTCACAAGCGTTGAGATGTTTTTCACTTTAACATTCGTCGTACCACACTACTGCTGCTTTTAAAATTCAACCTAATTTACTGGTAATTACAAGACGATGACCAAAAATTTTCAAATTTCTAAGCTCAGGTCAGCAGAAGGAAACACAGTGAATCAAGCATGCAGCACTCATATTAATCACTTAACCTCACTCCACCTTCTTGTTTCTGTATAACTACCAACTTTCAGTAGCTTTTAAACGGTTAGATAGCTATTTTACAACTCACTCCCAAAAAATAACTCGTAAGCTTATGTTCTAACAGCTTTTAAGTACTGAGTTTCTATATTACATCAACTGCAAAAAAACAAAATGAAGGAATAATTAGGTTCATATTCAACAAGTAGAAGTTCTTATTTTTAGTTTCCATACGATGCATGCTGAAATGACACAAAGAGATACAGTAAGAAACAGCATACCCTGTCCTTGTGAGGAAGCAGGTTGCCCCATTAATATCCAAGATCCGGAATTCCCCAAAGTAAAGCTTGCTTAGATCATCTTTTGTCAGGTGTTGAAGAACTGGGGTAGCAAGAGGACCCTGCACCGAACATATTGAGGAAACACCACCAAGTAAACAAGAATGTTTTGAAACCTATATCCCTTTAAAATTAAAATGACAGGGACCAAAGTATTGTGTGGACCAAAGAGAAAATGAAAAGGCAAGGAGAACAATGAAAGGTGTAACAAATCTTGCCACTAGTGAGAGAGACACTTGCAAACTACAAAAGTAAAAGGAGGAACAGTAAATACACAAAACTACAAATTACATAGGCTCATAGCCTAAAGCAGTTAAAGAGTCCAAGCTGATGTTTATTTGCCTAACAAATTTACCAATGCATTCAAGCAAAAGAAAAATGAAAATAAAAAAAATAAGAGGAAAAAAATGTCTATCTCAAATTAGAACAAACAGCCAAGGGACAATGGTGGTAGTAGAGCGAGCAGTTCACAATGAATCTAATCATGGATCTGCTGGAAAACCATTGGTGTAACCTATAGTGGCAGAAGCTCTCAACATATGATACTTCACCACTTTACAATTGTTTCACCCAATCCGTTTCTTGCTGTAATTGGGCTAATGAGAAGGGACTAGAAAATACTAAGGAAGATTGTGTGAATGCTTCTGCTAATAGAGTTCATGAACTGTGAGATCACGCAATATGCTTAGTGACAGAACTGAACAAAATGAACCATTAGATGCCAGTGACAACCTACCTGAAGGGCAAGTAGAGACCGCTCATCATGGATGTGCCAAGACACATCACCACCTTTCGATGTGAATGACTTCATATGCTCCTCAATGTGTGCAAGATCCTTATCTCTGCATCCTGCATTTACAACCAGGTATATATGCTCATTTGTCACCTTGGTAATGACCGAATCATCAATTGCGCCTCCCTTCTCATTGGTGAATACAGTTAAAGTTCCAGTCCCAGGGTCAAGTCCAGCTACATCAGCAATGACAAGTTTTTCCAGAAAAGGAACCGTGTCCTTTCCCTTAAGGCTGAGGCCACACATATGGGAAACATCAAAGAGGCTACCATTTTCCCTACAATTTACTGTAGAATCCATAATTGAATCCTTGTATTGAATTGGCATACTCCAACCAGCAAAAGGAACCATTTTTCCCCCATTGGCAACATGGAAATCATACAGAGCTGTCTTCTTAAGATCAGCCTCTGATGCGAAGCATCTTCTAGCAATAGTCTTTTTATCAGCCTGAACCAGCCGGCGAGTTATGGATTGACCAAGTTGCCACAATCCTCCTCTCATCTTTGCTAAAATCCTGATTCCTACAACAACAGCGCTATCATAGTCAGTCAATACAAGTATAACTAACCATTTAAAAATTCAAATAACAAAACAAAAAGCGGATTTCTTTTGTGATTACCAGTTACAAATACAATCTCCCGCCAGATATATGATCCAAAAATAAGTATAATCAAGGTATCCCAATGGGAAGCAAAATCCAGTGGATAAGTATGCAATATCATATTCCTTAATATCTTTCAATCATTAAGTTTACGTATAACCTTAACAATGTCGAATGGCGTACGGGAACAATTGAAAGGCCAATTAACGAACCAAGGAAAACCCAAAATTTCGTGCAGCTGATAAGTGTACCATGAGGGTGAACTAATTCATTTAGACTGTGCCTAACCATCAAACAAAAAGAAACTCGGATTAATAGGATTCCGACCCTCATTAATCAAAATCCAATCTTTACCTTTCCACGTGATTTAAGCCTGAAAAAACATTCACCTCAGCATTCCACAATAAAGAGACTGCCGCTGACACTTGAGGACGCAAATATGGATGTAAAACAGCAATCCCAGATCCCAATACAGAAACTATTTCCAAGAATCATGCCGACATAGATCTCGGAAACCCAGAAGCAAACATTGACGCAAGTACCCAAAAACCAATCGTGTTAACATGAAGATGAGATGAAGCAATAAAGACACAAACTTGACACATTTTTAAGCATGCAAAAACATGACAATGGCAATACAGAGAATAAGTGCAGAGATTCATGATACTCACCGCTCTGGGAAGCTAAAAGCTCTGATCTTTATCTTTTCTTGTTTTTCCTTTTAGTTCAGAGCCCAGAGGAGTAGTAGCCTTGTGACTGTTACATATAAATACCCATAAGGAAATGGAGAAAAGACTGTCCTTATGTGAATGTTTGTGGGGGATATTATAAGATTTATCTCAAACTAAAAGGGGTACATGTAATGTAACTAGAGAAATAAATAAAGAGATAGCAGTAACATGGGACCTGTTCATATAGGTATTGCGAGACTAAAATATGAGGAAGTTTGGTGGGATGTAGTGGGTGGAGGAGGCTTTCTGTGCCAAATCGAGACCCATCTCTAGTGAGTGGTGGTGGGAATTTGGATACTCCATATCTTTTCTTTCTCAGTCTATTGTTTGGATTGGGGGTGGTTGGAGACGAGCTAGGAAATTGAGACGTTGGAAATTGGAATAGTGAGAGACCAGTAACAAGAGAGGAGAGAAATCCTTTTCGAGTATTGCACTAGTACCCCTTTCGCATAGTCAGCAGCTTTCTTATGTGGACGACACTATTTCTAATTTTGGTCACATACTCACATCCTAAGTTGTTAAAATTAATGTTTTTTCTTGTACATACGCATTTGGCAAAAGGTGATCAGCACGCTGCCATAAGTTCTTTCATGATGAGCTGAAACCTCTGGTTTTAGAAGTTCAAGGGGAGGTCTTGATTTGCAGAGAAAATGTAGTTTGAGCCCTCACTACTTGAGGCGTGAATTCAATCAGGTCTCCAATAATTTGAATCATAGAAATTGGTTTTACAACCTCTAATGTCAGTCAGCCAAACTCATCCGAATTATTTCATCACAAGGAAATGTATTCTCTGCAGTATTCAATTAGTACTCCAATACCTGTATTTTAAGGACTCGCATATCTATTTTTTGAGGACTTCTATTTAGCAATCTTTCAGAATTTGAACATCAAATTTAGACTCATCTACTCTACCTATTAGTGAGATAGCCCTCTAGTGGAGGCAACCTATGACGGGGTTTGAACCAAAAGCAACTTCTTGAACTCCTGGATCCTTTATAAAAAAGAACAAGCAATTTCTTCAATGATAGAGTGTACCTTTTTTTTTTCAGTTGGTAGGAGAGAGTTTTTGTGACACAGTGGTAATCAGCTAGTAGCAATTGAACAGGAAAACATCTTCCTCCGGGAAGTTACATAGCTCTGGAGGTTTTGCATCATAATATGTAAATGAATGCGTTTGGACAGGAGATTATTTGGAATGATTATTATATGATAGTACTTTTCAAAATATGACGTATATAAAATGAAGGAAAAAGAATCCCAATGGCCCTCCAACTCCTTACCAGGTAAAGTTTTAGCCCTCTACTAATTAACGGTAAAGTTTTGGCCCTCGATCTAATAAAATAGCATATTCATGCCCCTTCTGTCAGATCCAGCAGTTAAAATTGACGGAAAGCATTATCTCGTGAGATGCACGACTAAATATCAAGGCATTTCAGTCTCTAAAGGAGGGAACCTGCAAATCTAGAAAGGGAGAGCTTTGGCTGACCCGTCAAAATCGCAGATCTGAATTATAAATTTAAGGCTTGAAGTAGCAGAAGGAGTGGAAATTGGGGGCAGCTGGCAAATCATGATTCATCAATTTTTGGAACAGCAGGGCAAAAACGTAGGCAGTATGCGCCTGCACCACAACCTGCCATGTCTGCAACAACATTACTACAAAAAGCTGCTCAGATTGGAGCAGCAACAACTAATGTTTCACTCTTGAAAGAGTTCGGGATTGTTTCGTCGGCGTTAGCTTCCATCGGGTAGCAGGAGTGGAGTGGGAGAGCAATTGAGTTTGATAGTGCATCATTGGCAGCAGGCCTAGGACTTGGGCTGCCATGTGATGGTGGGTCCCTTGGGTGGAATTCTTTTTCTCAACGACTTGCCAACAACGAAGGCAGATGTATCTTTGGTTGATCCGAACCTCTGTTTTGAAACTCGGACCGGATCGGTCGGTCGAATCGGAAACCGGCCAGGTAGCCAGTCCGAGTCATACTAAAAAACCGGAAATTTAAAACTCGGTCAAAGTCGGTCAAAACCGGATTTGACCGGAAAAAAACCGATTTTCCGGTTCAACAGTGTTTTTTTTAAAAAAAAGTTCAAACTTTTTAATATTATGTTTTGACCCCCTAAATTATTAAAACTTATTGATATACCTCAAATATTTGATACTTTATTTATAAATATTGTCCTAAAATTTGATGTTATTTTTCAATTTAATTCATAATTTTAATTCTAAACTTATTAATATTTATTAAATAATATAAATTGCTACTTGATTGTTCTAATTTCTTTGTATTTTCTTATTAAATATATTTGAAACATCAAATATATATGAATATACCTTTATTAATATCAACATATTATTAAATATTATATATATAATATTTTAATTTTTAAATAATTTTTATTTATGACGTCATCCGGTTCGACCCCTATTGACCCCCGGTCGAACCTATTGACCCCTTACCCCTGACCTCGGCCGAATCGCTATCCGGTCCGATTCTGAAAACATAGATCCGGACACAAAGAAAAAGGTATGTCTGATGTCTGAGATTTATTGCAACACCAAGATACTCTGTCACTTCCGCAAGTACTTTGGCAGAACCTTCAGAACCAGAACTCCATTTTATGTATTTACCTCCAACAGCCTAAGATGCAGATGGTGGGAAATTTGAGTTTTATGAAATTGTATGAACATTAAGATGTCCAAGCACTACAGAATACTCAGATTGACTAAGAGCAAGCAATGAATTGTGACCATTTGGTTCCAGTTGATGCACAACAATTAGCACTTTCGCTGCAGCATTCGGATCTAATAGTTTGACTTTTTCGCACTAGGGTTGGAGCAAAAAGGGTGGAAATTGTTGGAGGGAAAATCAGTGGTGAAAGTGTTTTTACCTTTTCTTTGCTTAGAGGCTATAATACCCTTAATATTTGGCCGTACGTCTCGCAAGATGATGCTTCCCGTCAAATTTAATTGCTAGATTTGACAGAAGGGCTATGAATATTCTATTTTATTAAATTGAGGGCTAAAATTTTACCGTTAATTGTTGGAGGGCTAAAATTTTACCTGGTAAAGAGTTGGAGGGTCATTGAAACTCTTTTCCCTAAAATGAAAATGTGATTAAAAAGATTAAAAGATAATTAAAAATTATATTTTTGGTGTAAGTAATAAAATATTATGTGGAATTATTTTTGCTAGTAGAGCAGCTCCTCTACTTCGCATGTTATAGTTCCTCTCTCTTTGAGAGCTTCTTTCTCTAACTTTAGAGGTTTCCTCCTCGGTGTGGGAGAGTGGGTGAGGTTGAAACACATAGCATTTTCAAAAGCTTAACTTTTCAGATCTAATATCAAATCTTTGTCCAACCTTTGCCTTCATGTTCCCTGTCCTGAAGCCACTTTCTTTTCGGCTTCAAAATGGGGGACTAAGTTTGTTGTGGTTCGGTATCGGTTGGAGGAGTAATGGCGGTGGGCAAGACAGGATCTATTGATTCAGAGAGTTGTTGGAAGTTGGAGCGTCGTTCTGTTTTCCTTTTCCTTTTTGCTTTTATGTGGTTGGTGGTGGAATAGTTTGTTAGTTTGTCTTTCTCTGTTTGTTTTCCTTTTCGTTCTTCTTGTTCCTTTTTTCAGTCTAGTTCCTCTCTGTATTTCTGTTGGTTTTCTAGTGTGTACTGATAACACAGCTTCGTTTTTCTTCGCTTTGCATCACAGGTCTGTCAGTAGGTCACTCATAGCTCTGAAATAGTGCTTGGTTTTTCAAGGAGCTCATATAACAGGAATGGCGGATGCTTTAGAAAGAGCCTTTCAAAATTTCGACTTGTCTAAAACAGAGTTAGGTGGTGTAGATCTGAGCGGTGAGGACTTGGAAGATGGCGTAACAGAGTGTCAAGGAAGTCTGGTAGGAAAGCTGATAGGTGAAAAAATAGCTAATTTCACGGGGCTAAAGAACTTTACTAATCATGCATGGGGGTACCCTGCAAAGCTGAATGTGAATGAGTTAGGTCCTAACTTATTTCAGTTTCATCTGGGAGATGAAGGGGAGAAGAAAAAGATCTTATCTGGAGGGCCTTGGGTTATAGACAACCAGATGCTGATAGTGAAGGAGTGGGTAGAGGGGTTTGATAGAAACAGCAGGTTTTTCCAGCATTCCTTTCTTTGGATTCAACTCTGGAACCTACCGGTGCATTGGTTGAGCAGAGCAGTGGGAAGGAAAATAGGAGGGATCTTTAAATCAGTTAGGGGAGTGATTATCCCAGGGAGTGGTGGGAAAGAGGGCCGTCACATGAAGATTATGGCTGAGGTAGATATAACAAAACCACTGCTTAGAGGGACTAAGATTAACTTTAAGGACCAGGCAGTGTGGGTTGAGTTCAGGTATGAACGTTGCCCTGACTTCTGTTATAGGTGTGGTATCATAGGGCATAGTGATAGGTCTTGTTCGGGGGTAGGAAGGGTGGGGGGGAGAAGCGAGAGGAACAATATGGTGCTTGGATGAGAGTTGGAAATATTATGGTATCTCCCTTAAAGGGACGTCTAGAAGGAGCAAGTGAAACTGGAGGAAGGAGGTTGGGGGCAGGGTCTCCTTGCGGAGAGGTTCAATCTGGGGTTCAAACGGCTGGGGATACTTTAAATGTTGGGGGAAAAAATAGTAGACTGTTGGTGGAAAAGGAAAGGGTGGATAAGGAGAAAATGATGAAGAGACAAGCTGAAGAGAGGTGGGATGAGATCTTAAAGGATAGCAGACCGTATGAAAAGGCAGACCAAAGGGTTGAAAGTTGGGCAGTAGTTTTAATGGAGGGAATTGGTGAAAAGGAGGGTAGGGTACTGGAAGGCTTAAAAGGTGGAAGCAGAGTAATCCCATCAGTAGGGAATGAGGATATGGATACGGACAGTTCAAGGAAGGAAGGTGAAAATTTGCAGATAGAGTCAGTTAAGCAGGTGGGGACAAATGAAAAAATGCAAAGGAAAGTGACTATGCCAGGGGAAGTAGATAACAAATCTGAAAAAAGAAGCAGTTTTAAAAGAAGAGGGAGGCCGGCTAAAACATCCTTAAAGGCGGATACAAAGGGGCAGGCAATGCAGGCTGAGAGTGCTAAAAGGAAGGCTGATGGTATGGTTCAGGGGACACAGCCGATGGAGGAGGATGATGATAAAGTACCGAAGGTAAAGGTAATGAAACTGGATCAAATAAATGATGGCTCACTAGGGGAAATGGAGGCTAGCCCCACAATGCCTCCAATGTGTAAATGAAGGTTGTGGTGTGGAATTGTCGAGGTGTAGGAGGCCCCTTGACAATTCCCCAACTGAAGGAAGTGACAAACTTCCACTCTCCTAAGGTGGTGTTCCTTTGTGAAACAAAGAATCAGGAAGGTTTTATGGGTAAGGTTCAAAGGAAGATTAAGTATGACAATAGCTATTTTGTGAATTCGATAGGTAGAGCTGGCGGTCTAGCATTATTTTGGAACAATGAGGTGACATTAGACAAGATAGTAAGTACTGATTGGTTTATTAATGCTAGAGTTGAGGACAAGGATACGCAAGGATACTGGGGGCTAGTGTGTGTTTATGCAAGCACAGATAGTAATATTAGAAAAGCACAATGGAAATTTTTAGAGGACAGGATGAGGGACTGGGGGGAGGACTGGATCATAGTTGGTGATTTTAATGACTTGCGGTCTAGTGAGGAGAAGTGGGGAGGAACAGAGAGAGCTGAAAGATGTTTTAGGGAGTTCAACAGGTTTATAAATGACAATAATCTGGTTGACTTAGGTTACCAAGGGGTTCCGTGGACTTGGTGCAATTGTTGGGAGGGGGATGGGGAAGTGAAAGAGAGGTTGGATAGATGTTTATGCAGCACCGAATGGCTCCAAACATTTGAAAAGGCACAGTGTACTCATATAGAAACTGAAGCCTCTGATCATCTAATGCTTTTAGTGGATACAAATCCAGAAACCAGAAGGCCAAAACGGAGATTTTATTTTGACCAAAGATGGACACAATATCCAGAAGCAAAAAGAGTGTTTCAAGGAGCATGGACAAAGGTGAAGTCAGGGTCCAGGATGTTTAGAGTGGCTACAAAAATAAAGGAATGTCGAATGGCTATTCTGGAATGGAGGAAGAAAGTGCAGGGAAACTCAAAATCTAGAATTAAGATGTTAAAGGAAAATTTGGCAGAAGTGAAAGCCAGAAATGACGATGGGAAACGAGCACAAGTGGACGATCTAAAAGCACAATTGACTAAAGCCTATGCAGAGGAAGAGAGGTTTTGGAGTCAAAAATCCAGGTGCAGGTGGCTCAAAGAAGGGGACAAGAATACAGCTTTTTTCCATTCGTCGGTCATGGCAAAGAAGAGGAGAAACAAGATCAGTACGTTGCAGAAGAAAGATGGGACATGGTGCAAGGAGGAACATGAGATCGAGGAGGAACTTTGTCAGCACTATAAAGACCTTTTTACAACAACAAATCCGGACTGTTTTGAGGACATTCTAGCTGATATTCCAAGCACTATTTTGAGCCATATGAATGAACAACTGATACGACAAGTGGAGGAAAGTGAGATCAGAAAAGCTTTGTTCTCGATGCACCCTAATAAAGCACCGGGGACGGATGGTATGTCTCCTCTATTTTTTCAACACTATTGGGATATTATTAAGAGTGATGTGGTAGAAGCTATTAAGAGTTTTTTTCATACTGGCCATTTGCTCAAAGCTGTGAATGACACTATTATTTCTTTGATTCCAAAAGTGGATACTCCTGAATCGGTAGTGCATTTTAGACCTATAAGCTTGTGCAATGTCATGTATAAAATTATCTCTAAGATTATAGCTAATAGATTGAAAGGGGTCCTGCATCATTGTATTAGTCCCTCTCAGTCCGCTTTTATCCCAGGCCGTCAAATTCTGGATAATGTAGTAGTTGCACACGAAATCTTGCATTTTTTGAAAAATAGGAGAAAGGGAAGGATAGGATTTATGGCTCTTAAACTGGACATATCCAAAGCTTATGATAGAGTCGAATGGAAGTATGTGGGGAGAGTTATGATGAAAATGGGGTTTTGTCCTATTTTTGTTAGATGGATCATGTCTTGCCTATCTACTGTGACTTACTCCTTCAACTTAAATGGGCAAAAGGTAGGCTATATTCAACCGAGTAGAGGGCTTAGGCAAGGAGATCCTCTATCACCGTACCTGTTTATTATATGTGCAGAAGGCCTTTCATGTTTGATCCACAAAGCGATGATGAACAAGGAAATAACAGGGATCAAAATATGCAAGGATAGTCCGATGGTTTCTCACCTCTTTTTTGCAGATGATTCGCTACTATGCTGCCAAGCAACCAAGCAGGAGGCGAGGAAGGTCAAAAACATCTTGGAAAAATATGGTCAAGCATCTGGACAGGTGGTAAATTTTGAAAAGTCAGCTATCTTTTATAGTAAAAATACCACTGACCGAAGAAAGAAAGGAGTGAGGGTGGAATTACATAACATTGAAGAGGCTAGGAATGGAACCTATCTGGGACTCCCAATGGTAATAGGAAGATCGAAGACTCAGGTCTTTGCATTTGTGCAGAACAAAATCAGACATAAGTTGCAAGGTTGGAAACAAAAACTCTTGAGTCAAGGTGGGAAAGAAATTCTGGTCAAATCTGTGATTATGGCTATGCCAACATATGTGATGGCTTGCTTTAGACTTCCAAGGGGTTTGTGTAGACAAATCTCAGGTAAAATTGCGAGATTCTGGTGGGGGAAGGGAGAAAAGGACACATGTGTACATTGGGCAAGCTGGAAGAAGCTATCGGAAGTTAAGGGAAGAGGAGGTTTAGGTTTTAGAGACTTGGAGGCCTTCAATACTGCCTTACTAGCAAAACAAATTTGGAGATTCTTAATGGCTCCAAATTTGTTAGTAAGTAAGGTAATGAAGGCGAAGTATATGAGAG
This sequence comes from Coffea arabica, assembly GCF_036785885.1. Taxonomy (NCBI): domain Eukaryota; kingdom Viridiplantae; phylum Streptophyta; class Magnoliopsida; order Gentianales; family Rubiaceae; genus Coffea; species Coffea arabica. Next base: position 42,043,522 of record NC_092326.1, on the reverse strand, counting down.
ATGAAAAATGGATGGATAAGAATCCGGTCTCTTCTGCCTCATGGTGTTGGAAGAGTAATCATAGTGCAGCCTCTTTTCTGTGTGATGGTCTTTGGAAAAGAATTGGAGATGGGAGGTCAGTCAGTGTGTGGCGGGACAGATGGATAGTTGGCTCTGATACTGGCTTTGTTTCAACAACAAAACCTGTGGAATGCAAGTTGGAATGGGTGAGTGAGCTGATAGAGGCAGGGAAATGGAAAAATGAATTGCTTCAGAAGTGGTTTAGCACAAAAGATGCTGAGCACATAAAAGGAATTCCAACAAGTATAGGAAGAAGAAAGGATAGGTTGGTATGGGGGCATTCCAAATCTGGAATTTATAATGTGAAATCTGGTTATGCTGTAGCAAGGCAACAGGAAGGAAAGGTAGGTACAAGGACAGGCCAAGATGCAGAAACAAGTTGGGAGATACGAAAGCGAAATGTGTGGAAGCAGTTATGGCATTTGAAAGTGAAAGCCAAACTGAAACACTTCATGTGGAAGTGCCTACAAAACTGCCTGCCAGTCAATGAACAACTATCGAAAAGGCTACACAGAGGGGAAGGCAGATGTGGATGCTGTGGGGAAGACATGGAAACCATTGAGCATTTGTTTTTCTTCTGCGACAAAGTTGTGGAATCATGGAAGCTTGCACCGGTCAGGTGGGATGGACTAATGGATATGCAATATAACTTTTGGTTATGGTGGGAACAAGTCACACAATCGCTGGCACTGAGTCAAGGGCAGGAGAGAGTTGGTCTTACGATTAATATCCTTTGGCAAATTTGGAAAGCTAGGAACAAAAATTTTTTTGAAAATGTTAACCAGGATCCAGTAAGAATTGTCAGGAAAGCACAAGATGAATGGCTTGAGTCTGAACAGGTTAGGAATACAGACCAGCTAGAGAGTACAGGGAGGATGCATGATGACTTACCTACCAGGAGGGTGCGGACAGGAAAGGGAGAGATAAGGTTGTATACTGATGCTGCAATATCAGCTAAAAGAGTTAGGACTGGACAAGGCATAGTAGCAAGGAATTGGAAAGGACAGATTTTGAAGGCAAAGGGAATTGTCACACAGGGAAAGGGATCGGCAAGTGAAGTGGAAGCTCGGGCAGTGAGAAATGCTCTGCTGATGGCTACTCAAGCAGGTTGGACAAAAATTATAGTCCATACAGACTGCAAATCAGTGGTTGAGCAGATTACAAAACGCAAGGAATATGACTACTTGACTGCAACTATCTTAGAAGATGTGCAGGAACTAAGTCTAGCTTTTGAAAAATGTTCCTTTGTGTTTATACCTAGAACTGAAAATCAAATCAGCCATCATTTAGCACAATATGCTGTGAAGCTTGTACATGATATTGAATGGGAGAATGATTTCCCAATATGGCTGACTGATTTAGCTAGGACAGAGATGAGGGTAGTATCCCCTTTTTGTAACTACTCTGTGTAAGGTCAAGTGTTAATATTTATAAAATGATATCGTTTGTTGAAAAAAAAAAAATACTTCACATGTTATATGCCATTTTAACCTTTTTTTTTTCCCCAAATTTTAAATATGTGCCATTTGGACATTGCCCTTTTCATATTTCATTTGTTTCAATCAATGTTTTATTTATTTATTTATTTTTTGGGTTTGTCCCAATCCCAAACTTGCTTTTCTTCCAATCAGCTCTGTGTTCTCAATTTTTTCTAGTTTCATCTTGCTAGAAAGGAGAATGGAGTGCAATATTGACAACTCTATAAACTCTGAGAAAAAGTGATCGAGCTTTTAAAAGAGGACAAAAAGAAAAGGATGAGTTTACATAATTTTTTTTGGAAATTTTAATTTTTTGAAGAAATAAATATGTGCTGCTGGCATTCAATCCTGAAGCCTAACAAAAGTAAAACACGTTACACGAAAGCGACAACGTTGGATCATTTAGTCACTTTGCCTTGCAAAACGAAGCGCAGAAAACACCAAGGTTAGGAAAGGCCATTGGTCAATAGCCAGAAATTTCCGCCACTTCTGAAAAGAGCCTTCTAGGTGATTCAAATGAAGAAGTTTTGAGAGCCATTCACGAAATTTGTGGCCCCCATATAATTCTCCTTGAGGTTCTACCTTAGATATTTCTTCAACTTCCTTGCAGCATCTTTCCTTGCATCTACATATATTTTGCTCGTTTAAATCTCGATTTTCTGATCGCTATTAACCTCATTTTTTATTTGGATTCAGCTGTCTTTGTACTAAGCTTTACATTGGAAAATCTATTTCTGTATTTGGCAGATGAGATCATCTAAAACCTGATAAAGCCTAAAGGTATGTGTTTCTCAAAAAAAGTGCTTTTTTTTTATTCTGTAACTATGAATTAAAGCCAAGAATCATGTGTGATCATTGTTTTACTACTGATGATTGTACTCAGTAGGCCATACTTATATCTTGTCAAGCTTTATTAAAAGGTGAGCTCGAAAAAGAAGCTAGAATCAGCATAACATTTTTTATCCTGTGTTTGAAAAATGATGAATTTCCTTGTTTTAATCACCATGCTCTTCGAATTCTTTCTGGGGTGCTGTCCAACTAACAGAGAAATGGTTTCTCTCTCTCTTTCCCCCAAAGTTCTTTTGTTACGTTTAGTTTTTCTAAATTTTAAAGGATGACTTTACCGATAATTTTAAAGTTACATTTGCTGCAGCAAATTGCAATGGTTTTCTGGTTTTGGTCTATATGAATATAGGTGCCATCTTGACTTGCATTTGTGTGACTAGTTGCAGGGTTTATGTATTCATTCACTTCATTGTTGCTGTTTCCAAAGTTCAATGTTTATGAAAATTATGAAACTTAGATAATTGAAATCTCTTATTTGCAGAATGTTAAGCATAATGAAGCTTCAGTTATGTAAAGCTTGTAACTTTTTCCCTAATACTGCAGGGGTATCTGATATGATGATAGGGTCTTTCGGTCAACTGGAACTGATTAAAGTTTCACAACATATTATATGAGCAAGGCTAATGTTTTATCCATCTCTAAGATGGATGTAGTTTTTTATCGAAGTGTATAGTTCCATAGATTTAGTAAAAGTTGGAAGCAAATATATTAACAGGTGTAGCTCACATAAGCAGAAACCTGGGAACCTGCTATAATGAAACTTCTAGTCTCTTTTTTGTTTGCTTAAAAGTGTTTGCACTTGTTCAGTCGGATCTTTGTGACTAGTTTTGAGTATGCTTGAATGCTAAAAGCATAAAGAACTTGTTTTGGAATTTGGTTATTGTACTGTTCTCTTATTCTTAATTTAGCATATAACTTATGATTGAGTGTTTGGAACTGATTGAAGATAAACTGTCATGGTTCAACCATGTTGACGGTTCACAATCTGGGAATGTATAACAACTGCCACGCTTATTTGGACTCAAATTTACTGAATGAAACCGCATCTGGAAAGCTTAGGCTTCTAAATCCCTTGAGCAGTAGTGTCAGCTCTGCTAACTCTCCAAGGGACCCTTTTACTAAAAGAATACAAAATTGCTCCTTTTCTCGGGATTTCTTTACTCATCTTAAAGTCCATCACCTCTCATACCAGAATCCTTCAAAGATATGGCTGGTAAGCATTAAGTTGTGCATTCTTTCCCTTAATAAGGGGAACACACAAACTTTTTCAACTAATTGTCCTTTCTGACTATGTTGGTTCTTTCATGTGATTGCTTATGTAATCATTTCAGTGCCATTTACAAGACTCTGTTTCACCTGACGATGAATACCGTTCATCACGTAATATAGCAATCAGCTTGTTCAGGCGTTACCGGAGTTTTGTGGAGCGCGGAGGAGGTGACAACTTAAAAGTATATTTATTTCTTTGTTGCTTTTTCTCCCACGAGATGAAGTTATTTGCTTCCTGTAATAAGATGTTAGAATGGTAATTGTAGGAGTTCATTGGTGCTGGTGTAAATGCCTATGCATTGGGATGTACTGACGAAGGATTAAGGAAAGAACTAATTCAATTGAAAGAATCTGGTGCCGAAATTGAAGCTTTACAAACATATGGTGGAACCACCAGTCTAAAGTACAAGATATTCAGTGAGGAGGTAACAGACAGTGCAATAGTGTTGTTGATTTGCTTTTTGGCACATTGCCAACAATGGTAATGGCAGCAAGTTCTTTAACCATGTTATAGTCCATGTGAATCCAGATGTTGTAGTGAGTGATTAAATCCAGGAAAGTCTTAATTTGAGAAGTCAGGTAGAAAAGCATTTAAAATATGAGGCTCAAACTTCAATATTGCGGGAAAGGTCATGTATGGATAATAGAACGTGCATGATCAATTATTGGGCCAAGTTGAAAAGTGCATTTTGATTTTTTTGACAATAATCTCAAATTAAAAGAAAATTTCTACTTTACGGCAATAAGAAGCTGAGTAGTAAGGGACCAGATATAGGGCAGCCAAGACATAACATGCCAATGAAGCAAGTGTAGTTTTTCAAAATAGTAAGCTGGTGCACCTGTTTGAACAGGTCAATGATATATTTCAAAGAAAGAAGTAGAGAAAAAAAGAAGACAGTGTATAACATATTAAAATTGAAAGGTATGAGATCATATTGCTTGGGCAAAGTGTGACTGGAGTATGTATGCTGACAGTAGGTACTCTGAGGCCTTCATTGGGACAGTTAGCAGCACTTCCTGGTGTTTTGTGTGAGTTAAAAGTTTTCCTATATGAACAAAGCACTTCTACATAAAGAAGTTCTCAAATTTAATCAGGTCAGTAGACAATATAGGTTTCTTTTCTGACATTGTGTTTTCAACCAGGATAGCATTACCTCCAAATCAAGACAAATGATTCAGATTTCCTACCTCTCTTATTCATTGTTCTCGTTGAAGCTTTGGTTTCAATGCGACTTTTTCTTGTGGGTATAATAGTGAACATCTTTGATGCTTGCAATTTTTTGAATACCTAAACTCATCATTTTCTTTTTAAGATCTCTTTTGGGCTGTATGAGTAAGAACTCATATCAATCCACTTAATCGTTTCTTATTGTTCAAAGTTGCTTTCTCATATTTTCATCCCCTTCAGATGTTCATAATTCAGGAAATCCACAGACTATGATATGTGCTATTGCACGTCGTAAAGCAAGGTTACATTGTCTAACATAAATCCTCTGTTTTGTTAGTGACAGCATCTATTTTTTTGGAACACTTATTTAGGAGGCTTAAGTTGTATAGCTGTTTTTATATTGCTTAATGAGGTGAATTGTTGCTTGTGTCAATAAATTGAGAGTCGTACTTTCTCACAAGACAATAGTCTTATTCCTCAATCACTGATGTATAATTTAACTAAAAGGTGCTATGGGTAATATCTTCGCTATCTAGTAGACTGGTGGTGTATGTGATGGTCAGTGATCTCAAAATCAATGAGTTTAATGACTAGATGACTGAACTTCGTCTTCTCCAACAATTGACTGCTTTGTTATCTGCTGGCAACTTGAAGTGATAGCATGAGTCCAAAGTCGTGCTACCCTTTTATGAAGTTTGATGCGATATTTTGGGGCTGGAAGTTAATGCATAGAGTATCTAAGCAGTGTTTTACGTCACCTGTTATTTTATGCCTTATAATTGATTGTTGGTTGATGACCATGTGGAAGATTTGGCTCTGATTAAGATGATTTTAAACTTCTAAGGACCATCTTGAGACAAATTGCTGTGCTCTTGTAGTCTTACCAATGCTTTTCTTTGTCTTGCAAATGATAGCTAACAGGTAACTCTGGTTACCAACAACATCTGCTTAAACTGAAGATTAACAGCACATAATTTGTTTGTGCAGCTTGATGAATGCATTCTGTGGTTGAGCATTATATTCATCACCATCCTGTGTACACCACAACCAACAATAGTTAGATGGTCATCCACACCTCCAGTTTCTGAAGATATGATGCTGCACTGGAAAGGCTTTTGTGCAATCATAGCAAATGCGTACTTTGTGAGGGGAATGGCATGGTCTGATGTTTGATTTCCATTCCTCTCTCTTCTATAATTTTGTTTTAGTTTTTGAAGTAAATCTCTGTATACTCATTAATATAATGTGTTCCTGAAAGTAAAGGCATCATGATTTTGTTTTCCTATTGTGGATTATCATTTCAGACTTACCCCTATTGAGAAGCTTTATGTTAGATCTTTGTTTTCTGTTTGCTTTAGATTATTTAATCTGTTTTATGATTTGTTGAAGAAGGGAAAAAAGATGGTTCATCCATTTGAAATGATTATATTCAATGTGCATTTGTCTTGCCGGTGTAATTCTTCTTTTTTACAAAATTTGTCCCTGCTGGTATATCTATGAACATATCCTTCTTACCCTACTGCTCTGGTGTAACTTTTTCTCTAAGAGACAGGCCTTAATGTGTCCACTGAATAAAGTCAACTCCTTGTGTATGTCTTCATCTTAATGTAGTATGACTGCCTTTCCCCATGGCTATGAAGTGATGATATTTTCTTGAAGCTAGAAGCATTTACATCATAACCTTTTTGTCTGCATTAGGCTTCCTGTGAAGACTCTTCAGCTAGAGCAGATGGCAGTAGTGGGCTATGCAGAAGAGCCATCAGTTGTTGCCAGCAGAATGAGATTAGTATTTAGCACACTCGAGGTCAGTTATACATTTTCATTCCAAGCTTCTCCTGATGTTTGACAAATAAACACTCTGAAGAGGAAGTACTGAAACATGTTCAGACAATTTCGTCATATAAAGAGATTACGCATTGAACATTGCTGTTCCAAGTCGGGATCTTCTCATTTTCCAGACAATTCATGCAGGTTGTGAGTCCACAATGGCCAAGAGGGTAGTCTAATTGGAGCACATCCATGTTTTGCTGGAATCCCCAAATATAATAGTTGTCAGCTGTAAATAGGAGGCTCTGGCAGAGCATTATGTACTACTTTCTTGGACAAGTAGCTGTTGTAAAAAGCAGTGTTTACTAATCTAAGCATCTTACATCTTAATATATGACCTGCATTATTTGTTGAGATCAATACAACTCTTTCAGATGGCAACACTTTGTGTTCCTTTGAAAATTATGTCTAAATGTCTTTTTCTTTTACTTCTGAGTGCAATCCCTTCTGTTGATTGAGAATCCTAGAGGGAGAATGGTGAAATTGAACGGTTAAGCCTTCATTGGTATACCATGATTGTCAAAGATTCTTTTCATAGAAGGGGAAGAAACAGAAAAACCGAATAGCTATGCAACTGACTAAAAAGGGGGCAGCAGCAAAAGCGTTTCTGGATGATACCAGTTTCTTTACCAAAAGAGTAAAGCTTAAATTTCATGTTTAACAGCATTTCCCTGATTACAGCAATAAAAAAAACAAAGGATAAGAGAGAGTCAAAATTTAAGAGGCTTGGCCACTTATATACATTTGTCACAAATTTGTCGTAGCTAGTTTAACATTATATTTAAGTGCCTTTCGCGCACGCCAATGAAGAGCTGCAGCTTTGTCCGGTGTTCCAATCTGAAAATCAGCCAGGAAAAATAAGATCAATAACAAGATGATACACCTTTTGAACACTGTCCACCCTTTTCTCCGCTTTCTTTGAGGCAGCTACAAAATTGACTCACTAACTTTGTACAGCGACATAACCAACAATCTTGAAAAACACAACACATTAATGGGACGGAAATGGAATAGGGGATCAAGTGTACAAGTTTACCTTAACCTCCATCGTATAATAGTCCCTCCACAAACTTGGTTCTTGGCTATAAGTTGTGAGGGCAGATTCAAACAATTTTCGAGCATTTACAAGACAATCGCTGTTTCCCACAGAAGCAAGGTTCATTTCCAATTCAATGCAGTTCTGGAATAGAATTAGCCCTGGACGAGGCAACGCAAGCAATCTGCAAGTATAACAGTTTTAAATGTTGGCTCTTCCACGGGGATAATTTTCACCCTATGATAGTCACTACTACATGCATACATATTAAGTACACAATTATACTCAGAGAAATCAGCAATACCGTTTATAAACCCCTCTTGCTCTCTGAACCCCATCCCTTTGAAGGACATGATTTACAACAGTGGAACCGAGAGAAAAGCCATTATCACTTCCACCGAACTTGGTCAGTGCAACTACTGAAGTCTCTACTAGCTTGTCAAAAAAGTGTTGATGATGTGCGAAATATTTGAAAGCCTGAATAACATGCAAAATAAATGGATTAGAAGTTAGAACTTAAGGCCATCTATGCAATTCAGTCGTCCATGCATAAATGAACATGTACAACTGCGTGAGAAAATTAATGCAGTCCCAAACTAATGAGGTAAGTACAACTGCTATTCTTAACAACCAAAGCCCATACACATATGATAACATGAACATGAATTAGTAGATCCATAATTCTAAAAGATAGGGTACCAAAAATTGTTTCAGCATACCATTCGCCACAGCTTTTCTGCTTCTGAAATGGCAACATGAGTTAGAAAATTTATGAGGATATCGAAGATGGATGATAAATTAGCTTTGGTAGGAGAATTGGATCGATCTTGAACACATCTCATGTCTATTGAAATTTGCAAAGCCCATAGTTTCACAGAATTTGAGAATTTTCCTGCACAAAGCTTTTCCACAAGCTTTCTAGCTTCATGTAGTTTCCCCAGTTGCAATAGAAATGACACATGCTCACAAGCAAGATCCTCAGAAATGAACCCCGAGTTTTGTGCTTCTTCATAAACCATCAATAAATGAGAAATAGGATCCACCCCTTGCCCAGATTTGCTGGAATCCTCAGGTTGGTTGTCCCCAATTATGCAACTAATAGCATCCATTAAGAACTTTACATAAAACTCAAACATTGTAGCTGAAGGCACAGCTTTCAATCCCTCCTCGTAAATCTATAGGTTCAGAACAAGAAAGAAGATGCATCAAGATGTAGTCTGTAAGAAGATATCATCTTCCTCTGATGTTTGACATAAAAGCACAGAAGTAAAATAATTAAAATATTTTATTTACAGTGATTTAGGGTGGTAAACTAGAGTGTAGCTGAAACACACCTGATAGCTAAAGTCAGTAGACAAAGAAAAAAAAAACTGACCAAAAAAAAAATAGACTCATAAGGCTCCAGCATCATTTTGCTATAAATGCTAGCTTCCTACTTTCCTTGCACAAAATCTGGCTTTGAAAAATTAGGAATTTCCCTCAGGACATACCAGCATTCACATGGTGCAGTACAGAACTAAAGAAGTTGCACAGCCCCCTCTAAGAGGGGTAAAAGGAGGATGAAAAACTGATATTATCATAATTGAGTGCAGGAAGGAGGACATAAATGTAACTGCTTGGTCATGATTATGCAACCTTAGATGATGAATGGTAGCCCAAAATACCTGATACAGATGAACTACTCATGTGATATCATTATAGGCAAGGCAAGCCAATGGATCAATATACTATTTGTCCAATAAGCATAAGTACTACCCTTAGAATTGGATGACCATAGAGTAACACCATAAATCAAAGCACTATATGATGCATAATTTCTAATTTGGCCACACACCTGGATCGTTTTTCTAAATTGTTCAGGGAAAATTTCTTCATTCTTCTTTTGCCCACTTCTTCTTTCATAAGTTTGCTGTCTGGCAAGCCAATCCCAAAATTCTGGTTCTTTTGAAAAATCCCTTCGTAAGTCGGCAAGTATCTCATCTCGCATATCATCTGAATGAGTCAAGTCTGTTGCTTCCAGTATCTCAAGAAATCTAGTTCGTAGGCTGAAACTAGAAGGAAGGGCTTCAATTGCTCCACTGTAAACAGTTCGAAGGATGCTTAAACCTTTCACTCGAAATAGATCTGGTTTCTCCTCTGATGCAGCATTGGCATTAGATTCTAAAGCATCCTCCTTTTCCTCATCAAGTGCCATAAACAGTTCACTGTTCTCGGCTCTCCATTGCTTCTCAGCAGCTTCACGGGGATCACGAGTTAATGTTCCGTCATCCTCTCCTAGAGCAACCCTTCGAGCTTTCAACTTGTTCAGATATGTGAGTTCCATGCGAAGATACTCTACCCACAGATCCTCTGAAGTTGGGCATGCTCTCAAACCATTCTGCATGAGAGCACGAGCAGCAGCAGTATTCAAGTTCTGGTCAAACTCCCAAGCAGCAGCATAAATCCAGACCCCAGGTACTTTAGGATGAAAACGGATCAACTGTGCTAGTGCCTAGAATAGAATAAGAAGAAACAAGAATGTTAAAATGTATGAATCAAAATTAGCATCCCGCATGACTACATAATAGCTATGCATGCGTAAGCGAGCTGTGTGTGATATTTACACACTCGACTTAAGGAAATGATTCTCAGTCTCAATTCTGAATTCCTAGTTCTTTGAAAACCACAAACAACTTAGGTTTGAATATCCCCTAATCCCCAAATTTTAGAACTTGTGCCATATGAAAGCAAATTTGGCTTCTTAACCAGAGATTGGAGAGCACATGATTAGTCTTCCACTAATTTTTCATCAGAACCAAATAGTATAAAAGAAACCCAGTTTCCTCTAAAAAGATTAAAACTTGATTCCTAAAGAACAATACATTGTCTCAGGCGCTCAACTAGACATGACTATACATCAATTTAGATACTCATATATAGATGTCTAGGATGCATATCCCTGTTCATTCATCCATTCCTTTCACATCAAAGAGTTACAAAAGTCCGTCTTCTATTTCAAGCCAATCCACCACCAACAATGAAATTTCTAAATTGAATTAGCCAGCCCAAAAAGAAAAAACAGAGCCAAACAAAACATATCTAAAATACCTTTTTCATTCTGCCATTTCTTCTTTGCCTACAGAACTCCAAATACTGAAACCAAAGCTGAATATCTCCCTTAAACCTGTTAGTAGCCAGCCGATATATCTCCACGATTCTGGAGACACCCGCGTAATCCGCCACTGATTTCTTCCATTTCTTATCCTTCCCCGTCTGATGCTTCAACAGAGCTTTCTTCCTAAGCAGCCGCAGCTCGTCCAGCTTCATCTCGTATTCGATATACGCCAAAAAGTCTTCCTTCAATGGGCTCGGCCTCTTTAGCCGGTACTCGAACTTCCGCCGCTGTTTCACTATCTCGGCTATCTCCCGCCGGCTGAACAAGCCGCGCCGCTCTAGATCCTCCAGCTCATTCAGCATCCTCTCCAGCTTGAACTGTACCACGTCCGCCATTTTTCTTTTCTCTTTCTTTCTTTTTTTTTTTTCGGTTCTCTGTTTCGTGGGGTTTTGGGAGGGGAAGGTTTTGGCGGTTAGGTTTATTTGATTCTGATTTCCAAGGAGGAAGATGACGGAGGTGGGATTGGGCCTAGAAATTGGGCTGTCCCCTTACTAAAAGATTTGAGGGGCTTAAGGCTGGTGCAGTGTGTAACCCTTGATCTCTTCCCCTTATAACTGGGCTGAGTTGGGCCTACTTCCCAAGTTAGTTGTTAGGACCCATATCTTCAGTTCCCTCTCTTTTTCTTATTTCTTCCCCCCCCCCAACCCCACCCCTACCCCTACCCCTACCCCTACCCCTACCCCTACCACTTTTTAAGTTGAAAACATATGTGAAAAGTTATTCTTAAGAATTAATCTTTTATATAATGACAGTATGCACCGTTCTTATTAGATGGATACACTATCACTATGCATTGCATGAAACTCATCTAAATTTAAATTTAAAATCCAAATTTTGTTCATGCATCATACATCCGACTATAATAATACATACACTGTCAATATATGTATATAAAATAAACTCTATTATTAAAGTTCAACATTTTGGTCAAGAAATGTTCAATTTCAATTCTAGTTACTAGAAGTCTTTTATTAGTACTTGGTAGCCAATAACATAAACTAAAAAAAAAAACACACACACACACACACACACAAAAGAGAATCTACTAATATCTACCAAATTCTTAACTTACAATTGCTGAATTTTCCATTGTAATTGTGGAAATATAGTAGAAATGGAATTCACTCATTTTGGGGAAGCAATAACTTGTTCTCAATGGGATATGAGACGGAAGCTTGCAGATTAACAAATAGTAGTAAATGCAAAATGTATTAAAAAGGGGAATGGGAAGCGCGCTTTGTCAAGCTTGAGTCCACGCTCTTGATACATTTGGTGAAGGCGTTAACACCGAAAGTGTGAGACCCACGCCTTCTTGCTTCTTTAGCTGGAGGATGCACTTGTGAATTGTACGAAACCCAACAAATTTCTGACGTGAATGTATCATGTGGTTTCAGGCTTTGTTGTCTCGGTTACTCTGTGATGCTAAACGATTCACTGCAGGTCTCTGATGTATTGTACTGTAATTTTGGCTCATTTATGTAGTAACTTTTTGAGATCCAATTAAGTTCTTTCTTTCTAAATCAGATAGATTCATATCCGAAAAAAAGGCTGACAATAAGTTGTTTCAAAATCGACTATTTGTCCCCAATTTTTAGAAATGTCTGCGATAGAACAAATAGCTCTACGTACGAACCAATGGATCGGTTGAAGGAATATCAGCGCTAGACAAATACAAATTTAGGGGATGGACTAAAGAACAAAGAAGAAACCAATGATCAATATAGCAATGCCAGAAAACATTAATTATTCATACATGTGACAGAATTTCTTCGACATGAAAACAGTATTGAGGGTACGAAAATGTTAAAAACAACACAACATATAGTAACGTCACAGACTGATTAAGCATGCAGCAAACATCTACTGCTGTATATTATCTTCCGGCAGATCAAGGCTTCCCATTTCCGCGGTCACCAGAAGCAGCAGCAGCTCCGGAGGCGCCAACTTCGCCACCATTACTACTTCTGCCACCACGATCGGCGCGGCCAGCAGTTCCACGTCCTCCAATCCGACCTGGATCAATCCCAACCCCACCAGAAGCATCTCCACTTCCAAAACCTGATCCTACTCCACCACCAAGACCACCGCCAACCCCACCGGTGAACCCGCCACCACCTGGACCGAAGCGTCCAAAACCAGTACCGAACCCCTTTCCTAAGCCAACACCGTTGCCTTTGCTGCCACCTCCAAATGCACCGCCATGACCAAACCCTCCACCAAAAGGTGGGAGGAAGGGGTGAAAGAAAGTCTTCTGTAGGTCGATGGCCTTGGCCTTTCCCGTGGGTAGCATCCTAGCAGTACATATGGTGAAAGTGAGGGCAGCCATCAGCACCAGAGACGGAATTTTGGTTGCCATTTTCGACTTCTACGAGGACACAACGTGATTGAGCGAGAAATACGTACCTCGAAAGAAGGATATATATACAAAGGCGGACCAAAAATGGGAATTTGGCACAATCATAATTAAAAAGAATTTGGTTGGTCAATCTTTCAGCTATAATTCGTGTTTGAACAGTTTTGTGAAAGTATTGGTACTATTCTCATGATTTACCAAATTCCTGCCTGCATTCTACTCGAGCACTCATCAAGGTGACTTGTAAGCCCGGATGCAGATTGGTTTGTGGTTTCCTCCCTTATTTTTCCATATTCCTGCTAGGGGATTTGCTTTGCATATGATGCCTGGTTATTTGCAGAATTTATTATGTAAAGCAAAAAAAAATTCTTAAGAGTTAAGAATTTATTTGTTGACAATAGGATGAGAGACAGACAAGATTCTGATGCCCATGACTTTTTTTTTTTTTTTCATGTAATTTAAGTGAAGAAGAAGCATATGTAGCTGCGCTGGTTGTACTTGTAAATTAAACACCAGAAAGATTAGTTTCTGATCATCAATTAGAACAAAACGAGATATTCTTTGTAGTTCGAAATTTCTGCGGTAGATGCACAGTAAAAGTCTCACATAAGCTACTTTACACCAATGTGACATTGTCAAACAAATGCAAATGCTGTGTTTGGATATGAGATTATTTGAAAAAAAAATTATTTGAAATAATACTATAGCGTTTTTGTTGATGTAATATATATGAAATAAAAAAATAATTAATAAAAATTATATTTCTGATGTAAGCAGAATAATATTTGCAAATTTTTTTTCCCCAAATTATACCATCCTTTTTTTCCCAAATGATTTTGAAGAGTAAGGAGTTTGATGCAATTGACTAATTCCACTTAAGTTTGATGTCCAAATGTTTTGTACAAGCAACGGTGGATTTCACAAAAAGGCAAAAAGCCTAACATTAATAAAGAGAGCAAGCCCCATGAAATACATGCAGGAGCGAGACTAAGATGAAGGGTTACAAGATTAATGTATTCTTCTATCATTTTAGACTTCATTTGGCCAAAATTTTAGATAGGAGTACTAATAAACTTGGCAAAAACCAAGGGGATATAATTAGCAAAAAGAATATGAAATTCACGGAGAGTGTAATACAAAATCTTTGAGGACCAGAACGTTTTACACTTTCTAAAAGTGGCTTTCGTATTCAATTTATGAATAAAGAAAAAAGAATAACAATATATACTCCAAAAAAAAAAACCTGAAATTTCAGTAATAAATAATTATTACTTCATAAACAGTGCTATCAACTTACAAGATTTATGGTGCCAAAATGCAGTACTGGTTATCTATAAGGCCGTTCTTATTTATTTACGAAATGTTAATAAATCTCAAATAAATAGGTTAATGTCAAACTACTGCCAAAAAAACAACTATCTACCACACAAAAAATTAAAATAAAACAGTCAAACAACTACAAATCTCAGGAAGTAGAGATATTGTGTTCAAATTCCTCTTCGCTTCTTAAATCCTATGTCGTCCTTGCTAAAAAGAAATTATTTAAAAAATAAAAAAACTCTAAATTAAATTATAAATCCCTTATGTCTAGAAAAACATGTAAACCTTACGATAGTTCTACCAAGTTTCAGTTGAATCAGAAAAGGAAAAAAGTTTCAGTCAAGTCTGAGCGATATTCTAAATCTAAAATACATAGTCATCTAAAATAATTTTTAGTTTACACAAAATTCAAGTCAACCAAGAGTGAGCTCAAGATTGATATCATTCTCATCTTTGGTGGCAGATGATGATCCTGGAGCTTCTTTGTAAAATATGGTGCTGCATCCACCCTCTACTATTTTCTTCATCTTCTTAGAACTGGAGCTGGCTTCATCCGGAACTTGCTCGTTTTTCTCATTCACACCAGCCTGACAATTGTGCGAAATAAGTCTAGTTTAGAACCAGAAATATCCGTTTGTACCTCATGTTAAAAGACAACAGGAAGAATGAGACACAAATTATTTACTTGGCCGTCAATGCGACGCAAGAAATCGTTGCAGAAAATTGGAAGGGGAAGTTGCATATCGAACATATTCCTGTGATACTCTATGTTAGCTGCTGCGGGCATCTCTTTCCTACAAAGATTGCCAAGATTAACAATGCAACAAAAGAATATATAAATTATGCAAGAAAAAAGTTAATGTGGATTTTGTACGAACCATGTATTATTTGGCAGCCCAGTGGGAAGCAGCTCCTTGTAGACTTGAGTTCCATAAGTAATTGAAGTAGGAGTATTATTTTGGTACAAAAATGGGGTACTCATGTAATAGTTAGGAAACCCGAAACCCAAGCGATGTTTGTACTGGTAATGGTAATATTGTGGCTGAGGAGGGCCGGTGGGGTGAAGGAAGAAGTATGATGGTTGCTGAATCCCTCTCTGCGTCTTATTGCCCTTACCTGCTACAACTCCTGCTTCTGAAAACAACAGCATACTATGTAATGATTAATGTCAAATCACTAGCACTAGGGTTGTGATTTTATCGCCCTTATCTGTCTGCAAATGTTCATTTGAAAATCATACGGAAAAAAAGAAAATTTCTACTGTGCGGTTGTGCTAAAACCTACTCCTAGCCTACCGATTGGGACTTTATAGAATCAACTAATATTTCTCTAATGTGACGTTTATTGTACCACAAAAACGTTGAATGCTAAAATCCATTTAACTTTTGATGTACGTAAAAATTGCTCTTTATTGTGAAATATTAAATGACCCTTTTTTAGAATGTTTATCGTTAAGTGAGTGTAGCTGTTATTTCAAGATTATAGAGATAAACATAACACGCTCGTGGACATACGTTGCTCATACATATATATATATATGTGTGTGTGTGTGTGTATGTACGCGTGTGTGCGCGCGCGTGCATGCACCTATTGCGTTGACATATTGGAAACCAAAGTTATAAAAATTCAATTAAAAACTATTCATTAAATGAAGTCCTTTTTCCCCTTCTTTTTCATAATAACACAAACATGATAATAAAAATCAAATTCAATTTTCAATTCACAACACGAAATACTTGGTAGTATAGTATTTGAGTTGAACTTTACTTACCAAAAACTACCATCTCAAATGTACACAAGTACGTTTCGCCATTTTATCCCCTTTTTAGGTGGAATTTTCCTTATTAGGTAAGAATTAAGGATTAATTAATGCATACCTTTTATTGTCTGCTCTTGCATCATGCTTCTATACATCTGTCCATAGCAAAGTAAGATGTGAAATCAGAAGAAACGATAGCATTAAAATTCCCAAACTCGATTCTCTAATAGAATTGCATGTTTCATTGACGGCATTCAAGTATTAGAATTTTTTCAAGCTACCACATTCCGGTAGAGGAGAGCTCAAGTGAAAACCTGCAGGTGACTCTTCACATGAGATACAGTGAGACCCTTAACATTCATCATCTGTAGCACTGCCTTAGGAGTTGCCCCTACCACCCCATCAAGAGACAAAGGAAAAAAGATGAAAAATAAGCCAGCATCAATCACACACACACACACGAGGATGTGAGAAATTTGACTTACTGTCTTCTCCGCCGAGGCGCTGGACAGCATGCACGAAACAGTGGTGAAGATCCTGCGTCCATCGGAGCCTAGGCAACTTCGATCTGACATATGGTCTCACACGACTTCTAACACTGCTTTGTGATGGAATTTCAACCATCTTCTCTTCCAAGATGGTAACCGACGACTTATCGGTATCTGCAGAATTATCAAGGGATTGAAAAGATGGAGAATTGCTCATTTCTCCCAAAGAAATTGAAGAGGGAAAGAGAGGGAGCTAGAGAAACAAAGAGGGGTGCTCGGCTCGGTTGGTTGGTATATCATATATGTGAAAACAAGCAAGGAATAAATATGAGTGAAGCTGTGGTCACATTTTTGGCGGTATGTGCAGCTTTTTGGAGTCAGTTTTTAAGTCTCTAAATTTTCATTATGAAGCAGAAAAATTCTTCACGGAATTTCAGAGTTTTCCTGATAAGCTCGAAATTGCATTCATGATTTGTTGAAAGTTCATCTGCAGAGAAGGATAAAGTGCAACAAAAGAATTTCGACCCGGAAAGGTTCCCCCATTGATGATATATACATATATACACACACACACATATAAGTGGTATCACTTTTCAAGGACAATATATATCTATCTTTATGTCAATATCAAAACATTCCATTCTTGGTGTCTTGACAAATTAATACTAGTATATATTAAGTACGACTAGCTAGTACTTTGTACAAGGCATCGATCATTTTGTCAAATGACAATTAAAGCGTTTAATAATATTGTTAATCGTGGTTGAGTAAGAGCAAAATTAATCAACTCAACTAGTGTCTCAATCGCCTGAGGTTGGATTATGAGCAGCAGTCTAAGATGACTTTAATTAAACCTTGAATCTTATTAGTTTCTCATGAATTACGGGCAAAAGTGTAAGATGAATTTTATTGATTTGTAGATTACATCTCAACAATTAGTAAATTATAAACGAAAAAGGGCATAAGAGAACTTTTAACTAATATGAACAAAAATCTAATTAATGTCTCCATTGTGCTTGATTGTGTAACGCGGTTTTTCATTAATTTGTAAATGAAATATTTTACCATTTTTGGAGCTAAATCAATTAAAAAAGGACCAATAATATTCATTTGGAATTCTAAAATCTAAATGTTTTCCAAAGATTTATCAAATTGTATTTAATAACTAGTGACATAGAGTAGTTAATTATCTCTGTTTTTACCGTTCAATTTGTGTGTCAAGACGTATCCACGAAGCTAATTAGTAAACAAAAGCTAAAAAACAACAAATTGCATACGTGAGAGAAATGAAAAAAAGATGAGGTGACATAAGGAAACGCATGTCCTTAAGGAAACATACCAAAAATCCTACTCCCCAAGAAAACTCCTCGCTCTTGAGGACACGGGGTTGGGATCCTCTCAAGCGGATTTTCCTCCATGAGTATCTCCATTTACTTATATCTAAATTTATATAAGGTTATAAAATTATGTCATTATATCATTAATTTTCTTTCAATCTTTAGATCAACATACTAAAAAAATGGTATTTTTTGAAAATATTTTGATATTTAATTTACACGAAACATTTGAACGGTGAAAAATGGGTCAAAATTGTGAGAAAAAGAGCCTCCAATGCAATGAAAAAGAGCCTAATCTCAGGACAAGCTCTTAATTCCATCTAATTTTTGCACAACATTTGATCAAATCTCAAAACTTTTACCCCCTCTTCACATCACACGAAGAGAAATGCTAACAAATTCCAACCCCTTGATCATCATCATCATCATCATAATTCATGACATGCCTGGACCTCGCAAGTTCTAGCATCTCCCTCTCTGAACATGCTTCGCATGTAACACATTCTTCCCTGAGAGAGACACGTCCACGGCTAGACGTCATGGCCGTTTAGCCTGAGATCAAATCAAAACTGATTGGTAGTGCAATTTCTAAAGATTATGAGCGTTGCGTAGTGTAGATTAACATCTCCAGTTTCGAGGATGCTGTGTAGTTGTTTCCTGAAGGCTAGCTAGCTTAGAGCCAAAATGGCTGAAACCAAATTTGGACGTCGGGATGTGGTGTGGGAGAATTCCATGCTGACAGAGTTTTGGAAGAAAATGCAGAGAAGCGGTTCCAAAATGGGGAATATTCTTTGGATGGATTTCGCAGAAGCATGGACAAGTGTCTGAGATATCGTAAGCATGTATGTGTATGGAGTAATTGAAGTTTGGTGGAATGAGAAGAGATGGATATTTCGTCAGGATCGATATTACTCCGATCCCTTTCCATTTCTCTTCTCTTTCTTGGCAGATCAGGTTTATGAGTGCATATATATAATCCAAAACAAGAATTGTTTCATCAGTTTCTCTGCTGACTAGGGAAAATTTTGGGTCAAATTTTTTGTGCTTTGACGTTCGTTGTTATCCTCAATCTGTCGTTTGTATTTGCGCAAAATCAGCAAAGAAACTCTCTCATTGGAAACTTTGCAAGAGAGAAGTTCTCAAGTCGAATGCGTGATTGTGTGTTACGTAACCATGAGGTTCAATCTTCGATGGTGTCAACTGCGGTTAATTACTCCAGCGCTGCTTCAACTTTCTTAAACGCTCAATTTAGTCCTCAAATTATCAAGGCCTTTATAACAAGAGCTTTTAAAATTCATTAAACAAGTCAATTCGGTCTTTTGGCATCAATCAAGAGCTCTTGCTTGTGTCGTCTTAACCCCAACTTCTTGGGCATTTTCTTCTCTAAAAATAAATACTACAAACATTTTCCTGAAATAGTTCATATTTTTTCAAGATATACTATGGAACCAGAAGGTTAGAACAACTTGAAATTCGCAGCAAATTAAGTTCATTTATATTACTCCGAAGATATTACTTTGCTACTTAAGAGCCTTATATTGACTTGAGTTCTTGTATATTGATCTTTTATTATCTTCTAGTTGAAGATATATATTTACTATTTGGCTAACTGTGCGGATTTGTTTAAAATAGATATTACTATGTACCAGTGCCTTCCTCCTGGAGAAAAAGGAGAAAACGCAACAGACAATTAGGTGGTGATTCTTATATTTTGTGCATCCACAGCAATTTCACTTCGGCTAGGATGGCAAGCAATACAGACCAAGAAGTAATAACCTTCTACTGAAAATTGTCAAGGAATATATTCCAAAATTTTCCAAGAATTGAGGAAATGCTAGGGGAGGAATAAACCTGATACATAGCTTCAGTGAAGCTGATGAATTAATATTGCAACAACAATAGTAGTCACCCTCTCGTGACTGGTTTTCTGAAGACCTGCGCAGCTTCAAAAAAGAGGTCTAGTGTGGCGGCCTGATGCTCGGCCACAAAGAAGGGCATTCCTTGGGATTGGATACTCATCTCGCAATGAATTTGAAGGAGTATAAACTCTGAGATAGAACTGCTGACCTAAGTATTGCCTTTCCCAGTTCTCAGACCTAATGTTCCACATGCCCACATTGTCCAATGCCAGGTAAATTGCAGTCCATGATCTGGGATATACCTGAATTAATCCAAACATCAGTAAATTGATATGTGTCCAAGCAAGTGTGCCTTCACATTGATGTTAGTTCATATTATTAAGTTCTTTTGGCGCGTAAATTTTCACAGACCTGAGTGGTACATCGAGAAACTGTGTCTCTCAAATTGTATTTTGATCTACTTGCTGGTGTCCACTGCCCACCATCCATACTGTTCAATCCATAATTTAGCATCAAATGCGGGAAACAAATCTTGACCAAAATTGTTAGGCAAGCAAACTAACTTACCCCACAACGAAGAAATTGAAGCCATCTATATGCCATGACTGGACAGTGTTCTCCCAGTTTTGGAACACAATCTCAATAAAAGCTCTGTAATCTGCATGCATTACGGCAGTTGCAAAATAGGCATTGCCCCATGAAGGTTTATCAGGCATGCTCCCAAGATTGAAGACTCCCCCAATCTTGAAGTAATCAGCCAACTTCGGAGGAGTATCTGCAGGAACATATGAGACACCGTTGACAGCATATCTCAGCTTCCCATTTATGTATGGTGCAGAGTTTGCAAGAATGATTGTGCGTGAAGGCTTGATCAGTCCATAGTGGTAAGAACCTTGTGGATTAGGTCTTGGTGCACTTGCTGTTAAGTTCCAGCTGATCTCACAAGACATGACATGACAAATTAAAAGAATTGTTATGAGGTACAGCACCATCCAAAACTTTCATTTGGTAATACTGACCCAACAAAATGGCAGATAGGAATATTATATAACAATCCACCATAGGAACGATAGCTTTCACCATAAATTTTAGGTAAAACAAGACTTACCGTATGGAGCGAGCCTGGCTCAGGGACGATGCAATATCAATTGTAGGTCCTCCAGGGGGAGGACCAGAAACTCTGGTAAATGAGTTCTTATAGTGGAGAACAGCAGTAGTTGTGAGCACATGAGAAGTAAAACGTGAAGAAACTACAATATAGTAATCCCTTGCAGGCTGGTTTGCTGTGACTAGGACAGAACAGGACTGCCCAAGATGAATGTCAAGGGAGGTGTAGTAGTTTTGGAGCGTATGAGATCCTTCAACCTCCACCAGTTTCATTGAATGTCCCTGGATTCTGAAGTTAATGGAAGTAGCAATCCCAACATTTGATATTCTAAACCGGTATGTTTTACCTGCAAACAAAAAATTTTCACATTGAGATGACGAAGGCATAATCTGCAGGCATTCAAGACCTGTTCATTTCAGTTAAAAGCGGAACAAATACCTTGCTCAACT
Source organism: Coffea arabica (assembly GCF_036785885.1). Classification (NCBI taxonomy): domain Eukaryota; kingdom Viridiplantae; phylum Streptophyta; class Magnoliopsida; order Gentianales; family Rubiaceae; genus Coffea; species Coffea arabica. The sequence goes on along the minus strand of NC_092326.1, from coordinate 42,022,011 downwards.
GTAAATGTGTAACCATTCCATCCGCGACCATTAATCAGAAGCCCATCCGGGAAGGGGAGACTGTGACCGCTATCCAAGATATACCTTAATTGCTGAAAGATCAAAATGGAATATCACATATCAGTTCGATATAGTTTCCAAGTAAAAATTCAGAATTCAGAACAAAATGTCTCTTATATGTTGAAGCCAAGATATGCTTACTCGGTGACTTTTCTTGAACCAATCCCCAGCTAGTACAATAAAATCACCAGCAGGGGGAGGGAATGGTACCGGTATCTGAGGACGGCTATAAATTTTTATTGAACCAAAACCTCCTGCAGCCTTATGGAGCCCAAGCGATGGAAAGTAGAAATAGGTACCTATCTGGTCCTTTGCCTGTAGTATGTAAGTGAAGTTTTTCCCTGGCGGTATTGGGCAGGTGGTGCCTTGAACTCCATCCTGCCACGAGTTTTTCCTATGCTGTATGCCATTCCTAAAGTAACAAGAATTGAAGCACATCACAAAGCACTCTTGATTTCGCACATTCAATGGCATGAACTCTTGTATTTCATAAAGGTATGATGATGCTATTAGGTAAGTCTGTGATTGAGATTACGAAGGCAAAATCTCCACTCTGAAAGTCACTGGTGCAAGAAATGGGAAGATTGGATGCTAATCTTATTTGAATATGTTCACGGGCTGCATAGTTAGTATATGCACTTCATTAACATGCACTTCATTAACAAGAGAAGTCCACTTCCAATTTATATGCCTCCAATAAAAACTTTCGGACTGGAGAAAAGCATAAGCCTTCCTGGTAATCAGTTGAATCCAAAATTAAGTAAATACCACCAATTTAATCCATTTGCTGGAATATAAAAAACTGACGCTTAACATTTCTTTTGACTTAGCAACATTGAGACGTTTAAGGTTCTTTTTTTTTTTAATAATTGTAACACTAGTGCCAAGCTAGTCAACACATCAATATCGACATATCTTAGATTACCATTCAAGTTATTCATGTTTCCATGAAAAAGAAATTAAAGCCATACTTAACAAAAGAATGTAATATCAGGATTAGAGGTAAAGCAGAGAGTGAACGAGATGAAAAAAAAAAGTAAAAGGAAAGAAATGTTGTTTTTGTCAGTTAGCAATTAAATATCGACATGGTTTCACGGCCAAGAAGACCCTTCCAACAGGCAAAGATCTCACTTTGTAGCAATATAGAATGGAATACATCCAGTAAGGATGATGATGTTAAACTACAACTTATCCTCACCAGAACAACAAGACAAATGAGGTATGATACCCTAATGTTTAATGATATTATCAAGCATTTGTGATGCGTCCCACTCCCCATGACTCTAATGGGCATACATAGTCAACTGTAATATTGCCTTTAGACAATAGACATATGGAACACTTCATGGCATAATTTATATTGCTCAACCATACACTGATAAGCAAATAACAGAAAGAAAATGTGGTATTATATGTCCGAGATCTGGAGATCTAGCATGTGCAGAGAGTACAGTTGTCCATAAAATCGTAGAAAACTTCCTCGAGTTAACTTCACTGTAAAAATCATTAATTGTAGAAACAATAGTCAGAAAACAACATCTAGTTACGTGGACCACCATTTTCAGACCAAATGTGTGGGAACTGGGAAGTAAAGGCTAACCAGAACGAGCCCCACTGGGCCAATAGCAGTATGCCCGACCATACTTCCAAGGCTTGGCTTACCAATTCCGTCATAAAGTTGCTTTCTTTTTGCACTACTAGTCCTTATTAAATCGAGCTCCATCGCATTCTGATATTAATTACACTTAACACCTCAACATTTGAGAGTGTCATCATCTTCATTGAGAGCTAAGGGGCACAATTTGCAATCTTTGTGCAGAAAAATATATGAAAGTTAAAGACAAAAAAAAAAAAAAAAAGGAAAATAGCCAAGCAGATCGCCATTGTTGCAGGGGAAACATTGCACATTTTACTCCATACAAACTGCAACATCCCCCATTATCCTTCAGTACTAATTAAGAGAAAGAGTTCTTTGAGATTACTGTGAAAAACTTACCAAGAAATAAGGAAAGGCTCGTTCAAGTAGTTGTAAACACTGATAATCAAGTTATCATTGGTGACACAGTCAATGTGTGGCCCTGGAAACTGCCCATTTATCAAGATTCCCTGCAGCATATACACTTCCGACTCTTAACCACCCAAAAATTCGAGCAAATCCAAGAAACACATTGCCACATGCGTATTATAGTACAAAGTCATCAACAACATAAAAACATGTTTTAGTGCATATACATTACCTGTTGTTTGACACCCAATGGGTAGATATCACCATAAGTGATTTTCCAAGTGTAGAACCTGTATGGGTTATCAGCATATGCTCCATTGAGAACAGAAACAAGAAGAATGCAACTGCTAATGAGAGAACACAAAATCTTGCAGTCCCTCATCCCTTTTTTTCCCTTCTCTAAGAATTTTGTTCTCAAAGAAAGATTTTCTTGGATTCCTTCGGTGAAGGTCAAAGGGCGGGGGAGGAAGAAAATGAATGGGTCAGTATATGTCTTCTGGCAAAATTCGGGACAGATATGTAAGGCGAGGCTTGTGAGTGAGTTGTCAGTGAAGAGTGATTAAAAGCATTAAGAAATTGCGGTGAAGGAAGTCAGGTGGTCAGAGAATTCAGAGGTGATTTTAGTTGCCCGCCAAAAAGTGTGATGAAAAGCTTTTGGAATGGCGTATTTAGCGTCGTCACGTGCGGCCATAACTGGAATCTTAGGGCGGTACCATGAGCGCGGAAAACATAAAAAAAGATATTGACTAAGCAATAAAACTCAATAATTGTGGTAGTGTACAAATTAGTTGACGGTGAATTGTACCCAAAGACCCAAACTGAGGATTGCTCTAATCTCTAGTTACAGAAACTTCTTGGTCCGTTTACTGAAGGGTGCTACATGAGCTGTTTCAGAAATGTTTAGGGAGATCCAAGGTGGAGTTCCACTTCTGCTAAGAAACTCGAACAAATCTAAGGTAATAGTAGTAATATAAAACTGGCTATAATGATTTCCAGTACTCTTGGTAAGCAGAGTTTTTAATTGAACTAGTTGTGCTATAATGATTTAAGCCAAAGAACAGATGGGATTTTCTTTGGAAATTGGAAAAAAAAAACAAGAAATTGGACCAATGAATAGGTATATATGGCATATTATTCTTGCATGACAGAGCTAAAACAATCAATCATGCATGCCAGCGCAGATCATTCTTCAGCTGCGAGTAATATGACATTAACAAGAACAAAGCTTCCAGAATTCGTTTAATATTTTAAGCAAATGAGAAACACTTGAAAACGCGTTTACTTCGTAGAATCATGCAACTAATGGCGATCATTAAAGTCCCAAATTCTTGAAGCTTGACTAAATTCTTCATATCATATGTTTTCGCATGTTAATGCCTAATGCACATGCACCCTCAATACGTAATGGCATGGACCACACTCCATAGTCACCTAGAGTAATTAATTGCCTTTTCCGTTGATTGCTCTTGATATAATTTATGCAACTTGTATAATGTTGGCCATTAATGATTACGACGATGCTCAGCTACAATCAAAGTTGGCTAGAGGAATAAAAGCACAATGTATTTTGTACCAAAGGATTGAACAATTTTGTAGCCACACGGGTCTATTTAAAACTTTTGGTGAAAAAAAAAATAGAGATGCGCAAATATGGATGAAAGATGAACTAAACTATTCGATATTCAGATCGAGTTCAATTCAATAAAAACTCATTCGAGTTTGATTCTCCAACTAGTCAAATCAAATATGAACAGTATTTTGTATTTGATAAACTATTAATTAAGTTCGGCTCAATTTGTATACTAGTGAAATTTACATGTAAAAAGCAAAAGTTATCTGAGTTCAACTCGAATTCGATTCGATAAAGGTTCGATAGAACTCGACTCAAGACGTAAACAAGTCAAAATTTAAATAAAATTTTAACTTGTCAAAATAATTAAACAAAGTTGAACACTAGAGTGTTCAACTTGTTTTTACCCCTATGTGCAAACAAATTGTGTAAAATATTAATATCTCGTGTAAATGATAACAATATCTGAAAAGGGTTTACCTAATGTAAAGAACTGTATTGGATCAACTTCACCACTCTATATATCCTGTGCAGGAATTGATTGTCAATTAATACTCTAATTGACAATCAGGAATTAATACATTCTTACATACTCTAAATGATTGCTTGGGCCGGGCATGTTCTGAAATAATATAAGTAACTGTGAAGCAGACAGTAACAGAGTAGAATGTTAGTTGCAAAATATGAATGTATAGAACGCACTCAATTAAATTCTCTTATATAAGTAAACATCTCAAGACATTTCATTCAGTTGCTACCGAGTCATTTGATTTGTTAATGCTCCCGGCAACCAAGCGGGGATAGCTCAGTTGGGAGAGCGTCAGACTGAAGATCTGAAGGTCGCGTGTTCGATCCACGCTCACCACATTCTTTTTCAGAGTCGCCAATTTTTACATATTCTTCCATGCAGGGTCTCGTATCACTCTTCCATCCACGATGCTACGTTTTGATTGCATACCTTTTTTATAAATTCTTGTTCAACAGCCATTCTTGTCTGCATTATTAATGCATACATAGATTGTGAAAAGCACTGAGTGGACATGTCATACTATTGTTCATTGAGCAGAAGAAATAAATTAAACTTTCCATCTTTCGTCCAGCTGAAGTTCAATCAAATATTGGTGATCTTCTGCAACTTTTGGTATGTAAAGTAGAATACATCACAGCTTCTCTACCATGCAGAGTGGCCAATTTTTACATGGGGCATCAGGTTTAACCTCATTTCATTAACTAGCGGAATCTACAAATTGAGGTTGGCCATAGCATCATCAGCTACCCGTTCTGACTTCAAGGTAAGGTTCATCGCAGGAGAATGGCAAGATACAAAGCACGTTTGGAATTCCTTAAGTATGCTGCGTTAATGCAATTTTACTATCTGACAGGTCCATGTTAACTACATAGATCTCGAAAACCAAGTGATGAATTTAGGAACAGATAATACAGTTTGTGTAAAACATGGGATATATCGTATTTGACATTACTTCCTCATTGCTGATCAGGGGACATAATATCAGATTTCTCACGCAGGCCAGGGCAGGAAATGTTCTTTGTGGAGTTATGTATGATTATATTAGGTTGGAAGCTCCAGCAACATCTGAAACTATGAAGAAATGAAAGAAACTTCAGCACTTCTGAAAGTGCTAATGCAGAGATAAAATCGTTATTTTGTGCTATTACAAAGCATTGATAAACAAGTACCACAACATACAAGACAAAACGAGAGATGGAGACGTACAAGTATCACATGCATCAGCTAGAGATGGAGTATTTCACAACAAAAACAAGCAAGACATAATAACAGCTGTCCGAAGCATAAATTTGGTCCTATATGTTCGAGCATTCCATTGCATTCGAACAGTTACCCTGAAAATGTTGCAATGCTCATGAAGGGTTTTAGCCCTTTGCGCCATCCATATGTTATGTACACAAACCTGGACAGCAAGGTAACGAACTCTCAAACAAAAAGATATAGCAGCAAAACATCTTCTGCCCGGAAGCACTGCCTACTTGCGCTGCTGGGGACAGATTGTCAAGAGCAAGCCATAGTGATCGCTAGGTAAAACAGGAAGCATCAATTTCTTCACCTCATTTTTCACTTTCTTCTCTTTGCAATATGATAAGCCAGCAATTTCATCCATCCCAATCATCGCAATCTCACTTATCTTGAAATCTCGTAAATTGCAAACAAATCGATCTAAGCGTTTTTGTAGAGTTCGATTGCCACTTAACATCTTGTTGGACTTGGTGTCATATGTCCAACCATTTTCTGAAGGCCGAAGCTGCACCCAAGCATCAACCCATCCATCAAGTAACGGAAACTGACCATCCAATTTGTCATCCCAGTTCATATCACCACAAAAGATAACATTGGGATTCTTCTCCAAAAATTTTATGGCCTCTTTTGCCTGATTGACGCGTTCCTTGCTGTACATCTGATCCCATTTGGGAGGTGCAGGGCAAGGACTCTCAAGATGGCTAGTTGCAACAATCAATGTCCTTTCAGTCTGAACATTTACTTCAGCAATACAAAGCTCTCTTCCCATAACAGAATTAGCAAAAGGTCTACAGCTGTAGGATTTCACCGAAAGCTTGCATAACTGCAAATTATATGCACACAAGGTTTTAACTTCAAAAAGAACTCGTAAAATGTAGGTATAGTAAAGTGAAATGAAGCAGAGACATTCAAGAATTAGGAAGGCATGCTGCTGTATTCCCAGTTACTAAAGGGATTGAACTAAATCCTTAAGGAGGTTGGTTTAACAGGCTACCAGAGCATAGCTACTTGTCATACATAGATAAGCTCAATCATTGTCAAACAGATAAACTCCAGCATTCTAACAACTGCATATCAAACTCAATGACCTGGTCCAGGTTTAACATGAACTAGCACCATATTTTCCAGAATCCTGATGTGAGGTCTTTCTCCATTACAAACACAAAAATAAGCATAGATTAAAGGAGTTTATACTTTCTAGGAGAAATAATTTTTTACCTGCAAGCAGAAGTATGCCCTTGTAAATGCCTCGTCATCTGAGACAGAGCAACGATACAACTTCCACCAGCTGGATTGCTGGAAAACCTCGTAAATGTTTGGGGTAACCTCCTGCAGGATTAAATATCTGTTAGTATAGTACAAACTCATTTTGAAGCAAGGAATCATCTTCAGTAATTTTTTTTATAATTGTGCCTCAGGATGGAGGAAGGAAGCGAGGTGGGCCGTGGAAAACCTGAAAGCATATTATATCCGGGGAATGCAGCTGAATAAGGTCACCCAGAGCTTCCATCCTCTTATGCATCTCCAATTCCTCTCGAAACCAAACATTGTAACTCATAATTTTAACTGGTTTATTGCCTCTATCTAAGCCAGTTTCACTTGCTGCAAAGTCCAAAGGGCATGACTCATAACTTCATATACAGGAATAAAGGACCAGAAACAAATCTAGAGGAAATAAAAAGAGGAAACCAAAACCAGTTACATGTCAAACAATATCAGCATATTAGCCATAGATATACACATGGGAATCATGAGAAAACTCAAATTCCAGGAAAGCAAGCAAAACAGATATTACAAAGTACTTATTCTTACTTGAACTAGAAAACTAGTACAAGGATCACCGTTGTGCAAGTTGATTGAGAATTACTTATATCACAAATAATATAGCAGTATCATCCACAGGAGGATAAGCCAAGAAAAACTAAGCTCTAGCACTCAAGCATCATCCTCTCTAGTCTAATTACTGAGCACTTAGCATAGCCTTTTAAAATGGTATAGAATTGTGAATCAAATTCTCCCGACTCCTGAAGAAACACCCACTACCAACTGCAAATGCCAACTTATAGCTCTAATTCATAATTTGGCATGGGATTTGCAATTTGCCCGCAGGTTTACCATTCAAAATTGCACCTTTACTCGTGTAGTTGGAAACTTATCTCAAAGTCATATCTACATGTGAAAGAAGATCTAGAACCGACACCACAGAAAACGGGAAAATAAGTGATTGCTATGCTTAGTACGAGCATTTCACCAAGACAACACCAAAAAGATACATAAATCACCGCCAATTACATGAATCAATTTTTTTAGCAACAGTTGCAAGTACAGAATATGAGCACAAAAGCAAAACGAAAGGTACATTGTTAATTTACAACAAAAATAAAACATCAATTTTCCTTATCTGAAACACTAACAAAAACTGGCACGGTAGAACAAACTAAAATCAAGAAACCAGAAATCCGACAAGAATGGACATAAAAAGCATGATCAAGCAGAGCCGAAGTTCAAAAATCCGAAACTACGCACGCGAGCCACAATATCATATAATACACCACGCTCACTAAAATCCAGCAAAATGAAACACAAAGTTCAATCGGAGCTTCCCAAAATGCTTTTGCGAGCGAACATGAAAAAGAATCTTTTTCACCAAAAATCAACATTAAGATCAACAAAAGCATCACACCCACAAATGAAATCCTAAAAGCACACAAAAATCCAAAAGAAATTCGAACAAAGCAAATAACGCACCTACACATTGAACTTCCCTACTAGCAGCCTTGGCACCCCTAAAATCGTTACCAGAATCAGCCAAATCATTAGCATCCCCAATTGAGCTCTCCCAAATTTTCCTCTTATTCTTATTACTTGTACTGCCACTATTGCAAGCCCTCAAAGGCAAGAAAACATCGCCAACACCAGAACCAAGCTCATCAAAATCATCATCATCGTTCTCAAGAATAGATAACAATGAAGCAGAGGCCCTGGTCCCACATACTTCACAACTGCTATTATCATACTGGTTCAGAAAGGTGCAAGCTTTGCAAGCCCATTTGGGCTTTGTGGGCGATGGTGATTGTGATAATGCTAACGATGATGAGGGCTGTGATGAAAGGCAGATTTGGCAAGTGGGTTTTTGGTGGGATGAAGGATTGATGAAAGTGCAGACCGAACACGTCCAAGACATTGGTAAAGATTGAGTCTTTGGAATTGCAGTAGAGCTTTTGAGGAGGAGGAAGGGAAAGAAGATGGCCGGGGTCGGTTTGATTTTTGGGGAGAGAAACTGGCGCATTTTAAAACCGTACGCGTAGGCGTTTTGCCGCTTTTTGGTTGCTCCAGGCAGACTAGACTACTACATGGATACGCTGTCAAATCAAATCCAATACCAGCCACGGTTCTGCTACCAAATTTTTGGGCTCCTATTTGGAGGTTTCTCTTCTTTTAGGCAGTTAGCCTCAATTGACAAAATTTTGAGGGAAAAAAAAAATTAGAGATGTTGGATTTGTTTTCCCATACTATTCTGCGAAATTTGGATTACTCTAATATTGCGGTTTATTGCAGTTGGGATAAAGACAAAATTAACAAAGAATGCAGTGTAACATTTTTTTTCTCTGCATTTCTACAACAGCTTTTGTAAAAATAAGATGAGCCAGCCCATTCTAGCTTGAAAAATAGAGCCCAATTTTACGTATTAAAGACAATGTAAAATGCTTGAGCAATTCACTAGTGATATCCAAACCCGTTTGAATTGGGCTTTCGAGAGTTTTTACAGATATATAACAGTGATGCAGTAATATATCTAAGATAAAAAAAAGTAACCATGAAAAACTCGCAATCCAAATAAGGTAGTACCGTTTGGCACAAATTTTCTCATATGTTGCTTAGCTTACACATGACCTGTTGTTCCATCATGTTGAATAGTATTTCAATTTAGTCTACTGATTCTTGAAGTTTATGAAACTGTATTGTAACACAAAAATCTCCAGGGGCATTCTTTCACCGAGAAATGGAGCAGATCAGCCTTCCATTTGAACTACAAATGGTATTTTTCATTGAAGCAAGTTTCATGTTTCACTAGCTATCACTTTCCTATCTTTTCGTTGTTTTTTAACTCCTTGGACACTTTGGAGAAACAAGGCAAAGTGTCGCGTGTGAGAATCTAGGCCAAGTATTTGCTTGAACATTAAAACAGACTTAAATCTTGCCCTTGTTTTTCAAACCTGATGTCCAGAGTCCAGACACAACACCAATGTACTTACTTCTTCTTCACTGATGATTAATACCTTTTCTTTTTTTTTTTTGGGGATCAATCTTCACTGATGATTACTAATAAATGTTATGAGGGCAAATACGATACTAAAAACCTTGCCGAAAGGTTGTTGAAATTTTGCTAAAAAAATGATGCCTAAGTTGTACTGCACCAAACTAAAGGAGCATTTCACTAGCTCAACACACCAGAACCAGACAAGTAACAGTAGTCTATCTTCAATGCAAGAATTTAAGAAAAGCTTCCCCTACTAACTGACACAAATAAACACACACCAAAACATGGATCCTCCACCTATCTTTATGATTGAACTTTTAGATCATTCTTGCCCTTTCCCAAGTACAATAATTGCTGGCACTACTTGTTATACATTCACAAAATAAAGTAGTAGAAGCAAAACAATGAGTGCCAAGGCCAAGCTCTGGTATCCTTCTTTATTTGATCACAGCTAGGTACAGTTATTCTTTCTCCATTTCTCAAGCAATGTCTGATTAAGAAGAAAGAACAAGGGTGCAAGCAAAAGATTCTTGAAGTTGCAACCACTTTCAAGTTTCACATAATTAAGGCTCGAGAACCCCACTTCTTTTTTATACCTCTGCCTCTGGTCTGGACTGTTATTGCATCAGCCTTTTCAAGAATCACATGAAATACAACATTTCACAGAGGGCCCATCAAATATAGCTCATGTGGTGCACCCCCAAAAGAATAAGCATCTAAAGAATGAGAAGTAGCTCTGCAATGCATTATCAGGATGAGTCCATATAAATTCAGGCAAACACTAAACTTAAACAATAGATTAATGTAGTAAATGATGCATTGGTACCTTCAACTTTGTTCTATGGAAGGAGCAATGAATAAAATAAACAAAAGGTGACCACCAAGATGATGTCAAAGCCCATGGAGGCACTTAATCTGGTACCATGAAGACTGCTGAATCTTATTGTAACTGCACCACTAGCTTGTGTTGAGTTCACTACCTGCTGGCTTGTTTTATTGCTTAACTTCTTGCTGCACTCAAAATTTTATATATACAAGACAAATTAGAAAAAATTAAGATACTAAGAAAAGATTATTAAAAGTACAAACTCATAGACATGTGCAAATTGTTCTACTCGAATTTATTGTGGGGTAATGTGCAAGATAAGGACAAATATATGTACTAACAAAGCAGAGACAATCAGCTCACCTTCCAGGAAATATACAACTCCCGTGACCTGCAAAATTTCCCCAGAAAAGAAACACAATTCAGATGATAATTTATGAGAGAGGAATATTACAGAGCAGAAATTGGAACCACATATTGCCTACATAGATCAAACAAAAAACAGTGAAAATAAGTGAAGCAATGTCAAATGCTTAAAGGTATGAAAAGAAATGAAGAAACACTCAGGTAAATTCATTTTTCCTCTCCCACTTACACACATGGAAACATGGAGTGAGACAATATGGCAGTAGCAAGGAAGACCAAGAATTCAATTGACAGCCTAGTCACCTAAGGCTACCAAAATGAAACAGACAATTTTGCACTCCCAAGTGACGAAATTACAAAGGGCTTCCTACCTTTAGGCCACCACCATCTTAACCTCTACTCCAGCCTTTTCTTTCATGAATATAAGGATTTTTTTTTACTGTTTTTGACCTTTTCTTTCGGGCGTACTAACATTTACTGATTTTCCCTGAGCACAACAATATGGCATCGATAAAGATAGAAACCACACTGTCCTCCTCATTAGGGATCATCTCTAAACCAGGCAGTGCGCCGTGATGACAAAGTCAGTGAACAATAAAGCTCTTGCCACCGACCACGCCACTCTAATTTCAACCAACAACCACAGCATATGTCCACATTCAAATTTCAATACAATAATGTTATACCGTATTCACTTAATGAACTACTGTCCATGATTGAATGCTCTGTCTTCCCAAAAAAAAAAAAAGTGTTTCAGAATACAATGTTGAATCTGTAGCTTTTGGGAGTCAGATTGCAGTATCTATACTTATTGAGAACTTACTTGGATCACTGGTTGTTATCATGGCTACACCCTTGAAATCACAAGAACCACCAGCCTTCCCTTCCTTTTGGTAATAGCTATCAAATGCGTAAGAAGCATGGTCTTTCACATTATTAGGCTGATAACAACTCTCTCCTGGCTGAATCTCTGAACAATTCGCCCTTCCAGGTCCACAAGCCCAGTCCAAAGCAGTTTGCATAGTCTTTGTATCAACTCCATCCGCGGCTATACAATAAGTTTGATTAGTAGTGTCATTAGCTAAAAATGTACCACTTCCAGAGACATGAAGCAAGTAAACCGGTGTCGAATTCCCATAAAACAGCCCCCAATTAGCCTCAGAAACCGGCGGTGACCTCAAATCCTCATTGAACAACTCATACAAATAAGCACTAGAGGTGATTTCTGGATGCAATGGTGTCCCGCTACGATCAAAAACATGCTTAATCAAATTGGAATTATAAGTATCAGCATTGTCAATTGTAGCATAAGGCTCTTTCGAATCCCCCTTTGAAGGCCAACCAGTCTCAGTAACCAGAATCACAACATCAGTAACATTAAGATTCTTCATTGAAAAATACACAGAATCAATCATAGCATCAAGAACATTGGTGTAATGGAGCAAAGTATTGGGGTCAACCATTTCTTTGGATGGTGTCAAGGGCCTAAAAAGTGAATTATCTAAGGGGACAACCCCTTTGTTCTGCATAAAGACATAGTAAGGATACAAATTCATCATCATAGGTGATTTGGTTCTCGACAAAAACTGCAGCAGCTGAGAAATAACCGAGCTCAAGGATTGGTTGAAAAATGCCTGAGAAGGTGGAAAAGGGTCCAAAACAATAGAGGCAGCACAAGGAGTTGAAACCTTAATTTCAGTATGCAAATTTGCAGCCACTAAAGCACTGTAAAGTGACTCAATTGCAGGCACAAGCAAAGGGGCTGAACTGGGAATTGTTGTTAACACTTCATCACCAACTGCAATGGCAGTGATTAAAGTTTGTGGATAATATGCTGCCACATTTCTACCAACCCAAGTGGCTGCAGTGGTATTAGACGATCCAATTGCAAGAAGCTGATTATTGGGCACACTGATGATGACTCTAATCTTGGTTTTAGCCAGTGCTTTGAGAATATCAGCATCTGCATCATAAAGCCTCAAGTGAGTAATCTTTTGCAACTGCAAAAAAGCAACCAAGTCTGCTGGCGAAAGTAGTTTCGACACATCTGTGCCTAGGTTCACTCCGACATATGGCTCTTCGTGGCCTTGTTGTGCCTTTATCCCTGCAAGAAATAACCCACTCATAAATCCAAAGACATCAAGTAAAATAAATAGTTCAAACATGCCAAGATTGAATTTTTTTAAGATGGGTTGTGGTTACTTTTACCTGGGTTGAGATAGGACAGTGATGCGAATATAATGCAGACAATGCAGAGAACAGAGAAGCTTAGCTCAGAATTTGCCATTAAAGAAAGGTTTGAGGATGTCTTGAATCATCTTCTGGTTCTTGGTCAGCTAAACTTTGCATTATCTTTTGGGGAAAACTTGTGCTGTTTTTGGGGGTGGTTTTGACTTCCAAGATCTGGAGTTATAGAGGAGAAAAAGTAGAACTCGATTGATAGTGAATGATAAGAAAATGGGACATTGTTCTAGCAAGAGGTCTGCCAGTTGCGACTAGACAGCGGTACAGGACATTACAGATTGTAATTCGTAGCGTCCAAATGACTATAATGGCCTTGGGACCGACATGCTTTTCCGATTAAAATCGGTGAAAGGTGTTTTGGGGGAGCTTTGGGTACTTTGAGCTTTTTCATCATACGTTTGGTGAAAAAAGTGAGAAAGTTTGAATAGTATGGCGTAAATAATCAAGATTTTTATGTGGTTCAGTTCTTTGTTTTCTTGAGGATGCTTGGAGCTTCTTCTGGATTTTTTTTCTGTACTCTCAGGGCGTTGATCCTGAGCTCCAGCCTGGATCTCTGATTCCGTTCCAGTTCTCCTGTTATTCCTATTTTGTTTTTTTTCTTTGGAGAAGTATCTCACTTCTTGAGTGACAGGACACGAATATATATTACCCAAAAAAAAAAAAAGAGCCAGAACAGGAATGTAGCCCCATGTGTCTAAATCTAGCTGGATTTTGTTGGGTATGGAATGGGGATATTTTTTTTTGTATACGATAAATTCTATTCTGTAACTACTCCTACTCTATACTAAGGGAAAGAAGTGAACTCAAAGGAATCAATGAAAAATTTGAAGAGGATTGAACCGTCATCGAACTAAACAGATACCTTTGGATCCTCCGGTAATATTTCTAAGAAATCCTAGACCAGGTCAAGGGTTTGGATTCCTTAACCTACACCTAAGAAGAATCTTAAAGCTCTCCCTGATAACCAACTCCTCTGGAAACAGTTGGTTGGGTATGGAAGGACACGGGGCACAAATGATTACAGGTGAACCTTTTTTTGAGACCACATCATGACTGTGAGCCTTCAGGAACGGTTGTCAGACCCCATTTCCGGTATGGAATGGGGAACTGACAACGGGATTTGATGTTTTAAATCCCCTTTTAATGATTATTTTGTTCGGTAGATAAGAGGATGTGAGAACCAATTTAGCCTAGCTGAGATGGCCACTAGGGACTCAAGCCCTCCTTCCTGAAAAATTTCATCAGACGTGCATTATTCGGGTCCAGCGGCGATTTAGTTTTCTCCTAGTCTTTATTGGATTCTTTGGATCCATCTCTTCCCTTCAGCGAGTTAGTATAAAGTAGGAGTACGAGTATAATAGGAATTATCTATTAAAAAAAAAAAAGATGTGACTTGTGAGTATATAAATTGAAATCCATTATGCCAAAAAAGAGTAGGTGGTAATTCCAAAAGAATCCTGTCATTGTGCGTGTGCAAATTGCAAATTTGCAACGCAACGGACATTTGGTCGGCCTCGTATTCGTTGGACAATTTACTGTGGTGAATTTTAGCCAGGATGAGTGAAACATAGAGATGGAGGAAAGGACACACGGCTGAGAATCTTGAATTCAGGGCCCACGAGTGGGGCTGTAACATGGGCTTTCTCAGGACTCTGTGAATTGGGCTTTCCTGAGTCTTAGACGGGCTGAAGTAAAAAAATCTCGCGACTTTACCCAGGCTTAAAGGTTTTTTTTTTTTATTTTTTTTTATTTTTAGTATTAAGAATTCAAGACGGTCAGCTATCCTTAGGAGGATGGGTTGAATGCCTGTCCAGAAGAAGCTAAATGAAGTATACGTAACTGACCAAAATCTATAGTATTACAGGCTTAGAAGTTTGTTGAAGCTCAATCATGGTTCAAGAATGTATGGTTTGCTTGCACTTTGTTTTCCTAAATATGTACTTTATGTCCTTTCCATTTCCTTTATTTAATTGTCCATGAAAAATATGTCACTTGAATTACAAAGAATGAATTAGGATTGTTTGCTATTGAAAGAAAAGTGTTAGAAGTTAATTTAAATAGTAAATCACATAATCACATGCACTAGGTTGCCGTCATTCATTTTAATAGACATCTTTGAATTAAAATTAAATGATGTAACATGAAAGATTTTTTTCAAAAATCAGATGTTCTCGTTTAAAAGTTACTATAACGGTGACCCTCACAATAGAAACATTGTTATGGCACAAATGATAATTTTGAATTTCAAATCTAAATTATGATTAGTTTTCATGCATCCAACTAATTTGGAGTTTATTGCCACAATAATCTTCTTCTTAAAAAAATTTCTAAACTAATCTGGTTTCAAAATTTATTTCCTTGTTAATCTACTTGATGCAATGTGCACCTCAAATATGGAAATCTCATCACGCTTAAAATTTCTCTCTTATCTTCGTTCTTAAAATTTCTCTCTTATCTTCGTTCTTTTTTGAGAGGTACAATCCCCATTAAAATATGAATAACAACTCTTAGGAGTTTAATTGCTAATTCGTATTAGATGAATCCACAATTTTTTTAGGATGACTCTTTATACACTATCAATGTATAAATTTTTTTTTTTTTTTTTTACATTAGCAAGATTAGATCATGTCACATAAAATGAATTCAAATTTGAAATTTAAAGTATGCACATGTGGTATACATACAAATCTGCTCGTGTAAAAAAATCACTACATTGTCAATGCATAAAAAGTTAATCCTTATTTTTAATAGTTCAAATTTTACTACTTGTCTACAATCTCCAAAGTGAATAAAAGTTCTTCTCTATTTATTATTGATTGTCTATTTCGAGAAAATTCTTAATATATTTGGAAATTTCTTAAATAGTGACAATAACTCAAAAAAAAAAAATTCTTGCCAAGTGTATGATGAAATGCCATATAGATAAATTGAAAATCTTTGGAGATCTATTGTATTAATTCACAATATTTTCACTCTTAGAATGCACAATTATAACTATTCCAAAAGTTGACTATTAGCTAACTTTGGTATTGAATCTGGTGCTAATTATGACTTGCTTAGATTCTCTATAATGGGTCAAAAAATGGGAGAATATACACGAATTTAAAATTGGAGTGGATTAGTCCACGAATATACACGCCACCATAATGAACATTGGGCTATCAAAATACAGATCCAAATAATTGAAGGCAAATGATATTGGCACTCCTATATAAAAGTTTTTGGCACTCTTTCCATGTTAAATTACAATTTAATGGATGGCACTACCATCCACTTGTTTATTATTTATTTTTGGCACAAGTATTTGGAGATAATTATGTGTTTTTTTTTTTTTTTTTTGCCTTTTCAAATTTGTGGTAACTAAAGATTCGACTACGTTCTGTGTACCGCAAAAATAGTTGTATGGCTATATATATATACATATATATCCGCTTGCATTAGCTCTTCGTACAATTTCAACTTAGTTAAAACAAGAAGAAAAAGAAAAATATGAAGACAGCATTTAGCTTAGTAGTTTTTCTCCTGGCGCTTTGCGTGATGGAACCTTGTCAGCATCTCTACTTTTTCCATTTAAACGCTTTTCCAATAGATTCTCTCTAGTATAGCATGATGGAGATTTTACGCTGTTTATCCACTGAAGAATTTAATTAAAGTAGTGTATGTTGAATAAACTTTGCAGGTGTTTTATTCGGGGTTGAAGCAAGGCGAGTTGTTTTCGTCCATTGCAATTCGGACGATGATTGCCAGTTTATTTGTCCGCCCGGAACCACCTCCTTCAAGTGTGTCAGCAGGATCTGCGAATGTCACCCACCAGAAAATTCTGCAGCAAAGCCTGAAACTGCAAATGATGCCAAAGACTTGAATGCCCGCCCAAAAGAAGCTGTACCATGAATGACGAAGCAACATGCAGTTGACCATAATAGTTTATGTAGCTTGATAAAAGCTCAATTATAGTTCAAGGAATTATGGGTTGCTTCCAATTTTCAATGCGAATTTTGCGTCCTGTCTTCGTCAAGGGTTTCGAGCATCTCTTTGATTTCCTTTATCAAGTTGTCAATGATTTGAATTGGAAATTAAAAGTTTGTTCCTAATTCATTAACAATTCTTGAATTATAAAGAAATAGGATTAATGGAAATACTTCTAATAAGATTCTAGAATAGCGTTATCAAGAGTAGAGCTGTTAATCGAGCCGAGTATTTGGCTGTCGAGCTCGTTAGGCAAACGAGCTTTAAAATGTGTTCGAACTCGGCTCGTCAAATGTACATGTGGCTCGAGCTCGACTCGTTTATCACAAACTCGACTCGAGCACGAGCACGAGTTCGAGCTCGTACAAGTTCGAGCTCAACCTCGTGCAAATTAATCTCAATAAAATCTATAATTTTCAATTTTTATACTTTTGACTTCTAAAATGACAAATATGCCCTTTATTAACGAGGTCTAACGAGTTACTCGGATATCAAACGAGCCGAGTTTACTCGGCTCGTTAACTAAACTAGCACATTTCTAGCTCGAGCTTGACTCGTTTATCGCAACTAACGAGCCGAGCTTGAGCCTTATCAAGCCGAGCTCTAACAAGCTTTCGAACTACTCGTGAAATTTAACAGCTCTAATCAAGAGTAAGAAATTAAAACCCGGGATTCATGAAATTCTTAAAGCTCTGAAAATGAGAGTTACCTGGATAATTAGTAATTAATGAACGGATATAAGGGACATTGTATAACGGAAGCCTGGGGAAAAGATCTACCTAATTTAGGAGTAGTCACGGTTGAGATTTGAACCTGAATCGAATCAATCTATTGAGCTAGAGCCGGAACCGGATTTGAGATATCGGAACCGAAACCATGAACGTGGCTAAAGATTTAGGTTCAGATTCATAAAAAATTTGAATCAAAACTAGAATTGGAACTGACGGTTCAAGACCTATTCAAACCTTCTAAAAAATACACTCTAAGAAATAGAATATAGATGAATCAAGAGCAAAATTATCTCTAGAATTATTAAAATTTCGAGCAAGCGTAGATGATTGGACTAAAGTTAAGAATATAGACTTCGAGAAATGGAAAAAAAATGAAGATGAAGAACACAATATATTTTAGTACATTTGCAAGCAATGACGATAATTAATTAATTGAGATTTTTTTCCCTTTTCTCTATTTCAACAATGAGAAAATTTTGTATCTTTTTATTTTATTTAAAACATTCAATATAAATTGAGGTTTTTTTTAATAAAATATGTATTTTTCTTTTTCCTTGTCACATCATAATACAATAAAATTCAATTTTTTCTATATTCGTTGTCATATTTACTTAGAATCAATTTTATAATAACAAGTACTTACATGTAACTAAAAGAACTAAAATCATAATCAAAAGGAATCGAAACCGTAACTGGAGATTCAAGAACTGTAACCGGGTCGGTTCAAATTTCATCGTTCAAAAGAATCAAAATTATAAGTTTTTAAATTGGAACTGAGGATTTTAGAACCATGGCTATGTCTACTTTAGGGTTGCAAATGAATCGAACCGCTCGTGAGCAGTTTGAATCAAAACTCGACTCGAACTTGATCAACATCGAATTCGAGTCAAATCTCAAGTCAAGCTCGATCAACATCGAGTTTGAGTCGAGCTCAAACTAATCAAATCGAATTCGAGTTCAAAAATATTCAGTTCGTTAGTTCGCAAGTCGACTCGATTATATATATTTTTATTTTTTATTTTAATAGTAAAATTATATATATATTTCTAATATTTTATTATTTGTTAACAACAATAATTATTTTATTCATTTAAAAAAATAATTATTTTTTTTTAAGCTCTAGTTGTTACATTTAGAATTCGTTGAGTTCGAGCTTGATAAAATTAAATTGAGATTGGATTCGATTAGACTAAAGATCCACTCAACTCGGTTGGAACATGACTTGGCGACTCCACGAAGCCTCTTAAGATTATGCCTCTTAAGAAAACGTAACGGCCACCTTTAAGGCAGAGTCGATTCCCTCCTAAGTTCTATCACACTTGTATTCTGTCCCTGAGAATCTGAAAATGGACTAAACCCCTAAGGCTACTTTCGCGTTGGCGGTATGATCGAATTCCTTGTTAGTTTCCACAACCTCTTTGCCTTTTGCTTTTATTCTTTAGTGCAGATGATACACAAAGTGACCCTCCAATTTTTGAAATTATCAGTTGATCGTCCTACTATTTTCAAGAGAGTAAAAGAAAGAGTTCTTTAAAATTTCTCCTATAGGGCAGATGATTCCAAGTAACACTCCAATTTGGTTACTGTCACTTGATCCTCTTAGTATATTGTTAATGCTCCACCATGGCAGCATTTATCCGGACAGAAGAGTAGCAAACCTTTGTGCCAACATATTAATAAATCAATCCAGGTGCCACCTAAGTTCTTGATCCAAATTCCTAATATTTGCTAGACGGCTTCAGCGCCCACCCCATTGATAATGAATGTAGATTTCATGTTTTATAACGCCTCTCCTCAGTCCTCTCATCGTAAGATGTAACGATTCACTATCGAAAATCAAGCGAGCAGAGAAATGGAGAAACTCAGGATTCAGACATAATAATTCCACATCCATAAGGCCAGCTGCAATGAACCACGTATGGAACATATTGTCCAAAATAGCTCCAACAGGCCTTAGAAGGAACATGGAAAGTCCAAAAACAGAAGGGACTAAAATCTACGTATGAACAATATACAATAAGACACTCAGACAAAAACTAAAGGCAACTGCGAACGTGAACTTCTCCAAAACTTCTAGTCTGCCATCATCCAACGTGTACCACCCTCAAGCAACACCAGTGTCCTATTCCTTTCTTCCAACTTGAATTGGTTGAGCTAGGAGATGAGGAATGTAAACCTAATAAGCTTCTCAATCAGTTTGACATTCTAAATGCCATTACCGGAGTGCATTCACGAAGGCCATCAGAGAATCAACATCTCTATTCTCGGTTGGATACTTTATGGGCCGAGTGGAGTTCTTGGGGAAAAAGAGAATAGTTGGGAAGCTGCCAAGTTGCAATTCTTTCTGTGCAAATGTTTTTTGGTCACCATCTGCTCTGAACTTTGCAACCTTCACACCAGAAACGGCCAACTTCTCCGCCAACTCAACATATGATCCTTCCATTGCCTGCTTGACATTATATAAATCATAGTGAGAATGATGATCTAATTAGGTCAATGTAGGCAAATAAAATGTTTCAAAGGTATAGTGAGATTAATCACCTGGCAAAACTGGCACCAAGGTGCATAAAGCACAACAAGCCAAGGCTCTCTTCTATCGTCCAACTTTAGCAAATTCTCAATCCCAGGCCTGCTCAAGCTCACAATATTCTTCGTATCAAAAATATCAGCAACAGTTGTGCTTCCATTTGCATGGACAGCCCCATTTCCATTGCCATTCAGAGTATCCTGCTTCAGGTTGCCCTTGTGTAGACCGCATTCTTTAGCCCTGGCATCTTCCCACCACCACCTTCCTTCTCTCTCATGTTGCCCAGGCAGGACAGGCCTTGTGCACGGCTCACATCCAATTGAGACGTAACCTTGTGAGTGCAAAAGGTTGACAGGCACATTCATGGCCCGCAGGAAATTCCAAATATCCTTGCCATCAACATTTGCCACAGGGTTCCACTTAACTAAACTGCCTAATCCACCATCCAGGCCCTCAAAAGCAGGATCCACCTGAACAACAGGGACCTCAGATCGAGTACCCGGGGACTGATCTTTACGCTGACCAGTGATCCAGGCACGCAATCCCTTGAGGGCTCTCCTCAGGGGCCTGACCTTTCTCACGCGGCAGCACTCTTGGTGACCATCTTCATAGAAAGAGAAAAGCCCCTTGCTCCTAACTAAAGCCTGAACTTCAACAGCATCAGGAAACATGTACTCAATGTGAATCCCATAGTGCCTCTCAACCGTATCAAAAAATTTATATGTCTCGGGATTCAACCTCCCAGTGTCCAAACTAAATACTCTGAATGGTCTACCAGTCAATCGTGCATACTCAATCAAAGCCACGTCTTCTGCACCACTGCACAAAAACATCCGCATTCGTTCAGAAGATAATAAAAATCCACGTGTCTAAGTTACAATTCATCAAAACCCAGTGGTCTAAAATACCAAAGCAAGTAATCATCAAACTGCCATAACCATAAATCAAGGCACTAAGTTAAATACATCAAGCCAGACTGCAAGGCCCTCTAAATCTAGTGTTTATAATCCTTTCACATTACTGATATGATCAAATTTTTGTAATCTGTCCACAGGATCATGCAAGCATGTCACAAGAATTCTGTTCGAAAATGATCATACAAGAACATAAATCACCTTGAGCTTCAAGAACCATATTAAAGTGACTTACCATGTATCAGGCAGACCTCGCCTTATGTTGATATCTAATAGTAAAACCGGGGAATCGTCTGTTCAACATTACCATGTAGTAGCAAGTATACATATTCACAAACACCATGATTTTCCTCCATTTAAAACTATACATGTATCACAAAGTAGTAATACAATCGGACCCTAAGACTGAATATGAAAGGACTAAAATCACTCTGCAACTAACAGAAAACAAGCCAGTAAGAAAAAAGTAACACACAACTTCACCTGAAAGCTATAGCAATATCATTTCCAAACTTAGCCAGGGCTTTGTCCATAATCTCAAGTGGTGATGCATTTTCAAGCTCCTTGGCCAATTTCTCGTAATCCTCTTCCTCAACTTTGTCCCCAACCTCTGTAATTGCACCACATTATTAAGCCCAAACTGATCAAAAAATAAATTTTTTAAAAATGAAAAATGAAACAAAGGCAAAATTTTTTAACATAACCAGACTCCATGAATTACCTGGCGCAACAATGGTTGCTGCGGATGGAACAATGGAGTTATTTCTTTTCGGCTCAGCCGCATTCAACGGCTTAACCGCCGCCGACCGCCTCCTGGAAACATTCAGCGAAGATGATAAAATATGCGGCCGATCCAAATGCTGAAAAGAACCAAACTGCGAGCCCACTGGTGCAAAAGAACAGCCCACAAATTAAAAACTAATAAAAGAGAACCCAAGAAACCAACATAAATTCTTACAGGAAAAAAAAGCCAAAATTTACCTTTACTTTGCTCATGGGAAGAAGATAAAGAACCATGAATGGCCGGTGAAGAACTAAAAGCCAAAGCCATTCTACTATTTCTCCTTTCAAGAAAATGAGGAACGACGTAAAATTCTGTAAAAATTAAGGTTTTTGATCTCTGGGTTTGCAAAGAATTAGTATGATTTTCTTCGGAGCGGCTAAGGATCAGAGAGAAATGAGAGTCACAGGCAGTTATGGGAGAGGAAAAACATGAGAAGCTATAAGAAGGGAGCGAGGGAGGAGGTGGCTCTCCAGGTTCATTGAACCTGGACGTGATTTTGAGTCCGGTTAAATTCTGACATGGCAAATGATGATTGGCTAACGATTTTAATTATTTTGGGTCAGCACTTTCGTCATTTGACAGAAGGTGAGAGGAGTCGTGGTGCGGAGAGGCTGCGGATTTCGCACCAGTCAAAGGCACATCTCCTTAGATTCCAAACTTGGATCTCTTTTTCTTCCTATTTTAAAATATTCCTTACTTTTTGTGGAACACTTTTTCTGACTTATTATTGGTTATTGAGGGCCTCATGATTCTAACAATTCCTGATTTGCATCTAATCTCTTGGATAATTGACTCGTTGCATGATTGTATCCTCTCAATTTTTTCAATCCTCATATTCGAAGATTTAATTTCAAAATTTTTAATACGTATATATATATATATATATATATATATATATGATGGCTTTTTTTTAGGCATTCTTTGCCAAGTTGATTGAGCGTTATTCCCCTAATTTGGTAAAAGAATTAGTAAAATAATAGATTAAGAGGTAATTTTGTTGTCTGTTTTGATTTTCTATTCAATTTAGAGTTGTTGCAACACGGAGGAGCGGCGATTTGGATTTTCACGTCGTGTTGAATAGAGTCTTTTTTTTTTCTTTTTATATACAGAAATATTCAAAAATCTTATTAAGTAGAAGATAGATCCGTAGTAATTGTGGAAAAAAGAAACGACACGGTGGAGTCTATTTAATTCGAGGTAGGGTTGGATTAGATTAGATTAAATGGCACGATAGTTCTGAATTCAAGACCTCTTATTTAAAAGAAACTATTTAATTCTTTTGTCTTGATGTGAATTTTTTTTCCTTAAATTTCAGTCTACTCTCCTTGCCATGATAAAATTCTTCTCAAAGTTTTTATGAAAAGAATTAATAAATTGCAGTCCACTTGCCTTTGCACGATAAAATTCTTCTCGAAGATAATATGAATATATTCTCTTTGAGTTATCAGTCTTTAAGATAAATGTCCCAAAACACTTTAAGTAATCTTTTGGAAAATACTCTAATTATGCTTTTTTTTTTAACTATTGTTTAATTTTTGTCTGTTGTTTTTGGATCGGTCTTTTCTTCCATATTCAAAACAGCAAGTCCTTCTCTCTCGGTTTCAGCCCAAGTTGCCTCGTGTTTCCTTGCATCATCACACATGGAGGAATGGTCCTTTGAATTTGACGAAGGGACAACCCTCAATCATAAGATTCAAATGATGAACAACTATCAAAACTTTTAGTACAAATTTAATGTATAAAATGTGTATATTTATAATGGCCGGAGAGGGTGGATTTTTACAGTGAAAATCCGTACAATGAGTGTTCTATCATCCAATGATCATACATCCATTGAACTTCAGCATGCATGGGAGGGCACTGGTGCAGTATCATTTCGTAAGTTAAACAGTCTTAGGAACCACCTCTCCCTGATGATGGGGTGGGAGGTCAAGGGTCTAGTGGTGTGGGAGGTCAGGAGATTCAACCCTTGTCTCCCACCAAATTGTCTGTCCCTCATGGATAACTCGGTTGGTCTCAACAAGCTTCCTTAAGAGCTGGTATCCAATACCCGCAAGAATTCGAATCCTGTGATTATCGTGTTCGGGGGAATGAGACCTTTCTTCCTAGGCCGGAGTGAGATTAATCGAGTTCCGTAAGGATTGATACGAACATCCACTCCGTTAGCCAAAAAAAAAAAAAAAAAAAAAAGCCTTAGGACCTTTTACGACCCCAAAAGAGACAACTTCTTGATATGAGAATTTAGTTCAAAGATTTTAAAGCTACCAAGAATGGTCCGTCCGTTGGTCAAGAGAAAACTTTTTAGAGTTGTTTCCATTCATTATTGTTAGGTTCGAGGTTTAAGTTCTAAAAGTAGCAATTGAAAGGAGAAAGGGTATAGAGAGAGGTGGAAGGATTAAAAAACAACCATTTAAAAATTCTAAATTACCAAAAAATTTAAAGATTTTCAGGCTCCATTTGTCAAATGAGTTTTTTGAGTATTTATTTAAAATTTTATTATAATTTACTATAAAAGTTGTAGAAAATATTTTTAATATAAAAAACTTTTTTTTCTTTTTCTTTTTCTCTTTCTTTTTCTTTTATTTTCTCTTTTCTTCTTCTACATTCCCTCTCCCCACCTCCCTCCCTCCCCCACCACCCCCCAGCACGAAGAGCAGATGCAAAAAAAAAAAAAAAGAAAAAAAAATTTCTTTTGACTTTTCTCTCTCCCTCTCCCTCTCCCCCTTTCCTCGCTTCTCCTTCCCTTCTCCCTCCCCCGCCACCTCTCCCTCCCTTTCCCTCTTTCCTCCCTTCTCCTTCCCTTCCCCCTGGCTGCAATCTAGTTGCGTGACCTGTTTGGATTTTAATTTTTTAGAGTTTTTTTTTTTTGTAGAAAATGCATTGTAGGGATTTGATATGTGAGATAAAAAGATAATTAAAAAATGTGTTCACAAAAAAGGTAAATTTTTTTTTAAAAAAAAATGACTTTCCAAACAAGGTCAAATTCGAGCCGATTTTACAATAGTAGATAACATTTTTTCAAGACAAAGTAACGTAGATATAGACTCTTAAATAGAAATATCTAACTGCTTAAAGTCATGGAAGTAAATTAATGTAGAAGCTTTAACTAGTTTTAACGGGTGTTATGTCTTATCTAGTTATCTTACTTTGTAGTTATGAGGCTAAATCCGCACACCATTTAACCTAGTCTACTACTAACACAAAAACAAAAACAAAAACCCAAGTTTCAGACTTTTAGTCCCTGATTCTACTTCTGCTTTTAGATATAAATAGCAAGGGTGACCTAAGCATGGCCTTTATTCGTGTTTGCATCTTGTCTTGTTGCCTAAAGAAGTAAAAAAGAGGATAAAAATGGCTTCAAAATCTATGGTTTCTTTTCTTTCGGTGCTTTGCATTATGGCGTCTTGTAAGTATCTCTTTCTTTCCAGGAAAATGCTATATATAGTAGTTTGCCAAAACCACACCACTCATCTTGTGTTTATTTTTTTTTCTTTTCTTTTCAGACTAAATTAGTGTTTGTTTGTATAAGATACCGTATGATACAGACAAACTACAGACCAAATGTATAATAGTACCATGATTAGTTCTCACGTATATCAGCAATTCTCTTTACTCTCTTTTGTTTTTTTTTTTTTTTTTTTGGCTTGCAAAAAACTAAATAAAAAGAAATTATGGCAGGTCTATCACCAGGAACTGAAGCAGTGCTTTGGCCTGCATTTAAGGACTGGGTTTTGGGGATTGACAGGCCCTGCGTAGTGCAGGCGGAGTGCGATGTATTGTGGTGTCCGTTTCTGAAAGCTCCACACTGCGAAATGCCTCCGATGCGTGATCATCCTGGAAGGTGCAAATGTGGACCGTGGCATTGATTTACCAGAATTTGTTTGTTCTTGAAGGTGTATGCATAAACAAAACCCCATGTAACTTTTCTCAAGCAAAAGGGTTGAAGGATCAATGATTTTCAAATGTTGCTCTTCATGTTCACGGCTGTGCCAAAAATAACAATGAAATAAGCCTTCAAGCTACGAACCATTTTTCAATGAGATAGCCTAACATACATACATATATGTGTGTGTAGTCTTACTTATTGCATTTCCCCTTTAAAATTAATGTTTTCAATGTTTGAAATTGATCACCTAATTTTTTAACTAGTATTGCAGGCATTAGGGATGTAAATGATTTAGTGTTCAGAATTGTTTGATTATTTTAACGAATTTGAAATTTTATTTAAATTTGACTTGTTTTGAAAGTTATTGAACACAAAAAGTCGTTCAAACTTGACTCGACGAGTTAGCAAACCAAACTCGACGAACTCTTACAAAACTGGATTTGATTCTAGTATCGAATAGTTTAGTTCATCTTTCAGTTCCAACACAGTCATAAAACAATTCGCTGCACAATTAATTCTGATTATGCGAATGGTAATCTTGATTAGTTAAATTTCGGGCCCCAGTTTCGTTGAGTGAACCAAATGCCCCAACGTGCTATAAATTGGGTCAGTCCCTTAAACTAGGGCCTACAGAATCGGCCCATTATTTTCTCAAATCAATTTAGGGAGCTAGATGTCTACTACTCTGGGTTTCGTCAAAAACAATAACAAAAGGTTCTGATTCTAAAACTATTCTTTGTCTGACACCAAGTTTCAACTCCAGGCCCAAATCAATCTTTTGTTTAATCGTTAACGATCGAACGAGGGATCCTTAAGCTTGTAATTGAAATTAGAACAAATCTAAAGTTGTAATCCACTGATTCTAAGGGGAAAATACATATCAATTTTGTGCATTCTATTCCTTGTCCTAAATGTTAGGTAGGACATTTTTTTTGTGTGTGTGTGTACAAGTGATTAAAAGGAAGTTCTTCAAACTAATAAAGTGGATTTGGACAGGAGATTATTTGAAATATTTACTGCAGTATTTTTTTATGATATAATATAGTGAGATTTAGAGATGATCAAAAAGATTTAAAAAAAAATTGATTGAAAAATATGTTTGTGATGCAAACAAATAATTTTCCTCTTTATAAATAACGTGATATCCAAACAAACCTAGTCCTTGTTCATTAGCGATTGATGGCCTTTTCAACGATAAGTGACAACTTCATAGCAATAGCATCACAATCTAAAGGAATCAAAGGTATCCATGTGTGT
Source organism: Coffea arabica (assembly GCF_036785885.1). Taxonomy (NCBI): domain Eukaryota; kingdom Viridiplantae; phylum Streptophyta; class Magnoliopsida; order Gentianales; family Rubiaceae; genus Coffea; species Coffea arabica. The sequence continues at coordinate 41,994,840 of NC_092326.1, read as the reverse complement.
GCCCAAATGCACAAAACAACAATCATTGATGAAAGTGTGTCTATCATATCAACCACAATTTTGTTTTTGTTTTTTTGGCTTTTTCTCTTTGCTCGGTCCATCAAGATCAAGTTGAAAGATTGGAACTTTGCCTTTAAATAAATTCCAAAATCCCGTAAAAGAACTCCGTTTTAGTAAAATTCAAATATGAAACTAACGTAACACAAACATTCATCAAGGAGAGACCACAGATGGGCTAATAGTTCATACTTTCTTAATGTATGAATTTCGTCACGATGTTTTGGTGTTTTTTTTTTTTATTGACACGATAATTCATATTTTACTCTGACTCCTAAATGATCTAATAGTTGATACTTTTTTAACTATGAATTTGATTTGTTTTAACCCCGTGCCCAACTTGATGTTTCGTGTTTTTTTTTTTGTCTTTTTAATCGATACAATAGTTCATATTTTACTCATACTTCTTCTAGATGGTCTAATAATTGATACTTTCTTAAGTGTGAACCTGATTTGTTTTAATCCCATGCCCTATCTTAATGTTTTGGTGCTCTTATTTCATCCGACACTATAATTCATAATTTACTTTGCTCCTATCTTAATTATTGTTTTCTACTTTGCTCCTTGACTAAAATGTTACTATAATTCACAAAATGTTACGGGACGGAGCCTGGATAAGAATGCAATTCTGGCTCTTTTTTTTTTTTATAAATTTTTGGGTTGATGTTTCGGTGTTTATTTGACATTTTAGCGGCTATCTCATAAAAGGAGTACATCCCATAACCGCGGTCCAGTATAAACGGGCCGTCATGGCCAGCCCCGTAACTTTATCGCATCTGTAGTACATTCTAGGATATGTACGAGGAGGAGGTTCACGCTTCACAGCAAATAAAAGGAAGACTGTAGTTCAGCCGGTTACTCTGTTGAAGGTCATCCATAGATTTTCCATTTCTCGGATTTATTATTTCACGCTTTCTCTGGTAAGCTCTCTCACTCCAATTATAATCCAATCTTCTTGCTTCTACATTTATATGGTTTCTTTGTTTTTTTTTTTTCTCCATATAATTTTGTGCCATGCTTCAGTAAATTTTTGTTTATTGGTGATTAAGTATTAACTTTGTCTGCCTCTTTTTTTTTTCTTTCTTTTTAAAGTTGTTATATTTTGAAAAAAAAGAGTAATTTTCTGCTTTTTTTAGGAGTTTTTTTTTTTTTTTTTTTTTTTTTTTTTTTTTTTTTAACTGGTGATACAAAGTTGTGATCTTGCTAGAGTTTTCTGTGGAGTTGGCTTACTGCTTTTACATTTTTTTTTTTGTTTTTCTCAAAACCCTTTGTTTGGATTTTAGGTGATAAAATGGTCATGATGAAGAAAAGGAAATAACTTGTACGTTATAATTGTCATGATGAAAAAAGACGGATAATCAAGGGAAAATATGATGAGGAATTTCTTTTTCTTATATTGATTATGAAAAGTGGGTTGCATTTACTTTTTCTTTCAACATATAAGCCTGAATCTCCTGGTGAATAAAAATAGAATATAAATAAAGGTCAATGTAAAGCATAAACTGATGAAATTAAACTTAAGTTTTCTCTTTGTCCTATTTGCTGTGAATACTTCGTTAATCGGTACTAATCTGCTGCTGAGAAGTATAGGTGGATATGGCCGAGTCTGCAGCACCAGCAGTTCCAAGTGACGAGTTGTTGGAATGGCCAAAGAAGGATAAGCGTCGATTTTTACATGCTGTGTACCGCGTTGGTGATCTTGATAGGACAATCAAGTATAAAGTTTTACTGCTTATGGGAAAAGAAAAGTAGCTGACCATTGTTGAATATGGGATTTTGTAGTTTTATTCTGTTCTTAATGTGTTGAATGGTGACTCTGGCGTCGTAGGTTTTATACGGAATGCTTTGGGATGAAGCTGCTGAGGAAGAGAGATGTTCCTGAGGAGAAGTATGCCAATGCTTTCCTTGGTTTTGGCCCTGAAGACTCTCACTTTGTGGTTGAGTTGACATACAGTAAGTTTAGGATCCTAATGTTTTTGGTAATTTGGTGCTTACTGCCATGAGGATGGGTATAGTATACATTATGCACTTGATTGCGGTATATTGTGCTTATTGTTGCTCCTACTTTTTGTAGCGGGGTATGCTGAATCTTATTGATCAATACAACAAGTGGTATGCAAAAATTGAACTTTTAGGGGAAAGTAGCTTTGGTATTTACTTGCATGTCTTCTGTATGTGAGGGGAATTGGTTTCTTTATGCATTTCTTCAGCCTATGGTGAGTGAATAATTGCAGATGGTGCTTTTAATATAAGAGAAAAGGGTTATGAGATCAAGCGTCAATTAGAAGTGTGTCGTCATTGCACATTGGGAAGTAAAGGATCTGATGTCATCTCTGGGTTATTCTTTCTGGTGCTTACCTGCAGATTATGGGGTCGACAAGTATGATATTGGTAGTGGCTTTGGCCACTTTGCCATTGCAACCCCAGATGTAAGTGCCTCTCTATTGGTTGATTTACTTTCTGCATTCTAGTTTTTTGTTAGCTTGACTTCTTTTGATGCATTTGTTTGAAGGTATACAAACTTGCTGAAGATATAAAGTCTAAGGGCGGAACCATCACAAGGGAGCCTGGACCTGTGAAAGGTGGTAAAAGTGTCATTGCGTTTGCCAAAGATCCAGACGGTTACCTCTTTGAGCTCATTGAAAGAGGGCCTACTCCTGAACCACTCTGTCAAGTAATGCTTCGAGTGGGTGATCTTGAACGCTCTATCAAGTTCTATGAAAAGGTATCTTGAAGTTAAAGTGCCTATTACAACTCCTTATTGAAGCTGCTTCTCAATTTACTGTTTCACTTGGATTGCATCTTCCATGTTCAATGGTTCTTCAATATTACACTGTCCAATGTAATGACGTGTATGGTTTTGCATAGGCATTGGGGATGAAGGTGGTGAAGAAGACTGATAGACCGGAACAGAAGGTTGTATTTGTTTAAATGTGGATTTTTATTTTTTATTTATTTATTTTTTCACCTAGGATATGGATCTTACCTACCAAACTAAACCTCCATGCAGTACACCATAGCAATGCTGGGATATGCTGAAGAGCAAGAGACAACTGTGCTGGAATTGACATATAATTATGGTGTGACAGAATACACAAAAGGCAATGCATACGCACAGGTTTTTATTTGCCTTCTGAAAGTCGAGTAATTCTTTGTCGGGATGCATATTGTTTTCTACCTTATTGACAGCTGTTATGTTTGCACCAGCTTGCAATAAGCACTGATGATGTTTATAAAAGTGGTGAGGTCGTAAATGTTGTAACTCAAGAGCTTGGAGGGAAGATTACCAGGCAACCGGGACCAATTCCTGGAATCAATACCAAGATTGTGTCTTTTGTTGACCCAGATGGTTGGAAAACAGTAAGTGATTTAGACATTAAATGAACCAAGTTGCAACCAAAATTTGGAGGTTGAACGGTTTGAATGTTGCCATGCACATTTGAGTTACAGGTCTTACCTTATCAGATTATAATGTATCATCTTTTGTTTGAGTTTCCTCCTAAATTGGCGAAAATAAGTGGTTCTTTGGAGCTAATACATCTTTTTGATTCTGAAAGCATAAAAAGAAAACAAGCGAAAACAATTGAGATGGCTAAATTTTGAAGGTTTATTGTATGAAACACACAGGATGCACAGTGCACACGTTCTTTGTCAAATGTGTTTTATAGTTTAATGACTGAAGATCCTGTATAAATAATCTTTATATGGTCTATGTTCTTTGTCTAGTTTTGCTTTAAAATGCGCTACCATCATCATATTGAAAGCTCATCAAATTCGTTGTTTTCTTTTAACAGGTTCTGGTTGACAATCAAGATTTTCTGAAGGAGCTTGAAAAGAAAGACTGACTGTGTTATGAAAATGTTTCTGGATGGATCAGATAGACTTGCTTTGAACTAGGAGATAAATAATGCCTGCAACTTTAGCTATCGTGTAACTGCAGTGCAATGCTTGTGTTTTGATGCTATGTCAACTGGCCCTGTATTTAAAAGATATGATTTTGGAACAGTTACTTCAGTCTCTGTTGATATTGATATTAGTTTGCTGTTCTTGTGATGGTAAAATAGTGCCGATGATTTGCAGTAACTTCATTTAAAATTTAAGTGAATGTTCTATCACCATCTCTACAACTGAAAACTGGTGCATGCCCGTGACCATCTTTCTTGATTCTTATGACTGATTTAGTTGATTTAGTCTGCAAGCAGTGGAGGAAATAGTTGTATTGTTGCCACCGTTTAACAGACGAACTTAGAATATGGACATGCGATGGCTCGTCAGCACCAAAAATTACACGTTTAATTATCAACCAGTTGTCTACTTTCATTCCTTGGATACTTGCATGTGTCAAGGAATCCCCCAGCCCCTAACATTGGAAGATGCAATTGGTCAAGACAACATGAGTTATCTGGCACTAGAACCGGAAAGACATCAGAGTCCAGCTGCTTCAAAGAAGAAGGGCCAAATTTCCTCAATTTTGGGGCTTCTTTAGGAGCACAAAGTTCAATGAATTGCCTCTGAGTTACAACATAAGCAAATCCTGTTCTGCAGAGTATGAGCATTCTGTTGCTTAAACATTGAGTCTGAAACTTTCCTAGGAAGATGAAAAGAATTAAATACGATAGATATATTGTCAGGGTAAGCTTGGCATCCAATCTTGTTTGCTCTTATCATATGTAGGGAAAAGTCTTCCCAGAATACTTGAAAGACTGTATACGCACAGATATGAAGCTGAAACCTTCCTTTGTACCATGGAAATCAAAGTAATAGTCTGATCAAATTTTGTAGGGGCATTCATTTATAGAGTTGTGTCAATTGGATAGCAACCAAGGACACGAAGGAATTTTGCAATTTCCTGCAGGAAGAAGTGAAAGAAAGCACTTAGAACCATGCTTACATGAGGCCTCAAAAAACATATGAAAAAAAAAAACACGAGAGATGGTGTAGAAGGAAATTTCCAGGTATTTGGCTAAAGCAAACATTTAAACAAATGGCAGTATAAATGATCTTTATTTTCATCACCCACCCCCAAGCCTTTCAGCAGTTATCGGCGGCAGCTCGGCCTTTCAGAGTCAGAAGGGAACAAATGGAAAACAGTCCACAAGCCTTCATAATTATAACATTCATTTTCAGAAATCAAAAGAGAAAACAATCTTCTGACTGCTCTTCAAGCAGCAAAACACACATACATCAGATCTTGGAACACAGATGACTATCTCATGGTATTTGCCCATCCACTTAAGGAATATGAATATGATGGACAGAGAAAGCAACAAGTAGGCATAATACCAACCTGGAGATGTGCCAGAGCATACTGGGCTCGAGGCTCTGCCATAGATGCTTCAAAGTCGACATAAAAGAGGTAATCAAAATACCTGCCATCAGATTGGACAATCGAACCACATAAGAATGGATGAATCTTTTGGGTATACAAAGCGAAGCAAAACAGGCCATTTTTTGGAATTTGCTTCACTGCATCATATCGTCCATTTATGCCGGCCATTGCAAGAAAAGGCTGTTTGAAGTTACGAGTCACTCCGAGTTTGCAGCTAATCTCTCTCTCTCTCTCTCTCTCTCTCTCTCTCTCATTTTTTATGTTGATAAATACAGGATTTAAGGCAAATAGAAGAAGCAACTCAAATTTTGAGTGTAAGCAGAAAAGTATTTGTCAGGAATACATCACTTTGCTAACAAGCTTTGTGGGAAAGAAACTTGACATGCATTCATGCGTCACATGGACCAGAGACACAATTTTAGAGGCTATTAAGACTTTCCAAACTGGAGTAACCCTAAAAAAATGAAGGCTGCAATGTGAACCCTGATATTGGAAAATTTTAAGAAAATGGTAATAAATGCATCTCATGATAGCGTCAAGGCAAAATGATGAGGAGAAATTATCAAAAATTTCAACGAAACTATTGCACTTTAAGAAATTATTAACATTTCATAATTTTGAATAATTTTTATATGTCATAACGAAACATCTTCACCAAAACATTGTTGTCAACTGTCAAGATGATTGTTACATTAAGATGCAAAAATCTTAATTTTAGCCTCCCTAACCATTACAAGTTGTTCATCCACCTTACTTCTCTAAGTCAGATCATGAAACTATCACCAATATATATACAGCATCAAATTTACTCATAGAACTGTAAATGCCACATAGCTCCACGGAGGTCTCTAAACTCAGTTGGAAAAACTCACTTGGCACTACCCTTGTTAGAGTCATCAACAATCCTTAGCGGCCTATATCTTTGTGGTCGGCTCTCAATCTGCATTTGCATTTTCCATTGAAATCAATGTCAAAAATTTGGTATTAAAAAAAATGACTCTTAATATACCATGACTTTAAGGTTACCTTGGACAAATTAATGTTCCTCAAAGCAAAAACTGCTAATGCTTTAAATAGTACCCCAGGCCCTTCTTCTAGGCTGAAGACAATGCTAGTCTGGAAGTAAAACGAATGAATATCTTCAATCCATGCAACTACAAACATATATTAACATCATTGGTATGATTATACCTTATGGGGCCTATCACTGCCTGGGATTATAGGTTCTCTCGCAAGTATCAGAAAACGGGTAATATTATCAGTGTCATCCTGGTCAGTGCATTGCAATCAAATATTAATGATCAACCAATAAATGTAATCGACTGACGAAAAGGAATTTCAAGCATGGCAGACTCAAAAAGTTCCGTTCAGTGATATACTAATATCTACTCTTGTCAATTATTAAATGCCAGTTAAATTTGCAATATCCTGACATCTAAATATTTCTGGATATTGTAAACATGGGATTAGTTCGCATGCATCAGGTGCTTCTAGAAGAAATACACATGCCCTCGTTAGTTTCACCTATAAGTGAATTAATGTCTATTTGGATGTTCTAAACCACAAACTCTGACTGTAAATGTGATTACTATGTTGATGACATACGTGTGAAATTCATGACCCAAAATATCACGTGACATCAACAGCTATTGTGCAAAAACAAGGTAAACTGTGGAAAAAAAGGAGACGAATAAAAAGGAAAAGGCAATAAAGCCAAAAAAAAAAAACCACAAATAGAACAATGCGAGCCTTGGAACCTACATTTTTCCATACTCCCAATTTCAGAGGGCTGAAAAAGTAAATAAAGAAATGGAACTAATAACTTATCTAACTTATTAGAGTTTTCATACTCACAGATATTTGAGTAGAACAAAAGCAAGAGCAGTTGGCCTATTTTATGCAATATTAACGGACCACATTCCACTTTACATGTTTAAACCCCTTTTTGTCAAGAACCAATTACTCTTTAAAAAGATAAGTATCAAATCTCAATTTGGAGGAATACCCACCCCCCCCCTCCCCCAAACAAAAAATACTAAACATTTCTATTTGAGTTACATTATTTTGGGGTGGTATAGTCTACCATAATTCCAAAAAAAAAAAAAAAACTCTCAAAGTGCAAAAGTAAAACATAAAGATACATAAAGCGTTGATCCCACCCTCTATTTCTTCCTTTGCAAACCTACAACTAACCAAATCCTTCTACTTGCCTTCTTCCTATACATATTCAAAATTTTCAAATTCTGTACAGCTTAATACATGACGAAACTTAAAAAAAATGACTTATCCACTTAATGGACGAGTTATGCATTACATGGGATCATCAGTCCAATCTAATATGCATGAAATCCAGATGATTATGCAGTCAGAATGATCCTCAAATTATATGTGAAGCATTGTCATCTTTCTAAAACTCAAAGACCAGAACATCTCTATACACTGCCTAAAAAAAGCCCAAGGTCATTGACTTTGGTACATAGAACAACTGGTCAAAGCCTAAAGCATGTCACTTTATCTCAAGCAACCATGGTGGCAAATTTAGAAGCAGAAAACTTTAAAGCAAGGGCCATGATGCCATCATATAGTTCACCAGCAATGAGCAGCATAAAAAGATAAAATGTGGATACTGCAAAGTAATGGATACAAAGATCAGATACTGTGGTCACCTGAATTCTTTCAGCTAGAACATCAAGCCCATAAATTTCTGCAGCTCGCACACTTGCAATAGCTCCGGTATCCCTCACACGTTCAGCTGCTGTAATCTGTCCCAGGCATTAATCTGATTTATTGTCAAAAGCTCAAACACGTAAGAAGCCTTGAACAGAATACCTGAGCAGCGCCAGCAGAATCGTTGGTGCTGACTTTTGTAACACCTAACTTGTTTAGTGTCATCTCGCATTGATCAAGGGCCTGAAAACAAAATGAATAGTTTTTGTTTCTCATTTTTGTGGTGTATCCGAGTCAAAGTGCTGAAACTAACTGTCAACAGATCCAATTTGCAGCTATAAAGTAAAATATTTTGTACATTATTTTTTCAAACACTTTTTCTTTTTCTATGAAATTCATCCCTTTCAGAGAGACAATAATAGTCATCAATACTGGTAGACCTTAATTAGACTATGATTTTCTGGTATCTTAAAAGCAACTACCTTGGCGTCTAGATGGATAATTCAGAAATATGAACTTGGGTATATTTACTAATTAACTTCATTCACATTGATGAGGCCTAAACCTTAATATATGGTGCATCACTGGCTTTTTTCTCAACCAGCATGGAGAAGAAGGGGGAAGAATATTGCTCATGAGAATGAAATACTTACCTGAGGATGGCTTAAAACACGCTTTAGCTCCTCTTTTCTAACGCCAGGCAATCCAAGGAGGCAGTGGTTTACGACCACCTGCACTTCCCCAACTATGTGCAGCCTGTGAAAAAGGAGTAAGTCATAATTACGGTGGATACTCCCACCAACAGAATTTTCGATGGGTAGTACAGCTTTGTCCACTAACCACAATTCAACTGCCTGAAAGAGGAAAATTGATACAAGAATTACGTTTTAAACATCAACTGACAAACAATATTTAAACAGAGATTGCAAACAGCAAAACCTTGAAGACAGCCTCAAATTCATCACATGGTACAGTCTCACATTCGGGGTATGCTCTAAGTGCAGCAGCCTCACTATATGCACCTGGAAGCCCCTACACGAGGCAAGAAAGATCAGTCATGCAAGTATAACATTCTGAAGAGGTGATGAAATGTGCCAAGCCTACCTGATAAGCAACCCGCACCTTGGAACCATCACTTAGAGAAGAAGAAAGATCAATTGCAGACAATGGTCCTGCAATTGAAGCTTTCTTAACTAAAGCACATAAGCTTAAATGGAAAATGTGAACCATAAATGCAAGTAATCAGATGCACTAACTGATGAGATTTTTATAGTCCTGCATTCTTGCTACTGAAGCTATACTATCAATCATATATCTAACAAACTTCACAAGTATTTTGACAAAAAAAAAAAAAAAAAACTTCACAAGTAGGATATAACAGAATGTCGAACTCATCGCTAGTTATAAATGTGGATAGAATATTGCTTAGAAATTTTAAGTTCCCATATCAAGCATTGGAACCAGAGCATTGGAACTGGTGCCCCAAACATAGTTATTTTGCTCCTCATAGCTCATCGTGGCTGCAAGTAATCAATTCTTACTCCTTACACATTATGCTATCTGTCATGTGCATGCCAAAAATTATAAATAGACAACTTTTTTTTTCCACCTAACATTGCTAAAATGAAATTCTTTAATATTTTTAAAATTGGTAGAAAAGGGGACTCCAGGATATTAGTACAATTCTTTCTCAGCAGCAAGAAGCACGGTACCAACCAAATGGAAGGTGGGCCACAAAGGAAACACCACAACAAGTGTAAAATCCTCACCTGGCATGAGACATGACATGAATTACTTGGATGACCAAGAGACCTGCCGGAATCCAATAAGCTTTACAGAATTATGCAGAAAACTAATCAACACATGTTTCCACTAAGGCAAACATTCAGATTCTAATTTAAATACAACTATCAAGCTTATTCTACAATCTACAACAGAAAGTTCCAATCTTTTTTAAGAATTAAACACGGTCAGCTGCACTTTAAACTCACAAATCAAAATTGCCCCCAGAAAACTAAAGAATTGTTTCACCTAAATGCCAAAACATAAAAGGGCTGATATTTTCTTAATCAAGTTACTCACTTGGGAGAGATTGTAAATCTCTGTGAAATCTCCTTGTCTCTGTGATCTGAGTCTCTCCATTTCCATCAACAGAAGGCTTGTCATTTTCCTCTACTGGTGTAGTTGCCGTCTGGGTCTTTGTCAATACACCCCCCAATCTACATTCCCATTTGTTCTGCACTCTCAGATTCAACAAATTCCTAGACCCAGATTCTGAAAGACCAACTTGTTTGGAGTAATAGTAGCAATGACGGTGATTATTATTGGTCGCACAACAAGCCTTGCAGATTGGTACACCCTTTATACTAGCCATCATTAGTTTCTGTACCAATCCCTATTCAAATTCTTTATTCTGGTATTACAAGCTACAGTATCAATCCCAAAGCAGAGATTCATGAGAGAGGCAAAAAGACACACTTTTTATTTGTTTTATTCAGTAAAAGGCCCTCTCTTTTTCTGGTGGGGTTGAGTTCAATCAAAAGTGATCACGTTTCTAAGAAAAACCCATTGGAGAGAAAAGGACATTGTTGACAACATAAGAAGAGGAAGAAAGGACCTAGGAGAAATGGTTGTTGAGTAAATGCAGAGGAGTGGCGGCCCGAGTTATAGCGGTAATGCGGGTAAGAGACGTATCGAATATGGATGAAACTTTTAGTTGCACAGAATTTGCTGTAGAGAAGACCTGAGACTGCTGACTATGAGTAATTAGAGAGGAACAGGGGGAGGGAGTGGGTGAGCAGAATGTTGTTGGTAACACGTTTCCAAAGAGTTGAGAAGAAAAGAAGAGTTAAAACAAAAAAAAAATGCAGCAGCAGTCGGTAATGGTTCTCAGAGCATCTACAATGCTATGTAATTCACAGGCCTGCGTCAGCATTTCATTTTCTCCTTTTTTATTACACTTTCACTCATAATGGATTATACTCCATAAGGTGTAATAGCATGGGTCCATAATTAAGTCAAATATTTATTTTAATAATGCATAACTCATATCCCATAAATAAATAAAGTAAATTTTAAAAATAATTCTGTTATTTTTAAAAAATAAAGTACTAACTTTCATTAAATTTTTTACATTTTGAATTTTTTATTTTTTAAAAATGATATTATTAATTTTTAAGTTTGAATAATATATCTTTTTCTATCTTTCAAAAATGACATATTGTTTTTTTTTTCAAAAATAATTATGCAGGAAATTAAACAAATATTTGATACCCGTTAGACAAATCAATAAATATATACTCTACGACGTTAGTCTTTAGATTAATTTTCTCAAATTGAAAATCAATAGTGAAGTCATTCTTTGCATAATATACTCTCTGACATCTCTGCTAATTTGATAAACAATCCAAACTTTCAGTATACACACAGACATGTAATAATCTTTGTTAATTGCGAAGAAATATACTCGTACCTCTGTAATGATCTTGTATCCAAATTTAATTGTTATATTGCTCTTGCGGGTTCAAATTATAGATCTATTTCTTTCTTTTTTTTTTTTTAATACAAGGACAAAATGTACACCATTTAACTACTATGCTAACGTTTAACGTACATCTTGATCAATAAATATGTTACTTCGTTAATCAATTATCTTAGTGAGGTACGTAAATATAACACTAAGGCTAATATAAGCGGAGTGATGTATACTAAACAAGAATGATTGAATTAATTAAACTTGCTAATATGTGTAACAAAATGAAAGGTAAGTATAATTTTACCGGAACAGAGGCGTAATATGTTTTGAGTGTAAGATGAAAGATGAATCAACAAACTCGATATTCGAACCGAGTTCAACTTCATAAAAGCCCAGTCAAATTTGATTTCTCGATCAATCAAACTAAATTTGAACGGTGTTTTACACTCGATAAAAAAAAAAAAAACTCACTCATTTTTTAGTTTTATTCATCCAATAAATAAGTTACATTTGAACAAAATTTTAAATTCGTTAACGTAATCAAATAAGTTTGAACACCAACACTAGGGCATTGGATTTGATTAGCTTAGTTCACACCCTTTTGCTAGTCATCATCATTCAATAACAAATGAATGGGGCCATTGAGAGGTTGGCGTCTGGCTCTGCTTTGTCTCTGTGTTATGCTGTGGTTTACCCTCAACATCCATCCAGGAGTCCAAATCTGATGCAGCAGAATCGTACAACATAAGCATTCATGGGGCAAACAAAAAGAATTCACGGGGAGAGAAGGCAACTTTTTGGGTTGTGTTCAAATTACACTACTATTCACATTTAGCTGCTGACAGATTCGAAGTGGAAGAAAAAGAAAGATCTGTGTTTTCTTTTGCATTTCAACACTGCGCAAATTAAAGTTAAAAAAAAAAAAAATAGTCGTCGGGTTTAAGGCCAATTAAACCCGTTCGTTCTTTCGGCGCTATTATAGAAAAATGTATTGTAATGATTATATATAAAACAAAACAGTGATTAAAAATATGTTTACGGACGCGTAAAATTTTTTCTACAGAAAACTATTCTCTCTGTTACCTGAAAAATTTTACTGTAGCAGAATTTTTAGAATATATTTTAGAATATTTTTTAAATATTAAAAAATTTAGACTACTTTTTAGAGTATTTTTTAAAAATTTTAATAATATTTAAAAAATTAATTTTTGAAAAACTCTTGAATCCAAAGGGAGCCTGAGATAATAAAACAATTGAAACAAATGGGGGGTGGGGGTTGCCGTGGTCCTGATGTACGGTACATAAATTAATGACGAGGAGCGAGGCATGAAAGATACTGAGGAAAAAGCGTGATTCACTTGTTCTTTGCTCTTTGGTTCATGGTTCTGGCTGTGACTAGACTGGCTGTCAGCTGACGGGTTTTAGTGCGACAAAAGTAAGCAAGGAAGAAAGATAGTACACGTCTCCAATGAAGATTGAGCGGCGGATAGATCACTGTTCTTGTTGACTTGGTCCCATGACATTTGATACGAGAGGAATTAGTTTGGACTGCATTTGAATTGAATTGAAAGATTTGATGAAAAATTTAAAATCCTTTCAAATTCGAGCACGCATTATACTTATACTGAGGGCACAAGATCAAGGCCTCATTGGCTGATCGTGTGTGCTGATTTAAAGCTGTTTTTTGGTTCATTGTCTTTGGCTGAAGCCCTCAACTATGTGTTAGGGAAAAAAAAAATTTAGTTTGTCTTTCGCATCAAAAGTTTTATAAAGAGTATCTCCTTTTATTGATTATAAATATAGTGAGTTTAAACGTGCTAAAAGCACTGGTTCAAGGGCCATAGACACTATTTGAAGAGAGCTTTGCGGGTAGGGCTCATGTCCCGGTCTAAAAGAAATTCTGGTTAGGCATCAAATCTCGGTTTAAAAGAAGTTTTGGTTAGGTATCAAATCAAAAGAGTAGGTTATGAACATTTGGACTGTTAAGCAATTTATACTATTTAGATTCTTTTGTGTTTTCAATTTTAGGTGCCTTTTGAATCTTAGAATTATTTTCTAAGTTTTGTACTTTCTCTTTCGTACTCTCTTTCTGTTATAGTGAATTTGCTAATGTTTCGCACGTGGATATATCGCATGTGGACGTAGGTCAATTGGATTGAAACCGAACCACGTATCGCACGACGTACGTGGATGTAGGTTAAGTCAATTGGACCGAATCACACTTCGCACGTGGATGTATCGCATGTAGACATAGGTTAATTGAACCGAATCACGTATCACAAGTGAACGTAGGTCAATTGGATCGAACCACGTAAAATTTTTTGTATTTCTTTATTTGATTTATTTGCTTGTTTCTCTGTTTGATTTGTTTGCGTTTGCCTTATTTCTCTATTTGATTTATTTGCTTGGGACTAACCCTGACAAAAAGAAAACAAACAAGTCGCAAACTTAATGAACCTTGTGTATTAACTGCAAACAATTTCAGTCTTCATATTCACCTGTCAAAACATTACATGAATAACAAAGGCTTTGCTAATTAGTCTACGGCAACCTACATTTCCGACACATAAACGAATGAGTGAATCAATCCCACTAAACAAATCATACTGGATAACAAATCAATGCATCCAACTAGCTAACTTGGCAAGACCTAGCTCTGATCAGGCTGAAACAGGCGGATCTATAATCGAGATAATCCACTCCCGATGGGGAAGTATGACATGGGAATTGGGGCACCTTTGGACTTGCTCTTCAATTTTTCTTGATCACTACCCTTTTGCAGCTCCTTGCTTGCCTTGTGGTGCCTGCAGCTTATCATATGATCATCACCTTGGCAAGCAACCTTATGGGAATCTGAGAAGCAAGCGAAGAAGCTGGACAAGAGAGCCATATATGTTTATCAAAGAAGCTTTTTATATATGAAATCCCTAGCAGTATACTCTAGCTAATGGGTTGAATATACGAGAAACTGAGTCGTAATTTAGTACTGCTTGCTGCAAAAAATTGTTGCTCTTTCCGCTGATGCTTTACTCTCGTGTTGTTTCCTCTATTTATAGTCACAGCTCTAGACCGAGCTGGATGTATTTTGTGAATGTGGCAGCCACGAAACATCCCCGAATGCCAGAAATGACTTATCCAAGATTTCTTGGCCATTACGTACCTAATTATTGCCAGAACAGTAGTTTCTTCTCCCAACTTCCTGGCAGGTAACCTCTAGGTCAACTGATTCCGGACAGTTGTGTTACCTCAGGTACCTTTCAAGTAATAGCTTTAACGATGACTCATTCTACAACTCGGAGTAACAATCCAATTCTGGAGTAGGCCACGGATCGCTTATGAAATTTCAAGGAACTCCACGATTTAAGTTGGTTCAATTGTGACTGTGGTGTGGTTTGACTGGCTACTATATAGATACTACGTGTCTTATGTTGTCAAAGTCATAGGATTGAGGAGACGCCAAAGGTTTGACATTTTAGCTGAACTCAGATGGACTATTCAACCAATGAAAAGGAAAAAAGAAGGAACAAGTCAAGAAAAAGAAACCTATAACCCGGGTCAAAATTGCAAGGCTCAAAACTTGGTCCAATTAAGAAAAAAGTAGTTGTATATGTTGACATCATTTTGAGTTGTCTTTAGTATTTAACAGTGACATTTAGGAATTACTAATTTCAAATTGTGCATTGTGGATTAAAAAGCGACGCGCATAAGTAAGAAATGTCAAAGAAATTAAGATAGCCAATTAACTGCGTGGTTTGACTAGGTTGTGCCATGTATTCACCAATCTCCGCGCAAACTGAATAGTGTCCCTCCTTCTTTGATTGTCATTTCATGAGTAGTATGCGATTCAGGTTTTAGTCAGTTTAGTTAAAAACTTCAGTCTTGGAGGAGGGATCATTCAACCAATTATCAGTTTTAAAGACTTGTTCGGTCATTTAAAGCACATTTCACTTATTTCTTCTTCCTGACAAATGCTGATCAGAAAACTAACAGCCCCATTGAATCGTATTTTTTGGAGAGTTTTTGCAGAAAAGTTATTGCCAACACTTTCTTGGAATGTAATGCATGCATGCGAAGTAAAAAGATAGTGAACGACCATGTGTATTAATTGATAGTGTAATGATTGAGAGCTGGAAATGAATCAAACAGAAAAGGAGTAAAGAAGAATAGGAAGAAAGAATTGGGGCAAGAATTCAGAAGAGGAGAAAAAAAAAAAGCAAGAAGAAGAAAATACAGGTAAGAGTAGAGAGAGAAATGAAGGTGTGGTGCTGATGATTTTACTTAATCTGTAGCTACAATCAATCACATATAGACTATTGCTGCTGTGATACAAGAGTTCTAACTGACTTTGCTTCCGCTCAATACCATATACAATATGCCTAATTCTGACTGGCTGCAATGCCATGACAGCGAATTCTATCGTTATGATCATAATATGATCCGATGATCATAGCAATGTTCGCCCCACAAAACTATCCTAATCAGCAGGATTAATCTGGAATTCTTCAACTGGGAATGGATGACTGCAACAACTTCCTATGTAGCATCTTCAATACTCAAGCCATTAATTGATCAGCACCTGTCCCACCTTCTGCATTTTCCTTATGATTTCTCTCCTAGCAAGATTGTCTCAGGAGAAATTTTTGACTTCTCAGCTCACCAAATGATCCACAATATAGATCCTTCCTTTGCATCCGAGAATATCCCGCTTGGCAGCAAATTCAGGTAGAGAGTTTGGATCTATTGATAGTGCAACAATCCAATCCTTAGCCTTATCATCAATAGCTTAACTACAAGAAACTTGAGAGAGCCAAGAAGGTCCCAGAACAGATACGACTGTATTTGTAGCTGCCGCAGAACGTCACTCCATTTGTTCATTCTCATCCGTACACCTCCTTGATTATCATAAACACAAGATCAAGGCCTCATTGGCTGATCATGTGCTGATTTAAAGCGGTTTCATAATTGTTTTTGGCTGAGCCCCTCAACTGTGTGCCGAAAGAAAAGCCAAAATAACAGATAACGATAATAAAATGCAATCTGAAACTAAATGAACCCTGTATATTCAATAACTGCAAATAACGGACCAATTTTTATATTCACCCCTCAAAACAATACATCAACATCAAGATACAATTCTGACACATAAAAGAATGAATGAATCAATCCCACTAAGCAAATCGGACTGGATAGCAAATCCATGCTTCAAAGTAAAGACCGAGCTTTCTGGATGAAATGGGCGAATTCATAGTCGAGATAGTCCACTTCCAATGGGGAAGTATGACATGGGAATTGGGGCACCTTCAGATTTGTTCTTCGATTTGTCTTCACTACCTTTTTGCGTCTTGCCTGGCTTGGGGTGGCTGCTGCTCGTCATATGACCATCACCTTCACAAGCAACCTTGTGGGAATCAGAGAAGCAAGCGAAGAAGCTGGACAAGAGAGCCATATATGTTTATCAAAGAATCTTTTTATATATGAAATCCCTAGCAGTATACTCTAGCTAATGGAGAGTAGTGAATATACGAGAAACCGAGTCGTAATTTAGTACTGCTTGCAGCAGCCAAAAAAGGTTCTTGTTTCCGCTGATGCTTTACTCTGGTGTTGTTTCCTCTATTTATAGTCACAGCTCCAGACCGAGCTGGTTGTATTTTGTGAATGTCATCCCCAATGCCTGAAAAGACATGATGGGTCACATCCAAGACTTCTTGGCCATTACACTTCCAAGAACTGTTCTTCTTGCAGCTTCCTGGGAATTTCTAGATCAACTGAATCCAGACATTTTTGGTACCTTAGTCCTTAAGGTATATAATAGCTTCACTGGTGACTCTTTCTAGGAGTAAATAATAATCGAAATTGTGAACCAGGCCGCGAATTGTTTTGAAATTTCAAATTTTAAAAAAAATTTCTAGAATTTAGAGTTTAATTTTACGTTTTTTAAATGTGTAACTATTTATGTGGTTGTATTGTTTTTTTTTTAGAAGTTAGCATACGTTTAAAGTCAATAATGTGTCATATTGGCAAATTGAGCTGATGTGTATAAACAAAATTGACATGTATAACAAATTAATTTTAGTATATATTAAATCACGTAAAATATACAATGATCAGATAATCGAACATAAACCTTAATCCGCCACTGGCCATTTGGTCCAGTGGTCATCACTATGTAGGTGATGCTGGAGGTCAGGGATTCAAGCCTTGTCTCCCACAAATTTGCCACAAATTGTGGCCGGTCTTAGTTGACCATCTCGCTATACCCTTTCTCCTAGATTAGGCTAGCTTAGGTCCCATCGTTGCAGGGGAAAAAAAAAAAAACCATAAACCTTAATCCTACTTGTCCCAGACCCAGACGTGTCACACGTTCTCAAGTCATCGGATTGAGAGGACCTCTTGATAGAGAATAGAGATGAGTTGAACGATCAACCAAAAAAAAAAAAAAAAAACAATAATGAGTTTTTAAAAGATTTTAGAAAACAAAAACACAAGAAAATAAAGCAATTAAAGAACAAACCCAACCTGGGTCAAAATTGTATAACTTGAAAAACAAAAAAAATTGTTCCAAAGAGTCTCCTATTCAAACACACTCATCCTTTCTTGGTTATTAAACTGAGCAGGAGGATTCAGGTCACTGTCAGTTCAGTTAAAATTTAAAACTTAGATGGATGATTCAACCGTCAGTTTCAAAGACTTGAGGCATTAACTGTGGCAATCCTTTGATTTGTTGGCCTGGCCAGGCAATGATTAGAATTTCTAAAGAACGTTTAATAAAGTAATTAGTATTTAATTAGGCCAGCGTTTTGACTGAGGAAGAATAGAAGTCGTTATCACTACTGATTTAGTCCGCAATTACCGCAACTAACTGAAAGCTTTTGAGGGTCCCTCAACATCCTTTGCTATTAAGCAATCCTGATTGTTTTGACCGATTTGTTTGCTCAAAAAAGGTTTACCACTTAGCTCAAAAAATTTACTGAAAATCATAAATTTACATAACATTTTGCTCATCTATGAAAAAACTATTTTTCACACCACAGTCTGTCTAAAATGACAAGAAATATGGTGATTTGATCCTTTTACTCGTTTTCTCGCCCTTTGTTTTTTTTTTTTTTTTTTTTGTAGGCGCATAATTTTGTACTTCCATTCAGTTAGGATGATGCAGTAGAAATTGACAGAATGACTAAATAATTACACATTAACTTATTTAAGAGCTTAAACAATACAATATGAAATTAAGGATAACTTCTCCTCCGATCGTTATCATGAAGTGACACATCATATATGTTGGTCAAAGGGAGAAAAACCTGTCAATTTTATACTCCATTCCATTAAGATTCATTTGTCTAACGAACGCAAAAGGCTACATGACCTATACTAACTCAGCCCGCTTGGATTGTTATTTTTGGGAGTTTTTTTTTTGTAGAAAAATATATTGTAACTATTTAACAACACATGTAAGATAAAAATGCGATTGAAAAATCTATTAATGAAAAACGTAAAAATTTTTTGATAGAAAATGACAATCTGATAAAATTTTCCATCGACGTTCATATTTTACAAACTCAACTAAATCATTTAAGGGATTAATTAATTAATGATTACCTTTTTAGAATTTGCATAACATTTTCGTTTAAACCATATTACAACTATTGGATGACAATAGTAATTAACGTCAACTTAAATAGAAACTCAATGCACAATATCTAAGCCTAGGACAAGGTAATCTAAAATCAGTTGACAGTCAAAATGCTTAGGTAACATATTTGCACTCAGATCGAAAATCAAATCCGACTTTTACACATAAAATCTGGATTCGACAAAATCACAACTTCATGTGACAAATTGAGAAACTGGAATAGGATACCCCTAACTGTCCCTCTGTTGCCATATGTGCTGCTGGTTCAAGGCGAAAGGAGAGTATAATTTCACCTCAATTTTTTGCCCTGATGGGATATTAATTATGGTAAATTAATCCCGAATAACATATTAAGTCATTTGGCGAGGCACCTAAAGTAGGCAAGAAAAACACGATAACTTGAAATCAATTTGCAGTCAATCTCCATAATCCCCAAGAATGAACGAAATTAATCAGTCTCGACCCAAGAGGATGGTCATTCAACCCCTCATCGAGATCCCTCGCAAGAACAATCGAAGAAGTAAAGTAATGGCGCAGATTCAGCAAATTTCTTGACTTATTATGGATCTATAATAGAGACGATCGGCTTCCAACGGGAAAGTACGACAACGGAATTGGGGCGGCGTCGGACTTTTTCTTCATTTTCTCTGAACCACTTTTTTGCACCTTGCTGGACTTGTTTTGACTGCTCCCATCTTCTCCTTCGCATCCAACCCTTCTAGAATACGAAAAGCAAGCAACAAAGGAGGACAAGAAAGCCATGGCAATCGTTTTTTCGCTCAAGCTCAAAGATGAAATTGATGAATTTTTAGTAGTAGCAGTACAGTGCTGCTTAATTTCTTCAAACTGATGTGACGAGGTCGATTGTTGTTTCTCTATTTATAGCAAAAAAAAATTCAACATTGACTAAGCATCTGACGCGGCAAGTTGAATATTCAACATTTCTTGGTCCTCACGTCCTTATTGGTGAATTATCATTGGGCACTGCTGAGGAAGGTCGCTTGCTCAAACAATTTCCTGAGAGAAATCAGAGAATTCCAAATTCTTCTTGGACCAGACCACACGTTGTTCAATGACTTCGAAGTACGTTACAACGCACTCTCAATCAATCAATCGTAAGAGGGAGACCTTGGCCTCTTCTTTTCTCTGTTTTTATTTTATGTTTAATAAAGCCTCTTTTAGGATATTTTAGGGAGAGTTTTGTCTCTTTTAGTGTTTTACTAATGGGAGCTTTCTTCTTTCCTAAACTATCATAGTGGGAATTTTTTTAAAATTTTTTGCTATTTTTCTCATATTTAAAAGTTTTTTTTTTCAGATTTATATATTAGATCTGGAATTTTTTAAATTTTTTCATCAGATCTCGGCATCAGGTTTGAGTTTGAATCAGTTGGATAGAAGATCTGATATAATAGACATGCATAGATATTTATTGAGTTCGTGTAATTGATCAGATCTGATAGTATAGTGTAATTTTTTTTTTTAAATTTGGTAACTCTATCAAATGTATTGATTTTTCAAAGCATATATATCTATGACATATTCTATGTATTTTCTGCTATATTGCAGTTTTCTTTGTCAGTATATTGTGTTGATGATTTCCATCTATTTTATTAATAATATTGGCTTTTCTTATATATAAAAAAAGAGATATTTGAGGGGTCACCCGAATTGGTGATCTTAACAAAGGATGTGATAATCTTAAGTTAAATAAGACAGGTAAGGTTAATAACAAAAGAAAAAGAAAAAGAAAAAGAAAAGACCACATCAAAATTACCAATTTTTTACTCTTTCTGTTCATTACGTAAATTTTGCCTATACCTTTTTTACCTTGATAAAAATCATAATTTATTTAATTCTTCACTATTGGCATAAATTACATCAGATGTATACAGGTATAATAGATTTGAAAGAATAAATGCTACAAATTTGAAATTTTGATAAATAAATTACATTATTGTGAAACTGCAAGTATAACTCAAAAAGTAAATACTACAACATCAAGAACATGCCAACACCAGATGTGCTAATTAATAGTTTGGAGTTGCGATATTATGGTAAAGAGTTTCAAGTTTCCATATTATGGTAAGCTTTGACTAGATAAAGCTAAGAATATAGTAATAGATTTGAAAGAATGAATGCTACAAATTTGAAAATTTGATAAATGAATTACATTGTGAAACTGATAACCAAATCTAAAAAAAAAAAAAACACAAATCCAATAAAAGCAAGAAAAACTAAAAAAAAAAAAAAAACTCTTAGGAGTAGTTGGTCTAAAAATAAGTCGGCATAAAATTCAATCCTTAATCCAACTTTAGAATGATGAGGGTTTTGAACGAGGGATATCATGCTCATAATCTATGTTGGATTAGGAAAAACTGCATACATCACATCTATGTAAATCATAAATTAGTTAATCATCAGCAATAACCATTCTTTTCATTCACTCTGTTTTGGTTGATAACTGTAGTACATAGGTGATAAAGCTTATCAAAATTATTTGCAGGGATTCATCGAGAACAGTTGTAATTAATTCTTACATTTATATACATAAAAAAAAAAAAAAAGAACAGCATTTGTCCCCTTAATCTATACTGGAACTTTTCTGGAAGGGACCTAAGCATAAAGTATTATCTATGTGGCAGGTTATGCATGCAGGTTCCAAGATGGATGAAGAAATAAAATAGATTATCAATGATTAATTTCTTGGATATCACGTATCTTGTCCTGATTATGAAGAATTGGTCAAATTCGGCTTCCCGATTGCCAAATGTTTTCCAGGAAGTATCTTGGATTACATATATATTGCAGAAATGTTTATCTGCTCAGCTAGCATTTTCAAGAAAATGGCAATTTGGTGTACTGTCGCACGGCAATAGTGGTTATGAATGTCAAAAGAAAAAAAAAAATTTAAGCTGGACTTAAACAAATAATAATGTCGTCTGATGGAAATTTATTTGTTGAGTAGTGATGCGAGCACAGGACCCGATGGTTTATGTTCAAGTCATACAAGTGGTTGATTAATGAAAGTCCAACAATCCAACGTGCTTTCCTTAGTTTTAGAGCGTTTATTTAAGTTTTAGTTGTTATTTAGTTTAGTGTGGTTTGTTTTAGTTAAATTCCAGCAATATTAGTTAATTGTTTTAGTTGATTGTTTGTTAAGGAGTTATTTGAGTTGTTAGCTTGATGGTGAAAGGCTAGGTCATGTTGACCATAGTTAAGCCTTAAGTCGAGTTAGGGATAAGTCTTAGTTAGGTGAGTTCTAGTCATGTTAGGTTTTTAAGTCTTGTAAAGGTTATGAAACCCTTGGTTATACGTTGGTAAGGAAGACAAGACATGGAATAAGAATTCGTTGAAAATTTCTCAACGAAATGAGAAAGAGTTTTTTTGGCTTGTGAAACCCGTTCTTGAACATCTTAGAGTTGGTCTTCGTCGACTTATTAATCAAGTATTCATCTTGATTATGGCGTCGTTTTACCCATTTTGATTTTTTTTAGCAGTCCAAGATAGATTAAAAACATCCGTCCCCAAATGTTGATCCTAATCTAGGTCTAGGACTTATGATTTATGTTCTTGATTCTATTCGTTTTGGAGTATCGAGAATCGTATCAAGTAGTTAATGGATGAGGACACTTCAATTTTTATTTTGTAAATATGTTGAAATAGTTGCTGTCAACCAAATATAGCATATTCAGAAGTTGATCATGAGTTAGCATGCCTTTGAATCTAAGTAAGTCTTTTTTTTTTTTTTTTTTCACTTATATGGTTATTTCGGGATTAAAGTTCTGACACCATTAATATTGAAGTGGATGTTGTTATCTACCCAATTGATGCCGTAACAAAAGTAATGGTACATAGGAACTGTGTATGATGTCGTAACAAATATGCATGACAAAGGACTTTACATGGCAAAAGTTTTTGAGGGTGTAGCTTATTGCTGGCAATTGAGAAGGAGAATGGTCTTCAAGGTCCCAAACAAACTTGAGTAGGAAAACATTGTTGTGATCTCCATATCCAACGAGAAAACATCCTATACTATATCTGGTGTTTCATTTTTCTGATCTGTTTAGTAGGTCCGCCATAATGCATATGCCATCAGGTATAGATCATCAATCTTGATTTCTTTTAATCATGTCGTGTAGCCTTAGGCACTGTGTCCAGTCAAGCTGTATATCTTGAGCTTAATTCAATTGCACAAATTCTAGTCATAGGTAGCTAAGCTGGAAAACTTTTAGCCCAAGTTCTCTGAGCATACATGCTATTAATTTGCAAGGTTTAAGCCCAATTACTTGCAGACATTAGCCTGGATAATGAAACAGAAAGAGTAATTCTATGACTACAAATTTTATGAAACCAACATAGAAGATGAAATCATAGATGATTTAAGTTGAGACTTGTACTGTATAATAACAAGCTTAATCAAATTAAGATGATACCAAAAGCTATAAAAGAAATTTTTTTTTTTTTGGATCGAGTAATGCTTGCTCAAGGTTCTTATCCATAATATATACTTTTCCAATCAAGACCTGTTTCTGTGCCTGCAAATTATTGAACTGTCCTTGTGGCTATAGGCAGCCAGATCTTTCTAATTATCTCATTCGTTTTTTCGTCTCCATCACAAGACTGGTGATCAGTTTCCCACCCTGTACTCTGGATATCATGGAATGATGATTATTTCTGACATTCATCTCTAATAAGCTGAATGAAGTTATTTCATCTTTGCTTTCTGATTTAGGCTAATGATGGCATCAATTGGAGAGCTTGATGCTGGAACTGAATTTCCCGCAATTTTGCTTACTTTTGACTCCTAGAATCGTCTTAGTTCTCTTTTTCAATCTTGAGAATACCTCCATACATTAGAAATTCTTTGAGAATCCTCTGACCATCAGGCCAATATCCTTGCTTTCTGTGGATGATAAGTTCTAGATTTGGTTCCTGTGACAGATTGGATGAGTTTCTGAGGAAACTATTTGTAAAGGGAAAATGCCCCCTGAAGGTCTAGCTAGCTCTTGATCATCCACCGAGTCATCAGACAGAGTTGTTATGACTATGCTTCTTTTCGTTGTTATGGTTCAAAATTTCTTGTTTTGAACAGCTTGTTACTTGCTAAGAAGGTTATCAGGCCATCAGGGTACTGGAAAATGAGAGAACATTACAGAAATGAGTATGCGAAACACAAGTCAATTTTGCTTCGTTGCAAGTAGCCTAACAACTGCTTACAGATAGAAGAGATGTAAAAGCTTGCAATTAACATTGATGATTCTTCATTTCTTGAAGAATCTCTATCGAGGTTAATTCCATGGACTTAATCAGTTAATTGCTGTACAAGGACAGGACAGTTAATATCGGCCTGGAGTGGGCTTGCAATCAAATCCAAAGCCATGATGATGCCCATCAACCATCCGTACTAAAGATTCAGCTATTGTTTTTACAGTCTTAATTAGTTTCTTGAAACTTTGCAGGCCAGGCATGACGGAAAGCAGCCCTGGTTTATAGTACACGAAAGATTATTTCATTCCTTCTTTTTGGTGCTATTACAGTCTATCATTTACCAAAATTTTTATTTACTCGTGTCTGTCATCAATACATTTTTCAATCAACTTTTTATTTCACAAACATCACATTAAAAAAGTACTAAAATCAGTCATATATTACTCAGAATCATCTTAATCAAATTGTTACACATGTAGGGCCTTATCTCATCTTCATTGTTACTTAACCAATATCTAGGAGGGTTTGATTGGGTTGGGTTGGATGGCATGAAAAATAGCATCACATTAGATGTATGGACCTCATATATAAAAAGAAATTAAGATTAAGAAAAAAAAAATATCATTGGATGACATCAAAAAGTTAGCTAGCCTAAAAGCCAAAATTGCAGAAAAGTATCATGTGGTTCATTAGTTGGGGCAAGAATTCTCTCGTAAGTGTCAGTCGTAAGCACATTTTTCAATCAATCTTATTTTCTTCTGAACCACCTTTTAATCTTTTTTTTTTTTTTCTGAAACGATAGGAATATATTGATCAAAACATAACTATACACTTCTGAACCACCTTTTAATCTCACGTACATTTTATTATCATAAAAAATGCTACGATAATTATTTAAAATAATCTTCAATCTGAACACACCCATATTAGCACTAAAACCTTCAGTATCATTTTTCTACGAGTTTATAAAAATCTCTCATCAGTTCCTAAAATCCAATCTAACTAGGAGGGACGTTATTGTTGTTTAGACGAGCATAGAATTCTTAGTCTAACCCTCAAACTCTCCCGTCTTCTCTTGCCCTACAAGATTTAGAATCTACCCTCGAATTTAAAGCAAATCCCCTGAGCCTTTCTCCTCCGGTCAATGCATACACAGTGTAGTATTCCCTGAACCAAAAAAGAATTGTCTGCTGGAAATGCTCTAATTCTGTTGTCAACATATCCAGAAGGCAATTAGCTCTCAAACCCAGGAATTCCTTTGCACAGAAACCAAGCTGCCTGCTTCCAATCACTCCGTACCTTTCTTAACACACACACATCCTTAAAATACAACTACAATACAATGGGAGTCAGGTGTCTCGACATTGATGTCTTGTAATGTGTGAAATCCGTTTGGATTTGGTCTGCATTGACCCAGACACGTCCCTTGTCTTTAGCTGCCCAATGGTTACCTACCATACACTCTCGCCAAGCAGCCTGCTGTGCTGACCAATGCAGATTGCAGATTCCCCTCTCTTCTCATCTGTTCCCACGACCAAAGCCATCCCCACTTGACCCACCATTCTTTCCAAAATCAGTTTCTTTTCCCCTCTTCATTCCAACATAATCCTCTCTTGTGGCATCCAAATCTCTCTTTACAGCCACACTGGTCTACCCCCGAATCAACACTCGATTGCTCTGGTCAAATGCAGGCAGAAAAGGATGAAATACGTACATTTTTGAGGAACTTGTGTCCTACATTTGCCGCCGGATTTCTATACTTTTTCCTAGTGTATAATTTTTGTTAAGCAGGTAGCAAGAACTTGGTACAATCTCTAGTCTAAAGTTTCATGTCCCCCTCCTTTTGATATTGCTTCAACTGGGACGTGTCTCTCCAAGTTGCAACATGGAACTATAATCAACATGCTACCCTACTTGCTTCTCTCTTGACACACTTGAAATCATTTCTGAAGGAGTTACATTGTATATATAGGAGCATCGGGCGTTCCAGCAGTTGTCCTTAACCACAAGGATGAATTTATTTTTGGAAACTCTCAAAAATTTCCAGTGATTCAAAGACCAGAGAATGCTGAAAAACCTTTGCTGCAATGGCATTCGTATTGGGGTTTTAGAGTAAATCAATCATATTTGAAAGGGATGCGCCGAGAATTATTTAGGCTATGGTTGAACCTAATGAAGATAGTTCTGATATTGGAAACTTGATTGCGCATTCAATAATACTACTGTCAATTAAGGTGTACTGCAATCCCAAGTCTTAAATTTTAGGTGTATAAAATATATATGAACATTAATTATAAGCCATTTTTTGTTCTTTAATCCCTAAATCAACGAGGAATAGTGGTTGAACAACTACATTTTTTGAAGGATATTCTTATTTTAGAAAAATTATGGTCAATAAACCAATAAACTCAAAAAAAAAAAATCAATAAACCAATAAAGTAAAAAAGTAGTTAGGATTCAATTTCGAAAGTCTGAGCATAAAAGGCTGAAGAACTGAATTGGCTTTCATGTCATAAAAATCAAGCATGTATATTTGAAAGAATATTGGCCTCGTTTGGCAAATGAATTTTTTGGGTGTTTGTCTAAAATTTATTGTAAAAGTTGTAGGAAAAATTTTTTGAAGTGTGTAAAAGTTTTTGGATATTTTGAAATGTATAGTTTAAAAATTTTTGAGGAGTTTTTGGAGATTACTGTAGATAGAGTTGTTATAAAAACTTGTAGAAAACAAACTTGGGCAAAAACTTGTTTGCCAAACAGGTATTTAAAATATTTAGTATAACACTTTTTTCTGACATGACATATATAAAATTAAAAATACAAAAAAAATTTGTTAAAAATGTTTGGTTTAAAATCATGTTTTTAACCGTTTGGGTGCAGGGCTAGTTCAGTTGAAGTTTGATATGATTCGATCTGATTGTTGTACTTTTTATCTTATTTGATATATAATTACATTATATTATTGTATTTGAGTCAAAGTGATATATATATATATATATATGAATAAATTATTTAACATATATTTCATATAATATTATGATGTATTTGTATATAAAAAATTTAAAAAGATAGAGCGATTGGATTGGACGAAACCCTACAAAACATGTAGCCTTGTTTGGAAAGGGATTTTCTATCAAAAAAATCTCTATATTTTCTGTAAACATATATTTTTATCATCTTTTTATCTCATATATATATATATATCAAATTGCTATAATATAATTTTATACAAAAAAAAAAAAGAAAATTGCAATCCAAAACTCAGCCCTTTTCCCTCTGAGAAACTCGATTGCTCAATAATTTTAGCGCTGCTCCACATGTAAGAAAGAACAGACTTGGAGCTGTCCAAGAAGCACGTGATTGTTGGCTTACCTTACATCACATCACCGGACACAATCTTCCAATAATTTCGGTGCAATTCAGGGAAACAAAAAGAGAGCCTATACTATACTATACAGTAGTATACTACAATGCAACACAAAAACAATACATTTCCTCTGAAAATAAATAACAAAAACCTGCAAAGTAAAAAATTTTTAAAATAGGTGGGAACTGGGAAGACTGAAGGGAGCGTTAATGTGGGAAAGTTTAAAAGCAACAAAAACGACAAAATAGAATTGCAGAGGAAGCTGAAAAAGTACTACTGTCCATGCCTGAGTACCCAATCTGACATTTCCTCCACCCACTAAAGTCCACCTCATTGGCCTGCTCTACTGTACGCCTCTGCTCCCCTTAGTCCTACATTAATATTCTCCTTACGAGGTCGAGTGTGCCCTCCCTCTTTTTGTCCCTTTGCAGTTAACAAAGCTCTCGGACTATGCGAGAACCTCTCGCGGTGCACCCATCACTAATCTGCTACTACAGTATTTATTATGTTAGACAAGAAAAGTTAATTGCAAAAAAATTATTTCTTTGCACCATGAATACATTAATATTTTGGTGTCAACCATTTTATCTTCTTGATCATTTTTTTTTGTCTCACATTGTCATATCATAAAAAATAGCATATTCCAAATAATCTCCTATCCAAACACACGTGCTATTTCTTTTTCTTTTTTTTTTAAAAAAAAATTTATACATGGCCAATTGATTAGAAGTTGGACACTCGGTAATTGAGTTCATGAAAAAATGTCTATATCACAAAACTTATGTTTATTAAGAAGTTTATAATTCTCCAAAAAATGTTGCACTATAACTATCTTTGTTTACTCTCAAAATTTAAAGCAAACTTCTTTTTTTTTTTTTTCAAAAAAGTAATTATTGTCATTTTACTATTAAAACTTGATTGTCATTACAAAAAAAAAAATTCAGAATAACTTTTTTTGGATTCGTTATTATTAAGAAAAATTTTTTGATTACGTTATAAAATACACTTTTTCAATAACTTTTTTTTTTAAATTTTTCAACACTTTTTTATTTTGCACCTATCACATTGTAAAAATTTTTCCAAATACTCTCTTCTATGCAAACACACTCATACTTTGCATCATAACAAAGCTTTTTTCTTACATTCTTTTACTTTGTTGTCTTATGTTAGTAAAACCCTCTCATAGTCTATATAAAACAAAATTAGTTTAATTAAAATTAAGCTTTGACGTGAAAATACACCAATTCAAAAGTGGTAAAACAAGAAGACAAGCTATTTAATATTTATACTAATGACTACTTGTTAGAGTGGTCTTTATCAAGTTTGGAATCGAATCTTATACCCGAAAATTGAAGGTGAAGACACACACACACATATACACGTGTGTGTATATATATATATATATAATATACATGTATATGAGAAATTATCGTAAATATTTATTTTTTTTTTGAAACTATCGTAAATATTTGTTTTGTTTATGGGCATTCAAGAAGTTAATAATCGGACTTCTAAACCCGGTGTCCCCGAGGAGAACAGGAAAAGACTTATTTATCCCTATCCCTAGCCTTTCCATCTTCAAAAACATTCTATACCCAATACACACTCCACCATTTCTTGCATTCATATCCCCCCGAAGAAAAACTGTTGATGTCCCAAAATGTCGAAATCCTCAGGCAATTCTACGGCGTCGTCTTCGACTTCTTCTTCGTCAACGACGACGTTGAAGCCCGAAGACTACATTCACAGTCCAGTCCACTATGCCGTAGCAACTGGCGACCATTCCAGTCTCTCGAAAATCGTTTCTTCTTTACCGCGACTCACCGACCCAACTCGTGTTCTTACCGAGTCCGACTCGCTCTCTCAAGAGAAACTTGCTGACCAAATCTCCGCCGTCCTTGACCGCCGCGACAACCGCCACCGAGAAACTCCCCTCCATCTCGCCGTCCGCCTCAATGACGTCTTCGCCGTCCGCACCCTCGCTGTGGCTGGAGCTGACATTTCACTCCAGAATGCCGCCGGATGGAATCCGCTTCACGAAGCTCTCCTCCGCCGTTGCTCGGAGATCGTGATAACTCTCCTTCAGCACCATCACATGTCCTCCTGGTCCAAGTGGCGCCGCCGCCTTCCCCGCCTAGTAGCCGCTCTCCGCCGAATGCGTGACTTCTACATGGAAATCTCCTTCCACTTCGAGAGCTCTATCGTTCCGTTCATTGGAAAAGTCGCCCCTTCCGACACCTATAAGATCTGGAAACGCGACGGGAATCTCCGAGCAGATACTTCGCTCGCCGGCTACGACGGATTGAAAATCCAGCGCGCTAATCAAAGCTTTCTCTTCATCGGAGACGGCGATCAAAGCCTCGACATTCCTTCTGGTTCACTGCTCGTCTTGAACCACGACGAGAAGAAAATTTTCGACGCCTTCGAAAATGGTGGGACTCCGTTGAGCGATGCCGACATTGCCAGCTTCTGCAATCAAACGAGCGTGTATAGGCCTGGAATGGATGTGACCAAGGCAGAGCTCGTTAGCCGTACTAATTGGAGACGGCAAGAGAAGACAGAGAATGTAGGAGAATGGAAAGCTAGGGTTTACGAAGTGCACAACGTGATTTTCAGTTTTCGGTCACGAAAAATCACCGCAGTCGATGGAAGCGAGCAAATTCTACCGATAGACTTAGAGCTCGACGAGGATTCGGAAGAAGGATTTCTGGTAGCAGAGAATCCGCGGTTTAGTGTTTCCGGCGATGATTGGCAAGCGAGAAGGCACAGTAGCTTCGTGAGGGATGAGCGGGAGCGAGTGATGGTGTCAAGGAAGAGTGTGGATATCATTCCAGAGACTAGGAGGAGGTTGCCGCCGTCCGCGGCCGCTTCAATATCGTTAGCGCCGCCTCCACAGACGAAGGAGAAGGAGTACGTGAAGAATTTACGGCCGTTAATTTGGTTAACGGAACAGTTCCCGTTGAAGACGGAGGAGCTGCTGCCGTTACTCGACATCCTAGCTAACAAAGTGAAAGCCGTTAGGCGGATGAGGGAGCTCCTAACGACGACGTTTCCTCCTGGCACGTTCCCCGTGAAGGTAAACGCTGCTAAAGGGCAAATCTGTCAGCCACATCTTTAACGGACCCACATGATCTGTTGTCTTGGAGGCTTTAATTGTGCCTATTAATTAATTTTCGTTGAATCTTACCAAAAATTTTTTTTTAATTTTCCTTGAAAGCGCTAATCATCGGTTTTTGAATTTTGATGGAGCTGCTGAATTTGCTTTATTTCTTCTTTTGATGCACAAGTAAAAGACCTTTAACATACTTGAACCCCGGAGACAACTGAAGCTTTTGTCGGACCCACTTGCATGATGACGTGTGCTCATTCTATGGGGTATCATCTATCTTGTGGGTCCTAGTTCCCCGACAGTCTGAAGGATTTTATGTGGGGCCGACTTTCCCAATCTGGTTTGTGTTCAATTTTGGTTTTACAAAATCGGTTCAATACAGACCTATGCGATTCCTTTAACTGAAAATTGATTGGTTTGGTCCAATGGTTTCTGTTCAATTTTGGTCTTACAAAATCGGTTCAATAAATATAGGCCTGTGTGATTCGTTTAGCTGACTGTTTCGATTGATGATTGTACTGTACTGATCCAATGGTGGTTGGTTGGTGTGTCATTGGTGGGGACTGCAGGTTGCAATTCCGGTGGTTCCAACAGTGAGGGTGGTAATAACATTTACCAAGTTCGTTG